>NC_135900.1:19876115-21357608 GCF_964194155.1 Cetorhinus maximus
TCGGATCTTGGGCTTCATAAATAGAGGCATTGAGTACAAAAGCAGGGAAGTTATGCTGAACCTTTAGAAAGCACTGGTTAGGTCACAACTAGAATACTGCATGCAGCTTTGGTCATCACTATTTAGGAAAGATGTGATGGTCCTATGGAGGGTGCAGAGGAGATTTACCAGAATGGTTCCAAGGATGGGGGGTGTGGGTGGAGTTCATTTACAAGGTTAGGTTGGAAAGGTTGGGGTTATTCTCCCTGGAACAAAGGAGATTGAGGGGAGATTTGATAGAAGTGTACAATATTATGACAGGATTAGATAAATTAGACAAAGAAAAACTCTTCCCATTAGATGATTGTGCAAGAACTAGGGGACACAGATTTAAGATTTTGGGTAAGAGTTGCAGCGGGAATATGAGGAAGAACTTATTGATCCAGCAAGTGATAATGACCTGGAACTTGCTGTTGTAATGTGCCTTTCAGGGATAGCAGCATGACATCACTAGAAGGGAAGTGTATCATGCAGTTCAGTCTTAGTTTCATGTCTGCCTATGAGCAGAACTGCTGCTGATGTCTTCAAACTTTCTATCAATGTATATCTGTTCTCATATACCTAGTCCTTATGAGCAATTGGTGCCTATATCATTGTAACAATATGACACTCACTGCCTACCAGGGTGCTAGAAGCGGAAACAATTAATGATTACAAAAGTAAATTGGTTGGGCACTCAAAGGAAATAAACGCAGGGCTACAGGGATCAAGTAGCAGTATGGGACTGACTGGAGTGCTCTGGGGGAAGCCAGCATGGATTCGATGGGCTGAATGGCCTCCTTCTATAGCGAAATAATGACTCTAAGACTTTTACATGAAGAAGTGATTCCCCATTTCCCTCCTGAATAACCTGGATCTGATTTTAAGGTTCTTTATTTTTGCTACTTTAAAGAATTCGATTCCAGGATCAAAGCATAGATGAATCAAATATATTTAAAGCTGTTGTTGATTACACATGGTAACAATTTCAGACAAGAAAATGATTTAGTTACCAGGTGCGTCCCATGTTCCCAAGGGGAGGGATAAGCAAGAGTATTTCCCTCTTCAAAAATATCAAATATTAACAAAAACAAAGTACAGTTGGAGGAATGCCAGCCACACATACTGCTCTTTTTTCCATGCACCTGTTAAGAGGTCTATTGGGAATGTCCGTATCCTGATTAACATCCAATGAACATTTATTTTGCTATCCTGGCACAGTAACTGATTCTGGTGCTCTCAGTTTTAAACTCAAAAGGCCAGGTAATTTGATTTGATTTGATAGAAGTGTACAATGTTATGACAGGATTAGGTAAATTAGACAAGGAAAAACTCTTCCCATTAGATGATTGTGCAAGGACTAGGGGGACACAGATTTAAGATTTTGGGTAAGAGACGCAGGGGGAATGTGAGGAAGAACTTATGGATAAGCAAGAGTAATCAGCACAAGCTGGGCTGGGCACTTGTCACACACAAAGATGAAGGCCCGAGACCTGCTGGAAATTGAGCCTAGGGTCTCATGTACATGTTACCTACTAGGTAGATGCCAATCTGGCATCGCAATGGAGCGCGCCGTTTAGGGTCCAGAAAAGTTCAGCTATAATTAAATCCTGGTGGTGGTCAGGGTGGGTTGTAGATGAATACAACCGGGGAGGATATGGAGTGAATGGGCAGCAGGGTCAAGTGCAGCCCAGCAGCAACCCACGGGTTTTCCGTGAAGCCAGGAAAACATTAGTCAACCATTCAAGAGCGTGATACAGACCTAAGTAAAGTCACTCCAGATGCCTGTTAATACTGTAGATTGCTAAAAGATTGCAAATAACCAAAGAAAATTTCAGGAATTTTGGCAAATCAATTCAAATACATCATCCAAATTTCTTACCGTCCAATGCTTAATAATGAAAGAGCCATCTTGCTTCAATCACAGGTTTTTGGTATATGGCCAGGGGGCGGGGAGGTGTTGGTGGTGTGTGGCGAGGAGGGTAAATACTGTTTGTCGATCTTTATCTCTTGCCCATTATATTGTTTTTTGCTTTTTGTTTTTTTAGATTTGTCTTTAATATATCTATTTCCCTGATTAGATTTGAGAATTAAGGTAATGTAAGGGATATATACTATACCTGAACATAGTTGAAAAAAATCAAGTTATTGACATAACTACCTCCATAGCAACTACAGAAAACTAATTACTCTTTTTGCTATGTAAAATTATCCAGGTTTTTTTAAAATCGGAAGCCCTGTTCCTGTGAATAAGTTACTGAGCTCATCAGTTCATCCATTGTTTCAAAGATTGTGCATTAAGCACAGTAATATCTAATGCATATGTCATCAAGGTCACCTGTTTTGTAGGCCGCAACAATTCATCAAGCCTTATGCTTCTGGTGGCTATTTCATAAAATCTAAAATTTGTGAAGGATAAATTCTATAACACAGAGAGATATCATAAAGTCATCTTGTAATGAGCAAGCCAATATTCCAAATAAATAAGAACCAGAAACTGCTGGGAACATTCAGCAAGTCATGCAGCATCTGTGAATAGCGAAACAGAGTTAAAGTTTTAGGTCCATGACCTTTCAGGAGACAAAAGATAGCCAATCTGTTGGCTGGTGACCTGAGTATTTTAGGTTTATATTTCAGTTTTCCTGCATCCACGGTATTTTGCTTTTGTATTGATGTCAAATAAATACTTGTGCAGATCCTTTAATTTTTAAAATAGTAGACATCCATATTGTTTTAATTTACGATGAGCCAAACTCCCAAGACTGTTTATGTTATATCTGAAGTTATGCTGTGCAAAGGCATGCAGGGGTCTGGGAGGGTGTTCATTGCCATTGAATATGTTAGAAAAGCTTGAAAGAATTTTACTCAGAAATGCTTTTGATTAGTGCCTGGAAAAGAGATTGGGGTAAATTTTAAACTTGGGTCGCCTGGCATAAAGGGTGGCACATCTCATTTAGTTCAGCTGTCACCATCATCAAAAGGGCCTTCTGCTCTGTGCCCACTTGAGAATGGATGCTTGGTGGTAGCCCCTGTCCTATGCCATATATATAGGGCTCTGATTGTAATATTGAAGTACTGCTGAACGGGCATCAAAAAGGTAAAGAAATTTCTCCGAGCCTTTCTTCCCATTCACTTACTGATCATTGCAAATTGATGACACCCTCCCCCTCCTTATTATCATTTCTCTGCCACAGCAAACACACTTTCTCAATGCTCCATCAAAACTCTTCAGAATTTTAAAAGCCTCTATTAACTCTCCTCTTAGTCTTCTCAGATAAGTCAATGCCATCCTGCTAACTACAGTTCCCTATCCCTGATATAATTGTTTATGGATTTATGCTGTGCACTCTCCATGCCTTTAATGTCCTCCCTATAATGTTGTCTAACTAGACTAGTAGATGCTGAGAGGCTGTTTCCTCTGGCTGAAGAGACTAAAACCAGAGGTCACAGTCTCAGGATGAGCGGTTGGGAATTCAGGACTGAAATGCAGAGAAAGTTTCTTCATTCAGAGATTTGTGAATCTTTGGAATATTTTAGCTCAGAGGGCTGTGGATGCTCATTCAGTATATTCAAGAATAAGATAGATAGGCTTTTGGACGCTAAGAGGATCAAGGGATATGGGAAAATGAAATTGGAGTAGGAGATAATCTATGATCTAATTGAATGGTGCAGCAAGCTGGAGTGGCCTTATGTCCTACTCCTGCTCTTATTCCTTATGTTCAAACCAGTATTTTGTATAAATTCATTGCTTCTATTCACTAGTGCACTATGAACCTAATTATAAAATCCTAAATTACAGTCCATTTTGTATGGTTATATGTACCTGCACTTAATTTCAGTGAATTGTATATTTCAGCATCTAGGTTTCTCTGTTCATCCACACCCTTCCATATTTTTCTATAAGGATATACTCCATTCCATGTTTTCCTTTCTCCCAAATATATACTTATCCACTTTAAATCACGTCTGGCGCCTGTCTGCCCATTCCACTAATTGTTCTATCTCTTCCTGAAGTGTTTTTCTCTCTTCAATGTTTGTCAAAGCTTCTTCATTAGTGACATCAGAATACTTCAGAATTATATCGAAGAGAATCTAACCATCTCTCCGTGACATTCAATGGCATTATCATCACTGAATCACTTACTATCAACATCCTGGGGGTTACCATTGAACAAAAACTGGACCTGACCAGCCATATAAATACTGTGGCTACAAGAGCAAGTCAGAGGCTGGGGATTCTGCGGTAAGTAACTTATCTCCTGACTCCCAGAGGTTTTCCACCATCTAGCAAGCACAAATCAGGAATGTGATGGAACACTCTCCACTGGCCTAGATGAGCGCAGCTCCAACAACACTCAAGAAGCTTGACACCATCTTGAACAGAGCAGCCCACTTGATTTGCACGCCATCCACCAGCATGAACATTCACTCCCACCAGCACTGATGCACATTGGCAGCAGTGATCATTTACAAGATGCACTGCAGCAACTCACCAATGGTCCTTTGACAGCACCTTCAAAACCCAAGACCTCTACCATCTAGAAGGACAAGAGCAGCAGATGCATGGGAACAGCATCACCTGTAGGTTTCTCTCCTGACTTGGAACTATATTGCCATTCCTTCGCTGTCACTGGGTCAAAATCCTGGAACTCCCTTCCTAACAACACTGTGGGTGTACTTACACCATATGGACTGCAGCGGTTCAAGAAGGTGGCTCACCAGCATCTTTCAAGAGCAGTTAGGGATGGGCAATAAATATTGGCCTAGCCAGTGATGCCTACATGCTATGAAAAAATAAATTGTAAAAAATCCCCCTTACCCAAATTAAAAATTTATAACTACAGTGAGAACAAACACAGACTGGCTCTGTTGTTTACTATAATACTTCATAGAATAATTTTTGCACTACTTCAACATGACAGTTAGTTTACATCTATCTTAGCAGCAATACGGAAATGTTAAATTGCACACTTACCCAGGGTGCGTTAAAATGTAGAGAATACAAACTTCAGAGGAACTGGTAAACTAATATAATCTAAATATCCATTTAAATATTGCTTTGGAGGAAGCAATGGTTTTTATTAGAGGAGTTGTGTTCTATGTCCACTGTCCTGTACTTAAATATTAAACATTTATTTTAATATGAAAAAGGCACATTGGTTATAACTGGTGAATACCCAGATGACCAACATGTAAAAGAAATACAGTCAGGCTGCTGGAATTCAGATAGGTAAGTCGATGTTATATTGCTTATTGTATAACCATTTGACTTCAGATTTTAAATATGTATTTTTGTGATACCATCTAGTTAGGCCTGGATTATAGCAAGCAAAATTCTATAGTTTAGGGCCGAGGTATATCACAAATTGTAATGCCATGATTGCAGTGCATACATTCCAGAAACTGGGCTCTTAATTCTGAAGGATTTTAGATTTGTTCACCTTTAAATCCCACCTTGGAACTAAAATAATATCCTGATATCCTGGAAAGGTATTTTATTCAGCTCTATTTTGATCTCCGGGTGGGTTTTCATGATGACAGCTGTTCACTTTGGAAAAGCTGTGAGAGGCAGGTCACCTGACCTTGTGAAATGTATTAAAGAAGCTTCAAAACTTTAACAAAAATTAATTGTAAAGAACATGGTTTCAATGATATTAATTTCATTACACAAAGTGGTATAAACAAATCCTCAGAGAAATGTAGTGCATAACTTATTCTACTTCAAGGCTCTAGTAATCCACTCAGTCATTGCTCCTAACCTATGATATATTCCTGTCACAGAAAGATGTTCCATTGTTCTTTATTGAGTACCGCCATTTATCTTTGAATTTCTACAGGATGCATAGCTTAATGGGAGAAGTACCAAATTGGCTCAATTGGCAGCACTCTCAACTCTCCCCATACCCCTTGATGCCTTCAGAGTCTAGAAAACTATCTATTTCCTTTTTAAATATATTCAGTGACTTGGTCTCCACAGCCTTCTGTGATAGATAATTCCACAAATTCACCAACCTCTGAGTGAAGAAGTTTCTCCTCATCTCAGTCCTGAATGGTCTACCCTGTATCCTGAAACTATGACCCCTTGTTCTAGACCGCACCCCCCAGCCAGAGGAAACATCATCCCTACATCAGGTCTGCCCAGCCTTGTTAGAATTTAACACATTTCAATGAGATTCCCTCTCATTCTTCTAAACTCCAGTGAATACAGGCCTAGTCGACCCAATCTCTCCTCGTACAACAATCCAGCCATCCCAGGAATCAGTCTGGTGAACCTTCGTTACACTCCCTCTATGGCAAGTATATCCTTTCTTAGGTAAGGAGACTAAAACTGCACACAATACTCCAGGTGTGGTCTCACCCAGGCCCTGTATAGTTGCAGTAAGACATTCTTGCTCCTGTACTCAAATCCTCTTACAATGAAGGCCAACATACCATTTGCCTTCCTAACTGCTTGCTGTACCTGCATGCTTGCTTGCAGTGACTGGTATACGAGGACACCCAGCTCCCTTTGTACATCAACATTTCCCTATCTATCACCATTTAAACAATACTCTGCCATTCTGTTTTTCCTACCGAAGTGGATAACTTCACACTTATCCACGTTATACAGCATCTACCATGTACATACCCACTCAGTCAACTTGTCTAAATCATCTTGAAGCCGGTCTGCATCCTCCGCATCACTCACATTCTCACCAAGTTTTATGTCATCAGCAAACTTGGAAATATTACATTTGGTTCCCTCATCCAAATCATTGATATATATTGTGGCCTAAGCACTGATCCCTGCCGCACCCCACTAGTCACCGCCTGTCACTTCGAAAAAGACCCATTTATTCCTACTCTCTGTTTGCTGTCTGGTAACCAATTCTCAAACCATGCCAATATATTACCCCCAATCCCATGTGCTTTAATTTTGCACTCTAACCTCTTATGTGAGACTTTATCAAAAGCTTTCTCAAAATCCAAATACACCACATCCACTGGTTCTCCCTTATCTATTCTACTAGTTATGTCCACGAAAGCCTCCAGTAGGTTTATAAAACATAATTTCCCTTTCATAAATCCATGCTGACTTTGTCTAATCCCATTGATATTTTCTAAGTGTCCTGTTATCACATCCTTTATAATAGGCTCTAGCATTTTCCCTACGACTGATGTTAGGCTAAACGGCCTGTAATTCCCTGTTTTCTCCCTCCCTCCTTTTTTAAATGGTGGGGTTACATTTGCCACCCCCCAATCTGCCTTCCAATCACTTTCCAAACCTGCGACCCCTACCACTTAGAAGGGCAAGGGCACCACTACCTGCAAGCTCCCCCCAAGCCACATACCATCCTGACATGGAAATATATTGCCATTCCTTCACTGTCGTTGGATCAAAATCCTGGAACTCCCTCCCTAACACCATTGTGGGTGTACCTACACCATATGGGTTGCAGCAGTCCAAAGCGGCTCACCACCACCTTCTCAAGGGCAATCAGGGATAGGCAACAAATGCTGGCCTTGCCAGCGACACCCACATCCCATAAAAGAATAAAAAGAATTCTAGGACCTAACCTTGCAATGTACTCTTGATATTTTCAGACCCAGCCCAACTCTAGACAAGAGAGCCAAATTATGCTGATCCCAGACAGCACATTGCTTCCAGTATGTGCACAGCCCTAATAATTCTAGTAATGAAGGGTCATACGGACTCGAAACGTCAACTGTATCCCTCTCCGCAGATGCTGTCAGACCTGCTGAGTTTTTCCAGGTATTTTTGTCGTAATGTTCTGGTGCCGTGTGGGTGCTGTTCAGAGAGCAGTACAAGTGAGGAATATCTTTTTGCCACACTGCGCTGGCCTTGGTGCTGAAACTGCTATCGCAATGAACTCCGCCCCTCCACTTCTCTCCCCACAACAGCCCCGCTGAGGTGAGGATTGACATCCAACCGCAGAGACAGCAGCAAGGTGCAGAGCCAGTGCGGAGTGCTCAGCCGTTTTACGGGAGGGTTTCTCGCTATCACCTTAGCGGGCAGTGCATTGAATCTGGCGCTGGGTTAATAACGGAAGCGTTTCAATCCTGATCTGCAGCCTCACTTGACAATCACAGAATTTTCACCCAGGGGAAAACGGCAGTTGCATTTTAACAAGCTCCCAAGTGTTGACTCCCGTTGACATATATTTTGAGGGGGGGAAAAAAATTTCTCCCGCACCATTCTTCCCCTCTTCCTCGCCGTGGCGATGTCACGTTGCCCTGGGTACCTCGTAAACACTTGCTTAAAGCGCACATATGGCCAGAGTGGGTTGAACAGTCAGGTGTACTGTAACGGGACCTACCTGCAGCCTGGAGCCGGAGCAGTCCGCAGACAACCAGGACAGAGAACCTGCCCTGCATGCTTTCTGCACACTTTCACCATTCAACGCCAGATACCACCAGAGCGGATCCTCCCCCTCCCCTTCAGAGGGATTGAGCCCAAATCGGTGGAAGGCGCAGCCAGATTTGACAGCACAATCTTTGCTAAGCAAGGTTCTGCCCTGGTATCATCGCCGCCGTAGACTTGTGGCGCACCTCCACCTCCAGATAGACACAGACACAAGCTAATGCATAATTGATAGGAGGTATCGTCTGCGACTCCGGTAAGGCGGACCACAGCAGCGCATAAGAGAGAGAGAGAGGGGTTGGGGGGGGGCGGGAAGACAGCACTCAGGTCTGGGCGAATGGCAAGAGGTTTAGAGGAGCGACGTTGGCAGCTGTAATGCAACTCCTAGCAACGATTTATCACGTGTGTTTTAAAATTAAACTTTGGGTCTGGTTTATAGATGCGATGGATGTACGTGTATTTTTTCAGAAGGCCAGCTGGCAAAATGTTGACACTGAAATTGCAAGAGCGCATTTCAGAGCTAGGTTGTTGTCAGTTTCATAAACGATGCATAACCAATTAGAAGGCTTTAGCCGAGGCTGAAATCTTCCTTCAGGGTCTTGTGTGGGGGGGGCGGTGACGTGCAGTGGTCAGAAAAATCTCCAAATGACATTTTGTTTTAATGAAATTGTTGCATTCCATTCACATGACCTAGAACAATATTTTTCACATTGCAGAGGCCCGTCCATTTTTATTAGCCTGAATCAGAGAGATAACATCAAAAATATTTAACAAGCCCTGTGCTAAAGGGGCCTTCGCTTCTACAATTAAAAAGGGAGATCGGGGGCTCCTGTCGTAAAGAAGAGTTAAAGGTACAACATTCCATTTATTTGTCTGTTGGTTATCTATGGTGTAAGTTGAAAGTATGTTCTTAAAGGGTAGCACCCCCTACATAAGAACATAAGAAATAGGAGCTGGAGTAGACCATCCTGCCTTCGAGCCTACTCAGCCATCCAATAAGACCATGGCTAATCTCCTATATCAGCTGCACTCCATCCACCCACCACATCCCTATAAACCACGATTGATCTAAAAATAATAAATATCTGACTTGAATATGTTTAATGACTGAGTACCCACAGCTCTCTGCAGTTAAGAATGCTGAAGGTTCACAATCTTTTGAGTGAAGGAATTTCTCCTTATCTCAGTCCTAAATGGCCAACCCCTTATCCTGAGACTGTGATCCCTAGTTCTAGATTTTCCAGCCAGGGGAAACGTCCTTCCAGGATTTAGCCTGACAAGTCTCTTAGCTACACTGTCAAGCCCTTTTTAGGAAATGAGGACGACCCTTCCAAAATAGGAAGGAGATGGTGGCATAGTGGTATAGTCATTGGGCGAAGGATCAGGCAAATACTCTGGGGACATGGGCTCAAATCCCACCATGGCAGCTGGTGGAATTTAAAGTCAATTAATATAGCTTTGGAATATAAAGCTGCTTCCTTAGGAAATTTGCTGTCCTTACCTGATCTGGCCTACATGACCCAATGTGGTTGAAATGGCCTAGCAAGCCACTCACTCAGTTCAGGCAATGAATGCTGGCCTTTCCAATGATGTGCATCCCAATAAAGATAAAAACATACACTTTGAATCAATTGGCAAAAATGTCCCATTTCCTAGATTTCAATGCAGTTTAGTGTATCATTGAGATAATGCAATCACATAATGGAAATATCAAAGGTGTTATCAATGTGAACACTCACAGTGAAACAGTTTGTACTCTGCCCGCAAAATTCAACCAACTGGAGTTAAAAAAAAATGTAGTGAACCTTCTTTTTCCAGTACTCAAGGTTTCTTATTCCACTTCACCTCTGCAATGTCAATATTTCAAATCGTTTCACTTGCATAATTGATGGAGAGCCTCCTCCGCAAAAGCATTAACTTGGTTTTATTGTGGAAAAGGTCACAGAAGGATTAATCCAAGGGCTGCTCTGTATTCGATTAGAGCAATAATAGGGAGTAGTCCCACAACAGCTAGGTCCGGTCTTGATTGTGTCAACCTTTCTGAATAACTGGACTAAAATGCAACAGGAAAACAAAAAGTTAAACTGAAAAATAGCTGTATGTATTTAGTGATAAAGAATTCACCAGCATTGCAGTTCTATACTGAACCACAAGGTGTGACTGCAGCAGTTGTTTTTTCATACAACACGAGCCAGCTAATTTTTCACTCCAAGCAATAAATAATTTGGAATGAAAGTATATTGTCTACAGTTGTTTTCTGTGGTCTTAAACAATGTCATTAAGTGTTGGCTTCCTACGGATCATTGGGGCCTATCTCTAATCAAAAAGCAGTTAAAGTGTTGGATACTTCAACACAATTGAAAAAACAAATACATGTTTACTGCAAACATATTGCAAAATAGTCATTATTGCTGCTGGGTTCTTTTAATGAATCCACTGACATTACTTGATGAAGGATTTTAAGAGCTTATCAGAAATCACGGAAATTAAGGTTGAGACATTTATAACTGCTGCCTAAACCCTGAGGTGAGATTACAGCCTTGGAACCACTGCTAAGGAACTTGTTTTTTTTTTATGATACACCGCGTGGAGTTTTGGATGAAATCTATTTTATTAGGTTTTTTCCCTTGTTGACAGTGTCTCTCATAATGCATGACAATAACCGCCATCCTCCGTGTTGTTAGCATGGTGATTATGGAATAATTATGAGTGAACAAAAAGATCAATAATTGCCAAGAAACTATGGGCTGGAAATTCATTTGTGTGGCACTGTTAAAGAAGTGTGGTCTGCGTCGCCGGTTGCTTCCTGCATGGCGTGTGCAACATGAATACAGAAGAAGGGTGTTGTAAGTGTATCTCCTGTGTGCGCTGGAACAGTGTGATCTGACTCCATCCTGACACCAAGCAGCCAAGGTGACTGGCGAGATGCCAGGATTCAAACCTCTACGAGCCCATGGAAGAGAACAGCAAAGGTGGCATGGAAGTTGGATGCCTTTCACTAGCGCTGCCTATGTAAGATCCTGGACATCACATGGAGAGACAGCATCACCAATAAAGAAGTGCTACAGAGGACTAGTCAGAGGTGCCTGGAGGTCATCGTGACTGAGAGACGACTGAGGCTGACAGGACACATACTTCACTTCCTGAATGTAGGGTGGCAGTAGAAACTAGAAAAAGAAGAAGATGGGGCAGCCAAAGAAAGTCTAATGAAGTACATTTAAGGAGGACCTCCAAGAGTGGGACACCACCTGGGCTGGAGTGAAAGAGATTGCAATGGAGCAGGGCTTATGGCAGAGTCTTGCTGCCGGGTATGCAACGTACAAGGAGGGACCTGAACCTGTGCAAATTAAAGCACTGATTTTCAGGTGAAGTGGATTTCAGTAACTATTCTTTACACAGTACTGGTGGTAGCTCTGTGCTGGCTTTCTGGAACTGCTTTATGCCATTTGAGCACAGTTGCCAAGGATGACAGATGGTGACCTGACTGACTAATTCAGGGCTGGAGGCAGTCCTTTCATTGCCTTCTGGTCTGCAATAGCACTAGAAAATGGGATAGAGACGGCAGAGAGACCAAGTTCTATGAGGACGGAGGGAAGAGGAGGCGAAGAACGGGAGTATGCAGGGAGGAGGCATGGATTCTGTGTAACTGGACAGAATGTCACTGAGTGGAGTGCAGGGCTCGTCTTCCATTTCAAACAACTTCCCCATCCCAATATGGAACCACCAATCACCAGCTTCATATTCATTTCAGGCTCCACAGCGCCCCCTTGTGCAACATTCTGCAATAAAAATCACCAGTAAAAATCTTCACAAAATATCCTTATCCAGCAACACATCTAATTATACAAGCAACAATCAATTATTCACCCTTCATTATTCATTTCCTTCCTCCCTGTCTTGTGGGTGCCCTTGTCTGTCCTAGTGATACTCCTGGGGCTGCAGCAGTCTGTGCTGTCTGGCTGAGAGGCAATAGCAAGGGCACTGATGGAGTGGCAGTTATCAGACCACCTATTTTGTCACCTTGAGAGAAGACAGCAGGTTGGTCTTCCGTGAAGCCGTTGCCACACCAAATGGGCGGCACCTCAGCAATCCTAGTCATCTGCTAGAGCCCAGGTTGGTGGACTGCTTTGAGAGCTGCAGGCCTCTTTGTGCAGGGAGATCTGCAACCTTGGCCACAGCACTCTGAGTCTGCATGGCAGCAGCCAGGGTTCTCATCACCTCCGTCTCTACCAATGCAACACTGAGATGTTGGAAAGATTCTGCCTGTTCTGCAGTGGAAGCTGAAACAGCGGCCAAATGTTCCATTCTGGATTGGTCCCCATCTCCTCCCATGGAACTGGCCACCATTTCTGTGCTGGAAAGGATGGACTCCAAGCTCTGTGCAATTGCCTTCACCTCATTGGAGCCAGAGTTCTCCGTGCTCCTAGACAGTGACAGGGGATTCTTCTAGTAGGCCTGCCCCAAGCACCTCAGTGTGCATCATCATCAGTATTCTCTTGTATGCCACCTCATCAAAGTCCTCACCTGAGTCCCCTGCAGCAGAACGTGACTGCAACCTCGTCTTCAGGGAGCAAGCACCTGCCCTAACTTTTCCCCTTGTGCTGGCTGCAACCCCCCCTGAGTGACTCACTGTGTATTATGCCCAGTTCTGTGCTACTTTCTACAGTTTGCAGAGTGTCAGTGTCCAAGATGGTGATTGGGATTGTAAGTGATTGGGATTGTAAGATCAACTGACACTGCCTCCTAATCACTTTTGTGAGGTTAATTTTCCTCTTCCTCTTGCCTCTCCTGAGCAGCAGATTTCCTGCTTCTCGGGAGAGGCAAGAGGAAGAGGACACATGCAAATAGAAGCAGAGTGTTGCATTGAAGGAAGGCTGGTGGAAAGGAAAACGTGATTTCCATGATCACAGCACCTTCAGCTTCCACTTGATAGCACATCTCAGGGTGAGGGTGAGGAGAGAGTTGAAAAGGAGCATAAGATTGCCATTCACCCTCATCCTGAACAGCCCCTGCTGTGCCAGATGCCATGGGCTGTGTTGCCTCTGGGCCTGTGATGCATTCCACTATCTCCTTCAGAGGATGGAGCTTTGGAGGCCTCCTTCTGGTCATCTGCAAGAGAGAGGGCAGAGTGTCATTGATTGTGTGTCAATGTTTTTGGATGGTGCGTTTGCCATAACCGAATAGCTGGGAGTGTGCAGAGACAGGGAATGTGGGTGTGATGCTGGCAGCATTAATGGATGTATGTGGGTGAGGTGCAGTATGTGAATGATAGGAGTGAGTTCTGTGCTAGTGAGTGTAGCTGGCGAGCAATGGGGGTGTGATGCATAGAGCACTCACCTTGACCACCTGTGTAAGGCCATTATATTTCTTGCAGCATTGCTGTGATGTCCCTAGAGCCATAGTCCAGGCATTAACCTGGGCGACATACTCCCATTCCTTTCTCAGTTGAGCCTTGAGGGCTTCCTTCCAACCAGGGAAATCGTTGCCACCCTCCTACCCTCCACCATGGAGACTAGAGCCTCCAGTGCAATGTCACTAAACCTGAGAGCCCTCTGCCATGCCTGCTGAGTCATCCTTGAAATGGTACCAAACAATTTTCTGTCAGGCACCATTGCAGGCTTGCAGCCTCCCTTTATCAAGCAGTGAGCCTTTAAGAGGAGGAGGCTGCCTGGATCACATGAGGGACAATCAAAGTGCCCGAGCTCTTGCGCTGTACAGAGAGGCAGCATGGAGATTGGAGGGCCAGTGTGGAAGCAGCATGGCGACCACCCAGCTGAGCGGCACAATCAGGGAAATGAGGTGGGTACATCAATACGACATTGCACCTACCTCAATTTGAATGGGGTGTAGGCTGCTTTTGAACCTCCGCTCCATGCACAGAAGACAGGAGTGACAAATTTCTAGCTCTATGCATCTAATGAAACCTAACCTTTTCAATGCACAATTTTAGGAGTGGTATAAAAGAATTAACCATCAGAAAAGCATTCAAAATTACATTGAGAATAAGCAGCATCATCTGAAAGGCTTTAACAGCAGACTTGCATACGTGGCCTGTCTTATGCTAAAGCGAAACCCCTAAGCAAAGGAATCAGTGTATTTGTATGAGTCAACATTTGCAGTATTTCATTTAATTCACATTTTCACACTTACTAAGAGGAAAATGAAAGTCATTTTGTCAGCAACAGTGCAAGCAATGTGTTTGATCAAAGATGATGAACTGGATGAGTGATTCTTCGGTACATATTATGTGGGCACCATGCTTTCAGCTTCTGTTCTTGTCTGAAGATAATATTTAAATTAAACAGCCATTTAAGTAAACATGAAGTAGTTTATCTTGAAACGCTGTTCAATAAAGGGAACCAACATTCAGCTGGTTTTAAGAATTGAACTTTTTTTTTTACAGAAGCACACATGAAAGTGGCTTTCCACTCTTCCTGGGCTGAGGATAATCTCTTTCAAATAATTCTCATGCTTAACCTTCAGCTGCATATGAGTTAGCCTCCTGCTGAGAAAAGCATACCATTCAGCTTTTCTGAAAATAACTGTCCTGCCCTTCTTGACAGGTTAGTCAGAGGTAAGAACATTTTGGTGATCAAAGCATGGAAAACAGATTTCTATTGGTCAGAAACATCAAGAATTTTGCCCTGCTTATTCTTTTACCATCCAAATCTACCGGAGGAGATATGACAGCCAATGGATGTGTATTTTATGTCTTGAGGATGTTCGACTGAAGGTCTAATGATTGCAGATATAGGGCATCATCAAATATCATCTCAAATTTATCAAGTAGGAATCCAACTGCAATTACACCAGCAGAATAGGCATTATAAATATTTATTCGAAAATGACAAACAGCTTTATCGATTCAAGAATTTCCCCTCATAGTTTTGTTGAATATCAGCAATGGAATAACCAACTTAATATCAAATCATTCCTTTCATTCGCGTGAAAGGTTAAGAAAGCAGGAGATTCTGAAAAGTCCCAGTTTTTCTTCAGTTATTTTCCTTTTACAAGCTCAAGCCATTAAAAGGTGCCTCTGGATCAGATCTGGGCAGCTTGCTATCAAGTTGCCGCCAATGTGGTTTTGGCTGGTTATCAAGCAGAATGCAGGAGCTATTGAGATATTGAATAGAAAAATCATCAGCCAATGTTGGCTCCATCTGCAAGTTGTTATCTGCCCTCCCCTCAGTGTCTCCACAACACCGAGGCTGAGACTGGGCAGTGAGCAGAGTGAGAACAGAACCTGCACTGCCCACAACGTGGCAACACACACTGATGGGCAAATGAGAGGCCTGATTTGTGTCAAATCAATCTCCACCTTCGCTTGTCATTCTATGAATACCTGCTTCTCCTTTCTATTAACTACCTGATGACCGACTCCAACATTTTTATTTAATTTGAGTAAACTGACTTTTTAAGCAATTTGGTGCGCATCATGAGTGCAAGGTTACAGAAAGCTGCCAGTAGATGGCAGTACATGAGAAACATTTTGTTTAATCGGCAGTTATTTGCCGGATTTTGCAGTGATAATGACAACGACAACTTACATTTATATAGCACCTTTAAAGTAATAAATATCATCCCGAGTCACTTCAGGAGATATTGGGCTGGATTTTCGTAGAGGAATGGAGGGGTGTTTGGAGGCAGGCATGGTGGCAATTTTGTGCTACCAGCCAGTGTGCCAGTCTTCCGGCTTGTTCTCAGCGGGTTGAGGCAATTACAGGTGCTCTCCTGATACCATCTAGAAAATCCAGACAGCAGGTAGGCCCTTCACTGAGATTGAATTCCGATTGGTTGGTGGGGACTGGTCTCCTGACGGCAGGCTGGGTTTCAGCAATGCCTCATTAATCCCAGCCCTCCTCCCGCAGTCCTGATTGCCAGAGAGGCACAGCTGGTACCACAGGAAGTGAGGTGATGGCATAGTGGTATTGTTGCTGGACCTATTGACCCAGGGTAATGCTCTGGGGACCTGGGTTCGAATCCTGCCATGGCAGATGGTGGAATTTGAATTCAGTAAAAAAAAACTGGAAATGTAAGTCTAATGGGGACCATGAAACGATTGTTATAAAAACCCATCTGGTTCACTAATGCCCTTTAGCTGTTGGCCTACATGTGACTCCAGACCCACAGCAATGTGGTTAACTCTTAAATGCCCTCTGAACAAGGGCAATTAGGGATGGATAATAAATGCTGGCCCTAGCCAGTGATGCCTAAATCCCATGAATAAATAAATAAAAAGTCCATCCTGTGTCTGGGGTAACACCTCCACAATGGCTGTCGCCACTTTTTAACTTTGAAAGGTTGGCAGGTCTTCAGAGGAGCCTCCGATGGGAGGGGCTGCCATAATTTCAGTGCTGGATGGTTTCCTATTGGCCAGCCTCAGGTGCCTGACCACTGTCACATCATTGGATGGGTCTCCTGGAGGCAGGAACTTAATTGGCCGCCTCCTCTCTCTGGACCTGCCGCTAACATTTGTGGGTTAGCGACCCACATTTCACCTGATGACAGGATCGGGACTTGGGAATAAAAACTCAATCCTCTAGGCCAGATGACTAAAGGCTTGGTCAGAGAGGAAGATTTAAAGGAGAAAAGCGAGGTAGTGAGGCGGGGGTGGGAGTGTTGCATTTAGGGAGAGAATACCAGAGCTTTGGTCATAGACAACTGAAGGCACCAATGATGGAGTAATTAAAATCGGGATGCTCAAGAGGCCAGAATTAGATGAGCGCAGATATCTCGGAGGGTTGTGGGGCTGGAGGAGATTTCAGATATAGGGAGGAGGAAGAGATCATGAAGGAATTTGAAAGCAAGGATGAGAATTTTAAAGTCAAAATGTTGCTTGACTGAGAGCCAATGTAGGTCTGTGAGAACAGGATTGATAGGGGAACAGGATTTGGTGTGATATAAGACATAGGTAGCAAATCTTTGAATGACTTCAAGTAGAATGTGGGAAACCAGCATTGGAATAGTCAAGTCTAGATGTAACAAAAGCATGAATGAGGGTTTCAGCAGCAGATGAGCTGAGACAGGGGTGATGTGGGGCAACGTTATGGACCTTGAAATAGGTGAACTTGTGGACTTGGTCTTGGAGAAAATATGCGCTCAGAATCTCATCTCGGGGTCAAATTTGACATCAAGGTTGCAAACAGATTGGTTTAGTCTCAGACTGTTGCCAAGGAGATGGCTGGAGTCAACGGCTAAGGAATTGAGTTTGAGGAGGGGGATTGAAAACAATGGCTTCAGTCTCCCTAGTATTTAGGTGAAGGTAATTTCTACTTATTCAGTACTGGATGTCAAATAAGCAGCCTGATAATATAGCAACAGTGGAGGAGTTGAGAGATGTGGTTGTGAGTTAGGGCGGGATGCCATCAGTGTACATGTGAAAACTAATGCTGTGCTTTTAGATGATGTTGTCGAGGGGCACCATGTAGATGAGAAATAGGAGGCGGACAATGATAGATCCTAGGGGGACACTAGAGGTAATGGCGCAGGAGCAGGAGAGAAGCTGTGTAAGTGATACTCTGGCTACAATTTGCAACATAGGATTGGAACCAGAGAAAAGCAGACCCGCCCAGCTGGACGACAATGGAGAGGTCTCGGAGGATGATGGTGTGGTCAACCATGTCAAAGGATGCAGACAGGTGGAGGAGGATGAGAAGGGATAGTTTACCTTTGTCACAGTCACATAGGATGTCATTTGTGTCTTTGGTAAGAGCCATTTCGAGACTGTGACAGAGACGGAAACATTGGAGGGATTGAAAGTACGCGGACAACTATTCAAACTGTCTGATTGGCACTCCATCCACCACTTCCAACATCCACTTCCCCCACCACCAATGCACAGTGGCAGCAGTGTGTACCATCTAAAAGATGCACTGCAGCAACTTGCCCCAAGTGTGGATAAAACTCCAAAGAACAACTTGCTGACACCGGACATGGTTCTATGCTCCTGTTGTCCTCCAGCCAGTTTTTAAAAAAAATAATTTTTTTAATAGACGTTGGCATTTTGGATGTCTGTTCATACAGGATGTGTTTGTGCACCAACAACTTTTTATTTTTTGAGAAATCAATTTTTCGCTGTAGGGAGTCGGAAAGTTGGCAAAATTTGCTACAACAAAATTTTTGCTTGTCATTACATGTCCTTCAAGTGTGTAATACCCACAACAATATAATACTCAAGTGACAGTTCTTCAGAAAGCAAAACATAAAATATGCCTCAAATATTAGCGTCAGCAAAGGGAGGAGATGCCAACAATTTCCCTGTCACATGAAATTTCTAACTGCCAAAAAAAAGCAGATATCTTGTCATCATTTCACCTATGCATTAAGAAAAAAATTTGCAGGATGATTTTAGTGAATTTCACATTCACTGCCATTACTCCATGGAAACTGACACCAACTTCAGGGATCCACATATTGGCAGAATAACACGGAAATTCAGAAATTGTTGTCCATTATTCTATGCTCCTTTGGAGTGCATTCCCCAAACAATCAGTGAATTGATGAAACTTGCACCTTTAAGCTATTGGTCTTCTAGTAAAGGCCCTTGAAAAAGGTTGCACATTGTTGAATTGGGGTAATCGGGTTTTAAACAGTGCACCAACTTCATAATCACTGCTAAACACCCTCACTGATCTGAAAGAGTTGATTTTGTGTTTGGGAAATGCCAAATGTACCTATTATGATTTTTAAAATTCCGCATACTTTAAAAATATTTTTAAAGCAGGTTTATCTTTATTTTAACTTTTATCTTAATTCAACAGTATTCATTTATTTCATTATTTGAACATTTAGATTAAAAGTGAAGGGATTCGATGCATTAAACTTTGTGGTTTGCTGTCCGTGAGAATAATTCAATGTGATTGGTTGCTCAGCCCCTCACTGTTGCTGGATGTCTGGAGATCCCCTTGTCTTGGCACCAGATTTAAACTGTCAGCGGGAAAAGGAAGTCCACGTCATAGAGGCCACAAGATCTTTGCAGAGAGTTTTCTTTAAGGTCAGTGGTGATCATTGTTTCTCCGCTGCTGATTACAAAATCTAGCCCAATGAAACTAAAAATATTTTTATTCTCAACAACTACCATTGACGTTTCTAAAATTATCCCATTTATCTTTTTAGTTAAGGAATCTAATTTGCAGTTTAAAACACAACTGAAAGCCACCTAATGTTTGCCTTATTTCATTCACGATTAGACTGGGTCATTCTGAAAAATGTACATTCTATCTTCACTGTAATTAGACTAGTTCTATTATGGCCTTAAAAATTAAAGTTAAAGTTGAGTTTCCAGAATTGCACACTATATTCCAGATGTGTTGTTATTTGTACATGATACAGAGTTATAATAACTCATGTTACGGACAGGGATGAGACAGAACTGAAACCTCTGTTCCCTTACTGTCCGTAATCAGTGTATTTTGAAAAGGAAGAGGTGTGTCTTTCTTAGCACCTGAGTGTGTGGACAATTAAATACCAGCAGCAAGTTTTCTGTGGGTTTAAACAAAGAGGATTTGTTTATTCATGCATTCACCACAAAAATCTAATGCTATTCCATTCACTCACTCACTCATGAGCACACACACACACACACACACACACAATGAAAATACAACTAAAGAGGATAGTACTTTTACAAGTTATAAACAAAAGAACAGTTCAAAATTCACGTGATCGGCTTGTCTGTGCAGGCCTGGTGAAGAAGAGTTTTTTTCACTCCTGAAGTGTAGCCAGGGGTATTCAATAGTCAAAGTCATATACCAGAGTTGTTGTAGGAATCTCTCGAAGGGATGGGACTTTCTGCAGGTCACCAAGTTAATTACTTGTAGTCTTGATACCAGGTGGTCAGTTTGCTGTGTTAATGGACTTGAAAGGAACAGGCTTGGAGTTCTTACAAGGTTGCTGACTCCAGTTCTGAAGGCGTGAATGTTACTGCCCTCTCTGCTGCTGCTGCTGTTGTGTCTCTTACAGACAGCACCTAAAGATTTAAAAAGGGAGACAGCATGGCTGCCTTACCATGTGGTTTCTCACTGTCCCCTTTTCCAAATATGTTGTTAGGCTTCAGTTGATTAGCCATAACCTGGGCTATTGTTTGCAGACATTTAGACTGGGGGATTGAAACAGTCACTATCTTGGTTTCAGAACGACCCATTCAAGTCAGGAATGCAGTTTGGGTGGTCTCAGTATCTGGGTATTGACACTTCTCAGTCTGAATTGTGTCCTTTTGTCCTTTCAAGACAGTCTGGCACTACTTGAATCCACAGTCCAAGGCAGGTGACCCTCAGTGGCCATCTTTTGCAGGATTTTATTGATCAGTTTTAAAAGTAAGGTCAGTTCCAGGAGATCCGCACTGTATTCAGTTCATGTTTTAACAGTTTTGATTAGGACATACCTTTACTGGGCATGACACTCAATTCAACTTATATTCAAGCGCCTTGAGATCGATTCTATTATTTGATCAGCTTTGTTCAAGAAAGTTGCAGTGAGTGATTAACACTCAGATCCTTTTCTGTTTCCTTCTCTGCTAGAGGATAACCTTTCATCATCTCCAAATTATCTTATATTTGCTACTTGCTGACAGAATGAACATACGGGCAATGACGGACAGGAAAAGACGCTCTGGCCGATCTAGTCTATCACACATACTTATGGAGTAGAATTTTCTTCCCATTGGTGGGGGGGCTGAGCGGGAGTGGGTGCAGGCAGGCGCGCGTGTAAGAGCATAGAAATCTCCCTGAGGCACAGAGCTGCCTCAGGGAGTTTAATTTCATTAAAGAGAAAAACAAAATTTCCGGACATGTCCTCTCATGTGACAGTGTCACATATGAGCTGGGACATGTCGATGAATTTTAATGAAAAAATGTATTTGATTTATAAATCCTCCACGAAACCTCATCCCGCCCGTGGATGAGGTTCCATGAAAAATGCGAAGGCCGCCTGGGCTCTTCGCCTGCCCCCCGCCAACCTTGAGGTTGGACGGGCAGCTCCGTTAATTATTTTAATTCATTTTTAAATGGTCTTAATAGGCCTTTGACAGTTTGGTGGGCACGCAGCCGCCTATGGTGCGCGCAGCCGACTCCACTCTGAATGACACGCGGTGACGTCGGAACACACGCTGATGTCACCGCGCATTATTTTACACGTCGGTGAGTGGGACCCACCCCCCTGCACACCGACCCGAAGATTCTGGCCATATTATACCCAAAAATTATGATCTCCTGGGAGAGATGGAAAAAAATGATAAAAAGCCAGGCCAATTTGCTTGGTATGATCAGCAAATATGACAACAACAACTTGCGTTTATATAGTTCCTTAACACAGCACCTCACAGGGGAGAGCAATGGCCATCAAGCAGAATGGTTATCAGGCAGAAATAGGAGAGGTGACAAAAAAACCTGATCAGAACAATGGGTTTTCAAGTGACTTTGATCATCTGGCAGAAATGGTCAAGTGGAAAGGGGAGAGGTTTGTATAAAAGCATCCTGAGAGTAAAGATATCATTAGTGGTGAAATGGAGGGAGAGGGAGAGGGAAGGGGATGGAAGAATGCTTCAAGGAAGGTAAGAGGAAAGGAGGCATACACAGTCACTTACATTTCTGTAATAGTTGATGCTATTGGATCATGAGACCAGACATTTCAGCTAACCTTGCGAGACATTATTACCATCCAACTGGGGCAAGCACTGTACAGTGTATATGGTCAACACTCAGCCACAAATAGTACTTTTGATGAGGTGATCACTTCTTAGAAGTGAATGGGAATTGACAAGAGAAGGGGGAGAACTATGACAGAGAAACAGATTATTTTAGGTCTCTAGAACTAACGCTTTGTTGGGGGTCTTGCTTTCCTAGGCAATGAAAACTGTAACTACAGAGCTCAAAGTACATTCCCACTCTCACTACCTGAAGTGTTCCAGCACTCCCTCTTCTGGCCTTTCATGATATTACACAGACACACAGGCATTTATCAGAATTCTAACCCAATAAAGGGAAATTCCACATCTGGCCTTGCTGTAAGCGAGTTTCAGGCTTGTTGTCCAGCATTGGCGCAACTGCTGATGAAAATCCAATAATATATCTGTCAGAATGACAAACTGGTCAATGCTTATTTTTGCAACTTAAAGACCTGACAATGGCGATTGACATCTTTGTTCCAAATAAAGATCCTTTTTACTGTGTGCAGTTATTTAATATCTCCCTCACACATCACGCTGAAGAGGAAAAGGCAAATGAACAAAACATATATTTCTCCATAGCTGCGGTGGCTGTACTGTGGTTCTGAAATTTATTTGTTCTGAAAATTGTCTTAAATGTGGGTCTTTGTTAAGTAAAAAGATAGAAAATTGTTTGTTTGCAAGCACAATAATAACTAGGTGAAAAGAGATTAATTTTTTTGTCAAATCTCCGACCGACAGTTCAGTCAAACTGAAATGCTTGGGTCCCAACAATAGTGCAATCAGTACACGTGTCCAGTCATGGGTTAATTTGTTGGTTTTAAGTCCGGTTTTGTTCCTTCTTTTGCGATTCAAGCAGCGACTACAGTGTTGTGAGTAAAATCTTTCACAAGAAACATTTACACATTTAAATTAATATACAGCACAGGATCTCCCTGAAAAACCTCCGCTATCAGTCTGGCAATCACCATCAAGCATTTACTGTGTTTATTTGCTTGTCTTAGAGACATTGGTGACTTTTGTCAAAACAGTATTTATTGTTTGAAAGGCAGAGCAAGCTCGAAGGGCCGAGTGGCCTTCTCCTGCTCCCAAGCCCTGTGTTCCTATGTTCAATCGTGTAGTGTGGGACTGGAGTCATGTATAGGCCAGGCCAGAATGGGTCAGGTTGGTCGGTCTCTCTCCTTGAAGGATATTGGTAACCCAGTTGAGTTTCTGCAATAATCTGGCAGCTATGAAAGCCATTCCGCTGGTGCAAGCCAACACACTATTTCCTCTGCTTTGACTCCAGTGTCAGAAGGAAGCTAAAGCCGAAGACATGGGAACTGCTGAAACGAAATTCAGGAAAGGTTGGAAACAGCTGGTGGAAGGTAAATCAATCACCTGCAGCATTCTGGACCTTTGCTAGAGCTATAAAAGTAACATGTATCTGCTCTCAGCCACATAGGTTCCATTAAACTTAACGAGAGGTTTTTTTATTCTCTCACGGGACGTCGACGTTGCTGGCTAGGCCAACATTTTTGTTGTCCATCTCTAATTGCCCTTGGGAAGGTGGTGGTGAGCCGCCTTCTTGAACCGCTGCAGTCCATGATGTTTAGGTACACCCACAGTACTGTTAGGGAGGGGGTTCCAGGATTTTGACTCAGCAACAGTGAAGGAATGGTGAACTAGTTCCAAGTCAGGATGGTGTATGGCTTGAAGGGGAACTTGCAGGTGGTGATGTTCCCATGCATCTGCTGCCCTTGTTCTTCTAGGTGGTAGAGGTTGCAATTTGGAAGGTGCTGCCTAAGGAGCCTTGGTGAGCTGCTACAGTGCATCTTGTAGATGGTACGCACCGATGCCACTGTGCATTGGTGATGAAGGGAGTGAATGTTGAAGGTGGTGAATGGGGTGCCAATCAAGCAAGTTGCTTTGTCCTGGATGGTGTCCAGCTTCTTGAGTGTTGTTGGAGCTGCACTCATCCAGGCAAGTGGAGAGTATTCCATCACATCTCTGACTTATGCCTCGTAGATGGTGGACAGATAGATTGGATGTAAGTTCACAAGGAAGTCTGGAAATTCCTCCAACCATTCTTATTTACTAAATAGGGGAGACCTATAGATTCACCCAAGGTTTCTGTACTGGTATTTCCTGGCCTCCTTTGAAAGGGTAGAATCCGGATTTCCCCCTTTTATTCCAGGTCAACTTCCAGTAATTATTCCAGAAATGTGCCTGGGTCAGGTCAGACTATCAAATCAAGTTTTCAGCTGATGGTTCTGTCAAAGCAATCAAGTTTTATAAAGGAAAGGAAACACATTGTTGTCAGAAGTGTGTTGAATTGAGCTCTCAGAATACTACTTATATAGTTACTTCCCAAATACTAATTTTTAAGGAGTCCGTTTGAGATCCAGAAATGTCCCAAGGAACTTTATTGATGTCAAGGCTTAGGATAGGTGACCAAATAGTTAATCAAAAAACTTTTAAAGGTGGAGAGAGAAGGAAAAGTGAAATGGAGTTTAGGAAGTGGAGGTGTGAAAATAGAAGGCCGAGGTTGCTGAAGGATTTGGCACCAATGGTGGTTTGAAAGGAAGGGTAATGCAAAAAAGACCCAAGTTGGAGGGCTGGAGGTTGCTGTAGGAAGCATAAGGATTAGAGGAGTTTGCAGAAATAAAGTGGGAAATGCCTTGGAGGTGTTTGAAAATGAAATTTAATACATAGATGGATTTGCAACCTGTGTGGATCAACAATGATAGCGAGGAGGCCGAGTGGCCCTTAGCATAAGACAAGGTGCAGTGGATGAGTTTTGGATGAGCGGAGGATGGAAGGACAGCAGGGAGAATGTTAGAGATATCCACTTGGAGTTGACAAGAGTCCTTGGAGAACCAGGGAATGTGAAGACCCCCCTTGATGCCAGTTGGATCTTGGTGATGTTGCCTTGCTGATGATGGACAGAATGTACAGTTTTAAACTCTGATGTAGGCTAGCAGAAAGCAAAGGTTTAGGTCAGTCTTATTCAGCCTGATCACATGGTTGGCAAAGGGAATGGGTCATTAGTAAGTGAGCAAAGTTGCTGGATGCATGCAGCTCCAACAGCTCTCAAAAAGGTCCATATTATCCAATTCAAAGCAGCCCACTTAATTGGCACCCCATCTACCACCTTAAACATTCACTCCCTCCGCCACCAGCACACAGTGTCAGCTGCATGTACCATCTACAAGATGCACTGCAGCAAGTCACCAAGGCCCCTTTGATAGCACCTTCCCAACCTGTGACCACCGAGAAGGACGGTGGGGAGGGCAACACGTGCATGTGAATGCCACCATCTGCAGGTTTCCCTCCAAGTCACCCACCATCCAGACTTGGAAATATATCGGCATTCCTTCACTGTTGCAGGGTCAAAATCCTGGAACTCCCTACCTACTAGCACTGTGGCTGTACCTACACCACATGGAGTGCAGCAGTTCAAGAAGACGGCTCACCACCACCTTCTCAAGGGCAATAAATGCTGGCCTTGCCAGTGATGCTAAACTCTGGAGAATGAATTAAAAAAGGTCATGGTAGAGGAAAAAAGATTTTTTGATCTGTAATTAGGGGTAAGATGGTGGCGTAGTGGTAATGTCACTGGACTAATAATCTGGAGGCCCAGGCTAATGCTCTGGGGTCATGGGATCAAAACCCACCTTAGCAGCTGGTGGAATTTAAATCTAATTAATAAAATCTGGAGTTGAAAGCTAGTCTCAAAAATGGAGTGCCATGAAATTATTGTAAATCTCTATCTGGTTCATTAATGTCCCTTTAAGGAAGGAAAACTGCCACCTTTATCCTGGTCTGGCCTACATGTGACTCCAGACCCACAGTATTGTGGTTGGTTCTTAACTGACCTCTGAAATGGCCTAATAAGCCACCCAGTTCAAGGGCAATTATGGATGGGCAACAAGTGTTGGCCTTTTGCCAGTCAGCGACTCCCACACCCCATCAAAGAATAAAAAAAAGTAGAAGTTTTGACTCAATGACATAATGTGAGACAGTCTGCCTGTATTGAAGTGGTTGTAAAGATGGTGGGAGATATTATTGAGTGTCATCAACAGAAATATGGAAGTTGACCCCGTGTCTGTGGATGGTGTTACGGAGAGGCAGAATGTAAGTGAGGAATCCCAGGGATGACTGTGGAGGAATGGAAAAAGAAGTCATCACTGGAGGTGCAATGGTTGCATTTGGACAGCCAGGAGTGAAAGCATGCAAGAGCAGTTTTGCAGCCTTGGACAACAGACCCACCACATAAGAGGCAGTGGGAGCAGAAATGGTACGAATGACCATATGAAGTACCACAGACTGTTGCAGGAGCACTAAGAGGGATTGTGCACCACTGTGGCAGTCGCCGGATATTGTGTTTGTAACTTCCGCCAGTATAGTCTCAGAGCTGTGAGCAGGCTAAAAGCCAGATCAATGGGACTTGAATAGGGAGTTTAGGGTGGGTATGTGTGGGTTTTCAGAGATGGTAATACATTTAAGAACCTTTGCAAGGAAAGGAAAATTAGAGGGAACAGTAATTGAAGAGAATGGATGAAGGATGGAGTCAACGAAGGGCTTTTTTGTAAAGTGGGATGAGATACTATTGTGCTAGGAATGATTGAGCAAATGAAGCCCACAACTGCACATAAGTATTCAAAATCATTAAAACAAGACTTATTTACAGCAGCTATTTAATGTAAATGTTCAAAATATACAACAGATGACTGCAGTAGCAACAATATAAAAATCTTAATATTAATATAAATAAGCAGAATGCCAACTAACAGATAAAACAATTGATAAGATTTTGAAGATGATTAGAAATTAAAAGGGAACTGGAACCATTTCAACACTGAACAGAATTAAACACATTGCAAACAGCAAAGCAATTTGAGACTCCCTCCTGGATGCCATCTTATACCTAACACATTCTGAGCCAACTCCAGTTCAGCTGCAGCTAAACCACTGATCATGCAGCAGACGCCAGTCTGAAATGAGGAGGCAAGATGTGTGAATTGAATGTGATGTAAGCAAGGAAGGTCTAATATATTCAGAACTGTGAAATTGTCCCCAGTTTCTTGCTGAAACAACCTGTCACTGGTCTACATTCTGAAAGTCATATCCTATGACATCATAAACCATGCAACACTAATTTACCAAGCATATGTATGGCAACTAAAACCAAGAACTAATGACAACCAGTGATTCTTCATTGTACCTAAAAATAAAATAAATGTGCTGTAAATGTTATAAAAACTGGACTGCTGACAAACTACAGATGGTAGTTCAACTTCACCTGACAACCATAAATCACTTCAACTCTGCTCTTGTAGTTTGTGACATCTCATGAAGTCCTCAGTTGGATTATGGCCTTGGAGTTGACTGAAACCACCTGATACCCTTAATGAATTATGACTGGACTGGCAGATTGTCAATGGTGTGGTCAATACCCTGGTCTGAGCTCATGCTTTGAGTCACCTCTCTGGGGGAAGGCAGTACAAGAAAAGCAAAAAATCCTCAGTCAGAAACAAGAGCAGAAAAAGACCGACATCTGCAACAGCAAAGTTAATCGTTTGAGTGGGGCATTTCATTTGAGGAGGAGAAATCCCTGTTTTATTGTACACTTACGTTGTTGGATTTTAAGGAATTTCCTTTGCCAGTTATTCCATGTTAACAGTTTTTACTGTCATGCAGCATGTTATATCAAAAACATATTTTCCAACCAATATGGTTTTCTATTTCAATACAGGGAGGAAGTCAGAAAGGTCATTGTGATATTTCTCTCTGGGAAAGTATCAAATCAACTGAAATCCTGCAAATTATATTACTACACTGTTTACCAGGAAGCAGTCCTGTGTAATAATTGCATTCAAGTTTGGCAGGATGGTGATTAGAGATCTTTGTCTTTTACCCTGGCTTATTAACTTCATGTTTTTTTGCATTAAAATATTATTAGCACTCGTGACATTTTGCAGTCAGAATGTTAACTGTACTTCCTGAAAGGGAATATGTCATGCAAATATTCCACTTGATCATATTTATCTGATACAGGGACTTTCTTTGACTATGTAGCGGCCAGAATCATTTTTCTAATGTATCAAATGTTGCTGCTGCATATTTAAAGATTATTTCACTTATTGCAGCATGCTGCTCATCTTGGAGTCTGGAGTAAAATTAATACACAATAAAGAATGAGACAGGTGGGTGAGGGTGAGGTCAAATTGTTGCAGCAATGGAGGCAGAAAAGCAGAAGAAAGGGAAAGCAATGAAGAAACTGTAATAAACAAATTCAGGTTCAAAAAAATAAGAAGGAAAGCTGGGTCCTGATTTTCTTCAGACATTTTGCCACTGTTGTAACTTTGGCTGAGAATTTCCTGGGACTTTGGGCTGAAACAACAGCATTGTCAATTTTCAGTGCAAAAGATCGAGGAAATTCACGCGTAATTGACTCAGGCCAGTTTTTGCACAATTTCCGGGTTTCCTCAGCTTTTGCATCGATCCGATGAAACCGCTTTTGCTTTCCCCCCATGGAAAGGACCAGAGAGTGAGCATCCTGAATGTACGCAGTTCTGAATGGGCTGTAAACTCAAGACAGAAGTATTAAGAATAGCAGAACTCAGTCATATTTCTGCTTTTTGTGGCCTTTTCTCATTTTCACTTTCTTCTCACTGAGACCAGCGCTATATTTTCTGCATCTCTGAATGCATTTTTATGGCTTCAGAATGGTTTACATTGAAAATGGAAAAGCTTGGCTAATTACCCAAAGCGGAACATAAAATTGGGCAGGGCGTAAAACAGGCAGATGATCTGATGCCCTCAATTTCCCACCAGGTGAGTTAGGTCATAAATTACCCACCCCTCCCCACGCCCCACCCTCTACAATTAAAGGGGTTTCCACTGCTTTTCTGATAAGGTTACAGCAGTGTAATGTCAGAAAGCCCAAGAGCGAAGGAAGCTATAAATAAATTGTATTTTAAAATCACAACACAAAGAAAGGCACAAAAATCATTGCTGGTTGGGGTTACCTGCTGTAGCACCTACACAAAAATCAGAACAGAACTACAAGGAAAAGGTGTGTCACAAAGCCTGTTTCTGAGGGAATGATGCATTACTTTCAGCTGCCACTCACAGCAGCTGAATCAGCTATTGTGAATGGAGATAACTCAGGTAGAAACACATTACCCTTATCTTAGATAAAAGCAAAAAACTGCGGATGCTGGAAATCCAAAACAAAAACAAAAATACCTGGAAAAACTCAACAGGTCTGGCAGCATCTGCGGAGAGGAACACAGTTAACGTTTCGCGTCCGAAACGTTAACTGCGTTCCTCTCCGCAGATGCTGCCAGACCTGCTGAGTTTTTCCAGGTATTTTTGTTTTTGTTTTACCCTTATCTTAACTGAGTTTGGTGAATTCAAGAGACTGCAAGCCCTGGAGACTTGGCTTCTGAAGACATCCAAAACTGAAGTGTTATGTAGACAAAAACAGCAGCCAAAACAAGATCTCGCAATCAACAAATAACATCAATGTTGCTTAATAAGCTTTAAATGCAGGAAAATCAGTCACCCCTTGAGCAATTCCTCTATTTCCTTCTCTTTTAACACTTACCCTTCTTTGTACTGTTGCTGCTTGAAAGAAAAATGATGAGTATACCAAAAGATGGTGTCCATCTTCTTCAGATAGCACCGAAGAATTTTTTTTGCATGCACTTATGCCAAGTTGATTGAGTGTCTCAAAGTGCAGCATCTCTGACAGTGCTGTGATAAAGCGCCAATTTCAGTTATGTTATGACCGCAGCTGATGTTAATGGTGAACAAAGTCAGATCTCAGGTTGAAATCCATCTCGCCTGGTTGAAACTCCGTTTTCCAAATATTAAAACCATTCCTGTTCCTATTTCACCGCTATGTTTTGGGTCAATAAAATTCAAAGCACCAGTTCCAGTTTACTCACAAATCTCCTGTAAAATTCAAATGTTCTTTTGTACATCTGAGCCTCCTCTGAAATGCAACAGCAACCCATCAATTTCAAAACATATCCCCAAATGCAAATTTCAGATCTACTCTGCTTCCTTGTAAATTAACACCCACCATACGGCCTCATTACAAATGCTAGAAGGTAGCACCTTAACTCTTTTATCCCTTACTCGCTACAGACAATCTGGCTCCAACAACCTCATCTTTGACTAACCCTGGACACACACAGACAGAGATTTACCCTTCCTTACCTACACAGAGTATATACATAAACACAGATTTGCAAAAATATACCACATACCATCACAAGTACGTCCTCCAGCCTTAGAGTGAAGTTTAAATCCACTCCTGAATCAGAGGGAGGGTCCTGCTGCTAGCCGAACTGACATTTTCACTTTCTACGTTCAATCAAATGGACTGCAGGTAAACCCTTAATGGTGGCAGTGTGCTACAGTTTACTCAGGGAGTCTGAGTTGCTTTGGCAATTTGCACTTTTTACATGCATGTCATAGACTGGAGCTATGGATGGTGATGGCAGAGGTTCCAACATTCTTTCCATCACATGGCTGACCAGGAATCTCTCCCACTCTTACTGACTGTCATTGCTGTGTGTAGGAAGGATTTGCAGGTTGATACTCAACCTGTTTGGCCACATTATGAACACACCATCCTTGGCCATCAAGTCCCAGGATGGGACTCAAACCCATCTGAGCTTCTGGCTCAGAAGCAAGGGTGCTACCCACTGAGCTACAAGACCTCAAATGCTTCATGCTAACAGTTAATCAACTAATTTACTTTTTTTTGGTAAGAAAACATTATGTAATTTTTTTTCTTTTTAAAATAAGCTCTGGAAATCATCCCGATAGAAATTAGAACATCAGTTCCAATAATCCAGTTTCTCATCTGGGTTTGCTTGGACCTCTATTAGATCAGAAACTTGATACAAACAAATCCTGGCAGCTGGCAATGCTTTCACATTTCATGGTAAATAAATCAGTCACAAATGGTGGGCTTTTGCAGAGACAGATATTTCACAGAGCCTTGTACACCTGATCAACTTATGGTTCTTGTTATTCAAATCAAAAATGGCTGTTGAGTAACTGTGCAGATGCAAAACAGTTTTACAAGTCTGTTCAGTATTTCCAGCTCTGTTTTGAACGTGATTGGAAATATATATTTCAATTTTTGAAACTTAAATGAAATCTATCCTAAATTCCACATTATTTTCCCTCCCTGGGTTTTACGCCTACATTTCCTTCTCTGTGGGATAGACTGAAATTACAGTATTCAAAGCTATATTAAGAGATCTTACAGCAAAAAGGCCTTTATGCTCCAGTGATGTTAAATACATCATGATTGAGCAAGATGGCCAGGTGACAATTCATGATTTAAAAGACACCTGTTTATAGAAGAACTAGATAAAACAAAGACTTGCATTTACATAGTGCTTTTCACAAGCTAAGGACATCGCTAAATGCTTAACAACCAGTTAAGTACTTTCAAAGTGTCCTCACTGTTGTATTGTAGGAAACACTGCAATTTTTCATGGCAAACCCCCTCAAACAGCAAAGTGATTTAGTGACTTGAGGGATAAAAATTGACCACGGTGAACTCCACTGCTCTTCTTCAAAATACAACCTTAATACAGATCTTAACCAAGGGGGAAGACAGGGCCTCAGTTTAATATCTAATCTTAAAGACAGCACCTCCAACATTGCAGCATTCCCTCAATCAGCCTAGATTTTGTGCTTATGTTTCTAGAGTGGGACTTGAACCCAAAACCTTTTCCACTCAGAGCCAAATGTGTTACCACTGTACCATGGTTCCCACTGATATTTGCATAAGGTATGACTAGTGGCTCTATCTATTATAGCTACAGCTGTGTGGTGACAAGTACCAGACACAACGGGCAGAATTTTCTGCCTACCGGGCAGGCGGGCCCGACCCAATCTCTGGCGGGCGGGGAGCCGATCCCCGCCAGAGAAGTGGAACCTGCCGCCATTTTAAGTGGGCAGGCCAATTAAGGCCCGCCCAACGTGACGCCCGGCGGGAAGCGCTATGCGCTTCCTGTGCGGGCGGGGAGGGGGAATTCCCCAAATGCGAGAGTGCACTCTTTCACGCATGCGCACGAAAAAGCGCACATCTCCCTGGGGCTAAGTGCTGCCTCAGGGAGATCGCTGACAGTTGTAAAAACAGTAAAAATAGGAAAAAAAAATCCTTAACATGTCCCCCTCATACGTCACATGAGATGGGACATGTTCATAAATTTCACTAAAACTTTATTGAACTTTTAAAATCCCTACATGAAACCTCATCCCGCCGGTTTTTTCTATTCCCCATCAGGGCTCCTGGTCCACTTTAAGGTTGGATGAGCAGGTCCTTTAATTGTTTTAATGATCCTGTCAATGGCTGATCTCGCTGTGCCCCCACCTTCCTGAAGATTTAAATGGGGCGGGATGACGACAGGGGTTCCCCGCGATGTAATCCCGCATCATTTTGTGTGTCGGTGAGCGGGCCCCGCCCCCTGCTCACTGACGGCAAAATTCAGCCCAACAAGTATTGCACATTGGTAACATTTTATAAAACTAGGAAGCATTTACAATAAAACCATAGAAAAGTTATGGTGCAAAAAGAGGCCATTCAGCCCATCATGTCTGCGCCTGCCAAAAAGAGGAAAAAAAACTAGCCACTCATTTTTAATCCTACTTTCCAGCGCCTGATCCAGTGCCTTACAGCACCTCAGGTGCCTTTTAAATGAGTTGAGTGTTTCAGCCTCAACCACCAGCTTTAGCAGTGAATTCCAAATGCTCACCACCCTATGGGTGAAAAGGCTTTTCCTTATGTCCCCTCTAATCCTTCTACCAATCACCTTAAATCTATACCGCCTGATAATTTACCCCTCAGCCAGGGGAAACAGGTCTTTCTTGTCTACCATATCTAGGCCCCTCATAATTTTGTACACCTCAATTAGGCCATCCTGCAGCCTCCTCTGTTTTCCAATCTTTCCTCACATTTTCCAGCGCTGGCCACATTCTTGTAAATCTCCTCTGTACTCTCTCCAGAGCAATTATGTCCTTCCTGTAATGTGGTGACCAGAACTGTAAACAAAATTCCAGCTGTGGCCTAACCAGCATTTTATACAGTTCTATCATTACCTCCTTGCTTTTGTATTCAACACCTCATGCAACAAAGGAACGCACTCCATATGCTTTCCTTACCACCTTATCCACCTGTCCTGCCACCTTGCAGGACCTGTGGACATGCACTCCAAGGCCTCTCGCTTCTTCAACCCCTCTCAATATCCTCCCATTTATTGAGTATCCCCTTGCTTTGTTTGCCTTAACAGTTTATAGTCTTGTCATGAAGCAATATTAATGTGTATAATGTTATTGGAAATTATTTTTAAATTGGAATTGTAGTAGGGTCTGTGTCTATGTGTGCATCAATGTGTGTATCTCTGTGTGTCTTAATTGGGTTAAATCCAGCTAGTCTGGGTGCTTTGATGTGTAGTACTTTGAGATGTTAATTAGTTAAATGTAAGTTAAAAGGTAAAATGCAATTTGCATTTGTTGAATAAACCATTCAAAAGAATAGGTGAAATCTTGTACCTAGTTGGGAGACACCAAGCAATGTGTTTATATGACTAATAAAATTAGTGAGATGAAAATGTTATTGTTAGAAGATGTGACATTAAAGGCCTAGGACACTACGGAAAATTTACATTTAAAGGAAAGCTAGGTATAAACAGAAAGGAGTTTGTGTGTGAGTCAGAGGCATTTAAGATATAACCAGCCTGTGAGCCTAGGGCTGTGTCTGCAAAGGAACCTCATTTTGAATTTGTACAGTTAAATGTGCTCTGCCTGGTGTCTGTTTAAAATCTATGGATTATTGCTGCCTTGGTAAAGATTTACCTGGGAGTGATTAATTTGGGTGTTTGTTTAAAAGTTATTATGGTAGTAATTTGTAGACATGTGTATGTGTGGTTTGGTGGTTTTATTCCTGAATTCAGAGCTGCATCTCAAACATACCAACTGAAAATATAGGTTTTGATAGTTGTTCAAGTTTCCCTCTGGGGTTTAAACAACTCAGCCTTTACCAACTGCTGTGTCATAACAAGTCTATACAAATTTTAATTTGAAACTAACTCAATGATCATCTTACCTTTGCCAGTAAGGGAAGGCTCAGGGTGGAGTCAAGATGGTTTTCACATAAGGAGGAATTTGGGATTTAAAATCAGAGAGTGAGTCAAGGCTCATGCACCTATTTCTGTGTGGGCCAATTGGATCACAGGCGACTGCCTTCCCCTTCTTCCAGGGATGGGTGGATATCATTGAAACACACAGAGTAGAAGAAAATGTATGAAAGTACAATTCCTAGAACTTAACAACAGTAAACTGGTATCTCATCAAGAAAATTGAACAATTCAGATTCCTATATGATTTCATGTATTTGCAATGCACTGGGTTATGGGCTTCGTAAATAAAGGTATCGAGTACAAAAGCAGGAAAGTTATGTTGAACCTTTGTAAAGCCACAGCTGGAGCATTGCACCCAGTTCTGGTCACCACACTTTTGGAAGGATATGAGGGTCCTTGAAGGAGGCACGGAGGAGATTTACTAGAATGGTTCCAGGGATGAGGAATTTTAGCTACAAGGTTAGGCTGGAGAAGCCGGGGTTGTTCTCCCTGAAGCAAAGGAAATTGAGGGGAGACTCGATAGAGGTGGGCAAGGTTATAGCAGGTTTAGATAAGGTAGGTAAAGAAAAGCTGTTTCCATTAGCTGATGGTGCAAGGGCTGGGGGAGGGGGACATAGATTTAAAGGCTGGAATTTTCCAGTCCGTCATGCCGACGGGATCTCCGGTCCCGCTGATGTGAAAGGAGATTTCAATGGCTCGCCAGCCCTGCCATGGGGGAACCCGCCACAGTGGTGCTGGAAGATTCTGGCCAAAGCTTTGGGCAAGAGATTTAGGGGCGATGTGAGGAAGAACTTTCTAATGCAGCGTGTTGTAATGACCTAGAACTCCCTGCCTATGAGGGTGATAGAAGTGGAGATGGTGAATGATTTCAAAATGAAGTTGGATGGGCACTTGAGAGAAATAAACTTGTAGGGCTACAGGGATAGATAGGGGAATGGTACTGATTGGATTGCTCTACAGAGAGCAATGAATTCAATGGGCCGAATGGCCTCATTCTATGGCTCTATGTAAAACATGGCTAATGACTAAGGTTAAAAGGTAATTCAAATCCAAATGATCTGAGCTGGATTGATCTGGAAATATTAACTTTCAGACTAACTTGATTTTTTCCCCCCTTCTCTAAAGCAAGCACATTCGCAAAGAATCAAACCAACCTCTCTGATCATTTTCTATGCCAGTCTTCCTTCACCAAAGCCAATGAAAGACACTGGGAAAAAGGTATGTTCATAATTTTGCTTTAATCATATGCAGCAGGAGTCATTTGAGTTTAGTACGTCCATTTTAAATTAAACAGATTAACGGGCAAGTGTTTGAACTTGCTGTCTAGGCGTAAAGATAGCATTGTAAAATGCTCGCCCATTATAGAAACTACCTGATATTTATTGTCATGGAAATGAAAATTGCGCAGTTTATTTGCTAGGTATTGGAGCTACAATGCCAGTTTTTATGTCCAATGTCTCCATTAAAATAGTGGACACAGGACTAATTAAGGCAATAATAAAGGCAAGCACTAATTAAGAGTTTCCAGGGAACACAAAAAACAGTGGTAGGTGACTCAGCTACCTTGAGACTGTTCCACCATTCAGTTAGATTATGGATGATCTGTACCTCAACTCCATTCACCCGCTTTTGATCCATGTCTCTTGCTACCCTTACCTAACAAAAATCTATTGTTCTCAGCCTTGATAGTTGCAATCGATTCAACATCTGCAGCCATTTGCAGGAAAGAAGTGTGGATTTCGAATGCCTTTTGTATGAAAATAGTGTTTACTGATTTCACTTCTAAATGGCCCAGCACTACTTTTGCAATTGGAGGCTTTTGTTTGGAATCCCCCACCAGATGAGAGAATTTCTCTGTTTCCATCCTAATGAATTCCATTATCTCCTCAATTTGACCACCCCTCAACCAGCTCCATAGGATATATGGCACAGAAACAGGTCATTTGGTCCAATCCGTACATGCTGGAATTTATGTTCCACTTGAGCCTCCTGTCATCTTCCCTCATGTAAATTTTCATCATAATTCTCTAATCCCTTCTCCTTTAGATGCTTGCTAGCTTTCCCTTAAATGCATCTATACTATTCCTTCCAAGCACTCTCTGTGACAGCGAGTTCCACATCCTCATCATTCCTTGGGTAAAGAAATTTCTTTTGAATTCCCTATGGATTTCTTGATCACTATCTTATTTTGGTGGCCTCTAGTAATGTTCTTCCCCACAAAAGAAACATTCTCTCTGTATCCACTCTATCAAAACCTTTCAGAATTTTAAAGACCTCGATTACATCACTCCTGAGCCTTCTTTTTTCAGAATAAAAGAGATCCAGCCTGTCAATCCTTTCCTGATATTTATACTCACACATTTCTGGTATCATCCTTGTAAACCTTCTCTGCAGCCTCTCCAGTGCCTCTATACCTTTCTTATAATATGGCAACCAAAACTGCACACTACACACTTAAGTGTGAATGAACCAAGGTTCAATACAGGTTTAGCATAACTTCCCTACTTTTCAATTCTATCTCATTAGAAATAAAGCCTAGTATTTGCTTTGCTTTTTTTATGGCCTTGCTAACCTGTGAAGCAACTTTTAATGATTTGTGTATTTGTACTTCAAGATCCCTTCTACTCCACCTAGACTTGCACCTTCCAATAATAATAAGCAACCTCCCTATTCTTCCTACCAAAATATACTACCTCACTTTTATCTTTGTTGAACTTTATTTTCCAACTGTTGGCCCATTCAGCAAGTTTACTAATGTCCTCCGGTAATTTGTTACTGCCCGCCTCGGTATTGACTATCCTTCCCAATTTGGCATCATCTGTAAATTTAGAAATTGTGTTTTTAATTCCAAAGCCCAAATCATTAATGTAAATTGTAAAAAGAGTGGTGCCAGCACTATCCATGTGGAACTCCACTTCTCAACTTCTGTCCCTCTGAATAACTACCCTTTACTCCCACTGTCTGCTTTTTGTCTTGAAGGCAGCTCACAAACCATTCTGCTACTTTTTCCCCTGACTCCACATTCTCTGACCTTAGTCATTAGTCTATTATAGGGATATCCAGATAAATTACTCCTACTGCATTATCATTGCCTAACCCTCTCTGTTATGTCCTCAAAAAATTCAATAACATCGGTCAAGCAAGATTTTCCCTTCTGAAATCACTGCTGACTATTCATTATTATATTTTTCATTTCTCGATGTTTTCTGTTCTCTCCTTTAGTAGGGATTCCATTATTTTTCTTATCACTGATGTTAAGCCGACTAGAGTTCCCTGAGCATGTTCTGTCTCCCTTCTTAAATATCGAATGACTTTAGCTATTAAACTGAAGGAAATGCAAGTCAAGCTTACACAAACAGACCTCATAATTTAGCCCTTAAAGCACGGCTTTAAGCACTTCTAGCTAATCTGCACTGTGTCTCCTTCAAGATCTACAGATATTTCCTAAGGTGTGGTGCCCAAAACTGAATGCAGTACTCCAGATGGAGTCTGACCAAAATGCTGCCTGACTGAAGTATTGGGACTGATTTTAACTTCGTGCAAGTGAATGGATCTTGAATGAGTTAAAACATTCCAGGAGCCCTTATGATTGCTTTTTGTACATGTGCACTAGCTTTTTGTAATTTAATACATGGACTCAGTTGTTTCCATGACCTACACATCACAAATCCATACCGACTCTCTCTGATCAGTTCATACATGTCCAAATGTTCATTTTATGCTGTCTCTGATGATAGATTCCAGTGTCCTCTCCACAATTGATGTTGACCTGACATGTCTGAGGTTACCTAGTTTTCCCCTTCCCTCCCTTCTTCAATAGTGGTGACATTTCCAAAATTCTCCTCTGACATTGACAATGATTATTTCCAGGTTATTATCGTGAAAACTTCCTCCATCAGCCTCATTTTACAAAGGACCTGTAAATGTCATTTTCTTCAAACATGCTCTTCCATCTCACCCTCTTGCCTTTCTTTCCCACAACCACGGTGAGATGTTTCTCTGTATATGAGAAGTGTAAGCCTTCTGTCTGCACCTTTTGCTTAGTTTGCAGATTTCAGGTTTCTTTTATTCTTATTATTAACTATTATTATTAAGGCTCTAATTAACATTTCTCCCAAAGTGTCACTAAAAATAGTAAAATATCTTCATTTTGCAGCATCGGATTGACATTAAATTGAAAATATTAAAGTGGTGTAAAAATGAGCAGGTTTGCAGAGACGGAGTTAAAATAAGCACCAATATGGATTAACACCTCAAAATATGCCAAAAGGTTTAACAAACACAGAGCTATTTTGCCTCAAATCATTTGGTGACCCATGACCAATTAGGTGCAGGTTTAGTAATGCTAGCCAATTGTCTCAAAGTTGTTGAATTCTGTCTAACAATGAAGGTCTGTGAGTTCTTGTTATAGTAACAAACAAGGTCAGATCCATTCCAGAAGTTGTCAAAACCCAACTCCCATTCGCCACTATAAATTGTTCAGTTACTGTATTGGCATTAGCCCAACCAGCAAAGTAAAACCTCAGATCTCTTTTTCAGTGAGAATTGGCTATAGCTAGCATAATCCTCTCAGAGGGATAACTTAACACATGCCGACAGTTTAAACATTAACAATATTTAATGATGAAGTTGGACCATGAAATAGCCTTCCTACCTGAATAAATCAGTAATTTATCGAAAGTTTACAAAAAAGAAAAGGGACTTTTTTTAACAGCTGAAGTTCATGCTCTGCTGCCTCCCATTAATGTTAGGGAACAATTTAGATAATGAATAACTCTATTACACACAAGATATTGGGAGGGTGGGAGGGGGAGGAGATCAGGAGCGGGGAGAGAGAGCGAGAGAGAGGGGAAAGAGTTCAGGAGAGATGGGGAGGTGAACAGGGGAGGGGTCAGAGAGAGGTCAGAGCAGAGGGTGAGGAGAGGTCGAGGGAGGAGGGGAGAAAGATACTGGGGAGGTGAGTAGGAGTTGGGGAAGAGAGGGGAGAAAGGTCAGAGGAGAGGAGGAAGAGAGCGAAAGGTAAGGGGGAAGAGAGAGGCTGGAGAGGGGGAGAGGGAGAGGGAGAGGGGTCAGGGGAAGAAAGAGGCTGAGGGAAAGGGGAGAGAGAGAGAGAGACATCAGAGGGGAAAGTGGTCAGTGGAGGGAGAGAGAGGGAGAGGTCAGGGGGATAGGGAGGCCTGGGAAAGGGGGAAACAGAGACAGAAATCAAGGGAGAGAATGGAGGGAGAGAAAGATCAAGGGAGAGAGAGGTTGGGGAAGGAGGCGAGAGATAAAGGTTGGGAGCAGCGGTAGAAAGGGCTTGCAGGTGGGAAAGGATTGGGGTGGGGGAAGAGATTGGGAGATGTGAGGGAAAAATATTTGGGCAGCAGAGGGGAAGAAATCAGGATGGAGGAGACAACCAACAGAGAGAGGGATAAGGAAAAGAGGGTGGGGGTAATTATCAGGATTGAGCCAAGCTGTGGGGGTACATATTTCCTTGGCACTCAGAGGTTATGGGAAGACCACTCCTGCTCCTTCCAACTCCACATTCAGGTAAGAATGTTTTCTTAAAATTGTATTTTTGGTGACCCCAGCAGCTTCTTTAAGAACTATTCTCTGGCCCTACATAGACCTTGTTTTGTCAAATGTAGTTAACCCAGCACTTTAACTGACATTTTGAGTTGGATTACCTAACTGAGAATAGACTGGAGCTCAAACTGAGGACCTTGTGACTTGAATGTTTTAAAAACTGAACCACTGGGGGTGCAAGTCTTTATTTTAAATATATCTAACTGGGGTGGAGAAGAATGACTAATGGCGTTCTGGTATCAGAAGCACAGAATTGTTACTGCGCAGAAGGAGGTCATTTGGCCCATCGTGTCTGCGCCAGCTCTCCGAATGAGCATTATGACTCAATGCCATTCTGCTACCTTTTCCCCATAACCTTGCACATTGTTTCTATTTAAATAATCATCTTGAATATCTCGATTGAACCTGCCTCCACCACACTTGCAGGCAGTGCATTCCAGACCCGAACCACTCGTTGTGTGAAAAAAAAATTTCTCACATCACACTTGCTTCTTTTGCAAATCACTTTAAGTCTGTGCCCTTCCATTCTTGATCCCATGATGAGCAGGAACAGTTTCTCCTTATCTACTCTGTCCAGCCCACCTCCTGATTTAGAACACCTCTATCAAATCTCCTCTTAACCTTCTCCTGTCCGAGGATAACAGTCCCAACTTCTCCAATCTGTCTTCATAACAGAAGTTTCTCATCCCTGGAACCATTTTTGTAAACCTTTTCTCCACTCTCTCCAATGCGTTCACATCCTTCCTAAAGTGTGGTGCCCAGAACTGTACACAATATTCTAGGTGAGGTCTAACTAGTGTCCTATACAAGTTCAGCATAACCTCCTTGCTCTTGTACTCTATGCCCCTATTAATAAAGCCTAGGGTACTATGTGCTTTATTAACTGCTCTCTCCACCTGTCCTGCCACCTTTAATGACTTATGCTCATATACACCCAGGTCCCTTTTCTCCTGCACATCCTTTAGAATTGTACCCCTTATTTTATATTGTGTCTCTATGTTCTTCCTACCAAAATGAATCACCTCACATTTCTCTGCATTGAACTTTATCTGCCACCTATCTGCCCACTCCACCAACTTGTCTATTTCCTTTTTTAAGTTCTACAGTTTCTTCACAGTTTGCCATAACAGACAGCATCACTCTCATCAACCCTCCCTGTTATGCCGTCAAAAAACTCCAGCAAGTTAATTAAACACAATTTTCCCTTAAGAAATCCATGCTGGCTCTTCCTAATTTTACCATCTGACTATTAAATCTATCCCGAATAATTGTTTCTAGAAGCTTCCCCATCGCTGAAGTTAAACTGACTAGTCTGTAATTGCTGAGCTTATCCTTACTTTTTTGAACAAGGGCAGAATGTTTGTAATTCTCCAGTCCTCAAGCACCTCCTCTGAGTCTGGGGAAGACTGAAAGATTATGGCCAGTGCCCCTGCAATTTCCACTCTCACTTCCTTCAATATCCTGGGATGCATCTCATCCAAGTGCCTTGTCAACTTTAAGTACCGACAGTTTATACAATACCTCCTCCTTATCAATTTTGAACCCTTCTGGTGACAGTTTCCTCCTTCATCACCATGGCCTGGGTAAAACAGATACAAAGTATTCATTTAACACCTCAGCCATGCTCTCTGCCTCCATGTGTAAATCCTCTTTTTGGTCCCTAATTGGCCCTACTCCTCCTTTTGCCATCCTTTTACTATTTATGTGCCTATAGAAGACTTTGTGATTCTCCTTTATGTTGGCTGCCAGTCTTTTCTCAAAACCCCTCTTCGCTTCTCCTATTTACTTCTTCACCTCTACTCTGAAAATTCTGTATCTGGCTTGGTTCTCAATTGTGAAGTGATAAATGAAAGTCACCGTAGTCCCAGTGGACCATAGGCTGCTCTGTCATCAGAGAGACATGATTGGTGGTGAGTTTAACCTGAGGGTCACCACACCTCAGGTGAGGGGGTGAGGTTGAGAAGGTCATGGATGACCTCAGCCGGTACAGGATGTGAACCTATGCTGTTTGTGTCACTCTGCATCACAAACCTTTCTACCTGACACCCAGTATAAGCACAGTTTTTCTTCTTTATCTTAATTTCTATTTCCTTTTTCATCTAGCGAGCTCAGGATTTGTTTGCCCTACCTTTCCCTTTTGAGGGAATATACCTTGATTGTGCCCAAACCATTTCTTCCTTGAAGGTAGCCCATTGTTCAGCTACAGATTTCCCTGCCAACCTTTGGTTCCAGTTAATCCGGCCCAGCTCTGTTCATGCCCCATTGAAGTCCCTTCTCCGCCAGTTAATAATTCTTCCTCGGGATTGTCCATTGTCCTTTCCTACCATCATCCTATACCGTATGATACAATGATCACTGTCTCCTAAATGTTCCCCACTCACCCTTGATCTGCTTGGCCCACCTCATTTCCAAGAACCAGGACTAGCAGTGCCTCCTTTCTTGTTGGACTGGACACATACTGCTGTAGAAAATTCTCCTGAACACACTCTAAGAACTCTTGCCCCTTTCTACCTTTTACACCAACACTGTCCCAGTCTATATTCGGGTAATTAAAGTCCCCCGTTATAACTACTCTATAATGTTTGCAACTCTCTGCAATTTCCCTGCAGATTTGTTCTTCTACATCTTTCCCATTAATTGGTGGCCTATAGACTACATTGAGCAATTGCTCCATTTTTGTTGCTTAACTCTAGCCAAATTGGTTCTGTCCTTGAACCCTCTGGGGCATCACCTTTCTCCAGCATGGCAATAATCTCTTTAACCAATACAGTCACCCCTTCTCCTTTTCTTTCTGCCCTATTTTTCCTGAACACCTTGTACCCAGGAATATGTAACACCCTGTCCTGCCCTTCCTTGAACCAGGTCTCTGTTATCGCCACAACATCATAATTTCTCATGGCAATCTGCACCTGTAACTCATCAATCTTATTTACCATACTCCGTGCATGTACATAGATGTAATATAACCCTGGTTTAGGCTTCATTACTTTCTCCCCTACTCTGACTCCGCCTATTAACTTATTATTCTCTATTCTAGTGCTATCTGTCTCTCCCAGTATTTTGTGCACCTTGGTATTACTCTCTAATATTCCCTCCAGGTTCCCACACCCCTGCAGAGTTAGTTTAAAGCCCCCCCCCCAACAGCACTAGCAAAATGCCCCGCAAGGAACTCAGTCCTGGATCTGTTTACGTAACACGTCCGGCTTGTACAGGTGCCATCTCCTCCAGAGCCAGTCCCAGTGTCCCAGGAATCTAAAGCCCTCAATCCTGCACCTTCTTTCCAGCCATGCATTCATCTGCCTTATCCTCCTATTTCTCTACTCACTTGCACGTGGCACTGGTAGTAATCCAGACATTACTACTTTTGAGGTCCTGCTTGCTAATTTTCTACCTAGTTCCTTAAATTCAGTCTGCAGGATCACATCCCCCTTCCTACCTAAGTCATTGGTACCATTGTGGACCAGGACCTCTGGCTGTTCATCCTCCAGAAGAATGTCTTGTAGCTGCTCAGTGACATCCTTGACCCCAGCACCAGGGAGACAATGTACCATCTGGAGTCACGGCTACAGCTGCAAAAAGGCCTGTCTGTTATCCTAATTAATCCCCTATCACTATTGCTCTTCCTCCCCTCCTGTACAGCCAAGCCACTCATGGTGCCACAAACTTGGCTCAGACTGCACTCCTCTGAGGAACAAATGCCCTCATCAGTACCCAAAATGGAAAATTGATTAGCGAGAGGGGCACAGGAGTCCTGCACTATCTGCCTCATTCTCTTGGACTGCCTGGCGGTCACCCATCCTTTTTCTGCCTACATGCTCCTAACCTATGGTGTGACCACCTGTCTGAATGTGTTATCCACATAGCTCTCAGCCTTGCGGATGTGCCACAGTGACTCCAGCTACTGCTGAAGCTCCAAAACCCAGAGCTCAAGTTTCTGCAGCTGGCAGAACTTCCTGCACATGTGGTCATCTAGGTCACCAGTAGTGTCCATGACTTCCCACATATTACAGGATACGCATTCCACATGACTAAGCTGCCCTGCCATGTCTTAACTTTACTTCCCTTGCGTTAGCTTTATTTTACTTTGATTTACTTATATTACTTTACCTTACTGTCCCTGACTGCCCCTTATTCTTAGGGTTTCATACTCAAATCCAAGTAGCTACTTCTTTAAAAATAATGTGCTTTTCTAATTTACAGCTATTTAAAGACACCCCCTAACAGCAGTTTCTTACCAACCAATGAACTTACAGCTTTCCTGTGATGTCTCTGTCCAGTTTTTTTTTCAAACTCAACTCCGAAGGTGAAGTTTACACCCAGGTCCATTTCTGCTCAGCTGCTCCTGTTCCCAACTTAGAATAATTCCTATGCGTAACACACCTCTTTCCCCAGTGCACCGAATTCCCACATGAGCCTAATTTGCTACTCACTTGGTCTCCATCTCACTCCGGCATAATTGCCTGTCTCCTTGTGCGTCCCTTACTGACCATTCGGTTTGAAAAGGCTGTCTCATTTATAGACCCTCTGATGAGTCACTAGCTAATTTAACTTCCTGCTACAGCCATTAACACCACTTGAACCAGCTGCTTTCAGGTGATTGACACATAACTGCCACTCCAGGCAGTTCTCTACTTAACAAGCTAGCCTAACTCACTTATGTCAGATCTTGATTCTTAATCTATAGTTAAACCTCACTATGGCATAGTCGCCCGTGTCCTCGTGCAACCTTTACTGACTGATGATCTAGCATATGGGATCTCCTGTCTCTTACAGTGTATTGGTGAAACATGGATTTTTTGTTTCTGTCATGCTGCTCACTCTGTGAGGCCTTTGCAGACTTTAATGACCTGCCATTAACTTAAGATGTTTAGCTGCTTTCAACATTAATTACCCATAAGTCAAAGGGAACTTCAGACATCCAGCAGCAGTGTTGTCATCAAGCAGGATAAGCAGCCAATCACACTGAAGTACTCTCACAGACAGAAAACCATGAAGTAAAATGCACTGATTATCTTTACCCTTCACTTTTTAATATGTTACAGCACATGAAATAAATGACTAGGACATACACATGGGATTAAGGTAAAAGCTGAAATAGCATAAACAAACTACTAAAATATAATTAAAAATCTAAGTTTTATAATGGAGAAATTTGTTGCACCACAAATATAAAATTAGGTTTTCAAAGCCAGTGAGGCTGTTCATCAATAATTATGAACTTAGTATGCCATTAAAAATCCAAAAACACAAGGTGTAATTTTTTCAGGGGTTTTTATTGCACGACTAAGTGTAAAAGGTCAAGTTCTCATCAGTTCAGTGATTCTTACTTGTTTGCAATCTGTTGGGATTTCACAGCATAATTTCTGGCAAAATGTAGAACCATTGATAGCAACTTATGGATTTCCACGTTTAACCGCGCATGTTGTTGTCAGTTTCAGAGAAGCAATGACAATGAACGCTGACAGTTTTGCCACCAATACTACCACAAGATCCGGGCCATTATTTTGTTAGGCAATTTTAGCATAAGCAGACTGATGCCAGAGGTAAGTAGTTTTGTAAACATTTGACAGTGTCTTTTCACATATGGCACAAATCGCCTGAAATATGGTTTATATCAAATTAAGATCAAATGGGCCATTTTCTGGTTTTGAGCCATGTACTTTGCATCAGTTCCTTTTATGTTTCATTAAGTAACTTATTACTGGAAGCACATTATGCAAAAGGCTCTAAATAGCATTCTAAATGTTTACCATGGACCATTGCTATCCAGTTACCAGCCACCTGGCTTAACAACTACAGAGATTCTAGTCACACCAATGTATTTTTATCAACTTAAATTTAAACTGACCTGCCCACAGAGAAAATCAATTTGTTACAGGCCTTACCCCCACAGAGCTCTTTACAGTATTTGGAAATGGGAGAGTGTTTGAAGGGAGCCGCTATGGTGACTGCCCTTTGTGTTGCCTAGCATGTTTTTTTATGTATACATACAATCCAATTTCCCAGGCAATACCAGAGAAGGACAGCCACCTCCATGTGTTAATTAATAACCCTTCCTTGTGCATGGGCAGAAATATTGCGTAAACTGAGTCCTCTCAACTAATTATATACCAACAAAATTATCCATCAATTGACACGTATTCAGGACAAACCCTACACTTAATTCTTTTGTCACCTTGACAGATTAAAACACATGCTCTGTTTACATCTATGTGGATGATATAATTTAGCAACAGAGAAATCCAACACCACACTAATCATTTACTGTATCTTAATGTGATATGTACGGGTTATGACTTGCACTTAGAGCAGTGCTAACCATGAAGATTATTTTAAGGTGTAGAAGCTTCAGAATTCATTATACTTAAACCACAGGTGCTAGAAAAAGACATTCACGAAATCTATGAATTTTATTCTCTGCTGTTGATAAACTTTATTGTGTATTTTTACAAGATTGACTTAAAATGTTAAATGAAAACAGAAAATGCGGGAAAATCTCAACAGGCCTGGCAGCATCTGTGGAGAGAGAAACAGAGTTAACATTTCGAGTCCAATATGACTCTTCTTTGGAATGTAGGGTCTGCGTTCACAATGTTATGACAGGATCTGGTTAATTTAGGTTTCCGTCCCAACTTTTCTCAGTCCTGGCCCCCTTCTGTCTTGATGTTAGAAGAGATGAAGCTGGCAAGCTGCTGTCATCTGCTAAGAATGTCACCAGCCCCACCACCGCAACAGCATAAAAGTTGAAACAGAAACAGAAAATGCTGGAAAAACTCAGCAGGTCTAACAGTATCTGTGGAGAGAAAGACAGAGTTAATGTTTCGAGTCCGTATGACTCTTCTTCAGAGCATCATGCATCTGCAAAGTTGCATCATGTGGGCTTAAGTGAAGCAATGTAATGCTTCCCTGTATTGCGGTATTTCCAAGCAATCCGTTCCCAAAGTGATTAATAGCTGATGGAAAGTAGCATCATCGGTATCAGCAAGCTTTGGCTTAGCCTGATTAGAGGGTCGATAGTCTGCCACTTCTTGAAGCAATAAGGTGTCACTTTGTCAGAAGGTCCTGGACAGCAAGGAAGCACCATTAACGACAATTTGACCTTCATGCTTTATTCTCAATGATCTGTCCCAGGAATTGGAACAGGGCCAACACCAAGCCACGCTGATAGTCAGAAAGGAATTTTGTTTCCCCTTCCCACTCCAACTTTACTTTTTTTTAAAACTAATTTCATCCCCCAGCTTTTAAATCACATTCTCAAATATTGATGTAAATAATCTGAATGTTATGTTTTAAAGAACATAATCTTCCATCAAGAAACTGGCTACTGCGGGAACAGCAACATCTAAATATTTATAACTTGCAGTCCAAAAACTAAGAACCCAGTTCCTGGAAAGTTGACTTTTATGAAACATGGGCCTGAATTTTACACTCCCCCGCCAGTGGGTTTATAGGCGAGGGGGGAGGAGGGTGGTGAGTGTGAAATAGCACAGATGGTCTTCCTGCTGGGTTCCCACCCACCCTGACCTCCATAACTTCGGGCACTCACCCCTTAAGGTCCAGTAACCATGGGATCTCCCCCCACCCACCCCCGGCCTCTCCCCCAACACCCCAACCCCCCACTGTCCACACCCCAAGGCTTCCCCTACTCACCGTGCCCCGAGACCCCCAAAGCCTACCTTTTCCTGGAATCCCGGGATTTAGGCTCCAGTGACTGCATGCAGTCCCAGTCCTGTCCACTGCAGCTTCTGGCGCTACAGGGACTGGAGAGCTGCCGGTTAATCGGATTGGTCACCAGCTCTCTGAGACAGGACTTCCTCCTGAGTGAGGGGCAGAAGTCTCGCCTGCAATCAATTAACGTTCTTTGGAGCGTGAAATGGCTGCAGGTCAGGCAATGTCGAAGGGGATATGTTCCCCATTGACTCTTTGGATAGCGGGATGGGAAACCTCCGCTGTCCTAAAAGTCCTGGCCATGCTGCAGTAGAATGTCATGTAGCTTTCAACATTCACACTCAAAGCAGCACTGATTGTATCCATGGATACAATGTCAACATTTTCATGATATAACAAGTTCAGCACAGCTGAAGGAGACCATTTAGCCCATCTATATGTTAATTGTTCTGTGTGCGAAGAAGTTATTTCTGATAACTGTCCTAATTCATTTTTGTTACCCTATGCCAGTATCCTGGTAATAGCTTGAAGTAATTCTCTAGCTTTACTTGATCAATGCCACTTAATGTCTTGTACATTCTTTTAAGGCCCCGATCAGTTACCTCCTTTCAAAGCTAATTAGCTTGAGTTTCACCAATCCTTCCCCATAACGGAATCTTGTCACCCATTATCAGCTAGTGAATCTTCTTTGCACTGCCTCACTGATTTGAAAACAGCTCAGGGTGAAGCATCGGCAGACAACAAGCCAAGGACCTGTCTTCCAGCAGAACACACAAGACATGATTGATTTGAACATTTCCCTTCTGTGATGGTAGCTAAAACTGCACATGGTACTCAAGCTATGTTCAGCCTAACAGCAATACAGCGTTAACATTAAATCTTTTTACATTCTGTTCACTTTTTTTTTGGCTGCTGTCTAATTGCTCATTCCCAATCAGTTTCAAAAGTTATATATTTGATTGACTTAATTCCGTTAAATGCATTTAGTTGTGCAATAAATACGCAATATAGGCGAGCAACTTCCGGTCGGCGAGCGGGGGCGGGGCCCGCTCGCTGATGTATAAAATAACGCGGGGTGATGTTGGGTGTGCATCCTGACGCCACCCTGCATCACTTAGATTGTCAGTTTGGCGGGCACGCATCCAAGTCGGATGCGCGCCTGCCGACCTGTCAACAGCCTATTAAGGCCATTAAAAAACCAATTGAACTCATTAATGGACCTGCCCGTCCAACCCTAAGGCTGGTGGGCAGGCAGGGAGCCCAGGCGGGCTTATGAAAAAACATGAAACCTCATCCATGGGCGGAATGAGGTTTCATGAGCGATTTAAAAAATGCAGAATATTTTACAATAAAAGTTATGGACATGTCCCAACTCATGTGACAGCATCACATGAGGGGACATTGGCAGGGAAATTTTTTTCTAATCTTTATTCAAAGTTTTAAATCAGAGCCGATCTCCCTGAGGCAGCACTTAGCCTTAGGGAGATCTGTGTGCTCTTTGGTGTGCATGTGCGAAAGAGCACACTCCTGGCTGAGGGAATCCCCCCTGCCCGCAAAGGAAGCACATAGCGCTTCCTGGCAGACGTCACGCTGGGCGGACCTTAATTGGCTCGCCCACATAAAATGGCGGCGGGCCCCCGATTGGGGGCGCTGATCGGGGGCGCACTCGCTCACGCACTTCTCCCCCAACGGGGGGAAAATTTTTCCCATAATGAATAAATCAGATTAATAGAAACTAATGGGTCAAATCACAGTATCTTTACAGTGCAGAAGAAGGCCATTCAGCCCATCGAATCTGCACTGGCTTTCTGAAAGAGCATTCCACCTAGCCCCACTCCCCTGTCTTATCCCTGTAACCTTGCACATTCTCTCTTTTCAGGTAGCAATCCAATTCCCTTTTGAATACCTCGATCGACCCTGCCTCCACCAACCTTCCAGGAAGTTTGTTCCAGGCTCCAACCATCCTCTCAGTGAGATAATTTTTTCACACATCTCATTTACTTGCAGTGTCTGGATCGTTGGAAACTGGATGGAAAGACCCTACGGAAATCCTGACGTGCGGACCTACATGGGATTTGCCAAGAAAGCTAAAGTCAGAGACCTTAGGCGGTTCTGATGCACTTACCTGAATAGTTACCCAGGGAATTTTAGACAGTTTAAAACCTAGTCTAATTCCTGGGTAACTACACAACTGACTCCTCAATAACTCCACTCCCACCAACATCCCAACTATCCCATGACCACTGCACACCTCCACCCCGCCCCCACAACCCCCACCGATCCCCGACTATTCCCCCACCCGACTAACCCCCTGATTCCCTGGCTACCCTCCCCAACCACCTGACTACCCGTGACCTCGACTCACTGTGACCACCCTCCCGATCCAACCTGACTACCCCCCCGACCACAGGACATGACCAGCCCCAACTACCTCCTGATGCGATTATCTCCTTGAGAACCTGGCTACACCCCCCAACCACCCGACTACCCCCGACGTGACTATCGCCTTGAGAACCTGACTACCCCCTGACCTGACTATCCACCTCACCCATCTACCCCACCCATCTACCCACTTACCACCTACCCACCTTCCCCTACCAATTTACCCATTTACTCATCTCACCCCCTACCCACCTAACCACATCATCCACCTACCCACCTGACTCACCGAGACATTTACCCACCTTGCCCACCTACCCAGTAACCCACCTCATTCACCTGCCCACCTCACTCACCGAGACATTTACTCACTTCACCCACCTACCCCACTCAATTACCCACCTACCCACTTCACCCACCTAGCCCCTACCCATTTACCCACTTATCCATCTCACCCAGTTATCCTCCTCACCCATCTACCCCTATCCAAATACCCACTTCACCTACCTGCCCACTTCACCCACCTAGCCCCTACCCATTTACCTACTTATCCATCTCACCCAGTTACCCTCCTCATCCATCTGCCCCCTAGCCACTTACGCATCTAATGCACCTACTGCCCTACTCACTTATCACCTCACCCCCTACCCACTTACCCGCCTCACCCACATACCCTTACACACTTATCCACCTACCCACCTCACTCACCTACCTGCTACCCATCTCAGTCACCTCTCCACTTACCCACCTCTCCCCTCCCCTCTTATCCACCTCTCCCCTACCCACTTATCCATTCACTCACCTCCCCCACATCCCCCTACTCCTTTACCCACCTCACCCACTCATCCCCTTGCCACATACCTACTTACCCATTCATTCATGCACTCACCCATTCACTAAGGGGAGGCGATGGCATGGTGGTATTATCGCTGGACTAGCGATCCAGAGACCCAGGTTAATGCTGTGAAGACCCGGATTCGAATCCCATCCATGGCAGCTGGTGGAATTTGAATTCAATAAAAATCTGCAGATTGCTGTAAACGCCCATCTGGGAGGGAAATCCGCTGTCTTTACCTGGTCTGGCCTACATGTGACTCCAGATCCACGGCAATGTGGTTGACTCTTAAATGCCCCTTGAACAAGGGCAGTTGGGGAATGGCAATAAATGCTGGCCTCTAGATCCCATGAATGAATTAAAAAAAATAACATTCAAACTGGATATTTAAATTTATCATACGGCATCCAGTACCGTATGTTCAGTCTTCCTCCAACTCTACTGCGATCCATGGAGTTCTCTGAAGAATGTGGCTGTGCATTTCTGACAAAGCCAGGCTCGGAAGGCCCAGCAAGAAATGCGCAGTAGCATCCAGTCGGGAGGAATTACGGACAGAGCCGCAATCCAACAATCATTGCCGCTGCTAGGAAGGTCCAGGCCATTATATATTATTAGTTTAATCTTTTATCAATATCCTTTAGCTTGGGGATTGGTAGCATTGTGGTTGTGCTATTGGACTAGGAATATAGAGGCCTTGTCTGATGATCTGGCTCATGAGTTCAAATCCCAACAGGACAGATGGGGGAAGTTAAATTCAGTTAATTAAATAAACCTGTAATAAAAGACCCGGTATCAGTAACTATCAGATTGCTATAAAACCCTTCTGCTTCACTTAGGGAATGAACTCTACTGCCCTTACCCAGTCTGGAATCACAGAAATGTGATTAACTTGAAAACAGCCTCGCAAGCCACTCAATTATGCCAAACAAACAAAATAGTGGCTCAAGAAGATGGCTTACCAGCATTTTCTTAAGGGCAATAAACGCTGCCCTCGCTAGAGTCCCTGAGATCCTGTGAATTGTTTTCTTTTAAGTATGACATGGGGAAAAAATATCAATTTTGGATTAGAGTTGCAAGCAGCAACCTTCATGGTCAATTCTCCAGCCACTTCAACAGAATATGGCATCAAATGAATCTAATTCAGTGTTTTTGGTTTGTTGCTCCCTATTTTTCATCGTGCTGAGTAACAAATGATTTGTGTGCCCATTCATAAATTCAATTAATTTAATGGGAACAAAGCTATGGTTTACCTCGGGGATATTGGTTCAAATGCACATTAGTTACTAATGACAGCTGATTAAGCTTTTACCCTCTTTAAACTGATAGGGCTGGGTAATGGGAAGTCTCTCTACACATTTGTGTCATGTAGATGCCCACAACCACACACACACACAAAGTTTTCTTTCAGTCATATCAACAAATGAGTTGTTGCTGAAAATGGAAGCCAGAGTCACAGTTGGTCTCCACTTACATGGTTACAGATCTGATCTAAATGCCAAAAATCACAATGATCAGAGATCTTTGACTTTAGATTTAGTAGACACTTTAACCAATATTTATCTGGATCACTAAGTCCACAAAGTTGATTTACTGGAGACTAAAATGCTTTTTCTAGCAAGAGATTTTCTATCCAGGTTCCAAATAAATTTGGACAATTAAGTGTTTGATTTTCAGGTTATTTAAGGCAATCTCTGCACAAATGATAGGATTGCTTAATACACTAAATAAGCAAGTTTCTCAAGGAGTGGTCAGTTGGTCCATTTTTGAAGGTACTCAGAGTAGATATCAAGTATAAAGACAATACTTATTGATTTTGAGTGGCATTGATTTCATAATTGTCTAGGTGTCATGAAGCTATTAATGTATATACTGTTATTGGAAATTTTTTTTAAAAAGAGGGTTAGTCTGTGGGTGTGTCTTAATTGGATTAAAGCCAGCTAGTCTGGGTGCTTCGATGTACACTAGTTTTGAGATGTAACCAGAGAAGTAGAGGTACATTTGCATTTTGTTGAATAGAGCATTCAAGAAGGTGAGTAAATTCTGACACCTAGCCAGCAGAGACCAAGCAATATGTTTATATTACTAATGAAATTGGTACTACAAAAGGGGTTTTATTCTTAGACGAGACGGAGTTCAAAGGGGCTGGTGATACAATGAGAATTTACATTCAATGAGCTGTGTTGGGTAGAACAGACAGCAGTTTTGAGTATGCAGGGCAGAGGCAATGTAAGATCAAAGCAACTGTAAGCCTACAACTGCCACCACAGGAACCAAAGTGAAAGGAACTTAATTTTGAATTCATAAGGTGAAAATGCTCTGCGTGGTGTCTGGTTAAGTCTATGGGTGTTGTTGCCTTAATGGAGATTAGTTTGGGAATTTGTTAAAAGTTATGATAGTAATAATTTTTAGTCATGTATATGTGTTTAATGTGTTGTAACTTAATAAAATGTTTCATTTAGTTTAATATAAAACCTCTTGAGAACTGACGGTCTGATTCCTGAATTTAGAGCTGCATCTCAAACATACCACTTAAAATATAGGTTATGACAGTTGTTTAAAGTTTCCCTCTGGGATTTTAAATAACTCAGCTTTACAAACTGCTGGGTCATAACACTAGGTTTTGTCTTTTAATAAAGATGATAAAATGAGGTGTGTTAGGTTACAGTTCATAGAGGTATCATCACTTAGAATGATAGAAATTACAAGTGGAGGTCATTTAACTCACTGCATCTTTCTCAAATACTAACTCTTCAGCTTTGAAAACCATTTTCACATATCTGGATCGCAGTGTATAAGTCAACCCGGCAAATATGACCCTATTTTGTCAGCACCAAAATGGATGTTTAGGCCTATACTCTGTATAAGCTAACCCACCACCCCCCCCATTTTTCAGCCAAAATAATGCACGTTTAGGGTTATACTCACATGAGGAGTCGGCCTCAATTTTTCAGCTCAGAGAACATGTTTAGCGTTATACTTACCTTATATGGGATCAAGCAGGTTGTTGATCAAATGTTGCTAAGGTGATGCACAGGAGCTTAAGATACCCACACAGAGCAGACTGCACTTGGCGACCAATGAGCGGGAATGGGTCCTCTTGCAAAAAATGAAGCTGGTTTTGAGCTTAAAGTTGTAACATTTGCTAGCTCGTCAGATAACTGTGCTGCAGCGAAGGAATTCAGTGTTAGCAAAAAACTGGAGCAAAAGTGGAAGAAGGAATCTGCCTTGAAGCTGCCCAAGACCAAAAGTGTCATGAGAACAGGGACCTAGCGCTATCCTGATTTTATCTTGAGAAGCATGTATGGAAATGGGTCCTTGAAAGTCATCAGAATGGATACATTATCACTAGAAATGCAATGCGTATGTACACACTTAAGTGGGCCAAATCAAACCTCGAGTCCAGCAGATTTCAGAAGAACATCTAGCTGATGTAACCTCTTTATGCAACAAGTATGCCTACTGTTACAGCAGAAGACCAAGACTGCTCAGTGACAACAGCAGCTGGTGGAATTTGAATTCAATTAATAAACCTAGAATTATAAAGCTAGTCTCTGTAATGGTAACCATGAAACTATCATTGATTGTCGTAAAAACCCATCCGGTTCACTAATGACTTTTAGGGAAGGAAATCTGCCATCCTTACCTGGTCCGGCCTACATGCGGCTCCAGACCCACGACGTGGTTGACTCTTCAGTGAAGGACAATTGGGAATGGGTAATAAATGCTGGCCTTGCTAGTGAAGCCCACATCCCATCAACAAATAATTTAAAAAGTCTCAATGCCAAAATTCCAAATTTCCAGTGTTTCATCATCAGACAGTGACAAAAACACAAGTATCCATTTTATCACATCGACAACATGGACGAATCACCCATAAGTTTCAACATGCCAAGCAACCAAAGTTTGGAATAGAAAGGTTCGAAAACAGTTCTAGTGAAAACCATGGGATATGAGAAGACGAGATTCACTGTGGTATTTGGCTGGATGGCTGATGTAACAAAATTAATGCCTTTGGTAATTTTCAAACATAAAACCATATTGAAAAACAAGTTCCTGGCAGGAGGTTTTCTGTACATCCATGACAACAATTGAATGGATGAGGTCAGAGTTAAGTTGTGCATTGATAATGTGTGGGATAGGCATCCCGGTGGCCTACGCAAAGAATGCAGATTATTAGTGTGGGACATATTCAAATCCCATGTAACCGGTGCAATCAAGAGGCACCAGCAAAGAAATAATGCCCAAAATGCAGTTATATTGTGGGTGAGGTGGGGGAGGCACTATCATCTGTAGGGTGTGCCTCAACAAGCCATTCAAGGATCATGTTTACTCTGAATGGAATAAGTGGATGGTGGATGGAGAAGAAAAGATCTTAACGAAGAGTGGAAATATGCATGCCGCTCCACTTGATGCTTTTTGTAGTTTGGGCATCAAATCATGGAAAATTATTAATGCAAACTATCAGATTGTTTTAAAAAATGAATATTTAATGCAATGAATGGAAAGGAAGATGATTTTTTTTTTTGAAGGGTTGATTCTGAAACCAGAAGTGCCACATCTGATCCAGAGTGGGAACCTTATGATAATGCCAAAGGCAAAGTGACTAATGATGAATTCGACAAACCCTTTGCGTCGGATGCCATAGACACTAGGCAGGATCTTCCTGCCCCCACCCGCTGTCGGGATTATCCGGTCTCGCTGGAAGTCAATGGACTCCCACAGCAGGTCCCGTCATGACAGGACCGGAAAGTCTCAGCCAATGATTTTATTTGTTTTCAAAAACAAATCGCTCAAACAATCTTTGTAGAATTATTTAATTAAATAAAATGTGATTTAATTCGAATTACTGGCATTGTCTTTTTTCACATTTCAAAACAATGCCCACCCCCACTAACGATTCACATTTTATACTTGGTGTACAAATCGACCCTATTTTTAGAAAGATTTTTTGAAGCTTCAAAGGTCGACTTATGATCTATGGAATTTGCCTCCTATCTTTCCCTTCATTTTTTTTTTTTAAGTGTTAACTCCAAACATTTATATATTCATATAAAAATGTAGATGACCCAAGATGGTGATTTTTAGATGATAACAATGCAACATTACCATCGCTGGCATATAACTCCCCAATGTGCATGTATTCTATTTATATAGTAGGAGCAACCATCAAACAGGATAACATTGATTATCAAAAACAGTAAAAAAAATGGTTCTTTGATAGTTCATATAAAAACAGGTCATGTGTGGGTTGTTTACGACTAATTAAATTATCACTACTTGTTTAAATAAACAAAACCACAAATTGCTCAGTGGCTGCAGGAACCTTGAAACATAAAGCACTTGATGTGCAGCATGTTGTAAAACTGCGCATTGTAAAACTGGTCCTAGCATTGTGCCCAACTGTAGTGCAACTGTGGCTCATAAAATTGGCAATATTTCAAAAGGCTGACAAATAAAGGCAAATATTTGCCCATTGTGTGGTTAGATGTTCCTCTATCTTAATTGTCATTATGTTAATGAAGGAGATCATTGTACCAGGCACTGCTTTGCAAATTGTGAAACATTAAAGAAGAAAACTCACTTTGTGCCATAAGACTGGATGGTGATTGGTTTAGAGAAAAAGGAACTCAAATAAAAAAACAAAAACACACACACACAGACGTAAAGGTAAAAACTTTAAAATCTAGTTAAGGACTGCAGTGCAGTCAAGGCTTCCATTAATTTTTATTCATTGTGCTAACTTTCATAAGTGCTACTTTGCAACCCACTCCCCCTTGCAGATTACAATAAAAATCTTCACATTCATGAATTCAAGACATAATTGAGAATAAAAATGCTCCCTGGCAATGAATCAGCACAAAGAAAGTAATTTTCCCTTGTGCTTAGATCAATCATGTTTATTTTACTCTCATTTACCTACACCTTTCCCCATATTTTTCTACATTCCCCCCACCCCCAAATCTAACATCAAAATCAGCTTAAGCTTCAATAACCATTTGCATGAATGCATTGCATGTTTTAATAACTTTATTCTCTAAAATTAATCCAAAATGTTTATTAATTCATCAACCAGGAAAATAATTTTTGACCATTTACCCCCCAAGCTGTAATTGTGCTTTTAAATATTTTTGTTCCTCTGCTGCATGAAAAGTTTACCATTTGAATCATTTCTCCCTCATTTGTAATAAATTGATGCAACTCTATCTTGAGTTCAGATCTGTCAAATGACGGTTTTGCTGAAGAAAAAACATGCTTCAAAGCTTTTCATCTTGCACTCATCAGGACGTGCTCAAGAATACCAAATATCAAAAGGAACAATTTTTACTGCATGAGAAAAGGGTGACTGATTGGTTGGCAAGTGGACTCTGGTCAAGGCAGTGCCATGGAGAATGCACCAGGGAATAGTTATCCCCAGGCTTTTGTTTAATTGAAAGATGTGCAATGCCTGGACACATTCTCTGTTTGCAGAAGACAAGACCCGACATATGAACATATGAAGCTTCTAGCAAGGGTAAGTCAGCCCCATTGTAAGTTGAACTCAATCTCAAACTGGCTCTTAGTGTAATTCTTAGCATGCTTGGGGCTATAATTCTTTGCACACTTGGGATTGTTCAGCAAGTGCTGTTCAATTGTGTAATCACATCTAATGTTGAACACTTATGTTCTGAGATTTGTAAGCATGGGCTGGTTGTGTACAGCCAGTACTCTGCCAGTTGCCTACAGCCAAAGGAAGACCCTGTTAGTTATGATCCACCAGTCATTGGGATGTACAACCTACTTACGTGGCATCACACCAGCACAGAAATTCTCACACCACATTACTCATTTGTGTGGTAGGCCGAACATCATTTGGTTTGACAGCAGCATCCTGTTACTGGAGGATACCATTCATTTTGCTACTGCATAGTAACAGTGTGAAATGGCTAGCCTCACCTGTAGCTCAATTTTTGAGATGCCTTACCCTTCTGGTGTATATTTGAGGTAGGCCGGGCACTCTGCAGGACCAAAAGTGGCGGCCTTGTCCCTATTCAAGAGTTTGCGCGATATACGACCATAAAGTAAAATTGCATGAGGACAGGACAACTGATGCTACACAACCCCACCCTCTCCCATAGCACTAGCTTTGAAAGGGAAGGATAGAATGGGTCGGGTCCTTTAAAAAAAAATCAAAAGGAATAACTGATGCAAGTCCAGAGTCAGCCTCCCCAAGTCTCAGCCTTATTTAAGGGCCACTTAGCACAGCTCTACTAAACAGGCTGTAGATTTTTAACCCCAAACCCATGTTCAGAGAGAGAGAGAGAGATAGAGATAGAGAGAGAGAGAGAGAGAGATAGATAGATAGATAGATAGATAGAGAGAGAGAGAGAGAGATAGTGAGAGAGAGAGATATAGAGAGAGAGAGATAGAGAGAGAGAGATAGAGAGAGAGATAGAGGGAATATTAACTAATTCCAGTAATTTACACATCTGTTTGATTATTTTGAAGAAAATAAAATCCTTTAAACTTTGGCTCATTTATTATCACATCACATCCACAGGCAACAGCCATAGAAATGCCACAGAAAGCTTGGAAAAAGTTTTCCCTTCTGCTTAGTCTTAAAAGCGATTACAAAGTAGGCACCTTTCCGAAAATACTCCACTTTTGCAAAACATGGTTGTTTCCATTTAAAGCTTGTCCGATAAAACGTTAAAACTATGAAAAAATACTCCCAACGGTACAAATTCAGTTGTGATTGTCTGTGGTTTATCATCAAGTGGGGGTCTGTTTTCTATTTCGAGAGATCAAAAAGGGCTCAGACGCCATTTGCACTCTGGTGACCCTAAATAGCAAATTTATCCCTGTCAACTGAATACAAGTAGAAATTTTGTTTTGAACAAAGTTTTGCAAGAAATTCTGCTGAAAATATTAAACAAAGTAAATCTGAAGCAATGAGACTCCTTTTCCTGAAGTAAATTTTCAGTGCCAGAGAGGTTGTCTGGCAGTAATTTATACTTAACTGAGCCATTAAAAATTCACTTGCACTTGAATATACAAGTTAACTTTTCTGGCATACTTAGTGGGTCAGAACCATAATTTCACACCCTTTGTGTATGTGAATACTGAGTCTCTCAGTGAGATACTCTTTATAGCAAAGCTTGTGAAGAAGCAAGGCAACTCAGGCAGCAGCTTTCCGATTTCTGTATTTAAACTGCACGTGTGGGGGCCCTGGAAGCTGCTGTCCAACTTACTTAATAGTGAGCAATGAGTCGTTCTTACTGCAAAATTCAGGCCACTATTTATTCAGCTCTATACATCAGTGAACTGAAGCACAGCCTGGTTCTCTAGAATCAGTGAGGATTTAATTGTGCTGTGCCATTAATGCAAAACAATTAATTTACAGCCAGCTTCACACCCCACTTTATTTGCTTTTCTTTTCCACGCAAGACAGGCTGCAAACTGTTAGGAGTCTATTTCACACATCTGACACAGACCGATTCCACAGCCCCCCCCACCCCGGATCCTCAGTGTAACAGTCCCCATCTTTTGATCAAAACCAGTAAATTTTTTTTTGACTCAGGACAACATCATTGCTGTGGGAGAATTCAACACTGCGAAGAAAATTGGGTTTTCAAAGCCGTGATGACAGATGAAAATCCTGACCCGAGAAAATCTCTTCACATTTGGTCAGCATGCAAGTTTTTCAAAGTGAATAACCCAATACTGAACTGCAACACCACTTTACAAAACAGCAGGATCCACCTGCACATGCACTTGCAATAAACCAACAGGATACATTGAGGAGCACTAATGGCTGAGTTACATTCAAGATTTGAATCAAATTAATCTGAATTTAAAAACTACAAATTAAGCACAGGAATGATTTATATGCCAAAGATCAAGTGTATCTAGTGAAACAGTGCACTGACTGCAGAAAATCCTCCTCCTCACTTGCTCTTGATTTGGCAGTACAGGGTCATAGAGAAGGCCAATCCAAAAATCTAGAGAGAACAAAGCGGAATTAATAACAGAAAATGACTAGATGTCCCTATTTAAATGGCAAAGAATTCACAAAGCTGTTTTACCTCAATGACTGCCAGCCCAAAGGCAACGCCAATGATGGTAACAAGATTTGCCTTCAAAACGTCAACCAAGGTTGAGACACAGGACTAGAGGTGGAACACAAAAATTATAAATGTTAAGTATGGAATTAAATCAGCCAATAGCAACATTATGGATTAGCACATTAGATATTAGGGATAGAAATTCTATAGCTGTTCCTCGATCGCCTGCTTACACTGTTTCTAAGGCACTTCCGCTCATCTTCCATTGAAACTATGGTACGCAAACATCGGGAGAACACACTGCAGATAATTCCAAGTAATAATCTTGAAACAAACATGTTATGACAGAAGCATCGCTGGGGAAAAGAAAACCCTTCCTCTTTAAGTGATCATGGCATTGTGGCATTAGAGAGACATCTTCTCATTGTCAGTCACCTCCATCCTCAAATGTTTTATCCCCAGCTTTAATCAAAATGTTCTACGTGCACCCGCCGGTTAAACTTTACACCTCAAAGATTACCTGAGAAATGAGTTTTTCCCAGTGCTGGTGCAATTTTTCAGTTCCTTCTTTCAAAAGGTGAATTCATTTTGTTTTCCTAGATCCTTGAAACCTAAGGCTGAAAGCACTGCTTTAATTTCCCCAGGCCTTTACTTCTATATAGAACATTGCATACTAAGAGGAATGTTTAATCTTTCACTCTGCACAAACTCAAAACACTCACATTACCTCCACTTCTGCTTAGCCAAGAACGTGGCATTAGCACAACACCTTCTTCCCACAGGCTCCCCTTTAGTGTCAGAATTGGATAAGGCACTTGGGAGATTTGATGCTTTCAAGCATTTTCACTTCATCTGGCTTTAACATCAGCCTTGGCTCAGTGATAGCACTCTCACCTCACAACCTGAAGGTCATTGGTTCAAGCATTAAAGGTTTGTGCAAATAACAGGCCACATTTCAGTTTAATACTAAGGGGGTTGGAAGTACAGTCTCAGATTAAACATAGGTCCCATCTGTCCTCTCTGCTGAAAGTAAAAAAAAAAATCTCATGGGCACTATTCAAAGAAGAGCAGGGGAGTTCTCCTGGCACCTTGGCCAAAATTTATCCTTCAAATGATATCATTAAGACAGATTATCTGGTAATTTATTTCATTATTGTTTGCTATATAAAAAATGGCTGCTGTGTTTCCTCCCTTCAGATTTTTTAAGGTAATCATGATTGGCTAACTTGGTTGAGTTATTTGAAGAAGTAGCAGAGAGGATTGATGAGGGTGGTGCAGTTGATGTTGCAGAGAGACTTAAGATACACTTAATAAAGTACCACATAACAGACTTGTTAACAAAACTAAAGTTCATATGGGATTAAAAGGGGCAGTGGCAGCATGAATACAAAATTGGCTAAGAGACAGAAAGCAAAGAGTAGAGGTGAATGATTACTTCTCTCCAGTCTGAAGAAAACAAACATTGGTGTCTCCCAAGAGTCAGTATTCAAATCAGTGCTCTTTTTGATACGTATTAATAACCTAGACTTTGGTTTGTAGGGTCTAATTTCAAAACATGGAGAGGACATTGTTGGGATGGTGCTCATTACAGAACATCTCTCTTAAAGAAGTATTTGTAGTCTTCTGAATGTTAACAGCAAGTCTTCATTAACTACTTGTAACTATATCCATATATACAGTACAGGGTACAAATGAGGAGCTATGTCTAGGTCTTGTAATTATATCCATATGTACAGTAAAGGGTACAAGCGAGGAGCTATGTCTAGGTCTCAACACATCGCTACTCAACACCACACTGACCCTCGATCTGGGTCATGTGCCTTCTTACATCGCTGTGATATGAAACACTTAGTTTATTAAATTTTTTAAAAATGGACATGAAACTTCATCCCGCCAGTGGATGAAGTTTCATGAATAATCTGGAGCCCACTGGGGCTCCTGGCCTGCCCGCCAGCCTTAAGCTTGGACGGGCAGGGTCTTTAACAAGGTGAATTATCCTGTCAATGGCCTTAATTGGCCATTGACAGGTCAGTGGGCAAGCAGCTGATTTCGCTGTCTGCCCGCTTTCCTGAAGATTTAAATGGATCGGGATGACGTCGGGGGTTCCTCCCCACGTCGTCCCGTGTCATTTTCCCCTCAGCGAGCGGGCCCCGCCCCCAAATCGCCGAGGGGAAAATCCTCTTGAAGGTGTCTCAGTGCAAATACTCCTCACTCCCCAGTCAGCCAGATGCCTCAATTTCTCCAGACATCAGCATGATCATCCAACCTTGACCTGTATGTTTTGGGCAGAATTTTCAACCATTATCAGTATTTTTTGAAAAATGTATTCTTTTACGGGATGTGGGCGTCGCTGGCTAGGCCAGCATTTATTGCCCTTGAGGAGGTGGTGGTGAGTAATGGAGGGATAAACGTGGGCAATGCACCCACAGTTTTTCAGTTCTTCCAGCACACCTTCTGTGTGCAATGTAGTACGGAGCCCCAGAAATAGCCACCCTTCTACTTTAACCTGCTGTTACCAAACCCAAACTTAACCTACTGTTGAGCTCAGAGGTCTAGAATTCAACTCCCGACAGACCTCAAGGGGGCTGCACACAGAGTTCTGCATCTTTTACGTTCTTTGGGACCCAGTGCGCTTGTGAACTCGAAAAAGATGGTGCAAAAACCTGGTTCAGATAACCGGCAGCGGAGCGCTATAGCCAGCAAGTGCCCCAAGCAGGGAACAGAGAAAGGGGATAGGTCCTAAGAAGCGCCCCATGTAAGGGATAGGGACAGGTCCCAACTAAGTTAAGAGAAAAGAAAGGAGCAGAGAAACAGGCTCCGATTTGAGAAAGGGCTGCCGAGAGCAGACTTTAAGTGAAGAAGTGGGCTCGGGAGGAGCCCTGGTAGTCGAAGGGGGCTCGAGAAGCCCTGAAGATCCAGGGAGGCAGCTGAAGGTTGGTGATGCCCTGCTGTGGGCCGTTGGGGCTAAGGTATCGCTTTGGAGCAGTAGTGTCCTGCTTGGCATGGCCGAAGAGCTGAAATTGTGCTTATGAGTTGGTGATTGAGTGTAGACTTGGGAATCCAGGGGAATGGAATCTTGGAAGGTGCGATTGAAACCCTGCAAGGTGGGCCATCCTTGAAGCCATCTGAGTTGGAGCGACTTTTGAAGAGAATTCAAGATCTTTGAAGGTGAAGCTTGGAAACCTTTGTAGACAGCTGAAGTTTCAGCGAGATTGGTTGACTTAGTGTTACTAACATCTGGGTGGATTGCTGAGAAATCCATGTACTGTCTGTGTCACATCTGCCATTTATTGTGGCTTGTTGTTAATTCACATTACCTCATTCTTACCCTGAATGTTGAAGTATAAGAAAGATATTGTAAATTATTTTATCCTTCTGATCTTGCATAATAAAATTTTTTTTTTTTTTGATCAGAATCCGTGGAATCTTGTGTCTTTCTTTGCTGAGTAAGTGTCTTAAATCTTAAACTTTTTCTACTTTAAACAAAATGCTATTTGTTCCTAACCAGATCTTACCAACAACTTGAGGGTCTGGCCAAGAATTATACCTATGCAACCTTTTTTTTTTTACTGGAGTCTAATCACATCATACGCAATGAAAAGCTAACATTCTAACCACCATTCTGAAATGCAGGAATCTGATCCGTTTATATAAAATTGATCAAGATTACATATATTTCAACATTACTGCCAACCTTCCAATGACAGGTCATGCAAAGGTAGTTTTGAAAGTTTTGCAAACACAGTTATCTTAAATGATTTAAAAACATGAATCCTTGTTTAAAACGTAATGATGATGCCATTCGCGGTGTAGAAGAAACTTGGTAATTTCAAAATCAGAAGCAAAAAATTGAAGCTAGTTTCATTTTTATTTGTCATTTTAACAACAAGGTACCTGACTCCAAACGGATTTGCCAGCTTCTATTGTCACACACAGTGTCGGATCAGGCGGATCAGCTATACAGTCGCAGGATGATGGAACAGGACTTTTCCAGTCCTTATAGCCATCGAAAAGACCGCAACACTTTAGCTTTAGTCAAGGAGAAGAAAAAAAGTTACAATCTGTTTTATTTTTACAACTACTAACCTATTGTTTAGGTGTTTGAGAAAAGGTCCAAGAATATTTTTATTTTACATAACTCTTCTCTGGGTTTACAAATGTGCTTTGGACGCAGTGTACCTTTAAGCAAATGAACTGTTTGCAGAGCACATGAATAATTAATATGTAAACATGTTAAGCCTCTGGCTCATCATCAAAAATGGAATGCTTTGTCATCGGAAGCAGTTGCATCATTTAAGGGATAAGTAGATGAATATTTGAAGCAGAGAATGAAAGACTGTGAACAGAAAGCAATGACAATGGGCCAAATTGCTCCTGTTAATATCAATTGTTTGGTGCCATTACATTGGGAGATGGGTGGCATTCTTATTATAACTAAAGAATCAAAAGCAAATGATCACAGATAATTTTAATTGTCCAAGTACTATCAAGGCTCCAGAAGCTGCCCTCAAGTTTGCTCAGCTATGGAGTCTGTTCATATTCTGATGCACAAGAACACTTCAAAAACTCATTAAACCACATACGGTTTGAGTACACATACGGACATGTTTATCAAGAATTAACGCCTTGGCTGTTATGTGTTAATGAGATGTTACGGATTACAGATAGTGAGTTTGAAACAATGTCAAGGTAATTGTGCAAAATGGGCATTTTTTTCCATCTCCTGAGAATGCACAATTCAAACTTATTACAAGCCTCAACTGCTGGACATTATTGACAAGCTAAGACTATGTTTTCAAGCATATGTGACTCTTAAGGGTTTCTTCTCTGACTTTTTATTTGTACAAATTGAATTCAAAAGTGTCAGTAGAAGCCTGTTAACTTATCCAGTGATGCACCTCACTCAAAGACTGAAAATCATCCTCTAAAAAAGCTGTGAGAGATTGGTAGGACCATACTGATCCTGCAAGTGCACCCACTGCTGACCTCTACCATGTCATTTGGTTAACTGTGAAAAAAAAAAATCACATTTGCTTCCCACCTGTGTCTTACCAAATCACAAAGTCACAACTTGGATTTAGTGCTTCAGGGGAGACAATGGTGTGGTGGTATTGTCACTGGATTAGTAATCCAGACACCCAGGGTAATGCTCTGGAGATATGGGTTCGAATCTCACCATGGCAGATTTGAGTTCAATGAAAATCTCGAATTAAAAGTCTAATGGTGACCGTGAAACTATTGTTGTAAAAGGTTCAGTAACCCTCTTTACCTGGTCTGGCCTACATGTGACTCCAGACTGATCAATTTAGTGGAAACAATTAAAACAATTTGGTGGAAGAGTGGCTTAACATACTCGATTCCCTTTTCAGGGGCCCAGCTTAGATTAATAATCTCATCAGTTGTAAAAGTCATGTATTGTGCATGCAAAATCATTATTCATTTCTAACACAATGTGGAATTCTGCCAAAGATAAGTCATGGATAGGCACTTCTGTTATGAATAGAATTATATTTAGTAGGCCAGTCATACTCCCACCACTTTGCGACAATGCAAAAAAAAAAAATTAACAAATTTAGACCGAAGTCACTTGAATGAAAATCTGGAATTTGAGTTGGTAGTCTGAAGAGCTTTTGAGGTGTCTTACAATGTTAACATGCTATTATAAATGTAAGTTATTGTTGTAGTCTCACATAGTTCAACACCAACTGTAGTATGTAATTCAATTTGTCCTTAGTGATTTTTTAAAAAAATATTTCCAGGTGGTAAAGCTTAAAAATTAAGGTCAAAAGCTTTTCTTAGTTGAGAACTGAATGTCATTTGGCTCTTCACCACATTCAAAAAAGATAACCTGGAGAAACTTGATGACATAGTGGATTAGAAGGCCTGGGTTCAATTCCAACTATTGGGATGAAAGTATTCCCTGTCTACCAGCTGAGAGAGTCTTGATGTAAATTTAATTTCCATAGTCTCAATCCAGTTTCTAGTGGGCATGGGAAAAAAGCAACTAAATTGGAAGTTTGCACTCAGGAACCATAGGTTGGCTGTTACAGGGCGGAAAATGGAAAAGTAAGGTTACATTAATGCAATAGTGGGACTTGGCTGGGTTGCAGGAGAGACGTCTAATTTTGTGCCAGAGTACAGGAGCTTTACTCCATCTCAAATGTACTATACCAGATGACTGCGTACTTGACATAGGAAGATTTCTGTTTCATACCACCAACATCCCTCATATGAATGAATACAAAAGTAAAGCATAACCAGCACACATGCCAAGTTCCACTTTGGCTAATCTGCAAAGTAATGTGCAGCAAACAGAATAAATTGAACCTGATTCTGCATTAATGTAAAACTTCTGGTATATCAGTAGCACATCATGATTAATTTTACCTGGGCTATAAACAAAAAGGAGGAATCTACATATGGATTTCTCTGTAATACAAAGGGTTATTTTTTATGTTGGAAGAGCAGTTACAATATTGATGTGAATTTAGTATCCGACTTACCTCCTGCTGCATAACTTCTATCTCTTTTCTAATCTTTTCTGTTTGATCACTTAATGGAATATGGCCCTTATATTTATCATTTATCATTGATGCAACCTTAAAGAAACAAACAGAACAACTTGTTTCAACTCTCATATACTCTGGATCTAACTGGAAATTATTTCAATTACATCTTTTTCTGAAGTAATGTAATGTAAAGATATTGAAAGCATTACCTGTGATGAATAAACAGCACCTAGAATACCTGCAGTTATTTGAAGAACCAGAATTAGGAGCAGTCCGATGAAGAACTGTGAAGCAAGAGAAAGGTTACAAAATGTAGAATATATGGCTGTTGGCAATTACGTCCCAAAGATTTAGATACATTCTCACATTATGTTAAATTGTCTCTTTATTTATCCACTGCATAAATCTTTGTTGCTTTGTTGATTTTGATCTTTGTCCAATTCCTGTCCGTTTTTGCTACCCACTAAATGTAAAAGAGACAATAAATCATTCCCTTATTTTGTGAAATATGGATTTATTTTCCGGATATTGCAACACATTTGCTTCTCTTCGTTCCATTTGTCCATCATTTAAACAATTTTTTAAAAAACAGTCTCAGAAACATATCTTTAGTCACTGTCCTCCAGATTGTGACTCAATAGCAAACAAAAGGCTTAAAATATTACTTGAAAATAAAGTTTCATACTTCACTTCAAAACAGTGCCAACGCTGACATTCACCGCACCCAACATTTTTCAGTCACAGTCAAGACAACCTCAAAAGCCATGACAAAATTAAACAATAGTTCTTGTGATGTTGCTACTCACGAAGTACAATTTAAAGCTCCTACATTTTGCAAGTGACGATTTGGTGCTGGACCTTCCTTAAGAGCAATGTAAGCTGACAGCACAGGGCTATACAGCGTGCTCCACGCCATTCTGTATTCTGATGAAGGAGAGCTATGTATATGTATACATAGCTACTATACAGCTCTACTCACTGGCTCAAAGCTGGTAAAGACCTGACTGTCCGCAGTTCTTTTCCACAATTAAAGCTCTCTCCGCTGAATCTACATTTTTAAAGTTTAAAAAGAAGATTTTACAGTGGATTTAGAGTTATTGGATCTTAGGCATTCTCCTTCCCTTTCAATGAAGAGCCTGAACTTCACTCCACACAAATCATTGTCACTCGGAATCAGAAAATCACTGTGGAAAGTTGTGGGCACAAAACCAGGTGCCAGGAAGAATTAAGGGTTTACTGCGGGTTAAAGCCATGCAAAAAGAGCAATAATATTTTCCATCAATAATGAGAGCAGAAGATGGGGTAGCTTTCACTTTGGGCAATATAAAAACGGTACATTAGAAACAGTATATTTGATTAGCCTTCTATTACACATCTTTCCCGTTTCCACTGATGATCAGATATTGCCCACTTTACACCATCACCGATGTCAAATTACCTCTCGACACTGTCAATTCCTAATAGTATTTATAAAAGTCAAATACATACCAAGAGTAACATGCACTTGCTCTCTACGATAGCTCCACAGCAACCAAGAAATCCAAGCACCATAATGATAGACCCAACAGCAAGCAGAAGATTTATTGCAGGGTAAAACTCTGCAATATTTACTCCAATAGTCTGCAGTGAAAAGGACATGATACGTGAAACTACAAAATAACAGTAAGTTCAATTTTGCTACCACTGTATTTTTAACAAAGTTAACATTTTTAAATTTATCAATTCAAAATTGTTTGAACGTTTTACAAAATTGAAAGGTGTGCGCTACATCAAGCCAGCAGGCGTTAAAACAATTGTTTCCTGTGGATTCGGGAGACATTTTCGAATCCCTGTAACTTTATTCTCAACAGTTTAATTCAACTTGACTCAATGGTGTTACAAGATTTAGTTAACCCTTAGCCAACACTTATTTTAAAATCATAAAACAAATCAAACCAGAAGCTGTACAATATGCCTTTGCAGTTTCACAAATTGGCTTATGCAAAATTCACATGACCCATGGATGGAAGCTGGCAAGGGAAAGAAATTGCAAACATGCAGAAATAATTTATTTTTTTTTAAAAAAATTTTTAAAAGGAAGGGGAGGTGGCATAATGCAAAACACAATAATAACAATTCATCAAAATTACTTTTTTATCATAAAGATAACATATCTCAGTATAGCACTCTCACCCGACTCAGAAAGTTATGTTCAAGCCCCACACCAAAGACAGATGAGTCTTAACTGCAGAGAAGGCAACCATTTGGCCTATTGAATCCATGTCAGCTCATTGTAGAGAAATCTAATCAATCCCATTCTATGCTCACAGCCCTGGGTGTTTATTTCCCTCAAGTATTCATCCAATTAATTTCCCTCAAATGCCCATCCAATTTCCTTTTGAAATCATTAATCATCTCCAGTTCTGACCTTCTCCTAAGTGTCAGATTGCAGGTTACCGCCACTAAATTGTTCTTCCTCACATTACCCTGTTCCCCCCACCCCACCTCTTGTTTAAAATTGTAAATCTGTGTCTCCTAGGCCCTTCTACCATCAGCTAATAGCCAAAAAATTTGTTCCTGTCTCATTTAAACCTGTCAATTTCGTACACCTCTATTAAATCCCCTCTCAATCTCCTGAGCTCCAATGAGAAGAATCTGGATTAACACCTCAGTACAGTGCTAAGGGGCAGAAAAGGAACTTGCACTTATGTAGCTGTTTTCACAACCTCGGGGTGTCTCAAAGCATAAAGGCAACCAATAAAGAACTTGTCTTTTTTGAATTGTAGTCACTGTTGCAATGTAGGAAATGCAGTAGCCAATTTATGCATAGCAGGATTACAATAATGGCAATCAGATAACCTGTTTTAGTGAAGTTGATTGAGGGATAAATAATATAATTTAATATAAATTTGGGGGGAAAATGTTAAACTGAGGCCCCATTAGTCATCCCCTTCAGACGTAAAAGATTGTGTGGCACTATTTCAAAGGAGACCGTGGGGGTCCTCCCTAATATTTAATGGATGTTGTGAAAACAGCCACATAAATGCAAGTTCCTTTTCAAAACTAGAGATGGAATTTTACGGGCCATCCCGCCGACGGGATTTTCCGGTCCCACCGGAGTCATGGACTTTTGAATGGCTCGCCGCATCTTCCGACCCCGCTCCCACCGTGACGGGGCCGTAAAATTCCGCCCAAGATTCTAACTTCTATTCATGGGAAGCATTTCTGTCAATCAGCAGTCATCATTACCTTCTCTGCATCATTGCTCTCACGCAGCCGTACTGAAATTCCTAGTATAATCGAACCACACAGCTGAAAACCAAAAGATTGAACATTTTAAAAATACTTATTTAAAAACAGTTGCTTGAACAAGAAAAACATTTAAAGTTAGTTCAGTTTAAAACCGGAACTATATAACCAACACCTTGCTATCTCATACTGCTGTAAGCCATGAGCACTATAAAATAACTGACGGATAATACAACTATAAACCCAACATTGTCACAACATATGGAATTTCACACCACAGAAGGAAGGCACTAAGTCATTTCACAGGATCACAGTGCAGAAGAGGCCCTTCGGCCCATCGAGTCTGCACCGACACGGGAGAAACACCTGACCTACCTAATCCAATTTACCAGCACTTGGCCCATAGCCTTGAATGTTATGACACCCTTCGTTTCCCTTCCTTTGCTCCTATCTTTTTAATTGTTTCTTTCTTTTCCCCCCCACAATGAAAGTAAATTAAGCATTGCATTGCTGGGAGAGGAAAAATTAAGATATGTAAATAAATATGTTTAAAGACTTGAGCAGCATTTGCAGCTTGCATTGGTTAGTTCTGATATCATCTACAAAGCATCCAAAACGGTCTTAAAATTTTAATCAAATACTGAACATATTCAAAATTACAAGACATGACAGATAATTCTCAAGTTTATGAATTATCTAACATAAGCTTCCAAGTACTGGCTGGCACAGAAAATGAACGTTAAGGGTTATGGAGACATAGGAATCAATGCTGCACATAGTACATTCAGCCTAACATTAGAGATATTAGATGAGGCTCGGGGAAAGCTTTATGCCGTCAAAATTATTTCAATATATTATGATATTATGGTTTAAAAAGAAACATGCATTAAAACTAGTTTACCTTCTTGTTTAAGAATTAATATTGTGCAAAGAAAATAGCAATAATTGAACTTATGACATTGCTTTCCAGCTTGTTGTGTACAATTAGGCTAACCGCACCTGAAAAGCAGGAAGCTTGTGGAGGGTGGAGTAAGAGAGCATGATTCATTATGGATGAAGGTCCATTTAATGCAATATAAATGGGCAATCAACATACTCAGCAATTTCAAGCCCAAGACTATAATATGCCGGTTATAGGGCCTGGTTTAAAACTTCCCAGGTACAAATGATCCATGCTCTACCCACAAGGTGTTTCTCCAAACTTAAAATGTAAATGTTTAATGTGCTGGAAGAGAACAACCTCTGCTCTCTAAATATTTAAATTAAATTCAACTCCAAATGCTGGTGTTCCAATTGATTTCCTATTATCATTTCCTACACTCAATTTTAGAAATAAAAATTATAATGCAGCACATGGTGACCAGACAGCCCGGTCCTGCTGGAACAGTCCCGATTTTTCATTAAACGCTCAGGTGTCCTGACAATTTGCTTAAAATGGCTCAAATGTTCCGGTTTTGCAGCTTTTCCCTCTGTAAATGAACCCCATCATAGATTTCTGTCAGCATTTCACCTTTTCACACAGCATGGGCACCTCTTCTCTTCATTTCTTCTCACCTCCCCATTTCCTGGTGCACCATTTGCTGATGGCAAACCCCCCAAAAAAACCCCTCTAACGATTGGCGAGTGGGTAGCATTCCAATTCGTAATCAGCTGTTCTGGAACACTCCAACACGTGCAGAGCCAGTGGTGCCAGGGCAAATATTGCCCCCCCACCTCCACAAAATGGACTGGCTCTTAATGGGGCAGCTTCCTACTGCCCTGGTTGGTTTGCCTTTCAGTAACCCGAATGGCCATTCCATCCGGCCGCTCCAATTGGCCAGCCAGGAATTCCATGGAGGTGGTCAGTGAGGGAGAGCTGAAGGCCAATGGGAGAGAGCAGGTGGCCAGCAGGGGGTGGGGAGAAAACATTGATTTATAAATTATCCCCATGACTACCTGGGAGCCAAGAGGAATCAGCCACCGGGTGATGACAAAAGATTGACAGCAGTGTTCGCCAACCACACGAGGTATTCAAACAGCGCACATTGGTAAAACACCAATCAGCACTGAAGAAGGTGGCAGGCAAATTCGGTTGAACCATCGCATGTTCGACCAGACTTTTCATTGAAAGATCATGTGTGTTTTTCTGCCTGCAGCTCTGGGTGCAAACAAATTCTTGCACATTTGAGGTACGTTCGCTAGCTTAAAATCCTACTTCCTGCTGAAAACACCTGTGTTATAACCCTATGCAAATGAAAAGAAACAAGGCTTTTAAACAGAGATTGGTCTTACCATTGTGCATTGTACAGTAAAGTTAAGAGTGGAATAGAGGATTCTGGGACCTTGTGACAAATGATGCCGTTCAGTTTTTTTTGAGAAAATGGGGCAGAAATGTCATTGAAACAGAAGTCTGTGGTTCCTAACTGCGGTCTTCAACAATTGGATGTCTTTAGGGTTGCCTACTCTGGCTGGACATATTCCAGAGATGTCATCACATGACCTCCCACCTTCAACTGTGCCTTCCCCAGACTCATGCCATTGGTCGCCCAGCATGTCAATCATCACAGAGCTCCACCTTCCCAAGGCTTTTCAATATGCCTCTGTTTTGACTTTGAAAATCTGGTCACGCCAAATGCAGCGAGAAGCCATTTGTCAGTATTGAATTTAGGCCCTTATTCATTTTTGAATAATGTAACAATTTAGCACTCTGTGACAAAGCATCCCACATTTCAACAACTGTGCCATAGTTTTTCTAATCTCCAACCTCATGTAACCTTGAGATCATTGACCTTTCATTCACCTACCAAAAAATTTAGATTTACCTCATCTATTCCCCTTATTATTTTGAACATCAAATTTTCCCTCTATCTTCCCAGTTGGAGGGAATATAGTTATGGAATTAGTCAACCCAATCCTCCCTGCTAACTTGTAAACTCTGGTATTATTATTGTTTGCACTGCACTTTCTGCAGGGCCACTAATATGCTGCTGCTAAAGTGTGGAGCTCAAACTGTACAAATATTCGAGATATGGCCTGTTATTTTGTAGTTTTCACACCTTCTTTGCTTTTATATTCAATTACTGTCAATAGAAAACCCAAATTCCATTTGCCTTCAAATTTTTTAATAAAACTTATTCACCCATGTTCTGTTACTGAGTTGAAAAAAGTACCATTTAAAGGTTACATTTCCATTTCCAATTCCAGTGTGGATTGTATTATGTTTTCTTGCACCAAATTGCATTTGCCTCCGGCTTGCCCATGCTCCTACTCTGTCTGATCTTGAAAAACCATGAAATTTGAGACACATTTAGAGCAATCGGAGACGTGAGCTGGCAGAAATTGGAGCAGCACCAGTTGGGTTAGGTCAATGCACCTTTCCAAATTGTACTGGTGGCCAGCATTATCCAGACCATCAACGTCCATACAACTTGCACTCTTTGGATGGCGCAATACGATCAGGAACAGGAACCCTGCTTTAACTTTTTCCTTCCTGGCCCAGGCTGCTGAGGTCAATTGCAGCAGCTTAACTGCAATCCTGGAAGAAATCATCAATTGACTCTTTATAAACTAGAAATACAACTTGCACAGTTTAAAAATTAGTCAAAGACACAGGCCCAGAACTTCCAATCTCTGGATGGTCCTACCCCAGAGCTACTCCCCAAGATGCAGTGGGGGACCGCTCAGAAGTCCCCACTCAATGACTACACAGGAATTGTCTGGGAAGTTTGGACTTCCAATGGGCAATTACCATGTGTCTGGAACCCTCTGAAACTCTGTTAAGGTTGGAGACTGCGGGTGGTTCTGATTTACTTACCCAAATAGTTACCCTGGAAAGTTGGAAGGATTAAAACCAGTTCTAACTCCTGGGTAACTATACTACAGACTCCACAACTACCCCTCCAACCACACCACCACCTCCTTCTCCACCACCCACCACCCCACCGACCCTGACTAACCCGCTGAATAACCCCATTAATCTCCCCCCGACCTGCAACTCTACCTCCTCAACCACCCACCTGCCACCCTACCCACCTGCCACCCTACCCACCTGCCACCCTACACACTTACCTTCTTGCTATAGCTTCTCAAAGTGGCCTTTGGACCTTTAAAACTTACCGGAATACGGCAGCCAATGCTGTAAAAAGGTGGCATGGCCTGGCTTCGCTGACAATCCTGCTCTACGAAGGACGACTTCCAGAACAGGTACGTTCCGCATTTGAGGCCCAGTTCCGAAGTCCAGGCAAGTAATGATAAGTTCCGGTGCAAGGTAAGTAAAATAGGAGTGGAATGGCAATCCAACGGCTATTGGCACTCCTCGGAAGTTTCAACCCACAATATCATAAGAGCCACAATGCTGTTACTCAAGTACAAATAATAATGAAAAACTAGACAGAAACACATTTATGGATTTCCATGTTTTCTGACTGATGCTTATAAACGTACATGTATCAATACCAATGAAATAAGTTAAATTCAAACGCTAATCCATTTAAAAATCGTCTGCCAACCCTCATATTCCCCACGGCACCCCTGATGAATGTCGCAAACTTCTCTTTCCTGTAATAAGTGCTTTCGCTACAAAAAAAAGTCTCAAAACAAAAGCCACGTTTAGTTTCTTTATTGGTGTATACATCTATGTCTGCGAGAGACTCATGGGTGATAGGCTAGCTACTAGCACAATGGCACATGATGTCATTTTGCTTGGCAGTGCAACTGTAACTTTGATCCAAGCAGGGTTGATACAACTTAATATTTTTGTGATTAAATAGTGCACAAGTTCTGGCTGTTATCCGCTAAGATATCCATCACCAAGGAGCGTTTTCACTATCTGATATTTTTAAGAAATTCTTTTAGACAACTATTTTCTAAAAACTGAGAAATAAAATGGTTCAACCGATCAAGTTCACACACAAATCTTTCATGAGTCATAGTGGCCGCAGTTGCTGACCCCTAGTTTAGTAGAACATCAGAGAGCATTGGCAAATCTATGGGGATAGAAAAAGTGGGACATGAGCAGAGTGGAACCCCTGATTCTCTCTGCATTACCTTTAACACGTTCACCTTTGATTCTCAAAGACAGTGAAACAAAATATCAGAAAAATATCAAGGAAAAGAAACTTGACTATAAAAGAACCACAGAAAAGATCGTGCATTGATTCCTTAAATGTTGGAGGCAATGAGATTCTCGTCTGGTGGCTAGAGAGCCGGCGAGAGTGCCAGGTCGCCTCTTTCAGGGAAGGCCTTGCCATATTAAGTGCCATTTGGGCATTTAACTGGACGGCAGCTGGTGTGTACCCTGTGGTTGGGGCCCCGAGAGTAGGAGGGTTGCTCATCCAGAACCAGCCAACTAGAGGCCTGCAGCTTTCTTAAATGGCAGTGCCACCGGGGAGTCGGTGGATGCTGTGGTACCAGACCCAAGCCCTGGCATCATCACTGGATCACAGGCTACAGGTGAGTGATGGTGGTTGGCAACAAGGGTGGGGTGGGTCTCAGCAGGATCCTTTCTCAATACCAGATCTCTTTGAACAATAGCCACCTACTAGCCTTGGGAGCCTGCAAGTAACCCCACACAGGTTTGTTTGTTATGTTTCCCGCCTGGCAAGCTGCCCACTTGCCACTGGGTTATCACCTGCGGCAGGATGAGGCCCTTAAGTGGGCATTAATTGCTCATTTAAGGGCCACAACTGGTGGCAGGGTGGGATGGCTGTCCATGGGCCTTCCCACCATGGATTTAATCATGGTGGAGGGTGGGAAATGGCATGGTCCCCACACACCACCCCAATCAATTCCACCCATTGATTGTACAAGTCTTAAATTATACCCAGGTTTTCATGAATTCTGCTTGAACCAGTGATGTTCAGACATAGTACAAACATGCCCCTTCCCTTCTTTTTCCATTTTCCCCTCACTAGTATTATTTCAGTCAGATTTTCAACAACGTAGGGGGAAAAAAAAAATATCGGACCAACGTCCCAATATTTTTGCAGAAAAGTGCTGGCTCCAGCGCAATGCAATACCACACTGGCCAGGGTTGTCAGTATTTTAATAGCTCTCCAACATGGCTACAACTTCTTACATTTAAAGAGCACTTTTTAAGAATGATGTCCTAAGGTGCTTTGGAAACATGGGGGAGAAAATATTCCAGGACAAAGGAGATGTAAGGAGGCATGATCAACGGTGTTGCCAATGAGGCAGGTTTTAACTAAGATCAGAAAAGGAGTAAGGGGTGGCAATTAGAAAGGTAGAGGTGTTTATTAAAATAATTCCATACAAAGGAGCCCAGGTAGTTAAAGTCACAGCAGCTAACAATGAGGCAAAGGGATGGAAGATGCCCAAGAAGCCAGGGTCAAAAGGAAGGGAGAGTTTAGCAGGAGGTTGTAGGACTGGAGGATGATAGAGAGATTAGATGATGTGAGGTATATGGAGGAACATAGCCCAAGAATAAGCATTTGAAATTTGAGATATTGGAGGACCTGTAACCAAGATAAAAGCAAAATACTGTGGATGTTGGAAATCTGAAACATAACAGAAAATGCTGGAAAAACTCAGCAGGACTAACAGCATCTGTGGAGAGAAAAACAGAGTTAATGTTTTGAGTCTGTATGACTCTTCTTCAGTCATACGGACTTGAAACATCAATTCTGTTTTCCCCTCCACAGATGCTGTTAGGCTTGCTGAGTTTTTCCAGCATTTTCTGTTTTTGCTAACTTGTAACCAACACTGGTTAGGAGAAGAGCCAACAGGTAAGACTGACTCACTGTAGAAGTTAACACAAGTAGCAAACTTTTGAATGATCTGAAGTTAATAAATGGTGTTGTATGGGAAGCCAGCCAGGAAATTAGTGCAAGTAAACAAGTCTGGAATGGAACACTTCAATCATTAACCTGGTCCTTTTCATGATGTAATGATGAAAAGCAAAAAGCATTTGGCCCATTTTAGTTCATTCGTCTTAAAAGATCTTAGCTAGAATGCTGCAGTGCAGGACCAGCCATTTCTTAAATAATTCCAGGGGTTCCTGTTTAACTGAATAACATAATTAGATTCTAAAACACAATCAACAATGGAGGATGCAATCACAATACTGAGCAAACCCTTCAGAGTATCATGACAGAAATTTGATTTTCAAACAGAACCAAAGAGAAATTTTATTCTACCACCATCTCTGATGGCTATTTAAAGAGTCACTATAATACTGACTAGCCATTGCCTAGTGACACATAATTCCACAAAAATATTCAATCATTAGTTTGATTTTCCCTGTACTGTAGGTGCAGAGCTGTTGGACTAATATTGCCCTTGACTTATAGGCATTTATAGGCATTATAGTACATTTGGGAAATATTATTAGTATTGAGGTTTATATGATGATATTTTAGAGCTGTAGATTTAAATTTAGGATAAATAAAGGGAGTAATGTGTCCTGTTCTGAGCTCTGCTTGACAGCAAGCCTGGTGGTTTGATTGTTATGAGATCAAAAGAAAGGTTTTGATTGTTTTACTGGGAAGGAGGTACAAGTTATTTACACTTGGAGACATTGGAGGCAGTCTTTGTGCCTACAATGAATATACTTGGCGTCTCCCAAAATTCCAGAAAGGTATAATCAGTATCGGGTTGTAAACAGTTGGCTGTTAACTGTCCATTTACTTCTAAGAGGAAAAGGAGTTGGGGTCAAGAATACCTAATAAGCAGTTCTACCTGGATGCAAGGTTAATGTGTTTCATGTTTTCAACGGGAAGAGAGTCATTTTTGAAATCAGGCTACGAGGCTTAAAACTCATCAAATATCACAAGACAGACAGGGATTCTGTGTGGTCAGCAGAGGGCAAAGACTGCTCAGCTTTTTGAGCTACCACAGCTAGAAGCAGGAGGGAGACGGTGTCTAGTTTAAGAGACCTACCCTGCAGCCATCTACAGATTCCAGGAGATTTGACCTGGCCAGGGGGGAGGACAAATCCTCAGTACAAGCTTTACTGCAGATGGTGGATTTAAGAAACTCTCCAAAAACTGAGGGAAGGGCTTAGACACTGTCATTCGACGCTACTACTTGGCAAAACGGGGATACGGGAACCCATTGGAAGCTGAGAACAACTGTGGACTGTTGCTAAAAGAACAGTAAATCTGTGGAGAGTGGGATGGGTAATAAGTATAAAAGGAGAATGTCAGTTTAAGTTACCTGCAGAAAAGAAAAGTTTAGTACAATAGCGTTTTTACTAATTTGTGTCACGAAGCTAACATTTTTTAAATTATATTATTGTGGTTTATTGTAAAGTAGGTTTACGGATGTAAGTGTAGATAGTTCCGTGTGATTTAGTTGAATTAGAGCAAGATAGACTGCGAGCTTGAAATTATCAAAATAAGTTAGGGGTAAAAGGAATTTGAAATGCTAAATGAGTTAACAAGAATGAGGGCTTAGCATGTGGGGTATGAAGGGAATTTGCATTTTTAGGTAAGTGAAGGGGTTGTTTAGGTTTCAAAGGGATGATGGGATGTTTACAACTAACGAGATAAGCAAGGCCAAGCAGTATGTTTATTTTTCCCCAAAGGTACTGACCATATTAGCAACAAAAAAGATTTTTGTACTATGGGAAAGGTAAATATCCTAAGACATATAGAACAATGGAATTTACAGATTAAAGAGAGAGAAACATATAAAAGTAGTTTAAAAGCAGAAGTGAATATTAAAGCTTCAGTTATGGCTGCCATTATGCTAGTAGATTTGCATCAACATATAATGGTTCCCATTTTACATTATACTTATACTGCTGCCTTTGCATTCAAGTCAGATTAGTGAACTAGGTCCCATGTGCATTCTATCCTCCACTCTTCTGTTTAAGGCTCCTTAGACAGCACCTTCCAAACCCATAGCTGCTACCACCTAGAAGGCCAAGGGCAGCAGACACATGTGACACCACCAACTGCAAGTTCCCCTCCAAGCCACATACCATCCTGACTTGGAAGTATATTGCCAGTCCTTCACCGTCGCTGAGGTCAAAATTCTGGAACTCCCTCCCTAACAGCACTGTGGGTGGAACTACACCACATGGACTGCAGCAGTTCAAGAAGGCAGCTCACCCACCTTCTCAAGGGCAATTAGGGATGGGTAATAAATGTTGACCTAGCCAGCATTGCCCACATCTCATGAACAAAACTCTCAGATGTTGCATACAACCAGCAATGTGCAGAGGAATGCATCAAACTGGATGTCAGGAGATGCTAAAACAAATCCCATCATGAGGAGTAGCATCTTCTCCACCAGAGTCCAATAGTTTTGGTGCAGAAGATAACTATTACTGTGTTCATTCCACTTCACATTAGATTTTACTAAGTTTGCCGGGTGCATGAAATTTGTGAATACACATACATATCCAGAAAACCAGTAATGGCTTTCACTGCAACTAACACACGCAACTAGTCTCAGGCTAGTACATGTAAAAAAAAACTTCACCCTTGAACTAACACTCAATCGACTGAAGGGAGAGGAATCGATTAACTGTAGAGGGAGTGTTTACTCAACATAAACATTGACCTTGACTAACTGCAACCTGTTCTATGATTTCCATCTTAAAATACAGACTTTAAAATTCAGACACAACAAGGAACCTGGCGTTAAATAATTACAAGTAGCAATTAGCAAGATCTACGTGGTTTTCACGAGCATGTAAAACGGGGAAACAATAAAAGGAAAATCCACGTTCCACCACATGAATTACTCTGAACATGGCCAGGTTATCAATGAACAACTGTGTGTGTTAACAGGAAGTGGCTCCCTCGAAATTTTTATTTTTAAAAATGCCCCTTAGAAGATATGGAGACTTCTATAAAACGAGCTGCATCGTGTAGACGAATGATTAAACGGGAAATAAATAATTAAACTAGGAGATCCGTGCGCTTAGGTCAAACTCAATTGGTAAGGAGTGAAACTCCTCGCAGGGGCTGATCAGGGATCCAGCGGCAGCCTTACAATAAGTCAGGCATTATGATGGAGATGAAATAAAACATAATTGGACGCGGAAATGTAAACGCTACAGTTTCAGACGGGCGGTACAACTTTAACTACTTTAGTTTTAATCACAACGGTTATAATTACTTTCTGTAGCGCGTAAACTGACTGGCAATTTTTTAAAAAAACGCTCACCCAGAATAAAAAGTTGAAGAAGAACATGGAAGACTTGATGCATGTACTAACTCCGGCCATTTCCCTGTTTTTTTGTTCATTGACCACCGGGTGAAATTTTAATGCTGCTTCTCCTGCTCCTCGCTGCTAATAAATATGCCGCTCCCATCCCGGTTGGAACGAACCCTTTGAAAGTGGAGGCTGCGCATTGCTGCATTAGACACTGTGCAAAGTGTCGAGAGTCCAGCGATGCACCGAGTGTGGCTATCAGGGATCAGTGACCCCTGTGGGGACAGTAGAATATGGAAACAGGCTAATTGTGGTGCCCATGTTTCTTTTAAAAGTTGACCAAACAGATCCAGCCAGCCACATAGCCCGCTGTTTCTTATTTTCATCCATGACTTGCATTCCGAAACCCAATGTAAATCGGTTAATTTTTGCAAGTGACATTTCAAAGTAGATGGGGCAGGGCGCGAGTATTTAGAATGGACTTCCAAGTGACAGATACAATCCTTGGTATCATTTAAGAAGCAACTCGGAGCAGCAATTAAGGGAGTGCGGGCTTCGGTTTGGATGGATGAATTAAACGGACCAAATGGCCTTCCTCATTCATAAACATTCAAGTTCTTCTGAGTGTTCCTTTCTCCAAGAAGCCAAGAGAAAGGTTTCCCAATGTTCTGACCCGTTCAGGCAATTCCCATTAAACTCGATCAAAACTTGTATCTGTCCATTGGAAAATACTGGCTCAGAACTGTTGAAGGGTCATTCGGACTCGAAACGTTAACTGTGTTCCTCTCCGCAGATGCTGCCAGACCTGCTGAGTTTTTCCAGGTATTTTTGTTTTTGTCTTTGATTTGGTTATCTGCACTAACATTTCCGTCTGTGTGGCTCCGTGTCAAATTTTGCTTGATAAGTATCTTGTGGCGTTTTAGTACATTTAAAGCCCCAATACAAATGGAAGTTGTTGTTAAGATTGGAAGTAGCCAGGGAATTCAGCCAAAACTATTTCACAGGGTAATAAGCCAGCGTGATAGGGACAAGTCACTGTAAAAATAGCTTCAAGGAGAATTAAAAACGCGTTAAGTGAAGGGAGCAATTGAAATACAGCTGAAAAGTGTGTTTGAGATCAACCAAAGAGGCTTTGTGAGCCAAATAGCTTTACCACAATATCTTAAAAGCCATAATACTGTTACTCAAATGCAATAAAAATGAAATACAAGACAGAGGCACGTTTATGGTTTTCTATGCTTTTTGACTGATGCTTATAAATGTACATGTATTAATATCAACAAAATATCAAATTAAATTCAAATGCTAATCAATTTTTAAAAATGTTAACCTTAATATTCTACACAGTACCACTGATGAATGTTGCAAACTTCCTTTTTCTGCAATAAATTACATTTTCTTGCAGCAAAACAGCCTCAAACCAAGGCCACATTTAGTTTCTTCATTGATGTATACATCTACGCTTGCAAGAGACAATGGCACATGATGTCATTTTGCTTGGCAAAGGTATGCAACTGTAACTTATGGCTTTTGATCCAAGCAGGTTTACTAGAATTTCATATTTTAGTGATTAAATATTTCACAAGTTCTAGCTGTTATCTGCTAAAATATCGATTGCCGACCATATTTGGATCACTATTTCCTAAATTCAGAGAAAAATATAGTTTGCCTATGAATCCTTGGTGAGCCACATGTGGCTGCAGAGCTACAAGTTGCCAATCCTTAGAAGAACGGAGAACATTGGCAAATCTATGGGAATAGAGTAAAAGGGGGTCATAAGCAGAGTAGAACCCCTGATTCTCTCTGCATTACCTTTAACACCTTCACTTATGATTCTGAATGACAGTGAAACTTTTCCTAATGTTTTTATAAATAGCAGGAAAGCATCAAGAAAAAGAAACTTGACTATAAAAAGCAGCACACAGATCAATCGTGTGTGGATTCCTTAAAAGAACCTTTGGATAGTATTTAATGGAGGCAATGAGAGCCTCGCCAGGTGGCTGGAGAGCCAGTGAAAGCCCAGCGTTGCTTCTTTTAGGGAGGGCCCCATCAAATTAAATGATTCTCAGGCTTTTAGCTGGACAGCAACGGATATTCCCTGCACTGAGGGCAGAAGTCCTGCCCACTGAGAGCTGCCAGAGGCCATAAGCTCTATTGAACGGCAACACACATGCCCTACCCTCCAGGCCTTGGGGAGGGTAGGGCATGTGTGTTGCCGTTCAATAGAGCTTATGGCCACTCGATCGCAAGCCACAGGAGTGTGATGGGGGTGGGGGAGGGGGAGGGGGTGGGGGTGGGGGGATGGTTGAGCTGTCATGGTAACTGGAAGTTTGGCAGCAAGAGCGGGGATGGGCCAGATCCTTTTATCAGGTGCCGAGTGCCTTTGAACAAGGAGACCCCAACCCTCCAACCCTGGGAGCCTGCAAGCAAATTGCTTGTTGTGTTCTCTGCAAGGCAAGTCCCCTGCCCTCCACTGGGTTAATACCAGCAGTGGCAGGTTCTGGCCCTTGAGTAGGCATTAATTGCCCAGTTAAGGACCTCAATTGGTGGCCCAGCAGGATGGCTGTCCGTGGGTCTTCTCACCACTGATTTAATAGGGTTGGAGGATGGCAGGGTCCCTACGCACTACTCTCCCACCTGATTAAATGCCCCTGCCACCAAACACGACACAGGGGAGGGCATCAAATTCTACCCATTGATTGTACAAGTATACAAGTCCTAATTATACCCAGGCTTTCACTAATTCTGCTTGAATCAGTGATATTCAAACATACCTCTTCCCTTCCTTTGCCATTTCCGGGAGGTGGGTGGGAGGTGGAAAATCAGACCAACGTCCCAATATTTTTGTAGAAAAGTGCTGGCTCCAGCACAATGCAATACCGCACTGGCCGGGGTCGTCAGTGTTTTAATAGCTCGCCGTTTGATTTTAAAGCGCACTTTTTACACACAGAATGATGCCCTAAGGTGCTTTGCAGACATAGTGGAGAAAATATGCCCAAGACAAAGGTGACATAAGGAGGCTTGATCAACACTGTTGCTAGGTTTTAACTAAGATTAGTAAAGGAGTAAAAGTGAGGTAATTAGAAAGGTAGAGGTGTTTACTAAAAGAATTCCATAAAGGGGAGCCCAGGTAGTTAAAGTCACAGCAGCTAACAATGAGGCAAAGGGATGGAGGATGCCCAAGAAGCCAGGGTCAAAAGGATGGGAGAGTTTAGCAGGAGGTTGTAGGACTGGAGGATGATAGAGAGGTTGGAAGATGCAAGATATATGGAGGAACATAGCCCAAGAATAAGCATTTGAAATTTGAGGTATTGGAGGACCTGCAACCAACACTGGTTAACAGGAAGAGCCAACAGGTAAGACTGATACACTAGAATTTAACACGGGTAGCAGAGTTTTGAATGATTTGAAGTTAATGATTGATGTAGTGTGGGAAATATTGAAACATTAGTTTGATTTTCCCTACACTGTAGGGTCAGGGTTGACTTATTGTCTGATGCTGACAATAAATTATGTGCATTTGGGACTAATATTGTTACAATTGAGGTTTATAAGAGATTATAATTTTGGAACTATAGGTTTAAATTTAGGATAAATGAAGGGGGCTATGTGACCTGTTCTGAAGTCTGTCTGGCAGCAAGCCTAGGTGGTTGGATTGTTCGAGATCAAAGGAAGATTTAGATTGTTTTACTGGGAAGAAGGTACAAGACAATGGAAGCAATCTGTGTTTACAATGAATAGGCTCGGAGCCTCCCAAAGTCAAAATTGGTCAAAATCCTGGAACTCCCTGCCTTACAGCACTGTGGGTGTACCTACACCACATAGATAGCAGTGGTTCAAGGTGGTAGTTCACCACCACCTTCTCAAGGGCAATTAAGGATGGGCAATAAATGCTAGACTGACCAGCTATGCCCACATCCCATGAATGAATATCAAAAAGTCTCAAAGATATTATCGATATCAAGTTGTAAACAGTTGAGCTGTAAATTGACCATTTACTTCTAAGATGAAAGGGAGTTGGGGTCAAGAATAGCTTAGCAACAGTTCTATTTGGATGCAAGGTTAATCAGTTTCACGTTGCCATGGAGAAGAGGGCAGAGGAAGTCATTTTTGAGATCAGATTAGGAAGCTTAAAAATCATTGACTATCACAAGACAGAAGGGGATTCTGTGTGGTCACCAGAGAGAAAAGGCTCTCTCCACCTACATCCGCGATCCCTCTGATGCCCTACAGCATATCAACAATTTCCAGTTCCCTGGCCCCAACCGCCTCCTCTTCACCATGGACGTCCAATCCCTCTACACCCCACCAGGATGGTCTGAGGGCTCTCTGCTTCTTCCTTGAACAGAGGCCCGAACAATCCCCATCCACCACCACCCTCCTCCGTCTGGCTAAACTTGTTCTCTCACTAAATAATTTCTCCTTAAATTTGTCTCACTTCCTCCAAATAAAAGGTGTGGCTATGGGTGCCCGCATGGGCCCCAGTTATGCCTGTCTCTTTTTGGGGTATGTGGAACATTCCTTGTTCCAGTCCTACTCAGGCCCCCTCCAACAACTCTTTCTCATGTACATGGATGACTGTTTCGGTGCCGTTTCGTGCTCTTGTCAGGACCTGGGAAAATGTATTAATTTTGATTCTAATTTCCACCCCTCCATCACTTTCACATGGTCCATCACTGACACTTCTCTTCCCTTCCTTGACCCTGCTGTCTCAATTTCTGGTGATAGTCTGTCCACCAATATTCATTACAAGCCTACCAACTCCCACAGCTACCTCGACTACAACTCCTCACACCCTGCTTCCTGTAATGACTCCATCCCACTCTTCTCAGTTCCTTCACCTCTGTCACATCTGTTCTGATGATGCCACTTTCCAAAACAGTGCTTCTGACATGTCTTCCTTAACCGAGGTTTCCCACCCACGGTGGTTAACAGGGCCCTCAACCGTGTCCGACCCATCTCCTGCACCTCTGCCCTCACACCTTCCCCTCCCTCTCAGAACCATGATAGAGTCTCCCTTATCCTCACTTTTCACTCCACCAGCCTCCGCATTCAAAGGATCATCCTCCACCATTTCCACCAACTCCAACATGATGCCACCACCATCAAACACATCTTCCCTTCACCCTCACCCCCTTAAGCATTCCATAGGGACCGTTCCCTCCGGAACACCCTGATCCATTCCTCCATCACCCCCAACACCTCAACCTCTTCCCACGGCACCTTCCCATGCAATTACAGAAGGTGCAACACCTGCCCCTTTGCTTCCCACCTCCTCACCATCCTAGGGCCCAAACACTCCTTTCAAGTGAAGCAGCACTTCCCTCAATTTGGTCTACTGTATTCGCTGCTCCCAATGCGGTTTCCTCTACATTGGAGAGACCAAACGCAGACTGGGTAACCGCTTTGCGGAACACCTTCGGTCTGTCCGCAAGCATGACCCAGATCTTCCTGTGCTTACTATTTCAACACACCACCCTGCTCTCATGCCCACATGTCCATCCTTGGCCAGCTGCAATGTTCCAGTGAAGCTCAACGCAATATATTTTTCCCACCTATTTCTATTATTATTTTAAATTTATTTCCATTCATTGTTTTATCTCCACTTGTTAGCCTATTTCGATCTTTTTTCCCCACATCGTCCCCCCACTCCTCCCCCACTAAGGCAATCTGTCACTTGCTCATTATGCTTTCTACTCATAATGTCACCATTAATGTCTCCTTTAGCCAGTATCACCACCATCAACACCTCTTCAACCTTTTGTTTATGACATATTTTGCAATCTCTCCTTGCATCTACCTATCACTGGCCTTCTATCCAGCTTCACCTGTCCCACCCCCCTTAAACAGTATATGTTTCACCACATTTTTACTTCTCGTTAGTTCTGAAGAAGAGCCACACGGACTCGAAACATTAACTCTCTCTTTCTCTCCACAGATGCTGTCAGACCTGCGTTTTTCCAGCAATTTTTGTTTTTGTTTCCGATTTCCATCATCCGCAGTATTTTGTTTTTATTTTATTATTGAGTAAAGGCGGCTTGACTTTGTGAGCTGGATGCAGGAGGGCAACGGTCTCTAGTTGAAGAGATGCATCCTGCAGGCTTCTAAGGATTCCAGGCCTGTCCAGTGCGAAGAATCATTGGAACAAAGGTTTACTGAAGGTGATGGATCTAAGAAACTCTCAAAAACTGAGGGAAAGGCCTGGAGATGGTCACTCGAGGTTACTGCTTGGTGAAACAGGGATATGGGAACCCATTGGAAACACCTGTGGACTGTTTGCTAAACGAGTGGTCATTCTGAGGGGAGTGTGATGAGTGCTAAGTATTAAAGAGGAAATTATTTTCTGCAGTTTAAGGAGCATTCAGGAAAAAAAAGTGTTTAGTCATTTGTTACAATAAATATTTAAATCATGAAACCATGCCAAGTCTCAACTTAAGTTAGAATCTCTTTTTACAAGTTATAGATCTCTACGGAGATCGTAACAATATTATGGGTGATGATTTGCCTGTTCAAATACACCATATACTAAAATTAATTCTAGTACTGCCTGTGATCCTGTCTGAATTCTATATAGCCTAGTGATTGTCAAATTCAATTAAAATAAAAAAGTAAAACATATGTTGTAAAATAAATTAAACGGCACACATAAGAAAATAGAAACATCAACAAGGAAAAAGAAATGAACACCTAACGCGAGAACTGCAGTTTAAAACCAGAAATGAATATTCATGATTTAGTGAAGGCTGCCATTATATTGATCGTTTTCCATCAACATATAATGGTTTCTATTTTACCTTAATGCAAAAGTGGAAGTATAATTACAAAGCCAGATTTGTGAACTAGTTCCCATGTGCATTCTAGCCAGGGAAAGAAGCCTCCTTCCCCGTCAGATGTTGTATACAGAATGCAGATTAACTCCAACCAGCAGTATGCAGGGGGATGTATCAAACCGGACGCCAGGAGATGTTGAAACAAATTCCATCACGGGGAGTGGTTTCTTCTCCAGAAGGTGATTATCATGGTGTTCAGGGAGAGTCTGGACAAACCACTAACTCCTGACAAACTGACTAAGGCCCTTGAGTCCTTCAAGAAGAGTAAGACTCCCGGAAGCGACAGCTTACTGGCTGAGTTGTATTCGGCTCTGTAGGACTGGATCGGCCCAGACCTGCTAGAAGTGTACGAGAGTATGCTACTGGCCGGCAGCATGTCAGAATCCAAGAGGAAAGGTATCATCACCCTCATCTATAAGCGGAAGGGGGAAAGGGAGGAAATTAGAAATTGGTGACCCATTTCACTGCTGAATGTGGACTATACGATTGTGTCCAAGGTCATTGCCAATCGGGTCAAGTCTGCTCTGGAGTTGGTGATCCACCCTGACCAGCCCTGCGCTGTGCCCGGCAGGAAGATCTCCCACAGCCTTGTGCTACTCAGGGATATGATTGCCTATGTACAGGACAGCGGTGTGAACACCTGCCTCATCAGCCTAGATCAGGAGAAGGCCTTTGACAGAATATCGCACACCTACATGGTGGATATGCTTTCCAAAATGGGGTTTGGGGAGGGAATTCGCAATTGGTTCCAACTGCTCTACACTAACATCAGTAGTGCAGTCTCAATCAATGGGTGGGAATCAGATAGCTTTCCAATTAAATCTGGGGTCAGGCAGGGCCGCCCTCTCTCCCCGTCCTGTTTGTGTGTTGCATAGAACCCTTTGCTGAGTCCTTCAGGAAGGATCTGGGCATAAGAGGAGTGACAGTCCCAAGCAGTGGAGGCACTCAGGTCAAAGCTTCCCTGTACATGGATGATGCTAGGATCCGCTGTCGGTGCGCAGGCTGATCAACCTCTGTGACCGGTTCGAACTGGCCTCGGGAGCCAAGGTAAATTGTGGCAAGAGTGAGGCTATGTTCTTTGGGAACTGGGCTGACCGATCCTTTGTCCCCTGCACCATCAGATCAGACGGCCTGAGGGTGCTGGGGATTTGGTTCAGAGGCGACCAGGGCATGCGTTAGAAACTAAAAGGAGCAAGTGTCTATGGTGGAAAGAAAACTGGGCATGTGGGAGCGACGCTCCCTCTCCATTGCGGGTAAGAACCTGATCATCAGTTGTGAGGCACTCTCGCTGTTGCTGTACGTGGTGCAGGTCTGGCCCATTCCACACTCCTGCGCGATGGCGATCACCCGAGCCATCTTTCACTTTATCTGGAGGTCGAAAATGGATCGTGTCTGCAGGGACGCGATGTACAAGCCTCTAGATAAAGGGGGAAAAAACATGCCCAACATCGCTCGCCCTCATACTGATGGCCACCTTTGTGTGTGGCTGCATCAAGCTGTGCGTAGACCCTCAGTATGCAAACACCAAGTGTCACTACGTGCTGAGGTTCTACCTGTCCCCGGTGTTGCGAAGGATGGGTCTGGCCACGCTGCCGCGGAACGCTCCAAGTAGTTGGACCGTGCCGTACCACCTGTCCCTCGTGGAAAAATTTATGCAGAGAAACACCTTTGACAAGAAGTCCATCAGGCAGTAGTCGGCATGTAATGTCTTAGAGGCCCTGCGGGAAAAGGAGATGGTGGATCCTGTGGGATGGTTCCCCAAGCAGACCGTCAAAGTCATTTGGCAGAATGCCTCATTGCCAGAACTTTCCAACAAGTACCAAGATGTAGCATGGCTGGTGGTGAGAAAGGCCCTTCCCGTCAGATCCCTCCTACGCTCCAGGAGTCTTACCCCCTCTGCACGTTGCCCTCAAGGTGGCTGTGGGGGGGGGGAAAAGAGGCCACTGTTCACCTCATTGTGGATTGTGCCTTTGCAAAGAAGGTCTGGCGAGAGATGCAGTGGTTTCTGTCGAGGTTCATCCTGAGCAATGCTATGACACAGGACTCTGTGCTCTTCGGGCTGTTCCCAGGTTTACACACCGAGACAAACATCAACTGCAGCTGGAGGATCATCAACTCAGTGAAAGACACTCTTTGGTCTGCCCGAAATTTGTTGGTCTTCCAGTGCAAAGAGTTGTCCCCGACTGAGTGTTGCAGACTGGCACATTCCAAGGTCCAGGACTACGTGCTGAGGGATGCACTAAAGCTTGGGGCAGCCGCTGCAAAGGCGCAATGGGGAAAGGCCGCTGTCTAAGACCTTTCTGCCATAGGGCACTGAGGGGCTGGAAATTGTATAGACCCCTCGGGCTGTACTGCTCACAATGAATGTATGTATTGAATACTAATTGTATCATAATTGTACTGAAGCACCTCAGAGTGCAACATGATGTATGTTGATAACTCCAATACCATTGCACTGTCTGACTGTCTGTAATAATCATATTGAAATGGCTGTAATATTCATTGATTGTATTGAAGCACTTCGTGATCCATGTGTAAAAGTTGAATCTGATTGTATTTTTTGTGATGGCGATTTAGAAATGTTTTGTAATGTTCGTTCAGATATTTTATGAATAAAGTACAGTTTTCCAAAACAAAAATCACAGTGTTCATTCCACTTCCTATGAGATTTTACTAAGTTTGTTGGGTGCATGAGCTTTTGTGAATACACACAAGGGTCCAATAAACCAGTAATGGCTTTCAATGCAACTAACACACGGAAGTGTAGAGGGAGTGCTTGTTTACTTAACATGAATATTAACCTTGACTAACCTGTGCCATCTTAAAATACAGACTTTAAAATTCGGGCACAGTAAGGAAACGGACGTTAAATAATTACAAGTAGCAATAAACAAGATCTACGTGGTTTTCACGAGCATGTAAAGCGGGGAAGCAATAAAGGAAAATCCACGTTCCACACATGAATTACTCTGAACATGGCCAGGTTATCAATGAACAAGTGTGTGTGTTAACAGTAAGTGGCTCCCTCCCAATCTTTATTTTATTGTAAAAATGCCGCTGAGAAGACATCGAGATTTCTACAAAACGAGCTATTGTGTATTGTGTAGATAAATCATTAAGATTTAATTCCTTATTTCCCGTTTAATAAAGAGATTCATGCGCTTGGGTCAAACTCTCAATTGGTAAGGAGCGAAATTCCTCTCGGATTCAGTGCTCGACTTACTGTAAGGTCGGCATTATGATGGAGATGAAATAAAACATAATTGGACGCGGAAATGTAAACGCTACAGTTTCAGACGGGCGGTACAACTTTAACTACTTTAGTTTTAATCACAACGGTTATAATTACTTTCTGCAGCGCGTAAACTGACTGGCAATTTAAAAAAAAAAATGCTCACCCAGAATAAAAAGTTGAAGAAAAACATGGAATACTTGATGCATTTATTAACTGCGGCCATTTCCCTGTTTTTTGTTTCTCAGCCACCGAGTGAAATTTTAATGCTGCTTCTCCTGCTCCTCGCTGCTAATAAATGTGCCGCTCCCATCCCGGTTGGAACGAACCCTTTAAAAGTGGAGGCTGCGCATTGCTGCATTAGACACTGTGCAAAGTGTCGAGAGTTCAGCGATGCACCGTGTGTGGCTATCCGGGATCAGTGACCCCTGTTGGGGCCAGTAGAATATGGAAACAGGCTAATTGTGGTGCCCATATTTTTTTTTAAAGGTGACTCAACAGATCCAGCCAGCCACATAGCCCGCTGTTTCTTATTTTCATCAATGACTTGCATTCCGAAACCCAATGTAAATCGGTTAATTTTTGCCGATGACATTTCAAAGTAGATGGGGCAGGGCGCGAGTATTTAGAATGGACTTCCAAGTGACAGATACAATCCTTGGTATCATTTAAGAAGCAACTCGGAGCAGTGATTGAGGGAAATGTGGGCTTCGGTTTGGATGGATGAATTAAACGGACCAAATGGACTTCCTCACCCATAAGTATCTTGTGAACTCCACCTTTGCAGTTATCAACCTTCAGATGGAGTATTGGGAACAAAAGGCAAAGTTGCTGAAATTTTTTAAAAAGTGTATAAAATTGCTGGAAATACACAGTAGATTTGTTGACAGCTTAGCCGGAATGATCCAGGTCATCCAAGTATTAATAGGAATGACATTAAGGACTGGCTTTGGCAACATTCACATGAACTAAAAACGTTTTTTTAAAATGTCTGGCTCAGGGAGCCTGAGATTCCTTCAAGCTGTTGCCAATCTTTAATTTAAAAATATACAGATGAATATAGCAACTTCCAGAAAACAAAATCATTGAGGTGTGTCTCTGTTTAGAATTGCATTTTATGTTATCAAATGCTAGCAAACTGTTCTAAATGTTTAATTCACAACAAATAACACTGGTAAAACCAGCATTTTGAAATGTTTATGCAGGAGGTTAGTTGTGTTGTCCCTCAATCAGAAGATTACTATTCATCCATATACAGAATTATGGCTACAAGAGCTGCTTATTCTGCAGCACATACCTCATCTCCTGATTGCCCAAAACTTGCTCAATTCAGGGGTGTGATGGAACATGCTCCACTTGTCTGGATGAGTGCAGCTCCAACAACACTCAAGAAGCTGGACACCATCCAGGACAAAGCAGCCTGCTTGATCCGCGCCCGAGTCACCACTGTAAACATCCACTTTGCTACCATCGCACAGTGGCAGCAGTGTGTACCATATACAAACACACTGCAGCAACTCACCAAGACTCCTTTGACCTTCCAAACACATGACCTCTCCCACTTAGAAGGACCACCAGATGCATGGGAACATCACCACCTTCAAGTTCCCTTCCAAGACATGGGGCAGGACTTTCCCCTCGTTGGGAGGGCATGGCAGGTGGGCCCAGGAACAGCTGCGAAACAGACCACACCCCCCGACCACGATCAGGCTCCGATCGCGATTTCACTCTGGTGGGTCAATTAAGGCCCGCCCAACACGAAACATGGCTCCGCACTGGCTGGGAAGGGCTGAGTGGAGGTGGGGGCCTGTTGGCCGCCAGGCCCGATGGCAACGCGGTGGCTGGTTTAAAAGCAGCCCGGGCAGCCCCTGGAAAGCTGCCACAGAGGACATCCCCTGAACCTTAGCAATGGATCCGAATGCGGCTGGATAAGGCAGGAAGACGGCAGGCCGGGCGGGCACTCTGTCCCCACTTCTCTGATGAGTGCCTTGCCATCCTCCTGGAGGAGGTGGCTGCCAGGTGGGGCACCCTTGTCCCCAGGGATGGGAAGAGGTGGCCACGCACCTCACCAAGAGGGCATGGGAGGAGGTAGCAGAAATGGTGAGCAGCCATGATGTGGTGTGGCACACATGGGTGCAGTGCCATAAGCGCTTCAATAACCTGCTGCACTCAGGAAGGGTGAGTACCATGCTGGCGTGGGTCAGTGTGCAGATGTGTTACGGTCTGGCCATCCCCCGTGGACCTCAGGAGTGCTAGAGTCTGAGTGCCAGCTCTCAATCACACCGGAGCCGGCTAAAGAGGTGAGCCTTGGCTGCTTGGACTGAGTGCGTTGTGGCTCGAGGGCCATGACTTGGAAGTGCCCTGCGAGGTGCTCCTCAACTGGGGTTGGCCAGGCTGCAAACGGGCTGCAGGTAGAGAGTGGACTAATCAATGTTGTTTCAGGAGAAGATGGACCACAATAATATAGAAAGATTGTGGACCGGCAGAGGCCCCGCTAGCCTCCTAATCCTCTCGAGGTATGAGCAAGACGCCCTGGAGCTCAAGAGCCAGCATGCCTCACGTGCAACCGGGCATGGAGAGGGGTGGGTGCCAAACCAAGGTAAGAGTGCAGTGTACAGAGGTGAGACTTTCAGCTCGTGCAAATGTTCTGGTATACTCTCTTCATTGATGTGAACCTTGAACCTGGTGTCCCCAGTGATCATTGGAAAACAATGGCACTGTGATGCAGATCTCCATGGTCTCACCAGGGTGCCTGGCATGCACAGTGACAGTGTGATGACTTTGACCAATAACAGGTCCTTGTTCTCCCTTTTAGGTTCACCATCAGGCGTTCATTCTCTAGACCCCAAAGGGCCCCTCCTGACATCGGAGGACCACCGGGTGTCATTTGCACCTGTATCACACCCGCTCTCTGAAGCAGGCACCAGTGCAGATACCAGCATCTCAGTGGGCATTAGAGCAGTGGCTAATATCTCTGTGCACATTGGTGAGGGCACTTCATGCTCACCTGAGGTGCAGGCAGAGGCAGAGAGTGCCCAGGGTACCAGCAGTCGGAGGATTGCTGGAGACCAGGACGATGCTCGCTTGACGGCAGATGATGAGCCTCTGGAGTTGCCCATTAGGCGGCAGATGCTGGATGTCCAGTGAGATGTGCGGGAGGATCTGGTGGAGATCCATGAGGGTATGCGTGTCATGGTCTCTGTTGTGGAGGAGTCCATGCGGAGCAGGAGCACCGTGCTGACCCTCAGGTGAGCGCACTGCCTCATCCCCATTGAGAGAGTGGCAAATCTCATGGAAAGGCAGCTCCAGGGACAGAATCAGGGGTTCCTGGGGTCGTGCTCGGACCTGCAAGCCCTCACACAGACACTGACCGCAGGTGGTCAGTGTCAGTATGGGAGATGGATTAGGCACCCAGTATCCCAACTAGGTGCCCATCCATCAATGGTGAGCAGGGAGGTCCAGAGTGACCTCATATTGGTGCACAAGCTGCCTGTCGTGAGGAGGACTTTGCAGTGTCGACTGGGCAAGGTGTGCCATTGTCAAATCTGGTGCCCAAGTCAATGCCGGGTGGCCCCTCCAGTTTTATTACTTCTCAACTTTTCTGTAGCAGTTTGACACAACCTAGTGGCAGTTAAGAGTCAACCACATTGCTGTGGGTCTGGAGTCACATGTAGGCCAGACTGGGCAAAGACGACAGATTTCCTTCCCTGAGAGACATTAGCGAGCCAGATAGGTTTTAAGACAATCCGGTAATTTCCTGATCAACGTTACTGAGACTAACTTTTCTTTCTAGATTTATCAACAAATTGAACTTAATTGCCCCCAGCCAGCTTGGTGGGATTTGAGCCCATAAATAAGGCTTAAAGGGTGCCATCTTCAGCAAAAAGTTGTTGGCAAAGATATTTTTAGTTTATCAACATATGGCAGAATGATGCAAGTCATGACAAAAAAAGTTTCATCATTGCTCTTGCATGTAATTAACCATCAAGAATAACAAGTTCTACTGAGTCTTCTCTCCAAGAAGCAAAAAAACATGTTTCCCAATGTTCTAATGTGTTCACATAACTCTCCTTAAGCACAAAATAAACTTGTATCTGTTTATTTGAAAATATTGTCTCACCACCCGCTTCTGTGTATGTTGATGAAAGTTTCAATATCTTAGCCTCTCTACCTCTATACCTCTTTCCCCTTTAAAGGTGCTCCTTAAAGCCTACCTCTTTGATCAAGCTTTTGGTCATCTGTACTGACATTTCTGTATGTGGCTCCATGTCAAATTTTACTTGATAATACCCCTGTGAGGTATTTTGTGGAGTTCTAGTACATTTAAAGACCCAATATGAATGGAAGTTGTTGTTAAGATTAGAAGTAGCCATGGAATTTACCCGAAACTATTTCACAGGTTAATAACCCCACGTAACAGGGTACCTGGATAAGTCACTGAAGGAAATGGCTTCAAAGAGAACGAAAAATGCATTTCAAGAGAAGGGAGCAATTGAAATATGTAAGACAGCTGGAAGGGGTGTTTGAGATCAACAAAACAGCCATGGGTTTGTGAGCCAAATAGCTTTTCCTGCTGCTGTTTCCGATGATCCTGAGCAGCACGTCATGTCAAGGAAACTGGAGGGCTAAAGAGCAAAAGAAGGTCAGACCAGGCATAAAGATGACAACTTTATAGTTTGAAAATCCAAATCAATATTTTGGAGAAGATAAAAATCAATGTGTTTAATGCTAGTATTTTTCTAACATAAAATATGTAACTTATTTGCCAAATGCTGTTCTAGACCTAAGCCCTGGCAAATATGGCTGACTTTGGATATAATTTTTGACAGATCCTTCCAGGCCGAAGGAGCCTCTGAGATGGCCAGGGTGGGGTTCTTGAGATAAAACACTGATTTAACCTATGTTTAGCGCAGGATGCTATCCGGGAAATGGAGTTGAAGGGCACGCTAGAAACTGCTGGGTAAGTCGTTGAGGGGATAATTGCCATTGAAATTGTCTGTTAGCATTCATTAAGGAGGATGCGCCACATTTTTGATGGAAAGCACTTAACCTAATACTCTCTCCTAAACAGCTACCTGCTGACTGGAAGTAAACAAATCTTTGCTGAGGATTTTGAGTGCTACTTAAAGCTTATCAGCTTCTACTGTTTACGTGCTGCTGGAGATTTGAAGAGCTCTTTTGAAACACATTGAGATACTTCCTTTGTTACTTTGTCAAGACTTCACCAACACTATATCTTTATTCCTGAAATTCTCTGAGGACTTCATCTGAAAAGGGTGAATGCTATGCTACTCTCCCCTATTGGCCAAGCTATAGGAGCCACCAGGACAAATGAATGCTTGGTCATGGGAGTCTTGCCTGAGTTCCCCCTTGGTCTGAATGAGAAATGGGGAGGAGGACATGAAGCTAGGTAGAACTGCGCCAACTATTGCAGGAGAGAGGGATGAGAGAACATGGTAGACTCCTTCCCTACTGTGGGTACAAGGCATACCTCCCCCTCTGGACCTCCTCCGCCAGGAATTCCAGGGCCACGTCTGACAACTTGTGCGCCATCTCATTTAGTCCCCGAGTCATTCTGAAACCTGCTACTGAATATCAGCCAATGCATAACACAGCTTCAATGGAAGTGGCTGTGTGGAGCCCACTTATATTGCTCAACGAAAATTAATCTAATCAGCGCTTGTATGCTTAACTTGCAGGTATCTGCTTTAAAATCTCCAGGCAAGTTCAAATTATGGTAATCAGCAATTGGGAGCAAAATTGCACGCTAAAATCAGACTTTCAAACAGGTTTATTAGTGTCTTATTAGCAAAGCACTGTTTGCACCTGTTTCCATCCTTTCACCAAAATAAGTCCTTTTAGTTACTGTGAGGGTTTGTCCTTCCCTGATTAAAGATAAATAACACAGAATGTGATTAAGGTGCATAGGTTTTTAACTCAAAGTCAAAAGATTGTGATTCAAGTTTTGGGACAGCCTGATGCTCATCCTTATCTTGAGAAAACTGAGTAAATGTTAGCACTTCCTGGCCAGATGTTTGGATGGAAAATCACTTAGAAGCAAAGTATTCTATCTCAGAGGAGGGACAAAAAAAGAATGCCCTTTTTTTAATCCTCAAATTATGTTCAATGCAACCAAATAAAAAGGATGGGAGTTTGTGAAAAAAAAGTCTGGAACTTTGATTAACTCACTTCCCAACATTTGAAGACATATAAGCAAGAAGGTAAATTACTTTCTTAGTGCATTCTTACATAAAAATAGCAGCACATAAGGTTTTTATTTTTAATTATAGTCAAATGCAAAATATTACATTATTCATTTTGTTTGATCTGAAAATAAACTGAGCACAAAATTAAATTCCACAACACCTGCAGTTTCTTCCCAAAATGGTGTCTGTGCCACATGTGCACACCTCTGATGTGGCACACATTGGATGCCATTGTGGGATGGTCAGTAGTGCGGGTGTAGAGAGCATGCATCGGAAGTTTGCAGAGTTGGTGTGTAACTCTGCTTTGATGCCAGCAATGCCATTTTTGACCTCGCCGATCCAGAAATGCCCTCTTTTAAGCATACACAGCTGCACATGCACTCATTAGCAGGAAAGACCTCCAACCCTCTCTTCCCACAACCTGAAATATTTCAAATGTTATGACTGTGACGCTTTATAAGATGATTACATTTTGGGATTGTCTCTTTAACTCAAGATAAAATGGGGTAGTGAAGAGGGACATGTGATCTGTTCCAAATTCGAATTTCTGGACAGAGAGAAGAGGGAGAAGTCTCTCAAAAAGACAAAAAGGCTGCAGCTGGTGTTGTCAGCAGAGAGAAGCATCCCACCTTCCTGTGAACTACCAGGCAGAGTGCACGAATGAAGATGGTCTCTCCCATGGAGCTCTAAAGACTCCAGAATATTTTCCCTGATGGTCGGGTGGAGAAATCACCAGGGTTTGTTCGCCTGCTTGGTAGGCAATTTTGGAATTCTCCAAAAACTGATGAAGCACCTTCCAATAGTCACTCAACATTATGACTTGGTGAAATGGGGAGACATGAACACTGGAAGCTGGGAGTGACTGTGGACTTGATTGTGTTAAGACAGTAATAAGGGTTAAATTTTCTGTAGTTTAGAGTACTAGTTACCTACCAAATAGTGTTTAGTTGATGTTGTTTTTAGTTTGCTTGTTTCAGTAGAAGTGTCATAACTTGAAATTTTGTTGTGCAATTCCTTTAAGCCGGTCACTCAAATATCTTTTTAGAAGTTATCAGTCTCTACAGTGAAGATAACAAAAGAGATCATCAACCTTTCTTAGGTTAGTTACTGATTCTTTTCTACTGGCTATTGCGGAGCCTGTAGGTGTGCCAGATGGTTTGCAGAGTTGTTAAAAATTGGTACTGCATGTGGAGAAGGCCTTAGTTTTGTCTTCAAGGATTCTTGGCAGACTACTTGCTCCCAGTAGTAACCGAATGTTCCCTGTAAAATTTCAGTATTATGTACAGCCATATTTTTTGACTGTGTGGTACCTTTAAATTTTTTTGTGCAGCTGCAAATACACGGTTTTTAACCTACAACAAGGGCTGCGCAGTACCTTCCAGACTGCTGCATGTCTGCACACAGGTGCAGCTTAGCAGGAACATTATCCGTAACCATTAAACTGGACTGCATCATGCGAGCGACATAGATCAGAAATAAAAGGAAAAGCAGGTTGCAGAGGAAGATGAGGAGGGCTTTCTGCAGGAATCCTTTTGCAGCCAGGCCCTTCCGGGAGCATTTCTCTTCCCTCAACCTAAGTAGTGGTATGTACATCAACTCAGTTTTACAAACAAGCTGCTCATGGAAATCTGCTACCTCTTGCAACAGCCCTGCAACCTCAGAGCAGAAAGAGGAAGGTGCTGCTAATTGCTGTGAAGGTGAACGTGGCCAAGAATTTTTTTGGGCCAGGATCCTTCTAGGCTGAAGCATGCAATATCTGTATCTGCATCTAAATGTTGAGATGGACCGCAATCACAAAGGCTGGTAATCCAGAGCCCCAGGGTAATGCTCTGGGGAGCCATGTTCAAATCCCAGCATGGCAGATGCTGGAATTTGAACTCAATAAATATCTGGAGTTAAAAGTCTAATGATGACCATGAAACCATTGTCGATTGTTGTAAAAACCCATCTGGTTCACTAATGCCCTTGAGGGAAGGAAATCTGCTGTCCTCACCTGGCCTGGCCTACATGTGACTCCAGACCCATAGCAATGTTGTTGACTCTTAAAAATGCCCTCTGAACAAGGACAATTAGGGATGGGCAATAAATGCTGGCCTAGCCAGCGACGTCCACATCCAATGAACAAATTTTTTAAAAAATTGCCCACCACTTGGGAGCTGGCACCTGTGCTATCCTTTCGTCTGCCATACTTAGACAATGATTCACCATATGCACATCTTGCTTCTAGGTTACCCTCGAATGTTTATGCAATGTCATTATCTGAGCTGGTGACTGGGATTGTCAGATAGAATGACAGTGTTTCATCATAATGGATGTCCTCCTCTCTTGCACTCATGCTTCCGCACCAGCGGTTGCCCAGGTCGCAGTTCTTGGATGTCCCAAATAAGAAAGGCACAAGCATAGGGTTGCAATGAGGGTAATGGAGAGAAAGCAATAACTGCATGCTCACTCCATCTGCTGTTTGTATATGAGAAAGCACTTCATTGAGGGGACTCTGTTAATCAGTATTTTAAATGTTTCCTACTGCTGTTCCTTTTTGTCTGTCAGTAAATCTTTCCAGTTTATATTCTCATCCCCTTAAAATAAGATTTTTTTCCAATTTATTACCTGAGTCAGACTATTGCTTATGCCCTTCTCAATCCTTATCTTAAAGCTGTTCCCCAGTTTTATTTTGGATGCTGTGTACACTGCTGTGCAGGCATTTTAATTCATCTTTAATAGTTGCCCCAATCTTACAAGCAAAATAAAGATTGGGATATACATATGGGATTAAAGTGGAAGATGAAATATCATCAAACTTTTAAACATAATTGTTATTATTTTTAAAATCTATGGATTTTTTTTAAATATGGAATAATGAACTTTGACACTCCACAAATATAATTTTTTTTCAGAGCCAGAGAGGTCGTTCAGCAATAATTATGACTTTGTGACTTATGACTGTTAAAAACCCTCGAACAACAAGGTGTAGCTTATTCGAGTTTTTTTTTTACAGTGTGAAAGTAGTGTAAGAAGTGAAATTTCACGTTAATTTAATTATTTCCAATTGGTTTCCATATGTGAGAGCTTCTCAATCCTGAGATAGAGCGGGGAATTATTGACAGTAATTTCTAGATTTCTACAGTTTCACCACTCATGTGCGAATGCCAGTAGTTGTGGTCACTTTTTCAGAGTAATGATGGTAACTCCTGACAGTTTTGCCATCATTACAACCACAAAATCCAGGTCTTCACTTTAAAAGATGAGGTAGATATTGAATTCCGTAGCAGAAGCAATGTTCACTCAAACTGCCATGTTTTTAATGGTGTCAAGCTTCTTGAGTGTTGTCATTGCATCTGTCCAAGCGAATGGTGCATTTCTCTCAATCATAACTTCAGCCTTGTAGATAGTGGAGAAACTTGGGAGTGGAGAGGGTGATTCATTGATGTAGAGTACACAGCTTCTGCCCTGCTCTTGTAGCCACAGTGCTGTTAGTGCAATTGATTTTCTGGTTAAAGATCTCCCTCAAGAGGAAGCACTTAGTGACAATGGTGCCATTGGAGATCAGGGAAAGAAAGCTGTGTTTCTTCCAGCTGGTGATAGGCTTTGCGTGGTACTTATGATTACAGGGTTCATATGCACAGACCTTTGAAGAAGGCAGGACATATTGAGAGAGTAGTTAGAAAAGTATAAGGGATCTCGGGGCTTCATAAATAGATGTATTGAGTACAGTGGCAAGGAAGTTATGCTGAATGTTTATAAAGCTCAGGTTAGGCCACAACTGGAGTACTGCATCCAGTTCTGGTCACAACACTTTAGGAAGAAAGTGAGGATTCTTGAGTGGGTGAAGAGGAGATTTATCAAAATGGTTCCAGGGATGAGAGTTTTGGGATTTGGACTCTATACTACACCCCAGACTACATACAAACATACAAAATAGGAAGAGAAGTAAGCCATTCGGTCCCTTGAGCCTTCTCTGCCATTTGATAACATCATGGCTGATCTGTTTGTGTTTCAAAGACAACATTCCCAAATAACTCCAATAACCTTTGATTCCCTTGCCTAACAATAATATATCTACCTCTGCCTTAAAAATATTCAATGACCCCATCTCCACCACGTTCTGAGGCAGAGTTCCAAAGTTGCACAACCCTCAAACTCTCTGCACAAGAGAAAAGAATTCTCCTCATCTTAGTCCTAAAATGGCAACTCCTAATTTTAAAACAGCCTCACCCACAAGAGGAAACATCTTTTCCATGTCCACCTTGTCAATATCATTCAGGATCTTATATACAACAATCAAACCACCCCACACTCTTCTAAATTCCAGTGGAAACAAGCCCAGTCTGTCTAACCTTTCCTCATAAGACAACTCGCTCATTCCAGGTATCGATCCAGTAAACCTCATCTGAACCTCCAACACATTTACATCCTTCCTTAAATAAGGAGACCAAAACTGCACACAATATTCAATATGCAGTCTCACCAATACCCTGTATAACTGAAGCATAACATATTTACTTATAAGTTCAATTCTTCTCGTAATAAAGGATAGCATTCCATCAGACTTCCTAATTACTTGCTGTACCTGCGTACTAACTTTTTGTGGCTCATACTAGAACGCCTAGGTCCCTCTGCATCTCGGAATTCTGCAGCCATTCTCTGTTTAAGTAATACCCTGCTTCTTTATTCTTCAAAGTGAACAACTTCACATTTTCCCACATTGTACTGCATCTGCCAGATTTTTGTCCACTCAACCTATCTATATCTGTCTGCAACCTCCTTATGCCCTCTTCACAACATACGTTCCTACCTATCTTTGTGTCATCTGCAAATTTAGCTACCATGCCTTCACTCCCCTCATCTAAGTCATTGATATAAATTGTAAAAAGTTGAGGCCACAGCACAAACCCCTGCAGGACTCCTCTCATCACATCCTGCCAATCAGAAAAAGACCCATTTACGCGAACCCTCTATTTTCTGCCAGCCAGTCAATCTTCTATCAATACCAATATGTTAGACCCTACATCAAGCATTTATTTTCCACAATAACCTTTGATGTGGCACCTTATCAAATGCTTTCTTGAAATCCAAGTACAGCACGTCTACAGGCTCCCCTTTATCCACAGCATATGTTACTCATTCAAAGAACTCCAATAAATTGGTTAAACATGATTTCCCTTTCACAAAACCATGCTGACTCTTCCTGATTACCTGGAGTTTCTCCAAGTGCCCAGCTTTAACCTCCTTAATGATCAATTCTAACACCTTCCCTGCTACAGACGTCAAGCTAAGTGGCCTACAGTTTCCTGTTTTCTCCCTCCCTTCTTGAATAGAGGGGTTATATTTGCTACTTTCCAGTCTGATGGAACATTTCTAGACTCTAGGGAATTTTGGAAAATTAACACCAACACATCTACTACCTCATTAGTCACCTCTTTTAAGGCCCTAGGATGAAGTCCATCAGAACCCGGAGACTTGGCGGCCAACGGCTCCATTAATTTGCTCAATATTGCTTCCCTAGTGATTGTAATTTCACCAAGTTTCCCTCTCCCCTCCACCCGCTGATTTACAGCTGTTACTGGAATGATTTTGTACCCTCTATAGTGAAGACAGAAGCAAAATATTTGTTCATTTTATCCACCAATCCCTTCTTGTATACTAATATACCATTGTCACTCTCTAGAGGACCAACACTCATTTTACCTACTCTTTTCCTTTTTAAATACCTGTAGAAACTCTTTCTATCCATTTTTATATTTCTAGCTAGCTTCCTCTCATACTCTAATTTCTTTCTCCTGATTAACCTTTTAGTCTTTCTCTGCCGTTTATATTCTGACCAATCATCGGAACTGCCACTTATCTTTGTGCAGTTATATGCTTTTACCTTAAGTTTGATGCCTTCCTTAACTTCTTCAGTTAACCACGGATGGTGGGTCCTTGCCTTAGAATTTTTCTTTATGGTAGGGCTATACTTATTCTGAGCATTCTGAAATTTCCCTTAAATGTCTGCCACTGCTTCTCTATTGATCTAACCCCTAGCCTAGTATCCCAGTTCACTTCAGCTAGCTCAGCTTTCATGCCACATAGTTGCCCTTATTTAAGTTTAAATTACTAGGCTTAGACCCACTCTTCTCCCTTTCAAACTGGATGTCAAATTCAATCATATTGTGGTCACTGCTACCTAGGGGTGCCTTTACTCTGAGGTCATTAATTAATCCTGTCACATTACACAATACCAAGTCTAATATAGCCTGCTCTCTGGTTGGTTCCTGAATGTGCTGCTCTAAGAAGCGATCTCAAAAGCATCCTATGAACTCTTCATACAGGTTACTACTGCCAGTCTGATTTTTCCAGTTTATATGTAGACTAAAATCATCCATGATTATTACAGTCTCCTTATCACACACACCCAGTATTTCTTTTTGTATACTTTGTCCTACATCATGGTTACTTTTAGGGGGGCTGTAGACCACTCCCACTAGTGACTTCTTTCCCCTACTGTTCCTCATCTCTACCCAAATCGATTCTACATCCTGATCTCCTGAACCAGGGGTCATCTCTAACTATTGCACGAATGCCACCCTTGATCAACAGTGCTACCCCTTTACCTAGCTTCCTATTCTTCTTGAATGTCATGTACACCTGAATATTCAGGACCAAATCCTTGTCATCCTGCCACCATGTTGCTGTAATGACCATCAGATCATATTTATTTACTTCAATGTGTGCAATCAATTCATTTACTTTCTTATGAATGCTACACGCATTCAGATAGAGCCTTTAATTTTGTCTTTTTATTATCTTTGTAACACTTAGTTTTCACTATTGGTGTATTCTTAAGTTTTATATCTCTGTACCTTCCTGCTATTCAGCGCCCATCATTTCTCATATTACTATTATGGTCTCCTGCCTTGAATCTACCCCTAGAGGGTCATGAGTCTTTGGAACTCTCTTCCTGAAAAGGCAGTAGAAGCAGAGTCTTTGAATATTTCTAAGGTAGAGGCGAATAGACTCTTTGTAAGCAAGGGGGTGATAGATTACCGGGCGTAGGCAGCATGCAGATTTGATGTTACTATCAGATCAGCCATGATCTTATTGAATGGCAGAGCAGGCTTGAGAGGCCGAATGGCCTACTCCTGCTTCTTGTTGTTATATTTGTATGTACATCTACCTAAGCTTGATCCCACAACCCCCATGTTTAATTTAAAGCCCGCTCTACTTCCCTAGTTATGTGATTCGCAAGAACACTCATCCTAGCGTGGTTCAGGTGTAGACCATCCCAATGGACAGCTCCCACTTTCCCAAAACTGGTGCCCGTGCCCCACAAACCGGAACACACTTCTCCCCACACCAGTTTTTGAGCCACGCATTCATCTCGCTAATCTTATTTGTCATATGCTAATTTTCATGTGGCGCAGGTAATTATCCAGAGATTGCTGAAAAAATAACATGTCAAAGCATTTTGTCTTGCACTCATCAGGACACTTCGCAAGAATACCAATATAAAGGGGGAAACAACAATTTATACTGTATGTGAAGACAGTGCTGATTGGTTGGCAAGCAAATTCTGAGGCGTTACGATGGAGAATGCATCAGTGATGGTGACTGACAGTTAACTACCAAGCATCATTTGAAATTTAAACCAGGCAGCTTGACCCTGATTGGTCAAGGCATTGCCCTGAGGAATGAGTCAGCGAATGACTGTCACTTATTATGTTTAGCTGAAACAGGCACAATGTCTGTAGATGTTCTTTCTATCTGCAAAGAACAGGGCCCTGTGTATTAATATATGTAGCTTCCAGTATACACAAATGCACCACACTGCAAGCCTGAATGACAATCTTAAATTGGTTGTCAGCATAATCCTTAGCACACTGAAGATTATTTAGTGAATGTTGTCCAATCGTGGAATCACATCTAATGTTGGGCACTGTGATTTGTGTTTTGCAACCATGGGCTGTACCTTGCCCATTGCGAACAGCAGTTAGGACATGCTGTTTGATATGATCACCAGTCTTTGGGACATACGGCCTACATACCTAGTGTCACACTGGCACTGAAATTCATATACCACATTACTCATTTGTGTGATAGGCTTGTCTTTTTGGCTTGACGGCAGTTAGGCAATTACAAAGTCTGAGTTTCCTCCACTACTGTCTGCTCGGTCCCTTTACCTACCTCACTCATGGTCACATCCTCCTGTCCCTCACTGCTGACCAAAGCAAATGACCTTATTCTAAGAAGTGTAACTGTCTTCTGGAACAAAGTGTCCACTTTGTTCCAAAACTTGGTGTCCAAAAGCTCCCACATTCCACAACTGCAACATTATACCCAACCTGCCATTGTTACTTATGTTATTTAGTTAACTTAATTTAATTACTCACTTAATTAACTTAGAATACTTCCTATGTATACCACACCCCTTTCCCTGTGCACCAAATTCTCAGGTGAACTTAAGTCACTACCGTCTCTGTCTAGCATAGTCATCTGTCTCCTTGCATGCCCCTTACTGATCGTGGGGTCTGAAAAGTCTGCCTCTTTTATAGACCCTATGATGAGTCACTAGCTAGTTTAGCTTCCTGTTACAGTTATTACCACCACTTGAACCAACTGCTTTCAGGTGATAGACAGGTAACCGCCACTCCAGACAGTTCTGTACTTAACAAGCTAAACTAACTTACTTGAAGGTTAGTACTATGTCAGATCTTGATTCTTAATCTATAGTTATACCTGAAAAGGACTTACCAGTAAAAATAACCTTATTGGCAAAAAGGAAAATCTTTAATTTAGAATGCAAACTTATCGGGCTGAATTTTGCCGTCGGCGAGCAGGGGGCGGGGCCCGCTTGCCGATGGGTAAAATGACATTGGGGTGGGATGACATTGAGGGGAGCCCCTGACATCATCCCGCCCCATTTAAATCTTCAGGTAGGCGGGCCCGCAGCAAAATCAGCTGCGGGCCCGCCGACCTGTCAATGGCCAATTGAGGCCATTGACAGGGTCATTAAAGCAATTAAAGGACCTGCCCATCCAACCTTAAGGTTGGCAGGCAGGCCAGGAGCCCCGGCGAGGAATAGAAAAAACATGAAACCTCATCCACTGGTGGGATGAGGTTTCATGTAGGGATTTAAAAAATTTAATAAAGCTTTAGTGTAAATTATGAACATGTCCCATCTCATGTGACATTGTCACATGAGGGCGACATGTTAAGGATTTTTTTTCTATTTTTAATGTTTTTAGAACTGTCAGCGATCTCCCTGAGGCTGCACTCTCGCTTTTGGGGAATCCCCCCCGCCTGCATAGGAAGCACATAGCTGGGCCTTAATTGGCCTGCCTATGTAAAATGGCGGTGGGGCCTGCTTCTCCGGCGGGGATCAGCTCCCAGCCCGCCGGAGATTGGGTCCGGCCTGCCTAGAAGGCAGAAAATTTTGCCCATAATGTTTGTTGCACAACTTAACATTCCACTAGTCAAGATATGACATGATACATTGTCTTTCTCAAAGACTCTGGGACTTCCAAGGCCTTCTATTCTACTTGGTTCCTTGAACCTGGTTTCTTGTCTCATGACGTCCTTCAAGATTTCAACTTAGTCAACTTAACTCAAACATACAAACAAAACCCCTTTTTCAGCTTTAAGATTTCAACTTTAATTTCCCAGTCCACCTTAACTGCTGTAGTTACAACTCACAGCGACTTGTTGAATTCTTTTCTCTCCCTCTCTCTCGGTCTCTTTCTCTCTCTCTCAAGATCCCTGCCTATGAAAATATAGTTACTTCTGGATTCTCAGGGCAATCCTAACCTTTGACAATTATTTTAGCCACTTTTGGGTTTTTATGGCAATCCCCAGCCTCTGACAATGACCCTTCAATAGGCAACATCCTCATAGATGCTAATTTCCTAGCAAGTTCCCTACTACAAGCTCCTAACTTTCTCTCCTGATAAGATTCCCCCCCACCCAATTTAGCATTCATCTCAGGGCATTTGCTATCTCCTGGAAAGTCAAAGACCCCTGCTAAATATCCTATTTTTCTATGCTTTTTTGCAGGCAGCTTTTGCAACATTCAGCCCAAGTTGTGCACTTGTGTCAACATAACTAAAAATGTCTAACAAAATGTTTGCAATTCTTGACCAATGGGAGAGAGCTTCTTGCTTCCCTACAAAAAACTAACCTTAACATAAATGCTTACTTACAATTCTGGTCCTGAGGTCATCCTTCTGGCCAATCAGCATACAAGTTTTTGCTTCTGTTTACTGCTAATGCTAGACGCACTGGAGCCCAAATGTACAAACGTGCCCCAACAATAACTCTACATGTTCTTTCTTAAAGCTACATTACAGTATTTTGGCACTTAGAGATGCCAACTTAAAGAATTCTTAACAACATTCCAAAATACATACAAATTAAGACTAAGCTTATGGACAGTAGAATTTGATCATTTAAGCCTTGTCAATTACACAAATGTGTCAATCAGGTGAAGTCTAACAAGGGATTTTAGCTGTAAATTTAAGCTGGGGAAACTGGGTTTGTTCTCCTTGGAGCAAAGAAGATTGAGGGAAAATTTGGTAGAGGCGTACAAGATTATGACAGGTTTAGATAAGGTAGACAAAGAAAAACCGTCCTCATTAGCTGATGGTTAAAGGACTAGGGGACACAGAATTAGAGTTCTGGGCAAGCGATGCAGAGTGAATGTGATGAAGAACTTCTTAATGGAGGTGTGGTATTGACCTGAACTCACTGCCTACATAGGTGGTGGAAGCAGAGACAATGAATGATTTTAAAAGGAAATTGAATGGCCACTTGATGGAAATAAACTTGCAGGGCTATGGAGATAGACAGGGGAATGGGGCTGATTGGATTGCTCGACAGAGAGCCAGCATCGATTCCAGGCATACTTCAATGTTTGAAAAAATTTAGGGCAGAATTTTTAGATTGGCGTGCGGGCACACACCCGACCCAATCGGACACGAAATCAGGCGGGCTGATGTCGGGCGAGCGTTTTGACATCATCCCGCACTCGCGTGATATTTCGGTTGGCAGGCGCGCGCAAAAGTCGGAAGCGCACCTGCCGACAATTAAGAGGCCAATTAATGCAATTAAAGTTGTAATTGTCTTTGATTTTTCGAGATCCGTCCAACCTTATGGCGGACGGGCGAATCTGCCAGGCGGACTTTGCATTTTTCATGAAACCTCATCCAAGGGTGAGGTGTGGTTTCCGTAATTAAATTTTAAAAATAATAAAAATGTATTTATATAAAAATATATATATAATTTGCATGTATAATGTTCAGGTGACTGATTGTGATGCATGGACATTTTTTTCCAGATTTTAGAAACTTTATTTATTGGTTTTAAAGTCTTCAGCTCCCTGAGGCAGCTCTCTGCCATCAGGGAGCTTTCATTCAGTGCTCAACTGTGCCCACCGTTAACTGGCCAGCCAGCGTGGAGTTGCATTCGGGGGCCGATGATGGGCGGCAGTCCGTTCCCCGGCCACTCTCGGGCACGCCGATCATGTCTGCAGGCCGACCTAACAATCCTGCTCTTAACAATTGAACAAGCAAAATTTAACAAGAAGAAGCAAAAAACTGGGTGAATGCATGGCTTAACTAATAAATTACTTCTACAGACTAGCAGAAACTTGCGACCACAGGATCCTCAGAAATAAGTTAATAAGCAATCGCATAATAGTTGGTAGATGAAACCCTACCGGATCTCTTGCAAACAAGAGAAGACTTAACTCTCACAAAGGCAATGTGGACAGTGTGACAGACTGATCTTAGGAAGCAAAACGGAGCAGTTGCTTGCGGGAAAGCGATATCTCATGGAAAAGAATGAGCGAGGCCGTGAAACATGTCGGACAAAAAGAGAAAGTGCATTGAAGAAAAGCCGATGAAAATGAGGGAAAACGCACCAAGCGTCATCTTGAGATGCTCTCGGTGTGGCGGGAAAACCCTGCACTAGCGGGAAGAATGACCCACAGGGCGAGCAGAGTGCCACACAACTGTGGAAAGTTAGGACATTTTAAAATTGTCTGATGATCTAAAATACAAGTAGTTCACAGGAAGAAAGAGAAAATAATGAGGCCAAATCAAATCCAAGAAGTGGAAGGACCGCAGGGAAAAACAAATAACCTTCCTGGGCGAAGTTAACAAAACAGAAAATAATTATTGGAACAGTAAATTAGAAGTTGATGTTCACCCCACAGAATTCAAGCTAGATACTGGTGCAGGTGTTTCAGTATTATCTGAAGAAGTAAATTGGCATAGAAATATCACGTTACAGACATCTTCCATTCAGTTGCAAGGTCCAGGAGGGACTACACTGAAAGTAATAGGTCAACACTTGATGAGATTAAGATACAAGGATAAAGAAATTATTGAACCCCCGTATGTTGTATAGAACCAGGAGTCTTCATTATTGAGCAGAAAAGCATGTTTGCAAATGAGGCTGATTTACAAGGTTGATGAAATTTCTGATGAGCAATCTAGTAACGTATTCAGAATCAAATTTCAATCCCTATTTTCAGGTTTAGGAAAGCTGAAGACAGCATATCATGTAACCCTAAGGGCAGATGCTAAACTCTTCACAGCGAGGAAGATCCCTCACCCGCTATTGGACAAAGTCAAGAGCGAGATTGAACACATGTTACATCAAGGAGTCATCTCTCCAGTAACCATACCAACAAAGTGGTGATCTAGAATGGTCACAGTACCAAAGCCTAATGGTTCAAATAGATCTGCATGGACTTGACTCAATTCAACAACTCAGTAGAGTGTGAGATCCACCCAATGGCATTAGTGGATGAAAGTCTAGCCAAATTAGCAAAAAGCACCCTCTTCACAAAATTGGATGCAAACAGCAGATTTTGGAAGTTGCCTCTGAACAAAGAATCCAGATTGTTAGCTACTTTTATCACCCCATTTGGTCATTATTGTTTTAACAGGTTACCATTTGGAATTGCTTCTGCACCTGAGCTATTCCAAAGAACAATGCCTCAGACCCTGGAAGATATGGAAGGAGTAGTATGCCATATGGATTACATTCTCATACATGGTTCATGACAGGAAGAACATGACCATTGAGTGACAGCAGTCCTCAAGTTTCTACAAGAAGCAGGCTTAATATTGGTTGTTCAATGATAAAATTCTTATGGCACATTGTGCAACCTTCAGGAATTACTGCCAACCCACAGAAAACCAAGGTGATTAGCGAGTTCGTACAGCCTAGAACCATCAGAGAATTACAAAGAATCCTTGGGATGGTCAAAAACGTAGGCGAGCTTCTACCAACCTTGGCAGAAAGTATCAAGCTGTTAGGACAGCGGTTGAGACAAGGTCAACTATATGCTGGAATGTGGACCAGCAAAATGCTTTAGACAGAATCAAAAAATCTCCTAATTTCATCAAACATTCTACTGCACTACTATCCAGAACTGCCAACAATTGTAGCAGTGGACGCATCATCTACAGGCTTGGGTACAGTGCTGCTTCAAGTTTAAAAAGATGGACAAAGAAAATCAATTTATTACGCCTCAAGATCTCACAGACACAGAGAAAAGGAATGGAACCATTGAGAAAGAAGCATTAGCAGCCACATGGGCCTGAGCTCTCTGATTTTGTCATGGGATTAAGGTTTAAAATTGAAAACGACCACAAACATTTGGTTACTCTTCTTAACCTAAAGGAAAGTGCAAAAATACCATCTAGAATTCAATGTTTTAGACTGAAACTCATGAGATACAATTCAGTTGCTGAGTATGTTCAAAGGAAGTACCAAATGACAGGAGATGCACTATCAAGCATACCAGTGTAAAGAGTTAAACAGGAAGAACTAAATTTTGTGGAGGAAGTGGAAGCATATAATTTGCTTATTACTAAACACTTACCAGCCACAGAAAAGAGATTCTAAGAGATTATGAAAGCACAACTGGAATTGAATGCATCCAAAGTATTGCCAGGTTATACTCCTAACAACCCAACACTTCACCAATACTTTGAACAGAGAAAACATCTCACAATCATTGATGATTTCTTAGTTTTTTACAACAGGCTAGTCATCCCTAAAACACTCCGACTTGACATTCTCCAAAAATTATACATCAAGGTCATTTGGGAATAGCGAAATGCTAAGCAGGGGCCCAGCAGTCAGTCTGGTGGCCAGGCATCAGTCACTCCACTGAAAAATTAATCAAGAATTGCCTTGTGTGCAATGAATAGTTAACAGCAGAGCGAACCATTGGCACCCTCCACTTTTCCTTCAAGACCATAGCAGCACCTGGGAATAGATCTATTTGAGTTTAAAGGCAAAGTTTTCATCATTATCATTGATTACTCCAGATGGTTTAAGTGAGTAGACTGCACAGCATCATAGCAGATGCAGTCATTACATCGCTAAAAATAATCTTCGCGACAAATGGCATCCTGGACTTTGTGGTGTCAGACAATGGACCTCAGTTCACTAACAAACTGTTCCATACTTTGCACGAATATGGTTTCATGCATGTGACTAGTTCACCAGATATCCTCAGATGAACATAGAAGCAGAAAGAGGAGTTTGAACAATCAAGGAACTGATGAAAAAGAATCTTCATTAACTTAGCCCTTCTTAACTACATAATCTCACCACTAAAAAACGGGTTCTCGCCATCAGAACTATTGATGGGAAGAAGGCTGCAAACACAACTTTAGCTGTACAACAAACCTAACATTACCTCAGATGATCGTGAGGAAGTTAGGACGAGTGAGGGGTAACAAAGAGACAATGACGCTCATAATTTCAACTTCGAGCGCAGAGCACGAGACTTGAAAGTCCTACGGCCCAGAGAGAGAACGTAGATATGAGATCAACAACCAAGATCTTATACAATTGAGACGGACGAGGGAAGTATCAGAAGGAGCCAAAGAGCATTGATATCATTGGGTAGGAAGCCAATGGAACATTGGACATACTGGCTGGAAAATACGGCAAACCAGCCAAAAGCCCATTGACTTCGGCGGGACTGGAAGATCCCACTGGTGGGCGGAGCCAGAAAATCCCACCCACTATTTGGATCCAAATGGAGACAAGGAACAAAAAAAGAGAAACTCTACAACCACCTAGGTGGAAGACACTCCTATAGAATGATACGAGAGTGCAGTCTGTCCCCAACCGTGAGCTGAAATCAGGCCCAAATCAGGGAGACTGGTCAAGACACCACAGAGACTAACCCTGTGAAGTCTGAGGCTTTGGGGGGAGGTGTAGGGTGATGTATATAGTTGGGATAAAGGCTTGGGGTAATATATAGACTATAAAGGGTTAACATTAGAAGCACCTGGTACTGATGTAACTATTGATGTTAATGTGGTGCAATATCACATGATTAATTAACAGATCTGGTGGGAAGCAGAAGTATAACCTTGGGTAGAGTACTGAGGTGTACATAGATCTGTAAATAAGCAAGAATGTTTTATATAAATAACAATCTATGGCAGCATTCCTAGGGTAACAGTCAAACCCTAAAGAAACCTCATCTCAACCCCAAACGCAAGAGGGAACACTGTTTACAATTGTTTTTCACAGCTTGAACAGGAAATATGGTATTTCAGGGGGGAATTTCAAAAATCATACATTATACGCAGAGGAAAAAGAAGTTTCTCCCAATGGCCTGGCCAACATTTATCCTTTAACTGACACCAAATGGAGTGCAGCCGACTGAGTGAAGACTTGGAGTTTGGCGAGAGGAGAGTTTTAAGTGTTAATTTTGTTCTTAAATTTTGCTCTTAAAATCTAATCTAGTCTGTATTTAGCAGTAACTGTCAAGTATTATGTAAGCAGGCTAAGTTCTTTCTTTCTTGCAGTTTAGACAGGATAAACACACTCTCAGCTGTAGGAGCTGAGTGTTAAGTAGCTAACTGGTTTTAATCTGGTTACCGTAGCCCCAATTCAGAGTTCTTTAGTGCAGTCTTGGCAAATGGAATGCAGCCAATTAACTGAGTGAAGACTTGGAGTTTGCTGAGAGAGGAGTTGGGGAAGGAATTGTTTATTTCCCCTTTCTATCTTTCTCACCCCAAAGAAATTGGTTCTTGCTCTACTACAGGGAAAGGAGCTAGCTGGTGACTATCTGGTAACTGGGTAAGTTCTATTCTATGCCCAAGGTTTAAAATAGTACATAATTTGGTGGTAAAGTTAATAAAATATATAAGAAAGCAACATAAATAAGTGACTAATATAATTAAGTAATTATTTAAAGCACATTAACGATGTGATGGGTGAAGGCTGAAGCATGTGGGAGCTCCTGGATAACATTGCGATCCAGGGCAAACATGTCTGCAGTAAGTGTTTGCAGCTTCTGGAACATCAGCTCAGAGTCATTGAGCTGGAGGCTGAGCTGCAGACTCTGCGACACATCAGGGAGGGGAAGTTACCTGGATGCTTTATACCAGGAGGCAGTCACACCAGTTAGGATGGGGACTTCTGATTTAGTCAGTGGCCAGGGACAGGAGGGTGTGACTGTGAGTGAGGCGGATAAGGGGACCCAGAGGACAGGAGTGTATGAGTGTGAGCCTCTGCAATTATCCAATAGGTTTGAGGTTCTCTTGGCTTGTATGTATGAGAGTGGGGGCTGCGGGGTGGATGAGCAAACTGACCATGGCACCATGGAACAGGAAGCCATCCAAGTGGGGGGAGCAAAACGGAATGTAGTGGTAGTATGGGACAGTATAGCAAGGGAGATTGACACTGTTCTCTGTAGCAAAGAGCGAGAGTCCAGACAGCTTTGTTGCCTGCCCGATGCCAGAGTTCAGGACATCTGCTCAGGGCTGGAGAGGAATTTGCAGTGGGAGGGGGAGGATCGTGTGGTTGTGGTCCATGTAGGTATCAACGACATAGGCAGGATTAGGAAGGAGGCTCTGCATAGTCAGTGTGACGAGTTAGGCATCAAATTAAGAAGCAGAACCTCTGGACTATTACCTGAGCCACGCGTAAATTGGCATTGGACAAATAAGATTAGAGAAATTAATGTGTGGTTCAAAGACTGGTGTATAAGAAGAGGGTTCCGGTTTGTGGGGCACTGGCACCAGTATTGGGGAAAGTGGGACCTGAACCGTGCTAGGGCTGGTGTCCTTGCAAGCCACCTAACTAGGGAAGTAGAGAGGGTTTTCAACTGAATTGTGGGGGCAAGGGATCAAATTTGAAAAGAGAAAAGGCAACAGAGACAGGTATTAATATGGGAAATGATAAACAGGAAGGGACAGAGAGTACACATCTAAGAGTAAATCAGCAGATAAGGCTAGACGCTACAAAAATAATAAAAGGACAAAACTAAAGGCTCGGTATCTAAATACACGTAGGATTCAAAACAAACCAGATGAACTGATAGCACAAATAGAAATAAATAAGTACAATCTGATAGCCATTACAGAGACTTGGAGGAGAATTTTCTCCCCGTCGCGGGGCTGGGCGGGAGCGGGTGCGGGCAGGCGCACCTACGATCTGCTGCGCGCCGTCATTTTATGTGAGCGGGCCAATTAAGGCCCGTCCAGCGTGACGCGCACCCAGAAGTGCTCAGTGCTCCCTGTGCGGGCGGGGGGAGTAGGTTGAGTCGCGGCATATGTGCGAAAGAGCACAAAAATCTCCCTGAGGCATCTCTGTGCCTCAGGGAGATTAGTTTGATTATCAAAAATTTTAATAAAGAAAAAAAATAACTTTTAAGACATGTCCCCTCATGTGACAGTGTCACATGAGCTGGGACATGTCAATGAACTTTAATTTAAAAAATTTATTTGAATTATAAATCCTTCATGAAACCTCATCCCGCCCGTGGTTGAGGTTTCATGATAAATGCAAAGGCCGCCTGGGTTCTTCGCCTGCCCCCCAACCTTAAGGTTGGACGGGCAGCTCAGTTAATTACTTCAATTAGTTTTTAACTAGCCTTAATAGGCCTTTTACAGTTCAGCAGGCCCGCAGCCGACTCCGCTGAGTGCCCGCCAAACTGAAGATCTGATTGACGCACAGTGATGTCGGGATGCACACCCAATGTCACCGCGTGTCATTTTACATGTCGGCGAGCGGGGCCTACCCCTGCACGCTGACCCGAAGATTTTGGCCATGGTTACAGGATGACATAGATTGGGACCTGCATAATGAAGGTAAAGTGACATTTAGAAAGGACAGGAAGTTAGGAAAAGGTGGAGGGGTAGCCCTGTTAATTAATGATTGTATTTGCACATTAGACAGAGGTGACATAAGTTCAGGAAACCAGGATGTAGAAGTGGTTTGGGTTGAAATGAGGAATGATAAAGGCAAGAAGTCACTTGTGGCAGTGATGTACAGGACCCCTATTTGTAACTGCATGGTAGGACAGAGTATAAAAGAGGAGATAATTGGAGCTTGCCAGAAAGGTACAGTAATAATCATGGGGGATTTTAATCTACATATAGATTGGAAAAATCAGATGGGCAAAGGTAACATAGATGAAGAGTTCATAGAAAATTTTTTGGGATAGTTTCTTGGAACAGCATGTTCTGGAGCCAACCAGAGAGCAGGCCTGGTATTAAGCAACGAGATTAGGATTAATTGATAACATCCTAGTGAAGGCACCCCTAAGTAGCAGTGATCAAAATATGATTGAATTTTACATTCATTTTGAGGGAGAAACAAGTTCAACTAAGACTAGTATTTTAAACTTAAATAAGGGCAATTATGAGGGCATAAAAGCATAAAGTGAACTGGCAAATGAGGTTAAGGGATATGTCAATAAAAGCTCAGTGGCAGATATTTAAAGGGATATTTCAGAATACACAGAATATATACATTCCAATGAGAAAGAAAAATCCCAAGGGGAGGGCCCACTATCTGTAGTTAACTAAAAAAGTTATACAGTATCAAACTTAAAGGAAAAAGCATATAATTACACAAAGATGGGTGGCAGGTCAGAAGATTGGAAAGAATATGAAGAACAGCAAAGAATGACAAAAATATTAATGAGGAGGGAAAAATTAGAGTATGAGAGAAAACTAGCTAGCAATATAAAGACTGATAGTAAGAGTTTCTATAGATATTTTGTTAGGGCAGAGTTGTTGGTAAATGCTGAGTTGTTCAGATCTGAGGGAAACTTGAAACAACTGTCACAACTATTTTTGAATTTGTATGTTTCGAGATGCGGGCTTTGAGTTCAGTAGTAATAAGACCTTATAGCTTTTTCCCAAACTAGATTAAACATTTATTAATAAGAAAAATGATTTTAAGCACATACATATGTCTACAAATTACTTCTATAATAACTTCTAAATCCCCTAATCAATCTAACTCAGAGTTACACCTCCATTAAGGAAACAGTAAGATACACAGATTTTAAAAGACCCAGGCAAAGAAACATGATACCCTGAACAATCCAATTCAAAATGAGTTTTCTTAACTTGAGTTCTTTGTAGACAGCAGCTTGAGGCGTAGATGCTGAAGGCTTTTCACACTTGTTAGATCTTAAAATGTCTGCCTTTACACACAGCCTTCTCTCCTTTCTACATATTTTCCTCTCTGAATTCAAATTCCCATTGTTTCACTCTGTCTTCGGACTTTACCTCTCTGATCATAAAAAAGTATCATAGTACCAATTTTACCAGTAATCTTTGAGAAAAATAAACACACTATTTCTTAACTTTTGGTTAGGTATAATATTTCACTCCCTCTTCTGAATTCAAGCTAGTCTGGTTTATTTAAAAATGTAAACATTCCCTTTATACCTTACATTCTAAACTCGCCCCATGTTTACCTACTTAACATTTCAAACCTAGCTCATCTTCTAATACATCAAAGCCTTTAGACCAGCTGCCTTTAACCCAATTAAGTCTTACATACACACACGCACAAGCACACACAGACACACATGGACACATACTACTATTTGACAATAAATTCCAATAATATTGTTATATCTTCCTGACAATTTAAATAAGAAAAGAGTTAACAAAGTGAGCGTTGCTCCTATAGAGAGTGCGAATGGGGAATTGATAATGGGAAAGTGGGGAGATGGTGGATGAGTTAAACAGGCATTTTGATTTGGTCTTCACTATAGAGGACACAAGTAACATCCCAGAAATAGCTGTGAATCAGGAAATGGAAGGGAGAGAGGAGCTCAGGAAAATTACAATCACTAAGGAAGCGGTATTGAGCAAATTGTTGGGGTTGTGGGGCTGACAAACCCCCAGGTCCAGGTGGACTTCACCTTAAGGTCTTGAAATAAGTGGCTAGTGAGATAGTTGATGCACTGGTTTTAATTTTCCAAAATTCCCTAGATTTGGGGAAGGTTCCATTAGATTAGAAAATAGCAAATGTAACTCCTTTTTTCAAAAAGGGAGGGAGACAAAAAGCAGGAAATTACAGGCCAGTTAGCATAACATCTGTCATAGCAAAAATGTTAGAAGCTATTATTAAAGATGTTATAGCAGGGCACTTAGAAAAATTCAAGGCAATCAGGCAGAGTCAACATGGTTTTGTGAAAGGGACATCATGTTTAACTAATTTATTGCAGTTCTTTGAAGGAGTCACGTGTGCTGTGGATAAAGGGGAACCGGTGGATGTACTGTACTTAGATTTCCAGAAGGCATTTGATAAAGTGCCACATCAAAGGTTTTTGCAGAAAATAAAAACTCATGGTGTAGGGGGTAACATATTGGCATGGATAGAAGATTGGCTAGCTAACAGGAAGCAGAGAGTTGACATAAATGGGTCTTTTTCTGGTTGACAGGATGTGATGAGTGGTGTGCCACAGAGATCAGTGCTGGGGCTTCAACTTTTTACAATTTATATAAGTGACTTGGATGAAGGGACCAAAGGAATGGTGGCTAAATTTGCTGATGACCCAAAGATAAGTAGGAAAGTAAATTGTGAAGAGGACATAAGGAAGCTACAAAATGACATAGATAGGTTAAATGAGTGGGCAAAGATCTGGCAAATGGAGTATAATGTGGGAAGATGTGAAATTGTCCATTTTGGCAGGAAGAATAAAAAAGCCTATTATCTAAAAAGTAAGAGATTGCAGAACTCTGAGTTTCAGAGGGCTCTGGGTGTCCTAGCGCATGAATCACAAAAGGTTAGTATGCAGGTACAGCAGTTAATTACGAAAGCTAATAGAATGTTATCATTTATTGTGAGACGAATTGACTACATAAGGTGGCAGGTTATGCTTCAGTTGTACAGGGCATTGGCGAGACCACATCTGGAGTATTGTGTATAGTACTGGTTTCTTTATTTAAAGAAAGATGTAAATGCATGCAAAGCAGTTCAGAGAAGGTTTACTAGACTAATAACAGGAATGAGTGGGTTTTCTTATGTGGAAAGGCTGAACAGGTTAAGCTTGGATCCACTGGAACTTAGAAGAATGAAAGGTGACTTAATTAAAACCTTTAAGATCCTGAGGGGTCTCGGCAGGGTGGATGTGAAGGGGAAGTTTCCTCTTGTTGAAGAATCTAAAACTAGGGGTCACTGTTTAACAATGAAGTGTCGCTCATTTGAGACAGAGGTGAGGAGAATTTTTTTCTCAAAGGGTTGTGAGTCTTTGGAACTCTCTTCCTCAAAAGGCGGTGGAAGCAGAGACTTTGAATAATTTTAAGGCAGAGCTACATAGATTCTTGATTAACAAAGGGGTGAAAGGTTATCAGAGGTAGGCAGGAATGTGGGGTTAAGGTTATATCCAGATCAGCCATGATCTTATTGAATGGCAGAGTAGGCTCAAGGGGTCAAGTGGCCTTCTCCTGCCCCTAATTCATATGTTCGTATATTTTTTTAAAAACACCAATAATTGTTATTTGTAAGACTTGGTGTTGTGTAAATTGACTTTCTTTTTTCTATGAAACAACAATGGCTCAGCCTCAAACTCGTTAGTTGTGCAGTACTCTGAAAGGTCTTGAGTGTTAAGGTCCAATAGTTGTTTGGCAATAAATACCAAAACTGACTCCTTCAGATAGAATTTTATTTCTATATTTTTAATTAGCATTTGGTCAGTTTTGCAGACACAGTCTTCAAGTGGATTTGCAATTCCATCTTTCAGGATGATGGGTCAAAGTGTTCTCATATTCAAAAGCTCAAGTCTGTGGAAGCTGTAGAATTTTATTTCTTTTTTTACCTTTTGTTTGCAGGGAACAGCTCCCTGTAGCAAGTGTATCTCTTTCGAGTACATTCACAGTTCTTGGTTTTCCGGGAGTGGGACATGAACCCACAACCCTCTGATTCAAAGGCGAGGGTGCTATGAACTGAGCCACAGCTGACACCTCCTAGAATTTTATTTCTGATGCACAAATCTCTCTACAGACAGAACTTGCCTCACCTGCTTTCCCTTTTATACATCCAAAAAATTCTTTCGAGTTATCAACAGTCACAGATTGCAACTCTTTCGAGTACAATCACAGTTCTTGGTTTCCGGGAGTGGGACATGAACCTACAACCCTCTGATTCAAAGGTGAGGGTGCTATGAACTGAGCCATGGCTGACATCTCCTAGAATTTTATTTCTGATGCACAAATCTCTCTACAGACAGAACTTACCTCACCTGCTTTTCCTTTTATACATCCAAATGGGTACTTAGTTTGTTAACTGATAATTAGCAATTGAACTCCTGGTGTGAGTTAACTGTTTCCTTCCCCAACAGATTTCCCTCTTCTTAAAAGTCGTCCCTCTTTTGAGGATCTTCAGTAATTTTTGGAGCCCGCTCCTCTTTTCGTGAAGCAGTCAGATAATTGGTAGCTGCTATCAATCCATTTGATCTTGGCAATATCCTTATTCTCTAGCATTTTTTTAAGCTTGCAATGTCAATTCGCAATCTCGTCTCGTTAACGCACTTCGTAGAGTGACCGTTTACCTAAAGTGACTTATTGTCTATAAGACATTCGATAGGTACTGTTCCTAAATACCCTTTTCCATTTAAAATTTCTACCAGCATCTCTGATATAAAGAGTGCCACATCTACTGCCTCAACAAGGGCAAGAGTCTCCGCTGCCAATGTACTTCTTACAACTCTTCGTATCTTTTTAGATTCCCATACCAAACGGCAACATTTATCTATCCCCCATGAGAAATATTATAAATCCTCCAGCACTCGAAAATCCATCAGATAGATTTGCATAAGATGCATCACTAAACACAATCAGTTTCATTTTTCTAAGAACACCCAAAGATGGGAATTTCAAAACACACCACTCCATTTTTAATCTTGTCAATGTTTTGTTTGATCAAATGATTTCTTCAACCTTGGGATCATTCATTTTAGTGCTTAATTCCAAAACACCAAAAGTGACATCTGGCCTTGTTTATTTGCCTAACCAATTGAGCTGCCCAATTAGACTTCTGAGTTCCTCTTTTCCATTTCAGAAGCCACTTTATCTTTCTGGGAGGCCCTACCATGACTAATTCCAACGGGATTGACATTCTCCAAGTAGAATTACTGATGTAAAATGACATATGACCCACTCTGCCTGATTTCCAATCCAATGTGTTTAAATACACCAGAAGCCTGACTTCCAGTGGACTGACTTTGATGGTGTAGTGGTATTATTGTTGGTCTTGTAATCCAGAGACTCAGGGTAATGTTTTGGGGACCTGGGTTCAAATCTCACCAGGGCAGATGATGGAATTTGAATTCAATAAAAAAAAATCTGGGATTTAAAAAAAATAGTCTAATGATGACCATGAAACCATTGCCAAGTGTTGTAAAAACTCATCTGGTTCACCAATGTCCTTTAGGGAAGGAAATCTGTTGTCCTTACCTGGTCTGGCCTCCATGTGACTCCAGACTCATAGCAATGTGGTTGACTCTTAAATGCCCTCTGATCAATTAGGGATAGGCAATAAATGCTGGCCTAGCCAGCAATGCCCACATCCAATGAGTACAAAAAAATATCTACATGTATCATAAAGATACCCACAAGTTTCCCTCTATGGTGCCAATAAAACATTGCCGGGTCTGCTTCTAACTGAAGACAAATTTTAACAAAACCGACCTCACTGAGAAATACCTGAAACTCTGAATGCGTTATTTAAACTGTATAAGCATTTATTTAGCTTCCAGAGTGTCCCTTCTGCACTTGGCGCCTCTTTCGGTGGATGGAGAGAAACTTCCCTTTGAAGTTGATGTCCCTGCAAAAAGACAGCTTTAAAATCAATGGACTTAACTTCCGAAGTATCTGTAGCTAACAGAGCCAAAAAGATCTTCAGAATAATTTTTCCTGCCATAGGTGAATTCTACTCTTATATCCAGATCACCCAATTTTTCTTCAAACCCTCATGCCACTAGCCTGGCTTTAGCTTTATAAGTTCCATCTGCAAGCACCTTTTCTGTGCATATTCATCTGTGAAACAGAGCTGGTTGTCTCCTATCTGGCACCTGTGTATACACCAAATTCTTTCCAACTATGTAGTTCTTGCTGTTTGGCATCCTTTATTAATTTATCGTCTAATTTGTTTGAAGCTGCTAAGACTTCTCGATCACATGGGCTGCAGCTTCTTGTAGCATTACCAGTCTGTGTCATATTCCTTGACCTTGTTAAGCTACACCCTCTATCACATGCTGGACTATTGCTGTTTGATCTCCCTCTCCTATTTACAAATATTCTTTCAACAGTTTGCGATCTCTTCCTAGAGGCATGTTCACTCCCAGACTCACTATCTGAACTGATACTGTGTTTCCGTGCCTTCCATTTTTATACTTCATGTTCCCATTCCATAGGCCTAACCTCCTGTCCTTTATCTCATACATTTAGCCAGTTTTAATCATTTCCAGTGGCCTTCCCTGCTCTACCTACAATCACCGCATCCCCCCATTGACTGGCCCCTTCTGGCAAGTACGTAACTTTAGAGCCAGCTTTTGGAAATTGTCCTCTGGGACAAATGCCTCATCTTGTTCGTTCAAATTACTGTCTCCATTTTCAGATACCCTGTCAGCTTCAGCAACCTGGTCCTCACAATCGTGCAACATTTGGGTATGAGACGTACATTGTTCCTCATCCCTCCTACAGACCTGCAAATTTGTAATCCGCACCAATTAACGTTGATAAGTGTATCTGAATAGTCAGGTTCCCATGCTGTAAGAGACTGTTTTACCATCTTTATCTATAACCTTGCCCAGGCCTTTCTGCTCTTTAATCCTTCTCTTCTATAGTATACCATGTTTCCCTGATTAAAAATAGTTTCTGATGGTCATACATTGTGTCTTAGAGCTTGCCGAATTCTTTCTGAAATTTTTGCTAAAGGAATGCTCTTCTACCCGCGAGTAGTGCATTTAAACGCTCAGAAAAGGTACAGCTAATCGTAGTTCCCTCCCAAGCTGGGTGATGATCACTCAGGACTGGAGGAATTTTTGGGTTTCTACCAAAAAGCAACTGGTATGGACTGTAGCCCCTAACTATCTGCAGTGAATTTTTGGCATGGTGATGCTGGAGCTGAGTTTAATTTACAGCTTGGTCTATCTGCCAATAATTTATGAAGCATCTCATCTACCAGGAGACATTTTGTGTGATTCCTTTCACACGCTCCATTACTAAAAGGACTTTCTGCTGCTGTATTCATAACTATTATATTCATGTTTTTGCACATATCCCAAAACTCGCTGTTAACGAATTCCACCCCCCCATTTTCAGCGAGGAATTTCACTGGTGGTCCCAATCTGGTCCCTAACCACTTCTCCATTACCTGACCCACAGTTATTTTCTCTTCTTAACTGTATATATTGTTGCCAAATCTACGAAATGTAAAATAAAAATATTTCTTTTCTTTACCCCACACCTTTAAATCCATCGCCACAACTTCATTGAAATCCCTCGCTAAAGGTAGGCTCACTATTGGCTGTTACAGTGTCCTTCTGTATTTCCTACATATCACATCCATCGCTTATCTCCTCTAAGTTTAGTGTACTCTCCATCCCTTATTCCTGCATCCCTTAGCAAAACTTTTAATCTGTGAGAGGAAGGGTGGTCAGGCTGCCGATGCAATTTTAACACAATTAGTTTTTTGTCTTCTAATTCCAGTCCCTGATGCTAATAATACTTCTTTGATCTCCTTAGTAGAGAAGTTAGGTTTCATTAAAGGAATACACTCGTGTCCAGATTGCATAAATTGAAAATCCACAGGTTTTCCAAATACAAAGGCCTTATCATTTTTCATGTCCAGCTTTATTTGCACTTTCCTAACCCTGCCACCACATCTTGGTCCTCCCCAGACATCCACAGTAGAGGTGGTGGCAGCCTGCTGACTATGACGCCTTGTCCTTGATGACTTTGGCGGGCTGAGACTTGGTGGGCCCTGGCCTGCTTTCGGGGTCCTGCCGTGTGGCAGTGGCACCCTCCTCAGCCTGTGAAGCTGGATCTCCGGAGGTCACAGGAAGAGGGGATTCGGATGGGCCAGTCATTCCCAGAGTCACCTGGGTGGATGGCCCCGGAGCGTGCACCTGCTGATCCTCCTCCCTATGGGTGCCCGAGGGCCCCTGGCTGACTCCGTGAGCGGAAGGGGTAGCTAGAGTGAGATAGAGCTGCCCAGCACCCCTCTCACGTACACACTGTTGGAGGCCAACTATGGCATCAGTGATGGAGTTAAGCCCGTACAGAAGTGCAAGAGTCTGGACCAAGGTCTCCATGGTGGCCGCCATCCTGCCAGTGTTGACCTCGGTGCGTTGCAATGCCGGCGCTATCACCTCAGCCTGAAGACGGACGGGCTCTTTCATCAGGCATTGCAATCTGAGGAGTGCGGTGGGCATCCATTCCTGATGTTCCCTAGCTTGGCTTTGCAGCTCTAGCAACTGTAATAGGACCAAGTTCAGAGGCTCGTCATCTGACTTGGACTCAGCAACATTCTGGCCTCCAGCAGTCCTCTGAGTGCCGGGGACCTGGGAAGTCCCTGCCTCCGCCTGCTGTGGATCAGAAAGTGCGATGTGCTCACCAGATTGTGATCCCGAGGCTACTCTAAAGCCAGGTCCCACCGAGGTGTGTGTCTCTGTGCTGGTGGAGGGTGTGGGTGAGCTCTGTGATGGGACTTCAGGGAGGGTTCGTCCAGATTCCTCTTCAGAGGTTTCTTTGGGGCTTGATTGGAGGCCCTGGGTCATGGACTCTGTTGGTTGTTTGGCAGATGTGCCTGCGAAAGCAAGGGGAGATAAGTAGTGCATAGCAGGACTGTGAAAGACGATACATCACTCATGGCATGGATGTCTGATAGATGTTGCACTGTTGGATCCTCACTTGGTTGAGCAGCATCAACCTCACCGTCACACAGGACCGGTCCCAATCATCGCCGGCCAACTGGATGGCTCTGTTTTCGAATTCTGTCAGAACTTTGACTTCTGGCATCCCTCCACCTGTCTGCAATCTTTCCCTCCTGTGGTGAGCCAGTTTGTCCTGCATGGATAGAGATGGGGAGAGTGTGTCAGGACTCCTGCCGGGCCAGATGATAAGTATGCCTGGCCTGTGTGGGTGGTGAGTGGTCCCATGGACGGGATGAGGACAATGACAGTGTGTGTGAAAGAGAGTGAGTGTTGATGTCCTTGCACTGGCAATGAGCCAGGGCCCTGTGGATGTGTAATGGGTCTGAGAGAGTGTGAGTTGGGAGTGATGAAAAGAGCGACTTACTCAGGTGGAGCAGAGGAGATCATCCTTTTGTGGCACTGGGTGGCTGTCCTCCTCTGCAGGGAGTTCGCTCTGACCACTGCTGCCACCGCCTCCCAAGCTAGGTTGGCCACCCATTGCTACCCATCCTGCAACCAGAGCGGGGGTACAGCAAATCCCGTCGAGCCTCCACAGCATGCAGCAGTCGCTGGAGGGACCCGTTGTTGAAATGGGGGGGGCTGCAGTCTTTTTGCCTTTGCAGGCCATGTCTCCCAGATAGCAATGGTGACCTGGTGGCGATGAGCGCTTTGCTGGCAGCTGCCTTTTAAAGATGGCGGCCGGCACGATGCAACAGCGGGGTGATGGCGAGCAGGCGAATGAGAACCCGCTCACCATGCATAAATAATGAGGTGGGCTTAAGAAGATACGGCGTGAAAACCCACCCGCTACCGCACTTAGTGCAATTCTGGGAAAATTCCTCCCTTTATTATATCATTTAAGATAGTTCATTGCATAATAGTATTTTGAATCACATCTAAAACACTGACCACACTCTGGATTCATTCTTTTGTTGTAATTTCCCAATTCCTTTCTCCTACTATAATTGTCAAAGATGTTTCTGCCCATTGTTTCTAGTTACAAATCTCCTTTCACACTGACGCCTGCATCCTGTTTCTAAACGATCTCGCCATCCCGTTAACATTGTACCCTCCATTTTCTGTCTTACCGCCGAACGACTCATTTGCACCATGAACACTGCCGGAAAGGAATGTTTTCTGAGGAATTTTTTTTTTTATGTAATCTTCTGTGGAACTATCCTCCAGCTTTCTAATTTTGTCAAAATCTGACCATGCTTCGTAAGCACTTAAGAAATCAACTTTTTGATATATCTTATACATAAAATCTAATAATGTTTCCAAACCTTCATTTGTGCCCAAAGTCTCAGGCTCCAACTGCAAAAATACTTTGCATCTTATTTTGCTTTTGTATGGTAACCAAAGTGCCAAGGCCATTCCCTGTTTTTCCTTTGGCAAGGACATAACCTCGTGTCCACATAGATACTTCGTTTTCTCATTGCTCATAGGATTCACTCTCAGAAAAGATTGGTGGACAATCATACCCCGAAACTCTATATTTTGATTCAGCCATTTTTGGGTGATTCCAAACCTCTCTGCTCTTTAAGTTAACTCCCAAGTGCAGTCTTTTGTCTGAAGAAAGCTTAGTTTCCGATTTTTTTACTGCTACCACTGTTAAACTCCAATAGTTGTTTGGCAATAAAGATCGAAACCAAGACAGACTCCTTCAGTTAGGAGTTTTATTTCTGATGCATAAATTTCTCTACAGACATAAATTTGCCTCAACTGTTTTCCCTTTTATACATCCACATGGGTACTCAGGTTGTTAGCTGACGATTAGCAGTTGAACTCCATGTGAGTTAACTGTTTCCTTCCCCAACATTGAGGATGAGAAAGGTGCTAAGCAAATCCAAAATATTTGTTGTTTCTTAATAATTTATTACAAATGTTTTCAAAAATCATTAATAATTCCTTCATCCACCTCACCCAAAAGATTCAGTTATGATGTTGAGATAGCTGGGAAATTTTGTACATCTCTGTTCTCCATTGCAATTTTTAAATACTTTACAAAGCGCTTTCAGAAGTTTGATCATGATGATTGTTATAGCAATATTGTCTGTTTTAACATTATAGTTCAAAAGAATTGATCTTATTTCTACCGATTCCACATTTTGACTTACTTTAACTTGATATTAATTTATAAATGTAGCTGTTCTATTACAGTGTCCATTTACTTACATTCTGCATTCAAACTAATGCGCCAAGAGCAATGGTGCTCTGTCATGACATCTTGTGGCTGCAAACTGTTCATCAGATCAGCCAGGTTTGGATAAAATTCTGCAGGAACTGTTTAATTATAAAGAGGGATGGTTTCCTTGGTACGATCAATGCATTTTGCTACATTTAGAGCAGAAGGAAATCTTATACAATAGAGACAAGTGCAAAACTTCATAAAGTTAACCAGAGGTTCAATTATAATAAATTTTACAAAGTGGGTGACAATCAAAATTGCACTTTACTGTGAGCAGATTAGAGTGAAGATCACACCAAAGAACTTTGTGTCTATTGGTGTGTTAGTCTTTAAAATTACAGCTCTCAGTTTTGTTTCTTGCTTTTCATTATTTGTGTTCACCTTTCATTTTATTCTCCTTCTTTCCTAGGAACTCTGATTCTTGCTAGACAGCATTTCCTCATGAGCTGTTAGTCTTATAGTACCTCACCAAAGTGTCGTGTAGTCATTTGGTAGTACTTCAGTACTGCTGAAAAAAAAATTACGCTGACAACCAGTTTAAGATTGTCAGTCGGGCTTGCAGTGTGGTGCATTTACATGTACTGGAAGCTACATATATTAATACACAAGGCCCTGTTATTTGCGGGCAGAAAAAGCAGCAATGTTCCTGTTTTAGCTAAACAAAATAAGTTGCAACCATTTTCTGGTTCATTCCTCAGGGCAATACCTTTACCAATCAGAGTCAAGCTGCCTGGTTTAAATTGCAACAGTGTTTGGCAGTTAACTGTCAGTCACCATCAACTGGTGCATTCTCCATGGTAACACTACTACCAATCAGAGTCCACTTGCCAACCATTCAGCACTCTCTTCTCATATAGTATAAATTGTTGTTCCCTTTACATTTGGTATCCTTGCAAATTGTCCTGATGGTTGCAAGACAAAAAGCTTTGACAAAAAAGGTCCCTTTTTTCAGTAATACTAAAGTGGCAGGTTGAATCTTGATGATTTAACTATAGAGGAGGATACTTTTGATGCCCATTCTATTTGCACCCTGGCCTAAGTTGAGGTGAGAGTATGGCCACTACAGTTGTTTTCAGCATTGCTGAATCGGGACAAGGGAAATTGTCCAAGGTCTCCTTTCCTGATCACTATAGCAACCGCTTGTGGAATTTTACATGTGGACACTAGGTGAGAACAGGATTTGTTGTGGGATGTGATAGCCCCTGTGAGTAAATAGCTTACTAACACAAAGCGGGATATTAAAGAACTTCTACTATTTTTTTGGAAACAAACCCCAGTCAGCCTTAGAGGCCTGCAGGAGAAAATGGGAAGGCCAAAACAAATGACTGCAGAAAGCAAGTGACTATTAATGTGTTAATTTGAAGGAGAACGTTCACTGTTTAAGAAGAGAAGAGCAATGTGACTTTTTCAATTTATGTTAGATGCAAACAGCACATTTTATACATGAAGATATCAGGCAGAATCTTGTGCTCACTGGTGGTAAGCTTGGAGGTGGGAAGGGTATATACCAAGGTGGGATGGTGGCGTACCGGGACCCTGCCACTTTCCTGCCTTTGCCCAACTTAAGTTCTAGATGGGAAGGCCCATGGTCGACCTTCCCGCCCCGCTGCCAATTGAGACCCTTAAGTGGCCAAGTAATGACCATTTCCATTTAAGGGCCTCTTCCCGCCACCACTGGGTTTAAACCCGTTGCAGGTGAGCCTGTCACCATGCAACCTGCTTGGGTTAAAACCATGTGGACAGCTGGTCACCTTGGTGGGGGTGGGTGGGATGGTGGAGAAGGAATCCCTCAATCACAGGCACTCAATGCCTGACAGAGGACATAGACATTGAGCAGGGGGCTGCCTGCTGGGAGCCACACCCCTCCCACCCCACCTTGCTTCAGACCACTCTGCCTTACTCTTCCCATAACCCTCACCCCACAAAACCAACCTCCCCTCCCACATCATTTATCTTTGTCCCTGGTCTGAGACTCTGGGGGGGGGTGATCTTCAGGCAGCAGCCACTGCCTACTCCATGACACTGCTGAGCACAAAGCTGTTGGCCTCTGATTGGCCAGCAGCTCTTGGTAGGTAGGGCTTCCGCCCCTGGGGACCTGATTCCAGAGGAAGGCCTGCTGGTGGCCTCACCACTGCCTGATTGACATGTGGTTCGGTGGGCCTTCCTGAAAAGAGGCAGCGCGGAGCTCCCGTTTGCTCTCCAGCTGGCAGACGAGACCCCCGACACCTCGACAAGATATCGCCCGTCCTGTTTTATAAACTAAACCTATCTGAAAGCTTTGTCAATTGTTAGCGGCAATTCCAACTGGTACAGCACAGATTTATTGAAAAATGCAGAAAAACAAATTAAGAGGAAAAATAATCAGTTTAGAAAGCAATAGCTAACTAATTTAATGTTTATATTTTATGAATTAGTAAGAGCAAGAATCTGGTCAATTCCAGTAATTATCAACAGTGATTAACTTAAATTGCCATTCTGTAATTGTTTTTCATGTTTACTGCATCCTTTAATTCCAGTCTATATCCTGTTGATGACCAATGGGACATTTTCCATTAACTTTATTGATGCATATACAGACACATGGCTGCCCAGTGTTAACTTAATAGGGTTGGGGATGACTAGATTCTGTACATTGCAATGAGCGTTTGCTTAAATTCCCCCTTCTCTTTAAATTATCTCATCCTTTCTGTGGTCACTGATGAAAACATGCAAAACTTCAAGTGCTGTAAGCCCAAGTTTTAGCTGAGGCTGCAAGAAGTGAATCATGACAAGGTGGTGCACCATGTATATTTCGTGAGTTGACAAAACATGGCACTGTGTCTGCAATTCCCCAGATAATAAATTCCTAGCCCCTTGTTCCTAGCCCCTTGTTTGTTATAATTGGGAAAGTTACCAGAGTCTGCATCTTTCAACACCAACTTGCATTATTCGTTAATGTAGAAAAATGTCCAAAATGAGGATTGATCAAAAACAAATTGAGCACCCAGCCAAAAAAGGAGACATTAGGAGTGGTGCCTGAAAGGTGGGACAAGGAGTTAGGTTTTTAAGATCGTTTTGAAGATGAAGAGGAGGTGAATTCTAGAGCTTAGGGCCTAATTGGTTAAAGGCCTACCCTGTCAAAGTCTTTCATCATAATGCAAGACCTCGATCAGATCACCACCTCAGACAGCTCTCTTACACTCAAAATTTAACTCTTCAAGCCCCTAATTCATCTGACTCATTCCTCCTGGGCCAGTAAGTCATATGAAGGACTTAATTATGTTGAAAAATTTCCCCCATGATATTCGAGTCGAATTGGAAGCAACAGATCTCCAATCCCCAAACATAAGGCCTCAATATTGTTGGGTTCTGCTGACACAGAACAGAAACCCAACACTGTGTATATTTAAAACTTTATCCTTATTACTATTTCTTATTTTTAAACTGGACTATTCTGGTGAACAAAGCCAATTAAGATGGTTGACGCTCCGCCTGGGAGTTATTCCTAGCAGTCTCCAGGACAAAAGAATTCTCCTCTCAGTTTCAGGAATGTCACACCTCGTTATGCCTAAGGAGGTACTAACAGACAACCTGGGATTAGTCAGACCAATTTCAAAGGGAACTACAGGAAGGCCATTTGCATTTGATAAACCGATCTTGCCAGCGGAGTAAATGGGATTACTGAAACAGTGGTTTGCCAAATGCCAGACCCTCAACATAAATAGCACCCCTTTCAACTCATAAGGGCTGGGACATTATCAGTCCTGAGGGCAAGGCCAATTCCAGATGTTGGATGGACATCCTTTTTTGACATCATTGTGGAGAAAGAGTGTTACGTGATCCAAGACTCTGGCCTTTTGAACAGTTTGATATAACCTTTCTGAGCTGCACACTCAGGTTGTTGCATCTGACTGGCAAGCCACAAAGAAGCCGGCTCCCTCCAGACAGGACAACCGGCCCATCTAACCTGACTCTGCTGGAAGATTTTATACTATCACCTACAGAACCAATTCAATTTCTGCGTGTCTACTTCACTTTGCAATGTCAACGCCCCCTGAAAAGCAAGTCTTACACAACACCTGTCTCCTGCCAGCCTCCGTGAAAGGATTCCTCATTGGACTCTGACTTTGGAGGGCATGTGAACCAATATTCAGTTTTTCTGTGGACCTTGTACTATAACCTTCCTTTTCTCTATTCCATCCCCCACCCCTACCACCCAATTTACTGTGTGAATGCAGAGTGGGATGTTGCGGACACTCCTTTCACGGATTTTGAATGTGTGAGTTAATCCTAATTCAGGTTTGCTGTGGGTTATTAGTAAAATTGGATCTCAAAAAAATCAAGGGGGTGGGAAAAATATGCCACCACTTATTCTTTGAAACAAACTAATTCAAAGCACCTTCTGTTTATGAACAGGTGGCAAGAGGAAATCAGTGCTGTTTGAACTGACCCCCTCCTGTCCATAATAATATCAAAGCCCAAATGCACAGCAAATAGCTGTATTTTGTTTATCTGCTAGTTCTGGTAATGGCGTTATCAAGGGGTGTCAGGCTACCAAGGTGTTCCCTGCACCATGTAAATAGTAAGATACAAGAACGGAAGAATGCAGCGTTCTCAGAGACTTGTGGGGCTGGAGGAGGCTATCGAGAATGGGAGGCGTTTGAAGACTGAGATTTGAACACAAACACGATCAATTTAAAACGGAGGCGCTGGGGGATCAGGAGCCAGAGCAGGTCAACAAGCAAGGGATAATGGGCAAGCAGGATTTGATGATGGTTAAGGTGAGGGCAGCAGGATTTTGGATGAGCTGGAATTTTTGGAGGGTGGAGGAAATGGGAGGCCAGCTAGGAGAGCATTAAAATAGTTGAGTCTGGAGGTGACAGAAGCATAGATAGTTTCAGCAGCAGATGGCCGGAGGCAGGAGTGGAGACGGAAAATGCTATTGAGGTGGAAATCTTTGTTCTGGAGAAGGTGTGGGATCGGACATGCAGAGGGAATACGAGAAAATCAATCACCCCACAGCAATAGTTTACAGCTTAAAATTGCCACTTAAAAAGACATGGGAACAGAATGCAAAGAGACGACCTAAAACACAACATGCGCTTTCTTTAATTAACAAGTTCCCTGCCAGGAAACCAATCTAATAGGGAGCTAAGCCTGTCAATCAGGCAGGGAACACTGCAGAAGTGGCTGCAGCCTAGGAGCAGTAAGTTTGTATTGCTGAGGAAAGCCAATTGCAGGGAGATCGGGGGACAGGGTCAGGAGGTCAATGATTTGGGGGGGCTGCTGGACAGTGATTTTGGGGGGTATCCTATCATGGTTGGGGCACCAATCTCAGGGAGAGAAGCAGGTTAGTTTGGGAGGGCTGGAGGGAAGTACTCCTGCTCCTCCTGGCCCATAAGCAGTGTTGGAGCAGCACTCACCTCTTCCATGCAGTAGTCCTCAACTCCCTTTAGCTGTCAGGTTTCCCTGAGGCCCAGGAAACTCAACCAGCCAGTGTTAAAGCTGAAACACGGATATAATCTGAGGCATTCAGACACCTGTATGCACCTCCCACCCCCATGCTGCACCTCTATGTTGTCCAGGTTTTGCTGCCTGTGGGCACAGACTGCTTCAGGTTTAGAGGAGGGGCGAATGGTTCTGAACACCGTTCAGTCACCAATGAACATTCCCACTTCTGACCTTATATTGGAGGAAAGGTTATTGAGGAAGCAGCTGAAGATGGAAAGGCCCAGGAAACTACCCTGAGGAGCTTCTGCAGCTATATCCTGGGACTGAGTTGATTGGCATTCAACAACCACAACCATCCTCTTCTGGATTAGGTATGACTCCAACCAATGGAGAATATCCCCTCCCCACCCCACCCCCGATTTTCATTGACTTCAATCATTCATCCTCAAAAAACTCAATTTATTAAATATGATTTTCCTTTCCCAAAGCCATGCTAAATTTGTCTGATCATACTATAATTTTCTGAGCACATTGTTAAGACTTCCTTAATAATAGATTCTGGCATTTTCCCGATGACTGATACCAGGTTAACTAGCCTGCAGTTCCCTGTTTTCTCTCTCCCTCTTTTCTTAAATTACATTTGCTAACTTAAAATCTACTGGAACAATTCTGGAATCTGGGGTATTTTTTAAAATGATGACCAATGCATCCTTTATATCTGTAACTACCTCTTTTAGAAACTAAAATGTAGGCCAGCAGGACCAGGGGATTTGCCATGTTTTAGGCCCTCAAATTTCTCTAATACTTTTTTCCTCTGTCAATATGAATTACTTTAAGTTCCTCACTCTTATAAGCCTTGATTACTCGCTATTTCTGGCACTCGTAGAACCATAGAAAAGTTACGGTGCAGAAAGAGGCCATTCAGCCCATCATGTCTGTGCCAGTCAGAAAGAAGAAAGAAACTGCCTCATTTTAATTCCACTTTCCAGCACCTTGTCTGTAGCCTTGCAGGTTACAGCTCTTCAGATGTAGATCCAGGTACCTTTTAAATGAATTGAGAATTTCAGCCTCAGCCACCAACTTAGGCAGTGAATTCCAGAAGCCCACCACCCTCTGGGTGAAAAAGTTTTTCCTTATGTCCCCTCTAATCCTTCTACCAATCACCTTAAATCTATGCCCCCTGGTAATTGAGCCCTCAGCGAGGGGAAACAAATCTTTCCTCTCTACCCTATCTAGGCCCCTCATAACTCTGTACACCTTAATTAGGTCACCCCTTAGCCTTCTCTGTTCTAAGGAAAACAACCCTAGCCTATCCAATCTCTCCTCAAAGCTACAATTTTCAAGCCCTGGCCACATTCTTGTAAATCTCCTCAGCACTCTGGAAAGAGCAATTATGTCCTTCCTGTAATGTGGTGAACAGAACTGTACACAAAATTCTAGCTGTGGCCTAACCAGGGTTTTATACAATTCCATCATTACATCTCTGCTTTTGTATTCAATACCTCACCCAATAAAGGAAAGCATTCCATATGCTTTCATGATTGCCTTGTCCACTTGTCCTGTCGCCTTCAAGGATCTGTGGGTATACACTCCAAAGTCTCTCACTTCCTCAACCTCTCTCAATAACTTCCTGTTTATTGAATATTATCTTGCTTTGTTTGCCCTCCCAAAATGCATTACCTCACACTTTTCTGGATTGAATTCCATTTGCCACTTCACTGCCACTCAACCAAACCATTGATCTCATTCTGGAGTCGACAGCTATCCTCTTCACTATCAACTACATGACCAATTTTTGTGTCATCTACAAATTTCCCAATCATGCTCCCATATTTAAGTCTAAATCATGAATATATACAACAAACAGCAAGGGTCCAACACTGAGCCCCCTGGAACAGCATTGGAAACAGTTTTCCATTCGTATCTAATTTGTTCAAGGTCTCTGCCATTTCCTCATTCCCCATGATAATTTCTCCTGTCTCTGCCCCCTGAGGGGACCAACATTTACATTAGCTACTCTCCTTTTTGTATATTTGTAAAAGCTCTTACACTCTGTTTGTATATTCTTGGCCAGTTTATTCTCATTCTATTTTCTCCCATTTTGCCAACTTTTTGGTCGCCCTTTGCTGGTTTCTAAAACTTTTCCAAGGCTGAATGCATGTGCAGCCGGGAATGTTTAAGACTTGTTATTAACTGGCTCTGCTGTCCAAATTGGCAGAGTTATTTAGCGTCATAATCTGCCCAACTGCCAAAGCTTCTGCTGCATATATAGGCACACCCACACTGATGCCCTTCCCAACATGGCTTGCCACGCAGGTCACACCAGAAATGATAAGTATTTATTCCCCTCCCCACTCCCAGCCCCCACCCATCCACCCCACCCTCCAACCCCAAATTTTCACCAACTCTAGCTTTCATAGTGCTGGATCCAGCAGAGCTATGGAGGTGACTTTTTCAGACATATTCTCCAAGCCTACTTGCCAACCAATTCATAATTTTAAAGACCATTATTAGGTCTCCTCCAAGTCTCTCCTTTTCTAAAGAACAAAGCTCTAAATCTTTCATTTAGCTATAATCGCTTGGTTATGGTACCATCCTTGTAAATCCATTTTGCACTTACTGCAGTGCTTCTACATCCTTTTTAGTGGTAAGGAAACCAAAACTGTGTGCAAGTTGGCTTGTCCAGGATCCGTTACAAATTTAACATAAACTGCACTAATTTTGAATACTGGAGACCTAAAAATAAATGGCAGAGTTTTGTTCGAATTTTTAGTTGCTTTGCTGACCTGCGGTGCTGCTTTTAATGATTTGTTCACCTGCATTCTAAAGTCCCTTCACTCTTCAGCTCCATTCAGTTTCTTTTTTTTAAGGATGTGGTGATCTTTACGTTTTACCTACCAAAGCAACATTTATCTATGTTAAAATTAATTTGCCAATTAACAGTCCATAATGCAATTTTTCAATTCTCTTCTTGTTTTATGTTGCATTTCTCCTCAGTGTTAGCTATACCCTCTGGTTTAGTGTCATCTGAAAAATTTTGATAGGATTGCTTATTCCCATGTCCACTTAATCAACACCAATTATGAGTAACAGTGGTCCCAGCACTGATCCTTGTGGAACACCGCTTTCTAACTGCCTCCAATCTGAATTACTGCCCTTTATCCCTACTTCTTGCTTTCTATTTCTTAGTTAACGTGCTGTCCATTCAGCTATTTGGCCGCTGACACCACGTGCCCTAACCCTTGTCACAAGCTGACTATGTGGTACTTTGTCAAAGGCCTTTTGAAAATGTAGAATATGTGGATTGTCACGTAGAAAGGGTACGAGAAAGATATTTTTAAAAGGGAGGATGTTGGAACAGACACTTGGGATTCAAAGGTCTGCAATCTTTCAACCAAGCTTGGAACTGTGACATGTTTGAGTCCTATAGCTAAACTCACTGACTTGGTTTTAGGTGTTGTGTTGTGTTGTGTAGTAGGTTTCACCATGGCCTTCCGTGTCTGTGGATACATGTCCTTTACAATCTAGAGAGTTAGGATGTTGGCACTTGCCCTTGTGTTAATCTTGGCCAATAATGAATAATTACCAACTTTCTTGAGACAGATAATTTAAATTTTGGCAAACACTTTGGATGGTGTGACTCTATGATTTCCACGTGATTGACAGTGTGAAACCCACGTTCACCAACCTTCGTCTTGTTGTGCACATCATTGTCATTTTCTGGTTTGTCAATCACCTCATGTATATGTTTCTGATGGGATGCTGGATGATCATTCTTATTGCTTGAAGGTATCTGTTGTGTACGGTCTGTTTGGATCAGCACAGGGCTCTTTGTAGCTGTATGAGCCTTTGCTCTAGTGCACTGCGGCTGCCAACGGTCCCTTCTGCCACATGCCTTGCAGAATTACTGGAAAGCTGCCCACCCTCAGTTTGCTCCCCAGGAGGCAGTCATGGACCCATTAGACCCCTCTCTTGCATGTTCACCTGTACATCCCTTCCTCCTAACCCCTTCCCTCTGGAACCCCTGCCCCCCTCCGGACTCCTTCCCCACATGGAACCCCCTTCCCCACTCTTAGTCTTTCCACCCTCACCAGACTTTCCCCTGCTTAGTCCCTCCCCCTTCCTTGGTGCGTGTAGAAGACCACACCTTCCGCATGACTTGCTGGGTTTAGGTGTTCTAGTGAGTGATTCAACAATTGGGATTGTGCTTAGGATCTATAAGCTTCATCGACCTGAGAGGATCACTTTATACTTATGTTCATCCTTGAGTAGCTCCTCGATGTTATACATTTTGGGCTTGTTTAGCAGATCTTTCTGTAAACCTTCCATGGGAGTGGATGCGATCACTAATTCAACAATTCTGTCTGCTAGTTCTGCATCTGAAAAATCACAGCATGTACCCTTTTCTCTGCATCTAATAATTAAGTGGTCTATGGATTCTGTAGGCTGTTTTTGAAATGACATGAACTCTAGTCGATGAATACAGAAGTTTAAAACAAAAACAAATTAAAACAAGAAGTTTAACCTGATTCTGAACCGGTCTTCCGATGTAGTCCTTAGCTGTTGGGGAACTTTTAGCTCTTCTGCTGTTAATCCTGCCATGTTCAGCCTGGGACCTTCATTCCCAATTGCTAGGTGGCATCGAGATATTTCGGTCGGCGGGACGCGCTATGCAGCGGGACGCGCGCCCGCCATTATTTGAAGGCCTTGTTAAGGCCATTAACTCTTCAATCGACCAGGATTTTGAGGAGCCCGTGCGAACTTCAGCTCAGCACACGGGCCCAACGGGCAGGCGGGTAAGTGATTTCTTTTACAAACCTCATCCAGTGGCGAGATGAGGTTTGATATCGGAATTATAAAATAGTAATAAAGTTTTTGTGTATTTCATTATGTCCCAACTCGTGTGTTAATGATTTTTTTATTTTTCTGTTTTTAAAGTTTCACTGGTTTTCAGCGATCTCCCTGAGGCAGCACTTTGCCTCAGGGAGATGTGAGCTCTATCGTGCGCATGCATGAAAGAGCGCACTTTGGCAGCTGGGGAATCCCTCCCACCCACACAGGAAGTGCATAGCATTCCCGCTAGGTGACCTGCTGGGTGGGCCTTAATTGGCCCGCCCACTTAAAATGGCGGCGGGACCTGTTTCGGCGGCAGTGATCGGCTGCCCGCCCGCCAGAGTCGGTCGGGCCCGCCCATCAAGGGCAAAATTCTGCCCATGGTGTTCCCCAACCCCCGACTCTCAATCGGATTCCCCTCTATCCGACCTGACCCAGCGCCCCTCCTGCCACAGGCCTGACCACCACCCCCCCCCACCTCTGAAGCACCCACCTCCCACCCCCACTCCCCTCCCGCTCCTGACCGACTTCCTCCCCCCCACTGCCCCCGACACCCCCCCAAAAGGCCTGACCCCACCCCCATCCCCCATGCTGTCCGACCACCCCCTCCACACTCCCACCGATGTCCGACCCCACCCACCCCAACCCACCATCACCCCTGACTTCCGACCCACCCCCACGTCTGACATCCCTTCCACCCCCGACATCCGACTCCCCCCAACATCCCCCCCCCACCAAAGTCTGACACCAGCTAGTGCCGTAAAAAAGGGGCGTGTCCTTCTTCACTCCGACTCTGCTGGACAGTGACGATGGGCCTCAGAGACTTCTGCGCTACCTGGATCTCGCCCAGCCAGAGCTGGAAGGCAAGCAAGACAGGCACGGAAGAAATTTTGTGCAAGTAATTGGACATGGAGTGGAAATCCAACACTGATTGCCAATCCAAGGAAATTTTATCTCATTGTTTTGCCACATTATTTCAGTCCACTTGGGTTGCATAGGCCCATAATCCTTTCTGATTCACTGGCTTTGACCCCTTGCCAACATAGGGCCTCCGTCAATCTGAAATGCTCAAAGCTCTTCTATGGTACCTTTTACCAAACAGAATAAAACATTTATCTGCAATATCTATGGGTTCAGTGCAAGCCAAGGAATGGTCTTTCCATTCATACGTGACTGACTGAGAGGAAATGCAGTACAGGGCAAGACAAGCAGTGTCAACATTTTCAAACTGCCTCCAGGAAAACAATACCGTTGTTGGAATGAATAAGCAGCGTTCTTCGCTTACTGAAACAAGGGAATAAGTTCCAAGTATTCAGGAAGACAATAATTTTGCAGAAAATACATTTATCAGACTAAACATTGTTTGTATCTAATGGGGCCACGGACAGCAAAAAAGCTTTAAAATATGATCATAATGAAACTGAAAATTGGTGGGAATTCACAGTATTAAATAATTCACCCCCTGACTCCCCAAAGTCTGTCCACCATCTACAAGGCACAAGTCAGGAGTGTGATGGAACACTCTCCACTTAACTGAATGAGTGTAGATCCAACAACACTCAAGAAGCTCAACACAATCCACCACCTTAAACTTTCACTCCCTCTAGTACCACAGTGGCAGCAGTGTGTACTTCCTTCAAGATGCGCTGCAGCAACTCACTAAGGCTCCTTCAACAGCACCTTCCAAACCCGTGATCTCTGCCACCTGGAAGGACAAGGACGGCAAGCACATGGGAACACCACCACCTGCAAGTTTATTCCAAGTCACTCACCATCCTAACATGGAAATATACTGCGGTTCCTGCACTGTCTCTGGGTCAAGATCCTGGAACTCCCTAACAGCTCTGTGCATGAACCTACACCACATAGACTGCAGCGGTTCAAGAAGGCAGCTCACCACCACCTTCCTAGGGCAACTAGGGATGGACAATAAATGCTGGTCTTTTCTGGAAGGCTCACATCCCCTGGAAGAATAATAATAAAAGAGCTGCATCAGCATCTTAACTTGTTGGGCATAGCCGAAGGAAACTGATGTCATCTTCATCCCGAGCACTCTGGTTGGAACACTAGCTTTAATAACATCTAACTTTGGTCGCCTCCCTTATCTTCCTGCCTGTTCTTTCCCATCCATCTCCCCCACTTCACTCCCTTCACATTCAGAGCCATTGTTACATTCCTTATATCTTTTTAATGCTTATTTGTTGACTGAGATAACCCTTTGTGTGATATCTAGCACATTTTCATCGCTTCAATCTTTTTCAGAAGCTGTTTGCTACGTATTAAACCACTGGCACCATTGAGATGGTGCTAAGAGTGCCTGCCCTTTCACTTTTTCAAAGGTCATCGACCTGAAACCTTAACTTTGCTTCCCTCTCCACAGATGCTGCCTGACCTGGAGTATTTCCTGCATCTTGTTTTTTTTCCCCTTCATTCTAACTTATTGTTCTTCTCACCTCTCTTTGTTTTATAAAGTTTTATAGGAAGGGCTCACTTAACTTCCAGATTTCCAGCCCAAACAAAGGATTTGCCTTTGAAATACACACCCCTACCATTCCTCTTTCCAGATATTGGCAGACCTGCCAAGCACCTCCAGCACTTGCGTTTTTATTTCACATGTCAGCATTTTTAATTGGGACCCGCAAATGATTATTAATCAGCTAATTATTAATTTGCTCCTTGCACAGCAGGTGGCAGCACTGATGCAGCAATTTGGTTAAATATTTCAGGTCTGTTAGATTCACTGCCGTCGGTCAAAACTTGAGTATAGCGGATCCTTTAACCACGTCAGCAACCCAGATAAATGCAACATCCAAAAGATGTGCAACAAAATAATATATTTTAAAGCGCGGCCTCACTGGTTGTCACTGATGCCCGTTCGAGAGAACTTAAAAAAAAATGTTAGTGTTGCTATTCTGATTCCAGCTGGTGCACTTAATAAATTCAATAAATAAACGAAAATATATTTGAAATGGAAACACTGCTCGTTACTTTAGTAAACACTCTTTGTAAGCAATATTCCTAAATGTAAGTGTTTTTTAAAGCTGGAATATATTTAAGGTCCTTTTGATTAGTTGTATTTTTTAAAAAAAAATAAACCTCATAATAAAGTTTGACTCAACAAAGAGCACATTGTTGACGCCGGGACATGGAAACCCGGGAGGACAGTGTCTGCTTTGTACTAAATGTCTATAAACAGATGGTGTATATTTTCAATGCCTGTTTTACAACTTTTTATCAGCAATCAAAAGAGTTTTGCAAATGAATAACAAAAGCACCTTGCTGACTTTGCCAACCCCACCCTGTTGTGTTAGCCTGTAAACAACGTGGGAAGGAATGAAAAGCGACAAAAAGATATCGGAGGCGAGGCCCAGATTTAGCTGTGGTAGAAACTTGACAACGTTCACCGTCACTACTCGGCTGAAGAGTTTGGACATAGGCTACCATAGAAATCCGGGAGTTGCTGTCAGTGAGTGTGCTCTCCTGCAATAGGGTGTGCTATAGAAATTCCTGCAGACTACTGTCTGTGATTCGATGGGACCTTCTACTCTCACACTGTTTCAGTCCCACTGCCAAAAAAAAACTGGAAAATGTTACATCTTGTTGGTTTTTTTTACAGTGTGATCATTTAATAATTATCACTAAACACCCTCTCTGAGCCTGAAATGATACATGGGGAATGTTAGATTTCTCACAGTGATTAAATAATTCCACATCATTTTTAAAACATTTTTTCTTTTTTTTAAAAAAAGTCTGTTTATCTTTAGTCTAGCTCCCACCTTAATACAGTCAGACATAGATTACGCTATATAAAAAAAAATTAAATTAAAGCTCAAGGAGTTTTAAGTGTTTTTGACCTTCTGGTTCGCTGTGTGGGAATACTTCAATTTGATTGGTTGCCTGCCTTCTTGATGACATTACTGCTGTTGTGGGCTGAGCCAGACCTCTCGACTTGCTCCCAGATTTGAACTGTCCTAGCGAAAGGGGAAAACCAGCCACTAGGGTCTTGACGCCAGTTTTCTTCCAGGTCAGCAGTAAGCAGCCTTGCTTCACCACTGACTGTACAATGCAGGCCTTAAGAAACAGAAGGGACACTTTCCATTTTGTCAAGTGAAAAACCTTTCTCTGCCAGATCCACAAGTTCAATTGTCCCCACGCACTGGTTCAGAAACAGGCTTTATAATTGGCCAAATTCTGTATGAGAACGCAAAAGCTAGTAATTTTATAAAGATTACAATTTTGTGGACTGCCTTGCTTGATGTGGGTATAGTTTTTTTTAAAAATACCTGCTGCAGTGAAGTAAAATAGTGCTAATATTCATTTGTGCAGAATTGAATCTCTAATTGAAAATTATGACAGTCCTTTAATATTTTAGATACTAAGGATAAAGATTTTCAAACTAGCAATTGCGGAACATGAGGTGCAGCTCTAAGGGAAGATTGTGAAGTTATTATGTTTCTGCCAATCAGTTTTCATAATTTCATTTATTCTTTCATGGGATTGTGGGCATCACTGGCAAGGCCAGCATTTGTTGCCCATCTCTAATTGCCCTTGAACTGAGTAGCTTGTGAGGTCATTTCAGGGTCAACCACACTGCTGTGCATCTGGCGTCACATGTAGGCCAGACCAGGTAAAGATGGCAGATGACCTTCCCTAAATGACATTAGTGAAGCAGATGGGCTTTTGCAACAACCGATGACAGTTTCATGGACACCATTACTGAGACTAGCTTTATATCCCAGATTTATTTCAAATTTCACCAGCTGCCATGGTGAAATTTCAACCCATGTCCCCAGAGCACTAGCCTGGGCCTCTGGATTACTAGTCCTGTGACATTACCACTACACCACTGTCTGCCCCACCCCCTAATGATCAGCGTACTATGTTTTTTTGCTACGTATATAATATATATGCGCTTGCAATGGTAACATTGTTTTAGTATTGGCTGTTGACACTGCCTTTCAAAAGTTAGGACTGGATATCCTGGATACTGTGTCAATCCCATGGGTCACATTTGCACAATGAAACCCATTTTCCATGGGATTCAGCTGGCGATGGAAGGGAGGTGGTTATTTTTCTATCTTTGTTTCAATGCAATGTAATTTAATACATAAGTGATTCTCCATATATGGCTAATTGGGAATCCAGATGGTGATAACTGCATGAACTGCATAAGTGCATGAACTTCAGAAAGCTAGTATGCAGGTACAACAAGTAATTACGAAAGCTAATGGAATGTTATAATTTATTGTATATAAAAGCAGGGAGGTTATACATCAGTTGTACAGGGCACTAGTGAGACCACATCTGGAGTACTGTGTACAGTGTTGGTCTCCTTATTTAAAGAAAGATGTAAGTGCATTAGAAGCAGCTCAGAGAAGGTTTACTAGGCTAATACCAGGACTGGGTGGGTTGTCTTATGAGAAAAGGATGGACAGGTTAGGCTTGGATTCACTGGCATTTAGAAGAGTAAGAGGTGACTTAATTGAAACCTTTATGATCCTGAGGGGTCTTGACAGGGTAGATGTGGAGAGGATGTTTCCTCTTGTGGGAGAATCTAGAACTAGGGGTCACTGTTTAAAAATAAGGAGTTGCTCATTTAAGACAGAGATGAGAAGAATTTTTTTCTCTCAGAGGGCTGTGAGTCGTTGGAACTCTCTTTCTCAAAAGGAGGTGGAAGCAGAGTCTTTGAATATTTTTAATGCAGAGCCAGATAGCTTCTTGATTAACAAGGGGGTGAAAGGTTATTGGGATAGGCAAGAATGTGGGGTTGAGGTTACATTCAGATCAGCCACGATCTTATAGAATGGTGGAGCAGGCTCAAGGGGCCGAGTTGCCTACTCCTGCTCCTAATTCGTATGTTTATTTGTACATATGAACCTTTTATTACTTGAGGCATGGAATATTCATTTCTTGCAGATGCATTTACCTTTTGACTTTTATAGAGGTCTATCTGGTAGGATTTCAGGGGAAACTTGGGAATTCACCAGATGAACTCTCCAAGTGGAATCAGGAAGGAAGGGATGCGAGCAGAGGGACTGCTTCGCCGTTCATTGAATGTCAACAAGGACTGGGGACATGCCTAACATTATGCCTGGCCCCTAATCACCCATAATATCTGATTTCTGCCCCAAAGAGGGGCAACTGTTCTCAGCTGATGTCTTGTTCACTCTGCCCAGCGACATGTTTTGACCCCCATGTCAGAAACTTTACATCTCCTGCACCAATGCAATGTTTCCATTCTGAACATTGGCCATCCTTGTTCCTTGGGTAATGATTCGATGAGTGCAGGCCATTCGCCTGTATTTATCTCAAGAGGTCATTATTGATTTCTAAGCCTAGTGAGTGCCAATAGGCTTTCCAACCATGAAGGGAAACATTTCAGGAGAGGAGAGTGATTGCCCTGGATGTCAAGGCAGCATTTGACCAAGTGTGGCATCAAGAAGCCCTGGAAATATTTGGCAAAGCATAACATTGGAATTAATGCATGTGTTTATTCCTGGGCAATCTCCCTTGGCAGTGCATACAGTAAGCCAAGACCATGTGAAGTCCTCAGGTGAAGTGGGCTACAGCGTCAGGAATAATTAAACCAGGCTGCTCAGATGTAATTGTACCTTTATATGAAAGTAATACACTCTGTTAGTTTTTATGTTGTCATTATAAATTCTAATGTTCACATATATCGTGGAAATTATTTATATGAGCTGCTTATCCTGGAATTACACCTACCCAGCGATGGACCTGCAGCACATCCAATAGTGGAAGGGTGAAATTTCTGTACTGCCAGCTTACATGAGCAGTTTTTATTATATGTCTGAAGATTAGAGTTTATAATGGCACCAGTTGATGAGTGCAATGTATATGACCCACAGACACGTGGGGAACAATTCATTACAACTCCCGGTAATGTAATAAAGGTGCATTTAGTGCGCTGCGAACATTGCTTATGATTCAAGAGAAGTTGTTGCAAAATAATTGGATAAAATATCTTGAAAGCTTTGAATTTTGAAGGTAAAACTTGTAATATCTAGTTGCAGCTTAAAGGGAGGTGTGCCTTTTCCTAAAAGTCATTTTACCAGCTCAAACTTCCATTGTATTTCTTTTCTTTATAGATTTGCTTTTAAAAGCTGACTTACGCTGCACTATTTTTAGAAACATTGCTGAACGAGACCAGTCTCAAAGAATCTGGTGGTAGAGAGAAAGAGCGAACACCAGCTGACTAATTTAGAAATTTTGGCAGGAGCATTGAACTGTTAGGAGGAAAATAGAAACAGCAAATAGCTACAAACATAATGAGGCACTACATCACATATACTAGGAGAATACTGAAAATATTCTGGCCCAATAAAGTAAATTAGATTTACAGGGCCTATTTGAAATAAAAGCTGGCGATTTCAGACCAGAGCAGGAAAGAATACATAAGGGGTCTGAACAGAGTAGATGGGGAGAAACTGTTACTGTTGGCAGAAGGATCAAGAATCATGGAACACATACCTCCACATGCCTCTGTCAAATCTCTTCTCTAAGGAGACCAACCACAGCTTCTCCAATCTATCCACATCCCGCATTTCAAAGAACAGCTGAGGGGTTCCTCCTGGTGTTCTGGACAATATTTATCCTGTATTAACTATTAAAAACAGATCCCCTGGTCATTATCTCCTTGTTTCTGGGAGCTTGCCATGTGCAAATTGGCAATCTCATTTTCAACATTGCAATGGTGAGTACACTTTAAAAAAGAAAATCATTAGCTGTAAAATGTTTTGTGACTTGCTGAGGTCATGAAAATCATGAAATAAATGTAAATCTTTCTTTCTAATGTCCTCTTGTGATAGATGTTAAGTGTATTGTAATAATGGTTTAGGCATTCTACTTAAATTGGTCAAAGCTACCTCTGAGTCAGTGATTTTTAAAGATTTCTTTGTAATATGTGATTCACAATGAAGCAAAAAGAAAGTAAAATCACTAAAACATATTTACAAAACAATAAACAAACACATCCAATACAGTACAGAGAGAGCTCTGAACTGTTGGAGGTGTCGTCTAAGACCTGAATCCAAAGCCCCGTCTGTCATCACAGGTGGGCATAAAGGGTCCCAACATGCAAAGCACTATATCAGCATCATCCAATAGAATTTGCTGACTAGCCATAGGTGTGACTGTGGCAACATTATTTTAGCCACATGCACTGATTTTAGCAGAAAACACCATACACACACATTAGATAGGTAAAAACAAAAAACTACTGCGGATGCTGGAAATCCAAAACAAAAACAGAATTACCTGGAAAAACTCAGCAGGTCTGGCAGCATCAGCGGAGAAGAAAAGAGTTGACGTTTCGAGTCCTCATGACCCTTCAGCAGAACTGAGTAAAGTTAGGAGAGGGGTGAAATATAAGCTGGTTTAAGTTGAGGGGAGAGAAGTTGAGGGGGGGTGGTGGTAGTAGGGACAAGCAAGCAGTGATAGGAGCAGATAATCAAAAGATGTCACAGACAAAGGAACAAAGAGGTGTTAAAGGTGGTGATATTATCTAAGAGAATGTGCTAATTAAGAATGGATGGCAGGACACTCAAGGTACAGCTCTAGTGGGGGTGGGGTGGAAAGACTGACAGGGCATTACAGATTTAAAAGTAATGGAAATAGGTGGGAAAAGAAAAATCTATATAAATTATTGGAAAAAAACAAAAGGGAGGGGGAAGAAACGGAAAGGGGGTGGGGATGGGGGAGGGAGTTCAAGATCTAAAGTTGTTGAATTCAATATTCAGTCCGGAAGGCTGTAAAGTGCCTAGTCGGAAGATGAGGTGCTGTTCCTCCAGTTTGCGTTGGGCTTCACTGGAACAATGCAGCAAGCCAAGGACAGACATGTGGGCAAGAGAGCAGGGTGGAGTGTTAAAATGGCAAGCAACAGGGAGGTTTGGGTCTTTCTTGCAGACAGACTGCAGGTGTTCTGCAAAGCAGTCGCCCAGTTTACGTTTGGTCTCTCCAATGTAGAGGAGACCGCATTGGGAGCAACGAATGCAATAGATTAAGTTAGGGGAAATGCAAGTGAAATGCTGCTTCACTTGAAAGGAGTGTTTAGGCTCTTGGAAGGTGAGGAGAGAGGAAGTGAAGGGGCAGGTGTTGCATCTTCCCCTTGTCCTCACTTATCACCCCAGCAGCCTCCGCATTCAAAGGATCATCCTCCGCCATTTCCACCAACTCCAGCATGATGCCACCACCAAACACATCTTCCCTTCACCCCCCCAGCGGCATTCCGTAGGGATCATTCCCTCCGGGACACCCTGGTCCACTCCTCCATCACCCCCTACTCCTCAACCCCCACCTATGGCACCTCCCCATGCCCACGCAGAAGATGCAACACCTGCCCCTTCACTTCCTCTCTCCTCACCGTCCAAGGGCCCAAACACTCCTTTCAAGTGAAGCAGCATTTCACTTGCATTTCCCCTAACTTAGTCTACTGCATTCGTTGCTCCCAATGCGGTCTCCTCTACATTGGAGAGACCAAACGTAAACTGGGCGACCGCTTTGCAGAACACCTGCGGTCTGTCCGCAAGAAAGACCCAAACCTCCCTGTCGCTTGCCATTTTGACACTCCACCCTGCTCTCTTGCCCACATGTCTGTCCTTGGCTTGCTGCATTGTTCCAGTGAAGCCCAACGCAAACTGGAGGAACAGCACCTCATCTTCCGACTAGGCACTTTACAGCCTTCCGGAATGAATATTGAATTCAACAACTTTAGATCTTGAACTCCCTCCCCCATCCCCACCCCCTTTCCGTTTCTTCCCCCTCCCTTTTGTTTTTTCCAATAATTTATATAGATTTTTCTTTTCCCACCTATTTCCATTATTTTTAAATCTGTAATGCCCTGTCAGTCTTTCCACCCCAACCCCACTAGAGCTGTAGTGTCCTGCCATCCATTCTTAATTAGCACATTCTCTTAGATAATATCACCACCTTCAACACCTCTTTGTTCCTTTGTCTGTGACATCTTTTGATTATCTGCTCCTATCACTGCTTGCTTGTCCCTACTTCCACCACCCCCGTGCCCACCCCCCCCCCCACCCCCCACCCACCCCAACTTCTCTACCCCCACCTTAAACCAGCTTATATTTCACCCCTCTCCTAACTTTACTCAGTTCTGCTGAAGGGTCATGAGGACTCGAAACATCAACTCTTTTCTTCTCCGCCGATGCTGCCAGGCCTGCTGAGTTTTTCCAGGTAATTCTGTTTTTGTTTTACATAGGTAAATGTAATTTCCATGTAATTTTACTTAACCAATATCTACTGCCATTCAGCAACCAAACACACAGAATGATCAAAAAGCATTGGCATGCTTTTTTTTTGTCTTGCAATTTTACCATCTTTCTTTAAATAAGGAAACCAGTGCTGTACACACTACTCCAGATGTGGTCTCACCAATTCCCTGTACAACTGAAGCATAACCTCCCTACTTTTGTAATTAATTCCCCTCAAAATAAATGATGACATTCTATTAGCTTTCCTAAATACCTGCTGTGTCTGTGTACCAACCTTTTGTGATTCATGCACTAGGACACCCAGATCCCTCTGAATCTCGGAGCTCTGCAATCTCTCGCCATTTAGACAATAAGCTTTTTTATTCTTCCTGCCAAAATGAACATTTTCACATTTGCTCACATTATACTCCATTAGCCAGATCTTTGCCCACTCACTTTGTGGCCTCCTTACATCCTCTTTACAATTTACTTTCCTACCTATCTTTGTGTCATCAGCAAATTTAGCAACCATTCCTTTGGTTCCTTCATCCAAGCCATTTACATAAATTGTAAAAAGTTGAGGCCCCAGCACTGATCTCTGTGGCACACCACTCATCACATCCTGCCAACCAGAAAAAGATTCATTTATGCCAACTCTCTGCTTCCTGTTAGCTAGCCAATCTTCTATCCATGCCAATATGTTTCCCCACTAAACCATGAGCTTTTATTTTCTGAAATAACCTTTGATGTGGCACTTTATCAAATACCTTCTGGAAATCTGAGTACAGTACATCCATCAGTTCCCCTTTATCCACAGCACGTGTAACTCCTTCAAAGAACTCCAATAAATTAGTTAAACATGATTTCCCTTTTACAAAACCATGTTGACTCTGTCTGATTACCTTGAATTTTTCTAAATGCCCTGCTTTAACATCTTTAATAATAGCTTCTAACACTTTCCTTATGACAGATGTTTTGCTAACTGACCTATAGTTTCCTGCTTTCTGTCTCCCTTTTTGAATAAAGAAATTATATTTGCTATTAGCCAACCTCACTAGCCACTACTTTCAAGACCTTAGGATGAAGTTCATACAGACCCGGGGATTTGTCAGCCTGCAGCTCCAACAATTTGCTCAATACCACTTCCCTGGTGATTGTAATTTTCCCGAGTTCCTCCCTCGCTTTCATTTCTGGATTTACAGCTATTTCCAGGATGTTACTTGTGTTCTCTATAGTGAAGCCCAAATCAAAATGCCTGTTTAATTCATCCGCCATCTCCTTACTTTCCATTATCAATTCCCCAGACGCACCCTCTATAGGACCAACGCTCGCTTTGTTAACACTTTTCTTATTTAAATATCTATAAACATATTACTATCTGTCTTTATATTACTAGCTAGCTTTGTCTCATACTCTAATTTTTCCCTCCTTATTAATCTTTTTGTCATTCTTTGCTGTTCTTTATATTCTTTCTAATCTTCTGGCCTGCCACCCATCTTTGCATAATTATATGTTCTTTAAGTTTGATACTGTCTTTAACTTGTTTAGTTAACCACGGATGGTGGGCCCTCCTCTTGGAATTTCACTTTAAAAGATATTGATAAAAATCAATACATCATAATCTACTCTCCATACCTGTCATTACTGCAGCACCCAGTTTCAATTAAGCACTGAGTTATTTTTGCCTGTCACTTCTTGTTTACATTTAACCAAAAAATTGCAAGTGATATCCTCTTTGGGGCATTTAATTGTGCATACCCCTAATTCTCCAGTGTAGTATTTCATGACCAATCTCTATTTTGGGATGCTAAAGGCAATGGTTGTTTCATTTTGTTCAAATATTTTCACGGTATTTTTTCACTACAATCTATGATGCTGATAAATGTTAACTAAATTTTAACTAATTTAGGTTAATTGTAAAAAAATTTATTCTTCGTGGTTTGGATTCTGCCTGGCTCAGTAAGGATTCTTCAATCTGTTTGGTTGAAGATCCTCACTGTTGCTTTCCATGTTCACAGATACCACCGAGGTGCTGTAGAGGGTGCCATACTGGAAAAGGCAGTGGGCAGAATTTTCGCCTGGGCGGGCACGCGCCAGACCCGAACAGGAGTGACATAGTTTGCGATGAAGTTGGGCAAGCACTACAACGTCATCATACACCCTCGTGATATTACGCTCAGCCGGCACATGCGAGAGGTGGCAGCCCACCCGCCGACAATTAAGAGGCCTATTAAGGCCCTTTTCTTTTGCTGCCCATTCAACTGTTTGGTTGGCTGGCGGTCAAATAGGCCAGACAGTTGCATTTTTAACAAAACCTCATCCACGGGCGGAATGAGGTTTGTAACGGTTACTGAAAAACAATAAAAAGTCACATGTGGGGACATGTTTATCTAATATGTAAAAAGTTTATTTTTCATTTTAAAACCCTTCAGCTTCCTGAGGCAGCTCTGTGCCTTCAGGGAGCTGTCAGTGTGCCCTCCCCTGTGCATGTTCACACTTCGCACTTGCTTTCTTCCCGCTCACACACCAGCAGCGCTGAGGCTCTTTGCGTGCCTTTCACACTGGCTGGCCATTAATTGGCCTGCCAACGTGAAACCATGGTCGGAGCTCGATCGCAGGCGGCAGTCAGTGTCGCAGCTGTTCCCGGGCCCGCCCACCGTGCCCACCCAACGAGGGGAAAATCCTGCCCACTGAACTAGAACTTGCCATTATTTTCGCAACATGTTTCCCGGGTAAAGTTGTTTTCCAAATGTTAGTTTACCTGATGAGGCTGGAGACATTGGGAAAGGCAGTTGCTATTTCTCTTTCCTGTCAGCTGCACTTTAACTCTTTGTTTGGAGTGATAGCAATGGCTTCATTATCGGTGGATGTTTAATGAAGTTTTTTGTGCTGTATATCAAGTACCATCAATTGTGATACTGCTTTAATTGTTTTAATGCTGATCAACATACTACTGAATATGTAAATAGTTTAGTATTCATCATCACAGGAAGTGATGCAAGCTAGTACATGATATAATTCTGCAGAAGTGTTAGTCAGCAGGTAGCATGTGTAAAGCAGTGCTCTCCTGAATTTTGTTATTCTTTAATAAAGAATCCTTCATTTAATTTACCAATTATTGTTGCAGTGTTTGATACATTTGCGTTAAGAACCAATAACACAACATGGTGGCAGCAGTGTAGATGTACATAATGTGTTAGCAGCAGTGTTCGCCATAGCAACAGTGATCACAAGCATGACATTGTGCACAACTGGAGAAGCCAAAAAAAAAGCCTGGACCAACAATGCAAATGGCTGGAAGAAGCAGTGGCACTGCGATTTAGGACTGGGTTCGAAAGTCACCCTTGAAAATCAATACTCCGAGAGAGTGAGTATTTCAAAGGGAAATTTTATCAGAAAGATAGCCACCCAGAGAAACAGTCTTCTGGCCGAATTGGGCTCCAAAATGTTTATCCGAATTGGGGCTGTGAGGCTGCAACACCATTAAGTGTAATGGATTTTCCCGCCCAAAAGATTGCTGTGGGGGAGCCACCCTGTGCAGAGGCTGAAAGCCTGAAATGGAGCCACAGAGCTCAGCATGGAAGAAGTCCAGTTCTGCAGGCACAGTAGACCTGCTTTATTTTTCCTCGAAGAAAAGTCGCTAAAGGAAAAATAGTTTAAAACGGAAGACTCTGGGAAAGTGAATTTTTGGAAGCAAGACATTTTGACACCATGACAACAAAATACCCAGCTCTGAACTAGAAGGTTCAGGATGTCCTTCATGAATTTCAACTATTTCAACAGCGTAGGGAGTTCTTTTTTGGACCTTGCAGTTGCAGAACCCAACAAGCAAACAATAAAAATAAAGATAGCAATTGGCAGTGAAGGTCTTGATTGCATCAGCACTTCTGGACTGTCAGAGGCAGACCAGAAAGACCCATCTAAACTCTGGATAATGTTGGAAGATCAGCTAAGGGCCAAGGTTAACTTTAAAATCCAATGGCTCAAACTGATGGTTTTTGGACCAAACTATTGACCAGTTCATCAGTAGATGTTGAGATAAAGGCAACGATTGCAATTTGTCAGATTCAGAACTCGCTGAGAGAATCATGGAGTAATTGCATTGACCCCAACAGAGGCAATTCCAAGAGGATCTGCTTAATAAGACAAAAGGATATGACATTGATAATCTACTCAAAGATGGCATAAAATCCAAAGCCATAGCTGCAAGCAATGCATACAAGTGCTTAGAACAGCAACAACTATTAGTACGCTAACCAAGGAACCTAGAGCAAGGCAAAGCATGCAGAAAATGCAGGCTATTGCATCAGCCACGTAACTCTCCTGCATTCAGAGACACCTGCAAGGCATGTCGTCCAAAAGGACACTGGGCAAGATTATGCAGTAAGTCTGGCAGCGAAGAAGTGGCCTGAAGCCACAGCTCAACAAAAAACAGAAGTCGCCTAGTGACAACAGTAAAAGAGAGTTCACCAAGTACCATTTTGAAGACAGGAATGTCCATGAGATATGCAGGGACCCAGACAACAAAGAAAGCATTGAAAGAGGCAAACTCAAACTCAAAAGTAAATGAACTTCCATACAGTGACAGTCACACAGTATATGGATGCAATTCCAAAACTGGGAGCTTTCGCCACAGTCAAAATCGTATTTCCAAACAAAAATGGCAAGCACAAGCTATGTTTGAAGATAAATACTGGAACAACATTTTACCACTGTGGAAACTCAAAGATATGTACCTAGCGAAGTGGGAATCTATGTTACAGCCGACAAGAGCTAGACTCACTGCATATAATGGTTCACCAATCTACTGCATGGAAGTATTAACACTGAAGTGCAGATATGGAAATTCTATATGGTCACCACAAGTCTTCTATGTTGTTAACAGCAATGGGCCAGTGGTAGCTGGACTGCCAGCATGCAGTGAACCCCAGATCACGAGGTCAGGGAAATGCCAATGTTAAATTATCAAGGCTAGTATGATCCTATTGAGTCTATTCAAGATCTGCAACAGAAATATATTGAATAGGTTACTCAACCCCAAGAAGACAAAAGACATACCATTGGTTATCCAAGTGGATAAAGTTCATGTTGAAATAGATTTGGACAGAAAAATGCAACAAGTTCCAGCGAGTGTGACCCTCCAGCTTCCAGTGACCCTATCCCAAGGCATTATGGCAGTCATCATAAGTGGATGGCCAATTACAATACAAGAGGTTCCCAGAGACCTCAGAGCCTCTTAGCCATACTGTGACACATAAGGCATTTCAAGTAGAGTAATTTTCAAGGGCAGGCTGGTATTGCTACCAAAAATGCTTTGTCAAAATATATATTACATATAGATCGATGGGCATTGAAAGGCCAAGACAACTTGCGTTTTTTTTAATTCTTTGATGGCATGTGGGCATTGCCAGCAAGGCCAGCATTTGTTGCTCATCCGTAATTGACCTTGAATTGCATAGCTTGCTGGGCCATTTCAGAAGACACTTAAGAGTGAATTGCATTGTTATGGATCTGGAGTCAGATGTAGGCCAGGCCAGGTAAGGATGGCAGATTGCCTGACCTGCCCTAAAGGACATTAGTGAACCAGTTGAGTTCTTACAACAATAGATGATAGATTTATGGTTATCATTACTGAGACCAGTTTTATAATTCCAGATTTATTAATTGAATTTAAATCCCACCAGTTGCCATGGTTGGATTTGAAGCCCCATCTCCAGAGCATTAGCCTGGGCCTCTGGATTGCTCATCCAGTGTAATCACCACTATGTTACCATGAGATAGTTTATTGCCCAGGGATCAATAATGACATAGAATGAGCTACGAGGATGTGTGATGTCAAGAGCATCAGCTGAGTCAGCACAAAGAGCCACACTATCCTCACAATGTTCCATCTGTCAATGGTCAAGAATAGTGACTGACTGTTTGAGGTGATGGCTTCTTACTTATTACAGACTACTTTACCAAATATCCTATCATTCACCAACTGAGGCACACATCAAGCACATCAGCAGCAATTTTCAGTCTTTTTGGTTCCCCGGAGGAGATAGTGTCAGATAATGGTGCATAGTACACCGGTAAACCATTCCAAGATAAGTCTGCAAAGTAGGCAGTAAATCATGTTCATTATCCACACACTAACCAAGGTCAAACGGATTAGCAGGAAGGATGGTGTAGGCAGTAAAGTTATTAATCTTGAAATATAAGGAGACCAATCAAGATATTCAAATAGCAATGTTGCACCTGCAAACAACACCACTCGATATGGTATTACCAACCCCAGCAGAGATCATGTTCAGAAGGCAAGTCAGGACAACTCTTCCGAGTTATTATCTGAACAGATAATTGTCAGCCCAAAACAAATTGTTGGTAAGACAAGAGGAGACGCAAATCATTCATGCAGGCGAGAAGTTGCCTCTTCTGCAAATAAGGCAGAACGTCAGAGTGATCCACCTGCAAGAGGTGACATGATTCCCTGCAGAAGTGTCAAAGATCTGAAATGAACCATGGTCTTATGAGGTGATCACCCTGAATGGAGTGATATTGAGGGGGAATAGATGTCAGCTGAGAGAGTTATCAAACAGCACCATACACAACACCCCTGTAGCATCAAGACCACGTTCACATTCAAGTTCTGAGAGCGGAGTAAGGAAATTGACACACACAACATTCAAGTACAAGATAATTGTCAGTCTATAGAGTACCTACAAGTCAAGAGAAAAGAGTTGACAATTCCTGATCTCAGCAAAGTTTCACTGTTACCAGATCAGGTTGAGTCAGCAGACCACCTGTACACTTCAGAGACACCTAAATAATGAATATGATTCCATACATGCAAATACCATTCAGAATTATCCTATTCTGTTATGTACATAGCTGAAAACTCATGTAACCTTTCTATTTAATGAAAGGATGTTGTAATTTTACTTTAATTGCTGTAACACTGACTAACATACTACTGAATATGTAAATAGTTACATATTTATACATCATCACAGGAACTGATGCAATCTAACATGTGATATAATTCTTGGAATAGTGTCAGCAGGGAGCATGTATATAATAGAGCTCTCTTGAATCTTATTGTTATTTAATATGAAGAACGCTTAATTTAGTTTACCAATCATTGTCACAGTGTTTCCTACTTGTGTGTTAAGAATCAAAAGCCCAACAGCGTCTATCTGCCCAATAGTTTGAAATAGACAATGGTCACAAGCTGGGATATATTCGAGATGTTACTAAAGATGCTAATAATTAGTATGGATTTAAATCACAGCAAATTTATAAAGTGAGATTGGATCATGGTAAGAACATCTTTTAAATATTTCATAACAGTTTTAATCTTAAAGCAATCCCTGGTGTATTAGTTGTTTGGGGTAACATTTAATTTATCGTTTAAGGAGACCCCCTATTGCTGCTCGCCTTTGGAGATGTTAGCCGAGGTTAAATACCCAATTTCAACTGTTAATGGGCCCCACCAGGTGATGTTATTACTTCAAGCCATGTGAAAACACAAGAGTTCTTTGACGATTTGAAAGGCCAAGCTGGACATTGTTTCTGTAAACAATCTCCACAGCACCTTTCCATTGTCCCAGCCCCAGGAATGCATTCCAGAAACAGACTAGCACCTCCCTCCTACCTGTTCTCTGTCAACCCATTTCCTGAACTCAACCCCCCACCCTGCCAACCTTTAAAATAATAGAGTTGTGTCATCTCCGGTAAGAATCACAAATTACATCTCCTAAATGAAAACCCCACAAACACACAAAATAACGACTAATCCTGGTAACGTTACACCAGGTGCAAAATCTTTGTCTACAGAAAACTTATAATTAGAACGAATAAACCACTGAAAGCAAAGGGGCATCAGTCATTCAGTTTAAAAAAAAAGCCACTTCTTTTAACTGCAATAACCGATAGGCTGCGGAAATGCCCTGTAACAACAGGGAATTGCGAGCTGCATAGTACAGCACCCAACACCTGGTTGTTATCACATTCTCGCCGCCAATTGCTATAATTCAGAATCAAGGGTTAAATACTTTGAAAGAGTGATACATTTCGCAATACTATTTAGAATGATTTTTCCCGTTGGGATGGGAACGACTATAAAATGGTTGGAAATCATTATCGATGGACTTGTTCCCGAGTAATAAAGTGTATCAATGGCGTTTTTAAAAAAAAAACTCAGCACCCGTGTTCCAATGCAAAGCAAATTAATGACATGAATTGTTCTACTTTTTACCAGGCAGTGGAAATGGAATAAATGCGAGTGAATGTTTGCATCCCCCACACTCAACCACCCCCTGCCCCCCCAAAAAAAAATACTTGAGAGGGTTTTCCCAAGGTATAGATTTTAAACGGCCTCTTGAGCTGGACGCACGCTTAGCGACACTCCTGTGGCTTAGTTTAAGCCGGGACCAATAACTCTCCGCAGCATTGTATACCTGATTGTTATATATATTATGGACACAGTCGTGCCGTGAGCCTTTGTGTTTGCTATACATGTATAATCAATATTAAAATAAGGTGATAAAATCCGCTGATTTTAAAGAAATTATGTTTTTAAAGGGAATTGACAATAGGTGGTTACCCTAATTATAACTTATTTTAAATCACATTGCAGTGAGGGTTACGTTCATCCATCGATGTAGGCGCACGCTTCCAAACGTTAACCCGCCCTTTTTGGTTATTTTCGGAGTATTTGCTAACTTTCTTGCCAAAGATTGTTCTGGTATCTACATCACTCTTGTAGGCAAGTCCCAGCCACAGGTGCCTTGCAGAATGTCTAGCTTTGCCTTAAGGTCTAGTAATAAATCCCCAGAAAGTGCAAGAAACTTCGTTTGGTCATTGCCTTTAGCAACTGGCCTTATCATATTCCTGTATAAGTTTTCATTTCAAAAACACTAGGCTCGGTCTCATGTTGGATGAATCGAGCGAATGTATCTTGTTAAAAATTCTTTCGAGTTATCAACAGTCACAGATTGCAACTCTTTCGAGTACAATCACAGTTCTTGGTTTCCGGGAGTGGGACATGAACCCACAACCCTCTGATTCAAAGGCGAGGGTGCTATGAACTGAGCCACAGCTGACACCTCAAAAGGTGAACAAGCGCACGAGCAAGTGTTATTGAATATGGGGCGGAAACGTTTGCAGGGCTGTGTGGAAAGAGGTGGATCTAACGGGTAGTTCAGGGAACCGACACAGACGCGATAGGCAGAATAGCCTCCTGCGCTCTGTAATTTATGATAGTTATATATTTGTTGTAGACATAACCTAATTCCTTCACTGAACTAAACGTGTATTTAAAAAATAAACTTAGGACTTAAAATAATTCGTAGTAAAGAACTTTTAAATAACTGTTTCTTTTATCTGTAATCGCTTTCGACTGTGGCAGCCTAATTAATCGAAGCTGTTTCTGAAAATTAAAATTGATTGTTGTCTCCAAGGAGTTTCACTCTGATTAAATCCTTTACTGAGATTTTAAACAGACTCCCTCCTTCGGAACAGGACGGCTCACTTTATATAATTTCCAGAAAACAATTATTGGGACTTCCTGGATTTTAAATTACCCATCACTCAAGTTTTAAAAAGAGACTGCCAGTCATATAGACACAAGATCATCACACAGAACTGCGTGTATTTCAATTACAGTATTTCACTTTCCAGTCGGATGGGAGAACTTGGCCCATTGTGTTGTATAAGTTTAGTACACGAATCTGAATTGCAGTCGGATTTTAAGATGAGTACGTACTGTGATGGATATACACTGTAATGGGTATGCACTTCAATGGGTACGTACTGTGGTGGATTTTAATGGATATGCGAGGGATATGCACTGTAATGGATGTGTACTTTAATGGATGTACACTTTAATGGATAAATACTTTAATGGATATACACTTCAATGGATGTGTACTGCCAGGGATATAATATAATAGATGTGTCCTTTAATGGATATGCACTTTGATAGATACGTACTGCGAGGGATAAGCACTGTAATGAACGTGCACTTTAATGAGTGTGTACTACGAGAGATATACACTGTAATGAATATGTACGTTAATGGATGTGTACAACGAGGAATAAATATTGTAATGAATATGTATCTTAATGAGTCTGTACTACGAGGAATGTACATTGTAATGAATATGTACTTTACTTTAATGAGTGTGTACTACAAGGAATAAATATTGTAATGAATGTGCACTTTAATGAGTGTGCACTACGAGAGATATATACTGTAATGAATATGTATTTTGATGGATGTGTACTTTGATAGATATGTACTTTGATAGATATGCATTATGGTGGATATGAACTTCGGGTTGTATTGTGATATGTACAATGTCGCAAACCAATTCTACATACAACCTGCTACATTTTCCCTTCATTTTTGAAAAAAAATTATCTATTTGTAACTGGGCTATAACCTTGGGTAGGAATTTCTCTTTCTGTTGGCCTGGGAAGAAAATTAGTGAGGTGGTTACCTTTCACGAAAAGATCGATAGGCTTCTTTGCAACAAGGCTAAAATAATTACTTCACTTTACTCAGAGGTTAAAATTTGAATTAAATAATTCGGGATAAGGGAAGGATGAGATTATTAAATACCCAACCGATGAAGAAGCACTGACATTAGCTATGGGGGTTATTGAATTATTTAAGAATGAAAAATAAAATATATAATTAGGAAAGAGCTAGTTCTAATGGGCCAAGTCCCAAACATCACTCTGTGCCCCTTCAGTCCAATATCATCCTGGTGCACCCTTTTACAGGAGTATATATTTCACTTTGAAAAGTGTGAGAATTCAACATGGCTCCTCGCGGTTTTCTGGGCATTCTTTCGGAACGAATTTGATGGGATGGTTAATTTGGGGTTAGTCACGTGACCAAGATCGCTCTCCAGTCTATTTCACATCTGACATTCAGATTTCTCTAAGCTTCTCCCAGCAGATCCAGCTCCACGTGTCCACGGTTGTCCGTCTCGCCCTCTTTGGAGCTTGCAGAGCCCCCTGAGGTCCCTCCCTTTGATCAAAACTTTAAAACGCCCTTCCTTCCCCATTCCTGATCCCCTTGCCTGTTTCAACCCTTGCTCCCCTCTCGTTCAGTGTCAGCTTCAAGAAACTGCCCCGCCGCCAACAAAATCATTTCACCCTTCCAGCCAAATGCTTAGCCACTCATCCCTTTCCTCTCATTATCCTTACCCTAGACCCCTTTTAAATCCTTGTTTTTACAATGAACTAGCGATTGTAACAAAGATTAAAAAGGCTTGTTTGGAATTCTCAATTTAGTAGAAGTGATTTATACTTTTCAATTAATGCTCGGTGTCTAATTGATACAAGTATTGACGATCATATTCGTATGCACCAATTAACTTGAATCGATATATTTCACTCCTGAATTCTCATTAAGCTTTATCCCAAATACGACGGGGCCCTAATAAAAAGTCAGTTCTGCCAACGGCCATTGATGATAAATTATATCTTATTGCAGTGTGTAATTACAATATAAAGGTTTCTATTATTTGTATATCTGATTACTGTCACTATGTTACATTATGAAAGGTGGATACGGACTACTGGCGGACATCAATATCTTGCAAGGCTCGTACCAACACCGGAGGTTCAAAAAAGTTTTGATGATACTTCTGCCCATGTTCTGGGGTATTCTCAGACGCTTTTCCATGAATAAACTGGGTTTGTGCCGAGCTGTTATATTTATTTTAGGATCCTGACGGCTACATTTCTAAAGAAAACAGAAGAACTCTTTGCAGCAGCATTTCAGGCCCTAGTGGGATTCGCAGATTTTGTTGTGACACTAACGCGGGTAAGTTGCAGTTCAGGAGAAACAGAGGAGCAAGAGGAGGCTATTCGGCCCCTCGAGCCTGCTGCGCCATTTAACCAAATCATGGCCATCTTTCAGCACTCCGCGCCCAACCCTCCCTCCCCTATCCCTTGATGTCATTTGTATCTCCAAATCTATGGACATACTCGATAACTGAGCCCTCACTCCCCTCTGGGCTAGGGAATTCCAAAGATTCACCATCCTCTGAGTGAAGAAATTCTCCCTCATCTCAGTCCTAAATGGCCTACCCACAGAATCACAGAATCGCAGAATTGTTACAGTGTAGAAAGAGGCCATTCAGCCCGTCGTATCTGCACCAGCTCTCTGACATTTTAACTTAGTGCCAATCTCCTGCCTTTTCCTCATAATCCTGCACATTGTTTCTATTTAAATAATCATCCAATGCCCTCTTGAATGTTTCAATCGAACCTGCCTCCACCACACTTCCAGGCAGTGCTTTCCAAACCCTAATTACTCGCTGTGTGAAAAAAATTTTCTCACCTCACATTTGCACACTTCAACTCTGTGCCCTCTGGTTCTCGATCCATTTATGAGCGGGAACAGTTTCTCCCTATTTATTTTGTCCAGACCCCTCCTCTCCAAGGAAAACAGTCCCAACTTCTCCAATCTTTCCTCATAACTGAAGTGCCTCATCCCTGAACCATACTCATAAACTCATAAATCCCTTATTCTGAGACTGGTTCCCCTGGTTCTAGAGCCCTTGCCCAGGGGAAACATCCTCCTTGCATCTAGTCTATCCAGTCCTGTAAGAATTTTGTACACTTCAATGAGATCACTTTTCTTTCTTCTACACTCTAGAGAATATACATATTATCTCCTCAGAGGACAATCCCACCATCTTGGAGATTATCTGGTGAACCTTTGTTGCACTCCCTCAATGGCCAGTATATCCTTCCTTAGGTAAGGAGACCAAAACTGTATACAATACTCCAGGTGCAGTCTCACCAAGGCTCTATACAATTGCAGCAAGACATATTTACTCCTGTACTCAAATCCTCTTGCAATAAAGGCTAACATACTATTTGTCTTCCTACTTGCTTGTTGCACCTGCATATTAACTTGCAGTGATTTATGAATATGGACCACCAGATCCCTTTGGACATCAACACTTCCCAATATCTCACCATTTAAGAAATACTCTGCATTTCTGTTTTCCCTACCGAAGTGGATATTTCACATTTTTTTGTATTATATTCCATCTGCCATGCTCTTGTCCACTCACTTAGACTGTCTAAATCCCCTTGAAGCCTCTTTGCATCCTCCTCACAACTCACATTCCCACCAAGCTTTGTGCCATCTTCAAACTTGGACATTTTACATTTGGTCCCCACATCCAAATCATTGATATAGATTGTGAACAGCTGGGACCCAGGCACTGATCTTTGCAGTACCTCACTAGTCAAAATAAGTGACAGCCATTCGCTGGTTCATTTCTTAGGGCAATGCTTTGACCAATCAGAGTCAAGCTGCCTGGTTTAAAATTCAAACAATATTTGTCAGTTAACTGTCAGTCATCATCAACTGGTACATTCTCCACAGCAATGCCCCTACCTATCAGAGTCCACTTGCTAACCAATCAGCACTTTCTTCTCACAAAGTATAAATTGTGTTCCCTTTATATTTGGTATTCTTACGAATTGTCCTGATGAGTGCAAGACAAAAAGCTTCAACAAAAATGTCTCTATCTTCAGGAATACTCAAGTTCTGTACAACCCAAATGACAATTTGTAGAATTTTGAAAGGTGACCATCCAATGCATTGGGGAGCTGCATCTTCTGAACTGTGTAGTTTATGTCTGTTTAAGAATCCAAACGATTTGGTGTCAAGCGAAAGATACAACTCCCCAATGCACCTGCAAAGCCATTTCCAACAATCAAAAGGCACACAACATGAACACTGCCCCCACCCCCCTCCAAAAGAATTATGGAAATAATTTAAAGTACATACACAGCAGTCTCCCAAATAACTTCGAAACCTCAAAAGCTAGTGAAGGCATACGTAATAACTTCGACAACGTTATACAGCATTTATATGCCAGGAGGAGAATTGGGAGTGGGGTAATGGTTGAGTAAGGAATTGTGGCTTGGGGGAGGGCGGTGTTGCATTATGTGTGTTTGTGTGTGTTTTATTCGGAGATGCATTTTATGAGCTGAACTTTGTATCTGGGATGAACTATGCAGTTTGCATTGGGACTGAGTTGACTAGTTGGCTCTGCAATTGGCGATTGACAGTCACCCTGGAGCGAGAGGCTGACACCAGCGTCCGTGCACTCGTCCTCCGCCAAACTGAAGCCTCGCAGGCGATTGGAGGAGAGTGGAGGAGGCCACGCCCCCTGAAATGTCACCGGTGGGCGGGGACACGCAATGATGGGAGGCGGGGCTGATTATTTAAAGGGGCCGCTACAGTTGCAAGGCTGGAGTTGTTGCTGCTGCTGGCATGTGGCACTGGGAGTGAGAGAAGTGACCCTCCTCTCTCCCCCGAATGCACCTAGACATGAGGCGGCTGCTCTTCCCGCTCTCTCTGCTGCTGTCCTTTCCCTCCGGCGCCGTGTTGGCCGAGCCGGGCCAGCCGAGGAGAAGCGGCTGCCCGACCCCCTGTCAGTGCGAAGAGGACGGCGTCCTGGTGCGGGTGGAGTGCTCGGATCTGGGGCTGTCGGCGATTCCTGCAAACCTCAGCGTCTTCACTTCCTACCTGTAAGTCTATGAATGCATTGGGTGGGCCACATTCAGCCTGTCCCTGCACACCAGCCTGGGTAATACTGTCAGAGATTTAATGAATGAAGCTTTAAAATATCTCAACACCCTCCCACCCCCTCCTCTCCAATGATGGGTGAAAAATATTCATCAGAGGGTGAGTGGGAGTGTTGGATGAGAATACTCACTATATAGCACATTCTCTACTGTAAGTAACTTTAGCCCCAGCTCTCAAACTCCATCACCAGTCATCACATTCATGGTGTGATAGCAGAAAAAGATAGATCACTGGTGGCCAAAGTAGCGAGGGAGACAGCACCTTGCAGACAAATGTGAGGAGAGAGAGAGAGAGAGAGAGCTCCGCAGGGCTGAACGCTGGTTTGCTGACTCCCGACTCTCACAGGCTGCTTCATACCCGCGCGAAACACCAGACGGAGGGAAAACCCTCAAAACGATAGGGACATGTGCATGCGTTCATCTCAAACCACGATCATTGTGCACCTTTGTTTTCAAGTCCCCCCCTCCCCCCCACCCCCTTCTTTTCCCAATGACACATGTGCTCCTGGCAAAGTGGTTTCGCTGTGGGATGCGCTCGGAGGACAGGAATCTTGCATCGAGACATACTGGGTTGGTTTAGACTTGACATGTCCTGGAGTGATGGAATGCACTGGCCGAAACTCTGGCGGAAGCGGATTCTGCGGTGACTTTCAAAGCCGTCAAGGGAAGCAAAAGGCAGGGTTCCCCTCAAAGAGCTGGAACAGGCGCGATGGGCCGATTGGCCGGCTGTTTGATTCGCTCGGTTTATTCGGGCGCAGTTTCAGCTCTCTGGGTGGCGAAGTGCGGTGTAAAAACCTTGTCACGTCCCTCGGAGGCTTAAGATGGGGTTTAAATGCCATTCCAAACACAAACCCCCCTCCGCCGTCCCAGCCAAACTGCCTGAGCAGGGGAGGCATGCCGTGTTGTCTATACTCTGTGAGAGAAGCCCCTGCATGTTGACTTGTTCGGTGAACATTGTTCGGGCCATGTAAAATTCAAAGCTCATCTATAACGCCAAGGGTTCCCAACTGGAAGAGTCAGGAACTTCAAAAAGTACATTTGTGATCATGAAACATTTTCTTACCCAACCGCAGAAACGGATCCGTAATCATTTAACCGAATCTTTAGTTTCCTAAATTGAATGGAAAATACATGAGAGAGGGGCTGAGGAACAGTTAAAGGTGGATAGTCAATATGTCATATATATTAAACATTCTGAATGATTTAAATTTCTGATATCAGCACTGAAGGTCTATAATCTTAAGTTATAAATTACCAGGCTAGAAATAAAATAGGGTACATTAATATTTAAATCTTCAGCAAGTCTCTTTAAATACTTCATATTATTACAATAGCAGTTTATCCTTGCTTTAAGTGGTGTATTTTATAACTAGCGGCGGATTTCTCATAAGGTACCGCTCTCAGTGAATTCAGCCGTGCACAGGGGCAGGTGACGGAACAGTTCCCAGTCTTTACATATCACTTGCGCGCAGACTGGGCGAGAAAGCGCAAGGAGAGAGGCTCGAAATAATCATCTTTTACACCTCACTGGAGACATTCAAGCGGCCCCTTCAGAATCCAGCGCCCAGGCACAAATAACAACTCGGAACATCAGGGGCGAGCGAGCCTTGGTGAAATAAAGCCTTCTTCAATTAACTGAAACAGGCAAAGGGCAGTCGGGCAGTCACACGCCATAAACTCAAGAATTGGGATGTTAAACATTAGAAAAGTCAAGGGGGTTGGGGGCGGGGGGGTTGGGGGAAGGGAGCCCATTGCCCACCTCTGCTCGCCCCTCTAGTCTGACAGTTTTCTCAGACCAGCATCCTGACTGCTTCACATCCCTTGGAGGCTGCATTTCCAATGCTTTTAATGCCAGCTTAATCCAGGCTAATTCCTGAGAGGGAAAAAAGCATTTCTGCGTTCACAAGAATAACCGGGTGAAAACTGATCCAAAGTCATTTGATTTCAGCTTTGTGGTACCGACCCGAATAAATGGTGAAAACTCTCCGTGGGTCTGACTGAGACCCGTTCTTTTCGGGTGATTTTTGACGAACGCTCCCAGCTCTGGTTTCTATCCGACTTCCTTGCAAAGCTGATGTGTAAAATCGGGGGCTAACTGCACAGGAGGGGGTTATCTAAGGTTGGAGAGTGCTAATCGGAAACCATGAATGGGCTTATTACTGCACTTGCACAGTTCCCAATAAAGGATGCAACTTGCAAGTGTAAGTACTCTTTACAGTGCTTTACAGAGTAGGTGGATGTTGGGTATGACTGGGGGGGCTGATTCCTTTGCCTAAAAACAATTGACATCGCTGCTGCTGTTCCTCACCTCTCTCTGAACAAAGGGCGTTATCTTTACTATTTGGGGAATATGAAAAGCAATATTTCCGTAGTCTACCTCATGACAATGTGAGTGAGTAATCAATCGAATAAAACCAGTTTCCGGGCAGCTTTCTTAAAAAAAAAATCTGATACCTCGTAAACTTCAGTTGAGAATGCAAAAATAATATTGTCCGTTCTTTCGGAACAGTTTATTGTGTGCAATGGAACACAGCTCGCCCCGTGATTTTTTGCGGCTTGATGAATAATTCTTTTTCTTTTTATCAACCCATTTTAAAGCAAGCACGCAAAGATGCTTAACATCTGAAAATAGGGAAAATAAATCAGCAACTCAATAGTTTGTCTAATATAACTTGCAGCAGACAGAATCCTGTCGGTTCACTATGAAGGTAACATCAACAACCCTGCCTTATGTATGTTCTTGTTTAAATCTGACTTCTTGAAAGTGTCACGATATGAATTGCATTAAAAATTTATCGTGACTGAATGTAATAGCCTTAAGGCCTGTTCTCTCCTCCAAATTCCCAACAACTAAGAATTCTCATGCCAGGAGTCCCTTGTTCTAGGAAAATAATTCAATTCATATGGTGAATGGTGTTACATTAACTCCTACCTCTGTGTGATGGACAGGCACACAGGGAAAACATAAGGTTCTGTGCTTGGGCCAAACAATGGAAGACTACAGTTGGGGACCATGACATTCTGCTTGGTTTTTTTTCCATTTATTCACAGGATGTGGGTGTCACTGCCCAACTTATTGCCCTTGTTCAGAGGGCAGTTAAGAGTCAACCACATTGCTGTGGGTTTGGAGTCACACCAGGTAAGGACAGCAGGACAATGGTTTCATAGTCATCATTAGACTTTTAATTCTAGTTTGCTATTGAATTCAAATTCCACCATCTGCTGTGGTGGGATTTGAACCCAGGTCCCCAGCCCAGTTACAATACCACTAATGCCACCACCTCCCCTCATTATTTGGAGCGCTGGGTAACAACTGGGTGGATGAAGGCAGTCTTATTCCAACAGTGAAGGTGTGGATCATATTGAACAGTCTCCCCTTAGGAGCCTAGTCAGTTGATCCCTCCCTACTTTTAACCATCTCTGAGAGTGTGGCAGCATTCTTGGCGTCTCCTGTATGCCAATACTTTCAATGTGGCATCAGCCAGAAACAAGAACCATCTTGAAGCAATGAAAGTAACATTTAAAGCACAAAAAAAAAACACCTGTGATGGATCTGTAAGAGAGTATAAAAGACCATACACTTAATTTTAGGAAAAATCTGGAGGAAGTTTGATTCCTAAATCCTGTTTAATACAACAAAGAAGATTTGTTGCCATTCTAAAATCTACTTATTAGCTAAAGTGAAACTTAGAAAATGGGCTTCTTCATTTATACCAAACCTCACAAATCTGGCTGGACATTACTCTTAAACAACATCCCATTTGTACTTTCCGAGGCCATTCTACTAAACCTATGTTATGAAAATAAAGAAGTTATATTTATATAGCATCCTTTGCATCCTCGATGTTCAAAAGTGCTTTTCAGTCGCTAAGTTATTTCTGCAATGTAGTTACTATTGTAAGGATGTTATGCTTCAGCTATATGGGACATTGGTGAGACCGCATCTTGAATATTGTGTGCAGTTTTGGTCTCCTTATTTAAGGAAGAATGTAAATGCATTGGAGGTTCAGAGGAGGTTTACTATTTGGAATGAGTGAGTTGTCTTATGAGGAAAGGTTGGACAGACTGGGCTTTAGAAAAGTTTCAGACTGGAGTTTAGAAAAGTGAGGGGTGATTTGATTGAAGTAAACATGATCCTGAATGGCATTGACAAGATGGATGTGGAAAGGATGTTTCCTCTTGTGGGTGAGTCCAGAGCTAGGGGGCACTGTTTTAAAATTAAGATTGCCCTTATAGGACAGACTTGAGAAGAATTTTTTTCTCTCAGGGCATTGTGTGACTTTAGAACTCTCTGCCTTTGGAGGCAACATCATTGAATATTTTTAAGGTGGAGGTAGATAGAGTCTTGTTAGGCAGGACAATCGAAGGTTATCGGGGGTAGATTGGAATGTGGAATTCAAAATACAAACAGATCAGCCACAATCTTATTGAATGACGGAGCAGGCTTGAGGGGCCATATGGTCTATTTCTGCTCCTATTTCGTATGTTCGTACTTCAGGCATAATAGCTGCCAATTTACATGTGGCACGATCCTGAAAGCAGAACTGAGATTAATGACCAATTCAGTTTTTGGTGGAGGGATAAATGTTGGCCATACGTTTCCTGTTTTTCTTCTAATGTCATGGAATCTTTTAGGTTCACCTAAGCAGGCAAAATAATATCTTATCTGAAAGTCAGCACTTCCAACAGTGTAGCACTCCCTGATACTGCTCTGAAATGCCATTCTGTATCACATGAAATCTGTGTAGTAGATATTGAGCCCAGAACTCCGAGGTAAGAGTCCTGTCACTTACCATAAGACCTTAAGACATAGGGGCAGAAATTAGGCCTTTCGGCCCATCGAGTCTGCTCTGCCATTCAATCATGGCTGATAAGTTTCTCAACCCCATTCTCTTGCCTTCTCCCTGTAACCTTTGATCCCCTTACCAATCAAGAACCTATCTATCTCCGTCTTAAATACACTCAATGACCTGGCCTCCACAACCTTCTGTGGCAATGAATTCCATAGATTCACCACTCTCTGGCTAAAGAAGTTTCTCCTCATCGCTTATCCAAGGCTGGGCAGGGTAAAGAGAAGTTTGAGGGGTGGCATGATTACTGTTTGTAGGATTCTGAAGGGACTAGATAAAGTAGACCATGACAAGCTGTTTCACCTTGTTCAGACAGTAGGACCAAAGGACATGTCCTGTGCTTAGTGGGGTAAATGTAAAACTAAAGCATGGAAAAGTGAGAAAGTGGATAATATACAGAACAGAGGCCTGAGGAAGGCAATGGACGTTGTATTGATTCATTCAAATGCAAATTAGATGGTTTACTTCCAGAAAATAACATTTTAAGAAACATTATATGAGTAATTTCAGGCCTCACATGGAAAGTGTTGTAGGGTGTTGATTACAGTTTGGTAGGGAAGTCGTCATAGTCATAGGTAGGCTAGCTGTAAGTCATTATTGACTCTTAGAACTATTTACAAATATACAGTAAAGGGTATAAGCTAGGAGCTGTACACATGGCTCTATCGAACACTATACTGACCCTGGCGTTGGTCATGTACTGTCTTACATCACTGTGTGGGTGGTACTGTACTCAGCCCCACATTAACCCTATATGTGCCAGACCCTTATACTACAAAGTGTAGCATAATTAGGAAGAACCAATGATTTTAGACCTATGTCTCCCAAAGTTTTCCACCACTAGGGTTTTCCTCTCCTCATCTCTGAGTCTGCAGACTAATTGACAACAACTGATTTGTGTGGTAAGTCAACAACTCCTTTATCAATGCTGTGGCTCAGTTCATAGCACCCTCGCCTTTGAATCAGAGGGTTGTGGGTTCATGTTCCCCTCCCGGAAAACCAAGAACTGTGATTGTACTCGAAAAGAGTTGCAATCTGTGACTGTTGATAACTCGAAAGAGTATCAATGTATCATGTGACTACCAGGATGGCATAAGGTGAATTAGCAATTCCTACAGCTAACACGTTTGAAAGCTGACAGTGCACTGTATTATGGCACATGACAGTCATGTGTGTCTGTGCTGGATATGAACATAAGGCACCATTACAACCCAAACTGACAGTGGAACATTGGAAGGCAAAGTGGCAGCACCTGATGTATGGGAGTTTCAGCCCCTGCTGTTGGTTCATGTGCCTTGTCATTGGTGCTAATGATGCACAAGCAAAATGTTTTTCAATTAGATTTTTTAAAAAAGGTTATTGTCAGTAATAAAAACAGAAAATGCTGGAAAAACTCAGCAGGTCTGATAGCATCTGTGGACAGAGAAACATAGAAGTTTATGATATTTTAGCTTCTATATTAATTGTGTTTTAATGTCCTCATCATTTATTTCACTATCTGTAGAATTTAAAACTCAAAAGTGATGGGATTCAGTGGTTTTATTTCTTGGTTTTCTGTCTATGAGAATACTTCAATGTGATTGGCTACTTATGCAGGTTGATGACATCACTGTTGCTGGATACCTGGAGATTCCCTTGACTTGGGGCCAGGTTCACACGATTATTTGAAAAGACGAAATCCATGCTGCCGAGGATGTTTGTATTGTCCCCATCCCATGGTAAAACAGACTGTTCACTATCACAGTGTAGATTCACACATAAAGTGATCTTGGCGGGCTGGCAGCAACCATGGAACTGTTTACGTGACCCAGATGCTTTAGGACATTTTACAATATTAAAGGCACTATACAACAACAACTTACAGTTCTTTGCCAACATAAATTTGCAAATTCAGCAGATAAGGAGGAACAAGTAGAGGGAATAAAATACTTCAATCATTTTGTAGTGCCGCCAAATAGAGATCAGCTCTAACTTCCGACGTGTTCTTTTATATATTTCAACCCCCATCAGAAGGCTCTGATGGCAGTGGCTAGAAACACGACTGCAGGCATATTTGATCCTGCAACACAAAACGGAAAATGCTCAGGACGTCCAGAAGCATCTTTGGAGAGAAAAACATAGTTAATGTTTCAGATCAATGAAAGTTCTGATGAAAAGCCATCATTTTTAAATGTTAGCTCTGTTTCTTTCTCCACAGGCGCTGTTAGACCCGCTGAGTGCTGACAGCATTTTCTGTTTTTGTTTCAGATTTCCAGCATCCGTAGTATTTTGCTTTTGAATTTCTTGCCACTTTTGCCAGTGCTAAGGTCTGTCAGGGAGCAGGCCTCAAGGGCCTCCCAGTGCTGCTCCAGGACAGGAAATTTCAGTGCTGCTGAGGATGAACTGATGCAATTTATATTGGGTCTGCTTTCTCCCCTCCAATACTTGTGGGGGGGTAGAGGCGAGAGAGGAGGGGCCAGAAATATCAGCCCCTTGAAATTCCCAGCTTCAATTTCTACTCAATGCTGTTAGTCATTCTTAGTTGGTGCAGCAATTGGGATGTCAATATCAGCCTCAGTAAAGAAGGAAGAAAATAATGAGGTAAGGTCTCTTTGTTAATCCCTGATTGCTATTCCATCATTTCTTTTGGAAAGCATCGTTCTGAATTGTTTGATGGAAATAATCTGCTCAACTGTGATGCCCTAGTTGTCAAATATCTTGCTGATGGTCACCGTCATGGTTCCTAAATGAAATTTGCCACTTGGGTTGGGTATCAATGAACTGTTAGCAGCTAAATTTCAGCCCCAGGAGGAGCAGAGAAAATTGATGGGTGGGTGAGGGGGGTGTGGGGTGGGGAAGGCGTTATATGCAACTCTATCCCGGTAGTAGAATGGCAATAATTTTTTTTTTAAAAGAATAATGCAAACTGAAGTTGGTGAAGTGCACATCTTCAAACGTTGACATGGTTTATTATTCCCAGAGATCTGCTTAATGAATCACACAACAGACAGTCTGTCGTCACTGATCTCAAAAACAGATTCATGCAAATATATAAATTTCTGGTGATCTGAACTAAGTCTTATCATATAATATGGTAAATTCAACTTCCAGCAAATGTAAATGCTATACATTCAAGGGCTCAACGTATACATGTCAGATTTATGTTTCTATGCAGCAGTGTTTTGTTTTGCCAAGTTGAACATTGTTTAAACTGATCAATCTTATTAGGATTTTTAAATTGTCCCAGTGCTTTGTGTTCCTGGTTTTCGTCTTTAAAATTTTACTATGTACACATACTGATAACTTGAGTCCAAAAGTCATTATTTGCAGTGCTAATGTGTGAATGGTTCATACAATTGTCTGACATTCCCAGTTGCTTTAAAAGGATTAACAATTCTACTAAAGGAATGAGGCTTTGTTCAGGTAACATTCCTGTCACTGAGTTGGAAGGTTATGAGTTTGAGCTCTATTCCTGCTGGTGAATGGAGACAAGAATTTCTGAACATCCACCAGCGTACTCATTGTCATCAATTTAAATTTTAAATTTTAACTAATCCTCCAACGGCTAAATGAGCTGAGTCATTAAGTGGCTGAACCGAGGGGCGAGGTCTCAGGTACGGTTCTGTTCCAGGCTATGAATTAGTACGATTGCTACAATTGACCTTGGTGGCCATGGCTTAGGATGAGGAGAAGAAATGCATGTTCCCATTCTGGCCACTAGAGACCTCTGCTAGAAATGCAGATGTGCGCATTGAGGGCAGGTTCATGATTATCCCATGATTGAATAGCTGTTGCCACTGATCGCCAGGAGTCCTAATAAGCTCCCATCTCCTGTGGAACGCTATCTGGGATCATACCCAGCACAGAGTTAAGACCTCCTGGAGATGTGGGGAGTGGAAAATATTGCCAAAAGGAGAAAATAATTTTTTTTATATTCAAGGGATATGGGCATCGCAGGCCAGCATTTATTGCTCATTCCTAATTGCCCTTGAGAGGGTGGTGGTGCACTGCCTTCTTGAGCCGCTGCAGTCCATGTGGTGTAGATACACCCACAGTGCTGTTAGGGAGGGAGTTCCAGGATTTTGACCCAGCAACAGTGAAGGAACGGCGATATATTTCCAAGTCAGGATGGTGTGGCTTGGAGGGGAACTTCCTGGTGGTGATGTTCCCATGTGTCTGCTGCCTTTGTCTTTCTAGATGGTAGCAGTCATGGGTTGGAAAGGTGCTGTATAAGGAGCCTTGGTGAGTTCCTGCAGTGCATCTTGTAGATGGTACTCACTGCTGCTACTGTGTGTCAGTGGTGGAGGGAGTGAATATTTGTGAAAGTGGTGCCAATCAGCCAGGCTGTTTTGTCCTGGGATGTGTTGAGCTTCTTGAGTGTTGTGGGAGCTGCACTTATCCAGACAAGCGGATAATATTCCTGACTAGTTCCCCATAGATGGTGGACAGGCTTTGGGAGTCAGGAGATGAGTTACCTGCTGCAGAATTCCTAACCTCTGACCTGCTTCTATAGCCACAGTATTTATATAGCTAGTCCAGTTCAGTTTATGGTCAATGTTTACCTCCCTGGGATGTTGATAGTGTGGGATTCAGTGATAATAATGCCATTGAATGTCAAGGGGCGATAGTTAGTTTCTCTCTTGTTGGGGATGGTCATTGCCTGACACTTGTGTGCAAATGTTACTTGCCACTTGTCAGCCCAAGCCTGAATATTGTCCAGGTCTTGCTGCATTTGGACATGGACTGCTTCAGTATCTGAGGAGTCACGAATGGTGCTGAACATTGTGGAATCATTAGTGAACATCCCCACCTGACCTAATGATGGATCAAAGGTCATTAATGAAGCAACTGAAGATGGTTGGGCTGAGGACACTACCCTGAGGAACTCCTGCAATGATGTCCTGGAACTGAGATGATTGACCTCCAACAACAACAACCATTTTCCTTTGTGCTAGGTATGACTCTAGCCATTGGAGAGTTTTCCCCCTGATTCCCATTGACTCCAGTTTTGCTTAGGCTCATTGATGCCACACTCGGTCAAATGCTGCCTTGATGTCAAGGGCAGTCACTCTCACCTCACCTCTGGATTTCAGCTCTTATGTTCATGTTTGAACCAAGGCTGTAATGAGGTCAGGAGCTGAGTGACCCTGGTGGAACCCAAACTGAACATCAGTGAGCAGGTTATTGCTAAGCAAGTACCACTTGACAGCACTTTATTGATGATCAAGGAGTAGACCGATGGGGTGGTAATTGGTCAGGTTGGATTTGACCTGCATTTTGTGTACAGGACATACCTTATCAATTCTCCACATTGCTGAGTAGATGCCAATGTCGTAGCTGTACTAGAACAGCTTGGCTAAGGGCACGGCAAGTTCTGGAGCACAAGTCTTCAGTACTATTGCCGGAATGTTGTCAGGGCCTTTGCAGTATCTAGTGCCTTCAGCCGTTTCTTGAAATCGCATGGAGTGAATCAAATTGGCTGGAGATTGGCATCTGTGATGGTAGAGACCTCAGAAGGAGGCCGAGATGGATACTTCTGGCTGAAGATTGTTGCAACTTCTTCCGCCTTATTTTTTGCACTGATGTGCTGGGCTCCCCCATCATTGAGGATGGTAATGTTTGTGGAGCCTTCTCTTCCAATGAGTTGTTTAATTGTCCACCACCATTCACGTCTGGATTTGGCAAGACTGCAGAGTTTAGATCTAATCTGTTGGTTGTGGGATCACTTATCTCTGTCTATCGCATGCTGTTTACACTGTTTGGCACTCAAGTAGTCCTGTGTTGTAGCTTCACCAGGTTAACACCTCATTTTTAGGTATGCCTGGTGCTGCTCCTGGCATGCCCTCATGCACCCTTCATTGAACCAGGGTTGATCCCCTGGCTTGATGGTAATTGTAGAGTGGGGGATATGCTGGACCTTGAGGTTACAGATCATTGAGTTGAGTACAATTCTGCTGCTCCTGATGGTCCACAGTACCCCGTGGTCTTGAGTTGCAAGATCTGTTTGAAATCTATCCCATTTAGCATGGTGGTAGTGCTACACAACACGATGAAGGGTATCCTTAATGTGAAGATGGGGCTTTGTCTCCACAACGACTGTGTAGTGGTCACTCATCCCAATACTGCCATGGATAGTCTGCGACATATGACTGAAGTTTTATTTTTTAAAATCTTCTACCTTTGCTGAAATTTGTTAAATTATGCTTTGTGCTGTAGGTGGCTGCTTAGGCTGAGTTAATGTGGGATGATATACCCCATGATTGTTATCATTTCCGGAAACTCATTGTTCATGACATTCAGGGAGTTTAAGAGGAAGCTCCCAAAATTCCTTTTTGCTTGAATTACTTAGGGTTTTAAAATCTGTTTTGTGCCTCTCCCAGGAGACGCAGTGCTGCTGGGGAGTGGGGAACATTGGAGGTTGTGTTGTCTAGTTCCAAGGTGGCCGAATCAAACAGACTCAATGAACAAGAAACTTGCACAGATTTAAAAGCGGGTCCCTAGTGGATCAGCAGGTCTTCCATCTGTCTTTTTCAAATGTTCATATATTCTAAAATACTTCTTTTTATGCTGTGATAGACCTTTTAGCAGTCACCAGGGAAGTGCAACTTCCTATCCTGTCACAGTCATCCATATTTTTTTCTATGCATCGTGGTTGATAGTCATCATGTTGAAGAGGAAAATGAATATGATGATGGCAAGTGTTTCAAAGGAAATGAATTTGGTGGGTGGGGGTTGGGGGTAGTTCTGTGGAGGACGAATTAGGCATTGAAGCAGTCAGGCACTGCTTTTGGGAGGGTACCAATAGCCTGATTTCATTTCTGGATCTGAAGGAACATCCTCAAAGCAATTCTAATTAGGGTTTACCATTTTAACAGGTTAATTCTGACTGTAATATTGCCAAGAGCTTGCCTGGGCCTTTTGTACCGATGGTTTCATTGAACTTTTACAAGAAAAGTAGTGACTGAAACCTCATCGGAATATATTTTCAAAGCAGGAATTTTACCTTGCCAGTTAAACCAATTATTGATTGCAGTAATCATGGTAATTTAATGATTTTTACGTACACACATCAAGTAACTTAAAACATATATGCTGTTATTGCATTATCTGGTAAAGCAATACTTGCAAATAAAAGCTTTCCTTTTCTTGCAGTGATAACTGAATATTCCAGCATTTGTATTTACAGCTGCATTTTCCCAAAGCTTATATTTTTGTTTGAACTAGTACAAGTTGTACTTTGCACCAGATGCTTGAATTGATGAGGACTTTTCATGTTCTTAAATACTTGACAAATGAGATTATAATATTTCTTATTGCCGTGGTGCATTATTTTGATCGGGAGAGGGGTGAAGTCACAATCATTAGAGTTATAACATCATTACAGCACAGAAGAAGGCCATTCAGTCCATCGAGTCCATGTGAAGTTACAATCATTAGTCATAACATCATTACAGCACAGAAGAAGGCCATTCAGTCCATCGAGTCCATGTGAAGTCACAATCATTAGTCATAACATCATTACAGCACAGAAGAAGGCCATTCAGTCCATCGAGTCCATGTGAAGTCACAATCATTAGTCATAACATCATTACAGCCCAGAAGAAGGCCATTCAGTCTATCGAGTCCAAGTGAAGTCACAATCAGAGTCATAACATCATTACAGCACAGAAGGAGGCCATTCAGTCCATCAAGTCCATGCCAGATGGATCTGCATTTAGAATTCCTTCTCTTAAAAATTAAGACATATTAGAATAATAATAATAATAATAACAAAAAAGCCCAATCAGCTAAACACACGACACACTTTGTATCCTACAGACATTCCTCTGAGAACTGAAGAAAATGAGAACTTTGGTGATCCTGAGGTGGGGAGGGCTAAGCCTTATTATTCAACTTACAAAGGCCCGATCACTATTTTGCTAAGTTTATGGACTTAGCTTTGTGTAATTTCAGCACAACATCCAATATTGTATTCAACCCAACAGCAGCATTAGTCTATATTGTAATATAGACCATGTCTCTTACAACAATAAACATCCATTTTGTTTTTTTGTAATATCAATACTTTAGTGCTTAAACTTACCAGCTTTGTAAACCAGTCAATTAAACAGCAGATTAGTAAGCAACAAATTTCAATATTCAAAGCTAACTCCCTCAGATTGTGAGGTAAAGTGAGGTACTCGGTCCCTTTAAGAGAATGCAAGTGTACTGATCGTATGACAGCACTGATGAATCACTGTACAGTGTGGGAAACTGGGAATGCTAAGTCTAATTCTGGCGGTTTCTGAGTGAGCACGTATGATCTGCTGCTCTGTCCTATGTCTCAATAAACAATCACTGTTTATTCTTACATCAGTCTCTCCCCATTATTGATTGCAAGCGGCAACTGAAGAGAACATAGGAAGGCGTACAGTTAGAGTTTGGTTGGCCAATGAACTCATTTACCAAAGACATAAAAGTGGCAACGAGGATAAAGAACAAAGTAAAATAAATTTCAAGACGGGTGAGCAAAACATTGGAAAGAGCATCTGTACTTAACTTGTAAAATAGGTGACAGCCGACAATCGGAGTAGAAAGCAGTGCTGCATTTTAAAATTTAAAAAAAGCCGTGTAGAATCGTGATCACAGGGATCCCACCAAAACTTGAAAAGAATGCAAAACTCAGCAGAGAAAAGCTGACAGCTGCAGAGACAGAGTTCAAAAAAAGGGTGACTGCTCTTGAAGCGGCAATACATTTAAAAGGGTAAATACGTGAAAAATGCCAATTAAGGCCCGCCCAGCGTGAAACACAAGCGGCAGCGCTAAGCGGGAGGAGGAGGAGGACGAGTGGGCCAAGCGCAAACTTCACGCATGCGTGCGAGTGAGCGTTTATAATCTCGCTGAGGCACAGAACTGCCTCAGGGAGATGAGGAAATATGAAAAAAAAATTTTTTTAAATGTGATGAAACATGTCCCCTCATGCGACTCTTTGTCACATGAGCAGGGACATGTTATTAATGAAAAATTAAAGTTTTTATTTTGTTTTTATTTGCTTTTGGAAACCTTATCCCGCCCGTGGCTGAGGTTTCCAAAAAAATGCAAAGGCCGAAAGGTTGGACGGGCAGTGAAAAATTTATGTTAATTGATTATTTAATGGCCTTAACAGGCCTTTTAATTGTCGACGGATGCACTGCCGGCTCCAGTGCACACCCACCGACCGAACTAAAGCACAACTGTGCACTGACGCCGGCACGCCCAGCCAATGTCAATGCGCATCATTTCATGCTCGAGCGGGTCGGGTGCGCGCCTGCCCGCCGGGCGAAAATTTCTGCTCCTAGTCTAGACTTCAATCAGGCTTTAGAACTAGCTACCACGATGGAGAGTGCTGTTCTATATCAACTTTCTATTCCAAAGTCGTAAAAGATGCACAAAATGGCGCCATCCATCTGGTCGAGTGGGACAATCTGGCAACAAAACTTCAGACTCCACGGAAAGACGGGAAATGCTCTCTAGCTTCAGACCATTGAAAAACAAGGGTACTGCAGTGAAAACTCACAAAATGAATGAGAGAAGTACATCCAGGGCTCCAGTGAGTGAATGGACAACTCATGAAACAAGTTGAGTGCTTTCTCTGCCACTGCTATGGCCAGAACAGGCGGTACTGCAGAGAAAGGCTAAAACAACACTAAATATAAAGGCAGAAGGAACAATTGTGAAATATGCCTCACGGAAGAGCCAGAAGAAATAGAATCAGGCACCCATTCATTATATAACGTCAAAGGGGATAGAACCGAGCCAATCCAAGTAGTCATTACCATTAACGGACAACCCATTAAGATGGAAGTTGATACGGGAGCGTTGACGTCAGTCATTGGAGAACATACATTTAGATATCTGAGTAAAGGAATCCGTCCTTTGAAGCTAGAAGTTTCGGGCACAAAGCTGAGGACATACACGGGTGAGGAAATAAATGGGAAAGGGGTATGTCAAGTCAAGATTCAGTATGAGGAACAGTCTGCAAAATTATCCCTAGTTGTAATGTCAGGCAGGGGACCGAGTATCCTCGGAAGGAACTGGCTGAGAGATCAATCTTGAGGGCCCGCTAAGTTCCCAATTCAAAACCAGACGTGTTGCTGTAAGAAAAAATGAGTACGCAAAAACCCAATGGGAGAAGCCTATGGAAGTGTTACACTGGGGCAGTGTTCAAGCTGAAGTCAACATCATTCGAAAGGAAATGGGAAATCTATTAAAGGACTTTCGTACGCTGCAAAATTCAATCAACTCCCAATTTGTGCCTCGAGAAAGTTATAAAGAAGAAAAGGAAGAGTTAAACCTGTCTCTGTCTGAGTTAAGGAATGAATTAGCTGAGGAGGGGCAACGATATGTGATTCTCCAGGAAACTATTAATGAGAATAGGAAAGAAGTGAAAGAGCTGAAGCAGCAGCTGCGTAAAAGCCCTGGAATTTTAAAGTTAGAAGGCCTTGAATTCTCAGAAGAGCTGTCAGAAAACCCAACTATTGAGCTCATTCATGTTCAGCTCACACCTGAGTCTAGTCCAGCCAACAGAGAAATTAAAGAGAAGACAGGGATAAGGGTCAGTGCTACTAAGAAAAGGACACACAGGAAGAAAAAAAAATTATTGACAGTCCTTGGAAAGAAAAACAAATATTTTTTTTCTTTTTCCTCTTTCTTCTCACACATCATGTAGCTCATCACTGTATTGCTTTGTGCTTGTTGCCCTTTATCTGTTTCAGCTTGGAGGGGAGGGGCAGCAGGAGTGTATGTGACTGCACCCAGAAGACGGTGAAATCATCCATTGAGGGACATAGTTGGCATCTGCCCCTGAAAAGGAGATCTTGGAAACACCAGCCGAGGTTGTTGGGCTACGACGCTCAACCAGTCATAGAGGGCCTCCTGAGAGAATTGACCTGTAAATAGTTATTGTGTAAATAGTTAATGTGTTTTAAGCTTGTTAGCTGTACTTTTAAGTAAAGGGTAAGGGATGTGGTAAAGTGAGGTACCCTGTCCCTTTAAGAGAATGCAAGTGTACTGATCATGTAACAGTACTGACGAATCACTGTACAGCATGGGCAACTGTGAACTGTAAGTCTAGTTCTGGAGGTTTCTGAGTGAGCACATATGGTCTGGTGCGCTGCCCTATGTATCAATAAGCCATCACTGTTTATTCTTACATCAGTCTCTCCCCGTTATTGATTGCAAGCAGCAACTGACGAGAACACAGGAAGGCGTGCGGTTACATTTTGGTTGACCAACGATCTCATTTATTCAAGACATGAAAGATTGTATATTAATTAATCTCACTTTTCCACTTCCAGTACTTTAATGTGGAGAATTGTAACCAAACACCCATCAGGTGTCAATGGAGAGTAATATCAGGCAGGTTGTAAAATCTGCATTCCACTTGATCTGATGGATTTCTTGCCTGGTGAATTAGGTTAAATTACTCCCAATGTCTTTATTTTCCATTTAGTTATTATTTTATTTCCCTTTCCATAAAGGAAAGGAAGGTACCTTCTCTGGTTTGGATTCATAGGCAATCTCCCGGTGATGCAGTATGGCTAATACTTCATAGCTCGTGTTTATGCTAATTCTCACAACTTTCAAACTCCTTAAGATACCTTAAACTACCCTTTAACCTAAATCAGGACACATTAAACATTTATGTCTTTAGAGTTCCCATTTAAAGATCTAAGTCTCCTTCTGTTGGACTTTGGGGACCTTCATGTGTATATTGTATGGAGGGTTTAATACTTCGTTAATGTTATGTGTAATTCACATTTCTTAAAAAAAGCTGCAAGTTCTCCTCCAAGGTTTAAGATAAACCAATTTGTGCTCTTTCAAAAGTCATTATTTGATTTGGGCACGCACATAAACTTCAACACAGCACTTGGAATAATAGAAATCATTTCTGATTTGCTGTTTGGAGCTAATCAAACAAAATTTCAATCCAAATTTATTAACATAGAGCTCTGTTTAATACAGAATAGATTTATTAATCTTTATCCATCATTGTACAACTAGTCCAGAAACAGTTAATACAAATTGTTGGTTTAATGACTTTTATCTAGGAATCATGGTTTCTGCCACATTACCTGCAACTATTAGCAGGAAATATTAACAGTGGCAAACGGATTGTATTGACAGTTTTGACGAATAAAGGGTATGTTTTTGAGAAAGATTGCTGCCTTTGTATGCCAGCATTCTTGCCTTTTATCTCTTCTGCCCCTAAAGGATCCCCATCTACCTCTTGCTATCCATTAGCTTGCCCCAGTGGCTATTCCTCATGGGTGAGAGTCGGCAGGCTAATTGATCATGAGGATGTCATTAAAGGGCCTGAGCCTATTCTCACCTGGCACCCGCATATTCACACTTCCAACAGGGTTCCCACTTTGGATTGCTATCAACTGCCCTTGGTGAAAGTGCACATCTGTAGGCATAGGTAAAGACAGGGCACATCTGTAGGCATAGGTAAAGACAGGGTTAGGTTTGGATTTGATGCACTCATGAACAGATAGTCTGCTGAAACTCATTCAGAAGTTTACACGTGAATAAGTGATCTATTGGACATTGGGAGCATTTATTCCCCAGTGAAGGAGCTAGGAGAGGAAGCAAGCAAGTTGAGAACGTAAATAAGCAAAAAACATAATTGTAGATCCACTGATTTGTGCCTGTACTTTGAGAATGAGAACTGTAAGTTGAAAGCTATGAATCATGCAAACTAGTTAAGGGTGTTCTTGGATGGAATCCAAATAGTTATAGATTGCCCACTCCTATTCCTAATAGGAGTGAAGTTCTTTTATATAGTTATGCATTTTTAAATTAGGTGCAATTATACCTTGTTTATATATATAAATCATGTCCTATTTATCCATTTCAAAGTTGTGTTTCCATTTAACTCTTTGTCTTATCCTTTTCCTCCAAACTCTCTCACTATAACATTGGCTTTAGATTATTGTAAAGTTCTTTATTCGCAGAATCACAGAATCACACAGTGCAGAAGAGGCCCCTCGGCCCATTGAGTCTGCACTGACATGTGAGAAACGCCTGACCTACCTACCTAATCCCATTTACCAGCACTTGGCCCATAGCCTTGAATGTTATGGCGTGCCAAGTGCTCATCCAGGTACTTTTTAAAGGATGTGAGGCAACCCACCTCCACCACCCTCCAGGCAGTGCATTCCAGACCGTCACCACCCTCTAGGTAAAAAAGTTTTTCCTAACATCCCCCCTAAGCCTCCTGCCCCTCACCTTGAACTTATGTCCCCTCGTGACTGACCCTTTAACTAAGGGGAACAGCTGCTCCCTATCTACCCTGTCCATGCCCCTTATAATCTTCTGCACCTCGATCAAGTCACCCCTCAGTCTTCTCTGCTCCAATAAAAACAATCCAATTCTATCCAACCTCTCTTCATAACTTAAATGTTTCATCCCAGGCAACATCCTGGTGAATCTCCTCTGCACCCCCTCCAGTGCAATCACATCCTTTCTATAAATCATTAGCTGAAAGATCTTGCTTAAATTGAAATATGTATTTGTCAGCAATATGCTTAAAAAAGATTTCTATTCTTACAAATGTGTCATATGTGTGAAATGATCTAAGTTAAGGGAAGACGAACATTTTCAATGTCGCCAATACTGAAGGAATCGATGTGCAGTTCTATTCCCTGTCTCAGATTTTGACTGTTGGGAGAACCAAATTCTTCATTGAGCACACTGTTTCTGCAGCTCATGAATTTTATTGAGCATTACAGAAACACAGTGATGTGTAGTTCACCTAACTGTGTTTGTTTTACAGCTTAATAGTCTCCACTGGTAGTCTTGGATGTGTATTCAATTCATTAACATTGAATCAACAATTAGAGCTTCTTTCTTCCTTTCTTTAGTGGGATTAATGGATATTGGCAAGGTTAGTGCATCCACCAGTGCAGCCTCTTGCTGGGAAAGCTGGCGAGCTTGACTAATTCCCAGCGGCACTAACTTCATGACTTTATTCTATGCTTTTAAGTTTGACTGAGGGGTTTAAATGTAATGACATCATGCTGTTGCCTTTGAAAATAGGACAGTTTGCACATTATTTATATTGAGCATTGAAGGGATTTTATATTCACCAAAATGGGAGCTTGACAGTAAGTTGCTGTTGGAAAATACATTTTCAATCAATGCTGCACAGGAGTAATGGGAACTATCAAATTAAATATATATTTAAATTGTAGCCCTCGTTTGCTAAATTGTTTAGCAGAAGTAGATATTTTTTCACGTCATTCAAATAGGGATATTCCTATACATTGTATCAACAAGCAGAGAGAAAATTCATTTCAGGAGGAAAGTAACTTTAGCAAATAGCAGAATACTGCCAAATGGCTATTGATCAGAGAAGAATTAAATACACACAAAAGGCTGTGCCCAAACACTAGTGTGACAAATAACAATCCTGTCCATTTATTAGAATTAATTTTCCTACTAAAAATGTAATTGCCAATGTGTAATTGATAAAGAAAAAGCTGGCAGAGTTGCATTCTCTGGTTCCTAATTAACAGCTTTGGCCTGAAAGAGAGACCCTCTGACTATGCCATGAAATGTTGCAGCTGCATTGTTATTCCGCTTGATCAGTTTGCTAAAAAGTCGGCTGGGCATTGGCAGTGGTGTTAAAAGAAAATTCAATAGATGTTTTGTATTGTGCCAACTCAAGTGAAAGAAGGCAGCGATTAAACTTTCAAATGGGCAGCTGCAATCTGCTCGTTAAATGGAGCTAAATATGAGATTTACAGTTAATTCATAGTAATTACGTATAAATAAAAACAGCAACACTGTCTTTATGCATGCATGAGAGATTAAGACAGTTTGTAAAATGCAAATAAAGTGTGCCTTGGTTGAAAAATATTCAATATACCTCAAGCTGTTTAACAAGGTATAGTTTCCTTAATTCCCAACAGAAGAGTAAGAAGAGAAGTAAGTTAAATGCAGAATAGAGTTTAATTTATATTTTTAACTATTTTAAAAACTTGGGGAACTTGCAGTATAACCAAATTAGAAATGTATTAGTATGCGCAGATTGGAATGGCATTAACATTACGCCTTCTGTTGTTTGCCCTTTAAGAAAAAAAACAATAGGTTTGTTAAGTCTTGAGTATCAGTGTCTTTTATATAACACCATATTTTTGCCCATGCTTTCTCTACCGATGGAATAAAGAAGGCATTTAACTTTAGCCAGATAAAACTTCTTCACATTCAAGAAAATGCAATTAGAAAAAAATATGTAAATCTTGATGTTTCATGAAATGTTAGCAAAGAAGTTAGTAGTTCCCATTGCACAATGGCTGAACTAAGGAACTTTGGTCACTGTATAAGAACCATTGTCCTGGTTGCTGTGTCGGTTAAAAACAGAGTCCAGCCTGGTCGTGGGAAATACCTACATATCTGACACTAAACTCATTTCTTTGAGAAAAGGGGTGGAATAGAAAGTGTGGTAATTTTACTGTTGCATTCTAATCAGCCATGGTCTGCCTAATTTTCTTTGATCTGAAAGATAAACTAATTTTCCTATAAGCTGGACAAAAGTAGTTAGCTATGTAATGCTTTTATGTTGCTTGAATAGAGTATAGAGAGAGGGCAGGAATAGTAATGGTGGGAGCACAACCTTTCTCTCGAACTCATCCACAGTCGCCACTGCTTTGAAATCAGAACCACAAGCAAAGACTATTGGAATGGTATCCTCTGTGCTGTCTCTCCTCATTGGCGACTCTCAAAATAAAGAGTGGTTATATTAGTGTTGGCTGAAATGCAGGTTTATTTGGCCAAATGTTTTCTGTTGCAGCAATAACCAACTGTGATAATCAGATTACATGTGTGTAAACACTTGTCAATATGCATTGAATTTCTTCAGGTCTTGTTTTATTACAATGCAGAGAAATTACTTCTTAATTTTTCTTTAATGCTTTGACTTTTACATACATGACAACACGCTGGAAAAAGTCTTAGATTTGTATGGTTTCTAAAACTTGTGGAAATTATCGTCTGTGCTTTTTTTTAGATAAACTAAGCAGGGTGCAGAGAAAAGTGAAGTCACAGGGCTTTGTTTCAGGAAAATGGGGAGTTCAGCTTTGACCTAAGCTGGTTGTTTTTCCTGTCAGGAAGGGATAAAGGCAAAGGCTGACATGATGAATTGAGCAAATACCAGAAAGGAGATTAAAGTTGGCTTGATAGTAGGTTGCAAAATTAATCATATTCATTAATGTAACTGATCAGGAGCTGAACAGATGTGTTGGACCTTGTATCCATTGTTCATTATTTAAAACAAATGCTTGATAGACTCCTTAAAAATAAATTATGTAATTCCAACAGAGTGTAAGTTTTGTTTAGGTTATATTTAGCTCATTTGGAGAGCAATTGCTAATTTGGTATTGCAACATATTACCATCTGTTCAAAATTAATAGGAACCACATTAACGCTGAATCTAACTGGCTAGCTGCAGAATAGAATTTCCAATATCTAAAACAAAAGCAAAATAATGCAGATGCAGGAAATATGAAATAAAAACAGGAAATGCTGGAAATTCTCAGCAGCACAATGACCTGAAACACTAGCTCTTGTTTCTTCCTCCACAGGTGTGGCCTGAGATGCTGAGTATTTCCAGCATTCTCTGTTTTTAGACCAAAAGCTAAAGATGTGGATTCAACTTGTTGCTCTGCAGTGAAGTAAATGGAATTTTCTATTCCTGAATCGCATTGGCGGTGCAGCCTGTTTAACATTCATGCGACAGTTGCCATGTAAAGAAGGCACTGGCCTTCTTGACTCGATATGAAATTGAATGACACTGAGATGAATATGTCATGGATATCAGGAAACGAGAAACAATATGGGGCTGAAAAATGATTAAGAAAATGTTCAAAATGATTTTTTCACAACTTGATAATTGGAATGCACAACATAGCTCACAAATTAGACCACTCCATTTTAGTAAGAAGTACAAAGAAGCTATGTTTGTGGAACAATTGTGCGTTGTACTTTTAGTGGCTAAGAAATGTCAATGAAGGTCAAGTTCAAGGCTTCAAAGTACGGTTATTCAGTCCTTCCAATTGGCTTCTCACTGCAAATTAACTGCTTACTTTTATTGAAATTCTGTGTAATTTATCGTTAAAGGAATGTGTTCACACCAGGCAAAAGTATAATAAAAGTACAATAGAAGCTATGACAGCACAAAAGGCAGCTATCTGATCCAACATGGTTATGCCAGCTTTTAGCTAGAGCAATCCAAAACTAATGTCAGTACCAGGCTTTCCCCAATATCCTCCTCCACCTCAAATGTCTATCCACTTTCTTCTTCACAGATGCAATCGTAATTGACTGACTTTCTCCTTGTTGCAGAGTTTATGATCTAATAATCCTTCACGTAAGGATATTTCTTTTAACCCCTCTGATCATTTTCTTGCTGTCAATTTTAAACTGACTGCTCGTCATTGATTCTTCAGCCAGAGGAATTAGATTTTGCCTGTCTAGCTTGTCAAAACCCTTGATATTATAAACCTCAATTTAGTCACATCTTAGTCTTCTGAGATGTTACATTTGCTACCCCCTAGTTCTCCAACACAAACTGCATATCTAAAAAGGAGTAAAAAATAACTAAGACTCTGCTATGCCTCTACTCTGGCTTTCGTCAGCAACCCAGGGTGCCTGATATTAGGGGCTGTTGGCTGGTGACTCGTCCACCTCAAATTTTGTAATGGCGTAGTGGTGTTGTCGCTGAACTAGTAATCCAGAGACCCAGGATAATGCTCTGGGAACCCAGGTTCAAATCCCACCACGGCAGATGGTTGAATTTGAACTCAATAAAAACCTGGAATTAAAAGATGACCACGCAAGATTGTTGTAAAAACTATCTGATTCACTAATGTCCATTAGAGAAGGAAATCTGCTGCCCTTACCTGGTCTGGCCTACATGTGACTCCAGACCCACAGCAATGTGGTTGACTCTTATCTGCCCTCTGAAATGCCTAGCAAGCCACTCAGTTCAAACTGTATCAGCCGCAAGTCTCAAATAAGGAATGAAACCAGACGGACCACCCAGCTTCGACTTAGGCACAGGAACAACGGCAAACTCAGCCCTGCTGACCCTGCAAAGTCCTCCTTACTAACATCTGGGCACTGGTGCCAAAATTGGGAGAGCTGTCTCACAGACTAGTCAAGCAACAGCATCCTCACAGAATTATACCTTACAGATAATGTCCCAGACACCACCATCACCATCCCTGATGGCAGAGCTGGCAGCACAGTGGTATACAGTCAGGAGGGAGTTGCCCTGGGAGTCCTCAACATCGATCCGGACCCCATGAAGTCTCATGGCATCAGGTCAAACGTGGCCAAGGAAACCTCCTGCTGATTACCATGTACTGTCCTCCCTCAGCTGATGAATCAGTGCTCCTCCATGTTGAGCACCAGTTGGAGGAAGCACTGAGGGTGGCAAGGGCGCAGAATGTACTCTGGGTGGGGGACTTCAATGTCCATCACCAAGAGTGGCTTGGTAGCACCGCTACAGACCGAGCTGGTCGAGTCCTAAAGGACATAGCTGCTAGACTGGGTCTGCAGCAGGTGGTGAGGGAACCAGCAAGAGGGAAAAATATATTTGACCTCATCCTCATCAACCTGCTTGTAGCAGATGCATCTGTCCATGACAGTATCGGTAGGAGTGACCACCATACAGTTGTTGTGGACATGAAGTCCCGCCATCACATTGAGGATAACCTCCATCATGTTGAATGGCACTACCACCCTGATAAATGGGATAGATTTCAAACAGATCTAGCAACTCAAGACTGGGCATCCATGAGGTGCTGTGGGCCATCAGCAGCAGCAGAATTGTACTTGAACACAATCTGTAACCTCATGGCCTGGCATATCCCCCACTCTATCATTACCATCAAGCCAGAGGATCAACCTTGATTCAATGAAGAGTGCAGGAGGGCATGTTAGGAGCAGCACCAGGCATACTTAAAATGACATGTCAACCTGGCGAAGCTATAACACAGGACTCCTTGCGTACCAAACAGCATAAGCAGCAAGTGATAGACAAAGTAAAGCGATTCCACAACCAACAGTTCAGATCTAAGTTCTGCAGTCCTGCCACATCCAGTCGTCAATGGTGGTGGACAATTAAACAACTCACTGGAGGAGAAGGCTCCACAAATACCCCCATCCTTAATGATGGAGGAGCCCAGCACATCAGTGCAAATCATAAGGTTGAAGCATTTGCTACAATCTTCAGCCAGAAGTGTCGAGTGGATGATCCATCTCGTCTCCTCCAGAGTTCCCCAGCATCACAGATGCCAGTCTTCAGCCAATTCGATTCACTCCACATGATATCAAGAAACAGCTGAAGGTACTGGATAGTGCAAAGGCTATGGGCCCTGACAATATTCTGGCAATAGTACTAAAGACTTGTGCTCCAGAACTTGCCGCACCCCTAGCCAAGCTGTTCCAGTACATCTACAACACTGGCATCTACCCAGCTATGTAGAAAATTGCCCAGGTATGTCCTGTACACAAAAAGCAGGACAATCCAACCTGGCCGATTACCACCCCATCAGTCTACTTTCGGTCATCAGTAAAATAATGGAAGGGGTGATCAACAGTGCTATCAAGTGGCACTTGCTTAGCAATAACCTGCTCACTGACGCCCAGTTTGTGTTCCGCCAGGGCCACTCAGCTCCTGACCTCATTACAGCCTTGGTTCAAACATGGACAAAAGAGCAGAATTGCCGAGGTGAGGTGAGAATGACTACCCTTGACATCAAGGCCGCATTTGACCAAGTGTGGCATCAAGGAGCCCTAGCAAAACTGGAGTCAATGGGAATCAGGGGGAAAACACTTCACTGGTTGGAGTCTTCCTAACAAAAAGGAAGATGGCTGTGGTTGTTGGAGGTCAGTTATCTCAGCTCCAGGACATCACTGCAGGAGCTCCTCAGGGTACTGCCCTCAGCCTAACCATTTTCAGTTGCTTCATCAACGACCCTCCTTCCATCATAAGGTCAGAAGTGGGGATGTTCGCTGATGATTGCACAATGTTCAGCACCATTCAGCACATCAGATACTGAAGCAGTCCATGTCCAAATGCAACAAGACCATTTCCAACAAGAGAGAACCTAATGTAATCTAATGAGAGTCTAACAGTGATGGGCGAACAGAGTGCAGCACAGTTAAAAAATTTTTTAAAGCGTGGAGAGTGGGGAGACTTCATTTTAAAAAGAGTGCAGAAAGCGAGGAGAGTTCATTTTAAAAAAGAGCGGGTAGAGTTCAGTGAGACCAGCGGCAGAGTGGTGTCATAAACAACAATGTGACGCAAGTGCAGGGAAAGCAGCTGATTGGTGAGTTGGATTGGTGAGTATTTATAGTCTTTAAAGTAAAAGTAAGGTCTTTAGTTTGTGCTTAGGTCTCTAGTCTTTTTATTCTCTCTTTTTCTTAAAAATAGCTTGTTAAGTATAAGATCGATACTGGTGTAAAAAATATTACAATAAAGTGCAAAGAGCAGGGGATTCTTCAAATGTAAAAAGCAGGGATACTAGAGTAATGAAGTAATAAATTAAATAAAATATAACAGTGATGGCAGGATGGGTGATGTGTTGCTGCTGTAGCATGTGGGAGCTGCTGGACACCAAGTTGATCAAGAGTGAACACATCTGTAGTAAATGTTTGCAGCACGAGGAAATTCAGATCCGAGTTGAGTAGCTGGAGTCCAAGCTGCAGACATTGCGTCGCATCAGGGAGGGGGAAAGTTACCTGGACACTTTGCTCCATGAGGCGGTCACACCCCTCAGATTTGTCAATTCAAATTTGGTCTGTGATTAGGGACATGGGGGTGAGACAGGTATGGGGACCCAGGTGGTAGCATTCGAGGAGTCTTGGCCCCTGCAATTGTCCAGCAGTAACACGGTTCTTGCAAGCTGTGTGGACAAGAGCGGGGACTGCAGAAAGGATGAGCAAACTGACCATGGCACCATAGTACAGGGACCCATTCCAGTAGGGGGAGGAAATAGGAACGTTGTAGTAGTAGGGACAGTATAATTAGGGGGATAGTTACTGTTCTCTGCAGCCATGAGCGTAAGTCCCAAAGGCTGTGTTGCCTGCCCAGTGCCAGGGTTAAGGACATCTCCTCAGGGCTGGAGAGGAACTTGGAGTGGGAGGGGAGGGATCCAGTTGTCGTTGTCCACGTTGGTACCAATGACATTGATAGGACTAGAAAGGAGGTTCTGCTGAAAAATTTGAACAGTTAGGAGCTAAATTAAAAAACAGAACCTCTAAGGTAATAATATCTGGATTACTACCTGAGTCACGGGCAAAGTGGCATAGGGTAAATGAAGTGAAGGAGTTAAATGCGTGGCTCAGAGATTGGTGTGGGAGGAATGGGTTTCACTTCATGGGGCACTGGCACCAGTACTAGGGTAGAAAGGAGCTGTGAAGGGATGGACTTCACTTGAACTGTGCTGGAACCAATGTCCTGGCGAATCGAATAACTGGGCTGTAGAGAGGGCTTTAAACTAAGTAGAGGGGGGAGGGCTTCAAGCTAAGTAGAGGGAGGGAGGGTTCTGGAGGGGGGATAAGTAGGCTCAAAAAGCAAAAGGATATGGCAGCATTGCAGGGCAGCTATTTAAAAAATAATTCTCAGAGTGTGACAGGAAGGGACAGAATGTACAAACATTAAAAAAAAACAGCAAATAGGGTCAAAGGAGGAAAAAATGATAAAAAGTTAAAATTAATGGCTCTTTACTTAACTGCACGTGGTATTCAGAACAAGATAAATGAATTAACGGCACAAATAGAGGTTAATGGTATGATCTTACAGCCATTACGGAGACATGGTTACAAGGAGATCAAAGCGGGGAACTAAATATTCAGGGATATGTGACTTTTCAAAAGGTGGTGGGGTAACTTTGTTAGTACAAGATGGAATACGTATGGTAGCAAGAAATGATCTTGGATCGGAAGATGTAGAATCCACATGGGTAGAGGTAAGAAATAACATGGGGAAGGGGACACTGGTTTAGTCCCCCTAATAGTAGCTATGCTGGAGGACAGATAATAAATCAGGAGATAATGAGGGCATGTAAAAAGGGCAGTACATTAATCATAGGTGACTTTAATCTTCATATAGATTGGGAAAATCAATTTGGCAGAGGTAGCCATGAGCAAGAATTTCTAGTGCGTATTCAGGACAGTTTTCTAGAACACTATGTTGTGGACCTGACCAGGGACCAGGCTATTTTGGATCTGGTAATGTGTAATGAGGCAGGTTTAATAAATGACCTCAGTGTAAAAGATCCCCTGGGAAAGTGACCATAATATGGTAGAATTTAGCATTCAGTTTGAGAGTGAGAAACTTGGGTCAGAAACAACTGAGCTAAAATTAAATAAGGGTAATTACAAAGGAATGTGGGCAGAGTTAGCTGGAGTGGACTGAGAAAGGAGTTTGGCAGTAAAGACAGTTGATGAACAATGGTGGGCATTTAAGAAATAGTTCATGACTCACAACTGGATATATTCCAGTGAGGAAGAAGGATTCTAGGAAGGGGATAAACCAACCATGGTTAACCAAAGAAGTTAAGGATAGTACCACATTAAAAGAAAAAACATACAATGTGGCAAAGATTAGTGGTAAGCCAGAGGATTGCGAAAGTTTTAAAAACCAATAAGAGATAACTAAAAAAAAGAGGGAGAAAATAAACTTTGAGGGTAAACTAGCAAATAATATAAAAACGGACAATAAGAGCTTCTCTAAATATAGAAGGAGGAAGAAAGTGAACAAAGGCCTGTTAGAGAATGAAGCTGGGGAAATAATAATGGGGAACCAGGAAGTAGCAGAGGAGTTAAATAAATACTGTGCATCATTCTTCACAGTAGAAGACACTAATAGCATTCCAAAAATACTAAATAATCAAAGGGCAAAAAGGGGGGAGGAAATAAATACAATAACTATCACAAGATAAAAGGTACTAGGGAAACTAATGGGGTTAAGGACTATAAGTCCCCTGGACCTGATGGGTTGCAACCTAGGATTTTAAAGAAAGTAGCTATAGAGATAATGGATGCACTGGTAGTAATCTTCCAAGAATCCTTAGATTCTGGAAAAGTCCCAGAGGATTGGAAATGTATCCACCCATGTGGATTCTACATCTTCCGATCCAAGATCATTTCTTGCCAATGTAACACCCTTATTCAAAAAGGGAGGGAGACAAAAAACAGGCAATTATAGGCCAGTTAGCTTAACATCTGTCATTGGGAAAATGTTAGAGTCTATTATAAAGGATGTAATAGCAGAGCATTTAGAAATGCATAATATAATCAAGCAGAGTCAGCATGTCTTCATGAAGGGGAAATCATGTCTGACAAACTTATTAGAATTTTTTGAGGAGGTAACAAGCTGGATAGATAAAGAGGAACCAGCAGATGTAATATATTTGGATTTCCAAAAGGTGTTCGAGAAGGTACCAAGCATATGGCTACTTAATAAGATAAAAGCCCATCGTGCTGGGGGTAGTATATTAGCATGGGTAGAGGATTGGCTGACTATTAGAAGACAGAGAGTTGGGATAAGGGGGGCATTTTCAGGATGGCAACCTATAACAAGTGGAGTGCCACAGGGATCAGTGCTGGGGCCACAATTATTTACAGTATATATTAATGACTTGGATGAGGGAAGTGAATGTACTATCGCCAAGTTTGCAGATGACACAAAAATAGATGGGAAGGCAAGTGCTGAGGATGACACAAAGAGTCTACAGAGGGATATAGACAGGATAATTGAGTGGGCAAAAACTTGGAAAATGTGGGAAAGTGTGAGGTTATGCACTTTGGCAGGAAGAATAGAGGAACTGAATATTATTTAAATGGAGAAAGACCGCAGAAGGCTGCAGCACAGAGGGATTTGGGAGTCCTCGTGCATGAATCACAAAAAGCTAGCATAAAAGTTCAGCAGGTAATAGGGAAGACAAATGGAATGTTGACCTTTATTTCAACGGGAATGGAGTATAAAAATAGGGAAGTCTTGTTAAAACTATACAAGGCACTAGTTAGACCACACCTAGAATATGTGAACAGTTTTGTTCCCCTTATCTAAGGAAAGATATACTGGTGTTAGAAGCAGTCCAGAGAAGGTTCACTTGGTTGGTCCTGGGTATGGAGGGATTTCTTATGAGGAGAGGTTGAGTAGGTTGGGCCTGTACTCATTGGAGTTTAGAAGAATGAGAGGTAACCTTATTGAAACATATAAGATTCTTAGGGGGCTTGACAGGGTAGATGCTGATAGGCTATTTCCACTTATGGGAGAGTCTAGGAACAGAGGGCATAATCTCAGAGTAAGGGGTTGCCCATTTAAGACAGATATGAGGAGGAATTTCTTCTCTCAGAGAGTAGTGAATCAGTGGAATTCTTTACAGCAGAGGGCTGTAGAGGCTGGGTCGTTAAGTACATTCAAGACTGAGATAGACAGATTTTTAATCAGTAAGGGAATCAAGGGTTATGGGGAAAAGGCAGGAAAGTGGAGTTGGAGATTAACAGATCAGCTATGATCTCATTGAATGGCAGAGCAGACTCGATGGGCTAAATAGCCTACTTCTGCTCCTACGTCTTATGGTTTTATGGTCTAACCTTCGCCCGTTGACATTCAATGGCATTACCATCACTGAATCCCGCACTATCAACATCCTGGGGTTTACCATTGTCCAGAAACTGGACTGGACTAGCCATATAAATACTGTGGCGACAAGAACAGGTCAGGGGCTAGGAATCTTGCAATGAGTAACTCACATCCTGACTCTCCAAAGCATATCCACCATCTACAAGGCACAAGTCAGGAGTGTGATGGAATGCTCCCCATTTGCCTGGACAAATGCAGCTTCACAACACTCAAGAAGCTTGACACCATCCAGGACAAAGCAGCCCGCTTGATTTGCACCACATCCACAAACATTTATTCCCTCCTCCACTGACGCACAGAAGCAGCAGTGTGTACCATCTACAAGATACGCTGCAGGAATTCACCAAGGCTCCTTAGACAGCACCTTCCAAACCCAAGACCACTACCATCTAGAAGGACAAGGGCAGCAGGTAGATGGGAACACCACCACCTGGAAGTTCCCCTCCAAGTCACTCACCATCCTGACTTGGAAATATATTGCCGTTCCTTCACTGTCGCTGGATCAAAATCCTGGAACTCTCTTCCTAACAGCACTGTGGGTTACCTACACCAGATGGACTGCAGCGGTTCAAGAAGGCAGCTCACCACTGCATTCTCAAGGGAAATTAGGGATGGGCAATAAATGCTGGCCCAGCCAGTGAAGCCCACGTTCCATGAATGAATTTAAAAAAAATCAGAATCAATTCCTTTTCTATAGTATTGCCTAATTGTTGCTAGTACACTTACATTCTCACTTACCAACAAATTAAAGAAGTGGTCTTATAGTCTTCTCCCCACTGGCCCTTTCCCACCCTATTAACCTTTCCATGTTAAGCGAACACTTGAAGTAGGTCCAGACCCTATTCAGTTCTTGTGTGTGCACCACCCCCACCCACCCTCTTTCCTGGTAATTCAGAAGAATGTAGAATGGCAGAAATAGCAAAAGTGGTCTCTGGCCCTGTTTCCTGGCCTTGGCACTGGGAATTCCCATTTCCCGGAATGCAAAGGATCACTAAAATCTTGTCATATCGCTGGGCCAGAATTTTCGGCTCGGCGAGCAGGAGCGGGGCTGGCTCGCCGAGGCATTAAATGATGTGGGGTGAGGTCAGGCGTGCGTCCCGACGTCACCGCGCATCATTTAGATTTTCAGTTGGGTGGGCGTGTAGCCGACTTGGCTGCGCACCCACCGAACTGACAAAGGCCTATTAAGGCCAATTAAATATCAATTAAAGTAATAAACGAGCTGCCCATCCAACCTTCAGGTTGGCAGGCAGACGAAAAGCCCAGGCGGCCTTCACATTTTTCATGGAACCTCATCCAAGGGTGGGATGAGGTTTCATGAAGGGTTTATAAATTACATAAATTTTTCATTAATGTTCCTTGACATGTCCCAGCTCATGTGACACTGTCACATGAGGGGACATGTCTTAAAATATTTTCTTTTCTTTATTTAAAATTTTAACCCTTAAACTAATCTCCCTGAGGCACCTCTGTGCCTCATGGAGATTTCTGCACTCTTTCACGCACCAACTCAGGGAATTACCCCGCCGCCCTCTCGGCCTGCACAGGGAGTGCACAGCGCTTTCAGGTGCACGTCACGCTGGGCGGGCCTTAATTGGACCGCCCACGTAAAATGGCGATGCGGACCCGATTGGGGGCACTGATTGGGCTCGCGCCTGCCCCTGCCTACCCCCGCACAACCCCCCCGATGGGGGGAAAATTCTCCCCCTGATATGCAGTCATGCTCTACAGCTAAATTTACCTCTTTATTGCTCAATTGTCTGTATCTTATCTATTATCTACTTATAATTGGTTTAAAGCACAGTAAACAGATAATATATACATCACTATTTCAAGAAAATATTTCCTGTACAATTCTTCTATTTGTGAAGTTTTACTATTTTGCTTCTGGAAGCTGTAAAACCCAATGAATGTATCACTGTTCAGAGGACATTGAAATTGACAGGTGACTTCAGTGACCGTATATTGTAGCCTTCTGATTTCATCATCATTATAAGATATGCACTGTAATTTACTGTTGTTCATTATAGTGATTGTCATAGAATTTAGTTTGGAATGAAGTTGAACAATGTTTTAGTACATTCATCAGACCTATTCTGTTTTCCACCAGCACCAATATAAACACATCTCATGCCTTATATTTACATTTTTAAGTAGATCACCCTTTCTTTTCCTTGTGATTAACAATTCGCTCCTTATAGGTGATGATCTCCTAAAGCACCTTCCAAAATGGGGTGAGAGAACAGGAGCTGGGGCTGAAGATGTAGTCAAAGTAAATTTGAGGAGTATTTTTGAAAGTGAGCTGGGATTATGGGTTGGCATAGGGCTTTAAGAAACAACTTACGCCATAATAACTGAAGCTCTGCCACTAACAGTTGTTATTTCTTTTCATATCTTCACACACTTCCCATGGAGAATAGTGGAAGGTTTCACGGAAAGAAAGAAAAATTTGCATTTATATAGTAGCACCTTTCATGACCAACAGATGTCCCATAGTGCTCTACAGCCAGTTAAGTACTTTTTGAAGCAGAGTCACTGTTGTAATGTAGGAAAAATGGCAGCCAATTTACACACAGCAAGTTCCACAAACAGCCAAGTGATAATGACCAGCTGAGTGATATGTCCATCTGAGAGGGTAGACAGGGTCTCAGTTAACATCTCGTTCAAAAGATGCACCTCTAGCAATGCAGCACTCCCTCAGGGCAGCACTGGAGTGTCAGCCTAGATTGTTATATTCAATTCCTGAAGTAGGACTTGAACCTACAGACTTGGAGGCAAGAGTGCTGAGCCTCGTCTTTCAATAAACACCCGGAAAACTAAGGTCCTTTTCCAACCAGCTCACAAGGTACAACACCTTCCCGCATCAATTAAGATTGACAACGAGATCCTGGAAAATGTGGACTATTTTCCATAACTTGAAAGCTTCCTTTCGATGATGGCATATGTAAATGAAGAAATTCATCATCGCTTCCAATGTGCCAGCTTAGCTTTCAGCTGAATTAGGAAAAGAGCATTTGAGAACCAGGCTATCAAAACCAAGGCTAAGGTCATCATTTACTGGGCAGAAGTGATCATTCACACCTGTATGCTTCAGAGACTTGGACAACCTATAGCAGGCACCGATAGCAATGCCTTTGCAAAGCCGGTGGCAAGAAAAGCAGTCAAACAGCAGCATCCTCTCCCAAGCCAACTTGCTCAGCATTGAGATATTAATCACTCAAACTAACACTGTTACTGCCTGCTTAACAGTCTGACATGCCATACACAGATTTATACCAGCTGACAGGGTGATGAGCACTATGCAGTGGGAAGTCTTTGTGGGCTCCCACAACACCAAATGATAAGAAGGAGCCACCCATACTGACTGGACAAGTGTCCTGCTAGACGTCAACCCAGAATTCAGAGACAGAGCTTTGCTCTCCATACTTTCTGAAGAGGGGCTGGAATGCCACCATTAAGTCAAAGGTTTGTTCCAGCACCAATGGTAAAGCAGAGGGTTGGGTGAATACACAAAGAACCAGATTCAGAAGAGAAGAGCTGCCTGGAATGAAGGGCCGGAACAAAGCTATATATTAGTTCTTAAATAAGGATGACACAATTACTGGTACTCAATCGATGTACTGGTGAATAAGAAGCCAGTGGAGGTTGGAGAGGAAAAGCATGAATCCTGGCAAATCTGGACACTGACTGGGCTTGAAAACATAAAGTATGATGAAAAACTGGAAAAAAGCGGTGAGCCAGGGTGTAAAGATTGGCAGGAAATAAATTTAAAATGGCTAGGAATTCCAGATGAGTAGTGGTGACTTTTTTCTCACATCTATGTTAGATATCGCTGAGAAAAGGGTAATGATAAAGATTTCTTCACATTATAATCTGGCAATGGATTTCTCCAGTTCTCGCTGTCTGTTATGTATGTGAGACAGACCATCCCTTCCCCTCTGTGAAGCATCTTGAGGTTTTTCTAGGTGTAAGATGCTATTTAAATTCAAGCTGCTGTTGTGTGAGAGGTGAGAATTAGATGGTGTGTGTGTCTCTGTGTGTGTGTGTGAGAGAGAGAGAGAGAGAGAAACTTGGGGTTCAGATCAACTGTTCTTTTCTAGTCACCAGAGAGTGATCACAGGGATTCGGATGAGTTTGTAAACCAGGAGTGGAAAAGTTAAATAATTTACAGCGGTCAGCAGAGATTAGATGATATCTTTAAACATGTTATATATTCTTTCCTTGATGTGTGTTGAAAATGACTGTAAATTGTAACATAGTGCCATGTCTATTAAGAAATCTACCATTCAATATGTTAAAGTAATTTTATAAACAAAAATGGGGAAATTCTTTAGAATACTTGAATTATTGAAGAGCCAATAACAGAAAGACTTAAGGTGACGAGTGACATGTTAATACTGACAAGCTGAGTATTGTGAGGGTATAATAGTGGAATAGCAAATAAATGTGTTCCACATTTCAGGTAGGGAGTTGTCTCAAATTTATCCAATCGCAGTATGTTGCAAAAATGACTGCTCTTTATATCATCATTAAAACTGAATAGATTAGCACCTTGATTAACTGAAATGTTTTTTACTTTCACTTGTATATTCTATTGATGTAATACTCGCCAAAACATTTTATTTACACATTCCTCTCATCAAAATTCACAATTTTAAAACAGGAGGATTTAACATCTGAGCTTCACGAATAGAAAATGTTAAACCTGTTGAAGTCTTGTATTATCAGTTAGATCAAAGTTCTGGAGTTAGCTTTTAAACACATTTTAGGAAGAACTACTGCTAAACCAATCAAGCATTTCTATAGTTTCTTCACTTTACAAACACATGTACTAATATGACTATTCACTATTATAAAAAGGTAATCTGTAGTTTCTGGAACCAGCCAAACTGGTTTTAGATTTATGTTTTATCATCCATCATATAATCTGGGAGGGAAAAATGTTATTTTATAAGAACAATACCAACAAAGAAATGAATTCAGCTGGTTAGGTTATTTATATAAAGTCACTCATTATAGGTGATTACAGTTTGACAGGGAAAAATTAACCCTGATAGACAGTAAGACCAGGGTTCAGTAACTTACTTGAAAATGTCTCAACCAGCCTTTCTAAGGCAGCTCCGTTTATTCACTGCCCAAATGCAGAGCTGAAATAACAACCTATGAATACTGCTTGCGAAATGGCTATGTACACAAGGTGAATACTGAAGCCTTTCCTTCTGAATAGACTTTTTAATCTAGGCATTAGCTTTGCTTTGAAAAAAAGTTTTCAGTTGCCTTATGTACAGATTAATGGAAAATGCTGGGGCTCTGATTTGGGGGGGGATTTGCAGAAACAGTTTTAGGGATTTATGGGTGGTTGACAAATGCCATTTATTCTTTCGAAGTCTTCAGTAGGCCATTGAAAAGGATTTTAAGGCAAACCCTCCCACTAAAGAAGAAAAAACGTTGGAAGGATCTCTGTGTTAGCTCCTGTTTTTTCTTCTGCCCACATCTTTCATTGCTTCCCTTCAGAAGAAAGAATCGTGAAGCGCGTGGCTGTGAAAAAGGGGAGGGTAGGGCCCTCTTTTAAAACATTTGAATGAAATAGAATGTGCCAATCTGCTTTTGTTAGTAACCATGAGAACTGAATACAATTGTTTCCACAAAAATGCCTCTGTACTTGTGGGTAGGTCTTTAAAAAGACGCTGAACTCATTTGGTCTGATAGAATAGAACACAGGGAATACCTTTGTTAAATGTTGTATTCAACAAGAACCAGAAAAAGCTGCTTTGAGTTCCAATATGGAATGTTGTTTTTTCTCCCCCTAACTTAAGTCTACTAATTTATAATTCCAATACTGTTCATATGAAGAATATTTTTTACAATCTATTCAATGGGGAACTTTTAACTGTTCTCAATAATACTGAATTTTCAGTCAATGTGCTGTAGTGTATTCACGTTACATATTGGATTAATAAAAAGGCTTGCATTTATATAGTGCCTTTCACGACATCAAAATGCTGTGCAGTCAGTGTTGTAGGAATCAAGCCAGCCAATTTGTGCACAGCCAGCTCCCACAAACAGCAATGAGACCATGACCAGATAATTTATTTTAGCAATGTTGGTTGAGGAATAAATATACATTGGGTTTATGATACCTTTGCAGGAACACCTCACAATAGTTGGCCATATTTCTTTGTTAATATCTTATTTTAAGACTGCTTATGAAGTGCATTATGTCTAAGGCACACAGTTATTTCAAACTCCAGTCATTATCGTGTTCATATGATCTAAGCTACTTTGTTCCTGCTATTGCTCTGAATAATTGTATTGCTTCATTATTGTGGCTTGAGAGAGGGCATATTCTTCACTGAAACATTATTTATGTACATATTTATCTCTATTTATCTCTCCAATATTTCCCCTTCACTTTCTGGAATCACACTGGCACTGAAATTCATACATGACATTGTTTAATTGTGTGGTAGGCCGTACATCTCAGCGATTGGATGATTGAATCAAACAGCATGTTCCTTTGATTGTTCAGAATAGGCAGAGTACAGACCATACTCAACCAGCCTATGCTTGCAAAACCCAAAACCAAACATCTACTGATAGATTTGATTCTGCGATTGTTCAGCAAGCGCTACCTATCCTGAGTGCACCAATAGCTACGCTAACACCAATTTAAGATAATCAGTCGAACTTGTAACATGGCTCATTTACTGTTGCAAGAAGTGACATACATTAATATGTGGGGACCCAGTCTCTGCAAACAAAAGGAATAGGTTTAAGCTTTGTACCTTTTTTGAATTACCTGGGAGCTTGGGGAGCCCATAGTTTCCCACTGCTTTCTCCATCGCAATGCCTCGGCCGATCAAAGTCAACTCGCCAACTAATCAGCACCCTTTTCTCCTGTAGTATAAATTGTTGTGATCATTTGAAATTTGGCATACTTGCATTTGTCCTGACGCATGCAAGACAAAAAGCTTTGTCAACATGTCTCTCTTTTCAGCAATGTTCAAGTTCTGTACTACCAAGGGACAATTTCTGTTTTATGTTGCATTGAGCACATAGGTTATAAATTGTGTCTGGTAGGACATTTTACAATCCTGTGATTTTACAATGTGAGCAATACAGAGCTTTAATAATGGATTATATACGTCTTGGATCTTACTGAACAATGTAAAGTTGTCCTTAGAAGCTTGTATGAATCATAGAATGATACAGCACAGAAGGAGGCCATTTGGCCTATCATGCCTGTGTGTGCTCCTAAGTAGAGCTATCAAATTAATCCCACTCCCCCCTGCTCTTTCCCCATGGCCCTGCAAATATTTTCCTTCCAGGTATTTATCTAATTTTCTTTTGAATGTTATTACTGAATCTGTTTCCACCACCCTTTCAGGAAGTATATTCCAGATAAAAACTACTCATTGCAATTATTTTTAAAAAGTGTATGCTTTTAGTTAGAAAGTTAGCTTCATTTTGACATTTCTATTCCATTATTTTACTAGAGTCCGTGGTGTATGTTGTATTATTGGTCATAATTCTATAATGAATGTTGTTGTGGGAGGGTGGCAGTGGTGGAGCGGGTGCTGTCTCCATCATTGAGAAAAATACTAAGATGAGCAAGTTAGATTTTAAAAACTGACACAAAGCCAGTAAGATGTTTTTTAAGATAAATTTGAAAAGGTATCTCTGCTTCATCCATATTGCCATGTTTTATGTTCTCTTTCCTGCCCTTGAGCAGGCTAGTCTCATTTACATTTGTTGCCCAGGATGTTATTATCTTTTTTTTGGCAAATGCTAGTCTATTGGGCGCATTTTGATATTTTCATGCTTGTGGGTCTGCGCATTTGATCCTTGTATGGGTTCTATTATTCATTGTACCTGTACCTTCTAATTCAGTGTTGTCACACAATGTTTCATAGTGGCTTCTTTAGATACTTGCACTGGTATCTTCTGTTGTGAGGACAGAAAAGAGAGTGGTAGAACAATTAGGAGAGGAATTGGATTAGTCAATAAATAGTGGACTAGATAAACCATTACAGAGTATTCCCCGTGTTGCTAATATCTGGATAGTGAGAGTGTAATAATAATCAAGCAGATGTCTTACTTTCACCCTAATAGTTCATATGGGTTAATCACATAACAGCTGATGTTTAGTTAAAATTGTAAATAGCCAATGATAGATATTAACAATAATGCTTTTATATTAAGTTCCACAAATAATTTTGCTCACAATCAACAAATGCAGAGATAGGGATTTTGTTTTTTCTTTAGGTTATCACCCAATTTCAGAATCTGGCAAAATCATTTGGAGTTGATTTTGAGTTTTGGGCAGCAAACTGGAGGAGCAGACTAGCTAGTTGCCCACATTTGAAGAGATGTGGCCATGATTCTGGAGGGTCCAGTTTCATTTACATCAGTCCGCCAACAAGGTAAATTCAGGATGGGGCGTAGGGTCGCAATCCCAGCAGAGTGTCCCAGATTATTTTTATGGGGCCTGGAGGAACATTCCACAAAAATATTCCCAAACTTTCCTTTTCTTGGCCTCTTCACTTCCACTGCCGATGGAGCTGGTCGAGCCTGCACAGCGCACACTCTGACCAGGTTCAACGTGAAAAGGCAATTATGATCTTATTTATGCCATAGGACCTCATTGACATTTTCAAAGAGCCTAATGCCTGAAACAAGCAGGTGCTTTGAATGCCCAGAAGTAAGCTCCTTTCAATATGGAGTCAACTGCATTGTCAAGGCTAACGGGGGACGAAGGCTTTCAACCCCTGAGTCCATTACCGCTTTGCCAAAGCAAGTGAAATTCAGCCTTATTTCAGTTATCTCTCTACATTCACCCATTGGCACACACACACCAGCAACAAGGTGGGATGTAAAGTGTGCACAGGGTACCAAGCTAACAGCAAGATTAGCTAATAGTTGTAAAAGCTTTTAAAAGGTTGCTGCCAGCCCTTAGCGAGAAGACCATTTTTAATTGTGCTGGTAAGAAAATCATACTTCCGGATGGAAATGGCTGAAAGAAGAAATGTGGACAAAACTGCCCCCTTCACCTTGGAGAAGCAGCAAAGAGGTTCCTTAGGAACACCACACTCCTGTGAAGATGGAGTTGCATGCATTAAGTGACCAAGAGAGTGAATGCAGATTCCAGGATTTGTTCAACCCAAGAGAAAGTGAGGAAGAAGCTTACTACTTGGAGAAGTACCCAAGTGTAACTTCCTTCACAGACTTGCTTATTCATTGTCAAGGAAAGGTGTGATCTCAATGGAAAATGTTTCCCTTCTGTACTGGACAAGCAATCCAATGATGAGAGTTCAAATCCCACCATGGCCACTTGTGTTGGAATTCAGGGCAATTAACCCTTTATCTGCTTTGCCCAAATTCTGAGATGATTTGAAGCGATAACCCTTATTGGTGACAGTGGTTATATTTTATTCAGTAAAGGTAAGACTTGACACATGTGCTGCTTTGACTGGCATGACCAGAGAGCAGTCACATGGAGATCACACTCTATTCAGAGTGGAATATTAATGCTCGCGAGCTTTGACATTACTGTTCAAACATTAGCATGTGTCAAGAAGGCAGCAAATGAAGTATAATTTGGGGAACTTTGAAATGAACTAATTTGTTAGGAACAATGGAAAAGAAGAACACTTCGTAAAAGATGAGTGACTGGTATACATTGGGATGCAGGGGAGTTGGGGTCCTTGTCCTTTGTAGGGTAACAAACCACAAGAAGTTAACATGCAGGTGCAGCAAGCAATTAGGCAGGCAAATGGCATGTTCTTCATTCCAAGGGGATTGCAGTATAAGACTAAGCGAGTCTTTCTGCAATTATATAGGGCTTTGGTATGACCACGCCTGGAGTGCTATGTACAGTATTGGTTTACAATCTAAGGAAGGCTGTACTTGCCTTAAAAGGGGTGCAACGATAGTTCAGTAGATTGATTCCTGGAGTGACAGGCTTGTCCTATGAGGATAGGTTGAGTAGAATGGGCCCATATTCTGTAGAGTTTAGAAGAATGAGAGGTAATCTCATTGAAATATTCAAGATTCTGAGAAAGCTTGATAGCGTAGATGCTGAGAGGCTGCTTTCTCCTGACTGGACAGTCTAGAATTTGGATTCATAGTTTCGGGATACTCCTTACTGGAGAATCTAAAAATAGGGCTCATAGTTTCAGGATAAGGAATTGACTATTTAGAACTGAAATGAGGAGAAATTTCTTGATTCAGTATTGTGAATCTGGGGAATTCTTTACTCCAGAAGGTTGAGTATATTCAAGGCTGAGACCGATAGGTGTTTGGGCACTAAAGGAATCCAGGAAAATGGGAATAATGTGGGGAAGTTGAGTTGAGGTAGAAGTTCAGCCCTGATCTTGAATTATGGAGCACACTGAAGGGGCTGACCGGCCTATTCCTGCTCCTGTTTCTTCTGAACTTTAGACTAGTTTGTCTGGCAAAAATCCACATGCAGTGACCTGAGCCAATCATTTTGTATAGAAGTTTAACGGCGTAGTAACCTTTCACAGCTCCTTGTATAAATTGTACTACAGCAGAAATTGACAAGGCTCTCGGAATTAAGGCATGTCTTCAATGAAGGTTTAAGGCAAAATGTAGAGTCCATTTAAAATAAGCACAATGTTCGCTGCACAATCTGAATAGCACTCACTGCAAACAAGACTGGCGACAGGTCAGTGGAGCAACAGTAACCTGGCACTAAGAGACACTCCAAAGAAGGCAAGGCCGGCTTTCCACCATACACCCAGGTTGTATAGGCGAGACCCGGACCTTAGCTGAAATCATAAAATTCAGTACAGGACCTGATTTTCAAAAATCCCACATTTAAACGAGCTTGCACATGCCTGCAGCATAATCTTATCGCACAACACAAAATCACAATATGGAAATATGAAAAAGTCAATATGCAAAACTGGGAGCCGGGCTTTCGACTAGAAACCTCCAGCAATGGCAAATGACAGTGTGTGACCTCAGAGTGTGCAATATTGCATTTGTCTGTTATCCGTAAGTCTCTTCACATAGTAACTAATGATAGTCAATAATTGACACTTCACATTTTTTATAATGCGCAATAGCTACACTATCACAGCCAGAGTTGCAGCTGGATCCTGCCCGCATTTATTTACCTTATTGGAACATTAAGGGGGTATCTCCCATGCTAATATAATCAATATTTGCCTGCAATCTTTATACAGGCCTCAGGTTTAAGTTCTAGGAAAGTAATTTTGGTAACAAGTTTCTTCTATAGAATGATCTCATTCACAATGCCATTTGCGATCGAACTTTGTTTGTCAGTTCTGCTGGCACGTTGCCTATACTGTGCTTTTAAAAAATTTGATCTTTAATCTTCTTATTCCTGCATAGTAACTGTTTGTTTGTCCTGCTCCCCCTACTGGAGCCTTGGCCATACTGAATGCTAAATTTATTTCCTGAAATGATTAACCGACCATGCGATACATGCATGACTAACTCACCAACCTCTGTCTGGTGAATGTCCAACCCTTGTCTTTGATTTTTCACATGTTTATAATAAAGGCTACATTAAAAATCTACAGATGAAATCATCATTGAAATTGCAGCATAAATGTATGGTCGTTCCTTTGCCAGTGCTGGCACTTCAGCTACAGCTATGTATTCCCATTTCACCACATCTTTTTATGTTCTTTGTTTTCAAATATGTTGTGAGAGGTGGCCAAGTTGGTACTATTGATAGAGTTGATCAGCAGACACTTCTTAGGTGGAAAACTTCTAGTTTATTTACAAAGGTGCTCAACAGCAACTACACATGTGCTTTCACTTCCAACTCTATCTCTACGCTACTAACTACTGAGGTAGCCCATGCTACTCTCCTATTGGGTATTAAAGATCACATGATCTTCCTTAACAAACATTCTTCTTAAAGGCACATTACACATTAGATAAAACCATAATTATCACAAAATACTTAACCAATTAATAGTTAAATTATGCTGTAGTCTCTGCCTTAATGATATTTTTCACTGTATACTTTCTATGGCTCTAATATCAAAACAACACACAATACTACTGTGGCCTAGCCAATGTCTTGGACAAAATTAACATCACTCTCTTTCTTTTGTTTCAATGCCCCTATGTATAAATCCAGATTTGTATTCCCCTTTTTATTGTCTTTAATATCTGCACATCCACCTTTAAAAATATGTGGCCTTAAAATTTGCTTGCATAGCTTCTGTATTTTCAATTCCACAGCTACCATTTCAGATCCAAAATGGCATCCCTGCCATGTGTGCGCACTTTTGGTGTTGGCTGCAAGAGATGCTATTTAGAACAAGTCATCAGTGCAGGTGCTAGGAGATGACGCCAGAAGTGTGAGGAATAGACAGTTTGTGATATCAGTTGGCATGGAACACTGATTTGACTCTAGCAGTGCCATTTATGACTTCAACACTCCACTAACACCCTCTTTTAAACATGCACAGTTGGACATGTCTCCAGCTGCAGGAAGCACCCTCTCCCCACCGGTGCCACTTAATAGATCAACAACTATTTTCAGGTTAGTTACTGATTGATTTCTACTGGCAATTCCAATTGTCTAGCCTCTAAAGTATGAGCAGTAGCAGTATCTGAGTGGAGGGCTACTAAGGTGAGAGTGATTGACAGTGTTGCTTCATCATCCATCTCTTCATCCTCTTCCACACCTTGTTCCTTCAGCACTGCTTGTCTAGGTGGCGGTTCTTGTATATCGGAAAGGAGAGACAAGTGTGGGGTAACAAAGAGATACACACTTACATCTTGTGCAGCTTGTAAATCAGAAGATATTGTGGGATGAGGGTGAATAGAATGTGAGAATGAGGATTAGATTTTAGAATACAGTCATCTTCAATGATTTCAACACCTGACCACAACCTCACTCATGACCATTTCAATAATGGTGAGCACTGTCTCCTCCACTGGGGTGAGGACATGCATCCTTTGCTGTATCCTGTCAGTTATCTGCTACTGTCTACCTTGTCCTGGAAGAGAGAGAGAAGTGTATTTGTGAATGTGGTGCAATCAGTGTGGGTAATCTGCCTGTCATACTTGAATAGTTGGCAATGTGAGCAAGCTGTTAGATGTGGATATGAGGCTTGTAGCAGTGCTAAGTGTGTAAAGGTGAGGTGAAGCTATGAATATGAGGTATGAGTCATGGTTGATAGGGAGTTGTGGGTGAGTGAAGAGTGTGGTGAATGGAGCATTGTGTGAGGCTAGTGGCTCAATTGTAAGGATATGGAATTGGAAGATTCACAAACCTTGCCTGCTCATGCCTTCTGGCACTGCATCCAGGTCCTCGGGGCTTGACTGCTGGCATTGATCATGATGGCTGTCTGCTCCCATTACCCTCACAGTGTCTGTCTGCTCCCACTACCCTCGCAGTTTCTGTCTGCTCCCACTACCCTCGCAGTGTCTGTCTGCTCCCGCTTTCATCGCAGTGTCTGTCTGCTCCCGCTACCCTTGCAGTGTCTGTCTGCTCCCGCTACCCTCGCAGTGTCTGTCTGCTCCCGCTACCCTCGCAGTGTCTGTCTGCTCCCGCTACCCTCGCAGTGTCTGTCTGCTCCCGCTACCCTCGCAGTGTCTGTCTGCTCCCGCTACCCTCGCAGTGTCTGTCTGCTCCCGCTACCCTCGCAGTGTCTGTCTGCTCCCGCTACCCTCGCAGTGTCTGTCTGCTCCCGCTACCCTCGCAGTGTCTGTCTGCTCCCGCTACCCTCGCAGTGTCTGTCTGCTCCCGCTACCCTCGCAGTGTCTGTCTGCTCCCGCTACCCTCGCAGTGTCTGTCTGCTCCCGCTACCCTCGCAGTGTCTGTCTGCTCCCGCTACCCTTGCAGTGTCTGTCTGCTCCCGCTACCCTCGCAGTGTCTGTCTTCTCTCGCTACCCTCGCAGTGTCTGTCTGCTCCCGCTACCCTCGCAGTGTCTGCTCCCGCTACCCTCGCAGTGTCTGTCTGCTCCCGCTACCCTCGCAGTGTCTGCTCCCGCTACCCTCATAGTGTCTGTCTGCTCCCACAACCCTTGCAGTGTCTGCAGAGGACATCCTAGTCCACCGTGGAAAGAGGATCTCTCTCCTCCCTGTGCTCCTCTCACACTAAGGCCTCTAATGATGCATAGGTTTTAAGGGGTGTAAGCTGGCTTGAACTTGTGCTAGCCTCTCAGAATTTTGCACCTCTTGCCAAAGTGTACAACCACTGAACTATGCTACCTGCATTGGAAGCAACAGGTGCAAAATTAATCGAGCGTTGCGCTCCCTGCATCCATTTTTGGGACTGATCTAATTTTGTGGCCCATGCATCTGAAGCTCTGGCTCTTTTGTCATTTAGAGACACTTCCTTTCACTGTTCTTTTGGTCAAACTGTACTACTTCACATTGAACTGTATCCGCCCCCTATCTGTCAACTCCTTTAACCAAATTATGTCTGCCTGAACCACCAGCTTCTTCCTCATATGTTGCTATGCCCCCTAATTTCATATGATCAGCAAACTCTAATAGAATTCCTCTTGTGCCTATATCCAAAACATTCATGTAAATGTAAAACAAGATATCACATTGCAGATCCTTAGATTGTACCACTATCAAGATCCCACCAACCTGTGGGATGTCCATTTAGCCTTACTCTTTCTGTGACCCATCACTTTTCTTTCCATGAGATGATATTCTCTTTACTTTGTGCTTTAATTTTCACAACAGCCCTTGTGTGGCGCCTTATCAAATATCTTCTGAAAGTCTATAACTACAACATATACCCCATTCCCTCTTTGTATATGCTGAAAAAAAATCAATTAAGTTGGTAGAACTCAACCTTGCCCTTCTTGACTATCTATGGTTAGCATACACCTTTCTAAGTCTTCACGAGTCTCATCTCTTATGTGGGACTTCTACAATGGAAGACATTTAAGAAAAGAAGCCTCAATCATCCATCCTAAAACATTAATGTAGCCCAAACATCAATCCGAGAAAAACAAGTCAAAAACCTCCATATAACAAGGAAAGAACTGCTAAACAGAGAAAAACTGTATAAGTTTCTTTAACCCCCCATCTCCTGAGCCTAGGTGTTGCAGACACTCATTCATGCTTCTGTACACGATTCTGTACACTGCTGAAAATTGCTTATCATTCAGTAAGTTACTGAATATTTCCTTTTCCAGTAAGTGCCAATGTAGCTAAGCAACAGTTCAATGAGTGATAAATGTATAGCTGGTTTGAATAGTCCTCTGACAAGAACATCAGTACTGTTGCTGATTTGTTACAGGATGGGACACACAAAGGGTTGACTGTCCTCCAGTTGCTATCTAAGTGGATCGACTGAAAATTGTTGAAACTCTTCACACACAGTTGGGATTTACATGAGACCATCAAACAATAATACACCTGATGTTGATGCATTTAAGCTCTGCAAAATATGTTGCAGTATTAGTGGATTTACAAACTCCTGAGACATGGGTGAGAATTTTCCCCCTGTTGGGGAGGGTTGTGTAAAGGTGGGTGGAGGAGGGCGCAAACCCGATCAGCGCCCCCGATCAGGTCCGCGCTGCCATTTTACGTGGGCAGGCCAATTAAGGCCCATCCAGCATGGCACACATCCAGAAGTGCTAAACGCTCCCTGTGCATGCCGGTGGGGGGTGGATTCCCTCAGTCGGGGCCTGCGCTCTTTTGCATATGCGCACGAAAGAGCGCAGAAATCTCTCTGCCTCACGGAGATTAGTTAAGTTTTAAACGTAAATAAAGAAATTAAAAATTTTTGGAACATCTCCCCTCATGTGACCGTGTCACATGAGCAGGGACATGTCAATTAATTTTTTAAAAAAGTTTTCTTCAATTTTTAAACACTTCATGAAACCTCATCCCGCCCATGAAAAATGCGAAGGCCGCCTGAGCTCTTCACCTGCCCGCCAACTTTAAGGTTGGACGGGCAGCACTCTAAACTGCTTTAATTGATTTCTTAATGGCCTTCATTGGCTGTTGACATTCCGGCGGGCCGCAGCTGATTCCGGCGCGCTCCAGCCGAGCGAAATATCGCAATGACGTCGGGACGCACGCCCAACGTCAGCGCCCGTCATTTTACCCGTCGGTGAGTGGGCCCCGCCCCTGCTCGCCAACCCAAAAATTCTGCCCATGGGGTAAGTAATTATTTGACAAATTCCAGCAGCCTCATTGACACACAAAGGAGACTTTGACTGAATTTATTCATGTTTCTGATTAAACATCAATTTATATCAATGATGCATTTATACGTTAGCATATTTTTTGTATTGCAAGCCACTTTGTATTGGCTAGAATGGCAGCAAATGTGTGAAGATATATGTTCATCTCCCAATCAAATGCAACGTTTAGATTGAGTACAGACAGCATGCATGCGCGTAAGTAAATCTTATGCATTGTTACTTATTTAGCTTCATTAAAGTTCAGACAGCTTAATACCCTTTATCTTTATTGCTGCTCCCTTTTATTGTCACAATCGCCAGTCAACAGCTTCTTTTATTCTTTCAGGGGATGTGGGCATCGCTGGCTGGGCCAGCATTTATTGCCCATTTCTAATTACCCTTGAGAAGGTGGTGGTGAGCTGCTGTCTTGAACCGCTGCAGCGCATGTGGGGTAGGCACACGCACAGTGCTGCTATCACCAACTCAGAGAGAGACAAACACCCATATCATGTTTCGCTATCTGCTTCCTTCCCCATGGTCTCAAATCCATTCTGCTGGAGGCTGCAAATGAGAAATGAGACATTGCAGTTCTTTAACTGTGAAGGTAGAAGACCATTTATGATTACGTATTTGAGTAGATCAAGTTATAGAAAAGGCGTCATATCAGTTAATCACAAAGATAACAAATTAAGTATAGATGCTGCTCACTTTTCTCATCATTCCATGGACACCTAGCTCCCTCCCACCCAACCATGCCACCATTACCACATCTGGATGTCTCTGAAATTATTTGCTTTTTTGCCCCCATAATCCTAGCCCAGGCAATTAGGGATGGGCAATAAATGCTGGCCAAGCCAGGTAAGCCCATGTCCCTTGAATGAATAAAAAAAAATACTGACTGTGAAAAAGTTCTTTAGATCAGGAGGAATTATCTTGCATTTATATAGTGCCTTTCGCATCCTCAGTATGTTTTAAAGTGCTCCACAGAAATACTTTCCAAGTGTAGCCATTGTTATAGAAAAACAAAGCAGGCAATTTGCACAGGCAAAGCCCCATGAATAGCAATGAGATAAAAAACCAGATGATCCAGTTTTGGTGCTGTTAATTGAGAAATAAGTGTTGGTTAGTTCCAGGAGAATTCCTGTGCCCTTTTTTTCATTCATTCATGGGATGTGGGTGTCCCTAGCTAGGCCAAAATTTGTTGCCCATCCCTAATTGCCGTTGAGAAGGTGGTGGTGAGCTGCCTTCTTGAACCGCTGCAGTCCATGTGGTGTAGGTACACCCACAGTGCTTAGGGACGGAGTTCCAGGATTTTGACCCATCAACAGTGAAGGACTGGCAACTATATTTCCAATTCAGGATGGTGCGTGGCTTGGAGGGGAATTTTCAGGTGGTGGTGTTCCCATGTGTCTGCTGCCCTTGTCCTTCTAGATGTTAGTGGTCATGGGTTTGGAAGGTGTTGTCTAAGGAACCTTGGTGAGTTCCTGCAGCGTATCTTGCAGATGGTACACACTGCAGCTACTGTGCGTCGATGGTGGAGGGAGTAAATGTTTGTGGATGTGATGCCAATCAAGCGGGATGCTTTGTCCTGGATGGTGTCGAGCTTCTTGAGTGCTGTTGGAGCTGCTTTCATAGATGTCTCGTGGACAGGCTTTGGGGAGTCAGGATGTGAGTTACTCGTCACATGATTCCTAGCCTCTGACCTGCTCTTGTAGCCACAGTATTTGTACGGCTAGTTCAGTTAAGTTTCTGGTCAATGGTAACACCCAGGCTGTTGATAGTGGGAGATTCAGTGATGGTAATGCCATTGAATGTCAAGGGGCAATGATTAGGTTCTCTCTTGTTGGAGATGGTCATTGCCTGGCACTTGTGTGACTCGAATGTTACTTGCCACTTGTCAGCCCAAGCTTGGATATTGTCCAGGTCTTGCTGCATTTAGACACGGACTACCTCAGTATCTGAGCAGTTACTAATGGTGCTGAACATTGTGCAATTATCGGCAAACATCCCCACTTTTGGCCTTATGATGGAAGGAATGATGAAGTAGCTGAAGATGGTTGGGCCCAGGACACTACCCTGAGGAACTTCTGCAGTGACATCCTGGGACTATGATTGACCTCCAACAACCACAACCATCTTCTTTTGTGCTAGGTATGCCTCCAACCAGTGGAGAGTTTTCTCCATGATTCACATTGACCCCAGTTTTGCTAGGGCTCCTTGATGCCACACTCAGTCGAATGCTGCCTTGACGTCAAGGGCAGTCACTCTCACCTCACCTCTGGAGTTCAACTCTTTTGTTCATGTTTGAACCAAGGCTGTAATGAGGCCCGGAACTGAGTGGCCCTGGCGGAACCCAAACTGAGCATCAGTGAGCAGGTTGTTGATAAGCAAGTGCCACTTGATAGCACTGTTGATGACCCCTTCCATCACTTTAATGATGATCGAGATTAGACTGATAGGGCAGTAATTGACTGGGTTGAATTGGTCCTGCTTTTCATGGACAGGACGTACCTGGGCAATTTTCCATATTGCTGGGTAGATGCCAGTGTTGTAGCTGTGCTGTAATAGCTTGGCTAGGAGGCGTGGCAATTTCTAGAGCACAAGTCTTCAGCACTATTGCCGGAATATTGTCAGGACTCATAGCCTTTGCAGTATCCATTGTGTTCAGCCATTCCTTGGTATCATGTGGAGTGGATTGAATTGGCTGAAGATTGGCATCTGTGATGCTGGGGCCTCCAAAGGAGGCTGAGATGGATCATCCCCTTGGCACTTCTGACTGAAGATTGTTGCAAATGCTTCAGTCTTATCTTTTGCACTGATGTGCTGGGCAACCCATCATTCAGTGAGTTAATTGTCCTCCAGTGAGTTAATTGTCCACCACCACGACTGGATGTGGCAGGAACTGCGGAGCTTGATCCATTGGTTGTGGAATCGCTTTGCTGTGTCTATCACTTGCTGCCTATGCTGTTTGGCACGCAAGTTGTCCTGTGTTGTAGTTTCACCAGGTTGACACCACATTTTTAGGTATGTCTGGTGCTGCTCCTAGCATGCCCTCCTGCACTCTTCATTGAACCAGGGTTGATCCCCTGGTGGTAATGGTAGAGTGGGGGATATGCCAGGCCATGCGGTTACAGATTGTCCCCCAGCCTTGAGCTGCTGGATCTGTTTGAAATCTATCCCATTTAGTATGGCGGTAGTGCCACACAACACAATGGAGGGTATCCTCAATGTGAAGACGGGCAGTTAAGAGTCAACCACATTGCTGTTGATCTGGAGTCACATGTAGGCCAGACGAGGTAAGGACAGCAGATTTCCTTCCCTAAAGGGCATTAGTGAACCAGATTGGTTTTCATAACCATCATTAGACTTTTAATTCCAGATTTTTATTGAATTCAAATTCCACCATCTGCCATGGTGGGATTTGAACCCAGGTCCCTGGAACATTATCGTGGGTCTCTGGATTACTGGTCCAGTGACAATACCACCACACTACTGCTTCCTCAATATTTTACAAATAGTGCTGTAGGATATTTTATGTCTACCTAAAAGGTTTACTGTCACATCCAACAGTGTAGCATTCCTTCAGCACTACACTAATATCTCAACTTCAATTAAGTGTTCAAGTCTGTGCAGTGGAGCTTGAACTCACAACCTTTTGACTCAAGTAAGGGTGCTGCCATTGAGCCAAGGCTGGCATCTGTCCTGAAGTTGCCTTTTACAAGCTTGTACATAAATTCCAAGTCCTGTCGTTGTGCTTTAAATTGAAATTGTTCTCTGGAGTAACCTTTTCTATTGCAAATAGAACCAATTATATATCAATCACAATTGGGCATTCCCTTCGAGTCTCTCTCACATGTGCCTTTGCCTGTCCCACTTTCCACTACTGCAGCATGGTGGAAAGCTGTTCACTTTCACTGGGGGCGGGGGGGCGGGGGGGAGCGGAGAGGGCGGGGTACTGCAGATGGCCTTGCAGGATGAGTGAAGCATGTCTGGCTTTAGAAGCTCAACATGGGACTGCACCATCTCAGCATGGGTGCCAGAGTCTGGGCTGGCTGACTGACAGACATCACCAAGGGCACTTCCATGTTCCCTGGCAGTGACTGCTGGCTTTCTGACAATGCACCAAACATCTCATTGCGTGTGCTCATCATCCTTTTCCTTTGGACTGCTCCATCTAAGCTTTCATCTGTGTTCTCTGCAACAAAACACATACTTGACTGTGTTTCTGCATCATCACTGTCTTCCTGTTCTTTCACATCTTTCTCTTACACCACTGCCTGTCCAGGTTGTAATTCATGGGTATCTAAAAGAAGAAAGCCGCAAAGGTAAGGTTGTTGTGGGGGGCGGGGGGTGGGTTGGTCAGATGGGGTGAGGATGGGGAAGCAAGAAATGAATCTTGCTTACACCATCTGCAGGTTGCAAATCAGGCAAAATTGTGGGATAAGAGGGTAATGAATGTGAGAAGGAAGATTAGGTATGGGCATGTATTCAATTGTTTCAGGCCTGACACAGGCCTCCAATAATGGTGAGCACCATTTACTCAAGGAGGGGGTTAAGGACATGCTTCCATACCTGTTTCCCATCAGTTAGATGCTTCCACCTTCAGTTTTGCACCATTTTGTCTGTAAAGTGAGAGGAAAGTGTGTGATTGAGTGTGGTGCAATCTGTTCCGGTATGTGTCTGCCGTGATTGAATAGCTTATGGTGTGTGTTGAGATATGGTGTGAGGCTTGAAACAGTGAAGAGTATGAGGGTGAGGTGAACCTATGAATGTTAGCTATGATAGAGATTGATAGAGATTGTTGGTAGCTAAGTGATGGGAGTGTGGTGAATTGAGCTTTTTCCAAGGCTATCAGTTCAGTTGATAAGATATGGCAATTGAAGATTCCTTCGATGACTTTGTCCACTCATGTGAGGTCATTGAACTTCCTGCAGCACTGCATTCAGGTCCTCAGGGGTCTGCTGCAATGTTATCTGCTCTCACTGCCTTCACCGTGTTTGTCTAGAGGCCCCCTATGTTGGCTAGAGAGGAAACCAAAGGTCTTACCTTTAGGGGCTGAATCCCAAGGTATCAACTCATTGGAATCATTTATAACGGTGTGCAAATTATTTTAAACAATTTTATATTTCATTGAATGGTAATGATTGCAAACTGCACTGGTTGCCCTATACCCAAGGACAGTTAAGAAAATTTCACTGGAAGAGAATAGTATTATATAAATTATTTTTAAAAAAACATTTCTATTGAAACTCATCTTCCCTTTCTGCATGTTACAATGTTCCAGCTATTCAATCAGACTGATTTTCTTGATATGATTGCAAAATTCATAAACAGTTTGTAAGTTGTTGAAGAAAATACTTGAAATGTTTGTGAGTATTCAGCCAAATATTAAGATGCTAACTGCATGTATGTGTTCCATTGTGCTGAATTCCAAGGTTTACTTTTCATTCTTGGAGGCAAGTATCAGTAATAAAAGCACATAGTGTGCTTTGTAAAACTGTGGGGGTTGGCAGTGATCACTAGCACTGATAATGAAAGTTTCATTCAGTCGGATGTTGTTTTCATTATCTTTTGATGATATTGTCAAGGATTTTTACTCGACCAGTTAAACTTTGGCATAGCTTTCCTGCATTGTGCAGTCAAAACATCTGACAGCTGTCTGCGGTCGGTGTGATAAAAGAAATACAAAGTCACACTGCACAGAGTTGGAGATTCTTTTGACAGCTTTCTTATTAGTGCACTTCCTATAGTTATTGTGGAGGTATTTCACTCCATTGATCCTGGGCCACAGGAATATCTTAGGTGGTTGACTGCACCTGCCCAAGAGAGACTCGTAGCAGCACTGTTTACATTTAAAATCCTTTTGGGCAGTAATTGTCCGTGGGCTGTTTGTCTTTTGCAGATTCTCCTGGAAGTCATTCGTACATCCAAGCAGGGAAGAATGTAGAAAATGATAATAAATATCTATATATTTGATTTTTGTTTTAAACAAGTTGGATGCATTTTCAGATAATGTCAAAAGATAGCAAGAATACCAAACAGCTCATAGAAACAGAGCAAAAACATCTTGGTTTAACCCTTAAATTAATGATGCTGTTGATTTAGAGAAGCTCCATTTGCAGTTGTCATCTAAGATCAGACTTATTATATGTTAATCATGACACCTTAATTTTTGAACAGATAATCCAGCTTTTCAAGCCAATCACATGCATCAAGGTGTTCTTTTCATTGCTTTTAAACATTGAAGGCCCCATATTCCTGAATAATTGGGTCTTGCTTATTTCTACAAGTAAACCAGCATTACTGCTATGGAGCCTGAGGTTGAACTTTTCTCTATGACACCATTTCAGTATCTAAAAGGGGCTGCATTGTCAGACAGCCATTTACATTTGGTTGGGTTCCATGTGTTTACCAGTGTAATCCCATAGCATTAGATAAAGCCTAATGGATATACGAGCAGCATGGGAAAGCTATTGAAAATATTGAAGAGAACGGAAATAGTATTAAATCTATTAACAGTAAATTCACCTTATACAGTTTTTGATTCAATGCTGCATTGCACTGGAGTATTATTATCTTGTACCAAGAGCGATTGTGGGTGTCCATCAGGAAATGTGGTATAAAGCTGGATTGCTTTACAACTTTGTTTTGTGCCTTATTTCATTTGCTTCATTCATACATTTCCAGGAAAATAAATAAATTGTTTATACATGCTTACTTAAAAGGACTTGTTGAATATACAAAAAAGAATTTCTACTTATAAAGTTAATTACTGTCGATCATCATTTCATTCCTCAAAGTAGGATACACTGTGAAATGCTTCTTTACAGAAATAATTTTCAGAATAATGAAATAATTTTCAGAGTCTGAATAATGTAATTGACATTCCACCAAACATGACACTAACTCAAAACCAGCATCTAAGACATCCTAACATCAAATCCTATAAATCTGAACTTTTAAAATTATGAGACATTCTCAGTTGCTGGATGTTTTTTAATAATAATTGTAAATTAACAAAGTTCATTGCAAATAGCCAAGTCTAAATGTAACTTATATTAACACAATCTCCACTTCATCCTTCTCTCCTAGAGATCTCAGCATGAACAATATCACTGAGCTGCCCCAGAATGGCCTTCTCAATTTGCACTTCCTAGAGGAGTTGTAAGTATTACAATGCTACTCTTAGCCTGAAGCAGAATATTTTGTTTAACACGCGGTTATAAGGAATAAAAATGGATATATAATTGATGTTTAGAAAATTAAGCAAAGTTACTTGAAATAAGTAACACTACAGATCAATGACTGACAGGAAATCAATAATCCAAATGAAAATGGGATATGAGAATAGTGCAGGAAAGTGGAGGTGAGGTTAAAGATCAGCCATGATCAAAACAACGTGGTAATTGCTAGTCCTGCCAATTTACCACTGCACTATGTCCATTCTGATTTTCAGGCAGACTTAAATTGTGGCAACCAGACCTCCTGTCAGAAATAGGTGCAATGTGCATTCATATAAATAGGGGTCATTAAGATTCAACGCAATTACATCTCCGCCCACCCGACTACTGCCAGTTCCTGCTCCTGCCCACTAACCATGGGTAGCTCAGGTCAGGAGGCAGACAGTTGCAGAAATAATTAAAAGGGATCATCAACCATTATTTTCCTTGGGCAGGCCTGGGAAGAACAGGAGTGAAATCCACCGGTTCTTGGTTTCAAATGCCTTCTACCATTTGCATTCAATGGGTGGGGAAGGAACGACTAGTGACACTTCCAGCATGGGTGAGTTGAGGTAAGGTGCTGAGGCAATGAAGGGCCTCAGCAATAGCATCTTCTGTCATTCTACAATAGGCGATTCCACCTATTTCTGGGCCTAAATGCGGCCCCCAAGACTCAATATGCCTGTGCAGCCCTAAAGTCAAAAAAACTTGAGAACCTACTGCACTATAGCCATAGAAATAATTAATAGGAACATAGGCACATTGGAGCACGAGTAGCCATTCAACCTATTGAGCCTGCTCTGCCATTCAAACAGATCACGGCTGATCATCTACCTCTATGCCAGTTTTCCCCACTATCCCCATATCCCTTGATATCATTGGCATCCAGAAATCTATCGATTTCTGTCTTGAACATGCTCAATGACTGAGCTTCCACAGCCCTCTGGGGTAGAGAATTCCAAAGATTCACCACCCACTGAGTGAAGAAATTTCTCCTCATCTCAGCCCTAACTGCCCCACCCCTCATTCTGAGACTTTGTCTCCTGGTTCTAGGCTCACCAGCCAGGAGAACCATCCCATCTACTATTAACCTGTTGAACCCTGTTTGAATTTTGTAAGTTTCAATGAAATCACTTCGCAATCTTTGAAACTCTAGAGAATACAGGCCCAGTTTCCTCAATCTCTCCTCATAAAACAATCCCGCCATCCCAGGGATTAGTCTGGTGGACTTCTGTTGCACTCCCTCTATGGCAAGTATATCCTTCCTTAAATAAGGAGACCAAAACTGTACACAATACTCCAGGGGCAGAATTTTACACCCCGTGTGCACCTGACCCAATCGGGAGTAAAATAGTGCGTGATGATGTTGGTCGAATGCCCCGATAGCATCGTGTACTCGCGCGATATTTCAGTCGTTGGGCGCGCGCGAGAATTAGCAGTGCGCCCGCCGACAATTAGGAGACCTATTAAGGCCATTATCAATTAATTTAATCCTATTTTTCGCTGCCCGTCCGACCTCACGGCTGACAGGCGGGTGAATAGGCCAGGCGGCTTTTGCATTTTTGAGGAAACCTCATCCACAGGCGGAATGAGGTAAGTAAAAGAAAATAAAAATTTTGAAACATCATTTTTAATATGTCCCTGTTCATGTGGCTGAGTCACACGTGGGGACATGTTTCCCTTATTTTTAAAATCTTTATTTTTTTCAATTTAAAGTTCTTTAGCTCCCTGAGGCAGCTCTGTGCCTTCAAGGAGCTTTCAGTGTGTGCTCCCCCGTGCATGCGCAAACTTCAGTGCTCATGCTCCTGCCGCCCCCACCCCAGCAGCGCTGAAGCTCTCATTAACTGGCCATTAATTGGCCAGCCAGTGTGAAACCGCGGTCGGAGCCGATCGTGGGCAGTGGCCCACTTCGCGGCCGTTCCTGGGTCTGCCCATCGTGCCCGCCCAACAAAGGGAAAATCCTGCCCCAGGTGTAGTCTCACCAGGCTCTATACATTTGCTACTCTTGTATTCAAATCCCCTTGCAAAGAAGGTCAACATACCATTTGCCTTCCTAATTGCTTGCTGGACCTGCATGTTAGCTTTTAGTGACTCATGAACAAGGACACCCGGGTACTTTTGGACATCAACACTTCCCAATCGCCCACCATTTAAGAAATACTCTGTCCTTCTGTTTTTTCTGCCAAAGTGGATGACTTCACACTTATTCACAATATTCCATCTGCCATGTTCTTGCCCATTTGCTTAGCCTGTCCCCATGAAGCTCCCTTGCATCCTCCTCACAACTTACATTCCCACCTAGTTTTGTGTCATCAGCAAATTTGGAAATACTGCATTTGGTCCCCACATCCAAATCCAACTGTCGTCCCAACACTGATCCTTACAGTGACACACTAGTAACAGCCTGCCATTCCCGAAAATGACCCGTTTATTCCTGCTCTCTGTTTTCTGTCTGTTAATCAGTTCTCAATCCATATTAGTATATTACTGCCCAATTCCATGTGCTCTAATTTTGTTTACTAACCTCGTTTGTGGGACCTTATCAAAAGCCTTCTGAAAATCCAAATACACCACATCCACATGTTCTCCTTTTATCTATGCTACAAGTAACATTCTCAAAAAACTCCATCAGGCTTGTCGAACATGATTTCCCTTTCAAAAACCCACCTTGACTCTACCCCATCATATCATTATTTTCCAGGTATCCTGTTATCACATCCTTTATAATAGATTAAATATAAATGTAAGTAAATAATGCGTATAGAAAAAGTCCTATTACAGCAAATGAAAAAAGATTGCAGCTGTGCGCACACATCTGCATGTGGAGATAGTTAGGAACATCCTAGGTAGGTGATTTCATTAATCTACATTTCAGTGGTGAGATAAAAATCTTAGCTACAAAACTGAAATTACAGAATTGAGGGTTTTGTATTGATAATGTCCAATTACATCTAATAACACTGTGCCATATGATATCTTTCATGGTTCCAGCAGATGTCAGTTCCACTTTCTCTTAACTAAGTACCACATGAAAATACAAAAGCTACAGCACCAAATCAAATAACAGCCATGTTTCTTAGCAAAACGGGTGAAAGATATGTTAAAAAGCAATTAAATGGCGGGAGTTACTATTTTGCCCACCTTATGCCAGTTCATTTAATGAATGGTCTCTCATCCATCAGATACACTAAAGAACGAAGCAACAAGTGCTTGAGCAATAATGGTTGAATTAAGAGTCTGAAACTGTTAGTCTGGTTTGTCTGCTGAGAAACTGGTGAGATAGGGACTGGCAGCTGAAGTAGAAAATCTAGCCAGAAATGATAGGTTTAGGAATGTTTTATACTGAATGCCCAATTTCCATTTTAAAATGTGGAAAATGGGTGTTTTCTAACAAAGAGTGGCTTAGTGCATCATGGAATATAATCCAGTTGGTGTATTTTTACCGCAATTATTGCTTAAAGCCTAAGACAGGTGTTCCAAGGAAAACAACGAAATGGATACTGCCAAGTATTCATTCAGAGGAACTGGTCGCTTTTATTTCATTGAACAATAAACTTTGGAGCAAACCGCTTCGTAACTTCAAATAACACCTGTTCCACAAAATCACATTTAAACATGAAAAGAATTAAACTCATACTGACTTGGTATGGTCTGCAGGCACATTAAAGGTAAATCTTCAGGCACACACATAGAGAGAATTGTAAAGCAGCTCAGACTGCAGGCTAATTTAGATTTCCTTGGATTGTAGAAAGTACGGAGGATGCCTGCAATGTAGCAGATCTCTGCTACATTCTGCAGACTTGTATGAGCTGTGGCCTCTGAGTATTGATGGGATTTTGCTTTATGGAGAGTGATGCCAGCCTTCCATATTTTACATCTACCTCTTAGAATCTCCGGCTGAAATTTCCAGCTATCGCCATTACTTGTCTTTGAGAGAACCTTCTCTTGGTACAAATCATGCTACTAAATCTGGATTTCAACCGACCCGTTGGCTTAGCAAGTTTTGCAGTGAGTGGATGAATCACAGGAGTAAGGTTCAAACCTTGACCTGAGCACACTGCATTGTGGCGACAGTACAGCTGTCGCAATGACTCTGCACGTCCGAGCTAGGGAGGGGAACATTGGTCAGGATCCCTGCACCTGATGACTGTTCGGTGACCCCTGTTGTGAATGTATGTGCGGAGGCCAGGTGAGAATCACAGCAGACTTGATTGTATTGCCAGCCAGGTTGGACAGCCTGGCGTAAGTGGCATGGAGAGAATAATGACCACGTGGACAGGATAGCTGAGAACAGCTGCCACCTGCTGTCTTCTGCTTATGGAAACTGCTCTGGCAAGTTTATATCCCATTGAGCAGAAATGGCAGGAGACTACAGCAATTGTAACCACTGCCACTGGTCCACTACCTGCCAAGAATGGGTGTGAAGACGCAGGGCAGATACCACAGGCAAATTGGGCATTTCCCTGTAAGTGGTGGGGAGAGGACATTCCTGCTCTTCCTGGACCCATTAAGGAAATTTTTGTATCTTACCAGAAGGGTCTCTTCCACCTTCAGACCAATGTTCAGGCCCTAATCATTTCCACTCCGTGCCCAAAAGGGGACATGTTTTATAACATTTTAAAAATCTTTATTTTTAATGTTCAAAACTCTTCATCTCCCTGGGGCAGCCCTGTGCCTCAGGGAGCTTTTCCAGCGCGCATCCATGTGCATGCGAACTTGAGCTCTCGCCCTCCTCCCACCCCCTCCCCCCCACCCCCCACTGGCAGCGCTGCTGCACACGTTTCACACTGGGCAGGCCTTAATTGGCCTACCAGCGTGAAATTGCGGTCTGGCCCTGATCACGGGTGCCGGTCAGCTTCCCGAGCAACCCCGCCTACCTCTGCTGAGCCCACCCAACAAGGGAAAAATCCCCCCCTATGTCTTTGGACTTTACCTCTCTAATAATAAGAATCCATCAAAGTACCAATTTTACCAGTAATCTTTGGGAAAAATAAGCACACTGTTTCTTAACATCTCCTGGCTAGGTGAAACATTTCACTCCCTCTTTTGAATTCAAGATAGTCTTGTTTATTTAAAAATGTAAATGTTCCCTTTACACCTATGTTTACCTACTTAACATTTCAAACCCAGCTTATCTTCTGTTACATCAAAGCCTTCAGACCAGCTGCCTTTAATTCAATTAAGTTCCACACACACACACACATACACAGATGTAGATCCATGGACACAGATCCTACTATTACTCCACTTTACAATAAATTCAAATAGCATTATGAAAATTATTATATCTTCCTGAAAAGAGGAATCATAATAATGATAAGCCGACAAAGACAATTATGATGATTATGACAATGCAGTTCACGAAGTAGTTGAAGAGAAGGGAACATCTTTTCTTCAAATTGTTCTCCAAATCTATAAAGAGGAATAGATTTACTATTTTATTTAGCTTTCTATTTTGAAGAAAAATCAATTTTATTGATGGGATGGAGACTCTCCATATCAATCTCTCTTGACACGAGATGGCTGCAGTGGTGTCACTGATGGGGAGAATAGCTCCATAGTTAACAGTGGAATGGAAACCTGACTGGTGGGTGGAAGGGTTGTGGTTGAGGGGGATATGAGGGCTACTCAACAGCAGCTGGCCACAGAAAGGCCTGCACTCCATTTTTAAAAGTTCATTCATGGCTCACTAGGCCAGCATTTATTGCCCATCCCTAATTGCCCTTGAGAAGGTTGTGGTGAGCTGCCTTCTTGAACTGCTGCAGTCCATGTGGTGTAGGTACACTCACAGTGCTGTTAGGGAGGGCGTTCCAGGATTTTGACCCAGCGACGGTGAAGGAATGACGATATAGTTCCAAGTCAGGATGGTGAGTGGCTAGGGGAACTTCCAGGTTGTGGTGCTCCCATGTATCTGCTGCCCTTGTCCTTCTAGATGGTAGCAGTCATGGGTTTGGAAGTTGCTGTCTAAGGAGCCTTGGTGAGTTCCTGCAGTGCATCTCGTAGATGGTACACACTGCTGCCACTGTGCTTTGGTTGTGGAGAGAGTGAATGTTTGTGGATGGGTGTCAGTCAAGTGGGCTGCTTTGTCCTGGATGATGTTGAGCTTCTTGAGTATTGGTGGAGCTGCACTCATCCAGGCAAGTGAGGAGTATTTCATCACACTCCTGACTTGTGCCTTGTAAATGATGGACAGGCTTTGGGGAGTCAGGAGGTGAGTTACCTGTCACAGGATTCCTAGCCTCTTATAGCCTGCTCTTGTAGCCACAGTATTTATATGGCAGATGCAGATATGCAGATTTCTCAGCCAGTTGTGAGTTCCCAGGGTCAGGAAGATCAAGAACAGTCAAGGAACTAACAATAAGAATAGAAGACTGAAATCTATGCATATCCTGTTAATGATCCATTAAAGTGTACCTTCATTTCATTTCTAGGAAAATATGCGTGCATTATACTATATCTGCTCAAATTCTCATCTAAACATCTCTGGAAAGGACATTTGCATTTAGGTGGTAGGGTGTCTTGTTTAATTATAGAACAAAAGATTTTCACCCATGTTTGGATTCTTCAATGTTATTGTTGCACTTTGTTAATTATGAGGATATTAACTATACATATGAAAATCCAGGCTATTAAAATGTTATTTATAGTTTTTTTAATAAAAAATATTTGAACTAAAATTGGTTCTGTTATTTTCATATTATGTGATTACTGATTTACTGTAATATGGTATCTTCCAATCAATAATCTATAATTTGCTTGAGAACTTGAACATATGGTTATTGCCCAGTATTTTTGTGAAAGTAACTTGCTTCATTAACAAATTTAATCTAAATATGTATACTGTCGTTAACATGTTTCCCTAATAGGCAGTTTACAGTTAAATGCATTTTGATTCCTTGACTTGAATTTCAATGATTGGACTATCTGATGGAGTGTAGGCAGTACTTTGTGCTTCTGCTATGAGTGGGAACATTGAAAGATCAGATTGATTCAATACAGAAATTTAAATAGACATTGGGAGCAGCTTTTCTTCATTTACACTAATTATAACCTGGATGGGCAGAGGAGGCAATGATCAATCAGCCTGGCTCTCTGTCACCCATTACTCCTGGGATATTCTGCTGGATTGGCATCAAGCATTTCAAATCCCATTTAAATATGGACAGGCTTATAAGTAGTATCACGGACACAGTTTATGCGTTTATTATTGTCGCTGATCAAAGTTTATTTTATATGTGTGAGGTTCATGTTTGTTCTTACCCTAAGACTGGTTTGTCCCAATTTAAATAATTCCTAGCAGCAAGCTTTAGTGAATTAAAAATAAAGAACATTATTTATTGTCACGCTGTGGCCCTGGAAGTTTTAATGAGATGGTCTCACACATACTATCACACATACAAAGAGTAGATAGATGTGTGGAAAAAAAACAATGCATTACAAGCTGAAATGATTTCAGCCTCTTTTGTAGCAGGCCTGTAGTTTCTTTGATGAATTGATGCTGTAGCTGAAGTGCAGGTTGGGTAAAAGCAGAGGATTCTCAGTAAGGTGCAAGGTTTCTTGTGGCTGACTTGCCAATAGGTTGGCTCTCAGGTGAACTTGAGGTTGAAACAGGTTGGGGGGAAGAATCCTTCCTCCCCTTTCAAGGTGCAGCTATTTTACCTTAACTGCATTGTCTTGCAGCTGGTTTGATGGATTTTCAGATCGTCCTTCAGTTGGAATCTCTCATGGTGTTCCTCTGAACACCTTTTGCTGTAACATTCAAAAGTAGGTCCAAACATGGCTGCCTAACCATATGACCTATACAAGATTTCCAAAATAAGGTAGTGGGTTGAACTGCTACTCATCCTGTGTTGTGGCCTTTCACACTTTGATGATTTTGAGATGAGGGGCCATTACAGTATAATGAAAGGTCAATGAGACTCACTTCATTTTTGTCTCTAACACCCATTGAGTTTCGATGTCTCTATTACCCAGGGCAGGAAAACTAATCGGCTGCTTTCATAGTCCTGCTTGTTTACAGTTCATCCTTAACAAAAGGACTTGTGACTTTCACAATTCTGGGATTGTTCATATGTTAATGAGGTATTTACTTGAGTTTCAGGTCTTGTCTGGAGCCGATATTGCCAAAGTCACATGATGTATTGCTAGCCATCTTAAAAAATATTATGTCCATTTTAAAAAACACAGCTTTACAATCTGTAATATCATCATGCTTTTTTTTTTAATTCATTCATGGGACGTGGGTATACCTGGCTAGGTCAGCATTTATTGCCCATCCCTAATTGTCGTTGAGAAGGTGGTGATGAGCTGCCTTCTTGAACCATTGCATGGTTCCAGGATTTTGATCCAGCGACAGTGAAGGAATGGTGATATGTTTCTGAGTCAGGATGGTGAGTGACTTGGAGGGGAATTTCCAGGTGGTGGTGTTCCCATCTATCTGCTGCTCTTGTCCTTCTAGATGATGGCAGTTGTGGGTTTGGAAGGTGCTGTCTAAGGAGGCTTGATGAGTTCCTGTCCTCCATCTTGTAGATGGTGCATGCTGTTGCCACTGTGCATCAGTGGTGGAATGAGTGAATGTTTGTGGATGCGGTGCCAATCAAGCAGGCTGCATTTGGATGGTGTCAAGCTTCTTGAGTGTTGTTGGAGATGCACTCATCCAGGAAAGTGGAGAATATTTAATCACACTCCTGACTTGTGCCTTGTAGATGGTGGACAGGCTTTGGGGAATCAGGAGGTGAGTCACTTGCCACAGGATTCGTAACCCCTGACCTGCTCTTGTAGCCACTGTATTTATATGGCTAGTCCAGTTCAGTTTCTGGTCAATGGTAACCCCCAGGATGTTGATAATGGGGGATTCAGTGATGGTAATGCCATTGAATGTCAAGAGGCAATGGCTAGATTCTCTCTTCTTGGAGATGGTCATTGCCTGGCACTTGTGTGGCACAAATGTTACTTGCCACTTGTCAGCCCAAGCCTGGATATTGTCCAGGTCTTTCTGCATTTGGACATGGACTGCTTCTGCATCTAAGGAGTCACAAATGGTGCTGAACATTGTGCAATCATCAGCGAACATCTCCGCCTCTGACCTTATGATGGAAGGAAGGTCATTGATGAAGCAGTTGAGGATGGTTGGGCCAAGGACAGAGCTGGGCATGACAGAAAATACAAAGTGTGGAATAATGCCTGATGAAAAATGTGCCTTAGGAACATTGGTTACAAGGAATTCTAACACATTCCTGAAGTTCAAATTTATTATGGGCCTATAGGAATATAATTTTTAAGTGACCATTATGACTAAAACATTCAATAGACCAGATGGATTAATATAAAAGGCATATTTAAAATTCAAAGTTAAAAAGAGGTGATGACCATTAGCCAGCTTTGTCAGCCATGAAACACGGCATTAAGGCACCACAGCAATTTCCCTCACCCACCTGAAGCATTATAAATGGCTCTAGCATCTGCTCTTAAATTACCCACACCCCAAGAAATGGAACATGGTCAGGATGCAGTGAAAGGGATACACAGAAATCCTATATGGCCAAAAGATTGTGCTAAGAAAGAACATCTACCCCGAGGAATGCAAAGAATAATTCCCTTATGGTTATTTTCTAAGTCCATACTTCACAGAGCTGATCAGTGCCTAATGTCTTTCTACTCCTGGTCAAAAACCATTATTGTGGTAAAGTGAGGTACCTTGTCCCTTTAAAAGAATGCATGTGTACTGATCATGTGACAGCACTGACAAATCACTGTACAGCATGGGCAGCTGGGAACTGTAAGTCTAGTTCTGGAGATTTCTGAGTGAGCATGTATGAACTGGTGCTTTGCCCTATGTCTCAATAAACCATCACTGTTTATTCTTACATTAGTCTCTCCCCATTATTGATTGCAAGCAGCAATTGATGAGAACATAGGAAGACATGCAGTTACAGTTCGGTTGACCAACGAACTCATTTACCCAAGACATAAAAATTATGCTCCACATCTCAGTGTCACCTGCCAGGAGTTTCTCCAACTCTAGCAAGAACTGTACTTGCATATTTTAAAAACATTTTTAAGCCTCTGATAAAAACTACTGTGCTTGATTGTCGGCAAGTCTATGCTAATAGATTGCCCTTACACATTGATTAACTTTCTTGGCCTGTGATTTTAAAATGTAATCAGCACAAGAGGTGTTTGTTGTTTCATATATTCCTGATAAAGACTTCCTACACTTCCAGAATATATGGGACATAGAATAGCTGATATGATTTCCCACCTTGTTTTGTTTTTATTTTGTACATACCTCTCTTAAAATGGCTCCTTCATCATCAAAAAATAACACTCCTCTGAGGGTAATATAAGGCTCACTAAGTCCTGCTTTACTGTATTGTTATGGGTGCACTTACACTACAATAGCACCAGTGAGAAATGGTTTCACTTTGCAGCGTCTATAAGGTTGCAGGTCAAAGCTAGAATTCTAGCCCAATGAGAATTCCCTGTGTAGGAGGGAGTCTCACTCTGCTTCACTCCAAAATTAAATGAAGCCCTAAGGTTTCTGTGACAAATCTTTAGTGTCGGTGCAGAATGGCACAACTGCTGTCGTACAAAGACTGAAAAATAGCAAATATAACCACTCTATTCAAGAAGGGACAGGGGCAGAAAACGGGAAACTATAAGCCAGTTAGCTTGACATCTGTCATGGGGAAGGTGTTGGAATCAATCATTAAGAAGGTTATAGCCGGGCCTTAGAGAAACTCAAGGTAATCAGGAAGAGTCGGCCTGGTTTTGTGAAAGGGAAATCATGTTTAACCAATTTATTGCAGTCCTTTTGAAGGAGGAACATGCGCTGTGGATAAAGGGGAGCCTGTAGATGTACTGTGCTTGGATTTCCAGAAGGCATTCGATAAGGTGCCACATCAGGGGTTATTGCAGAAAATAAAAGCTCATGGTGTAGGGGATAACATATTGGCATGGATAGAATAAAGGCAAAATACTGTGGATGCTGGAAATCTGAAACAAAAACAAAAAATGCTGGAAAAACTCAGCTTCATGTGGCATGGATAAAAGATAGGCTGGCTGGCATAAAACACAGAGTATGCATAAATGGATCTCTTTCTGATTGGTAGGATGTGATGAGTGGAATCCTGCAGGGGTCTGTGCTGAGGCCCTGACATTTTACAGTTTATATCAATGACTTAAATGATTTTTTTTTTTGAAGGCATGGTAGCTAAATTTTCAGATGACACAAATATAGTTAGGGAAGTATGCTGTGAAGAGCACATAAGGAGGTTGCAGACAGATATAGGTAGGTTGAGCAAGTGGGCAAAAAATCTGGCAAATGTAGGAAAATGTAAAGTTGTTCACTTTGGCAGGAAGAAAAAAAAGCAGAGTATTACTTAAACGGAGAACGGCTGCAGAACTACAAGGTGCAGAGGGATCTAGGTGTTCGAGTGCATGAGTCACAAAAAGTTAGTTTGCGGGCACAGCAAGTAATTAAGAAGGCTAACGGAATGCTGTCCTTTATTATGAGAGGAATTGAACATAAAACTAAGGGTGTTATGCTTCAGTTATACAGGGCATTGGTGAGACCACATTTCAAATATTGTGTGCAGTTTTGGTCTCGTTATTTAAGGAAGGGTGGAAAAGCATTGGAGGTGGTTCAGAGGAGGTTTACTAGATTGATACCTGGAATGAGTGGGTTGTTTTATGAGGATAGGTTAGACAGACTGGGCTTGTTTCCACTGGAGTTTAGAAGAGTGAGGAGTGACTTGATTGAAGTATATAAAATCCTGAACAGTATTGACACTTTGGAAGTGGAAAGGATGTTTCTTCTTGTGGGTGAGTTACAGAACTAGCAGGCACTGTTTTTAAATTAAGGTTGCCCTTTTAGGATGGAGAAGAGGAGAATTTTTTTCTCTCAGAGGGTTGTGCAACTTTGGAACTCTCTGCCTCCGAAGGCAGTGGAGGCGAAGTTGTTGAATATTTCTGAGGCAGAGGTAGACAGATTCTTGTTAGGCAAGGGAATCAAAGGTTATCCCAAGGTAGATGGGAATGTGGAATTTGAAACACAAACAGATCAGTCATGATCTTATTGAATGGCAGGGTAGGCTCGAGGGGCCGAATGGCCTACTTTTGCTCTTATTTCGTACGTTCATAGATTCGTAAATGTATCTTAAAAATCATTTGCTGAATACCTCAGAATAGTTCATTCCCCTAGAACTTAAGTAAATACATCAACATAATCTAAAACAAAAAAAACCTGAGGATTTCATAGATTGAAAAGTGAGAAAGAAGGAAATAAAGACTTGTATTTATATAGTGGATTTCACAACTTACGGATGTTCCAATGAAGACTTTTGAAATGTAGTCACTGCTGTAACCTAGGCAATATGGCAGCTATTTTGAAGGCAGCAAACTTCCACAAACCCCCATGAAACAAATGACCAGGGTTAGGTGTTGGTTAAGGGATAAATATTGACCAGGATACTGGGAGTAACACCCATGATCTTCTTTGAATAGTGCCAAGGGATCTTTTTGCAGACACCTGAAAGTTCAGGCAAGGTCAAAGTTTAAAGTCTCACCTGAAAGATGACAGTTCTTCTTGAGTACTGCACTGGAGCATCAGCCTGGACTATGTTCTCAAATCTCTGGAGTGGGTCTCTAACCCACACAATCCTCTGATTCAGGCCAGCGTGCTATATATGGCTCCTCATGATAACTCTCAGGACTTTCCAAAGCACTTCTTATTGAATTAAAGCATTTTGAAGTGCAGTTGTTATACAGCCAAATATGCCAAGCTTATCTGATTCCACTGCCAGCATTCCTGTTTCCCCCACCTCCTCAACACAACCTACTTCTGGAAGCCAGTACACCACATCTTTCATGTAATCAAATTAATTAAATCTTTGTTCTTGGGATAGGGGCTGGACTGTACTTATTGCCCATCTGTAGTTCTTCTGAGAATGTCATGATGGGGTTTCTCTTTAAACCAGAATTGTCCTTGTGGTGACGTTGTAACCTGGCTCAATGTAACTATTTCTTGCTTATTTATTTATATGATCGATGATTTAATCAACAAATCGGTAATAAAACTAAAAAAGAAATCTGAGAAAACAATGATAAATTTTGAAATCCCCTGCCATTGCCATACTTTTTGAGTAATTAGTGTGCTTCTGCTTGTTAAGGTCAAATTATCCAGCAAGGAATTGTTGATAAGATAGATGTAGCTTGTAATTGATAGATTAGAGGCATTGCATAGGAGTAATTTATTGATGTTTCTCAAAGCCAGCATGATAATATTCCATGGTAGAAATGCCTATAACCCTGTGTCTTAACAGCATTGTGCCCATTTTGCAAATCGGCTGCAAGACAGCACAATATAAAGGTAAAGGCAAAATATTGCGGATGCTGGAAATCTGAAACAAAAACAAAAAATGCTGGAAAAACTCAGCAGGTCTGACAGCATCTGAGGAGAGAAAGACAGGGTTAACGCTTTTGAGTCCGTATGACTCTTCTTCAGAGCTAGAGGGAAGTAGAAATGTGGTGAAATATATACTGTTTAAAGGGGGTTGAACAGATGAAGCTGGATAGAAGGCTAGCGATAGGTGGAGGCAAAGGAGAGATTGCAAAATATTTTCCACTTATTTTCATTATTATTACTTTTTAAATTTATTTCCATCTTTGTTCATTGTTTTATCCCCAGCTTTTAGCCTATTTTCGATACTTTTTTCCCAACACTGTCCCCTTCCCCCACCCCGCCCCCACTAGGGCCATCTGTCACTTTCCAGAGGGCTTACCCTGATCCAGCCACTATCACATTCTGCTTTCCACTCTTAATGTCACCATTAGCACCTCCTTTAGCCAGTACCACCACTATTAACAGCCCTTTGACCTTTTGTTTATGATATCTTTTGCAATCTCTCCTTTGCCTTCACCTATCGTTGGCCTTCTATCCAGCTTCACCTGTTCCGCCCCCCTTTAAACAGTATATATTTCACCACATTTCTACTTCCCTTTAGCTCTGAAGAAGAGTCATACGCACTCAAAACATTAACTCTGTCTTTCTCTCCATAGATGCTGTCAAACCTGCTGAGTTTTTACAATACAAAGGTAGTTTGCTCATCAGACTCCTGGTACCCAATCGTTAAGGAACAAGTGTCTTTAGTGGTTGTTCACTAGCGTTACACTTTTACATGGACCAGACATATGGTATAAATGATTTTGAATAACAGTACAGCCAGTTCCTTGGAGCATGTTTTGACTTTGGCTGCAACAAAAAAGGCTTCAGGTTTTCCATTGAAGAAAATCCCTGGTTCCATATGGGAACATAAATTGAATATTTGCTTTCTTTCAGTGCAACTTAGCCAATTTCATCTTTACTGGCATGGTTAATTCATTTTAATTAGTGTGTGTTATACCTCAAACGGAACAAAAAACTGCCTTCAGAAATTCTCCCTCACATAATTAACGCCCACGTTACTTGTAGAAGTAATGGTTTATGGAATATTCTGCCAAAAGCTGACTTCATACGGTTTAAATCTGTTGCTGATTTCAGATCTTGTTCTGATCATTTCATCGCATCTGGGACAGAGTTGAATGACTTCAACTTGATTAAAGAGTGTTTTGCTTCGGAGACCAATAACTGTCAATAGACTGTTATAACAGTTTCTTCGTGCTACCTCTTCGGGGAATTGCACTGGAGTCAATATACATTCCTGGTATAACTTAAGAATAGGTGTGGTAAATTGTTTTGTTGGTGAACATGTCCAGAGTGTTTTTGTCGGAACTAAATATATCAAGTTTAAACTTGTTGGGGGCAAAATTGGACAGGGCCTGAAAACAGGCATGGGGATCACGATGTGGGATCACTCCACGCCTGTTGTTTCCGATGCAGGCAATACGCCAGCTAACTTAGATGATTGGAGAGTGCAGCCAGCGCTAAGTGAGCTGGTAAGTGGCTGCATGCCTGGGCAGGAGGTGCAAAATTGTGAGAGGCTAGTACGAGTTAAAACTAGCCCGCACCTCTTACAGGAGAGTTGCATTGTGAATGGAGCAGGTGCTGAAAATCATTTCAAAAGCGATTCTGACATGAGGAACACTTAAAAATGGCAGACAGTGTTCTCCAAGATTTTCTGACACTGCATTGCAGACCTTGATGCAGGAGCTAGAGAGGACGGCGGGGCGGGTGATCTATCCACAGGGGACCAGGAGGTCCTCCAGGCAAGTTTTGTGAAGGCAGTGGGATCAGGTAGCCAGGGTGGCCAGAATCTAGCCCTGAGGACCTGGATGCAGGGCTGCAAAAAGTTCAATGACGCCACATAAGTGATCAAGGTCAGTGAATGCGTCTGCAAATGCCACATCCCATCAATTGAACTATTAGCCTCAGACACTGCTCAATGCACCCCTCTCACCCATCACTCACCTATCAACAATCTCTTATCATTCACAACTCACACTTCACCTCACACACTTAACACTGCTGCAAACCTCACACCCGTATCTCACAGCTTGGACACACTGCCAGCTATTCAACAATGACAGCCATATTACCCAAACACATTTCACCATACTCACCGACACATTTCCCTCTCTCCTGAAGGACAAAGTGGCCCATAAATAAAATCGGCAAGGCATAACTGGAACAGCTGCATGTTCTTGCACCGATGGCTGAGCCAGTGGTCACCATTATCAGAGTAAGTGTTGCAGATCCTGCGAGTAGTGGTGAAGTTAAAACAATATCTAATAACTCCCGCATATGTAATTCTCCTCACATCCCACTTCCCACTCATCCCACATTCACTAATAATTTACAAACTTCAGATGTTGTAAGCGCGCAGCTCTTCCTTTCCCTCTCCTGTCCCCACTCGCTCCCCTCACCAAAACCCTATCCTCATGCCTTTCTCCTTTCAGATACCCAAAAACTGCCACCTGGTCAGGCAGTGGTGGAAGAGCAAGAGGTGGAAGAGCAGGAAGACACTGATGAAGAAGAACCACCATCAGTCAGTCTCATACCCTCAGTCACCAGCTCAGACACGGACACTGCACTTACTTTAGAAGCTAGCTTAGAGGTGGGATCTGCACATGGTGAGACACTGGGCATGAGTGGCCTGCAGCCAGGGCAAGGGTCAAGGGTGGCATAGGTGCTAGCTCAGCAGATGGTGAGGTTGCACGTGCATTCTGCTGCATTGGATTGGGCAGCCTACAGAAGAAGGCTACAAACAAAAAACTACTGCGGATGCTGGAAATCCAAAACAAAAACAAAAACAGAATTACCTGGAAAAACTCAGCAGGTCTGGCAGCATCGGTGGAGAAGAAAAGAGTTGACATTTCGAGTCCAATGACCCTTCAACAGAACTGAAATCACCCTCTCCTAACTACACTCAGTTCTGTTGAAGGGTCATTGGACTCGAAATGTCAACTCTTTTCTTCTCCACCGATGCTGCCAGGCCTGCTGAGTTTTTCCAGGTAATTCTGTTTTTGTTACAGAAGAAGGCTGATGGGTTTGTACATAGAATTGCTTGGTGCATTAGCAGGCCTGGCAGAAAGCCTGCGGCTAATGTCAAGGAGCATGAAGAGCCCAGCGCTAACTTTACAAAGGTCTTTGCACAGAGCTTGATGCCCTTTTTTTCTAGCATGGAAGTGGTGGCGAACTCCATTAGCACACTTGCAGATCAAAACCATGATGCAGCATCTGATGGCCAATGTCTCAGCTTCCATTGCAGTAAGGGGCAGAGTGAGATGGAGACTGAGTGAGTAGTGAATTAGGTTCACGTGATAAGTTCTGGTAAGTCCTTTTCAGCTTTTAACAATAGCAAGTACATTAAGTTAGCTTGCTAAACAGAAAACTGCCTGGAGTGGCAGTTATCTATCAATCACCTGAAAGCAGATGCTCCAAGTGGTGTTAATTACTGTCGCCGGAAACTAACCTAGTTAATGACTCATCAGAGGGTCTATAAAAGAGATCAGCATTTCAAACTGCATGGTCAGTAAGGGTTGTGGTAGGGGACAGATGTCTACGCTGGAGTGAGATGGAGACTGAGTGAGTGGCAAATTAGGCTCACGTGGGAAATTGGTGCATGGGTGAAAGAGGTGTGGCATACATAGGAATTATACCCCATCTGCCTGCTTAGGTGCAAAAAGGTCTCATGACATTATAGGAATTATATAAGTGAGTAACTAAATTAAGTTAACTAAGTAACGTAAGTAACGATGGCAGGACAGGTGTTTTGCTGAAGCTGTGGAATGTGGAAGCTTTTGGACACCAAGTCAGCCCATGACAAACACATCTGCAGAAAGTGTAAGCAGCTAGAGGAATTCCGGATCAGGGTTATTGATCTGGAAGCCGAACTGCAGATACTGCGCAACATAAGGGAGGGGAAATAATACCTGGACGCTTTGTTCCAGAAGATGGTCACACCTCTTAGAATAGGGTCATCTGTTTTGGTCAGCAGTGAGGGACAGGAGGATGTGACTGTCAGTGTGGTGGGTAATGGGATAGGGCAGACAGTAGTAGAGGAGCCTCAAACTTTGCAATTGTCAAACAGGTTTGAAGTGCTCACAACCTGTGTAGACGAAAGCAAGGTCTGCAAGGTGGATGAGCAGGCTGGCCGTGGCCCCATGGTACAGGAAGACGTGCGAGTGGGCGGAGCAAACAAGAATGTAGTGGTAGTAGGGGACATTATAGTGAGGGGGGTTGACATTGTTCCCTGCAGCAAAGAATGAGAGTCCAGGCAGCTGTGTTGTCTGTTCGGTACCAGGGTTCGGGGCATCTCCTCAGGGTTGGGGAGAAACTTGCAGTGGGAGGGGGGAGGATCCAGTCAACGTGGTCCATGTAGGTACCAACGACACACACAGGGCAAGGAAGGAGGTTCTGCATAGTCAGTATGAGAAGCTAAATTAAGAAGCAGAACCTCAAAGGTAATAATCTCTGGATTGTTACCTGAGCCATGTGCAAATTGGCACAGGGCAAATAAGGTTAGACAGTTGAATGCATGGCTCAAAGACTGGTGTATGAGAAGTGGGCTCCAGTTCGTGGGGCACTGGCACCAGTACTGGGGAAAGTGGGGGCTGTACCGTTGGGACGGTCTACACCTGAACCATGCTGGGATATGTGTTCTTGCGAATTGCATAACTAGGGGAATAGAGAGGGCTTTAAATTAAACAAGGTGGGTGAGGGATCAAGCATGGGTAGATGTGCCAAACCTAGGGGTAGATTCAAGGCAAGAGACCATAATAGTAATATGGGAAGTGAGAGTCATAGAATAGCAAGAAGGGACAGAGATAAAACCTAAGAATACACCAATAGTCAAGACTAGGTGTTACAAAGATAACAAAGAGACAGAACTAAAGGCTCTGTACCTAAATGCACATAACATTCATAACAAAGTAAATGAATTGATAGCACACATTGAAATAAATAAATATGATCTGAAAGCCATTATGGAGATGTGGCAGCAGGATGACAATGATTGGGTGCTGAATATTGAGGGGTATATGATATTCAAGAGGAATAGGAAGGAAGGTGGAGGGGTAGCACTGATGATCATGGATGGCACTGCTGCTATAGTTGGAGATAACTTTGGTTCAGGAGATCAGGATATAGAATCGGTTTGGGTGGAGATGAGGAACAGTATGAAAAAGAAGTCACTAGTAGGTGTGGTCTACAGGCGCCCTAACAGAAATCACAATGTAGGACAAAGTATACAAAAACAAATATTGGGTGCTTGTGATAAAGAGACAGCAATAATCTTGGCTGATTTTAATCCACATAAAAATGGAAAAATCAGACTGGCAGTAGCAGCCTGGATGAGGAGTTCACAGAGTGCTTTCAAGAGAGTATTTTTAGAGCAGTATGTCCTGGAACCAACCAAAGAGCAGGTTATATTAGGTTTGGTATTGTGTAACGTGACAGGATTAATTAATGACCTCAAAGTGAAGGCATGCCTAGGTAGCAACAGCCACAATATGATTGAATTTTACATGCAATTTGAAAGGGAGAAGAATGGGTCTAAGACTAGTATTTTAAACTTAAATAAGGGCAACTATGTGGGCATGGAGGCTGAGCTAGCTGAAGCGAAGTGGGATACTAGGCTAGGGGGTAAATCAATAGAGAAGCAGTGGCAGCTATTTAAGGGGATATTTCAGAATACTCAGTAAGTATATTCCTACTATGAAAGAAAAATTCTAAGGGAAGGACCCACCATCCGTGGTTAACTAAAGAAGTTAAGGAAAGCATCAAACTTAAGGAAAAAGCACATAACTGTGCAAAGATGAGTGGCAGGACAGATGATTGGTCAGAATATAAAGAACGGCAGAGAATGACTAAATGGTTAATCAGGAGAAAGAAATTAGAGCATGAGAGGAAGCTAGCTCGAAATGTAAAGACGGATAGCAAGAGATTCTATAGGTATTTAAAAAGGAAAAGGTTAAGTAAAGTAAGCGTTGGTCCTCTAGAGAGTGACAGTGGGGAGTTAAAAATAGATAATAAGCAAATGGCAAATGAAACAAACACATATTTTGCTTCTGTCTTCGCTATAGAGGATACAAAAAACATTCCAGTAATAACTGTAAATCAGAAGGTGGAAGAGAGAGGGGAACTTGGTGAAAATACAATCATTAGGGAAGCAATACTGAGCAAACTGATGGAGCTGCGGGCTGACAAGTCTTCGAGTCCAGATGGACTACATACTAGGATCGTAAAAAAGGTGGCTTTGATGTTTTGGTGTTAATTTTCCAAAATTTGCTAGATTTTGGAAAGGTTCCATCAGACTAGAAAGTAGCAAATATAACCCCTCTATTCAAGATGGGATGGAAGCAGAAAAGAGGAAACTATAGGCCAGTTAGCTTGACGTCTGTCATGGAGAAGGTGTTAGAATCAATCATTAAGGAGGGTATAACTGGGCACTTAGAGAAACTCAAGGTAATCAGGAAGAGTCAGCATGGCTTTGTGAAAAGGAAATCATGTTTAACCAATTTATTGCAGTTCTTTGAAGGAGTAACATGCACTGTGGATAAAGGAGAGCCTGTAGACGTGCTGTAATTTTTGGATTTCCAGAAGGCTTTAATAAGGTGCCACATCAAAGGTTATTGCGGAAAATAAAAGCTTGGTGTAGTGGGTTACATACTGGCCCGAATAGAAGATTAGCTGGCTGGCAGAAAACAGAGAGTATGCGTAAATGGGTCTTTTTCTGATTGGCAGGATGTGACGAGTGGAGTCCCGCAGGAGCCTGTGCTGGGGCCTCAACTTTTACAATTTATATCAATGACTTAGATGAGGGGAGTGAAGGCATGGTAGCAAAATTTGCAGCTGACACAAAGATAAGAAGGTATGTTGCGAAGAAGACATAAGGAGGTTGCAGACAGATATAGATAGGATGAGTGAGTGGGCAAAAATCTGGCAGATGGAGCATAATGTAGGAAAATGTGAAGTTGTTTGCTTTGGCAGGAAGAATAAAAAAGCAGAGTATTACTTAAATGCAGAACGGCTGCAGAATTCTGAGGTGCAGCTGGATTGAGGTGTCCTAGTGCATGAGTCACTAAGGGCAGGATTTTGACTTCAGTGTGCAGGCATGCGCCCAACATGCTGGAGAGTAAAATAGCGTACAATGATGTCGGGTGAGTGTCCTGATGTCATCATGCACTCATACAATATTTCGATCGGTGGGCATACGTTAGAGTTGGTAGCAGCCCGCTGACAATTAAGAGGCCTATTAAGGCCATTAAAGGTTTCGCTGCCCGTCCAACGTTACTTTTTGTACTCATCCAACGTCCAACTTTTTGAGGAAACCTCATCCAAAGGCAGGATGATGTTTCCGAGATTAATTTAAAAAAAGATAAAAATACGTGGACGTAAGTTTCAACATCCGTGTGCTGAGGTGACTCATTCTGACGCATGGATATTGTTTCCAGATTTTACATTATGTTTTTATTGATTTTAAATTCGTCAGCTCCCCGAGGCTGCTCTGTGCCTTCAGGGAGCTTTCCTTCCGTGCTCCCTGGTGCCTGCGCTGACTTCAGCACTCGCCCTCCTCCAGCCCCCACCCTGGCAGCACTGAGCGTTTCAGCATGCCTTTCATGCTGGATGGCCGTTAATTGGCCAGATAGTATGAAATTGCGGTTGGGGGCTGATCGCAGGCGATGGCCTGTTTCCCGGCTGGTTCTGGCCCACCGATCACGCCCACACGTCCTGCCCAAAAAGTTAGTATGCAGGTACAGCAAGTAATTAAGAAGGCTATTGGAATGCTGTCCTTTATTATGAGAGGAATTGAACATAAAAGTAAGGATGTTATGCTTCAGTTACAAAGGCCATTAGTGAGACCACGTCTCGAATATTGTGCGCAGTTTTGGTCTCCTTATTTAAGGAAGAATGTAAATGCATTGGAGGCAGAGGAGGTAACTGGAATGAGCAGGTTGTCTTATGAGGATTGGTTAGGCAGACTGGGCTTGGAACTGGAGTTTAGAAGAGTGAGGGGTGACTTGACTGAAGTTTATAAGATCCTGAACGGTATTGACAAGTTGGACGTGGAAAGGATATTTCCTCTTGCGGGTGAGTCCAGAACTAAGGGACTGTTTTTAAAATAGGGGTTGCCCTTTCAGGACAGAGATGAGGAGAAACTTTTCTTTCATGGGCTTGCGCAGCTTTAGAACTCTCTGCCTCTGAAGGCAGTGGAGAGGGGGTCATTGAATATTTTTAAGGCAGAGGTAGATAAATTCTTGTTTGGCAAGGGAATCAAAGGTTATCAAAGGTAGATGGGAATGTGGAATTCGAAACACAAACAGATCAGCCATGATCTTATTGAATAGCGGAGCAGGCTCGAGGGGTCGAATGGCTTATGTCTGCTCCTATTTCATATGTTATAGGTTCATAAATCTATCTTAAAACTCATTTGCTGAATACCACAGAATTGTTTATTCCCCCAGAAAGTAAGTAAATACATAAACGCAATCTAAAACAAAAAAGATCTGAGGATTTCATAAATTGAAGAGAAAGTGAGAAAGAAGAAAAGAATGGCCTACTTCTGTTCCTATTTCACATGTTCATAAGATGAAGCCACCCAAATTCTGGATACTGCAATGGATGCTCGGACAACTGTCACCATGGTTTCAGATACCAGAGTTCAAAAGGCCTTAAAGGGTTACAGTTCACCAGCAATCTGTCCTCTGACAGATTACTAGGATTGCTGAGTGGCCGTGACACTGTATGGGGTGTGAACCTGTTGCCCTAACAAGATGACAGCATTCATCCTTCCAGAACAGCCACTCCACCAGTTCCTTAAGTGTTGCCTGTCAGCCAGCCAGCCCAGACTGCTGCCAGCCAGGCCAAAATGGTACAGTACAAAATCAGGCCTCCAAGGGCCAGAGCTGCTCAAGGATGCCCTGCATCAACATCGGCAGTTTTTATTTATTCATTCATGGGATGTGACCATCGCTGGCTAGGCCAACGTTTATTGCCCATCCCTAATTGCCCTTGAGAAGGTGGTGGTGAGCTGCCTTCTTGAAACGCTGCAGTCCATGTGGTGTAGGTACACCCACAGTGCTGTTAGGAAGGGAGTTCCAGGATTTTGAACCAGAGACAGTGAAGGAACGGTGATATATTCCCAAGTCAGGATGGTGAGTGACTTGGAGGGGAACTTCCAGGTGGTGGTGTTCGTGTCTGCTGCTCTTCTTCTAGATGTTAGTCATTGTGTGTTTGGAAGGTGCAGTCTAAGGAGGCTTGGTGAGTTCCTGCTGTGTATCTTGTAGATGGTATACACTGCTGCCTCTGTGCATCAATGGTGGAGGGAGTGAATGTTTGTGAATGGGGTGTCGATCAAGTGGGCTGCTTTGCCCTGGATGGTGTCAAACTTCTTGAGTGCTGTTGGCGATGCACTGATCCAGGCAAGTGGAGAGTATTCCATCACACTCCTGACCTGTGCCTTGTAGATGTCAGGAGGTGAGTTACATGCTGCAGGGTTCCTAGCCTCTGACCTGCTCTTATAGCCACAGTATTTATGTGGCTAGTCCAATTCAGTTTCTGGTCAATGGTAACCCCCAGGATGTCGATAGTGGGGGATTCAGCAATGGTAATGCCAATGAATGTCATGGGGCGATGGTTCGATTCTCTCTTGTTGGAGATGGTCATTGCCTGGCACTTGTGAGGTGTGAATGTTACTTTCCACGTCAGCCCAAGCTTGGATATTGTCCAGGTCTTTCTGCATTTGGACATGAACTGCTTCTGTATCTGAGGAGTCGTGAATGGTGCTGAACACCACGCAATCATCAGCGAACATCCCCATTTCTGACATTATGATGGAGGGAAGATAATTACTAAAGCAGCTGAAGATGGTTGGGCCTTGGACACTACCCTGAGGAACTCCTGTAGTGATGACCTGGGACTGAGATGATTGACCTCCAACAACCACAACCATCTTCCTTTGTGCTAGGTATGACTTCAACCAGCAGAGATTTTTACCCCTGATTCCCATTCACTCGAGTTTCGCTAGGGCTCCTTGATGCCACACTTAGTCAAATGCTGCCTTCATGTCAAGGGCAGTCACTCTCACCTCACCTCTTGAGTTCAGCTCTTTTGTCCATGTTTGAACCAGGGCTGTATTGAGGTCAGAAGCTGCGTGACCCTGCCAGAACCCAAACTGAACATCAGTGAGCAAGTTTTTGCTAAGCAAGTGCCACTTGATAGCACTTTCGATTACCTCTTCCATCATTTTAATGATGATTGAGAGTAGACTGATGGGGCGGCAATTGGTCGGGTTAGATTTGCCTTGCTTTTTGTGTACAGGACATACCTGATCAATTATCCACATTGCCAGATAGATTTCAGTGTTGTAGCTGTACAGGAACAGCTTGGCTCAGGGTGCAGCAAGTTCTGGACGCAAGTCTTCAGTACTATTGCCAGAATATTGTCAGAGCCTGTAGCCTTCACACTATCCAGTGTCTTTAGCTGTTTCTTGATATCACATGGAGTGAATTGAATTGGCTGAAAACTGGCATTTGTGAAGCTGGGGACCTCCAGAAGAGGCCAAGATGGATCATCCACTCGGCATTTCTGGCTGAAGATTGTAGCAAATGCTTCAGCCTTATCTTTTGCACTGATGTGCTGGGCTCCTCCATCATTGAGGATAGGGATATTTGTGGAGCCTCCTCCTCCAGTGAGTTGTTTAATTGTCCACCTCCATTCACGACTGGATGTGGCAGGACTTTAGAACTTAGATCTGATCCTTTGGTTGTGGGGTGACTTAGCTCTGTCTATTGCTTGCTGCTTATGCTGTTTTGCATGCATGTAGTCCTGTGTTGTAGCTTCACCAGGTTGACGCCTCATTTTTAGATGTGCCTGGTGCTGCTTCTGACATGCCCCCCTGCACTCTTCATTGAAGCACAGTTGATCCCCTGCTTTGGTGGTAATGGTAGAGTGGGGAATATGCTGGGCCATGAGATTACAGATTGTGTTTGAGTACAATTCTGGTGCTGCTGATGGCCCACAGCGCCTCGTGGATGCCCAATCTTGGGTTGCGAGATCTGTTCAAAATCTATCCCATTTAGCACCATGGTAGTGCCACACAACATGATGGAGCATATCCTCAATGTGAAGACGGGACTTCATCTCCACAAGGACTGTGCGGTGGTCACTCCTAGCAATATTGCCATGGACAGATGCATCTGTGGCAGGCAGGTTGGTGAGGATGAGGTCAAGTATGATTTCCTCTATTTTTGCATCCCTCACCACCTGCCACAGACACTGCCTAGCAGTTATGTCCTTTAGGACTCAGCCAGCTTGGTCTGTAGTGTTGCTACCGAGCCACGCTTGGTGATGGACATTGAAGTTTTTTTTTAATTCATTCACGGGACATGGGCTTTACTGGCTAGGCCAGCATTTATTGCCCATTCCTAGTTACCCTTGAAAAGGTGGTGGTGAGCTGCCTTCTTGAACCACTGCAGTCCATGTAGTGTAGTCACACCCATAATGCTGTTAGGAAGGGAGTTCCAGGATTTTGACCCAGCGACAATGAAGCAATGGTGATATATTTCAAGTCAGGATGGTGAGTGACTTGGAGGGGAACTTCCAGGTGGTGCTGTTCCCATGTGTCTACTGCCCTTGTCCTTCTAGATGGTAGTAGTTGTGGGCTTGGAAAGTGATGTCTAAGGAGTCGTGAGGATGATGAAGTCAGGCTGTTGCTTGACTAATCTGTGAGACAGCTCTCCCAATTTTGGCACTAGCCCCCAGATGTTAGTAAGGAGGGGTTTACAGGTTGACAGGGCTGAGTTTGCTGTTGTTGCTTCCGGTATCTAGGTCCATCCGGTTTCATTCCGTTTTTTGAGACTTTGTAGCGGTTTGATACAACTGAGTGGCTAGCTTTGGCATTCCAGAGGGCACTCAAGAGTCACCCACATTGCTGTGGGTCTGGAATCACATGTAGGCCAGACCAGGTAAGGACAGCAGATTTCTATTCCTAAAGGACCTAAGTGAACCAAATGGGTTTTTACAACAATCGACAATGGTTTCATGGTCATGATTAGACTTTTAATTCCAGATTTTTATTGAATTTAATTCCACCACCTGCCATGGTGGAAGTCGAACCCAGGTCCCTGGCTCTCTCGGTTACTTGTCCAGTGAGAATACCACTACGCCATTGCTTCCCACCCTCGGCCCCACCCAGAGTACATTCTGCACTCTTGCCACCCTCAGTGCTTCCTCCAAATGGTGTTCAATGTGAAGGAGTACTGATTTGTCAGCTGACGTGGTATTTGGCAGGAGGTTTCCTTGCCCATATTTGACCTAGTGCCTTGAGACTTCATGGGTTCCAGAGTCGATGTTGAGGACTCACAGGACAACTCCCTCCTGACCGTATACCATTGTGCCGACACCTCTGCTGGACACAGCCAGGGATGGTGATGGTTGTGTCTGGGACATTATCTGTAAGGTATGATTCTGTCAGCATGACTATGTCAGGCTGTTGCTCTCCCAATTTTGGCACAAGCTCCCAGGAGTTAGTAAGGAGGACTTTGCAGGGTCGACAGGGCTGAGTTTGCCATTGTTGTTTCCGGTGCCTAGGCCGATGCCAGGTGGTACGCCTAGTTTCATTCTTGATTGACATTTTTTTTAGCAGTTTGATACAACTGAGTGGCTTGCTAGATGACTTCAGAGGGCAATTAAGAGTCAAGCACATTGCTGTGGGTCTGGAGTCACATGTAGACAGACCAGATAAGGACAGCAGATTTCCTTTTCTAAAGGGCATTAGGGAACCAGATTGGTTTTTATAACAATCGACATGGTCATCATTAGATTCTTAATTCTAGATATTTTATTGAATATGTACTCTGGGTGGAGCTGTGGGTGGGAGGCAATGGCGCAGTGGTATTCTCGCTGGACAAGTAATCGCGAGAGCCAGGGTAATGCTCTGGAGGCCTGGGTTTGAATTCCACCATGGCAGGTGGTGGAATTGAATTCAATAAAAATCTGGAATTAAAAGTCTAATGATGACCATGAAACCATTGTCAATTGTTGTAAAAACCCACCTGGTTCACTAAGGTCATTTAGGGATAGAAATCTGCCATCCTTACCTGGTCTGGCCTACATGTAATTCCAGGCCCCTACAGCATTACCCTGGGTCTCTGGATTACTAGTCTAGTAACAATACCACTACGCTCCTGCCTCCCCATTGCTGCCAGTCAGCAAACTTCCACCAGGCATGCTGTAGCCACTGGGGTAACACTATGTAGGATCACTAGGGCAGTCAGAGGCATATGGAAGATGGGCACTAAGGGAATGCAGATGCATGATTAGCTGAATTTTCTATGCAATATGGCATTAATTCATTTATAAATTTGGTTTGGAATGTGGTCTGAGATTGTCCTATCTATGGACTCTAGGCATCATACTCGATTAGTAGACAGACTGTAGTCATACTCTGGTATCTGCTTAACGCTTGTTTATTGGTGCTACATCTACACAGGTTACAGAGTAGGCGTGTTGCTCCTAGGTATGGTGTTCCAACCTCTCTCTCTCTCTCGAGTCTAACACATGATTGACTGATGTCAGTGACACACGATCATCTACATCATACATTAGCATATCCCATCTGTTAACCCTTTATACTACAGAATGTTTACTTTGTGGTGGCTTTTATTTTTGCAATGTGGCCAAGTGAACATGATGATGGTCAGTAACAGAGGGAAAGTAAGTTATGGGATGGTTGATGAATGAGGAATTGATGTGCTGCTGTTGGATGATTCAATCACAGACAGTCCAGCCAGAAAGAAAATGTATTGGGGACCTCATTCCTTCCTCCTCCTCCGCTATATGCCAAATAGCTGGCTGCAAGGGTAATGGTAGGTTGTGCAGCATATTGTTAGCACCATGAATCTTGACATGCACCGTGCCAAGCACTGCAGGGCTCCTCCAGGCAGTGGAAGGGTTGTTTAAGGACCCCAATGGTTTGCCTATTCACATTTTGAGTGGGTGGGTTGTGCACTGGAGTCATGACCCATGCGGTCAGTGAATAACCTTTGCCACCCGGTATCCACTGCCCAGTTTATCATAGTGGCTGAATTGCAGATGGTACAGTGGACTGCAGCAAGAGGAAGACATCGTGAATGTTGCCAGGATACCCGGCATTGACCTGCATGATACGCTCTGTGTGGTCGCACCATAACCAGCTGAGTGTTAGGAGAGTGGAATCCCTTTTGGTTGTGGTACATCTCAGGGCTGGGATGTGGCATCCGCAACGTGACCTGTGTGCAGCCATTGGCAGTCTGCACCATGGGGAAACCTGCAATGTTTGCGAAGGTGCATATTTATTTCACCTGCTTCTCTCTGGCAAGGGAATGAAATGTATTCAACTCTCTTGAAATACAGAGCCTCAGTGTCCTCCTTTATGAAACAGTGGACGGCAAACTGGGAGTTGTTGCAAATATTCCCTGTTCCAGGAAAGAACCAGACACATGCAAGTTCCTAACTAAGGTCACCTTCCCAGCCACTAGCAATGCTGCCTCACCCTGCCCGATGTATTCCCGCTGCCATGCCATTTTGCCAGTGGGGTGAAAACTGACAGGCACACCACCTACTGGGTGCCCAATTCAGCCACTTAAGTGGCCAATTAAGGGCCTCTTCTTGCCTCTGTGGGCATTCTGCCCATGTCAGGGGAGGGGGTGCTACCACCATGTGGGGAGACCATCCACCGAAACTTGGCATCCACCCATCAGGCACCGAGGATGGGGGGTGCACTTTTGGGACCCAATGACCCATGGAGGTGCATCTCCAGTGGCACAGGTACCACCTACCCTCAGTGATCGCGCCCCCCCCCCTCAACCCTCCCCCACTCCAGGCCTCACTTACCTTTCTTTGAGGGCGCCCAGCCATCGATGTGCCCCCATCCTGCGGCCTCAGCACTGGTTACCACTGGCAGTGGCACTCCTGAGGCTGCTGAGCTGCTGACTCTCTGAACACCCAGGGCAGATATAGCCTCCTGCTGAGCAGCCTTCCCCAACTCTTGCACCATCTCTCCAACAGCTTGTTCTGCTTTGTATCATCTTTGCTCGTGTCATGCTTTCGTTCAAAGGGTTAACAGTACTGGGTTCAAAGTTTATACCACTGCAACCATGGTGCAGAGAGTTAGTGTCAAATCCTCGAAATCAGCACAGCTCATGCAGCAACCTTCAAGAACACTAGAACTTTCAAACACTTCAACAATTGCAGCAACAAACCCTAGAAATCAATCAACAACTAACCCGAAATAGTAGTTGATCCCTTTAAATAGCAGTAGGGGGTGGGGAAGGGCTCCATCCTGCTGTTGAATGTGTGCTCAAATTGTGAGATTAAGAGAGGGTGATAGTTTGATATGTTGAGCTCCAAATGGTAGCGTCAGTGTCAGTTCAGCGTTACAAGATGATTAACATCACAGTTTGCCCTCACCAAAATGGCATCCACATGGATCATACCAGAAATGTATACGTGTGCAGCATACACCATCTTGGAACCTTCGTGCCAAAAAGCTGGACGTTATGGAGCCAAATTTTGTGGTCATTGTTTTCTGTGTTCTACATTGAATCTTCAGTTGATTTTTTTGCCCACAAAATACCTACAAGCGAGTACAGCCAGTATTTTGGTGTAGAGGTTATATTACTGCATTAGTGATTTAGAGGCCTGGATTAGTATTCCAGAGAATGTGTTCAAATCCTGCCAGTTGAAGAATTTGAATTTGGTTTTAAGAAAAGCACAGTTGGTACCAATTTGGATTAAAAAAAAGTGACTCTAAAGCTAAATATCAGTTTAAGGATGGAAACCTGTCATCCTTGCGTGATCTGGTCCACATCAACATGGTTGATGCTTAACTGCCCTCCTATGTGACCAGCCCAGCAAACCAGCAAGTTGTATCAAATGGGCAGCAAATGCCTGACTTGCTAGTGGCACCAACATGGCGAGAATGAATGAAAAGAATGTTCAAGAATAAAGTCTGATTCACAAATACGCCAGCCAGTACCCAAGTTCACAATGTAAATATCCCTCGGCACCACCACTGATTTTATTGCGGTAGATATTAAATATGAGCAAATTTCAGGCAGGAAGCAGAAGGACTGCTTGTGCTGCCTGCACGAAGTCCCTGAGGAAAAGCCTCATTTCCATAATCTCTAGTAGTTTTTCAGGTGTTTGCTTGCTGAAGGGAGAGGGGGGGAGGTAGGAATTCCACTCACTCCACTGTGGAATGTGAGGGGGAATTGCAGGGGATGGGCCTGGACAGAGTCAGCAGGAGCATTCATTCGTACACAGTGCATATTCCACCCATCGTAACCTCAAAATTGTGTTGGGGTCCTCCAACGAATGTAGGGTCTTGATTTCCATATTTCAAATTGACCTGAAGAAAAACGGTGGAAGCCATACCAGGCATTGAACCAGGATGCAAGTGATGCACTTCCACAAACAGCCCTCTTCTACCATATGCTGTGTCTGCCTGAGGTCATGGAAGTCTACCCCATAATTCTTCCTTCAGGTGCCGGCTCCACAATTTTACAGCCATTTTCATGTCAAAGCACATGACAAAATATTTTGCCTTGGTGTGAAAGTGGTAGTTTAACTGCACCCTAACATACACAAGTATTTTTTTTTAACAAATCTGTTAACCAAATATATCTGTAAGGAATATTATTTTCCTCTTCCAGAACTCAACGTTGGGTTCTGGAAGTGGTCTCTTTACTCTTGTATTACAAACAGACATTTGGTAGCACAGAACTTGAATATTACTGAGAAGAGAGATGTGTCACTGAAGCTTTTCATCATGTACTCATCAGGACAAACAGAAGAATTTGAAATTCGGCATTCTTGTGTTTGTCCTAATGAGTGCAAGATGAAAAGCTTCGGCAACATGTCCCTCTTTTCAACAATATTCGAGGCCTGCATTACAGCTTGATCGCGCAGGAGCAGATTCAGGTAATGATAGCCCTCAGTCTTCAGTTGTCTCTATAGTCTGCCCTCAGGAAAAATGGCAACTGAGATAAGAAGGGACCTCACACCTTGTCTCGAACAAGTCTGCTGTAGGCATTGTCCATAGCCAGCCAGTCTGATGACATTTTACTTCTGGTCGAAAGCCATAGCTTACCTTGGTCCAACTTTTGTGCCTGAAATGCTACTAGCTGTTACATAAACGTTGCACTGGGAGCTGAACTGAAACTTTGGTACTTTATGCTGCTAATTAATTGTTGTTTTAAAATGTACATCTTGTAACTCTTCAAGCTCATCTGGATCATTAAACCATCCATTCTCCTACCTGCCTCTGATGTAAAATAAGATTTTAATGTTACAAATCACCAACGTCAGATATTTAACGTATTGATTGAATTCAGTTTCACAAGATACCCAAACACTGGTCGCATTGTAGTATTTGAGAAATCAAGGGGGGGAAATTACACCAATGATTACATGCTCAGCACTTTGTGATATTCCAAATTATTTTATTGCACTGGTTTTAAACTGCTATTTTGATAGGAAATCAAAAAGTTGCATGTCCAAGATGCACTGTTCACCGTTAACTTCCCCAAACAGCATCTCACTGTCTTTCTTGCTATTGAAATATAAAGAATGGCTTGAAGTTGTTGTATGTGGCAGATATAAACTAAACTTAGAAAGTTAGAGCTGATTGGAAGTGTTGCAAGGTGCCTGTCTTGGAGCAATTTAAGATCTGCATATATTTATTGGAGCCAGATTAGATTCTTTCAATGATATGCTAAGTGCTAATTGCCGTCAATGAATTTCTGGCACTGAAAATTAACTGTGACAAGAGTGGAGTCTCTCTCCTTCAGGTCTTAAATGCTGGAGATTTTAAAAATGTGAAATTTAAAATGTAATCTTTTGTTTTACTTTTCTTTCCTGTCTTTTTTCTCTCTCTCTTAAACCACTCTTTTCCTCTCTATATTTCTCTTTCTGTACTGGATTTGACTTGAATTAACATTCAATGATTTACACTTCCTTCTCAGACCTTGTGCTATTAATTTCACAATCCTTCAATCTGATTGATTAAGGAGATACACAGTTGCTTGGCCCATTCAGTAAGGACCCGGATGCCAGGTTTCCCTCGTGGTGACACATCAGCTCACAAATTCAACAACTTGCCACACAAAGTATCAATGTAATTAAACAGGCTAAGAGCAAAGCGAACTAAAATTAGGCACCACAAGTGTGCCACAAGCCAGCAAATTCTGACCTGAAAGGTTACTGGCTTCTCAGCTACGTAAGAGAGCAAGGGTGTCCTGGACAGTATTTACCCCTCAATCACCATCATTGACACAGATTATCTGGTTATTTTCATATTATTGTTTGTAGGACCTTGCTGCACTCAAATTGGCTGCCACATTTTCTAATTTACCGCAGTGACTACACTCCAAAAGCAGTTGACTAGTTGTAAAGCATTTTGGGACATCAGGAATCCCTGAAAGATGCTATATAAATGCAATTCCTTCTTTTAATCTGAGAAATTCATTAACAGAATAAAGTGACCTAACAAGGGTACTTAACATACTTAAAGTTACACTCTCAAAATGGCCACTGCATATTTATGGAGAGGAAGCAAATTTTTTTTTAAAATACACAAGTGCTGTGTGAAGGAACTAAGTGTTAAAGAGTTCACATGGTCACAATCCTTCATGCTTTTGACAAAACAGTAAACATTCATTATCGTTAGCCTAAAAGCCCTGTTCACCCTGTGGGTGAATGATGTGTTCCAAACATAAAATATACTGCAGTGAATGGATTAATGGATTTACATGCTCCAGGCATGTAGATAAATGACTGAGATAATGTGAATGTCCACCCCAACACCAATTGGGATAGTTTGAGACCTGCTAGAAAATGTAGTTTCATACCCTTTGGGTTAACATTCCACAAAGTGCAGCTCCAAGGAAATGTCATATCAGGTTCACAGAAGCTCAGAAGGGCCAGTGCAAATTTTATCAATGTACCCAGAGCTTATTTAAATACACTGAATGGGGATACTCTTGACTACACTCTCAATGTATTTATAAGATAATGGTCAGCTGTGGAGCTCTGTGTATGAGCAGAACTTTCTCTTGCATCTGCCAAATCTTCACCAGGCAGTATAAAGAAGATACCAAACTGAGATTGGTAGCTGTAGCATAATCGCATTCTAAGGACCTGGGAACAGCTAATAATGAAACAACATAAAATCTATGGAGAAAACATCACTGATTAATGTGCCTCCAAATTATTTCTTTTTAAAAATTATAGTACACAGGGAGTCTGCGCCATTGACAGTCACAACCAGTCAATTCACAACAGCTAAATAAAGTCAAGCCACCAGCAGACACATTAACATGTCTGTCACTCAACTAATGGTTGAAAAATGGACTACAAGCCACAGGAATGTAGCTTTGAAGTAAAAGCACATAGCCCCTTTGGTCTAGCTACTGGAATTTATAACAGAAACGATGATCCAGGACAGAAACAGAAAAGAAAATTAACATTCATAAATAATGCAGAGATGAAAAATGTTTAAGTGTCTTATCCTCAGTGCGCACAGACACGCTGATAGAATTCTTCCTTATGTTGGAAAGTGAAGTAGCCCAATCTGAAACTAGGGTTATAAATCTAAACAAAGGGAACTATGAAGGTATGAGTTGGCTAAGATAGATCGGGGAACTTCATTAAAAGGCATGATGGTGGATAGGCAATGGCTAATAATTAATAAATGAATGTATACATTGCAACAGTTGTATATTACTTTCTGGCACAAAAACACAACAGGAAAAGTGGCCCAACCATGGCTAACAAAAGAAATTAAGGATAGTATTAGATCCAAAGAGGAGTCATATAAAGTTGCTAGAAAGAGTAGCAAGCCTGATGATTGGGAGCAGTTTAGAATTCAGCGAAGGAGGATCAAGAGATTGATTAAGATGGGAAAAATAGAGTATGAGAGTAAACTTGCAAAGAACATAAAAGAAGACTGTAAAAGCTTCTAAAGGTATACAAGAAGAAAAAGATTGATGAAGACAAATGTTGGTCCCTTACAGTCCAAAATGGGAGAGTTTATAATGGAGAACAAGGAAATGGCAGAGCAACTAAACAACTACTTTAATTCTGTCTTCACGGAGGGAGACACAAATAACTTCCCAGGAATACTAGGGAATCTAGTGAGAAGGAGGAATTGAACAAAATTAATATTATTAAAAAAAACTGTGCTAGAGAAATTATTGGGACTGAAAGCCGATAAATCCCCAGGGCCTGATGATCTACATCCCAGGGTACTAAAGGAGGTGGCCATGGAAATAGTGGATGCATTGGTTGTCATCTTACATAATTCTGTAGATTCTGGAACAGTCCCGGCAGATTGGAGGGTGGCAAATGTAACCCCACTGTTTAAAAAAGGAGGGAAGTGAAAAACAGGGAATTACAGACTGGTTAGCCTAACATCAGTGGTAGAGAAAATGCTAGAGTCTATTATAAAGGATGTGTTAACAGGACACTTAAAAACTATCAACGGGATTAGACAAAGTCAACATGGATTTATGAAAGGGAAATCATGTTTGACAAAACTACTGGAGTTTTTTGCGGATATAACTAGCAGAATAGATAAGGAAGAACCAGTGGATTGTGGTTTGGATTTTCAGAAAGCTTTTGATGAAGTCCCACTTAAGAGGTTAGTGTGCAAAATTAAAGCCTTTGGGATTGGGGGTAATATATTGGCATGGATTGAGAATTGGTTAGCAGATAGGAAATTGAGAGTAGAAATAAATGGTTCTTTTTGGAATGGCAGGCGGTGACTAGTGGGATGCCACAGGGATCAGTGCTTGAGCCCCAGCTATTCACAATATATATCAATGATTTGGATGAGGGAACCAAATGTAACAATCTCAAGTTTGCTGACGACACAAAACTAGGTGGGACTGTGCGTGGTGAGGAGCATGTTAAGAGGCTTCAAGGCGATTTAGACAAGTTGAGTGAGTGGGCAAATACATGGCAGATGCATTACAACATGGATAAGTGTGAAGTTATCCACTTTGGTAGAAAAAACAGAATGGCTGAGTACTATTTAAATGGCGATAGATTGGGAAATGTTGGTGTACAAAGGGACCTGGGTGTCCTTGTACACTAATCACTGAAAGCAGGGGCAGCAATCATTTAAGAAGGCAAATGGTACAATGGCCTTCATTGCAAGAGGACTTGAGTACAGGAGCAAGGATGTCATACTGCAGATGTGCAGGGCCTTGGTGAGACCACACCTGAAGTATTGTGTGCAGTTCTACAGAATTATGTAAGATGACAACCAATGCTATTTCCCACTATTTCCATGGCCACCTCCTTTAGTACCATGGGATGTAGATTATCAGGCCCTAGAGATTTATTGGCTTTCAGTCCCAATAATTTCTCCAGCACTGTATTTTTTAGTAATATTAATTTCCTAAGAAAAGATATACTTGCCTTGGAGGGTGTGCAGAGAAGGTTCACCAGACTGATTCCTGGGATGGCAGAATTGTCATATGAGGAGAGATTGGGCCAACTAAGACTGTATTCACTGGAGAAGGGATCTTATTGAAATGTATAAAATTCTGACAGGGCTGGACGGACTGGATGCAGGCATGATGTTTCCTTTGGCTGGGGATTCTAGAACATGGGGTCACAATCTCAGGATATGGGATAGGCCATTTAGGACTGAGATGAGGAAAAACTTCTTCCCTCAGGGGGTGGTGAGCCTATGGAATTCTCAAGTCACTGAATATATTTAAGGAGGAAATAGATAGATTGGTAGGCTCTAAAGGTGTCAAGGGGTATAGGGAGAGAACAGGAGCATGGCATTGAGATAGAGGATCAACCATGATCATATTGAATGATAGAGCAGGCTTGAAGGGCCGAATGATCTATTCCTGCTCCTATTTTTTAGGTTTCTCTCACATTTACAATTAGGCATGATGCTTCTGGTTTATTCCTGTATGCAGCATTGTGGATAAATTCTTCCAGCTGATCAATCTCCAAAGAATATTTCCAGACAGCACTAAGGTCAGGAATAAAGTTGAAACACAATAGTCCTGAATTTGTGTTTGGAACAAGTGAGGTTAATGGCATGGCATAAATTGGACAGTAATTTCCAGAACACCGTATACCTATGTACAGATAAATGTGGAAATTTAGAAGTTGTGGTCCAAGTTGCCCTGTTCCTCCACTGGTACCTTGCCAATAGGGTTGACATTGAAATACCTGTAATGGTCTAAATTTGCAGTACTTAGCTCTCCTTACCTATTACCACAGCAGAAAATGTTACCCAGAAGGAAAAAACAGTTTGGACCAGTATTCTTATTTCCCATTTTAAGGTTTACAAGGCCAGTTCAGAACAATGTTATTATTTCCCTATTTTTACTGTATTTTTCCTTCTGGTAATGGTAGGTGCATTCACATGTAACTGAATTTTCAGCAGCACAATAAATCTTAATAATTGCTAAACAACTTCTCTTGCACTGACAGCTTAATATTTTACCAGTATGCAGTCTCATTCCTTCAGAATTTAATTAGCAATAGGTATGACTCCAGCCAGCGGACATTTTTCCCCCTGATTTCCATTGACACCAATTTTGCTAGGGCTCCTTGATGCCACACTTGGTCAAATGTGGCCTTGGTGTCAAGGGCAGCCACTCTCACCTCACCTTGGGAGTTCAGCTCCTTTGTCCAAGCTTGAACCAAGGCTGTAATGAGCTCAGGAGCTGAGTGGCCCTGGTGAAACCCAATCTGGGTGTCAGTGAGGAGGTTGTTGCTAAGCAGGTGCGATTTGATAGTGCTGTTGATGACCGCACCCATTACTTTACTGCTGATCGAGAGTAGACTGATGGAGCGGTAATGGGTCAGGTTGGATTTGCCCTGCATTTTGTGTACAGGACATACCTAAGCAATTTTGCACATAGCCTGGTAGATGCCAGTGTTGTAGCTGTACTGGAACAGCTTGGCTAGGGGCACGGCAAGTTCTGAAGCACAAGTCTTCAGTATTATTGCCAGAATATTGTCAGGGCCCATAGCTTTTGCAGTATCCAGTGCCTTCAACCATTTCTTGATATCACATAGAGTGAATTGAATTGGCTGAAGACTGGCGTCTGTGATGCTGGGTACCTCCAGACGATGCTGAAATGGATCATCCACTCAGCACTTCTGGCTGAAGATTGTAGCAAATGCTTCAGCCTTATCTTTTGCACTAATTTGCTGGGCCCCCCTCCCATTATTGAGGATGGGGACATTTGTGGAGCCTCCTCCTCCAGTGAGTTGTTTAATTGTCCACCACCATTTACGACTGGATGTGGCAGGACTGCAGAACTTAGATCTGATCCGTTGGTTGTGGGATCGCTTAGCTCTGTCTATCACTTGCTGCTTTTGCTGTTTAGCATGCAAATAGTCCTGTGTTGTAGCTTCACCAGGTTGCCACCTCATTTTTAGGTATGCCTGGTGCTGCTCCTGTCATGCCCTCCTGCACTCTTTGTTGAACCAGGGTTGATCCCCAGCTTGACGGTCATGGTAGAGTGGGGGATATGCTAAATGGGGACTTAGAAATACACATATCTACATTTCCAAAACAGCCATACTGATTGCAGACAGTAAGGGAGGGGAATTGGGAATTTCATTTTACTTATCTGCTGCTGTCATTAACAGAATTGGTTGCTGCAGCTGGGATTTGAACCAATTGGACTAATAGGGGATGAATTTGACATTCAAAGAATAATTTGGAAGCAAGACGGGAAAGTTCATTGACTGAAATTGTTTCTCTGAAACCTCGCTACAAAAGCAGATTTTGTGTATTAACACTAGAAAGTAGCATGACCAGTTTTGATGCAAAATCGTTTGTAGAACGGGGGGCTTTAACCTGGCAGAAATTAGCAGCCCGAACAATAGAACGGTTTAAAGCAATAGCTGATCAGGTGGAAGTTAATCTGAAAAAAATGGGCATGATGCCCCTGAGGCACTAAGGATGCTGGCTGGCTGGCTGAGCATCTGGCCCTCACCCCAGAATTGGAGAACCAGCAGAAGGTCTAAAACTCAAACAGGGCAGGCTACCTTAGCCAAAATTCACCCAGGAGAATTAGAGTTTCAGGCAAGAAAGGAGGACTGGAAAGGCAGCAGTAAGAGAGTTCCAAGAGAGAGAGGTCCGCGAGAGAGAGAGGGAGAGAGAGAGAGCAAGCCTGCCAGCTGTAGAAGCTGGAGAAGGAATTGCAAACACAAAATGACAGTGAGATATAGCAGATTGAGCTGGTTAGGAAAAAGTTGTCTTTACATAATGGAGACCCCTAGCCCAGATATGAGCTTTGATTTCTTAAGGTATTCCCGATTAATACCCACATTTGAAGAAGATGATGTTGAAACCTTCTTCACAGCTTTGAGAAGCTGACAGATCGATTAAGGTGTCCAGCAAGGGTTTGGAATCTCCTAATGCAAAGTCAGCTGATAGGGAAAGCCTGTGAGGTTTATTCCATGCTACCTGCAGACAACTCTGCAAGCTATGAACAGGCAAAAAGTGCAATCTTGAGCGCTTATGATTTCGTGCCAGAAGATAACACCAGTGGTTTGGAAGTTCTCGCAAAAAGCTCACTCAAACCTCCCTTGAATTGGAAAGAATTAAATATTTCCTATTTGACTTGTGGGTGCAAGCTCTCAAAATTGACCACATGTATGATGGATTAAGGAAAATAATCCTATTAGAGGAGTTCAAAACTGTCCCTGATTAACCTTAAAACCCACATTGATGAATAAAGGGTTCCAAAAACCAGAGAAGCGGCTATCGTAGCAGCGACTATGAATTGACCCACAAACCCCTAACTCAGCATACACTTGGGTTTAGTAACTCCTACAAGCTAGGGAGAGATAGGCTGAAGATAGATGAATCAGAAACAAAGCTCCAGAGAAAAGGAGGGTAGGGTAGTTATAGCAGATCAGTCTCGCATTTTTAAAAGAACATGGGTGGTAAACCAGCAGGAGGCCGCCCTGTGTATTTTCAATGCGGGAAATCTGTCCATTTAAATAAAATTGCTGCCTTTACCAGGCTCGTCCAACAGGGGGCTTAGTGGCCAAACCAGTAACTGTGACCCAAAAGTGATCAGTTTGTGTTCAAATATTACGACCACCAATCCAGACATCTGCAGGGATTTTATGTTTAAAGCAAAAATTACTCCTTTTGTATCCCAGAGATAACTATCCTCAGGGGCTCTGGCTGTTTTCAAGTTCTACTCATAGCAAAGGTTGCAGAGATGCTACCTGAAAGCAGAACAAATCCCCACAGTGTTGGCAGAAGGGCTTACTGGCAAATGTTTAAAGGTTCCTTTAGTTAAGGTTTACCTGCAGAATAAATTGGTTACTGTGGTAGTGGCGGTCGGGGTCATTCCAAACTTGCCAATGTGGGGTGGAGGGGGTGTTGACCTATTCCAGGGTAATGACATAACCAGAAGCACAGTATTGTGTCCAGAGGGTCCAGAACAGTCCACAGAGAGTGGGGAAACTGATGGGAACCAGCAAAACTCTGCTGAGCTGCAGAGGGCTGGGGAAGTTTCAAGGATCCTGGGGGTAGGGGCGGTGGGTAGCGCGATAGAGCATTTAGGGTATCACGGAAGCTAAAGGAAAGCCAATGGAATTAGAAGGGACCAGGTTAGAGCTTGTAAGATTTAAGAAGGGCAGGGTAGAACCTGCAGGATTTAAAGTAGCCATTGACAGGGCTCGAGGAAAGCAAAGGAACGAGCCTAAAAGCAGCAGAGGTTGAAGGAAATGTACCAGAGGTGTGGTTGGCAGAAACCTTCTTCTCAAATTTAACTTAGGACCAAGAAATTTCCCAAATAAACAAACAGAGAGTGAGGGAGATGTTTCATCTAGTTGAAGTGTCACAGGGGAGTGCAGCAGAAGGTGGGCTGCCAGCTGAGGACAGTAGTGTAGTGTCCCAGAGAACGTGGGACATATCGAGGGAAAGTCCATTTCCAAGGTGTAGGAAAAGAGGGAGATGTTACGCCCTAAGACAAACAGCACTTGGGAAAACCACAAGGAAAATACAAGTCAGTGCAGAATTACCGACTAAAAGAATACAGGGACAAGTTCAAATTTGAAATCTCACTAAACCCAGCCATGCATCTTCAGAACCCACTAAAGACAAGGTGCAGAAGGTGAGCCAAGACACATGAAAGCTATGTAAAAGAAAATGCAATCAGAATATCATTTTTCTTCCCGTGTGGCATAGATGCATCATGCTCAGTGAAGACGTGTATTATTGATAACTTCAAACATGGTTTGTGTTCCTATGGCAGTGTCTAGAACTACCTTTTATGTTTTAAAATGGACATTCACAAGGTAGCTAAGATGGCCACCATAGGGATCAGGTGACCTTTGCTTATTCAACAAAGACAGTGTCAAGCTTCCAGAAAGTGCTAATTGAAACACCCTGGGTGAGGCTATCCCCCTGGAAGCGGCATATCCAGACAGCACCCCTCTGTGGATTCACACTTGCCATTGTTCATGGTTTACTCCAAACATAGAATCAATGGATCTCTAGGCTGTATGTCTTCAAGTTTGCAATTCAACAAAAGAGAGCTGACGAAACCAGTTATCCACAAGTGTGAAAGACCACCATCTATCTCCTCTTGAGTAGTGATGGCTTTGGACTTCCAAACTATTCTGGTTGGTTGATACCAGACTTGGTCATTTGGGCGAAACAGGCTCAAGATAATATGTTTTATCCAAGACCTAGAGCAGAAGACCATCGCAAGCAACACCAGCTGCAGAAAAGGCAGTGTCATCTTTTCCTTTTAAGAACTGTGAGTTTGTAAGGTCTTTAAAAGCCTCCCAGCCTGATTTCAAAACTTCAAGTCCATCTGTAAAGAAATTTGACCTTCTGATACGAAAGCCACAAGTGCCTAGCTTTGCGACCTACTGAACATTCATTTCTTCGAGGGAATCCCGCAACAATCCAGATATCTGACTTTAGCTATTTGCACTCAACTGAACTACAATCCAAGAGTGAAAAAGGACTCCTTTCTCTACCAGGCTTGAAATGTCTGAACTCCTACAACAAGCCAAACACTTGAATTGTTAACTATTCTTTCAGTTTCACATTTATAAAAGTGCAGTATCTTCTTTAATTGTATCTTTCTCGAGTGTTTGTTTTGCGACTGATGTAGGTTTAGATCTTTGGGGTGAGTGCGTAAATAAATAACCTTCGTTATTTTTAAACACACAAAAGTCTGCTGCTGGGAGGCTTAGAAACACACGTATCTACCTTTCCAAAACAACGGCACTGAATCCGGGCATTAAGGGAAGGGAATTGGGGGTTACACTTTATTTCTCCTCCCTGTCCGTAACACTACCATTTGTTTGTAAATTGACAGGGTTCGAGTGGTTACTGTATTGTGACAGCTTGAGATATAGAGATCAGTCTTTTTCCTGCTCATCAAGGTGAAGATGTTAGTGTTCGGAACTGGATCGCTCCATTTGAGGTACCCTGTGTCTGCACAACATGTGTCTTACTACTGCCCACTCACTCATACCAAGCCATCACACAGTGGCCCGCATAAGCCTTTCCCAAATGAGCAAGGGTGCTCCACAGCCAGAATAGGTGTTTGTGTAACGGATGTTTTGTTGTGGAACTGTCTCTGCAGTGCAGGAAAGAAACTAGTTACAACAGTTTTACTGAAAGACACACTTAGGAGACTCCAGCCCAAAGGTCCCCTAAGAAGAAAGGAATTGTCCTAGAAGTTATAGTCCAACAACATATTGCACTTCAACACAAGGGTGCTGTTATTAACATAGATTGTAATTTACACTGCACCAAAGGAGAAGTTGATGTAAAAACCTATTGTTGCACATCATGTGGATAAACAGCAGTTTCTCTATGTTCATGTCTGCAAAACCATCAATACTTATAACAGTTGATGTGTTCAATGTATATTAATGAATGTGGAAATACATTAACTAACTGATCATCCTGTTCTTTATTTCAACCATTATGATTCCTGTTATTGCTTTGAAAAACTAAAAATTGTGAATGCTACGATTTTAATTTCCTTTAATAACTAATAAAAGTACAAAATGCAGTTCTGTGAATGAAAATTCATACTTTTTTTTGCTTTAAATGTTAGAAGTGATTAACGTGACAAAATTTAATTAAAAGAGATATTCTCCAGTAAACAGCCTTTTTAACGGAAATCCTTATTTCTCTATATATGTGTTGTGTTTCTTAGCTTCTAAATTAATCCCACATGAAGAAAATGTGTTTGATTATTCTTTCACCCCGCAGGCGTCTTGCAGGAAATGACTTGACACACATCCCCATGGGAGCGTTTGCTGGTCTTTACAATCTTAAAGTCCTGTGAGTAAAAACTCTTCCTTTATTTGAAACTTTTGCTGTTTAGGTATTGAGTTTTTTTATCCGAAGCATGAAGAAAAAAATGCACCAATTATCTGAAGTCATGCAGAACACTGTGTTCAGCTTCATAAGGCGTTAACACTGCTTGAATTAAACTCGGTCATTGGGAAACTGTTACCCTAATCAACTGTGCATGAAAGGTTTAGCTGCAAGATTACATGTCCCATTAGCAATTTACCTTTCATCAAAAAAGTTGACATCCTAAAAACATTTCTGACCATTGATGCTATTCCGTGGAAGACTAGGCCATTTTAATTGGCCCATTTGGTTGGGCCCAGAGTTCCAATGCAATGCTGGAGAGGTAAACAGAGGATAAGGAACTTTCATTTTTATTGACTGATATTTTCAGGGTTAATATTATGTTTTGTAATGTGATTGAATTAAGGCGCTGTTTTTTCTTTTCCTCATAAAACTGGGTGAAAATATCACATAAAAAATGACCTTCAGCTTTGGAAAAATGTATTAAAGATTGTTTAAGCTTAAGAACCTGACTCTGTTGTGTGACTTGACACTATCAATACCAAACTGCCAATTTTATTTCTTAAGATCTTTCAAAAACATCTGAAATCTCCAGTTTCATTGTATATGTTTGTAATGGTTATAGAGCAGAACAGCATATTATGTAATAAAGCAATAAAGTAGAGAATAGCCACTAAATGTCAATGTGAATGAACATGTAATGCAGGGTATTTTCTCCTACAGAGGTTTGGCGAAGCTGAGAGAAAATGTTGTAATTTGAGCTTTGTTCATTAATCGTCTTTGCTTTCCCTATTAAGGAAATGTTTGTTTTGCCTGAATAAAAAGTAATCCATATTGCCTAGGGACAGAGAAGTTTAGTACTCACACTCCCCATGAGAGATATGAAAAAGAAAGGCGCCTTTGCAAAATAAATGGTTATTGACAGAGAATGTATTTGGTTTCTGCAAAGGAAATGGGGTAAGGTGTGAAGAGAATTGTTCATTAGGTGGTGAAGTGGGCTGCATTTTGGGAACCGTTCAGGCTTTGCCCAGAAATCCCGGTGAGAATATTCCTGACTGTACGATCTCTCAAAGCCATCACAACGCTGGCTAAACTAAGCATTGGGTTGACTTTCCATTGCAGCCAGTGAGTTAAGCTTTGACATTTTTCAATATAACTTCGTACAAATGAAAACAAAGGAAATAAGGAGACGTATGTTTATATAGGGCCTATTTCCTCCCTGAGATACATGCCAAAATATGGCACATACATTTTATTCTTTTGAATTGCAGTAACGGTTGTTGTGTAGGTTGATGCAGCAAATATTTGCCTACAGAAAGATCCACAAATCAGTTGAAAAAGGAATCTCGGGAGGGCCTTTGTAATTGCTGACTGATCAGCTTATTCCACTGAAAGGTGTTTATACAACAAAATGCTTATAGCCAGGGTTATCAACTTATACAGTGAAAGAAAACAAAATCCCTGCAGATAGGGAGCGCAGAATACAAAATTTAAAAATATTTTAACATACCTTATCCCAAGAATACCAAATGAATTTGCTGTAAGGTAAATGTAATAACTCAATGATAAATTCTAAAATGCAATAGAACAAGTATCTCCACATAATTTATGCTGGAAAATGCCTTTTCGGTTGAGATTGACGATGAATGTGATGTTTGTCACTTTCAGATCTAGCTGTTGATTGTCTAAGCACTGAACCCTGGTCATAAATAGTGAAGTTTAAGGCCTCCCACTTTGCCAACAACAAAGTATGGCAATGATTCTAATATCAGTAAACTGCCCAAGTTAGAGTTACAATGATTGCTGCAAGTCCCCTGTGGTCTTGTTGGTGCCAAGTGCATTATGAAGCTGTAAACATAGGCCTGTATTGGTGTGAGTGAGCACCTCCAAAAGGTATCCCACCTCATGTTTAGTTCATGCCAGTAACAAGTGCATCAGCTCCCTTGTAAAAACAATTTTTAAGTGAAAAAAGAAAAGAAACTTGCAATTGTTCAGAGCCTTTTGCAACCTTAAGATATCCAAAAGTACTTCACTGTCAATAAAGTATGTTTGAAGTGTAGGCACTGTTGCAATGTAGGGAAATGTAACAATCATTTTGAGTCCAGCAAGATCCTAGATGCAGCAATGAGATTTAATGATGTTAGTCAAGGGACAAATATTGAACAGGACACTACAAGAGCTCCCTTGCTCTTCCTTGAATAGTGCCATGGGTGTTAATTGTATATTAATTGTGTTTAATTGTATGCATGTGGTGGGCATTAATTGGAGTTTCACTTGTACACATATGAAGAATACGTATTGAATAGTGGTGTAGTTGAGTTAGGAGTTGTATGCTTATAATGTTTCACTCTGTAAATAAATGTAAGACTGAGTAAAGATTGGCTACAGCATTATCCTTAACCAACTGACCTGATTAGAACAATGCTATCTTCTTTATGCAGTGGAATGGATAGCCCACTCTTAGTTTAACATTTCACCTGAAAGATGGCGCCTCAGACACTGTAGCACTGTCCCAGCACTGACTTGAAACGTCAGCATAGATTATGTGCTTCTCTCTGTGGAATGGTGTAAATGCAACCACTAAGTCAGGGCTGACATCTGGACTGTATTTACCATCATCATTCTGTTTTACTGATTTTAAAAAGAGCTAACTGTTCGGTCCTCCCTTCTCAATCAGCAGACAAGTCAGAGGCCAGCAATGACCCCAAGTGCTTTTAAGTGTGCGTGCAGAGAGTTCTGACGGACAGAGCTTTACAATGATGAGAGAGTAGAACAACCACGTTAAATTTCCAATTATTACATTGGACTCCAATAAGATCAGGGCTACAAACATTATCAGCTAACCCAGCATAAATGCTGGAATCAAATCTTGGCCTTTCCTGGTTTGTGTGTTTCAATACCACATTGGGTAATGCATATAACCACTAAACCATTTATTCTTTTCTTCATAGTTTAAGTGACCAGTGCGGGTAAGGAGGATTGGACGATAGCAACTAGCTTTTGTAATCTAATTTTGCTAGTTGACAAGAACTGAGAGAATAGATAACTACTGTTAATTGATGCAAATTGAAAGGCTTGCTGCAATAGCACCATTATTTTAAAAAATTGAGATAGTTAAAATATCAATCAGAATGCTGAAATGCCGCACGTCTCAATAATATCTTTGCAAAGGGTATTTCTTGCTGATAGCGTTGTCAGCTCAAGTAACCTTTGTCTATCAGATGCCTTTAGAACTTAACAGTTCAACTAGTTCACAGACCAGGGCCATCATGCTTAGCTTTGGACAAGTGACTTTCGTTTGGGTTTGGGGACTTCTAGCAACTACTAATTGTCAACTTGATATTGTTTCTGAACAGCAATTCTCTCTTTCAACTGAAATAGCTGCTTACAAAATACCAAATTTACTCTGGTCAGAATGATGTTCAGTCCTGACATTCTCCTGCAAATTAAAAGATTTGCATCCATGGCAAATACAGACTTGTGTTTGATAAGTAATGCACCAACCACTGCTCTCCCTTATTTCAACATCGGCTCAAACCAGAAAACACTTGGTCTTGGTGCTTTGTTTAACTTCTCAGCACAGCACCAGCATTACTGAGTGAAATCAAAATGTTATTCTGCAAGATAACATCAACAGACAACGGAAATGCCTAAGAGTTTCCTCAGGAATGCCTAGGAGAGCTGCGCTTAATTTTCATACAGGTGAAAAAATTAGTAGATATACAGTTGCTGCGACCTTTGTCAGTCTTTCAAACGAGATTGCAAACTTTAACTTAAGCCACCACTTTGCAAACAAAACGAAGGCAGACATACACAATTCAACAGAAATGTTTATTCTTGTAAAACCCAGTTAATGGCCTTGTTTGTATATCTGCCAGTGAAATATTTTCCATCAATTAATCTTTATGGTTTTGTGCTTTTGGAATCAAAATCTAAACTTGCAATTTAAACTGCAATAAATAAAAACTTTTTTATGAACTGTAGCTTGAGGAAACAGCACAGAATCTAAGCTTGGGTGTTCTGACCGGCTCTCTTTCCTTTTTCCCAAATAAACAGCATGTTGCAGAACAACTGCCTGGGGGCGGTTCCCGAAAAGGCGCTACAGGACTTGCAGAGTCTCCAGTCGCTGTAAGTAGATACTAGTGTTGAATATTGCTAAGCAAATCCATCAAAGTAAGTGACGGAACAGAAAATTAGCCTGCAGTGGTGCTCCGACTTTGCCTTGCACTCCTACTTCGTATGTGGTATCCAAGCTGTATTAGACAGCAAAAGCGAACCAGATGTTTCTCCTTTTCTAAGTTTAGGGTGAATCTTAAAATATTTTCTGCCCCACTCCTCTGTTCCACCGTGTCAGATAGCGGGAGCTGACTGAGGAAGTTAGGGGTAAAAGCAAAATACTGCGGATGCTGGAAATCTGAAGCAAAAACAGAAAATGCTGGGAAAAACTCGGCAGACTCTTCTTCAGAGTCATAGGGACTCGAAATGTCAACTCTGTTTCTCTCTCCGCAGATTCTGTCAGACCTGCCGAGCTTTTCCAGCATTTTCTGAGAAAGCTAGGGACCCGTTTTTAAGCCAACGTCACTCGGAAACCAGCCACGAGTGATTCTGTTGCTGATCCGTTCCCTTTGCTCCCTGTGGGGAATGCTGGGCCTCCACTAGGGAATTTCAATGGGACCAGAACTTCAGCAAATGAAGAATAGCAGTTGGGAGCCTAAGACGCTCATTCTGAGACAATATTACAAAGGCTGCCCGTTATACACCCAGCTTAATATTCAGTTTTATTCAAGTTATTTTTACCGGTAAATCTCACTAAATCCTATAATCCCCCAGTTTGTTTAAATAAGGGGAGTGCTGTTCCAATATGGAATTAGCCTAGGCCTGGCTGGCATGGATATGCATATATTTTCCAAAAAAACATATATTTTCTTCCATGCTTTTAAAATTTTGAGAAGAAAATCTTATTAATCGATTTCAGACTACAAATGTCCATGAACAAATCCTAATCCTTCCACCAAAATGCAAGTTAAGAAATTATTCAAAAAGAGAAGCAGGGCCAGATGATGTGAAATGCCAGTTTGGCAGTTTCCATCAATGGCAGTATTGGCAGCTTCATTTACCCAGAGCCCTTCACGATTATGCAATAATTCTACCACTTTCACACTATCAGCAAAACTAGTTCTTTAAATTCATGAGACAGAGCCACCCAAAACAGGACATCTGGCTTGATCACTTGGCTCATCAGAGCATAGAGAGTTTGTGGCATAGTGGTATTGTCACTGGGGAAATATTCCAGAGACCTAGGATAATTCTTGTGGACCTGGATTCAAATCCCACCACTAGAATTTTAAAAAACTCTGATGATGACAATGAAACCATTGCTGATTGTTGTAAAAACCCATTGGGGAAGGAAATCTGCTTTCCTGGCCTACTTGTGACTCTTAAATTCCCTCTGAACAAAGGCAATTAGGGAAAGATTCTGTAAGGCTTGGCTCACTTTTGACAACGTATGTCCACTATCCTTGAACTGAGATGTCATAATGAGCCTATCTGTCTGTTTTATTAGTTTATGTGGTTGTTAAAGATTTTTTAAAAAACAACAACATTCTTTCCTCACCCAATGCTGCCAAAACAATATCTCTTTAAGATGCTACTTAAACCCTGCCCTTTAGTTTCCTTCTTAGGCTCAAGCGTCAAATTTTGTTTGATTATGGTCCTTTGAAGCACCTTACAATGTTTTAATATATTAAAATTGCAATATAAATACAAGTTGGTGCTTGTTGTCATTATCATTTATGGGATCTTACTGTGTATAAAAATGGCTGCGGCATTTTATTACCTAACAATAGTCACTGCACATTTCGGAACATTTCTGACAGATATGGTGAGGCAATTTATAACTGTAAGTCTTTCTCCTCTCTATCCCTTGGGCTTATAAGCTAAGTGCATTTTCACTGTAGATGTTATTTGCAAGGGAGGGGAACAAGATAAAGGACAGAAGAGAAAACAAGGTAACGTTCAGGCTTGGTTAAAAAACAATAGAAAATTGCAGATAATTCATCAGAGGCATGTTATACATAGCTTCAGGCATACTTATGCTTACTGGTAGCTTTAGTGTTTTTGTTGCTATTTAACAGATGTCTTCATACTGCTATCTTTGTTTGAAAGCTTTCTCATGTGGGTAAATTGTGCTACAAAGTTATCACCATTATCAGATAGTTTCACATCTCCACAACTGACAAGATTGTGGCTTGAAGCAACACTATCCATATATGACTGAAAAATCTCACACCCAAGGTTTATCATCATTGATGGCCCTATCTTTCAAATAAAGCATGCTGTGTATGTGCACATCAATGTACAAGAGGATGAGAAACAAAGAAGTAGGGTAAATCCTGTCTATAAGTGTCTGTTTTCTATCTAGGAGTATGGATGAAAGCCAAGGGCCAGTTTTCATCTCCCAATGGAGTTGGGAAGCAGGTTGCAAAATGCTGAACTTAGGTTTCTTTTGCTGGGAAAACAATTTCCCTCTGCTTTCCCAATCCCGCACCATTTTAGTGTGGCCTTTTCGCAGGCTGGGAAGGCCTTGGATGCAAAATGCGCATGCACCTCTTCTGAGGTCGGGGTCACCATAGCGAGGACCATAGGAAATTTCAATTTCCTTCCCCAAGCTATTTGTGCATGCTGGTGCTGGCTTTGGAAGGCCAAGAAAAATACGCATCCTTGGAGAATTCATGTCCACTGGGGGAAGTCTGCTGAGGATTCTAGAACATTCTGACAGGTAAGTGTTAAATGTTTGACAACTTCAAATATCACTATTCGAAGTTTCATTATGTAGATGGCTTTTAAATGTAATGATTGATCATAGGGATCTGTCCTGCAAAGGTGAGTTGACCATTACATTGACCAGCATTATATAAGTCCTGACATGTACTACAGTACTTTGCCCAAAGGAGAAAGTTCCTTAATGCATTCAAAACTGTAGAAAAAATATGCTGGGAACTCTTCTGTCATGTTTTGGACTGAGATTTAAATGTTCAGATATCTTTCACTTTGAAAAAAATGGCCCTGGTGTTGAATGTTAAAAAAAACTAACCACCTGCTCCACTCCATTTTTTTGACAGGCAATCTGATTTAAAATGGAAATGAAAAACCTGTCAGTTTTAAGGATTATGGGACTGAAAGCTAATGTTTTGATAGCATAGCTATTATGAACATTTGGCTGAGTTCCAAAAGCAGTGGAGTACTCAGCTCTGTTGACACAGCTGCTTAGGAGTGATTGGTAATTTTACGTAATAACATAATCTGCCTTTGCTGTGGTTCCTGAATACATGGCTGTTTGTTTGCACAACTTAACGGCCACTTGAAGAATGAACTTCTTTTCTATGGAACAGCAGTTTTTTTTCTTTGAACTATCAATGACAAATTTTTGAATGAGAGTTTTATTAGATTGTTACAAGTTTTCTTTTTCATCTGCAACCATTGCTATTGCATGGCTCCTGAGGATTGGACATAATGGATATTGGGTGAGTGGCTATGGAGAATACATGGGAGATATGAGGGTATATGGAGTAGCCTGGAGGGGGCATAGGGATATGAGGGGGCATAGGGATATGAGGGGGCATGAGGATATGAGGGGGCATGGGGATTATAAGAAGGCATGGAGGAGGCATGGGGATTATGATGGGGCATGGTGATAGATGACGGGGTGATGCTTAGGGGCATAAGAATGTTGGGAGCTGAGGTGCTGTCCCCAAGAATTGAAGCAAGCCTTCTAACCAACTCAGCTCCGCACCCACACTTCTCCCACACTGCAGTGCAACTCACAAACTACACATCAAACCTGAATCTTGTTTGAAAACATGAATATACCAGTCAAAGTCAATCAAGAGTCGGATGTGCATTTTGGAAGCAGCAAAAGAGCCTGACTTGCATTTTATGAGCCCCAGGAGGAAAATCTGGGCACAAGACTCATTTTGCAGGAAAACATCTACATTGCAAAGAACAAGGGAGGAAATTATATTTCTCAATATGTACATCAGTAAGTAATGTTCACGTGATGCTGACACTGGAAAATCTTGGGTTATAATAAAAACACAGCAAACAAAATGGTACCTGAAGTTCCCTCCCCACAATGGAGTTTCCCCAGTATTGATATTCAGGCTTGGAGAACAATGAAATGAAGAGTTTTACAGAGATGGAGCATTGTATGGCAATACAATTAAAATGGCAGCAAGGTTATTAAACGGTAATACTTGGTACCAATTTGAATGTGTTCAGGCTAGGAGAAATAACTGATGTATTATTTAAAACTCCCATCTGTGTTCCAGTCTCCTGCTATGTAATGTAGGTGGTCAGTAGAATGTTTGTTTCATTTACCCTGTTGGATAATCATTTTGAACAGTGATAAATGGATATGTATGGGTGTGCGCATGTAGGTCTATGTGTATGCATGCATCTAGGTGTATAAAATTGTAAAGTGAATATTGCATTTCTTGCCAATCTGAGGACAACCAACATCAACATATTTCAATGGAACATAGCAAAGCTCAAATTTAATGTTTTCACAATAGAGTACATTAATTACATTTCATTTTTTTAAAGTACAGTTTGATATAAGTTTAACATGGGAAAACTTTTGTCAATCACTATTTACTATACACATCAACCGTAAATGTATTTAAAGATTTTTTAAATTAAAAAACTAGTAAAATGGTAATGTGACTGCACTCTAATAATGTGTTTAATCAATTTCCAACCACAATTATAAAACTACTTTATTTTGTTCTAAATGAAATATGATGCAGCTTACTGCAAAACTGCTAAAACCACTATTAAAATTTTAAAAAGATACCGTGTACAATATATTAATTTGTAGTCAAGAGGAGGTAATCATTAGTTATAGGGAAAAAGAGTCAACTAATTAAGGCCCGCCCAGTGTGACGTCCGCCAGGAAGCACGATGCGCTCCCTGTGCGGGCGGGGGTGGGGGGGGGGGGATTCCCTCAGCCGGGAGTGCACAGATATCTCTGAGGCTAAGTGCTGCCTCAGGGAGATCAGCTCCTATTTAAAACGTTTATTAAACATGTTTAAGAATTTTCCCTGCCACGTCCCCTCATGTGACACTGTCACATGAATTGGGACATGTCCATAAGTTTCACTGAAACCTTACTTAAAGGTTTAAATACCCTCATGAAACCTCATCCCGCCCATGGATGAGGTTTCATGCTTTTTCTGAAGCCCGTCAGGGCTCCCAGCCTGCCCGCCAACCTTAAGATTGGTTGGGCAGGTCCATTAACAATCTTAATTACTTTTTCAATGGCCTCAATAGGCCGTTGACAGGTCGGCGGGCGCACAGCTGACTCAGCTGCACCTCCGCTGACCTGAAAATGGAAATGACACGGGGTGATGTCGGGAATTCCACCTGACGTCACCCCGCATCATTTTACACTTCGGCGAGTGGGCCCTGCCCCCGCTCGCCGACCGGAAAATCCTGCCCATAAAGCTATACAGCACAGAAACAGGCCCTTCAGCCCATTATGTCTGGCCATCAAGCACCTATCTATTCTAATCCCACTTTCCAGCACTTGGCCCGTAGCCCTGTATGCTATGATGTTTCAAGTGCTCATCTAAATACTTCTTAAGTGTTGTTGAGAGAGAGATCTGTTCGATTAGCCTGATTCCTTTCACAAGATGATGGATGTGTGCCTGGAAATACAGTAGCTCTTAGCAAATTGGCATTACTCCCTCTTTATTGAGCTATTTTTCACATAAACTGTGCTCTGCACAGCTGGATGAACAAACTTGTGACAATTTACACTGGTTAATTAGGTCATTCACTGCTTGAAAAATGTAATGGGGTTACTCCAGGTGGTACTATAATTGGAAGTTTTTTTTTAATGTAACTTCCACTAATAAAATTCAATTCTCAGGAATCATAAATTTCAAAATTACACACTTGCAGCAAGATTTCACTATTGAGTGCAAAATAGCGAAGAAAAATGCAGATGTGAGTGAAACCAGAATAAAACATGGGTGTGACGATCATACTCTCTCTGGTTTACCAGCTTCACACATGTAGCATTGCCTCTGAAGAAAGATACCAGAAGAAATGTAACCCCACATGAGTCACTTCTTTCAGGAACGGAGGATAAAACTAGAAGAGGAAAAGGGGGAAATATTCCATTGCCCTCGTTGGTGCTGCATTAGAGGAAGTAAAGGGTTCAGGTTTTTGAACAGTGAATAACTAAGGCACAGAAAATAGCTGAGCAGCTGCAAAATGTCGCAACGGAAAGTTCTAGGCTTATGTCATAGAGCCAAAAAAATTATTACAGCACAAAAGGAGGCCATTCAGCCCATTGAGTTCATGCCAACTCTCTGTAGAGCAATCCAACCAATCGCATTCCCCAACTCCATCCCCATAGCTCTGCAAGTTTATTTCCCTCAGGTGCCTACCCAATTTCTTTTTGAAATCATTGATTGCCTCTGCTTCCACCACCCGTGGAGGCAATGATTATTACCCTAATTGCATGAAGAATTTTTTTCCTGACACCCCCCTGCATCTCTAACCCAAAACCTTAAACCTGTGTCCCCCAGTCCTTGTACCATTAGCTAATGGAAACAGGTTCCTTTGTCTACCTTTCTTAAACATGTCATAATCTTGTACACCTCTATCAAATTTACCCTCAATCTCCTTTGCTCCAAGGAGAACAACGTTTTTTCCTTCATTTATGGGACGTGGGTGTCGCTGGCCAGGCCAGCATTTATTGCCCACCCCTAATTGCCCTTGAGAAGGTGGCGGTGAGCTGCCTGCTTGAACTGCTGCAGTCCAGCTGGTGTAGGAACACCTACAGTGCTGTTAGGGAGGGAATTGCAGGATTTTAACCAGCGACAGTGAAGGAACAGTGATATATTTACAAGTCAGGAAGGTGAGTGGCTTGGAGGGGAACTTCCAGGTGGTGGTGTTCCCACATGCCTGCCGCCCTTGTCCTTCTAGATGATGGCAGTCATGGGTTTGGAAATTGCTGTGTAAGGAGGCTTGGTGATTCCTGCATTGCATCTTGTAGATGCTGCCACTGTGAGTCACTGGTGGAGGGAGTGAATGTTTGTGGATGGAGTGCCAATCAAGTAGGCTGCTTTGTCCTGGATGGTCTCAAGCTTCTTGAATGTTGATGGAGCTGCACTCATCCAGGCAAGTGGGGAGTATTCCATCACATTTCTCACATGTGCCTTGTAGATAGTTGACAAGCTTTGGGGAGTCAGGAGGTGAGTTACTTGCCACAGGATTCCTAGCTTCTGACCTGCTCTTGTAGCCACAGTATTTATATGGCTAGTCCAGTTCAGTTTCTGGTCAACGGTAACCCCCCAGGGTGTTGATAGCGGGGGATTCAGTAATGGTACTGCCATTGAATGTCAATGGGCGATGGTTACATTCTCCCTTGTTGTAGATGGTCATTGCCTGACACTTGTGTGCTGCAAATGTTACTTGCCACTTGTCAGCCCAAGACTGGACATTGTTCAGGTCTTGCTTTATTTGGACATGGACTGCTTCAGTATCTGAGGAATCGCGAATGGTACTGAACATTGTGCAATTGTCAGTGAACATCTCCACTTCTGACATTATGATGGAAGGAAGGTCAATGATGAATCAGCTGAAGATGGCTGGGCCTGGGACACCACCCTGAGGAACTCCTGCATTGATGTCCTGGAACTGAGATGATTGACTTCCAACAACCACAACCATCTTCCTTTGTGCTAGCTATGATTCCAACCAGCGGAGAGTTTCCCCCCGAAACTCTAGTTTTGATCGGGCTTCTTGAAGCCACAGTTGTTCAAATGCTACCTTGATGTCTAGGGCAGTCACTCTTACCTCACCCAACAACTCCAGCTTCTCCAACCGAGCCTTCTAGCTAAAATCCACCATCTCTGGAAACATTCTGGTAAATCTCCTCTGCACCTTCTCCAGGTCCCTCACATTCTTTATAAAGTAGGTGACCAGAATGCAATAGTCTAGTTGTGGCCTAACTTGATATATACTCAATACGTCTATTTATGCAGCCCAAGATCCCACATACTACGTTAACTACCCTGTGCAACGTTAGTTGGTCCCAAGTGGTGGAAGCTGTACAGCCTCCATGATTGACCTCTCTACCCAGAAGGGAAAAAAATGGTAAAAAATGAGAAATAAGAATACTGGTCTTGTATACCTTAAAATGGAACACCAGTAAAACTGGGAAATAAGACCACTGGTCCGTACTGTTTTCTTTTCCTTCTGGGTCGTCCTCAGTTAGGGAGGAGGAAATAAAATGACCAAGGATCTTAATCTTGATTGCAATTCAGTAATCCCCTGGAAGTGTACAGATGTGGACTTCAGTTGGAGACATAAATGGGATGTCACTGGTCAAATATTCCACTGGCACTCCCATATGAAGAAAGATCACTTTGGGAGGATAAAGGAGGGTGCCTGAAACCCATGAATCACCCTCTAGGAAAGAGTCGGTGCTTTCAGAAGAGGACAAAGGGAGCCAAAAGAGTAAATATCTTCCGTACGTTTTATTTTCAGGTAGGTTGAACCAATTATTCCAGTTTCTGCAAAGGTTTATTTTCAGGTAAATCAGGCTGCACTCCTAAAGCAGAATTTTATATTGGTGTCTCGTCAAAGTTTATTGTGCAAAAGAAAACAGTCAGCTTTCCTTGTCTGCGGCTGTTCATGGTCAAATTATTCAAGATATCTTCTGTTCAAAGATAACTCCAGTAAAACAAAAGGTTCATTGTTGCATTGTTGAACTCTGAGCCACGTTAAACAGAACTTTGTTCTAAATGACATGACAGCTTCATTTTCTTTTCCTTTTATAACCTGAATTCTCTCCCTGTTGAACCAAAGTAAATAAAGCCGTCGGGCCTAGAGAATGGTATCGAGTGACCAGAAGATGAAATGTATTGGTCAATAGGAGTGTTGCAGCAGCTGGGCAGCAGGCACTGAGATGGAACGATAAAGGTAGCACAGAATGTGTACTGCTGGCTAAAATAACTCCTAAGAGAAAGACTAGACTTCTTTTGTTCACTTTGGAATTGAATTGAGCACTGATTAGGTAAAGATGTGCTGCGATTTAGTTTCATGCTCTGTTCAGTTCAACAATGCCACATTCACCAGGTGTCACATTCCACAACCAACCGGCTAAAATCTGCTGCATTGGTCACCTCAGTTTAAAAGTCACACCCAAGAGATTTACACTAACGCCAGCAAATAAAATCTGTAAGTAGCATGAGTGCACAAAAGTAATCCTCATGGTCGGCACATCAGTAATAAATGAGCAACTTATATATCAGACTTTGCAGCATAAGTAACCCTAGGGTTATAAAAGGACAAAAATGCTTAATGCTGGAACTGTAAAATAAAAATACTGTCAAAATTTCTGGAAGTACAGGAGAGGCCCATCAGCACCTGAAAAGGGAAAGAACAGGGTAAAACATTTTGGTTTGAAACTCTTCATCAACCAGTATTCATTTGCTTGCACTGATTCCTAAAAATTCACTGGATCATGATTGGCTTTGGAAAATCCAAAGCCATGAAATTCAGATCCATAGTGTTGTTTAGGCTGGTGCTACAGATGCCCGAATTTCCAGAAAAATGTCAGCTGGAATGCTTCGATGATGCCCGAGCTGCCATTTTGTAGGTCTAGTTAATGCCTTCTCTTAAACCATAGCCATGAAATCAGCTGCGGCGGGGGGACCCTCTAACTCGTGCTATTTAAAAGACCAACCATGGACCGTTCAGGTGAGGTGCTTCTGAAAAAAACTGCTGGTGCAGAGCTAGTGGAAGCATTGTATTCAGTGTTATATTGGAGGATTTTTGCCAAGCAGGCCAGAGGAGTTGGAAGGCCTGCCAGTCAATCTGATCGCACTGGGCTGCACACTACAGTCATGTTAAAGAGGAGGCTGCACAAAGTTTGCTACAATAAAAAAGAGTGCTGGAAAAGCTCAGCAGGTCTGACAGTATTTGTGGAGAGAGAAGCAGAGTTAAAATTTCAAGACCAATATGATTTCAAAGCATGTTTCAATGGGACCAATTGTGGGGTAATCATGCCTTGTGACCCCCATACCCAAAAATGGACCTTGTCAATTTTATTTTCCCCATCCAGTCTTTAGAATGTGTACGTATGGGTCTTCATTAGTTATGTTTTTATATTTTATGTTCTATAAAATGGAGGCAGTGATATCTTCATAATACCCTTTATTCTGAATTCTTTCAGGTTGACTGTGAGAGTGCAGCTTACGTTAACTTTCAATGAAAAGTGTTTACCCCATAATAGATCTATTAAATAGATATAACAGAAGCGGAATTTACTTTTTTATTGACAGTAAATTTCTGTTGTCAGAAAATTCAAGCCATCTTCCAACATGCTTTAATCATACCCTCTGCATTGCCTAGCAAGTCACTCAGTTGTATCAAATCGCTAGAAATTCAATAAGGAATAAAACCAGACAGACCACTCGGCATCAACCTAGGCACTGGAAACGACAATAGCAAACCCAGCCCTGTCGACCCTGCAGAGCCCCCCTTACTAATATCTGGGGGCTTGCGCCAAAATTGGGAGACTTGTCCCACAGACTAGTCAAACAGCAGCCTGGCATAGTCATCCACACGGAATCATACCTTACGAATAATGACCTCGGCGCCACGATCCCTGGGTATGTCCTGTCCCACCAGCAGGATGGACCCAGCGGAGATGGCAGCACAGTGGTATATAGTGAGGAGGGAGTTGCCCTGGGAGTGGCATGGCACCAGGTCAAACCTCCTGCTGATTACCATGCACAGCACCCCCACCCCAAACCCCACTCAGCTGATGAATCATTACTCCTCCATGTTCAACACCACTGAGGATGGCAAGGGTGCAGAATGTACTCTGGAGGGCTTTGATGTCCATCGCCAAGAGTGGCTCGGTAGCACCACTACAGAACTAGCTGGCCAAGTCCTAAAAGACATAGCTGCTAGACTGGGTCTGCACCTAGGACTGAGTAAACCAACAAGAGGGAAAAACATATCTGACTGCCCATGACAGTATTAGTAGGAGTGACCACCATACAGTCCTTATGGAGACAATGTCCTGTCTTCATATTGAGAATACCCTCCATCGTATTGTGTGGCACTATCACTATGCTAATTGGGAATGATTTCAAACAGATGCAGCAGCTCAAGACTGGGCAACCAGGAGGTGCTGTGGGCTATTGGCAGCAGCAGAACTGTACTCAACCACAATCTGTAACCTCATGGCCCAGCATATCCCCCACTTTACTATTACCACCAAGCCAGGAGACCAACTCTGGTTCAATAAAGAGTGCAGGAGGGCATGCCAGAAGCAGCACCAGGCATACCTAAAAATGTGGTGAAGTTACAACATAGGACTACTTGTGTGCCAAACAGCATAAGCAGCAAGCGTTAGACAGAGCTAAGCGATTTCACAACCAATGGATCAGATCTAAGCTCTGCAGTCCTGCCACACCCAGTTGTGAATGGTGCTGGATAATTAAACAACTCACTTCTTGAACATCTTCAATGATGGAGGTACCCAGCACATAAGTGCAAAAGATAAGACTGAAGCATTTGCAACAATTTTCAGCCAGAAGTGCCTCGGCCTCTTCCAGAGGTCCCCAGCATCACAGATGCCAGTCTTCAGCCAATTCGATTCACTTGATGTGATATCAAGAAATAGCTGAAAGGCACTGGATACTGCAAAGGCTAAGGACCCTGACATTAATCTGGCAATAGTACTAAAGACCTGTACTCGAGAAGTTGCCGCATCCCTAGCCAAGATGTTCCAGTACAGCTACAACACTGGCATCTACCTGGTTATTTGGAAAATTACCCCGATATCTCCTGTACACAAAAAGCAGGAAAATTCAACCCACCAATTACAGCCCCATCAGTCTACTCTCAATCATCAGCAATTGATGGAAGGGGTCATCAACAGTGCTATCAAGCGGCACTTGCTTAGCAATAACCTGCTCGCTGACACCCAATCTGAGTTCTGCCAGGGCCACTTAGCTCCTGACCTCATTACAGCCTTGGTTCAAACATGGACGAAAGAGCTGAACTCCCGAGGTGAGGTGAGAGTGACTGCCCTTGACATCAAGGCAGCATTTGACCCAGTGTGGCATCAGGGAGCCTGAGCAAAACTGGTGTCAATGAGAGTCGGGGAAAACTCTCCGCTGGTTGGAGTCATACCTGGCACAAAGGAGGATGGTTGTGGTTGTTGGAGGTCAACCATCTCAGTTCCAGGACATCCCTGCAGGAGTTCCTCAGGGTAGTGTCCTCAGCCCAACCACCTTCAGCTGCTTCATCAATGAACTTCCTTCCATCATAAGGTCAGAAGTGGAGATGGTCGCTGATGATTGCACAACGTTCAACACCATTCATGCCTCCTCAGATACTGAAGCAGTCCATGTTCAAATGCAGAAGACCTGGATAATATCAAGGCTTGGGCTGCAAGTGGCAAATAACATTCTATGGGAAGGACCCACCATCTGTGGTTAACTAAAGAAGTTAAGGAAAGCATCAAACTTAAGGAAAAAGCATATAACTGTGCAAAGACGAGTGGCAGGACAGATGATTGGTCAGAATATAAAGAACGGCAGAGAATGACTGAAAGGTTAATCTGGAGAAATAAATTAGGGTTTGAGAGGAAGCTAGCTAGAAATGTAAAAACTGATAGCAAGAAATTCTACAGATATTCAAAAAGGAAAAGAGTAAGTAAGGTCCTCTAGAGAGTGACAGCAGGGAGTTAATAGTAGGTAATAAGGAAATGGCGGAACAGCTGAACAAATATTTTGCTTCTGTGTTCACTATATAGAGGATACAAAAACATTTCAGTAATAGCTGCAAACCAGGAAGTGAAAGGGAGAGAGGAACTAGGTGAAATTACAATCACTAGGGAAGCCTTAGTGAGCAAACTGATGGAACTGCGGGCTGACAAGTCTCCGGGTCCTGATGGACTACATCCTAGGGTCTTAGAAGAGGTGGCTAATGAGGTCGTCGATGCACTGGTGTTAATTTTCCAAAATTCACTAGATTCTGGAAAGGTTCCATCAGACTGGAAAGTAGCAAATATAATCCCTCTATTCAAGAAGGGAGGGAGGCAGAAAACAGGAAACTATGGGCCAGTATCGCCTGACGTCTGTCATGGGGAAGTTGTTGGAATCAATTATTAAGGAAGTTATAGCTGGGCACTTAGAAAAGCTCAAGGTAATCGGGAAGTGTCATCATGGTTTGTGAAAGGGAAATCATGTTTAACCAATTTATTGGTGTTTTCTGAAGGAGTATCATGCGCTATGGATAAAAGGGAGCTTCTCGACATACTATAGTTGGATTTCCAGAAGGCATTTGATAAGGTGCCACATGATCTCCTTGAATGGCTGAGCAGACTCAATGGGCCGAATGGCCTACTTCTGCTCCTACGTCTTATGGTCTTATGGTCACATTAAAGAAAACAAAAACTTATTGTGTAGGGGTAACTTATTAGCATGGATAGAAGATTGGCTGGCTGGCAGAAACCAGAGTAGGCATAAATGGGTCTTTTTCTGATTGGCAGGATGCAACAAGTGGAGTCCAGCAGGGGTCTGTGTTGGGGCCTCAACTTTTTACGATTTATATCAACGGCTTAGATGAGGGGAGCGATGGCATGGTAGCTAAATTTGCAGATGACACAAAGATAGGTAGGAAAGTGTGTTGCAAAAAGGACATAAGGAGGTTGCAGACGGATATAGATTGAGTGAGTGAGCAAAGATCTGGCAAATGGAGTTTAATATGGGGAAACATGAAGTTGTTCAAAAGCAGAGTATTACTTAAACAGGGAATGGCTGCGTAATTCTGAGGTGTAGTGAGATCTAGGTATTCTAGTACATGAGTCACAAAATGTTGGTATGCAGGTGCAGCAGGTAATTAAGAAGGCTAATGGAATGCTATCCTTTATTACGAGAGGAATTGAACATAAAAGTAAGGATGTTATGCTGCTGGCATGTTATGGGGCATTGGTGAGACCACAGCTCGAATACTGTGTGCAGTTTTGATCTCCTTATTTAAGGAAGGATATAAATACATGGGAGGCAGTTCAGAGGAGGTTTACTAGATTGATACCTGAAATGAGTGGGTTGTCTTATGAGGAAAGGCTGGACAGACAGGGCTCATTTCCACTGGAGTTTTGAAGAGTGAGAGGTGATTTGATTGAAGTATATAAGATCCTGAATGGTCTTGACAAGGTGGCTTGGAAAGGATGTTTTCCTCTTGTGGGTGAGTCCAGAACTAAGAGGCATTGTTTTTAAAATTAGGGGTCACCCTTTTAGGACAGAGATGAGGAGAATTTTTTATCCCTCAGAGGGTTGTGCGCATTTGGAACTCTCTGCCTCAAAAGGTGGCGGAAGCGGGGTCCTTAAATACTTTTAAGGCAGAGGTAGATAGATTCTTAACAAAAACAGAATTACCTGGAAAAACTCAGCAGGTCTGGCAGCATCGGTGGAGAAGAAATCAGTTAACATTTCGAGTCTTCATGACCCTTCGATAGATTCTTGTTCGGCAAGGGAATCAAAAGTTATTGGGGTTAGATAGGAATGTGGAACTCAAAACACAAGCAGATCAGCCATGATATTATTGAATAGTGGAATAGACTCAAAGGGCTGAAAGGCCAACTCCTGCTCCTATTTCATATGTTCTTATGTTCTAAGTGCCAAGTAATGACCATCTCCAACAAGAAAGTGTCTAACCATCTCCACTTGATATTCAATGGCATTACCATCACTGAAAACCCAACTATCAACACCCTGGGGGTCACTATTGACCAGAAACTGAACTGGACTAACCATATAAATACTGTGGCTACAAGAGGAGGTCAGAGGCTAGGAATCCTGCGACAAGTAACTCACCTCCTGACTCCCCAAAGCCTGTCTACCATCTACAAGGAGCAAGTTAGGAGTGTGATGGAATAGACTCCACTTGCATGGGTGAGTGCAACTCTAACAACACTCAAGAAGCTCAACACCATCCAGGACAAAGCAGCCCACTTGATTGGCACCCCGCCCACAAACATTCACTCCCTCCACCACTGACACACAGTGGCAGCAGTGTGTACCATCCACAAGATGCACTGCAGGAACTCACTAAGCCTCCTTAGACAGCACCTACCAAACCCACGATCACTACCATATAGAAGGACGAGGGCAGCAGGTGCACGGGAACACCACCACCTGGAAGTTCCCCTCCAAGCTACACACCACTCTGACTTGGAAATATATCACTGTTTCTTCAGTGTCACTGGGTCAAAATCCTGGAACTCCCTCCCTAACAGCACTGTGGGTGTTTCTACACCACATGGACTGCAGCGGTTCTAGAAGGCAGCTCACCACCACCTTCTCAAGTGTAACTGGGGATGGTTGATAAATGCTGGCCTAGCCAGCAACACCACATCCCGTAGATGAATTTTTTAATAATCCCCTGATATTACAATCATTAGCAATATCATCTCTTTCTCAGTATCACATTAGCAATCGTGCACATTGGGTTTGAATAATGCTTCAGGCATTGTGGGTGGAATTTTCCTTTCTGGAAACTAAGTGCTGTGGTGCGTGATTCCACACCACAGAAGTACCCATCATTAGACTGTAGCTGCACTAATCTTGCATTTGTTTACTCAGGGACAACCACAATGATGGCTGATACCAAAAAACATTAAAATATCACAGGCAGAAATGCCTGAGGATAAAGCTACATTACTTGGGGCAGCTATTACTCTGTTGTGGTTCAGGCTATAACTTAACCTGGATTTCAAGCTTCAAATAGAAAAGCAGTCCAATTGCCCACAATCTTTCTCAGCTGACAACATCATGGGATTGATTTAAAGGCACACTTGCAAAATAATGCTGTATATATTGACAACCGTGACAGTTTCTGGGTGTAGGCGTCTTTAAGTCACATTACAAAAACTCTGATACCACAAGCACATTTTGCAGCAATAAACAGAAGACATTTTTGTTTGTTTTCCAGCACATCCAGAGGAGGGGGCTGGGGGCTGGTGGGGGGTGATTGGTAGTGGGAATGGAGGTGCTCAAAGACTTGCGATTCCAGTAGAACAAAATGTTGCACAAACTGAACACAAAACCTTAAATATTAGAAACAAAATCCTTCAGTGGAAATGGGAGGTTTAGTGATTTAATAAGTACTGCAGAAAAACAAGTCAAATCATTTTTTTTCAAACTCCACTACATCCCTCATGTACTATTAACTGAACTGGCCAAGCAAGTCTTATAAAATATTTTCTCATTGCAATATATCTTAACACAATGGCCTGTGCAAGATGAAAGTGTAGCTATTCAATCATTTTTGAATGTCCTTATAAAATACTTTAATTATGCCATTTGAGTATGAAGTAAATTACTGAGTCTGTGCAGCTTAATTTCCTGCTCAGTCTGTTCCAAGTTTTACCCTGCATTGGAGTGTATGTAATGCCTGTCAGGGAGCACCGAGTCTAATAGGAACTCACTGGGAGTTTGGTCACATCTCACCTTCTTTGTTAGAAAATAATAATGGAATAACACACCCACAGTTTTACTTCATCGACTTAATTGGTCTCTAGAATAACGAGTCAAACAATAAGGAGCAAAGTTCCCTGTTTTCTTGGAAAAGCTGTCCATTTTTTAATTAAATGAAGCACGATTGTACTCCCAAAGAAAGTGTAATACCGCAGTTTACAATTGAGTAATCAACAAGGTACATTGAGCAGAATAGTGTAATTATGTCAAACAATGAACAAGGGAAGGACTCCGCGGGCTCTCTTAGGTGAAGTGTATAACTAGAAGTTTTACAGAAATTAATTTTCCCCATAATCTTTGTTAACTAGTTTTTGCAGCGAAAACTTTCTTCAGTTGTTTAAGGAGACTGCACTTATCTTATAAGTCTGAAGGAATTTTAAAAATTAATTCTTCAGTCTTTACTTTTTGTTTGTTCTTTTCCCCTTCATTTTTTCTCCTTTCTCTCCCAGCACCATTGATACATCTCCAGTAGACATTTGGACCCAGATTTTCATCCTTGAGGCGAGGATTGTGAGTCAGGCTATTTCCCGGTGTCATGTTACCCTTTCCTGCCCAGCAGTGCCTGCTCACACTCTTTTCAGGGTAGAGTGGCAGGGTCAGCTGGAATTGGGCCTGCTGCCTCCTGAAGCAAGGCAGAAATAGAGGCAGGCAGATGCCGAGGTGGGCAGATTAGAAGGCTCAATTCACTGGGACATCAGTCCTGTTCTGCAAATGAATGTTAGGCACCTTAGCCCTAACCCCTCACCCACTTTTCTCCCAACCTCCCCCGTCCATGCCCCCATACCCCATCATAGCTCCCCATGTCCCCTCCATAACCCCCATTCTGCTCCATGCCCACTCATCCTGGATCCAATATGGACAGAACTCATGAGCCCCATAATACCATTGAGAAGTCTTTGGGATGTTCATAAATCTGTCAAAATAAATAAACAGCCATTCAAAAACCTCTTCAAAAGCTTTAATCCTATTAACTTTTCATAAAACTGCTAATAAAAATAAAGCTCACAGTCCCCATGACAGTTGTATCCCTAACCCCAATTGAGCTAAACCCATTAGTATGACTTGAAGCTCAGCCAAGCATTCATATTAGGATTCCAAAGCACAGCTGTGTCAACAAAGCCTCTAGTGTTGAATACATTAAAACCTTTTGAAGCAGTGGAGAAAGTATGAACAGATGACCGGACTGCCAAACAAAGAAAATATTAAATCTCGGGGTGGGGGGGGGATTTTTTTTTAATTTGTTCATGGGATGTGGGCATCTTTGGCTAGGCCAGCATTTATTGCCCATTCCTAATTACCCTTGTCCAGGGAGCATGGGTCTGGAGTCACATGTAGATCAGACCAGGTAAGGACAGCAGATTCCTTCCCTAAAGGACATTACTGAACCAGATGGGTTTTTACAACAATCAGCAATTGTTCCATGGTCATCATCAGGCTTTTAATTCCAGATTTTATTTTTATTGAGTTCAAATTTCACCATCTGCCAAAGTGGGATTCAAACCCAGGTCCCCAGAGCATTACCCTGGGTCTCTGGAATACTAGCCCAGTGAAAATACCACTATGCCATCACCTCCCCATTGCCATTGACACATTCAATTTTTATCTCAATACTATTGAATGCAGGACTACATGAGTAAAGTATTCTAATGCCTCTGAGCACTTACACAATGCTGGTAAATTTAATAGTCACTGACTTTTTAAGAACAAATTTATCATTTAATCACTCTAGTAAAAACATATTTAACTTGTCATGTTGTAATGATATATGATATGTGAAGTTGTCAATGCTTTTTGAACTTACTTGTCAAAAGGTTCCCAACTACAAACTAGGCTTCTTGCCTGGTCCATGACTCCTCTGTGCTGCCATGAACAACATCTCCAAACAAAACAAGTCAGACTCCACTAAAATAGTGAGATGTCTAAAACTTGCACAATGGAGTAGCCAAAGGTGGGATTTCGGTGTGAGCTGGCTACCTATATCCTTATCCCGGAGCCATAAATCCCACATGCTGGGAATGGGGGCAGGAATCTTGGAATCACGTTCCACCCACCCTTTTTAAATCTACACCGCCTTCATTCCCACATGGATGGAAGCATGAAAATCTGGCCCCTTGTATATTGCCCAAGTGACCATTTGCCATGGGTTAGTGTCAGCTAGCTATTGGATTCTAGGTATTCAACAAGTCCATCCTTCCCTTACCTAATGTCACTCACGCATACTTTCCAGTGATGGGACTAGGAAACCTAGCTGATTTTCTTTTGGTGTCACAAGCCTGGAGCCACCAAGTCTAATTATAGCACCCAACTCTCCCCATGGTTGAGGTCAGCAGTCAGCTAACTCGGTACCAGCCGTGGATGAAGTGTGTGTCCTTGCTGACCTGTATAGGTCAGTGCCATTGAATCCATCCACAGACCAATTGGCTGTTTTGCTTCTCTTTCCATTTCCACATTTCATTCTCCCTCTAAATTTGACCCAATAAAAAAAGTCAGTTGCATTATGCAGCTGAAGTATATCCCGAATAATTGATGGCCAGGAGTTTCCTTGAAGCTTCAGCCACTCTGACACCTCACCTCCAACAGTTAGCAACGGAACACCCATTTACACATATTTTAATACTGGATACCTGTTTCCTGTCTGAAGCCAATAGGAATAGCATCAAGGCCAGTGGGTGGGAGTGTTACTTGGTGCAGGACCCAGACACTGCTGTGGTCCTCCTTGGCATTAGTTGAGTATTGGGAGGGGGGGGGTGTTGGGGGGCGATGGGGGGTGGGGGGGGTGGTGGTGGGATTGCAGTAGGAGAAGCCTAATGATTGCTCCCAGGGTGTGGAAATGGTGTAGGTGATGACTTTAGGCTTTTGAGGTTGACCTCAGACTGGTAAATTGATTTGCTTGATGTTATCGCTTCCCATGCAGCACTCCTGCTTGACTGGGAGGTGCAAGGTGTGGGGTGTAGATTAGAATCCTACCTCAGCCATGCCCCCCCAAAAGGTACAGAATAAGCTTCACTACACATGCTTTACTGTGGGGACATTATATGATACCTCACATATGGATATGTTATTTTTCTATGGTGCTACTTTAGAATTTTCAGTTACCATCCGTCAGGGATATTTTGACAGAAGACTATACAGTAAATTTTCCATTATCCATTTTTTAACCGTCTTTCATTAAAATGAAGATGAAAACTCACAACTCCCCAGTAGTCCAGTAGTCCACATACATTGTGGCTATGAAAACACACTAGAAATGATTATAATTTTTATTATTATTTTAGTCCAATTTTCTTTACTATTGAAGTCATCGAAAGTGTAAAACAGAATCCCCAGTCACAATCCCCAGTTTTTCAGCAGAAATTAAAATATAAAGTCACGCTGGCTGTGTGATTTCAATAGTGAAGATTATATATATCGCGCCTTTAACATAGGTTATATAGATTAATATAGAGAGGAGGAAAGAAACGGCGGCCAAAGGATTACAAGGGAGTTGGGACAGGTGGATGAAAAATGGGTCAAAGTGTTTGGTTTTGAGAAGACTTCTTTGAAGACGGGGAAGGAGGTAGCAAGCTTGAGCAATTTAGGGAGGGAGTTCTACAGCTGCAAGATAACTAAAAGCTATACTACCAACGCTGGAGTGTAGGGAGGCAGGAATGCAAAATGAGCCTAGATTCAAAGGATGGAAGAAATGAGAGGGCACTGTAACCATTACAGAGCTCTACCCATCAATTCCGATTGTGATAATTAATGAGATCCAGCTGCCACCTCAAAGTTTGCTACCACAGCTTGTTTAAATGAAGTGCTTCGGAAAAATTAACACAGGGTTTTTCAACACACCAGTTGGCCTGATGAAAGAAAATAAAAGAAAACACTCGGAAACCTTATAAATTGAGGAAGTGGTTTCATAAGTAAGACCAACTCGCAGAGAAACTATGGCCTGGATTTTCCAGGCCCGTTGTGGTGGGACATGCGAGATTATATGGACCAGCCAGAAGTCCATTGACTTCAGCAGGACCGGACGATCCAGATGTCAGGAGGGGGTGGAAAATCCCACCCTATAGTATTCATACTTCCCAACATTTGGTTAAGAGCAATGGGACCAAGTTCCATTTCTATCCATTTCTTTTCCACTAAAAGCAACTTTCAGATGATAAGACCTCATAATCCTGTGTAAAATTATTGAAAAGACCAAAAGTAAACTCGTCCAACGAGAGCAGGTTAAAAAAAAAGGCTTGAATTTATATAGTGCCTTAATGCATCCTCGGGACATTCCAAAGTATTTTGGAAAGTATCAACAACAATATCTTGAAAATAACAAAAAAAATGCATGATTAGATGGTATCAGATAAGGGAAGAATATTGGCCAAGTCACCAGAGGAACTCTCAAATTTTAATTTGAATCATCCCATCGGAACTTTTACATTCACCTAAACAAGGAGCCTTGGTCTCAGTTCATGCTTCTCATCTGAAGAGCAGCCCTTGGTATAACATTGATAGGTCAGACTAAATTGTGTGGCTGAAATTGCTCCAAATGCCCTGGAAGTGGAAAACTAGGGGATGGAGGTCTTGCACGGAATTTACATTTTGAAACACAATGGCACAGATTTTCTGCTGAGACTGTGTTGGAGGTGCATGCTGTTGTGCGAGTGCTGCATAGTTGGAGATTTAATCTTTCAGATGAGACGTTAAAGCGGGGCCTGCCCTCTCAAATTGGCGTAAAAGATCACGTGGCACTTTTTCAAAGAGCAGTGGAGCTCTTCCAGGCTTATAGTCAATATTTATCCCTCAATCAACTTAAGTAAAACATATGGGCCTGAATTTTTCCCTCGGTGGGTGTGAGCAATCGGCAGGCCCGGGAGCAGCCGAGAAACGGGCCCCCCGCCGCGATCTCACGTTGGCCAATTAACGGCCAGCCAGCGTAAAACGCACGCTGTAATGCTCAGCAATGCCAGTGGGAGCAGGAAGAGGGCGGGCGATGACGTTACCGCGGGCACGGGTGAGCGCTTTGAGAGAGCTCCCTGAAGGCAGAGAGCTGCCTCAGGGAGCTGCAGACCTGGAAATAATGAAATGAAGCTCTAAAAAGCTGCAAAAAAATGTCCATGCGTCACAATCAAGCACCTGAAAGCATGTCTCATAAAAATGCTGTCCCCAGATATTTATTTTTATTTTATTTCCTAACGGAGATTTCATCCCGCCCTTGAATGAGGTTTCGTGAAAAATGTCAAGGCCGCCCTGGCCGATTTGCCCATCTGCCGACCGTAAGGTTGGACGGGCCACAAAAATAGCTGACAATTGCGCCGTTAATGGGCTTAATTGCTCATTTAATTGTCAACGGGCGCGTTTCTGGCTTTTGCGCGTGTCTGCTGAGTGAAATATCGCGTGAGTGCGCGATGACGTGGGGACTCTCACCCAGCATTATCTTGCGTGATTTTGCGCCCGATCGGGTCGGGTGCGCGCCCACCCACGGGATGTAAAGTTCTGTCCTACGGTCATTGGTCAGAATATTGCCGTCGGCGTGGGAGGGGCAGGCCCAACACGCCGATGCGCAAAATGATGCGCGATGAAGTTGGACGTGCATCCCGACATCATCGCGCGTCATTTAGATATTTAGTTTGGCAGGTGCGTGCCGGAGGTGGCTGCGTGCCTGCCGAATTGTCAAAGACCATTACAAAAGTAATTTAGCTAATTAACAGGTTGGCGGGCAGGTGAAGAGCCCACGCGGCCTTCGTGTTTTTCAGGAAACCTCATCCACGGGCTGGTTGAGGTTTCCTAAAGGTTTAATAAAATCAATAAATAACTTTTGTTAAATAGACAAACATGTCCCAGCTGAGGGGACACGCCTGAATAATTTTTCTCTTTCTTTATTAAAAAATTTCAATATGTACTTAATCTCCCTGAGGCAGCTCCGTGCCTCAGGGAGATTGCTGTGCTCTTTCGTGCGCATGTGCAAAGGGGCGCAGGTCCCGACTCTCCCTCCTCCCACCGCCCGCACAGGTAGTGCTGAGTACTATCAGCTGCGTATTATGCTGGGCAGGCCTTAATTGGCCCACCCACGTAAAATGGTGGCGTCCAGCCTATCGCGGGCAGCCATCGGGCAGCTCCGTACCCACCACTGCCCGTTCCCGCCTGGCCCGCCCGACATAGGTAAGTTTCTGGCCATTATCTCATTGCTGTTTCTGAGATTTTTCTGCGTGCAGATTGGTTGCCGTGTTTCCTACATTTCAGCATGAGCACACTTCAAAAAGTACATCTTTGGCTTTAAAGTACTTTGGGACATTCTGGGGTTCTGAAAGGTGTAAGGTAAATGCTCTTCCTCCAATGATGTGCTTCCATTTTCTGAAAGCATGAACAGATCGATGGAGTGCTGTTTATATTCTGAGTCATGCCACAGCTATGCAACCAGCCATTGTTTCTCCTAAAACAAGAAACTTTCGACATGCAAGTGGGTGCTGGGGAGTCTGTCATGGTTACACTAGCCACTCTGCACAGCATTATTAGGTTTGCAAGGGAGATGAGGGATGTGTCATGTATGAATATGGAGTGCTTTGTGTTCAGGTTCAAGTGAGCAAAGGAATCCGCACAGATAGGGATTCATCCTGTGAAAGTATGCACAAGGTGACCGGAACGTGTGTGTGTGTGTGTGTGTGTGTGTGTGTGTGCGTGTGTGTGTGTAAAACAGGCCTGCCATTTCAAACCTTTGTTCAGGGATAAGAAGAACATCCAATACCTTCTTTGATGTGTTGAAGTTCTTCCCCTTTGCTGCATAACCCATTTTCACCTCTCCATCCTCCACTTTCTGGGCTCAACTAATGCTTTCTGAGAAACCAGAATTGGCAGCCGTCCTTGTCATCACCTCTTGTCATGACCTGTTGGTCCCTCTCAGAAAAGGGAGTCGCTCCAGTGTTCCCCAGGCGCTGTCAGATTCCTGGCTCATCTCACACATTGTTCAGCAGAGGGAACAAAATGAAACTAAGCAAGAAGCATAGATGCTGTGCTTTTTGCACGTTTGTGCTTTTTCCCAGGAACTCCCACCCTTCGCTCCCAGCCAGTATGTGAAACAAATAACTCTGGGAGCGGACCTTTATTGTGAGAACCAGGAGGCCTCAGAAAACTCAGAAAGCTCCCCTCTCTGGGTTAGAACTCCCTGGCAGGAAGAGAAACACTTTTGGCGATGCTCTTGGAACTTCAGACCAATGTGTGCTCCAAGTCATTAGTGAGTCACAAACTCTAACATGTTTGCGCCTTGTAAAAGAAGAAAAACTCATTTATATAATGTCACATTGTGTGTTAAAAGTATGTCAAATTATGTCCCACAATATATAGTCTTTATACTGCAACTGATGTGGACAATCACTGATGTCCTTTAGGGAAGGAAATCTGCCGTCCTTTCCTGGCTGGCCTACATGTGATCCACAGCAATGTGGTTAACTCTTAGAATGCCCTCTGAACGAGGGCAAATAGGGATGGACAATAAATGCCGGCCCATCCAGTGACACCCACATCCCATGAGCGATTAATTTTTTAAAATCACCATATTTACCTCAATCTATAAATTCTCCTATTTTAAATGAATAAAGATGAACTTTAAAGTTACTAATACTACAGCAAAGTTCAGAGAAACATTCAGACTCTGACTTGTATGTTTGAGAATAAAATCTACCATTAGTTCGGTCACTCAGAAACACAAGAACATTCAGTTCTGCTTCGTGCAGTTCACTGACAGCCTAGTCTTTACTGCTGGTGATATTCACAGAAAATACTTAACACACTCATAGATTCATAGAGGTCTACAGCACAGAAAAAGGCTCTTCGGCCCTTCGAGTCTATGCCGGTCAAACAAGTACCCAACTATTCTAATCCCATTTTCCAACACTAGGCCCATAATCTTGTATGCCATGGCATCGCAAGTGCATATCCAAATACTTCTTAAATGTTATGAGGGTTTCTGCTTCCATCGCCATTTCAGGCAGTGAGTTCCAGATTCCCACCACCCTCTGGGTGAAAAACTTCTTCCTCGCATACCCTCTAAACCTCCTGCCCCTTACCTTAAATCTACGCCCCCTGGCTATTGATCCCTCCACCAAAGGGAAAAGTTCTTTCCTGTCTATCCTGTCTATGCCCCTCATAATTTTATACACCTCAATCATGTCCCCCCTCAACCTCCTCTGCTCCAGGGAAAATAATCCCAGTCTTTCCAATCTCTCCTCATAGCTAAAACTCTCCAGCCCAGGCAAAATCCTGGTAAATCTCCTCTGCAATCACATCCTTCCTATAATGCTGATTCCAGAACTGCATGCAATACTCTAGCTGTGGCCTAACCAGCGTTTTATACAGTTCCTGCTCCCTGCTCTTATATTCTATGCCTCGGCTAATAAAGGCAAGTATGCCCATATGCCTTCTTAACCACCTTATCTACCTGTCTCTCTACCTGTCCCACTACCATAAGGGACCGGTGGACATGCACACCAAGGTCCTTCTGATCCTCGGTACTTCCTAGAGTCATACCATTCATTGTGTATTCCTGTGCCTTGTTTGTCCTGCCCAAGTGCATCACCTCACACTTTCTGGATTAAATTCCACTTGCCACTGATCAGCTCATCTGACCAACCCGTCTATACCCTCCTGTAATCTAAGGCTATCCTCCTCACTATTTACCACCCCATCAATTTTCGTGTCATCCGCGAACTTACTGATCAACCCTCCTACATTCAAGTCTAAATCGTTTATATGTGCCACAAACAGCAAGGGACCCAACACCGATCCCTGTAGAACCCCACTGGACACAGGCAGCCAGTCGCAAAAACACCCCTCGACCATCACCCTCTGCTTCCTGTCACTCAGCCAATTCTGGATCCAATTTGCCAAATTGCCTTGAAAACCCTGGGCTCTTACCTTCGTTATCAGTCTCCCATGCAATACTTATCAAAAGTATTGCTGAAATCCAAGTAGATTGCATCAAATGCATTGCCCTCATCTACACACCTGGTCACCTCTTCGAAAAATTCAAATTGGTCAGACAGGACCTGCCCTTAACAAAACCATGCTGACTGTCCTTGATTAATCCCTCATATGACATTTCTCTTTCAATTAGTTTCACAGAGGTTTAAACACATTTTAAAAAGAAATTTTATCACTATAGCAGAGCAGGAACTGTCACAGAAATGTGAAAAATGTACATTAATTTTAGCAAGTCATTTCTAGCCTTGTGTCCTATCAAAATGCTGTTGAAATTGATCAAAGTTGTCAACCACATTGTGTCCCATGTATCCAGAAAAGCCTTGGGACCCATTTTAAGCAATTTATTGCTAATTCTAGGACATTCTGGTGACCCTATTTTTTCAATAGTGGAAACTCTCGAGTTTAATTCAAACCTGAAACAACAAAACTAGTTTTGCCACAACCCAAAATGACCAGATTTAGCTCTGATTAGGATGTCTGGGAATATTTATTTCCTGCGCAGGCAATTGAATTTGTTTTTGGGGAAAAAAAAATCTGAAAAAACGCTCGGTAGCCTGATTACTACTTAATTGTTATTAAGGAAAAACACATTGTGTGGGAGGCTCTGTCAGAATGGCCTTTGACACTCCATGCGATGTTGTTGCAGTATTAACTTAAAATGCTTCCCAGGGTCACGATAGCTCCTGTGTTGACAGTAGGAAAATGTTATCATGTAAACTCATTTGTGAGCACATAAAAAACATAAATTGTTTACAGGTCTGAGTGATTATTTCGGAAGCTGACCTTTATTTTTCCGAGGCCAGATATTAGCTTTCTGATTACTTGATAAATATAAGCAGGAAGAGTTTTGTGGAACAAAAAAAAAAATCAGCTCTTGATTTAGGAGCAGCCAGAAAGCAATTTTAAGAATTAAATCCAAACCTAATACTGTAAACCGTATACCAAGTGTTAATTAATTGACCCCTCCCCCCGCCAACACAAAACCTCTGAAGACTGCCTTTTTTTTTCAAAGGGTATTGACCCTTTGTATTCCCACAGTACTTGCTAACAGACTGCAGTATATGATCTGAACATGTTCAAGTCTTTTAGGGCACCTGATAGTGCCTACAGTCTAGCATGTGCTTGGATCGGGGGAGGTTCAGAATGTAGCTAAGGGCAATCAAAAAGTTGATCACAAAGGAAAAAAAAGGTTAATATGACAGAAATCAAAGATAAAAACAAAAAACTGCGGATGCTGGAAATCCAAAACAAAAACAGAATTACCTGGAAAAACTCAGCAGGTCTGGCAGCATCGGCTTCTCCGCCGATGCTGCCAGACCTGCTGAGTTTTTCCAGGTAATTCTGTTTTTGTTTCGTTGTTGACAGAAATCAAACCAGGGATATAAAAAAGCAGATTGTAAAAACGTTTACAGGTATATAAAAAGGAGAGTAGCTAATGTAAATATTGGTCCATTAGAAGCAGAGACATAAGAAATTATTGTGGGCAATGAGGAAATGGAAGAGGCATTGAACAAATATTTTGGGCTGAATTTTTAGGCCCCAATGGGGATGAGTACTGAGGCAGGCTGGCATAGAATTTGATGCCGCCAGTCCACATGCCATTTTCCCGTATCCATCCAACCGGGGGCATTTTCCTGGAGGCAGGATGGGGGGTTAGCAGAGCTACTTGCTGCAAGTGGCAGGTTGCCAGTTAAGGCGAGTCAAGGCTTCTAAGCCTGCCTAAATCTCTGGCATTCACTGTGATATTGTTTGCTGCCAGGAGATCGACTCCAGCCAGACTCGCATACTGACTGAAACAAAGAGACAGAGGGCAGAATTTTTCCTCCCACGGGTGGGTGCGCACCCGACCTGAACAGGAGTAAAATAGTGCACGATGACGTCGGGTGAGCGTCCCGATGTCATTGCGCACTCACGCGATATTCCGCTCAGATGGCACCCGCGATTAATGAAGCGGCCACTTAAGACCATTAACAGTCCAATTGACTGTGATTTTCTCTTGCCCACATGATCTTCTGCTCATTGCATGGGCAAAATGGGCAGACTGCCAACCGACATTTTCACAAAACTCATTCAAGGGCAGGATAAAAAGGGTCAGCAGCTTTGCCAGCATGAGTAGTGAGGAGTTTTGGAGATAGTTTGCAGCTGGTTCCTTACTGGTACTTGGCAACTTCATCTCTGTCTGGGACTTCATTCTTAGCATTTCCAGGGCTGTTTTCGGGACTCATTGCTGTCTGCCAGTTCCCTGGAGGATTCAGACTGTGTGGACCCTTCCAGGTATCAGACAGCCTTCCCTTACCCTGGTAATGGGGTTTATGGTCGCCGCTGGTGGCACCTCCTCTGAGGAGGAAGAGAGGGGCAGAAGGGAGAGGAGACCAGGTGTCCCCAGTGCAGCTTCCAGGGGAGGGACCTGTGGGAGGAGAGGCGCAGGCACTACTTGCAGGGCCAGCAGGTAGTCCAAGGAGGAAGAGGCTGCCACTATCCTGCTGCCAGGGTTTTCACATGGCAATGCAGCTACCTCAATATGTCTGAGGTGCAATGCCCAAGGAGGCTCCACCTCTCAAGGGAGAACGTGACCTCCATTTGCCAGATGATTGGGCCTGAGATCAGCTCTGACTGTGTGGGTGGACACCCCATGCCAGTGGCTCTGAAGGTCACAGTGGCTCTTAACTTCTATGCCTCCTGTCCTTTCCAGGGCTCAGTGGGGTATCTGTGTGGAGTGTCCCAATTGGCTGTCCACAGTTGCATCAAGCTGGTGACAGAAGCTCTGTTCAGGCGGGTACTGACCTTTATTCTTTACCATATGGACGAGGCCAGCTAGGCTGAGCGAGCCAGAGGCTTTGCAGTGATTGCTGAGTTCCCCTGCATTCAGGGTGCAATCAACTGCACACATGTGACCATCAAGGCACCAACGGGTCAGGCGGGTGCCTTCATCAACAGAAAGGGATTCCACTCCATGAACGTGCAGATAGTGTTTTACCACAGGATGCATATTCTGCAAGTCTGTACAAGGTACCCCCTGGCAGCTCACATTACACGTACATCCTCAGACACTCCCAGGTGCCAAAGCTCTTCACTGCTCCAGCCCGACTGGATGGATGGCTGCTGGGTTGCCACAAGGGCGGTGGTAGAGAAGACCATAGGTCTTCTCAGGATGTGCTTCAGATGTCTGAATCGTTCAGGGGCAGCACAACAATACCCCCCAGAGAGGATGTCATTGATAGTGGTTGCATGCTGCGCTCTCCACAATCTGGCACTGGCAAGGGGGGACCCACTGGAGGAAGAGGATCTTGACAGAGCTGCACAGGCCACAGATGATGAGTCCAGTGGTGAGTCCGAAGATGAGCACAGTGAGGAAAACGCTGCTGGTGTGGAGCCAGGCCTCAGTAACCTCCAGGGAGGCAGGGATGCCTTTTCCCAACGCTCCTTCAGCTAGACTACCAAAGATCAGCTTCAACCACATGCCAGGGCTGCTGCCTCCATCCCAGAAGGGTCTGAAAGGATCCTTTCATTTGAGTACAAAGAACACTCAGTGCCTGTGCAATAAAGTTCAGAGCCACATACACCCAACATTACATACTGGCGTACAGAAGCTCTGTTCAGGTGGGTACTGGCCTTTATTCTTTACCATACAGACGAGGCCAGCCAGGCTGAGCAAGCCAGAGGCTTTGCAACGATTGCTGAGTTCCCCTGCACCAATAAAATAGAAAGGTGAAGCATACTCAGGCCATGACGACAAAAACGACAAAAAGGCATCCCTGCCTCCCTGGAGGTTACCGAGGCCTGGCTCCACACCCGCAGCGTTTTCCTCACTGTGCTCATCTTCGGACTCACCACTGGGCTCATCACCTGTGGCCTGTGCAGCTCTGTCAAGATCCTCTTCCTCCAGTGGGTCCCCCCTTGCCAGTGCCAGATTGTGGAGAGCGCAGCGTGCAACCACTATCAATGACCTCCGCTCTGGGGGGTATTGTTGTGCTGCCTCTGAACGATTCAGACATCTGAAGCACATTTGACAAAAACAAAATTTATCTAATTTTGACAATTCCAAACTATTTACATAAACTTCTCTGGTCTTCATTCCCAGAACAGAATAAAGTAAACATAAATGAACATAAAATCACCCATGATCTGTCCATTTTGTGCTCATGGTTCCTTTAATTTATGTTTGCAAGTGCTCCGTCTAGGTGCTCCCCCCTCACTGTCACCGGCATTGGAGACAGCCTGCTGACTCTGCTGTCTTGTTAGCCTTAATGACCTTGGTGGTCGTCCTCTGGCCAGTGGAGCTTGTGCTGGCCCGGCCTGGGAGGGAACAGCCAGTGCCTGGGTTGGCATCTCCCCAACCGCAGCCTCATCAGATGCCACGGTCACTGACGGAGGGGCGGAGGAGCTGCTGCTGTCACCCGGAACACCCTGAGAGGAGCCCACAGAGACGACAGGCAGCTTGTGCGTCAAAGTGAGGTTGCTCTGGGCCTCCCTGCTCACCATTGATGGACGGGCACCTAGCTGGGATACTGGGTGCCTCATCCATCTCCCACACTGGCACAGACCAGCTCAGGTCATTGCCTGTGTGAGGGCTTGCAGGTCCGAGTGCAACCCCAGGAACCCCTGATTCTGTCCCTAAAGCTGCCTCTCCATGGGAGTTGCCACTCTCTCAATGGAGGAGGCAGTGCGCTCGGCAATGAGGGTCAACGCAGTGCTCACGCTCTGCATGGACTCCTCTATCACAGAGACCATGGCATGGAGAACCTCATGGATCTCCGCCAGATCCTCCCACACATCCCGCTGGACATCCAGCATCTGTCGCCTAATGGACAACTCCAGAGCCTCATCATGAGCCTTCGACTGAGCATCGTCCTGGTACCCAGCAGTCCTCCGACTGCACCTCAAGCGAGTGTGAAATGCCCTCACCAATGTGCACCGATATACTAGCCGCCGCTCTAATGCCCACCGAGGTGATAGTATCTGTGCTGGTGCCTGCTTCAGAGAGTAAGTGTGACACCAGTGCAAGTGAAGCCCGGTGCTCCTCCAGTGTCAGGGGTGGCCCTCAGGGTCTGGAGATCAGATGCCTGCTGGTGAATGTAAAAAGGGAGGAGGACATGTCATTAGTTAAAGTCATGACACTATCACCGTGTATGCCAGGCACCCTTGTGGGACAATGGAGATCTGCATTATGGTGCCCTCGTCTTCCAATAATCAATGGGGATTCCAGGTTCATGACTCACATCCATGAAAAGACTGCAATAGAACGGTTGCACAAGCCTAAATTCTCACCTCTGTGCATTGCACTCTTACCTTCGTCTGGTACCCTAGCCTCTCCACGCCATTGCACGTTGGGTGTGCTGGCTCTCGAGCTCCAGGGCATCTTGCTCATACCTCGAAAGGATTAGGAGGCTAGCGGGGCCTCCATATTTTCTATATTGTTGTGGGCTGTCTTCTCCTGAAACAATAGAGGAGCATTGATTAGTCCACTCTCTACCTGCAGCGCCATTGCAGCCTGGCCAACCCCAGCTGAGGAACACCTGGCAGGGCACATCCGAGTTGTGGCCTTCATGCTGCAGTGCACTCAGTCCAAGCAGCCAGGGCTCACCCCCTTGGCCAGCTCCGGCATGATTGACAGTTGGCACTCAGATTCTAGCACCCCTGAGGTCCAGGTGGGAATGGCCAGACCTTAACACATCTGCACATGGACCCATGCCAACACAGTATTCACCCTTGCTGCTGACCAGCTTGCCACCTCCTCACATGCCCTCTTGGTGAGGTGCGGTGACCTCCTCCCTCCCATCCCTGGGTCTCCCTCCTGACAGCCACCTCCTCCAGGAGGACGGCGAGGCATTCATCAGAGAAGCAGGGGGGCGAGTGCCGACCCGATCTGTCCCCCACTGCCTGCCGTCCAGCTTCACTCGGATCCATCATGCTGCCTCAGGAAATGTCCTCTGTGGCAGCCTTCCAGTGACTGCCCGGGCCACTTTTAAACCAGCCGCTGGGTCGCCTTAATCGGCCCATCAGCATGAAATCGCGGTCGGGGCCCGCTCACAGGCAGCGGTTGGTTTCGCCGCCACTCCCGGGCCTGCCTGCCACTCAACAAGGGGAAAACCCTCCCCGGAGAGTATTGCATCTAGGTTTGTTGATGATACAAAACCAGGTGGGAATGTAAGCTGTGAGGAGGACACAAAGAGTTTGCAAAGGGATATGGACAGGTTAAGTGAATGGGCAACAAGGTAACAGTTGGAGTATGATGAGGGAAAGTTTAAGATTATTCACTTTGGTAGTACAAATAGAAAAACAGAATATTCTAAAAAGGGATGTAATTTGTAAATGTTGCTGTCCAGAGAGATGTTGGTGTACTTCTTGTAAGTAACGTAGAAAGTTACCATGCAGGTAAAGCGTGCAATTACGAAGGCAAATGGCTTGTCGGTCTTTTCTGAAACCCCACTTTTCTGAAAGTACAAGAATGCAGCAGTCTTGCTGCAATTGTATAGGTTTTAGGTGAGACCGTGCCTGGCCCTCGTTTAGCACTTCAAATGTGTTCGTAAAAAGTGGTGTGCTAAACAAAAATGTGCAAAATGAGAATCACTTTCCTATTAAAAAAATGCAATGATTACATTTCTGACCTGTAATTTTTCATTAAAAACCTATTGGCTGCCTTGATCCCAACTGGCCCAAAAATCCTTTTACCAACTCTTACTAACTTTCTAACTCTTAAAAACTTGTTAACTCTTAAAATTCACCTCCAGCTTGCCAATTCCTGCCTCCAGCTCATCACTTGCCTTGACCCCCCCACTTGCTGCTTCCCTCCTGACCCTCTTGCCTGGCACTTCCCTTCCCATCCCTCTTGCTCAACAACCCTCCTCCTTACCAATTCCCACCACCTGTCCAGTTACCTTGCTCCTACTTGCAGCCCCTCCCACTTCCTCACTTGCCGCCTACTTCTCGACACCCCTCTCCTGAGCCCTCACTCACAGTGAGGGTTTGGCAGAGGGAAGCGGCGAGTGGGAGGGTGAAGATAGGAGTGGCGAGTGGGAAGATTGGAGAGGGAAGTAGCAAGCGGGAGCATCAGGGAGGGAAACGGTGAGCAGGAGGGTCTTAAAAGGAAGCAGCAATTTGTTTTTAAAGACTGATCATGTGCAGTAATCGCACTAAAATGAAAATAGAAACAGTGCTATTTGGGGAACAACCTTATTTCGCAATCTGCACTCAAACAAAAACGCGCTATTAAAACGTGCTTTAAATAGGTAATGCCTGTACTGTGCACAGTTTTGGTCTCCTTATTTAAAGAAGGAGATATTTGTACTGGAAACGGTACAGCAAACGTTCACTAAACTGGTTCCTGGAAAGACAGGGCTTTCCAACGATGAGAGGCTGAATAAATTGGGTATATACTCTCTTGAGTTTAGAAGAGTGAGAGGAGATCACGTTGAAACAAAGAAGATTCTGAAGGGGCTTGCCAGGATTGACACAGAAGTGTTGACCCTGGCTGGGGTATCTAGAACATGGGGGTACAGTCTCCGGATAAGGGGTTGATCATTTAGGACTGAGATGAGGAGAAATTTCTTTACTAGGAGGGTTGTGAATGTTTGGACTCCAGAAGGTTGTGATTGCTCCATAGTTGAGTCTATCTAATGCTGAGATAGACCAATTTTTGCTCTCAGAAAATCGAAGGATATGGGGAGCAGGCGGGAAAGTGGAGTTGAGGTAGAATATCGGGCCTAATCATATTGAATGGCGAAGCAGGCTATTGATTGAATAGGATTGGCTATTCCTGCTCCTATTTCTCATGTCCTTATGAGACATGGCTGCAAGCTGGTCATGGTTGAGAGTTAAATATTCCATATTATAACACCTTTAGAAAGGATAGGAAAACTGGAAGAGGAAGGGAGCTATTCTTATTGAATAAAGATACTATTACAATGTTGCTGTATAAAAGAGACATGCAATCAAAGCTTTTCCTCTTGCACTCATTAGGACAGCTCGCAAGAAATACCAACAGTAAAGGGAACAAGAATTTACACTGCATGAGAAGACAGTGCTGATTGGTTGGCAAGTGAACTCTGATTGCTAGAGGCATTGCCACGGAGAATGCAGCAGAGAACAGTTAACTGCCTTTGTTCAAATTCAAACCAGGCAGGTCGACTCTGGTCCAGGCATTGCCATGGGGAATGAACCAGGGAATGGCTGCCCCCAAGCTTTTTATTAGTTGTTCCCCTTACTGTTGGTATTTCTTGTGAGCTGTCCTGATGAGTGCAAGAAGAAAAGCTTTGATAGCATGTCTCTATTTTCAACAATTCTTAAGTTCTGTACTACCAAGTGGCTATTGCAATATTGCTGAAGAGAGGATAAGGCTAAGGGAAAAGAGTGGGAACCTATGATTAGAATTGAGGAATAAGCTAGGATTTAATACTGTATTTGGAGATTTTTGCAGGCCTTCTGATCGCAGCATGAGTTAACAGAATTTATTAATTCAGATATTAGAGAGGCTCGTAGCAAAATAAAAGTTGATTTATTGGGAGACTAATTTTCATAGTTAGGCAAGGGGGAGTTGCTCAAGTCAGAAAGGTAGTAAATTTCTTGAGTGCACTTAAGATAGCCTTCAGGAACAATGGATTGAATATTACGGGGGTGGGGTGGGGGAAGCAGAGGGCGGACCGCTCCCCCGGAAATGAAGTCGGCATGAATCCGACCTGTTCCATGCCTGCCCATCACTGAGCCATAACTCGCTGCTCGCTGGAGGCAGGCAAAACGAGGGCTGAGTGGGATTTCCACTCCTCACTGCCAGCCAATCGGATTGGCGGGCAGCTCCATCAGTCCCGGCAGTGCCAAGAGCTTGTTAGTTGGCATTGCTGGCACTGCAAGAGGAGGAGGAAGGAGGCCCATGGATCCCAGAGACAGGTAAGTCCGGGTCTTGGGCAGGGAGGATTTGGGAAGGTCAGGGAGAGGGGCAGGGCATGTGGGGTTTGGGTTTAAGGCTCCGGGCAGGTATGAAGAAAGGTGGGGGGGGGGGGGTGTTCTATCTTTGGGGGGGGCCGCCCTCTGATTGGCAGAGGGCAGCCCCCAAATGTGGAACCCTCCCCCACTTCCTTCTCGCCCTTTGAAGAATTTATTTTTAAAATCAGGCTTCACACTCTCATCTGACTATCCACAGCAAGCATTTTATGGATTGAGCAGCATATTATCAGCATCAACTGACTAGGAAACAAGTTTAATTGACATCTATCTATCTAAATATGGTGGGCAAGATGCTGATTTCGGCATCCGCCCAGCCCTTATATTATGGGGGTGAGCTTGGGGGTGGGTGGGTAGGTGATGGGGTGGGCACCAGTCCTATTTTGCGTGCCCCCTCCACCCTGCCGAAAACACACTTGGTGGAGGCACATAAAATGCAGCCCAACATATTCTACAACCAACAAGAGGACAAACTATACTAGATTTTGTAATGAGTACTAAGACATATGTAGCTAATAATCTCTCAATAATCTAAAAGCAAAAATGTTAAACCTTTAATACATTTTGCACCTATTTTCCTGTATGTCATGGGTTACATCTATCATAATCACCCTGTGTTAACTTTCCTTTTTCATTTCTCAAGTACGCAAGCCTGATATTGTAATAATTTTTAAAGGAAAATCTGTCCCGAGGTTTTTTTAATAACCCTTTGAATTATTAAAATCAGTATCGTTAAAGTTACTAACAATTTAAGTATACAGATGTTTAGTCTATGTACACAGGCTAATCCATTGGGTGTGGTTGGGTGGAAGTGCATCCAGTAAATAAACATAGAATGTTATGCAATGTCAGTTTGGTGTATATCATAAACACAAGGAGAAAATAATTCAGGCCAGGATTTCCCAGTCGGCGAGCGGGAGGCGGGGCCTGCTCGCCAATGCGTAAAATGACTCAGGATGACATCAGGCAGAACTCCCGACATCACCCCGCCCCATTTAAATTTTCAGGTAGGCGGGGACGCAGCAGAATCAGCTGTGCACCCGCTGACCTGTCAATGGCCAATTGAGGCCACTGACAGAGTCATTAAACTAATTAATGGACCCGCCCGTCCAATCTTAAGGTTGGCGGGCAGGCCGGGAGCCCTGGTGGGCATTAGAAAAAGCATGAAACCTCATCCACGGGCGGGATGAGGTTTCATGTAGGTTTTAAAAAATGTAATCAAAGTGTTTTTAAAAGTTATGGACATGTCCCAACTCATGTGACAGTGTCACATGAGGGGACATGTTAGGGAATTTTTTTTCTATCTTTCAGATTTTTTTACTGGACAGTCAATCTCCCTGAGGCGGCACTTAGTCTCAGGGAGGTGAGTGCGCTCTTTCGTGCGCATGCACGCAAAAGCACACTCTCAGCTCAGAGGGCAGAATTATCCCCCTGTCGGGGGGGTGGTGGGAAGTTCAAGAGCGGGTGCGTGGAGGCATGTCTCCGATCGGCACCCCCCAATCGGGGGCACGCCGCCATTTTATTTGGGCAGGCCAATTAAGGCCCGCCCAGCATGACGTCCACCAGGAAGCGCTATGCACTCCCTGTGCGGGGTGGGGGGGGTTTCCCTGAGCCGAGAGTGCGCTCTTTCACGCATGCGCACGAAAGAGCGCACTCATCTCTTTTAGGCTAAGTGCTGCCTCAGGGAGATCGGCTGTACAATAAATAATCTGAAAAATAGAGAAAAAAAAATTTCCTGACACGTCCCCTCATGTGACACTGTCACATGAGTTGGGACATGTCCATAACTTTTAAAAGCACTTTAATTACATTTTTAAAAACCGACATGAAACCTCATCCCGCCCGTGGATGAGGTGTCATGCTTTTTCTAATGCCCGCCAGGGCTCCTGGCCTGCCCGCCAACCTTAGGGTTGGATGGGCAGGTCAACTAATTATTTCAATGAGTTTGTCAATGGCCTCAATTGGCCATTGACAAGTTGGTGGGTGCACAGCTGATTCTGCCGTGCCCCCGCCTACCTGAAAATTTAAATGGGGCGCGATGACGTCAGGAGTTCCGCCCGACGTCATCCCAAGTCATTTTACGCGTCAGCGAGCGGGCTGGGCCCCGCCCCCCCCGCCCACTGACCAGGAAATCCTGGCCAGGGGATTGCTCCCCCGCCCACACATGGAGCTTCCATGCAGACTTCACACTGGGTGGGCCTCAATTGGCCCGCCTATTTAAAATGGCGGTGCGCCCCCGACCGCGCACCTGCTCTTAAACCTCCCTCCCAATGGGGGGGAAAATTCTGCCCTCAGTGTATTGCATTTCAAATGAAGTAGGTCCTGATAGGAGTTATGCTTGGATTGGGCCATACCCCGTGGATTATCCTGTGTAACTCTTTCGAGTACATTCACAGTTCTTGACTTTTTTTTTGTTCAAAGTCCTGGAGTGGGACATGAACCCACAACCTTCTGACTCAAAGGTGAGGGTGCTATGAACTGAGCCACAGCTGACACCTCTTGGACTAATGATCTATACACTTAAATTATTAACCCAATAATAACCCAAATTGCTAACGACTTTAACAATGTCAATTTTAATAACTCGAATGGTCGTCTTAAATAAATTTCTCTGCCGGGACTGATGGAGCTGCCGGCCAATCCAGTTGGCTAGCAGTGATGGGTGGAAGTCCCACTCGGCCCTTGTTTAACCCACCCACAGCGCGTCATGTCTCTGGGACAGACGTGGAATGGGTCGGCTCCACACTGACTTTGCTTCCGAGATTGTGGGGTTGGGGGGGGTGGGTGGATGCAATCGTAACCCATTGTTCCAGAAGACTATCTTTAGTGCACTCATGAAAATCACTCCCTTTCTGATTTCACTTGAGCAACTCTGCCATGCCCAACTATTAAAATTGAGTGCATATCCCAATCCCACTGTGTTGATAGTCTTTCCCACACTATTTTAATTGTGTCTAGATGTAAACAATGACCATCACCATGCAAACTGTACAAATGGCTAAAAAAAATTAACAAAGGGTAACCTATTCTGTGAAAATCTAATTACTGTTGTGTTGACAAATCATTGAGAAAAATGCCCTGGAGTGTATTTGATGCCAAAATAATAGCATTTACAAAATAAATCTCAACTCTTTTTTTTTATTTCCTAGGCGACTGGATGCCAACCATATCTCTGTCGTACCACCAGACTGCTTCAGCGGGCTAGTTTCACTCAGACATCTCTGGTTGGATGACAACGCCCTGACAGACATCCCAGTCAAAGCTCTGAGCAGTTTACCTTGTCTACAAGCCATGACCTTGGCCCTGAACAGAATTCCTCATATCCCAGACTATGCATTTGGGAACCTTTCCAGTTTGGTAGTTCTGTAAGTAATGTTGCTTTGTTTGCACTGTTGAACACGCATAATGAGTGAAGATATTTCAGTGTAGATATTGGTTCTATTTTGAATAAATAAATAAAAGCAGCACTAAGCGTACCGTGAAATGTAGAAATCATCTGACCTGTCTCGTAGCCAATCTAAATAGCTTAGTCAGTTCAGTTCACTTTAGGATGCCAAGATTGTTGTGCTACGCAGAGGTTTTGTTCAACAGTACATATAAATTAAAATGTTTTTAGTTTGGGTTGAATTTTTTCAAAAAAATTATGACCTTGCAAAATATCTACCTGCTAAAATAATGGGATGCTGACATTTAAGGCTCTATTTCATGTATGATATCTTAAATTACTACTCAAGTGGTACTTGGGACAGTTACCCCTTGCCGTCATTTGTTTAAAAAACTTAAATTCCCTACCGTTTAGTGAGAAAATGTTAAGAGACAGCCAGGTCCTGTTATTGCCAAGGCTCGGTTATAGCTAAACAGTAAGTGACACAGTCAGAAATGAGTTTGATGTTGCCAGTGTAACATCTCTGCAGTCCAGGCACATTCAGAGATGATGGGCTGAATTTTCCCTGACCCCCCTCTCCACTTGAGGTGGAGGCGGACATGGGAGGGATGGGAAGATAGCAGGGGGAGCCATGTAGAAGGGTTTCCCAATGCAGTCCCATCACTGAATAAGTTTCCCAGGGGCGGATAGGCAATTTAAATAGTTAAGGCGCCATTTAGGGATAATTTTGTGGTGGGGCAGTCCCCCCACCCCCGCCCACATGGGAAGGCCATCAGCTTCTTGGAGAAGACCTCCCATGGCAGCCCCTGAGGCCAACAAAGCCAGAGGCCCCATCCCTCAAAGAGGAGCCGCAGGTAGGAAAGGCACCCCCTGATTATCCAATTGGAGGTGTTTCCCCTCTGGTGCAAGGGGTCTGTTGCCTTCTCCCTCTCCCAGTCTCCTACTTGCCTCAGTAGCACCTACCTCTCCCTTAGGATTGATGAGGTCTAGAGATGTCAGATCTGTGATTAGGCCAGCAGCACCTGGAACCTGCCCGCCCTCCTTAATAAGACGGCCAATGCTGAGGCAGCCAATTAGGAAGCCACCTCCAGGAAAACAGCTCCACACGTCTAACTCCTGGCGAGTGCAGGCTCAGGGCCCCCATTTGGTCCTGGCTTCAGAGTCCCGAAACCCACAGGAAAATCCTGTCCGATAACTTTCATCCAAATCTGCATGCTCAGTACTTAGGGCATCTGAACGCAATGTTTGAGTACAGTTTGATACATGCAAATACAGCCTCATGTATTAGAAAGCATGTTAATGACTCCTAGAATGTATTTACATCCCTAACTTCTCATCACAGAACCTAACATTGTGGTGTTGGTTAATTGTAATAGGAGTAATTCAATGACCTGAAGTCACTCTCTCAATCAGTAGCAACTAGACTTCTAGTAATTGTTTTGACTAAAGAGTTTTGATTTTGACCTCTTAAGCTAAGCTTAAAGGATAGTCTTTCATGCCAGTGAACAATAGCAGACTTGAACCAAATTTTTTTTCCTGTAATTTATGTTAAGCTGCAGCCTACCATAACAGCAGCCCTTTCTACCTTTGCATTGTTTACAGGTGACAATTCCCAGTATTTTAAGATACTCAGCATCTGCAACATCATGCCATATGGTTATGTGTTTTTATTTACTCTCCTCTCCTGAAGATCATGACCCAGAACTTCCAATCTCCGGGGGTCAGGGGTGTGCCTTGTACCAGGAGGTACTCCAGAAGGTGCTGGGAGAACCTTCCAGAGGACTGCACGGCAGTTGCTTGGGAAGTCCAAACGTCCAACCAGCAATTAACCTGCACTGAGAGCTATCCAATTCTCCGTTCTAAATCGGAGACTTCAGATGGTTCTGACTTTTTTAGCAGAATAGTTACCCAGAAAAATTAGGATTAAAACCGCTTCTAACTCCTTGGGAACTATAGTACTGACCCCGTCCCTACCCCCCAATGGAACTAGCCCCCTACCACCCAACTACTCCCCCCAATTAATCCCCCACTCCCCAACTACACTCCCGACTTCCCAACTATCCCCCCCACTTCCCCAGCTACCCACCAAACCTGCCAACTACCCCCAACTAACCCCGAACCCATGACCAACCACTGACTTATTCCCCCAAACCACCCTCCCGACCTCCACCTAACTAACCCCCACCCTACTGACTGACCACCTGATCCATCATACCTCCCCTGATTCATCCTACACCTCCCCCCCTCCGCCGACCCATCCTACCCCAACCTCTCTCCCCACATCCCTGACACATCCTACCCCCTCCCCCACCCGGGACTCATCCTACCCTCCCCTCAACAATCCTACCCACCGACCTCACACTTATCTTCTCTCTGGCTTCTCAACGTGTCTGGGACCTTCAAGCCTACCTGCCTTATGGCAGTCAGGGTTGTAAAAAGGGGACATGGCTTCACCTTCCCATGACATTGCTGCACTGCACCAAAGGCCTCGGGAACCCGCTGCGCTGCACTTCTCTCGGAGGTCGGGCGAGAAATGTGCGGCTCCTGACTGAGGTAAGTAAAAAGGGGCGGAGTGGCAATCCGACTGGGATTGCCATTCCTCGAAAGTTCTGGGCCCATGACTCAAACTGGAATTCTTCTAACAGCACTGGTAACCCTCTAGTCCCTCGTCTGCGTGTGTGTGTCTTTGTACCAATCAACAGTAGGGCATCGTTTGAGCCCAGAATCTGATTTAGATGTAAGGTCGTCAATCTAAAACGTTAACTTTGTTTCTCTTTTCATATGTGTTGCCTGAATGGCTGATTTCCACCGTTTTCTGTTTTTATTTCAGGTTTCCAGCATCCGCAGTACCTTGTGTTGATTTTAGCTGATAATTCTGGTGCAGTTTATGTGGTCAGATAAAGCACTTCTTCTAAATTCTAAATGACATATTCCTATTTATGCTCATGACCATACTGGAATCGTCCCTGGTTTGCACGAAATGCGGTAGCGGACGTGAAAAAAGAGGTTTTACATTGTGGCCGCAATGGGGGGGTTTTTGCGCTGTATCGTCCCCTTCCCGCCTCATTAATCATGCAGCCACAGGAAACATGCCAGGTCACTGGCGGCCAGCCTCCGATTGGCCCACCACGCTGTTACCTCACCGCGTCCTCACACCAGGCACCATATTTAAACTGCAGTCGCATGCACATTTCTCAATGCTTGCAGCCAAGGGCAGCTCCAGTGAAGACATGGTCCTGAAAGCCCAAGAAGAGTGCAGCCCTCCAATTCAGTGGTACATCCTCAGGGATGCCTTCTGGATGCCATGGAGGCCCACCACAATATCCTCTGCCCCAGTTCTGGCCTCAGGAGGCCCATCAATCTCACCACTCCAGTTTGGGAGGCAGGGGCAGAGGTGGTCAGTGCCAATGCTAAACACAAGAGGTCGGCCATCCAGTGTAGAAAACGGATGAATGATCTCATCTGTGCTGCCAGGGTAAGTCAACTATCTCATCAGTCTCAACTCACACACTCACAAGCCCATCACACATTCACTGACATCTCACTCACTGCCAGCTCAAGGGATATCATCACTCACTCTCTCAGACACACCTTCACATCTCCATCTGGCCTCATCTCCTCTGGAGATGGCCTCCTCATCCCGTCCTTGGCTCCACTCAGCACACACGCACACCTGGCATCCTTCTCACTTGGCCTGGCATGCACCCTGCTCACACTCTCTCCATCTGTCTTTCTGCAGAACAAGATCATGCACAATCAACGGGAGAGGTCCCAGACCGGAGGTGGAGTGCCGGACATCAAAGTCCTCACTCTGTGCAAGATTTAACATGTTGGAGCTGACCAGCGAGGATGTGGACCGTTCCTGCGGCAATAGTGAGGTCGCTGGCAAGCACCCCTGTAAGGATCCTGCATCACATGATCCCTCTTTCAATGCTAACCTGAGTCCACTGTTCTGTGTTCAACACAGCTGCCAAGCACTAATAATCTCCACTTTCTGTCCGAGGCAAGGATGTCTGGTGCACTCCTCGGACTGCAAGGGATGATGGAGGAGTCCGTCTGCCTTCAGTCTGAGGTGATAGTGCCAGCATACTGACACACCGAGGTCAACACTAGCAGGATGGTGGTCAGGAATGTCCGGCCGATCCAAATCCCTTCTTCCTGTGACTCCTCTGCTCCAGCTTCACAGGCCGAGGGGGAAGCACCTGGCCCACAGCAGGACACCGAAAGCAGGCCGGAGCCCTCCAGGTCTTGGCCCTCCAGAGAACGCCTGCCGAAGTTATCACAGACAGGGCGTAGCAGTCAGCAGGCTGCCTTCACCTCCGCTTTGGGTGTTGGGGAGCACCAAGACATAGTGGCAGGGTTAGGAAGGTTAAGAAGATGTAGCTGCACCACGTGGGCATGGGTGTTAATCACTTGAACTTATTGTAAATAAACTCCAAAGAACGTCTCCCTACCTATGGCTCCTTGTTATGATGAGCAGTGTTCGTGTCACTCAGATGTGAAACCTTGATTCCTGCACAAGATAAATCCAGGTCTATCAGTCCAGGGCCTCTTCCAGTGCAGTGTGTAACTTTCAGAACAAAGTGATGGTCCGGATTCACATTCACTGGACACATTAATGATGCTTGCACCTTGATGGTGCTTTTCATTTCTGCCTGAATGTCGTGGACAGGTGTCACAGCACCTTTGAGGTGGGGTTAGCCTCCCATCACTTCAACATCTGTGTCCGGTGACAGTGTGCTCCTGAAGGGGCCAGGTGCTGAAGACTGACAAAGGATCAGGTACATTTAAAGTTTCATGGCTGTGTCTCCATGATATGACCCTGATCACAGAGCGCAAGTGAGCTGCCCTTGGCCAGACAGGAGTCAGGCATTCACAGAGGCAATGTGAAGATCTATGGACTGTGCTCACTGCATGTCATCATCATCCTCCTGGAATCTAGCGTCTATGAGGGCCTCCCGAGCACACCTGCCTCAGCTGGCCAGTGCAATGGCCTCATCACCGGCATTCTTGCCTTCGAGGACCTCATCATCATCATCCCCTTTGACATCCTCCTCATCGGAGGAGACGTGCAGGTCTTCCGTCTCCTCCTCAGTCAGGTCCTCCCCGCCAGGTTATGTAGTGCGCAGCAAGCGATGATGATGCGCGGCACCCTCTGGGGACTGTACTGCAGTGCTCCACCAGACCTACTGAGGCACCAGAACTTCATTTTCAAAATGCCTCCACCAAAGACTCGTTATACCGTCACTCTGCTGCAGTCTGAGGCCGCCGCACAGGCATCATCAGCCACGTCCTCTGTGGGTAGCCCTTGTCCCCAAGGAGCCAATGCTGCAGCCTCTGTGCACCCTGGAAGATGTCAGGGATCTGAGACTTGCTAAGGATGTAGGAGTCGTGGACGCTCCCTGAGAACTGTGCGCAGACCTGTAGGATGTGTTTGTGGTGGTTGCACACCAGCTGAACATTCAGCAAATGGATGCTCTTGCAGTTGACATAGTTGATTGCTTGTTGCAATAGAGATCTAAGCACCTCTTGAGTGCAGTCGATGGCACCCTACACCTGTGGAAAACCTGAGATCTGCGCAAATCCCAGTGCTCTTGCTTCCTGGCTTTCCTGATCCTGGGCAAAATGCACAAAGTTCAGTACCTTCATGAAGACGGTGTCCGTGACCTCCTGGATGCATTTATGTGTGGAGGCTTGTGCGATCACACACAGGTCACCTGTGGTGCCCTGGAAGGAGCCACTGGTGTAAAAAGTTGAGTGCTGCGGTTACTTTCACGGCCAATGGCAATGGATACCCTCCATGTCCCCGTGGTGCCAAATCCTGCAGCAGCTGGCATATGTGACCGATCAGTTCCCTCAACGTGCGCAGGAACGATAGGCACCGTCTATAGGCCCTGAGTCTAGCGGCGGCTCTCTGTGGATCTTCAGCTGTGTACACAGGAGGCCTTGTCGCCCCTTCACCTTGAGGGAGGTGCTCCTCCCATTGCCCGGCCAGGCGCCTCCTTCGCATTCTTCTACTTCTTCTCTGCTCCCTGTAAGCCATGAGCTTTACCGCTAAATCACCAGGCTCCATGATCCTGATGTTCTGCTCCTGCAGGATCAAAGAGAGAGATGCATGAGTTAGTATACGTATCCTAAGAACCTTGCTTGGTTAAGTCTGAAGGCCCCTTCAGGCAGGCAGGAGAGTGCTGACCAGCATTTGGATGGCCAGTGTGTAGTGCGCATCATGGCTGTCCGAAACCCCACCGATCTCCGGCCCACTGCACTTGACTGATTGGCAGCAGCTTTGCCCACTGGACTACATGCTGTGCTCTCAGCTCAGGTGCTGGCATTCTCTTGCAAGGCAGCGCTGTTAGCTTGAACCATGAGGGATACTGGCCCAAACCTTAATAAAGACATTTCAAGGGGCTCTGAGCACCTCCACCAGTGACTGCACCATGACCACCTTTCGAACCTTTTGAACAATCTCAGCTGCGGAAGACTACTCACTTTTGACAAGCTTTTCCAAGTGCATGGCCGCTTCCACCCATGACCCCCCACTCCCACCCCCACCACCGCCCCCGGGCATGTGCTTGTGCAATTCCTGCAGTCTGTGCACTGAAAGCCCACCAGGAAAAAGCAATTTGCCTCTGTCCCACCAAATGCTGAGTCAATTGAAATGTTCAGCATTGTCATCAACAGATTTTTGTCTTGAAGTCCTACAGGTGATGCTTACGAGCAAGTTTGTGTGCAATGTGGTTGACTCTTAAATGCCCTCTGAACAAGGGCAATTGGGGATGGGCAATAAATAGCCAGTGATGCCCACGTCCCATGAACAAATATAAAAAAAAGCTCACCTCCGCGTTCCCCTCAAAGTTCTGGTCACCAGGTGCACGCCTTTTAAAGGCAGTCGTGAAGCATGTCGTTCTGAAGTCACACCGACGTGGGTGGTAAATATGATGTAGGGGGATGATTCCAGCGAGCATGGCTTTTAACAAGATGCTAAAGTATTGAAATTCGGTTCCTGATCTGCGGCAATGGGAAATGCAGCCCGCCATTGACGGGGGGAGCGGACAATAGCAAACTGGTTTCACGACGGCGCAAAGCCAATTTTTGGCCTTCTCACCATATTGTCCGCTCAAGCCCGCCATGACGCCCACCGCCAGCCCATATCTTTGATAATCACATACCTTCTGATGTCTTTGTTAACAATTGGGCACTAAGAATAAAGAATTAACCATTCTGTTTTCTGGATTAGGCGGGGGAGGTGGGGGAAAGGGGCTGATGTATTCTCTAATTTTCTGATCATATGGCATTTAAAAGAGTCGTATCATAAGAAACAAAACCAATTGCTATATTGAATGATATCTTGGCCAGATCATCTCTGGCGTGTTTGCATTCAGTTTTGGTTACTACACCTCAGGAACATTACTGCAGGGGGTACAGCACAGATTCTCAAGGGAACATGAGCTTAAAATTACAGCTAGACCAGTCAGGAGTGATATTCCACACAAAGGATAGTGGGAATCTGGAATTCTCTCCTTTCTAAGGTTGTAGATGCTGAGTCAATTGAAATGTTCAACGTTGACATCAACAGATTTTTGTTAGGTAGGGGTATCGAGCGATTTGGAGAAAATGGAGTTGAGTCTAACTGCATGGCAGAACAGGCTCGAGGAGCTGAATGTTTGTTCCTTTCCCATGTCTTTTATGCAGTAATGGCAGTATGAACCTCCTGTAGTCTTTAATATTTACAAATGCAGGCAATGCATTTTATTGAAATATTATTTACAAAGGTTGCCAATTTTTCATATTTTTACGATTCCTGTGGAGACCGATAACTTTTAAAAAGAGATATGAAGTTCCCAGCAACTGATGCAAAGGGTCGCTTGACAAGATCATGTTTTTAAGACTTTTTCTCTTACAAACAAATTAAATCATCAACAACGAAACATTAGTTAGTAGGTAAGTAATACCCTAAACTACAGAAAAGATATTCTCCATTAAGTTCTTAACAGAACCTAAAATCCCACATCATGTTCATTGCACTGCACCCTGCACACTGCAGAAATGTTGTCTTGTGCAAATAAAGTCCCAAGCAACTCTTGGCTTTAACAGGACCTCTTCTGTTGGCCCCAACAGTGTGAATCTTCGAGTGTCCATTTTAAAACGGTCTCTTCACTCAATATTGAGAAGAAACCCCCCTCAATTAAAGTACAGCACTTTAATTGAAGGTCAAGCATGTTACTCACTCCAAACTACCCACTAGCCTTGGAACAGTTCCCCCTATGAATTGTGACAAATTTGAAATGCAAAGTGTGTAAGAATCGCATTTGAAAGCCTCTGGGTCGGAACAACAAAACTTTGAGGCATTTTTCTAGTTGCTTCAATCAGCTGTGTAAAGTGGACCATTTCCCTCACAGCAAGACGCTGACTTTAGCAGTGTGGAAAGAGAGAGTATTGATCAGGGGTGATAGAATTTAACCTGAGGAGAAGAACAAGCTAATCTCACCACTCTCACTATATCACCGAGAGATCAAAATTAACTTAAGTGCTAATTTACCAATTTAACTGTATGAAATTGCTTGGTAAATGGGCGAACGGCTTCTTTAGAATAACATATATGAACTGAACAGGACCACGTTAATAGTGTCATTCAAAATTACACTTGGAGCTACTTCTATTCCAGACAGAGCAGCAATGGTTAAGTGTTGCCTTGCTGGCCTTGTTATCTAAGGGATATTGTGAAGAAAACCTGAGGAAGAAGGAACTGGAAAGTGCATCTTAAAAGAAAGCCCAATACATCTCTCGGGGAAGCAGAACCGGAAGGTGCCAGAAATTTGGGAGTTTAATTGCATTGGAGTTAGAGACTGGTTGTAAAAACATTGCTCAAGTCTTTTAACCTAACAGGTTCAACTTTATCAAACTGGTGGGTTTAGAAACTCTTCCAGGTGGTTTCTCTTGATGTTAAAACTCAATTTATACAAAAACTAATTTTAAAAAATCAAAAGAAAAAAAAGATCTATGAGGAATGATGAGAGAAGTTTAAGCATATAGTTCAGAGATTGATTAAGACTCCAGCAAGGTATAAAAATATTAAATTCAAAAATATAAATCCAAAATATTACTTAAAATTAAGTCAGGGAGGTAAGAATGGAGAACATAAAATTACTTTTAATTGATTTAAATATAACACAAGTATTAAGTGAACAAAAGTCCTTACCCGAAGGATTATAAATATTTGGTATGTTCTACCAGGGAAACTTGTAGCATCAAGGACACGAAAGGTCTTTGAAATGAAGTTGGATGCTTTGCTGGGAGAGTTTGAATAGTAGGAAGATGGGCTTTGATGGTCTGTTCTTGGCATTTTCTTCAATTTTTCTTCTGAAGTTAATCAATGTTTCAATGTTCAAATTGATTGCTGATAGTGGGATTTTCGTTTTAATGTGATGCTGCACCTATATTCAAAATATCTCTCATAGAAGTCAATGCAGCTTTCCAATATTAAATCCCTACAGCTGCATATCCAAATTGATTAATGATTTGCAAAAAATGTAGCCCAAACCTATAAATAATATTGAAAATCAATTCCAAATGCTGAAGCTCTGAAATAAAAACAGGCATACAAGGCAGGGTCCGTCAGGATTTCTAAAGAGGAAAAGAAGGTCAACTTTCTGGGTGTAAACCCTTCACACAACTGGAAACTGCAAGTTTAATGACATTAGCAGACTAATCCTAGTTTGGAGTGAAAACTCACACCCTTTTGATATCTGTTTTAACCAAGGCTATGAAACAACAAAGCCTGGTGTGAATCATTTAACATGTTTCAAAGGGAATGAGAACAACTCACATACATCAATTGGTTAATTTAACACCATAGAGCCTGAACAGGATTTGAGCCACTGTGTAAACTTTGGGAGGTGAATCTTCTTGACAAGGAGTAATGGTTTAACATAAACCTGGCATCATTTTCAACCAATGTGAAACCAATTTTGAACATACACATATTTCTGGAGTATCTAACATTTATGTAGCCTTTGTATGACTTGGATGAAATGAGTGTTTGCAATGGCTGAAGCACAAGGTCCTTGCAATGCAATGCAACCAATTAAAAAAAAATGTTTGTTTAAGCCTGCTGCGTGCATTGTCTTTTCCTGACTGTGCCATTAATGTTACCCTGCAGGCATCTCCATAACAATCGAATCCACTCCCTGGGAAAGAAATGCTTTGATGGTCTCCACAGCCTAGAAACTTTGTAAGTTGACCTCTCATTTGTGCCTCCTTTCTTGAATGTTTTCAAAGTATATAAAAAAGGTTGAAACTCAGAGAAGAGACTCAGAGATCATAGAAGAATCAACATATCTTTCAAAGTGAAACACGGCCACGAATGTACTTCTAATGATTCTGTTTTTACATTTGGACGCATGCAACATTTTCCAGCAATGATGGAATTCAATGATATGACAATCTGTATGCATACTTAAAACTTGTGGATATGTTATATCAAATACTGCAAAATAATCTATTTTTGCTGTTTAATTAGTCACCCACTGACATATAAGTGGAAATGGTCCTGAATTTTTAAGATGGTAGGGTTTCCCTTCCACCATCCGAAAAGTTGGTGGGGAACATGTGCCCGCCGACTCTGAGTGCCCCACAGCCATTTCACGCTCAAGTGAGCATCAATTGGTTGCAGGTGGGACTTGCATTCTTCACTTAGGAAGAAGTCCCACCTTCAAGAGCAGCCAGCCAATCTCCAGTCCCTGTAGCAACAAGAACTGCAGCGGACTGAAGAGGAACTTCAGGAGAAGCCTGAGCCTAAGTCCCCAGACCAGAGAACAAGGTAAGCTTAAGGGGTCCCAGGGCGGGAAGGTTAGGGAATGCCTCGGGGGAACACAAAGGGGGCTATCGGGATGTCGGGAGAAAGGCCGGGGTTGGGGTGGTTGAGTGGTGGCAGGCCCAGGGTCCACTAGACCTTTAGAGGGAGGTGCCAGCAGTCAAAAGGAGGCTTCTGATGGAGGTCCCTCTCCCGCCCAAGGTCTAAGCCCATTCTTTTTCAGGCTTCCCCCACACCAGGTAAATCCTCCTGCCAGCCTAAAAATTGAGGCTGGGCAGGAAATGGCCCTCAAGTGGCCAATAATCGGCACTGGGGGCAAGGCCGGGCTCCCTGTCTGAGGCCTTGCCCGGCTCAGTGTAAAATCGCTGCATGGTCGGGGTGGGCAGGAACCTGGAGGGAATCCCATTCCTTCAATTTCAAGCTCCCCTCCACCTAAAACCCGCCAGCGGGGAAGCGTGAAATTCAGGCCATTATAATGTGTGCTAACCATGACAGTACAGTTAATTGTTATCTTAGAGTTTGATCCTAAATATTTTAGATGCTTCGGCTACTTAAGCAATACATGTAGAGCAGAAAATGTATGACTTTTCCCGTGCTGGTTTCAATTCTTGTAACCTAAAGCATCACACAAACATAATTGGAAAGCAATTGAAGACTTCTTTCAGCACCTTCGTGAAGCAAAATGCCAAAGAGCTGAACAGAACAGTTGATACCATCATCTGTGACTATTAACACTACCTTTACAATGCAAGGCCTGTGCATTATTTTGTATGAAAGATTCATATCAGAAGGACATCTCTGGCTATGAATTGCAAGCCCATCAACAAAGTAAACTCAGTTCCATGTTTGTGGGAACAGAAATCACAAGCAACATAGAACGACCACGAGTACGAACATACGAATCAGGACCAGGAGTAGGCCACTTGGCCCCTCAAGCCTGCTCCGCCATTCAATGAGATCATGGCTGATCTGAATGTAACCTCAACCCCACATTCCTGCCTACCTCCAAAAACCTTTCACCCCCTTGTTAATCAAGAATCTGTCTAGCTCTGCCTTCAAAATATTCGGACTCTGCTTCCACCGCCTTTTGAGGAAGAGACTCTCAACCCTCTGTGAGAAAAAAATTTCTCCTCATCTCTGTCTTAAATGAGCAATCCCTTATTTTTAAACAGTGACCTCTAGTTCTAGATTCTCCCACAAAAGGAAACATACTCTCCACATCCACCCTGTCAAGGCCCCTCAGGATCTTAAAGGTTTCAATTATTTTGTGCTCGATCCTTTACTGAACAAACTGCAAAAATTTTGCAAACCAACTTAATAAATCATTATTTTCTTAACTCACTGAGTAAATTAATTTCTGAAATAACAAATGCCAGCCAAGTTCAGTGCATCAAAGTCCAACATAGTTTTAGTCTTTTGTTCAGTATTTCACTTTCTGGAATGATCTCTCTCCCACTATTTAACTGTGGCATCATCTCTTGTGAAAACCATCAGTATGTAATTCGATGCCTCTCAATAAACCAATCTAATTGCTTTCTCATGTACTTGCAAATACCAGAAACAGGAATTTCAAAATCACAAGGGTAACATCGGGCAGAATGTTGCCCTCTTGAAAAATATTCGAAGGGCAGGACCATTTCCAGAGGAAGGACGTCAGCCCCACTGGCAGAGATAGGCATTGTCGCTGCAGGATGGGGACTGCGAGGGCACCTCCATCTTGAGGCGCCCGCTGAGGAGGCTTTAACATTTCTCAAAAAGCAACTCTGGCCACAGCTGCCAGAGGAGAAAACTGCAACTGTGGCTGGCTGATCAATGCTGCTCCAGTAAAGGTGGGGGTTACAATTGCAGGCCCCACAGCCACCCTCCCTTCCCCTCCCCACCCTCCACTCCGACCAGTCAGCAGTAGACCGCCTCCAGGCACTTGCTGCACTGCGCCATCAGCGGGAGGCCACCTGCCACAGGGAAATTCCTGGCAACATTCCCAATCTTATCAGACATGCAGTTAAGTGTTCCAATTGGCCACTTGATTCTGCAATTGGGTAACCTCTGCAGGTGACGACCCACCTCCAATAAGATTGCCTGGAGGCAGGAACATATCTGCCTGCTGATTTCCAGCTCTGTCTTCAAAATTACCACCATGGGACTGGGAAGATTCTGGCCTTGAGTGAAACAAAATGGCTCTCTCCTCTGGCACTTTAGTAGCAGGCCTATGACAGCGTTCCAATGGAAATCAGTCTTCTTCAATGACTCCTACAAATGCTGGATGTAAACAATGACAATTTTTTGTCACTTGATATTGATTTCATCCATGAGGCGCTGTGAGCCATCTGCAGTATTTTCAATATTTCACCACAACCTGTAACCTCATGCCTGGCATATCTCTCATTCTAACATTGCCAACAAACCAGGGGACTAACTACACTCGGTCAAATGCTGCCTTGATGTCAAGGGCAGTCACTCCCACCTCACATCTCAAATTTAGCTCTTTAGTCCATGTTTGGATCAAGGCTGCAATGAAGTCTGGGGCCAAGTGATCCTGGTGGGTAGATGCCAGTATTGTAGCTGTACTGGAACAGCATGGCTGGGGTGTGACTAGTTCTAGAGAACAAGTCTTCAGCATTGCCACCAGGAAGTTATCAGGGCCCATAAGTTTGCTGTATCCATTGCACTCAGCTGTTCCTTGATGTCATGTAGAGTGAATCAAATTGTATGAAGACTGGTTTCTCTGATGCTGGGGATGTTTGGAGTAGCCCAAGATCATCCCCTTGGCACTCCTGGCTGAAGATGGTTGCTAATGTTTCAACTTTGCCTTTTGTACTGATTTGCTGGGTATCCCCATCATTGAGGATGGTAATGTTTATGAAACTTCCTCCTCCAATTTGTTGTTTAACTAACCACCACCATTCACGACTGGGTGTGGCAGGACTGCAGAGCTTTATTCTGATTTGTTACTTTTGGGGTCTCTCTGTGCCTTTTCCAGTGGTCAGGCTTTCTCAATTCCCACTTTCTTACTTCAGCTAAAAGCCCATAGATGCTGGGACTCTGGTTTTCCTGCAGACAAATTCATTGGTTCTTCATTCTGTCCAGCAGATTCTAAGGACCCTTTGGCAGAGTCACATTTCAAAAGCTGTAATCTTCTTCCCATCAGTTTTATTAAGGGTTCAGCTCTTGCACCCATTCAGTGCAATGCTCCACATCAGGGATTTTGCAAGTTGTTTTCCCAGGTGTAGACTGATGTTGTATACTTCCATACTTCATTCAACTGATGAGTTGTCAAGCAGGCAGCTGCTAGCCTTGCCCTGGTTTCAGTACTACTGGCCCCCATTTGTGGTCACTTCAGGCATTACCATCACTGAATCCCCCACCATCAAAATCAGAGACAAATAGGAACTTAACAAACCAGCCATATATAAATATTGTGGCTACAAGAACAGGTCAGAGGCTGGGCATTTTGCAGCAAGTAACTCACCTCCTGATCCCCCAAAACCTGCCCACTGTCTACAAGACACAAGTCAGGAGTGTGATGGAATACTCTCCACTTGCCTGGATGTGTGTAGCATAAACAACACTCAAGAAGCTGGACAGGACAAAACAGCCCGCTTGATTGGCACCCCATCCACCAGCTTAAAACATTCATTCTCTCAACTGCCAATGCACAGTGGCAGCAGTGTGTACCATCTACAAGATGCACTGCAGCAACTCGTCAAGGCTTCTTCGACAGCCTCTCCCAAACCTGTGGCATCTACCACCTAGAGGGACAAGGGTACCAGGTGCATGGGAACTCCCAAGTTTCCCTGCAAGTTACACAACATCCTGACTTGGAAACACACCATCATTTTTTCATTGTTGCTGGGTCAAAATGCTGGAACTCCCTATCTAGTAGCACTGTGGGTTTACTTACACCATATGGATTACAGTGATTTACGAAAGTGGCTCATCACCACCTTCTCAAGGGCAATTAGAGATGGGTAATAAATGCTGGCCTTGCCAGCGATGCCCACATTCGGTGAATGAAATAAAAAACATACTATGGCACTGGAACTCTTGAATTTGATACAAAGGCAATATAGTTCTACAATATCTACAAAAAACAGAAATATATTTATACTTAGCTTTTAGCCCATGAGACCTTGATTTATGTTTTGAAGGATGACAGCAGCACCAGGATTAACAAAAAACTACCTCAGTATTTCAAAAGACAGACAGATTTTAAAAAATATATATGTAAATTCATGCATTCCTTTAAATTGACTAAAATTTGTGTGATAGCTGTTGCGACATTACATATGTATTAAAAGCTTGGAGTGAAAGAGGATTGCAAAATATGAACTGTTTGCACACATGAATATGCCACTATGAATTCATTTGCAATCTAACTAAATTCGTTCTGATCACAACTGCGATGATCTTGTTATATTTCCTAATATTTGTTGTCTAATGCAGAGATTTGAACTACAACAATCTGGATGAATTTCCCGTTGCAATAAAGGCATTAACAAATCTTAAAGAACTGTAAGTACCCTATTCAGTTCAATTCAGTTTCACATATGGAAGATCGTACAGAAATTTATTTAGGGTAACATTGCTCGTTCATTAAAAAAATTTACATACAAATAGATAATAACAATAAAAGAAAAAAATTATCCTATCACAGAGATCTAACTTTAACTAAACTATGTATTAAATAACTATTCGAATGCATTAAAATAATCAGTGAGTCCTACCCTGAGTGCCTATCCTCATCCACAGATCAAATTCCTATTAAAAGTTCTTATAGAGAGGGGCACAAGTGAGTTCAGGAGCCAATTTGTCCTGTATCTGAAGTATTGTAACCTTTTCCCCAAATGCAGCAGTGATATTGAGACAAAGGGTGATTCTCATTGTTCATGGCACTCTTTACTTTTGTCAAAATTCTTTGAGAGCAGATTTCATCAAGAAAGCTTTGCTCATCAAATACCCTTCCTGCCTGGTTCAATAACCTCCATATCCTTCTAAGGCAACAGTACCAGGCAAGGTATCCACAAAGGATAGCAATCTCAGCTACACAGTACAGAAGAGATTCATGATTGCAGGATCTACTCGAAAAGATTTAAATTTTCCGAGATAGTTTAATTGTGTATATCCCTTGCCTTCCACATCTGTAAACCATTCCTTCCATTTCAACTTATCGTCTACTTTGACACCTAGATAATAAGTTGAACGGGGGGAAACTCTGATAGCCTAGGGACATGCACAATGCTATCAGAATTCCAGTGCAGCAAGTAGAAGCAGCTTTATCATTAAAACAATCAAGCAGGCAGTCCCATCCCAGGGTGGGTGGTCTGTTTTTGGATTGTGCCCGGTGAATTTTGAGGCCAACCTTTTGGTCTGCTTTTACAATATTGCTACACATACACTAATGCCAATTCCGCTCTTCTAGTTGGCATTTTCTTTCCCATGTTAAGTGAGCTCTACTATTTAGTTCTATGCATGGAATCTGATAACACTGATCCTGATCTTGAAGCGGAAATGGAAATCAGAAGAGAAAATGACTGAATGAGATACCGTCGCTGCATGTAAAGACTGCTGCGATAACAGTTAATACTTGGGCAATTTGTTCTTTGAGCAGAGTTATTTTCCAACATTTTTCACTTTGGCCTACGCTTGGCAGTGACTACAAAATTTGCTGACTGTAAAACAGCGGAAAAGTAAATTGGCAATGGTTCTTGAGTCCAGGTAATGGTTAAATATTTTCTGGCTCCCACACAAACCTACAAGGCGAGACTTGCTATAAATCAAAACATTTGGGAGTTTTCAGCTGACCCAAACAATGCCATGTTGGACCACTGACTTGCAGTAGCACAGAAGTCAGGGAGGTGTTGAACAAAGGTCAGGTTCCTTCCACAAAAGGGAAGATTAGCTGGAAGAAATTCCAGGTACTATTCTGGCAGGATTCCAGGCAGCTGATCCAAAGTCGTATTGGCAGAAACAGGTTGTCTACAGGTGATGGATAACCTCGGGAGATCTGGAGGGGGTGGGGACTAGAGAACAACAAAAAAAAGGAGAATTAATTCTGACATTTTAAAGAAAGATTTCAAGGTTTTTCATTTTGTAACCAGCACACTTAAAAAAATAATGGGAGAAAGAGCTATGTCATTGTCAATGCTGGATTTGACTTTTCTGATATCCTCTTCATTGACCGCCCAAGCTCCAAACTGCCTAAACCTCAACTCATCCAGAGCTCCACTGCATACCTGTCAACACTGTCCTCCCCTATCTCCATTAGTTCTCCAGCCATCAGCCCTTCAAATTCAAAATCTTTGTCTTCATTTGTATCTTTCCTCTAGTTCTGCATAGCTTAAATGCCCATCCCTTCGCTCCACATTCAGTGACAGAATCTTCAGTAATCTTGCTCCTAGACCTTGGGACTATCTATCCAGATTCCTTCTCCTTTCTACAGCTGTCCTCACTTTCAACTCTCTCTAAAATGTACCTTTTCAACCACTCCTCTGACCACCTCCCCTAATTTCCCCTCCTTATCCCACTTTGGTCTGACCATCACAATGGTATGCTTCCTTCATGTAATGATGCTATAACAATGTAAGTTAGTGTTGCTGTTAGAACCAAATGTTTCTGTGGGGGGATATAATATTCCTATTACAGCAATTCATGTAACAACATCTCATAGCATTTCACACAACAAATGACTTCTGAAAAGCAGCAATTGTTGTGCAACAAATGAAATTTGTTGTTAAAATAGTTATCCTGTGCTTAGGAGCATAGAAAATATGAGCAGGAGTAGGCCATTCGGCCCATCAGGCCTGCTCCGCCATTCAAAGATCATGGCTGATCATCTACCTTTTACTCCATTTTTACTATATCCCTTGATGTCATTAGTAACCAGAAATCTATCGATTTCTGTCTTGAACATGCTCAATGACTGAGCTTCCACAGCCCTCTGAGGTAGAGAATTCCAAAGATTCACCACCCTCTGAGTGAAGAAATTCCTTCTCATCGTCATCTTAAATGACCTGCTCCTTATTCTGAGACCAACACCCGTGGTTCTAGACTAACCAGCCAGGGGAAACATCCTTTCCACACCTACCCTGTCACGCCCGGTAAGAATTTTGTAAGTTTTTGCTTATAGAGTTGGAGGTGAATCCCCACAACATGAAAGGACAAATGAACTTTCTGAGAGTATGTTGATATAATAAAAACTTCTGGAACCCTGAAGTATTGTATGTCATTGTTCATTTGATATAAATTATCTTTTAGGGGGTTTCACAGCAACAACATACAGTCAATCCCTGAACATGCATTTGTTGGCAATCCATCGCTTCTAACAATGTAAGTTTTCTTTTAAAGTTTACTTTTACATGCTAACTTCCAAGAGGGTGGGCTGGGTCGAGGTTTCTGTCACAGTTTTTGTTCCCTTTTTAAAATCGACAAGTTAACAGTCTTCCAATTTGTTATTCCAGGAAATTAATTTGATTAGACATAACTGGCTCCTGGAAGCTTTATGATAATGTACATTATATATTGTATATATGAGTTTATGCTCTTACCTCATTAATTTATGGAAAACTATGGGAAGAATTTCCGATAGGCACTCAAATCTCACTCCAATTATTTTTTGAATGTTGATGCTTATTCTTTTACCTGCTTTTTTCATTTTTATAATATTCCTTTCCTCTTCTATGAGTGTCTATTTACACCTCAAGATCTGTTTCTTTTCCATTCAATTCTGATTATATTTTGTGACTATTTATTTCTAAGTATTGCTTGTATTTCATCAGCTTTGTTAATCTGACTATCCTTTTGAGATTTGGACCTAGACTTTCCCTACCTTCCCCTTGCCCTGCCATACTAGGTTAAATCCTATCCTATTGATATATTTACCTTCCCTGCAAGGACATCAGTATCGCTTCAGTTCAGGTGAAGGCCAACCTTTTGGATAGAACCCTTCCATCCTGCACCAGCTCTGTAGCTGTGAATTAAACTTTATCTTCCTCTCCTTAACCTGTCCAACATCTGGTACAAGAAGCTCTCTTCTCTCTTAGGGAGTCCCTTAGGCTCGAGGATGACTTGCTTCTACTCTGATTGGATGGATTCTGAAATGGCTGATAAACCCAATGTGCGACCTGCAGACTCTGCCACATGCGGAGCAGGTTGTGCTTGGCTTGGGGTGGGGGGGGGGTGGGGGGGGGGGAGAAGACGGGGAGGGCTTGAGCTGTTTTGAGGTGTCTGCTCTCTCCGGGGTCTCCCATGAGTTGGCAGGTATGTTTGATCTCTTCAGGGATGCTTTGAGGACATCCCTAAAGCATTTTCATTGTCATCCTGGGAGTCTCCTGCCACAACCAAGTTCCGAGTAGTGCAGTTGCTTTTGGAGTCTGGTATCAGGCATATGAGCGACATGTCCTGCCCACTGGAGCTGGTTTTGAGTGATTAGCACCTCAATGCTGGTCATGTTGGCTTGGGAGAGGACACTGCTGTTAGACCACTTTTCTTGCCACTGCATTTGGAGGATCTTGCGAAGGCACCACTGGTGGTACTTCTCCAGTACTTTGAGATGCCTATTGTAGGTTGTCCAAGTCTCCAAGCACATAGGAACATGGGGATCTCAGGTTTGAGATTCTGGTCCTCAAATATTATTTAGTTAGCTGAAGACTGAGCTGTTACATTGGACGGAATGATGAGGAGACTTCCTGTTGTCTGCCACAGGGAAGATCATTGCAAGAATCCTCTTCAATTGCTTCCTCCCAATGTCTGAAGAGCTCCTTCCAGACTTGCAGTGCTTTTCATCCATCGAGAGGCACCACAGACATGATCTCCACTCCATGGGGCAGAATCTTCAGGTCGGCGTGAAGGGGCGGGACCGACATGCCGACGTGTAAAATGAAGCGCGATGACGTCGGGCATGCGTCTCGACATCATCACGCACCATCAAGATATTTTGTTCAGCGGGCGCACGCCGGAGTTGGCTGTGCACCTACCGAAATGTCAATGGCCTATTAAGGCCATTAAGAAATTAATTAAAGTAGTTAAGAACGCTGCCTGTCTAACCTTAAGGTTGGTGGGAAGGCGAAGAGCCCAAGCGGCCTTCGTGTTTTTCAGGAAACCTCATCCACGGGTGGAATGAGGTTTCCTGAAGCTTTTATAAAATAAATAAATAAAATTTTCCACCTTTACAAACATGTCCCAACTCATGTGAGACTGTCACATGAGGGGACATGTTTAAATAAATTTTTACATAATTTATTAAACTGTTTTATTATCCATTCAATCTCCCCAAGGTAGCTCCATGCCTCAGGGAGATTGCTGCGCTCTTGCGCGCGCATGTGTGGAAGAGCGCTGGCCCCGACTCTCCCTCCTCCCCCCGCCCGCACAGGTAGCGCTGAGTGCTACTGGCTGTGTATTACGCTGGGCAAGCCTTAATTGGCGCGACCACATAAAATGGTGGCGCAGAGCTGATCGCGGGCAGAGATCAGCTCCACACCCGCCCCCGACCACTCCCACCCAGCCCGCCCGCCTGCCATAGGAAAAATCCTGGCCATGGCAAACTCAAGAAAAATGCAAGGAATAGCACTAACCACTGGACATGGCCTTTCTCAACCTCACAAAAGCCTTCGACTCTGTCAACCAGGAAGTTTTATGGAGTATCCTACTCAAATTTGACTGCCCTCAGAAATTTGTCACTGTCCTTCATCCACTCCATGATGACATGCAAGCCATGTTTCTCACCAAGCACAAGAAGCAACCTAGAGAAGACTGTCCTTGAGATTGTATTTTTCAGTCTAACGCCAGTCTCCTTAAACCCCTTTGCAAGAATTCAAATCTTTCTTTATTCATATTATTGATTTTGAAAGGAGCTATGACTTTACTGTCTTCTACTCCTGTAGCAAGTTCATCTAATCATTCCATGATATCCTTAGCTCTGGCATCAGGGAGCCATTGTAACCTTTGGGACTCAGTCACTGCTGTAAAAAAGAGGGTATCTACACTCCTGACCAGTGAATCACTCACTATTGCAATCACTGCTGCCTGGTAAACAAGGACATTAGCAATATAGACAATCTTGAATAGTCTCTTGTCTCACCGTGCTGCTCTATTACTCAAAACCAACCTCCTCTGAGTTGCTGTCACTGTCAATTACATAGTTGGTTAGCCCTAAAAAAAACAATTAGGTAATTCCAGTGGCACAGATGTTCGCTTCACCTGTGAATCCTGGCTCAATCTGCTTCCTTTGAAGATTGTCACCCACCTCTCTCTTTCCACATCATCCCTGTGTCCTGAACTGTCACTCTTGGGTGACCATGTTCTAGAGAGAACAATCCAGAAATCCTTCTTCCTTTCTAATGCTGCGGAGTTCAACCAGTTGCTGCTTAAAAAAAACAAGAGTCCCTCTGCTCAGAGACTCAATTTTCTGTTAATTAATGCAGATATATTACCTTTGAAGACACTGAAAATCCTCAATAGCCTGCACAATCAGTTTCCACACGCATCAAAGGGATACCCTGCACTGTGTTCCATTTGTGTCTAACATAAAAAATATACACAGTGTTAACCTGAACAGCAAAAATTTATTTCCAAAGGCAAACGAAGGCTGAACTCCTGCTGAGACAAAACTTCACACTATTCTAGCCTCTTGCAGTTTGATATTGAGCTGTGGCTAGCTACTCTGTTGAAGTTACACTATCTTAACTTGCAATAATAGCCCTAGTACCACAGGAAAAATGGCTAATCTGAGAAATTAATAATCATACTTCTCTCAGTGCTCTACTACTGCCTCAAACCAACTTGTACACAAGGTCTAAATAGACAACTTTAAACAACTCCTTGTAATGAAAAACTAAAATATAGTAAATGCAAATAAATTAAAATGTATAAATGAAATCTTTTGTACTTAAGTCCCAATCACTTTGAGATTAAATGCCACATTTTTCTAGCATTTTGCGCTACACCAGCCTCTTGTAGCTCAAGGTTTAAGATGAGGACAGAAGGTGAGAATGCTCATCAGTTAAATAGCCAGGTACTTTCTGTCCCAGGCTCACAGATAGGGACCATTGGCAGTGATGGAATTGTGCTTTAATACGAATCACTACAGTCAAGGGAATAGGGCAAGGAGAGAAATTTGGAGGAGGTCAAACAAATAGGTTGGAAAGGACATTTAAGGAGTGAAATTAGTCCAGTCCAGTAGCACAAAACAAGCAATAGAAAATTGGCAACCTGTTATGAACTGCGCCAGTTTTAATTTTCCATTGATATAGGCCAAAAATCTGTACTAGCTTCTTAAATAAGATTTGGAAAATATTGCCAAGATTTTTAATTTCAAATCACGCAGAAGTGACAGTGAAACTAGTCAAGTCTCCAAAAGGAGCTTGCGCTATTGTTCTATGAACTTCAGTGAAAAGTAATTTGGATGTGGTGAAAAACTAGCTGCCGATTCACTTTGAGCCCATTTTGTGCTACTACGTGGATTGGTTTCCATAAGAACATATGACATAGGAGCAGAAATTAGGCCATTCGGCCCATCGAGTCTGCTCCGCCATTCAATCATAGCTGATAAGTTTCTCAACCCCATTCTCCCGCCTTCTCTCCGTAACCTTTGATCCCCTTACCAATCAAGAACCTATCTAACTTGGACTATCACCCCCTTGGACTTTAGAATCATTTCACAGTCATTAATTTTCTGCTATCTTGAATGGTTATGTGGAGTACTTGAGCCATTTTTTTTCCTGCCTGGCAGAATCATACCATAAATACTGTATTGTAAATGGGTAAAAGATTGCTCTCCAGAGGTCTGTGCATAGTCTGCTGTAGTGAAATTGATTGCAAAATAGATTGGGATGGAAAAAGTGCGAGCCACATCTCCTAGTTCATACCGAGGCTTAGGAAATTATTGTATAGAATATTGTTACAAATATGAAGTTTATTAGAATGTTCGTTTGCGACTGTCCCTTTAATTTAGGATAAAAAGGAGGAAGGAAGGGGGTCACGTAACCTGGTCTGAACTCTGTCCTACAACAAGCTTGGGTGGCTTGGTGGTTAAAGGCTAAAGAGGAGGGGAGGGGAGGGCAAGTTGTTTAACTGGCAAGGTGTTCGCAGGTGTAGACATGGTAGGAGCATCTATGCTGACTATAGGTAGACTGTTAGTCTCCAAGTCTCACAGGAAAGAGTTAGAAATGTCAGGTTTTGTAAATGAATACTTTTCCAAGATAGAATGGAGCTGGGGTTCTAGAGGATAGCTAACTAGCATTTCTACCTGGATACAAGGCCCAATATGATTCGCATTGCCATGGAGATGGACTTTGAGAGGGTATGGGTCCATAGCAAACCATTGTAGCATTGGCTTACATGGATCTCTAAGGTACTACTGAACCTGACAGAAATAAGTCAGCCTGCAAGAAGCTGAGAGTGAGAGAGAAAATAGAGAGATAGAGGCAGCCAGTCCTGCACCTGACACAGATAGAATGCTGTCTTCACTATTCAGCACACTGAACGCAGGTGGGAGTTCATGCTCAGATTGAAGAGACCAAGTTTGTGAGAATTTAAATGAGGCTGGAAGATTAGCCTAGCTTTGACCATGAGGAGGAATATCCAAGTTAACCCTGATCCAGTTCAGGGATTACAAGTTACCAGGCTGGGAAAGGGAAAAGGAAGCAGGTCATTGGAAGTTGAAAATGGCTTTGGACTGGTTCCTGGAGATGAAGTGTCCACTTAAGGGATAGTGTATTGTAAAGTATAACCATGACAGAAGATTTTCAGTCATTTTAATAGTTAAATGGGGGAAACGTTTCCGTAGTTTAGTGTATAAGTTGCCTACTGACTAATGTTTAGACAATGTGACAGTAAAATCTCGTCATGTGATCCTTCCAGTCAGTCACTGGAAATTGAAATTTTTACAAGTCATCGGACTCTACGGGGTTGTTACAATATTCCTAGTACATTAAGGACATATTAAACTGCTTTGTTAAAAATATGAAGTTAATAGAAGTAAAAAAATCCCAAATACAAAGTCTAAAAATTCAAAATATTAAGGCTGAACAAAACTTTATTCAGTAAAATAAAAGCAAAACACTAGATGCTGGAAATCTGAAGTAAAAACAAAAATGCTGGAAAAACTCAGCACATCTGGCAGCATCTGTGGAGAGGGAACAGAGTTAACATTTCGAGTCCAATATGACTTAAGAGCATTTTTGTTTTTATTTTAGATGATATGTTATTTATTAAAGCTTTATTTAGCCCTGTTAAATTTTGCAACTCATTAGTAGTCTAAGTTTGGCTGATCAAAGTCAAACGTGAATTGAAAGCTCAGAACATGAAGTTCTTGAGTCAATAACTATTCCAAAAATACACTGTTGAAAGCATCAGTGCGATGTTTTTTCTTTGCAGCCATTTCTATGACAATCCCATTCAGTTTGTTGGAAAATCTGCTTTTCAACATCTACCTGAGTTACGTATACTGTAAGTATATCAGTAAAATTATACCCTCATATCCTTGAGATCTTGTGAAAGATTTATAGGCCAAAAATCTACATTCGCCTCTTAAATATTAATCCCATTTCCCTTTCTAGCTCACTTAATGGAGCCACAGAAATAACTGAATTTCCCGACCTTACTGGAACCACAAGTCTAGAAAGTCTGTAAGTTTTCCAAAATCAAAGTTTGAATAAGTTTAACTGACATTTCACAATATATTTACAAGAACAAATCTAATTGGATATTTTTATTTACCACGAGTAACATCTCTTATTTTGTCAGGACTCTGACAGGAGCACGAATTGCCTCTCTACCAAGCACTGTTTGCAAGCAGTTACCAAATTTGCAAGTTTTGTAAGTTATAGATGACTCAACTATTGCCTATCGATAATTACCGGAATTTTTAAAAAAATGGACTTAACCTCACAGGCAGAATTTTTCGCTCAGCGTGCAGGCGCGCGCCCGACACGCTCGAGCATAAAATAGCACGTGATGATGTCAGGTGAGCGTCCTAATGTCATCGTGCACTTGCACGATATTTCGGTCGGTAGGCGCGCTTCCAAGTTTAGCACGCAGCCGCCGACAATTAAGAGGGTTATCAAGCCCACTAACGGCACAGCGGGGGGGGGGGGGGGCAGGCAACCTAGGCAGCCTTTGCATTTTTCAGGAAACCTCATCCAGGAGCGGGATAAGGTATCCGTCATTAAATTAAAAAAAAATATGTTTGGGCAGAATTTTCATGTTGTATATGTTCAGGTGACTGTTTCTGATGCGTGGGCATTTTGTCTCGGTTTTTAAAATCTTTATTTTTTGTATTTAAATTCTTCAGCTCCCTGAGGCAGCTCTCTGCCTTCGGGGAGCCTTCATTCTGCATTCCCCCGTGCCTGTGTTGATTTCAGCGTTCGCCCTCCTCCCGCCCTCAACCCAAGCAGCGCTGATCGTATCAGCGCGTGCTTCAAGCTGGCTGGCCATTAATTGGACCCGCCCACCGAGCTGAAAATTCAGGCCTAGAAAACTGTCAAGATCTCTTCATCCAAATGCATTATCATTTCTTTGTTTTGTTATAGTCCTGTGACAATGACCTTGGAAAAAGTAAGCTGGTGTCTTGTCTGGAAGTTACCGTGCTAAATAATTGAATTCATGGGTGACTTTTTAAAGAAATCTATGCCATCAGACCTCAGGCTGCCTTGAAGTCTGGGAACCTGGGCAAACTACTGGAGGGCTGCTGCTGATTGTGGAACTGTGGGGTATAAGTTCATCATTGACTTCAATTAAACAGAACAGGTATTTTACCAGTGGTTGGTGACCCACCTGACCTTGGGCCAATTGAGCCCTTAAGCCATGTAACGAGACCACCAGGTATATCCTGTCAGCATCTTTGCAGGGTCGGCAGAAGAGACCTTCTGATCAGCCACCCTGTGTCTGACGGAAGGCCCTTCATTTCACAGAATCACAGAATCGTTAAAGCGCAGGAGGCCATTTAACCCATCCTGTCTGCACCGGCTCCCCATATGAGCTTTATGGCTTAATGCCATTCTTCTGCCTTTTCCCCGTACCTTTGCACATTGTTTCTATTCAAATAATCATCTAACACCCTCTTGGATGCCTCGATTGAACCTGCCTCCACCCCACTTCCAGGTAGTGCATTCCAGACTCAAACCATTCGCTGTGTGAAAAAGTTTCTTTTCACGTCACGTTTGCTTCTTATGCAAAATCACTTTAACTCTATGCCCTTTCATTCTCGATCCTTTTACGACCGGGAACGGTTTCTCTTATCCAGCCCCTTCATGATTTTGAGCACCTCTATCAAATTCATCAGCAAGAGCCTTCTCTGCTTGAAGAGCAATCCTCCCCCTCCCCCTGCCCCTCTCCCTCTCCCTCTCCCCCCCTGCCTTGTGATTGATATCCCCACTCTGCTGAGCTGGCCCCACTCACCTGTTTTCCGTGCCTCCAGCAATGCTTCTGGTCCAGGGCCAGCTGCAGTCCCAGGAGTGGCCACTGCACCCAGTGGTTGCTAGGGCTGAAGAGCTGCTGGTCCTCTTATTGGCCAGCAGCTCTTGAAGACGGGACATACTGCTGCAGAAGGGTTGGAAGCTAAGACTTCAGGCAACTAACTACCTGAGCAAGACGAAATAGGTTCTTGGCTTCAGTGTGGGTGGAGGTGGGCTAGCCCCTGACTTTCCAGCTGACAAGTCAGAGCCACTGTCTTTGTGTTAAACCTTGGTGCAGGTTTCTAGAGAAGAGCAGAGAACATTAGGGAAACCGGTGTACATTCATTACTACATAGGAAAACTGGTGGCAGGGAGGGCGCAGTGGTGGTGAGTTTTGCCTTTGGGCAGTAGTCAACATTTCTATTGAAGTTGAAGTCATTGGAATCATTGAAAATAAAAATTGGGCAAGATGTAAATCTGACTGCCACTCTTGCCCAGGAGTGGAATTGCATTTTTAATGCTCCTGGTGATTTCAAATTATGTCATCCACCCACTTTTAAAAATGAACTCCAATCGTACTCCCAACTATTATGTGTTAACTGTATTTATGCATCTGAGTTGGCTCCAGTGTTTTGGGCTGGGTTTTGATGGTGGTGGTGGGGGAGCATTGATAACAAATTGTCAGTGTTTGCCGTCATTACCCCTCTTAAACTGTTGGCAACTTCAGGAAGTCGGGCATGCGCAGATTAGTGTCTGAAGTTACAGTCTGTCACTCAGGGCCCTGACACCGACTGCGCTATAGTGTCCTCCCACCCACCCTCCCCCGACCCAGACCCTGACCCAGTAATCACTGAAATCAGCAAGAATTTCAACCTTCCTGTTCCAACATCACTATTAGAAGCCCCCTAAAAAGTAGCACATGATTCAATCAGGTGCAACTGGGTTTTTAAAAGCAATGTGATGAATAAAATTTGATGAGCAACAGAATTTGCCTGGGAAAAATTAATTTTGTAATCATGGGGTGCTGCTAAATAATTGATTAGTAGGTTTTTTTTAAAGCTGATTTCTTTTTAAAAGTTTTTTTTAAAGAATATATTAGTTCCTACCTTCACCCTCTGTGTCTATCACAATCTTTAATTTGCTCCATGTGCAATAATTTTTAAAGTGATTTTATTACAATCCTTTTTGTTTCCTGGTTGGGTGAAAAATCCTTTAATGTGATTGGCTGCTTGGACAGCCTGATGATGTCACTCCAGCTCCACATTGGGAATGCCCAGAAAAGAGTCAATTGCAGCAACAGGGGTAATAGGAGTCAAACTCTTCCCCCGAGCCCTTGCTGTGCCATTGACCGTAAACTCCAAACAAATGAGTGAGACACCTAGCTGATGAAACAATAACCTACTTTTTAACTTTTTTTTTAAATTGTGTGAAATTGTGTTTAACAGAGATCTGTCTTACAACTGGATCAAGGAACTCCCAAGTTTCTTTGGCTGCCAGAAGCTTCAGAAGCTGTAAGTTCAAAAGCCTATGGTGATGGAAATACATATTGTGCTGCTTTTAGCAAACATGAGTTAAGAGTTCATCTGTCAACTGATGGCAGATTTAAGAAAAATCCACTTATTTGAATGCACCACATTTTTTTGATCTAGTTAGAATTCGATTCCCATAAGAAATACAAAGAGTGTCCATCCAAAGAGTGTCAAGCCTGATTATTAAACTTCATTCCTCTATCTGTTTGCATCTCCAGTGACCTGCATCACAACAAAGTTTATGAAATCCAGCACGGCACTTTCCAACAGCTCACTGCCCTGCGATCGCTGTGAGTATCCCACCTGTTCTGTTTCGATGGATTTGTCTCAATACCATTAATAAAATCGTAGGTTTACTTTGGGTGTCAGTGAGAAAAATTAGTCAACTTACCAATTATGAGGCAATCACATGCTTCTTTATCCAAAAATGATTTTAAAGTCATCTTATATTTTGAAAAATGCAAGAACAATGCTTGTTTGTTTGCAGCTTGAAAAATTGTTTTGCACACTCTGGGGCAGAATGTAGAATGCGTTGATTCTGTTGATTGGGTGTAAAACGGGCGAAGCATCCCTGTAGTCCCCAATAAGAGACAGGTCTTTGTCAAATTTAAATGTTTAGGAAACCACCCTGTGGATACGGGTGGCCAGACACCCACAAGAACCCCAAGGTTTCTCACTCTAGCCACCCACTCTACTCGTAAGACTAACCTTCCAGCTGCTGCCAGTGGCTTACGCAGCTCGAGTTCCCCATCCTCATCTCCCATTGTCCTGGCCAACCTTTATCCCTCAGCCAGCACTCAAAACCTATGTCCTAGGCATTTATTTCATTCATATTTGTGAGGTCTTATCGTGCACAAATTGAATGTCTCTTTTTCTATGTTAAAACAGCGACGAGACTTCATAAGTGCAGTGTTGGCGGTAAAGTGCTTTGGAATGATATGGGATCTTGAAATATGCGATAAAAATGCAAGCCTTTTGCTTTCATTTACAATGCAGCAAACACACAAATGCACTAAATGCTTGAGTCATACAGAATGAAGAGTCATACGGACTCGAAACGTTAACTCTGTCTTTCTCTCCACAGATGCTGTCAGACCTGCTGAGTTTTTCCAGCAATTTTTGTTTTTGTTACACAAATGCACTAAATGCTTTGGGGATGAATTGGCTGGTGGTGGGGAAAGTGGCTGGTGCAAGTGAGCCATCAAATAGATTACAGAAGGGTTAAAGATGAAGAATGATAGGTGAAAATGGAATAGGGAGCATGCTTAAAGACTGTTTACACCTCATTCTCATAGGCTGCTTGATACCCCTCAATGACTTCTGAAACCCCCCACAGTCCATGAGGATGTAGGAACCCGATGAAATTTTCATGCCCAGATGGATGTCACCTGCTTTAGACAAGTCCTATCCATTCGCATGGATCAGAACTAGCATTCCTTAAAGACATTTGTAGAGATCACTCAGATAAAGCTTGAAAAAAAACAGACATGTGGTTAATTTTCAGGGGGTTTTAAAGGGGGATATGGGGGAAGCGTTCTTCCTATGCCTCCACAAAAATCCTGCGATCCATTGACTAGCTTTCTGCTGCCGATAATCCTAACACTTCCGTTTGGGAATGACTTGTCAGCCCTGCTTTGAAGGTGAACCACAAGAATCCTGCTCCCCACTCTTTCCCCCTTCCCACCCTATCTTCCCCTCACTTCAGTCCAGTCAATATGCTGCCTTTTGATGCATGTTTAGTACTGGCTCCTCACTGATTCCATTGAACGGAGGCCTGGCCATGAACATGTGCAGGCCTGGTGTACTCCTATAGGCAACTGCTGGGCTCTCTCCACCTACTGCCAAAGAATGAAGCTACTTAAACATTGTCCCCTTTATATCTGTTCTTTAATAGGTCAATTGGAAGCAATGTCCTGTGTGAAGCATTTGAAATTGTTGCATTGCTTAAAACACTGGATAGTTCAACCAATTTGATGCTAAATAATGTTAGCAGCACAATGGATCTTGGCAATGCTATTTAACATTGGAGTAGCACTTTCTAATCCTCTCATTAGCCGTGGTGCAATTAACGTCAACATGTTTCATGGCACGTTTTTTTAGCCCAGCCGCAGGAAAGTCAGAGTTGCTCTCATTTTATATCTTACGGTGAAAAATGAAATGCAAAGATCTTTCCCAAACTGTTAGTGGTCTAAATGGTCGTTGTGGCTTTTCCTGCATTACTCACTCACTTTTCCAGAACCGCTTCATCCAATTCAGGGCCGCGGGCAGTTGGAGCCTACCCCAACAGGCAATGACCGCTAGGCAGGGTACAACCAGAATGAGACACACTCGCACAAAGGCACACACACTGTGGGGGACAATTTACCGTAGCCAATCCACCTAATGTCTTTGGACGGGGGGAGTAAACCAAAGAACATGGTGGAAACCCACGCGGACACGGGGAGAATGTGCAAACTCTACACAGACAGATACCCGAGGTCAGGCATGAACCCGGGTCCCTGGAGCTGTGAGGCAGCAGCGCTAACTACTACCCCTTTTCCTGCATTACAATTTTAAAAAACATATTACTCTGACTGTGTTAAGTCATAGGAAGAGGAAAGAATTTCCTATTTAAACACCCAGCAAAAGCACACTGTGGAGGCATGATAGCACAAAGGCCAGGAAGATTACCCCAGTTAAGCCAATTTGGCTTAGTGACACATTATATATGATTCACTGCGTTATTAGGAAGTGTATCTAGAATTTCTATATCCCATAACTAATATGAAGGCAAGTGTTCACAGCCTCCGTGTTAAATCCTCCATCCTGGGATGAAACCATTTTGTGCACCAGAACAATTATTGGGACAGGATCTAGTTAATGCCCACACTAACAGATCACATCATTCGCATAAAAAAGGGGAAAATACTGCAATTACACAGCAGGCTTGCAGCATCGACGGAGAGAGAGAAACAGAGTTAATGGGCTGAATTTTCGTTTTTGGGCCAGAATGCGGACAACTGGAACATTTCTGTGTCCTGAACCCTCATCATGTTGGCATTTGTAGCCAAAGATGATGGCCAATTGGTGGCCCAGTGGCATGTTCATGTCTAACTAAGGACAGCAGGTGGTGCCTGAGGCCGGAGCTGCCATCAAATGTAGGAAAAAGAACGGGTGCCTCAAAATGGAGGTGTCCTCTGATGAGTTTTCAAACTTCACAAGACAAAGAAGCCACAGTTGCTCAGCCATCATTGCATGGGGAGAGCTGTGGCCCTATGGCAATTGCAGCTGCATAACTGGCTCCTGCCAGTGGTGGATGGATAGCTGTCACCCCTCCAAACTAGCCTCTCTTCCAAAATGGCCCAGAGGCAGGAACATCCCAACACGCCCCTCTCTTTCACCCACATGTACCCACCTCCAGTCTGGCCTCCTCAGTCCAACAAAAATTCAGTCCAATGTTTCAGGTCACTGAAAATTCAAGATCATTTTTAATAGAACTGTACAATTTTTAAAAAAAGCGATCTACTTAGGCCCAAACCCTTTTAAATGTTTTCCTTTTTTCAGAATTAAGAATCTCTCTATTTAGACCTGACAATTTATTATGGGAGGAAAATTACTGGAATTCAGTTTCAGGGTCTCATGTTCTTACGCCAAGTCCACCTGCTGCACAACAAGCCACACAGAAGTTTGTTTCAAATTCTGTTGTTAAAAATAACAAAGCTCAAATCTTCCCATGTTAGAAGGTCACACCCTTTTTCAAATGTAGAGAAAGGTACTGCCGCTTGCTGTGAAACTTTTCTTGGAATACATACAGATAGATATAATGGTGACTCCCCTCAACTGTTTTTTTTTTGGGGGAAATGAAATATCCCATAATCCCAGATATTTTAGATAAGCTGGGACCTTGAAGTAAAATGAAGGTGCTGAAGGACTGTGGGTGCATTCAATCATGTTATTGTGAACTCTGCAATTTCTGTTTAAAGCCTTCTTTGAAAATTAGAAATTCAGTTACTAAGGAGAAGAATGGCAATCTTTTTTATAGAAAAATGTTTTGTGTGATTTGATTGAGTCACCATCTGTGTATATTTGTGATTCTCTTGAATGGTCATTCAGTGATGGTTGTTTTAGAAGTCTTCAGCAGTTTCGTACTGGTAATTTTTTAACTTTCTGCTTACTTTTGATTTGCCCATTCCTTTTTGGTCTGATGCTTCCTTTGAGACAGCAAAGTGTGATGGCAAAAGTATGGTGTTATAGGAAATCTATGCAGTTGCAAGATTTTCACAACATTAACCACGTTATACCTACAGGCAAACTGGATGGGTGTTATTTTTTGAAAATTCATTTACAGGATGTGGGCATCGCTGGCAAGGCCAGCATTTATTGCCCATCCCTAATTGCCCTTGAGAAGGTGGTGGTGAGCTGCCTTCTTAAACCGCTGCAGTTACTGACAAGTTTGATTAAATGAAAAAAACAGAACGTTAATGTTCACTTCCATAAAGGGAGCATGGTGGTGTAGTGTTCAATTGTTCTGTCTTTGATTAGGAGAGTCTGGTCTTTGCACACTGTGCTTGATTGGTTAAGCCTGGGCGTGAACTCAGAGCTAAGTAAGCAGAGAAGCTGCTAGAAACTAGGGCTGGGTTAAGCATGAGTGCAGACATTTTGTGATTGTAGTGATATGATAAAACTCTTGTAAATAAAACCTTTTGCACACTCAGAAACTATTGTCATCTCTGCATTGCTCTGAGATATAAAATATATAACAGATCAGCAAAATACAACAGGTGGCATGGAATTGAGAAATACAGATAGTGTTCTTATTCCAATCTAAGATCACAACCTGAGCCGACTTCCTAATCTCAGCCATCTGTATATGGAGGCATCAGGCAGGAGAGGAAAATCACATCAGGTTGCTCCAATAGGCCACCCTCATGCGCCCCCTGGGTCAGGCACAAGAGCAACGGTAGGAGTCAATGCTCACTACACTTAGTAAGAGCTTTAGGAGGGACCTTGTAAAAAAGTAATGGAATACGAGAATAAGCGCTCTGGAAAAACAAAATGTTTACAGAAACAGTCCATTTAAAATTGTTCTATTCCCAATGAAATAGTCCAGAGGCTAATCCATAAAAACATGCAAAAGTTCACTATTGCTTTGGTCTAAGACCTTGGCTTAACCAAAGACTTAACCAACCCTGTCACAGAATATTTCCTCTAGCTGGAATAATTGTATCACTTCTAAAGAAAAATGCCATAAAGATATTCAGTTAGTTAGAACACAATCTATATTTCTCAATTCCAAGCCACCTGTTGTATTTTGCCAATTTGTTATACATTTTATGGGGAGAATTTTCTCCCCGTCGGGGGGCGGGGGGTGGGGGGCCAGTCAGGAGCAGGCGCGGAGCCGATTGCCAACCGCGATGGGCTGCGCACCGCCATTCTACGTGGGCGGGCCAATTAAGGCCCACACAGCATGACTCGCACCCGGAAGCGCTCAGCGCTACCTGTGAGGGTCGGGGAGGAGGGAGAGTTGGGGCCTGCGCTATTTCGCGCATGCGCAGAAATCTCCTTGAGGCACAGAGCTGCCTCAGGGAGATTAACTTAAGTTTTAAACGTGGAAAAAATAAAAAAATAAAATTAATTCAGACATGTCCCCTCATGTGACAGTGTCACACGAGCTGGGACATGGTTATGAATTTTCATTAAAATTTATATTTAATTAATGAAACCTTCAAGAAACCTCATCCCACCCGTGGATGAGGTTTCATGAAAAATGCGAAGGCTGCCTGGGCTCTTTGCCTGCCTGCCAACCTTAAGGTTGGACGGGCAGCTTTCTCAATAGGCTTAATCCGTTCATTAATGGCCTTAACAGACCTTTGACAGTTCGGCGGGCGCGCAGCCAACTTCGCTGCGCGCCTGCCGAACGGAAGATCAGAATGACACGCGGTGACGTCGGGATGCACGCCCAATGTCACTGTGCATCATTTTACACATCGGTGTGCGAGGGTGGGCCCCGCATGGTGAGCAGAAGATTTTGCTCTGTACCTCAGAGCAATGCAGAGATGAAAATAGTTTCTAAGTGTGCAACAGGTTTTATTTACAAGAGCAGGTGGAAATTAAACACTTGGCAAATTTGCCTGCAGATTTGCATTTATCTGGGTGAGGCATTCAAATGCTCCCTGTGGGTAAAATGATAAAAGATTATTGCTCAGATTTTCATTCTAATCAGGTGGTAAGACTGAAACAGTCGATTTTATTTGGTGCAAAAATCAAGACAGTTGACTTACTAATAGAGGCAATCCACTGGAAAACTGTGTCAAATTTCATTTTTTTTACACATGTAAGAAGGCCTACTAAGCAACACACTTGCATGGCTAAAGTACCTAAGCAAAAATAAATTGCTCCATATTGTGTTTTCTTTTTTAATTCATCAGTGCGGGTTAATTTTATTTAAAGATAGATTTTTAAAATTTAGTTTTAATTGTTTTTGAGTGTGCACTAACATATAAACTGTGCCCTACAGCAATATATCTGCAGGGCCAAGACAACCCCTAAATATAAATTACTGCCAAGAATGAGTTAAGCAGCTGGCATTAGTCACAATTGTTTGTTGGCAGAAATGGGAGCTTTGATACCGATGAAAGCAATAACATTATTTTCCGTCTGGCAGTGGTGATATAGCTTGCCATCAATATGTTTCTGATTTTAGACGTCATCTGCCAACAGTAAGGAAGGGTTTGCCAGGACTCAGTGAAAGGCGGGTGGTTGTTATAAGGGTGGGTTAATGGTATCACTGACAGTTAATCTTCCAACTCCTTTTCTAGGCACTACTGTTGGTAGAAAAGCCAGATTTTAAAAAAAACTGAGAACAACTTGAGAACTTTTGAAAACAATTATTAACTGGAGATCTCCTTTAGGGACAGCAGATTACAGTCACATATGAGAGACTCTTGGGCAGAATCTCCAGGTCGGCGAGCGGGACACGCGGAGACATCAGGCGTGCATCCCGACGTCACTGAGTGTCATGTAGATATTCAGTTTGGCAGGCATGCACCGGAGTTGGCTGCGCACCCGCTGAACTGTCAAAGGCCTATTAAGGCCATTTAAATATCAATTAAAATACTTCACTGAGCTGCCCGTCCAACCTTAAGGTTAGGGGGCAGGCAAAGAGCCGAGGCGGCCTTCGCATTTATCATGAAACCTCATCCACGGGCGGGATGAGGTTTCGTGTCGGTACTTAAAGTTTAATAAAATTTTTCAATAAAATTTATTGACATGTCCCAGCTCATGTGACACTGTCACATGAGGGGACATGTCTTAAAATTTCTCTTCTGTCTTTATTAAAATTTTTAAAGATCAAACTAATCTTCCTAAGGCAGCTCTTTGCCTCAGGGAGATTTCTGCGCTTTTTCACGTGCATGCGAAATGCGCAACATGAAAGAACATAGGCCCTGACTCAGCCTACTCCCCCCGCCCACACAGGGAGCACACAGCGCTTCCGGGTGCACGTTATGCTGGGCGGACCTTAATTGGCCCGCCCACGTAAAATGGCGGCACGCAGCCAATCGCGGGCGGCAATCGGCTGCACGCCTACCCACGCCCACTCCTGTCCAAGCCCCCTCCCCGAAGGGGAGAAAATTCTCCCCATTGTGTTCTTTATCTCTGGGTCACCACTAAATGTTGCCCATCTGAAAATGTTTGGCCATTGTCTGATGATAGGATTGCTCTCAGTCGTGATCCTTCCCAGTTAGACTACCTGCTGACTTTCACCATTTAAGTGCACATGTAGTCACTTAGCTGTGATTGCAGACAGTGTCCATACTTTCCACAACCAGATGAAATCTTTTCAACCAAGAGGCAAACATCTTTCTCTCCCTTTTCCCACCCTCCACCCTTTTCCTACCCCCCACCCTCAGCACTCACTTAGAAGACTGTGCACAGTTCTGGTCTCAACATTGCAAAAGGATATCAAGGCGTGAGAGAATTTTGCAGTTCACTACAGCAGTCAACACAGCCAGAAATAGGCAAAAGACCTCTAGCATTTTTAAATGACTAAGCAGGGGAAGGATTTTTAGCCCCTGATAGTTGCAGGCACGGAATTCCGAACCACCGTCTGGTGTGCCGGTTCCCCAGCTCCATCCCACCCCTGGACCATTTTCCCAGAGATGGGATGGAGGCAGGGCGGTGAGGGGGAGGTAGGTTAGGGAGGGGGTGGCAGGGCTACCTGCCCACAATGGCAGGTAGCTGGCACAACTAGTGAAGTGTCAATTAAAGCTAGAGGCCAACTGTAATCTTTGATGTCCAAGTGAACCACCAGAAAAGACAGGGCCTCAGTTTAATGTCTTTTCGGAAAGACAACACCTCCAACATTGTTACACTCCGACAGTACTGAAGTAGCAGTTCATATGTTTAAATTGTAGCGTAGGATTTTAATCCACAATGTTCTGACTCTGAAGGAACAAACTAAAGCAAGTTAGGCAACTAAGGCTGGGGAAATAATAATGGGGAACCAGGAAATGGCAGAGGATTTGAATAAATACTTTACATCATTCTTCATGGTAGAAGACACTAATAGCATTCCAAAATTACTAAATAATCAAGGGGCAAAAGGGGGGCCAGGAAATAAATACAATAACCATCACTAAAGAAAAATTACTAGGGATACTAATGGGGCTAAAGGCTGATAAGTCCCCTGGACCTGATGGGTTGCATCCTAGGATATTCAAGGAAGTAGCTACAGAGATAGTGGATGCACTGGGAGGAATCTTCCAAGAATCCTTAGATTCTGGAAAAGTCCCAGAGGATTGGAAAACTGCCAATGTACACCCTTATTCAAAAAGGGATGGAGACAAAAAACAAGTAACTAGAGAGCTTAACATCCGTCATTGGGAAAATGTTAGAGTCAATTATAAAGGATGTAATAGCAGAGCATTTAGAAATACATAATCTAATCAAGCAGAGTCACCATGGCTTCATGAAGGGGAAATCATGCCTAACAAATTTATTAGAATTCTTTGAGGCAGTAACAAGCAGGATGGATAAAGGGGAACCAGTAGATGTGATATATTTGGATTTCCAAAAGGTGTTCGATAAGGTACCACACATAAGGCTACTTAATAAGATAAGAACCGATGATGTTGGGGGTAGTATATTAGCATGGATAGAGGATTGGCTAACTAATAGAAGACAGAGAGTTGGGATAAGGGGGGCATTTTCACTCCACTGTAACTAGTGGAGTGCCACAGGGATCAGTGCTGGGCCAAAATTATTTACAATATATATTAATGACTCAGATGAGGAAAGTGAATGTAATTTCAGCAAGTTTGTGGATGGCACAAAAATAGGTGGGAAGGCAAGTGGTGAGGATGACACAACAAGTCTACAGAGGGATATAGACAGGTTAAGTGAGTGGGCAAAAACTTGGCAGATGGAATGTAATGTGGGAAAATGTGAAGTTATGCATTTTGGCAGAAAGAATAAAGGAGCTGAATATTATTTAAATGGAGAAAGACTGCAGAAAGCTACAGCACAGAGGGATTTGGGAGTCCTCATGCATGAATTCCAAAAAGCTAACATGCAAGTTCAGCAGTTAATAGGAAAGGCAAATGGAATGTTGGCCTTTATTTCAAAGGGAATGGAGTATAAAAATAAGGAAGTCTTGCCAAAACTACAGAAGGCACTAGTTGGACCACACCTAGAATACTGTGAGCAATTTTGTTCCCCTTATCTAAGAGATATTGGCATTGGAGGCAGTCCAGAGAAGGTTCATTAGGTTGATCCCAGGTATGCCAGGATTTTCTTATGAGGAGAGGTTGAGTAGGTTGGGCCTGTACTCATTGGAGTTTAGAAGAATGAGAGGCAACCTTATTGAAACATATAAGATTCTTAAGGGGCTTGACAGGGTAGATGCTGAGAGGTTGTTTCTCCATGTGGGAGAATGCATAATTTCAGAGTAAGGGGTCGTCCATTTAAGACAGAGAAGGGGGGATTTCTGCTCTCAGAGAGTAGTGAATCTGTGGAATTCTTTACCGAGAGGACAATAAAGGCTGGATTGTTAAGTCTATTCAGGGCTGAGGTAGACAGATTTTTAATCAGTAAGGGAATCAAGGGTTATGGGGGAAAGGGTAGAAAGTAGAGTTGAGGATTATCAGATCAGCCATGATCTCATTGAATGTCGAAGCAGACTCGATGGGCCGATTGGCCTACTTCTGCTCCTACAGCTTATGGCCTAAGTTGACACCAATGGTAAATGGTGTGCAATAACAAGGAAGTTATATATCCATTTCCCAATGGAAACACCGTGTGGTGTATTTTTTTCTCCAATTTAAAGCTGATTTATAGAAAAGTGTATAAGCAATTCCCATTTGAATTTCACTATAAGTTTATTACACTGGTTAGGATTGTATGTGTAAATTTATACCGATGGTGGCATCATATTGATAATCTTTATATATCTATCCACATATAGTGACCTTGGCTGGAACAAAATTGAATTTATTCATCAAGAATCGTTTCTTTCTTCACCATCTTTAACCAAACTGTAAGTCTCTGGGTCCATATATTTCACTAGCTGTAAATAATTGGGAACGTTTTTAAAATGCTGAATAATTAGAATTTGCCCCTACATTTTAGCATTAATTCAGTACTGTAAATTGGGAAGTTTTCAGTCAAAGAAATTGTTATATTTTCCTAAGATTGGGGCCCTGATTTTGAATTTATCACACCCAAATCCTGATCAAACTTGTAACATGCCAAAGACAGTTTTGAATCTCTGTTGAACTATGCCTTCTTGATTGGTAGGCTTTCAGTCCTTTTTATTATATTCTACTGAGTCTTTTAGACTGCTTTAAGACAAAACTTTAAATTCCAGGACCTGACCCCTACCATCTTTTCTGTTGAATCAGTTTTCCATGGACCCACAGCGAGTTTACAAGGAAGAATTTTAGGAGTCCCTCAATCCTGGCGGAGAGCCTTTTTCGCCAGAGAGCATTTTGGAAATTCAGGCACCTCACTGAATGATTTTTCAACAGTGGTTGGAAAATCCTGGCCATTTCATGCCAGGATTTTCATTGTATGCTCCTATTGAGCAAGGTATTTGGAAAATGATCCACACAGACCCAGGTAAAACTAAGGCTACAAATTTTCTGCCAATCTATAGAATCAATAACATAAATGCTGCAAGTCAGCTCAGTTGGCAGGTTTCCAGGATTTGAATGAAAAGGAACCAATTTAAAAGGAAGCTCAGGCAACTCTGTTCAGTGTGTAAATTTGGGATGCATGACACTTTCTCTGTTGCCACCCTGGATGATGAAACAACCGCTCAGCAATATTGCATAAGCATTAAAATTGCTGGTAGTTTCAGGCTACTTGAAATTCTCTTCGCACTTATTTTTCCCAATGTGCTTTATTTCCTCAATCGTATCGTGTACAGGAAATGGGTCTTGTTACAGCAGCTGTTGCTCCCAAAGTTTTAATGCACCAATTTGTAATTGATTCACTTACGCATAATAATTCCCATGCAGTGACCTCAGCTTCAACCTCCTGTCATCTCTTCCTGTGTCTGGACTAAGTGGGTTAACACATCTAAAACTAACTGGCAATCAAGCTCTACAAGATTTGTTGCCAATAGAAAGTCTCCGTAACTTGAAGTAAGTATATAAATACACCCCTTATTTCCACTTTATTCCTAGCCACCAAGTGATGGCTTTACCATGAAAGGAATTAAAGAAAGGTTGTAGCTCACGACAAGAATTGACCAGATGGGAATGTTCTGTTGTACTAGTATATGAGATATAACGAAACAATGTGCAATAACACCCCATTGTACTTTAAAAATACAATAATCGCATGTTAAATTAAAACAGGATTTCTGCAATGATTTTGTTTTTTGGTATTGTAATTCCTATGTTTTCATGCTTCTATGTTTAAATTCACAGAGTGCTAGAAATGCCATATGCTTACCAATGTTGTGCATATGGATCTTGTGAAAATTCCTACAAACTTACCCATCAGTGGGAGAAAGCGGAAAACACCAGTGATGATGAAGTACATAAACGGGATGCTGGAATGCTGTCTGGTCAAGGTAATAGTTAACTGTCATCATTCATTCTACTCGCTCTTGAAATTCAGCACCAAAATATTGTATTTAAGTTTATTCTAACCGTTCCTACAGCAAAATAGAAAGCACATTGTTATAACTTTTCATTTGTCTCCGAGCAGTTGATGAAATATCTTGTCCTGGTATCATACAATTTTACTATATTCTAATTGTCTCAATGCTGGATACAGGTCTCACTGATTATGCATTCTCTAAAAAAGAACAAAGGCAATTAACAAAAGCAACAGAGCATATTTGAGACGACATTTGGGAGCAAAACTTTGTAAGAGAATGTAAGAAAGCTACATTCTTTACATGGTTAAGTCTTTTATTGTCTGTTAATGAAAACAATCCAACAACAGAAACAAAAACAGAAAATGCTGGAAAAACTCAGCAGGCCTAACAGCATCTGTGGAGAGAGACAAAAAAAAACAGAGTTAACGTTTCAGGTCCTTATGACTCTTCTTCATGTGCCGTAAGAGCCATAAGGACTCGAAACGTTAACTCTGGTTTTTTTTTCTCTCTCTCCACAGAGGCTGTTAGACCAGCTGAGGTTTTCCAGTGTTTTCTGTTTTTGTTTCAGGTTTCCAGCATCTGCAGTATTTTGCTTTTAATTCCAACAACAGAATGTTTTTGTATTCAAGACAAAATTTATATTATGCATAACGACTGCTGAATTATATGTAATGTGCAGATGATCAGGACCTTGATGATTTGCTAATAGACTTTGAGGAAGATCCTAAAGTCCATCATTCAGTCCAGTGCACTCCAACTCCAGGTGAGGAATAAGTAATTACTTTTTAAATCTTAGTTTTTTGAAAAAAACCTCAGGTTCTGGCTGCAACAATGATTCCACTGAGCAGCTAATCACAGAGACCAGGAAAGCAAGAGATTTGATCCCTAGCCTACGCTAGACTAAGTGATCCCGTCCCCAACAATGGTTGGAACCAGGACATTTGAGCTCAGGATCCCTAGGATTAGAGAGTGAAAACTCAGCATGGCTCTCGCTTAATTCCCACCATAGCATTTGATTAGCCAAATCTTCAAATTAACAACAGATAAACTTAAACTGACGTCAGGTATTTCTTCATGAGCGTGATCAATGTGTAGAGTGAACTTCTAGATATAGTGTTAGAGGCAAATATCCTAGAAACAGTTAAATGTTGGCAATTGGTGAACTGAGGCAAGTGTCAATGTCATGTCTCATCCTCATCCATTTTGTGATATTTTAATATAATTTGAAGTTTTTGACGTGGTTGACCATATCTTCCTCCTCCAACACCTCCACACTGTCGATCAGCAAGCTGGGATCGCTTAGTCTAGCATAGGTGGGACTGCATTTGTCTGGTTCCATTCTTATCCATCTAATCATGGTCAGTGTATCACTTTCAATGGCTTCCCTTCCCACCCCATTACCTCTGGTGTCCAGCAATCCTTGGCCCCCTCCTATTTCTTATCTGTATGCTGCCCCTCAGCAACAGCATCCAAAAGCAAAGTGTTAATCAGATATACACTGACAACCCTCAGCTCCATCTCACCACCACATCTCTTGACTACTCCACTGTTGCAAAATTATCAGAATGCTTATCTGACATCCAGTAACGGATGGGCAGAAAATTCTTTCAATTAAATATTGGGAAGACCAAAGCCATTGTTATCTAACCGGCTCTGAACTCTGCTCCCTAACTAACAACACGATCCCTCTCCCTGGCAATCGTCTGAAACTAAACCAGTCTGTACACAACCTTGGTGTTATTTGTCAATGAGGCGAGCTTAGCTTTTCATCTTCACAAAGACATCCTTTTTTCACCACCGTTAAGATCGCCAGACTTCAGCCCTGCTTCAGTTCATCTGCCACTAAATACCTCACTCGTGTCTTTTTTATCTTTAGACTTGACGATTCTAATGCACTCCTGACTGACCTCCCACATTCTACCCTCCATAAATTCAAGGTCATCAAAAACTCTGCTGCCGGTGTCCTAACTTGCAGCAAGTCCTGTTCACTCATCACCCCTGTGCTCGCTGACCTCGACTGGCTTCCGGTCAAGTAGCTCCTCAATTTTAATATTCTCAACCTCGCTTTCAAATCCCTACATGGTCGCACCCCTCCCAATCTCCTCCAGCCCCACAATACTCAAATATCTGCGCTCATCTCATTTTGGGGTCTTATGCATCTTGGATTTTAATTGCTCCATCATTGGTGGCCATGCTATCAGCTGCCTGGGCCCTAAGCTTTGGAATGCCCTCCATCAACCTCTCTGGCTCTCTGGGCAGAATATTGCCCTCAGTGTGCGGGTGTGCGTCCTGACGTCATCGCGTGTCATTTCAATATTTCATTTGGTGGGAACACGTCGGAGGCAGCTGCACACCCGACGAACTGTCATCAGCCTATTAAGGCCATTAAAAATGTAATTAAACTTGTTAACAACACTGCCCATCCAACCTTAAGGTCGACGGGCAGGATAAGAGCCCAAGCGGCCTTCAAGTTTTTTGGGAAACCTCATCCACGGGCAGGATGAGGTTTCCTGAAGCTTTCATAAAACAAATAAATAAATTTTCATAACTCCACAAATATGTCCCAGCTCATGTGACACTGTCACCTGAAGGGACGTGTTTAAATAAATTTTTACTTTATTTATTAAGAAGTTTTGTAACCCATTCAATTTCCCTGAGGCAGCTCTGTGCTTCAGGGAGATCGCTGCAGGCCCTGACTCTCCCTCCTCCCTCCGCCCGCACACGTTGCGCTGAGCGCTTATGGCCATGCATTACGCTGGGTGGGCCTTAATTGGCCTGCCCACGTAAAATGGCGGCATGCAGCCAATCACAGGCGGCAATCGGCTCCGCCCCCCCACCCCACCCACTCCTGCCCAGCTGCCCGCCACAGGGAAAAAATTCTCCCCTCCATCTCTTTCTTTCTTTCAAAACTTGGGGGCTGCAATGTTTTTGCCTTTTGGGGCCATGTCTTCTTTGCAGCAAATGTGGGCTGGAAGCACCGAGAGGTGGGCGCGCAGCTGGACTTTAAATTTAGCGCCAAGCGTGATGAAGTGACATGGTGATGGCGTGATGGGCGAATGAGAGCCCGCCCGCCCTAGAAACCGTGTCTTTCCCGGGAATGCATAATTAACGTGGCGGGTTTGGGACAATACAGCGTGAAAAGCTGCCATTGCGGCAGGCGGGTAAAATGTCGTTTTACCTGCCCGCTACTGCACTTAGTGAAAACCTGGGACAATTCCGCCCTAACTTTCACCTGGGGGGTGATTTTAATTTTGTAAAATTAAGTATAAAATTAAAGTGTAAAACGGGTGATGGCACCTTACAGCCCATTTTATACCGTTACCAAATCTTATTCCCATTGGCTTCAATTGGGTGAGATGTAAAACAGGCTGGCAATTCATCAGCACTTGCTTTACTTTAACGTACAAAGTCAAAATTACCCCCAGACTGTGGATTTTCCTTGGTATGAAGTGAAAATGATAACATGTTAATAGTAATTAATTTAAGTTCTTCTCTTAATTGTAGGACCCTTCAAGCCCTGTGATCACCTGTTTGGCAGTTGGATGATACGTCTTGGTGTGTGGACCATTGTTTTCCTCTCTCTTGCCTGCAATGGTTTAGTCGCCACAACAGTTTTTGGATCTCCAGTATTCATTTCGCCACCAAAACTTTTAATAGGCCTTATGTCACTAGTTAACACTCTAATGGGGGTTTATAGTGGTATTTTGGCAATTGTGGATCTGTGGACATTAGGCAAATTTGCAAACTATGGAGCATGGTGGGAGAATGGAATTGGATGTCGAGTTGCAGGTTTTCTCTCTGTTCTTGCTTCGGAGATGTCCATTTTCTTACTTACGGTTGCAGCAGTTGAACGCAGTCTATCCACAAAATGTGATATGAAACAAGGGAAAACCCTGGGTAGCATCAAGATAGCAGCTACCTTCTGTGTGATTCTGGCATCCATAATAGCAATGCTTCCACTGTTCCACATTGGAGATTATGGGATTTCTCCACTTTGCTTTCCTTTACCCTTTGGGGAACCATCCACTTTAGGCTTTCTTGTGGCTTTAGTCTTGCTGAATTCTCTTTGCTTTCTTGTGATGATAATAACCTACACAAAGCTTTACTGCGGTTTGGAAAAGGGAGACTTGCACAGCCTGTGGGACTGCTCAATGGTAAAGCATGTTGCCTGGCTGCTCTTCACTAACTGTATTCTGTATTGCCCTATGGCTTTCCTGTCGTTTTCATCCTTGCTGAACCTCACGTTTATTAGCCCAGAGGTAATCAAGTCAATACTTCTAGTGATTCTACCATTGCCAGGATGCCTCAATCCCTTGCTTTACATTCTTTTTAACCCACATTTCAAAGATGATCTTGGACTTCTGAGGAAGCATGGTCGTTTATGGAGGAGATCAAAGCAGAGAAGCTTGGCCTCTATAAATTCAGAAGATGCAGAGAAACAGTCATGCGATTCTACTCAAGAACTGGTGACACATCCAGGCAGTAGAACTGCCACTGGCAAATCCTGTGACTCAGTAAACGATACTTTCAGACCATCCACTTACCAGATGATGGAGACCTGACAACAAGTCATCAGTAAATTTTATTCACTGTCATTAGATTGTAATGGTGAAGGACCAAGAAAATAATTCACGTAAGATTAAGCTGGTTTGCTTCAGATAGTTCTAAACATTTCTTTTTTTTAGAATGGCACATATTTATGCATGACCCTTCCTACCAAAACATTTAAACTGCAAAGGATATGGCAGAGAGGTCAAATTATGTGAAAAAATACCTTGTGAACCAGGAGATCCAAGTAATACTGATCTTCATTATTCCAGGAAGTTCCTCAGAATGACATGTTGATACACCAATCACTGCAATTATTTAACCAATAAAAAAAAGTTATCATTAAACATTTTATTTGAAATTTACATTCACAGATCATAAGTTTGACACCTTTATTAGCATGTGCACAATAGTTTCAAAACCTAATGCACCGTCTGTCGAAATAGTTAATAGCTTCCTTCGTGCAGGTTATCTCACAGATAATTTTGAGTGTAGGTGACATGATTACCAGGACTACCTTGTCTCGTAATACCTTCAAATTCCATTCAAATGTCGTACAATCTCTCTCAGCTCATGGATACACTTGGTTTCAAATGTAAAGACTGCAATCAATTTGTTCCATCTAGCCATCTCAGCAACACTTCTGTTCCATATCTTCAATTTAAATTTGTTACAACTGATGTATCTAATTAATTTTTAACACCTTGTCCTCATACTCTAAATGTTCTATTGATTTGTAAGAAAATAATTATCATATTAAAGCCTATTCCCATTGACAAAAAAAGTGTAACCATTCAACACTCCTTCTGAACGGTGTGTATTACTGATGGACAGACTTCTCCTGCAACTCACTGAGTATTATGTGTAATGTTCATCTTATTTCCCCTTTACCCACTAGTTGAACCTTCAAGTTCAGAAATTATCTGCTGTCACTATGTAGAACAGTCAATTAAAATGTGTTCAGATGCACATATGTTTCAAGAAATTTCTGAAAACATGTTACATTAAAAACATCTGATAATGGATCATTTAAAGGGCTGTATTTGAATTTCCATTCAGTGATTTTAGTGGGTTAAAATGCCAAACTCAACACACTTATTCTTTCATTGATATGTTTTTACATATAATCCATTGGGATAGGTGATCTAAATCTGGACTTTAACTCATTGCAGCTTGTTATTACTTGACATTGTAGTTATTGAAGCCATTCATTTTTTTTGACATTTCTGGATCATGAAAAAATCCTGCCTAAGATAAATGACCCATACAAATCACAGAATAGATGGCATATTCATTCCTGTATTTACGTAAATTATGTATATTTTGTGATTTATGAGAACCGTATCTTTAGTAAAGAGAACTGCACTTTTTCAAAACTAAATTTAAACTAGTTCAGCAATGAATATACACAAAGTGTTTGCAATAACTATGTTTTGAAAATTGTTAAACAATAAATAAGACATATTCCTAAAAGATTTTCAATAGAATATCCTTACAAAATCCAACCAGATAAAACAAGAAAAATCCAAACGTGCCTTTGAAATTAAAGAATCAAAAACATTTATAACTCCTGAAGTTTTTTTTAAAATCCAGATGTCTATAAAATATATGTACATTTATGAAAATAAAAAATGTATTTATTTGTTATAAGGATAATGCCAATTTTGTATCCATACTAGATATTCTTGTGTAATAATTTACCAGGAAGAACAGAATCATAAACTCAATCCCTTCTGTTGAGTGTGACAGTTTCTGTGTGTTTTTGAAGTACTACATTGAGCAGAAATGTATCACCATGAATTCACTTTTGGATTGTAAATAATGTATGTAAACATTTAGCTGTAAATAGTTTGGCTGCTGGAATTTCTACTTCAGAGAGAAAATAAGAACATGTTAAAATAAATACTCATAATAAGCAACAGATGTTTTATTGCTGTTGTTCTTTAAATGTGTGGCTGCTATATTCACTTGTGTTTCTTTTTCTATTAAGCTAGGTACTATATCAGGGTGTAGCCACTGGTGGAGTCACAAATTTAAGTCTAGTGGTTCCTGAGTGCACATTAAGCCTTTCAGAAATTATTCCAACGTGGAAAGAGCAAGTCAGACATTTCTTAGAAACTTACGTGTCAACCTTGGTTGAATTGTAGCATTCTTAGCTCAGAGTCAGAATGTTGTAGGTTTGAGCCTGTAGTACAAGGGTCTGGCCTAGAAAGGGTTAACTTGGGACTGGGTACAGTAATGTACAGTGCGATGTGAAGGGACACATGACCCAAACCTAGAGGACAGTATTGTACTGGACAGAGACATGTGTAGAGGCAAGCGTGGAGACAGCTCCTAGTTTAGACCTTATACTGTATTGATGTATATAGTTACAAGTAGTTATTAAACACTTACTGTTAAACTATACAAGATTCAGAACCTCTTCATGAGACCTACCGCACTACACACATCTTATAACACAGCCTCAGTCCACGGAGCTTGAGGATATGATCTAATCTGGCACTTCAAGTGGAATGTTAAAACCAAGGCCCCTCTCAGATAAATGTAACAGATCCCATAGCCCTATTTGAAGAAGGACAGGGCAGTTGTCCTTGCTGATGTTTACCCCACAAATTAACAATACTGAAATGAATTATGTGGTGATTTAACTCATTGCTGTTTGTAGGGCCTTGCTGTGCACTTATTGGTTGCCGCACTTCTTTAAGTTACAGTGCTTCAAAAGTAATTGTGAAGCTCTTTGAGACATCAAGAGGGCATGAAAGGTACTATAAAAATGCAAGTTCTTTAAGGTAAAAATTGAACAAAAAGGTAAAATTGAACAAAATTTAACTTCTGAAAATAATGGCCAGAGCCTCAGGTGATTGGAAAGGTGATAGACTGGAGAAGCGACATATGAAGCTTGTGCTCTTAGCAAAAACATGCAGCTTTGCTAAAGTACCAGCAACTCTCTTACAGTTCTCGTCATGGCTTTATATTGCAGTTTTTGCCTTACTGAGAAAGAGAGCAGGTCCTTTTTTCTGCCACTACATAAAATGAGATTGGATGGGTTGGGCTCCAATTAAGTTGTATTTGGTCTTATTGGGGCATCCTAGTTCAGTTTTACCGTGGTTATGGTGTAGATAAGAATGTGGAGATAAGAATTTTAATATCAAAATATTCTTGATCTTTTTAGGAGTAATAAAGAGAAGTAAAACTTTTCAGGTTCAAATATTAAGTTAAAATTAGACTACAAATAAAAGTCATCTTCTAACAGATGAGCTAAGTGTCAAACAATACATGGTTGAATACATTTTTACTAAGTATGCCATTAGGGAGTCCCTTCCCTTTGTAAATTTTGTGTTATGAACTTCAGTAACTGCTCCCAAACAACTATACTACCACCTTATATAAAGTTTGAACTCTGCTCCAGATTTTAATTATATATCTAGCAACAAACTGACTATTGCAGAGTTATTTTAAAAGTCCTTTTTAACGGTTAAAATTTCAAGCTGATCATTTTGTAAGCACAAACTATTTGATATCATTGCAAGCAGTACTGGCATTTCATTCCAATCATCCTGAAGTATTTTACATCCAAACAAATGTAAATGGGGTCCCTTTCCCCTCCCTCTTAACATGGGACACTAAGTCACAAAATAGTTCCAAAGATTAGCATGGCTCAGCATCAGAAAACTTTGCATTGGCAAAGTTTGCCAAGTTTGCCATTTGAAGCTGTTGCACAACTTGGATTTATAAGCTTCAGGAACACACACGGCTGCAATTGATTTTTGTGGCCAAACTTATAAACTGAGGAGACATCTTTATTAATACATTTGCATTAGCTTAATAATAATGAAATTCAATATGTACTATACTTAAAGAAAATTAATAGTTCTGTCTTAAGTAATACTGGCAACAACAACCACACATTTTGATTGTTATTACAAAGGATGGGTAATGGATGATGAAATAACTGGTTTCCTGAATGTTATTTCATGCAATGATTAAAGGTGAGATTCATAGTTTTCATGTGTAATAAAATCTTCAATTATGAACTGCATTGTCAATAATAATGCCAAATGTTATAAGAAAACAGCTGCAGTTGAACTTCTGACTATTTTTCATGACTTACACATGTAGCTGAAATGTTTTGATTAATAAAGAATTGAACAAAAAAAACTTCTGGAGTGACTTTATGTGGCTCCTGAATAGTGATAGATAAGTAGCTCCAATTGATGAGTAGTGTTTCTGTTGTTCTTTCTTCAACCTATGTAACTGTATAATTGTAACTCCTATTCTCACCTGGTTGTTTGGGAAACAACACATCATGGCAGTAGAAAAGGAAACTATTCTGAACAGTCAACAGTTGTTTACAGTTGTGCTTTCATGCAACTGTTTTCTGTTCTGAGGCCATGGGTATCGACTTCATGGACCAGTGGATATGTGATAAACTATCAGATTGGGTTCTGATGTAAGCGAGCCCTTTAATCTGAAAGGATCAAACCACTCATAATTACCACAAGTGTGCAAGAGTCACGGTGACCCCCTTTGAAGATGTGCCAAACTCTTCAAGGCGCCAATGGCAAATTTATGAGGCAAGCCTTTCGGCATTGTTTCAGGAACAATGGTGTTGGTAGGCAATGACACATGCTTCCGAAAGCCTCAATTGGAGAGAATGACCCTTGCTGTAAATTAACAACTTCCTTCACTGCAACCACTATTAGCCAATTTGTAGGAGAAAATACCTGTAGGCATGATTCCTGCACACAGGTTTTATTACACGATTTTTTTTCCTTTTAAATGTATTTCTGTAAAGAAAAGTTAAGTAAAGATGACAACGCTGGCAGCCATACATAGAAAGGCCTTCCAGAAGCGCCAGCCTTGATGTAGGCACAATTAGAATTCTCAAGAGCAATTAGGGCAATAAATGCTGACCTAGCCAGTGATGCCCACGTCATGTAAATGGTTTAAAAAAAAATGTTTACAGAACAAGCTGAACCATTTCTCAGCTGCTACTGAGCTTTTGCTTACACAATGGCTACAATTGAGGAGACAATGAAAATCAGGTGCCACTTTGCTGCAGTTAAAGCACTGAAGAGTCATCTGAAGCCTAACCTCACTTATCAAAACTTATCACAACTCAATTAGCTGATTGAAAGCCTGGGCAAGAGGGAGAAAGCATCATTTAAATGTTTGATCCTGGAAAACCTACTCTCTGCGGATATATTTTGGAAATAGCCTGTGCCCATGAGCTTGCTAATGGTTAATGGGGGGTGAAATTGGTTAATAGGAGTTTTGGAAATTATAGCAAATCAACAGCCCATTTCACGCAGGCCCGACTTTCTTTTCCTTTAGCTCGATTCGCTAACGGTTTTCCACTACTGGCGCTGACCAATTTGACCCCCGATCTGTTTGATCGAGTGAGAAAGCTAGCTATGTATTTAACATATGACCTCTGCCTTATGTTCTTATCCTTTTAAACAAGATTGTACAGTGTAACACTCCATCTTTTATCAACACCCGAAGAGCAATTGAGGATAACTAAAGCAAAACTGGTTAAAAAATTGAAGGGAAAATAGGAAAATCGAGGCTAGGAGCCTTAGAGGCTAAATTGATAGGAACTTAGGATTTAAAAGCAGGAGTGGCCATTTAGCCCTTCGAGCCTACTCTGCCATTCAATAAGATCATGGCTGATCTGGTTTTGGTTTCAACTCAACTTTCCTGTCTGCTCCTCATAACCCTTGACTCCATTGTCTGTCAAAAATCTAGTTCTGCCTTGAACAAATTTAATGATCCAACCTCCACTGCTCTCTGGGGAACAGAATTCCACATATTAATGACCCTCAGAGAAAAAAAATTCTCCTCATCTCAGCCTTAAAAGGGAGACATCTTTTTTTTAAACTGTATGCTCTAGTAGCCTCCCCCACAAGTGGCAACATCCTCCTGGTATCTACCCTATTAAACCCCCTCAGGATATTGTAGTTTCAATAAGATCACCTCTCATTCTTCTAAGCTCTAATGGGTTTAGGCACAACTTGTTTAACCTTTCTTCATAGGATAAGCCCTTCATCCCAGGAATGAGTCGACTGAACCTTCTCTCGAGTGAACTGCTTCTAAAGCAATTATATATTTTTTCAAAAAAGGAGACCAAAACTGTACACAGTATTCCAGATGTGGTCTCACCGTGGCCCTGTACAGCTGCAATAAAACTTCCCTACTTTTATATTCCATTCCCATGGCAATAACTATCAACATTCCATCTGCTTCATAATCACTTTATGTACCTGCATACTAACTTTTTGTGATTCATGTACCAGGACACCCAGATCCCTCTGTACCACCGAGTTCTGCAGTCTCTCTCCATTTAAATAGTATACTGCTTTTCTATTCTTCCTACCAAAGTGGGCAAGTTCACATTTTCCCACATTATACTCCATCTGCCAATTTTTTGCCCATTCACTTAACCTGCCTATATCCCTTTGCAGACTCTCTCCCTCCTCTTGACAAGTTACTTTCCTACCTATCTTGGGTGTCATTGGGAAATTTAACTACCATACTTTCAGTCCCTTCATCCAAATCATTGGTGTAGATTGTAAATGTTTGAGGCCCCAGCACTGATCCCTGTAACACTCCACTAGTTACAGTTGACCAATCCGTAAAAGACCCATTTACACCTACTCTCTCTGCTTTCTGTTAGCTAACCAGTCCTCCATCTATGCTAATATGTTACTCCCCTACACCATGTAATCTTATCTTGTGTAGTAATCTTTGATGTGGAACTTTATCAAATGCCTTTGGGAAATCCAAGTACACTCTATCTACAATTCCCCTTTATCCACCTTGCTTGTTACTTCCTCAAAAAACTTTAATAAGTTAGCTAAGCATGATTTCCCTTTCACAAAGCCATGTTGACTCTGATCACAATCTGATTTTCTAAGTATCCTGTTATAACTGTCTTAATAAAAGATTCTAGCATTTTCCCTATGACAGATGTTAGGCTAACTGGCCTGTAGTTCCTAGCTTTCTGCCTCCCTCCTTTAATGGTCCAAATAAGCTGGAACCCTTCCAGAATCTAAGGAATTTTGGTAGATTATAACCAGTCCAGCTCCTTTTTCTGCTGCCACTTCTTTTAAGAATCTAGGATGCAGGTCATCTGGTCCTGGGGACTTGTTAGCCTTGAGGTCTAATAGTTTTCCCAGCACATTTGCCCGGTGACGGTGATTGTTTTAAGCTCCTTGCTCGCATTCACCTTTTGATTTTCAAGTATCTTTGGGAAGTTTTCTACAGGGATGATCACTGTCACCTAAAGGTTCCTTTATCATGAGATTAGTAATAAACTCTCTCTCTTTGCTCATTACCAGGTCTAGAATGTATGCTCTAAGAAATTGTCCCAAATACTCTCTATGAACTAATTTTCCAGGCTACCTTTTCTAATCTGATTTGTTCAATATACATTTAAATTAAACTTACCCATGATTATTGCTTTACCTTTCTTACACGCCCAATTTATTTCTTCCTATATACTCTGTCCTACAGTGTAACTACTGTTAGGGTGCTTATAAACAATTCCCACAAGTGACCTCTTACCTTTCCTATTTCTTATCCCTACCCAAACTGATTTTACAACTTGCTCTTTCAAGCTAAGGTCACCTCTCACGACTGTATTGATGGTATCCTTAATTGACAGAACTGCCCACCACCTTTTCTAACTTCCTTTCTTTTTGAAATGTCAAATAACCTTCAATAGTCATGCTACGAAAATATAATAATTCTCATACTATTATTGTGATTTATTGAAAAGTGGGCTAATAGTGGGATTTAATTGAATTGTAAACAGCTGGTCTGGAGGTATTGAGTCATGAAAAAGGAAGCGAGGTTTGAAACGCTAAATACATGTCTAAAGTTTTAGAATGTGAAGAGTGAGGAAACTTTGCATTTTTAGATAACTTTTAGAATTTCAAAGAGACGGTAAGATGGTAGCCTCAAGAAGCTAAACTAAACAGTGTGTTTATTTTTCCCAAAATTGATAAAATTAGTACTATGAAATATTTATATAATGAGAAAAGTAAAGTTGCAAAAGCATATGGGAACAATGGAATTTGCATTAAAAGGGAGAAACATGTATAAAGGAGATGAGGTTGTGTGTAAGTTGGAAGGCATTCTGAGATCCAACAAGTGTGAAAAGCCTCCAGCCTATATGCATCAAGTTGCTGTCTACAGGGACCGAAACTGAGAAAACTCACTTTCAAACTCACTGCCCAGGGTATCGTGTGGCTTTGCCTGGGTCTGTTTAAATCTATTTGTTTTTACTGTTGCCTTAATGGAGGTGTAACTGGGAGCCAGATTAATTAGGGGTTTTAGGAGTTATTATACTTGTAATTTGTAGACTTGTATGTGCTTGAAATCTTTTCTTTGATTAATAAATGTTTAATTTAGTTTTGCAAAAAATCTCTAAGTTTTGGTGGACTTATGAATGCTGAATTCAAGGCTTGCATCTCGAAATAAAATACAAATTGTAAAATCGTTATGATCAAGTTTCCCTCGTGGATTTGACCCTCCTGGCACACATCATCTGCCATGTCATAACAAGTCAGGTCCCAGCCTTGGTCACCTTGCAACTATGTCTCTGTATTGGCTATCAGGTCATACATATTTATTTCTATTTGTGCTAACAATTCATCCATTTTGTTACGAGTGCTGTGTGCATTTGGATAGAGAGCCTTTAATTTTGTCTCTTTTCTATTTTTGCAATCTCTGGTCTTATCTGCTGGTGTACACTCTGTCTCTTCCTGCCACACTCTGGTTATCTTTACCCAAATCGCTACCCTGACCTAGTACCTCATTGTTACCATTTGATTTACTACATCGCTCACATGATCCCTTCCCACCATTATTTAGTTTAAATCTCTCGGTACTGAGTTATACAGCTTGCCAGAACACTGGTCCTAGCAGGGTTCAGATGAAACCCATCTCGATAGTACAGCTCCCAGGTTCCCCAGGACTGATGCCAGTGCCCCATGAATCAAAACCCATTTCTCTTGCACCAGTCTTTCAACCACGTGTTCATTTCTCTAATCCTATTTACCCCATGTCAATTTTCTTGTGGCTCAAATAGCAATCCAAAGATTATTATCTTTGAGGTTCTCCTTTTTAATTTCGGCCGTAGCTGCTTATAATCCCCAAGCAGAACCTATTTCCTTGCCCTATCTATGTCGTTGGTACCAACATGGACCACGACACCTGGATCCTCCCTCTCCCACTCTATGGGCGGAATTTTCCATGCCCGCTGGTGGTGGGCGTGATAGGTTTCACGACAGCAGGAAGGCATGTCGCGATTATCCGCTCAGCCCACCCATGGCGGTCTACGTTTCCCGCCATTGGATGTGGGAACCTCATTGTAATACATCAGCATATCATTATCAGGCTATCCTGCCAGGCTCTTGCACCCCCACTGGATCATTTGTCCACCTCGACAGGAAAGCACGCCGACGTGTCTCACAACAACACAGAAGCCATGTGTGCTTGGTGGTCTGCACTCTGGGTGAACTGGAGGTGAGTGCACAGCAACGTTCTGCCGCCAGGATCACCTGTTCCTTTGCGGGCTTCAGGGCGCCGGGTTAAGTGCCGTCCTGCCTGATTGGTGGCGGGGGGTGGGGGGGTGCAGAATCAGGGGGCAAGTGCAGCCCTGCCTCTGAGGCGACTTTTGAGGATGAGGAGGAGCAGGGAGCAAGTGCAGCCTTGCTGTTGAGGTGACTGGTGGTGGTGGGGTGAGGTGGTGGTTAAGGGCAGTCCTGCCATTGAATATAGTGCACAAGTATTTGGGGTGGGGGGTTAGGGTGGGCGAGGGAAGTGGCCACGCATTCTGGAAACCTGTAGAAAGTGACCATTATTCTGCAACTGAGACAGTTCAGGCACAGCCACATTGATGTGATTGGGGTCAGGCTCTTAGTTTATCTGCCCACTCAAGCAACGCAGAGGCAAAATGCCACGAAGGTCTGCCCCCCCCACACCCGCACCCGCCCCCGGAACAGACTACAAATTCATGAGCACTTTAGTGCTGCAGAGCAGTTGGACTGCACACGTTGGCCATGTAGCAGTCACTGCTGGAGGCACACACAGCCTCTTGCAATGTCAGCATCCTGGTTTGGACCAGTCTCCCCCATGGCTCAAGCTAACAGGGCAGCCAGGCAGCGCACTAATCTCTGCCTATCCAAGTGATGGCCAGCACACTCCAGGAAGCGTTAAGGGGCCATCATACTTAACCAGGACAGGTTCTCAGTACAGCCATGCTAACCACACGTCCCTCTTTTTCATCCTGCAGGAGTACAACATTAGGCTCATGGAGCCTGGTGAAGTAGCTGTATGCCTGATGGTCTACAGAGCGTGAAGATGATGGAGGAAAGGTCGACTGAGGCTCCTGGCTACGCAGAGGCAGGACCAGCAACCTCAGGAAGAAGGGGCGGCTGGGGCTCACAGACACGCCACCCAAGAGCCACAGCAAGCCGTCGCTGGTCGGCGCCTAGTGACACCCAGGGTCTAAAAACGCTGCCTTTCATTCCTGCAGGTGACCAAGAACCAGTGCCATCGAAGAGTGTGAGAGAGTGAATGGTGATGTCCCTTGAGCCAGCTGAGAGTGCAGGCCCTGTGGATGTGTGTGGGTTTGTGAGCGTGAGAGCTGAGTGACGAGATGAGTGACTTACCCTGGCGGAACAGAGAGATCATTCATCCTCTTGTGGCACTGAGTGGCTGTCCTCTTTTGCGGGGCGTTGGTACTGACCACCACTGCCACCACCTCCCAAGCCGGATTAGTGTTATTGCTGCAGCTAGAGTGGATGTAGAGAACATCCTGACGGGCCTCCACGGCATCCAAAATGCCACTCGAGAGATGTGTTGCTGAACGTGTGGGCTGCAGTCTTCTTCAGTTTCAGGGCCATGTCTTCTGTGCAGCAGTGGTGAGTTGGAAGCACTGAAGTGTGTGCTTGTGGCTGGACTTCAAACATGGCACCCGGCATGATGCAGTGGCGGGGTGATGGTGGGCAGGTAAATGAGAGCCCGCCCACCATGGAAACAGTATGTTTCGCAGGAGTGCATAATGAGGTGGGTTCGGGTGCATACGGCGTGAAAACCCACCATCACGGGGCGGCAGGTAAAACATTCTTTTACCTACCCGCTACCATACTTAGTACAAATTTGGGAAAATTCCAGCCTATGTTTTTTTCCAGTTCTGATTAGATGTGCCAAACCCTGGCACCGGGCAGGCAACACCGCCATCTGGACTTAGCCCTTGCCTGCAAAGAATTCTATCAATCCCCATCACCGCCGCTCCTGCCCCCACTAACTCCATCCTACTTGAATAACTTCCTGTACCAGGCTGCCATAGTCTGTCCACTCATCCACCCTGCAGCCCCAAAAGCTGCAAGAAGTTTGAACCTATTGAACAATTGCAAGGGCTGAGGCTCCTCCATTCTACATATTTCAATACATTATTGTATTTCAAGATAAAACATCCATAGCCTCCATCCTCCCCACCTCTGTAACCTCCTCGAGCCCATCAACCCCTTTGCGATCTTGGAACTCCTTTGATTCTGGTCTCTTGCATGATCCTGATTTTTTTTTTTGCTTCACCATTGGTGACTATGCCTTCAAACGCTTCGGTTCTAAACTCGAACTACCCCCATTCCCCACCCCTAAATTTCTCTGCCACCTTACAACTCTCAAGTTGTTCCTTGCAAACTCTCTTTGACCAACCATGGCCCTCTATCCTAATGGCTGCCTGTGTGGCTTGGTGTCAAATTTTGTTTGATAATTGCTCCTGCCTTGGCACATTTTCACTGCAGTAAAGGTGCTATATAAATACAAGTCATTGCTGTTGAAACGGGCAATCAACTAATGATTCATTGTTTTTTTTTGTCTCTGTTACAAATAGACTAATGGATTTGATATTCAGGATCAACTATGAGCTCCATTTGTATTATAATAACCTAGTCAGAATTGATTCAGAAGATGAAGATCGTGCCTGTCCAAACTCTGACCCAAGTTGGCTATGGTAAATCTCATGATGAATTGTACCTCATCTTGGAAAAGACTTCAAACAAAATTCCACATGAAAGGCTAGAAATAAACTCAACGCTGTGGGATTTATCATTAACCCATGAGGATGGTTAGGAAATTGACTGAAAGGTGGAAAACAATGGGTACCCATTAAAGGGCTTGTGTCAGAGTTTGGGGAAGGGGTTGCATACTGTTTGGAATGCCTCAGGACTTGGTGCTGTGACCATTAATGTTCCTAAATTACATAAAGAACCTGTATTCAGAAATTCAATGCAAAGTGGTCATATTTGTAGATGATAATGAGGGGCGGTGAAATCAGAGGTGGAATCTCAGCTTGCAGAATGAATTCAACAAACTACATAAGTAAGTATTAACAATGTCAGGTAAAATTTGATCAAGTGTAAAGTGCTATTTGTAGAAAGGAAAACTATAACTGGGGCAGAATTTTTCTGTCAGCGTGCGGCGGGTGGGACCCGCTCACCGACACGTAAAATGACACAGAGTGATGTCACCCTGCGTCATTTACATTTTCAGTTGGGCGGGCATGCAGCCGACCTGTTAACGGCCTATTAAGGCCATTAAGAAACCAATTCAGCTTATTAATGGACAGGCCGGGAACCTAGGCGGGCTTGTGAAAAAACATGAAACCTCATCCACTGGCGGGATGAGGCTTCATGAGGGTTTTTAAATTTTAATGAAAGGTTGCAATAAAAGTAATGGACATGTCCCAACTCATGTGACAGTGTCACATTGGGGGGACATGGCAGGGAATATTTTTAAACTCCTTTATTAAAAGTTTCAAAATGCAGCCGATCTCCCCAAAGCAGCACTTAGACTCTCGGCTGAGGGAATCTCCCCCTCCTGCCCGCACAGGGGGCATATAGAGCTTCCTGGAGAACGTCACGCTGGGCAGGCCTTAATTGACCCCGCCCATGTAAAATGGCAGCGCGCCCCCGACTGGGGCCGCTGATCAGGAGCCTGCCTATTCGCGCCCAATCCCACCCTTCTCTCCTGCCCCTCAAACGGGGTGGAAAATTTTTCCCCGGTACAGAAACGGTTAAGGACGAAACAAAGCAACATCAAACTAATGCAAGGCAGCAATTCACAAAACCAATAAAACATTGGCTTAGAAGTCACTTTGCCTCTGACCACGAATATGTTTGCCACTGACCTCAAAGAAACTTGCTCACAAAGACCAGCAATCCCTCTGGCATAAATTTCCATTTTCTGACATAAGTTTGAATCTGGTTCCAAGTTAAGGGAATCTCCAGGGGCAGGATTTTTAGGTCAGCAGGCGGGCGTGATTGGCAGGCCCGGGAATGGCCGGGGAAGGGACCCACCAACCGCAATCGACCCCTGACCACAATTTCACGCTGGCTGGCTGGCCAATTAACGGCCATCCAGCGTGAAGCATGCGCTGAAATGCTCAGCGCTGCCGGGGTGGAGGGCAGGCGCTGACGTAAGCTCGGGCAAGCGCCGATTGAAAGCTCCCTGAAGGCAGAGAGCTGCCTCGGAGAGCTGAAGACTTGAAAACAATTAAATAAAGTTTTTAAAAAAATCAGGAAAAAAGTGTCCAACCATCACAATCAGCCACCTGAACAAATAGATGATAAAAATGCTTTCCATAAGCTTTTTTAAAAAAAATTTAATAACGGAAACCTCATCCCGCCCTTGGATGAGGTTTCATGAAAAATACAAAGTCCACCCGGTGGATTTGCCCGTTCGCCAACCGTAAGGTTGAACGGACCACGAAAAATCAGAGACAATTGCAACTTTAATTACACTAATTGGCCTCTTAATTGTTGGCAGGCACGCTTCCAACTTTTGAGTGTCTGCAGGCCGAAACATCGCTTAAGCGTTGGATGACATCGGGACGCTCGCCCGACGTCATCTCACGCGATTTCACATCCGATTGGGTCGGGCGTGCGTCGGCACACCAACCTAAAAATTCTGCCCCAGGGGTCCAGCAACAGTGTTGTCACAACAGGGTGAGCAGCCAATCACACTGAAGTATTTTCCCAGACAGCAAATCAGGATCTGAAATGCACTGATTATCCTTCGCTTTTAATTAAATTTTAGAGTCCAAAATAAATGACTGGGGACATACACAAGATTAGGATAGAATTTGTCTTCTATCAAACAAACTTTTAAAACAAGTTTTAAATTTATGCAACTTTTAAAAAATGATAATGGAGAAATCTGACATTCCATAAACATAAAACTAGTTTCAGGCCCAGAAATTATTTTTTAGTAATAATTGTGAACTTAGTACACCATCAAAAATTAGTTAACCCTAATATGGCAAGGTGCAACTTTGTCAAGAGTTTTTACAGTGAGACAAACAGCATGGCCCATTGAGTTCCCTTGAGTTCAGTGATTTCTAATTGATTACTGTCTGGGGACACTTCAACCACACACCTATTGGCAAAGCATAGAATCACTGACAGCACTTCTGGATTTCTGCTTTCAACTGCTCATGTACAGACTCCGGAAATTGCTGTCAGTTTCAGAAAAGTAATGCCATCAAATGGTAACTGTTTCATTGCCATTACTACTGCAAAATCTGGGCCATTTGAGTTATAGACACAAAATGACAAGAGGAGACAGCAACCATATTTTATCATGTTCTGGTCAGAGCACATCATGAAGCTGGTGCCCAGTTCTGGTAACCAAGAATAAGAGAAACATTCAAGGACGGGAGGAAGTTTAAAAAAAGCCATGAAGTTGATCCTGAGTGTCAGGAGTGTTAAATACTTGGGAAAGATTTTTTTTAAAAAGTGATTTTTTCCAGCCCAGAGAAAGTGGTCTCTCTCAGAGGTGTAGGAGAATTTTAAAGGTATGGGAAAAGCAAGTTGCAGAATTAGAACTAGGGGGCCTGTTGACCACGTGTTATGTGAAGACATTCCCAATATCAGGCAAATTCAGGAATATTAGAAATCTTTTCATACAAAGCATCATCAACATAAGAATGAAACTTGCAAATAGAGTAGTGCAGGCAAAAAATGCATTTAAGAAATAATTGGAAGCTACAATGTGGGGATGTTAGGATAGGTTTGATTGGATGAATCTTTAACTTTGCACATGCAAAAGCAATGAGATTAATGCCCTTTTAAATCCATTTTGGGTTCTTTTTAGGTGGAGGAATATTGATTAGGACAGCATCTTTTCTTCAAATAGTGCCGTGAGATCTTTAATGTTCATCCAGAGAAATGGGGCATAAAGATTCACATCTTTGCAAAAGGACGATGCATTCCCTCATTACCAGTAATGTTGGCCAGGATTACACACACTAGTCGTGAAGTGGTATGTGAACCCAGAAACTTACAATTCAGAAAAAAAGCACTACGTCAACTTCAGTAACAATAGCAATCATACACCTCCAGAATGATGAATTGCTTTCTGATACAAAAATAAAATTACCTGGAAACACTCAGCAGGTCTGGCAGCATCTGCGGAGAGGAACACAGTTAACGTTTCGAGTCCGTTTGACTCTCCAGCAGAACAGTTCTGTTGAAGAGTCATACGGACTCAAAACGTTAACTGTGTTCCTCTCCGCAGATGCTGCCAGACCTGCTGAGTTTTTACAGGTATTTTTATTTTTGTTTTGGATTTCCAGCATCCGCAGTTTTTTGCTTTTATCTTAATTGCTTTCTGATAGCATACTGAGAAGCATGTAATCAAAAGGTGGCCTAGAGCAGTAAGTAAACCATCACAGAACATTAGGATCTACCATCCTTCACTTGATGGGTTCCCAATCTTAGCTTATTACAGGGAGAGGAATAACAGATAACAAACTGTTCCCAAATGGAGGGAGGCAGAAAGTTATAAACAAATCACATTGTCATATCTGCCAAGTTAGAGAGGTAAAGGCCTAGGAACAGTGAGAACCCAGGGTTGGGGAAATGGAGCAAATAAAACTGTTTTTAAGAGTTTTAGTAACATAAAACAGTTTTAATCTGTACTTGCTGGATGAACTGATGACCAGAGCTTGGTATACATAGACTTCTGTACACTGTTGGCTGTTTGTATGTTTAAGCCTCCTAGGCATACAGGATGTCAGTAAATAAAAGTCTTGTTTATCAGGAAAATGATAATTATTCAATTATTTAATGGTAAAAGGAAGCAATCAATTGGACCGTGCAAGTATGAGAATAATTTGAAAAGTACAGACATCTTAAGATTGGGAGGAAGACAATTATCTTCATTATAATCACTCCATATTTTCTGTTTAAAACTTGTATTGTAAAAAACACATGTATAATCAGCTGGGAAACTGTTTTAATTAGCTGATTTCCTGTCCTCTGCAGCTGAATTATGTTTATAAGTTACCACAGACCAGCAAACGCTTAATACAATTATATATAGGTGTTACTGGTATCAGAATAGTTAATAAGTTAAAACAGCACTTTATGTCCAAGTCATTGGGAGACGCCAACTGAACAAATGAAACTGCTGATATTCTTTACATTCTTCAATTGCTAGCTTGATAAGTGTTGTAGCTTTTGTGTCAATATATTTTAGATATAAAGCAGGGAATGCTTGGCGAAAATAATCACTTTGTTCCACTCTGGGACTTTCCCCATTAGCAATATTGCCCAAGAAATAGTCACAGATTTGACTTCTAGTTCTTTATCTGTCACCATGTTTGATTCTGGGGCAATTAACTAGGCTGAGAATCGAAGCTTTAAACCGTTGAGTGTTTTCTTTTTCCTGTCACATCTTTCTGAATACAAATGTTTTAGTTCATATTTCAGATACATCCTTCCTCAAAACAAAGGGAAAACCCTGTAGCATTGCAGGTAAAAGAGTCATTTTTCAATGTCAAGCAATGGTGTACACAAGAACCTCTGTAGTTAGGAATGTTGTCATTATTCCACTAAGAAGGCCATTAGTTACGTTTGCCAAATTTCGATTTATTTCGCTCGTTGCGTTTTGTGCCATTGAGAAAGTGATTTCACCAAGTTGAAAATGGTGCACAATGTTTTTAACCTAATGAGTACTGAAGAATCTTTCCTTTGCTAAAATCCATCGATTCCCCTCACATGTAAGTGCTCCAAAATGGCTGACAAGTTCAAACGATCCATAATTTTATATTTTTTGCATTTAAGAGGTGGTGAAATTTATTTTCATTAAGGTGGGGGAGAGCAATGTTACAACACATATCTTCTGCATTCTGTGTCAATGTTCAATCATCCCTCCTCAACAAAATGAGTTTCTTGGAGAATTTTTTTATGTGGATCTTCAACAAAGTGAACAGAATTATTATTTATTATTTGGGAGGCCAAGCCTGGAAGAGAAGTTGGGGAAAACCACACAAATGGAAACATACTGTACATTTGTGTGAAAGATAATAAAATAAATGTGGTAGATGTATGCATTTGTATGTTGTTACAACCAAGTCCAGATGGGTAATTAAATTCCTCTTTCACATTCCTGACATTGGCTATAACAGAGTTGGAATTTTTAGAAAATTGTGATTTTTCAATTCAATATGTACTTGAGCATATGTAAAACTATATTAAGAAATAAGCCAGCCAGATCTTGAGTTAACAAGTAAGGAGTTAATTTTATTGTTAGGAACTCACTCAGATAAAAGTATAAGATCTATTAAAAAGGTAAAAACATGTCCTGAATCCTGTGACACACATACTCTAGCATGCAAAACAGAACAAGTTACAGGGTGGAAGAGGTGGAATTGATCAAGTCTGTAAGAAAAAAAAATATACATTCCAATGTTCCTTTGGTCATCTTGAAATTCCAGTGGGGTTGCAGCTGATGCAAGATGGTTGTTTTTCTGGAGACAGTCTCTTTGAAACTGTAATCTGTCTTTTTCCAAAGTGAATGCTATGACACTTAAAGTTCGTTTTGTTCAAAATTGTCTGATGTATTCCAAAATGCAACAGATAGGGTTCCAATTTGAGAATAACGGAGAGATGATGTTACATTTTGCAGTCTTCTTCTGGAAGTTACTGATGCCTTCTGCAGACACACTCTGCTGTAACAAGCAGACAAGTTTATAATCATAGCTTTCCACAAGTGCGGTTCCGATAGTGACAGCTGTCTATTGGCACATAAGGAGCCATAGTGAATTCCTGCAGTGCATCTTGTAGATGGTACACACTGCTGCCACTGTGCATTGGCGGTGGAGGGAGTGAATGTTTGTGGACGTGGTGCCAATCAAGCAGTCTGCTTTGTCCTGGACGGTGTCAAGCTTCTTGAGTGTTGTGGGAGCTGCTCTCATCCAGGCAAGTGGAGAATATTCCATCACATTCCATGACTGGTGCCTTGTAGATGGTGGACAGGCTTTGGGGAATCAGGAAGTGAGTTACGCGTCACAGGATTTCTCACCTCTGACCTGCTCTCGTATTCAGTATTTCTATGGTTAGACCAGTTCAGTTTTTGGTCAATGGTATCCCCCAGGAAGTTGATAGTAGGGGATTCAGTGATGGTAATGCCATTGAACTTCAAGGGGTAAGGTTAGGTTCTCTCTTGTTGGAGAAAATGTTACAATTGTCATCAGTTGGAGGAGCTCAGGCTCTGGATTTGAGTTTGAGCAGCAGCTGGCGTTACTGTGGTGCATCTGAGAGGCTAGCTACAACAAACAGCACGTTTCTGGATGTGGTTACCCCCTCAGCTTAAGTGTGTGCAGGTAGAAAGGGAATGGGTGGCTGCCAGACAGCTAGTGCAGGAATCCCTGGAGTACATCTGACTTTCCAACCAGTATTCAGTTCTGAATACTGTTGAGAGCAGCGATTCCTCTGGGGAGTGCAGCCGGAGTCTAGTCCATAGCACCCACATATGGTGCAGGAGGAAGATTAGAAATGCAAATGATGGGTATTCTCTACTTAGGGAAACAGGCAGATGTTTCTGTGGGCGCAGACATGAATCCAGGATGATATGTTGCCTTCCCGGTACCAGGGTTAAGGACATCACTGAGCAGCTGCAGAGCACTGAGGAGGGTGAACAGCCAGTGGTTTTGATCAATATCAGTACTGACAATACAGTTAAGTGGGATGAGGTCCTACAGACAGATTTTAGGGGGCTAGGAATGAAATAAAAAGCAGGGTCTCAATGATAGTGATCTCTGGATTACTAAGGTTAGTGAGCAGCAAGCGCAGATAGCCAAGTGGAAATGTGATATTGTGGCGATAATGGAGACCTGGCTCAAAAAAAGGGCAGGACTGGGTGCTAAATATTCCTGGATACAAGGTATTCAGGAAAGATAGGGAAGAAAAGAAAGAAGGGCAGCATTAAAGAGAATATTAGTGTTGGAGAGGTTGTCAAGAATGGGTCAAGGACAGAATCTATTTGGTTAGAGCTAAGAAACGACAAAGGTACCATCGCACTATGGGATTTTTTTTTTTATATAGGCCATAACTAGTGGGCAAGGTTACATTCTCTCTTGGAGAAAATGTCACAATTGTCATCAGCTGGAGGAGCTTGAGCATCTGACATGACAGCCTTCTGTCCGTTGAGATAATGGTTTGCTCTTGGTGGTCAATTGTGTGTTAAGCAGTGCCTGTGTGGCTCAGGAGCCCAAATCTAGTATGGTAGTCTTTGCCACATTTGCTGCATAGGAAAACAGTGGGCTGAGAAGGTGCAGGATTCAATGGCCTCTCTTTCGGCCAGCTGAGCTTTCAGTTTCTCCTTACCTCTTCCTATGCCCCTCCAAGCAGTCAGCCTCTGTTGTCAGTGACTGTCTGCAATCTTTCTCGTTTGCAGATGTTCTTGTAGCAAAGGTATGGACATCTAGCAGGTCATGACCAAGTGACAAGTTCACCTTATAGGGGGTCGTTGAGTATATAAGCTGCCATCCATCCAACAAACATGACCGAGCCAGTGCAAGCATCATTGGCTTAGCAATGAGTGTATGCTGATAGAATGATCATGCTCTAAGACTCTGAGTTGGTGGCTTTGTCTTGCCAAGAGATGCTAAGGATACACAAGAGACAGCGAGGATGGAAACTGTTCAGCCTCTTCTCCTGCCTAGTATGTGTTGTCCAGGTCTTCGCCACTGTGGAGGAGTGTGCTGAGGACGCAGGCTTGGTAGACTCAGTTTGGTGTTCTCAGTCAGGTTGCTGTTGTTCCACACTCTGCCTCAGCTTGAATATAACAGCTGCAGCTTTTACGATGTGTGTTGATTTCAGCATTAAGTGACAGATTGCAGGCGATTGTGGAGCCTAGATATGTGACGCTATGAAAACCCTTCAGCAACACAATGGCATTGCTGATTGATGGCAATATGGCAATGCCTTGGGCCATGACATTTATCTTGCTGATGTTGATGGTCAAATCAAACTCTTTACAGGCACGAGGCAGTCTGCCCATTTGCCACTGAAGGTATTCCTTGGTATGGAATGCTAATTCTAGAATTAGCATTACATATCGCACGAAGGAAAAATGTAGAGAAACAGAATTGCAAGGAAATTACGAGAGGTACAAAATCTTGAGTAGCTATTATTGGAGACTTTAATTATCCTAGTATAGACTGGAATACTAAGAGTGTAAAGGCAGAGACGGGAAAAGTTTCTGAATGTTCAGGAGAATTTTCTAAATCAATAGGCTGTAACTTCTGAGCTCCAGGGGTATTTGGGGGGTACTCTAAAGAAACGTTGGGGAAGCCCCACACCCCCCACCAACCCAAATTCCCAGGTAAATTTTGCACAGCAATTGCCTGGGAAGTTCAAACTTCCCATGGGCAATTTTCCTGCACTTGGAACCATCCGAAAATTGCAATTTAAATCATAAAATTCAAATGGTTCTGTCTTACATCAATAGTTATCCAGAAAACGTTAGAATAATTAAAACTGCTTCCAGCTTCTAAGTAACTATTGTACAGACCAAGACCAAGGCCAACCCCCCAACAATACTGCCCCCCCCCACCCACCCCACCCAAAAGCCAGGCTAGAACCCCCCCCAAGGGAATGCTCAATCTACCCAACCCAAGGCCAGACTGAACCCCCCACCTCAAGGCCCAACCCCACCACCCCTCCCAAGGTCCAAACCAACACCCTGCACAAATCCTTCCCGACCTCCCCCGCCCCGACCCCCGCAAATCCTACCCTTTACCTTATATACTTACCTTGTCAAAGACATTTAAACCTGGCTGGACATTTAAACTTACCTGGTTTACAGCAGCTAGTGTCGTTAAAAAAAAGGGCACGGCTTTCTTACCTCCAATTCTACAACACTTGATGCTAGGCCCCAAGGACATAGTGCACTGCTCAGATCTCATTCGGCCTGAGTTGGAAGGTCAGGCGAGATAGGATCGGCTGGATTTCAAGTTAAGAACCTACGGAGAGGCGATCTGACTCAATTGCCACTCCATTGGAAGTTAGGGCCCAATATGTTTCCAGGTCAACAAGAAAGGAGGCATTGCTGGATCTGGTTCCGGGGAATGAGTTGGGTCAAGTGTCAAAAAGGGAACAATTAGGAGACAGTGATCACAGAATCATAGAATGGTTACAGCACAGGAGGCGGCCATTCGGCTTGTCACGTCCTTGCCAGTTCTCTGTGAAAGCAACTCAGCTCGTCCCACTCTCCTGCCATTCCCCTAGCCCTGCACACCTTTTCTCTTGAGATAATTATCCAATTCCCTCTTGAAAACCACAACTGAGTTTGCCTCCACCACGTTTTCAGGCAGTGCATTCCAGATGCTAACCACTTTTTGAACAAGGGTGTAATATTTGCAATCCTCCAGTCCTCTGGCTGCACCGCTGTATCTAAGAAGTGATCACAATATAAAGTTTTGATAATACAACCTTAATATTTAAATACTAGCAGAAAACTGCAATACATTTGCATTCAAATTAGTATCTTTATTGCAACAATGCTTCTTTAAATACAGAGTTTCTGGTTATTCTTTCAGCAAAGGTTTTAACAGAATTAAAACTGCAAGGAACATATCTTTTTATTTTCTGTTGGACTGTGGATTAGAATTACAAAGGCTGCAGTTTAAAAGACATGTCCACTGGAACAGGACGAGAGATATATATAATATTGCAGTCCTGGAACAGCGTGTGCCATGAAAGACAGGATGGTGCCAGAAAGGAGTCTTGGGCCAAGGGAGCTGTCTAACAACAGCATTTTAATTGGCTCCTGACCACGTGACCAGGGGTTTGTGAGAGAGCAGTGCAGCAAGCAGAAAACTCCTAGCCTACAAAGAGAAAACATCTAAAATCTCTCTTCCTCAGACCTCGATAACCCGCTCACTCTCTCTCTCTCTGAGGAAACCCATGTAAAAAGGAAAATGGGAAAACCACTGTTCGAGACATTGAAAATCAAGTTCTCAACTAGTGAACTAAATACTGAAAGTGCTAGATCACCTCGTGTTATCAACAAGAACTAAAAGGAATTTGGAAGACATCAGTCAAAATCAACCCATCGAATCTTGTACTCCGGATTGGTGCTATTGAACTGTTTTATCCCATCCTTAAAATCCATGTTTTGTGTGTCTTATAAGTTGTGCGTGTGTGTGTGTAGGACCTTTGGCCTCGATCAGCCCCCGATCGTGGTTTCACGCTGGCTGGCTAATTAGTGCACGCTGAAATGCTCAGAGCTGCTGGGTTGAGGAGCAGGGTGGGTGCTGACATAAGTGTGGGCAAGCACCAAATGAAAGCTCCCTGAAGGCAGAGAGCTGCCTCAGGGAGCTGAGGACTTTAAAACCAATGAAGTTTTTAAAATCAGGAAAATAATGTCCACACATCACAGTCATCTGAACATAAACATGATAAAAATGCTGTTCATAGATTTTAAAAAAAAATTTAATAAAGAAACCTCATCACGCCCTTGGATGAGATTTCATGAAAAAGGCAAAGTCCGCCTGGCCGATTCGGCCATCTGCCAACCGTCAGGTTGGATGGACCATGAAAAATCGGAGACAATTGCACCTTTAATTAAACCAATTGGCCTCTTAATTGTCAGTGGGCCGCTTCCAAATTCTGCGTGCGCCCACCTGCCGACAGAAATGTCGCGCGAGCACGAGATGACATGGGGATGCTTGCCCGACATCATCTCACGGGATTTCGCACCTGATCAGGTCAGGCGTGCACCTGTATGCTGACCTAAAAATTGTACCCTTTGTTTCTGTTTCTTCAAATCTAAATTTGTGCAATGGCATGCCCATTGGAGTTGGACTGTTATAATCTTTAGTCTGTAGTCAATGGTGATGTATTCTATTAATTAATCTGGCAGCTTTTCTAAAACATTTGCATTTCAAATAGCTTTTATCGAATAATTGTCCCCGCCATTTTGCCACCCATAACCGATTCTATCATCTCTGACCACTCCTGCCGCACCCCTCCCTGCCATCCTTCCCAAGCCATCATCTCATTTCTTCCATCCCTCTCATCGCACCCCTCACGGAAACAAACAATCTCTGGAGCCATTGGGCTCCTCTTACCTGCCACTCTTTTTTTCTCCTCCAAACCACCTTCACCTCGCTGCAGCTGCTGCCACCAACTGCTGGCAGCCGCAGGTGTGGCACGTGCTCCAGTCCTCCGTGCTCTTCCACGTGTGGCAGGCACTGTCCAACAAATAAACCCACCAACAGATGCGTCTCTTAAACAGACCAATCAAAACAGTCCAGACAGGCAAAAACTTGATTATAATTATAATAGAAAATGGTGGCACAAGTAGAAAAGATCTTTTTCAGTACTAAAGTGCAATCTTTTTGTATGACTTTCTCACTATTAAAAACTGATCTTAAAAAAATGTTCTTTTTCTTTGCTGAAAAGGATCCAAGAATACCATCTCCCAGTGTCTCATAACGATTAAATAATCTATACAGGAATGTTCCACATGAGTTTTCTATGATGATCCAGCATCAAATATGTATGCCAACACATGATTAGTGCCTACCTGAGTGAAGGACCACAGGATTGCTGGTAGCTGTAAAATTATACCATAGCATTAGTTGGAAACCTTTAGAAAAGAAAAATAGTAAAAAAAAAAAATTCTGCCCTTGCAGAGTATTGGCTCTGATACAACCGAACTATTAATAGAATTTCTTAAATTTTGTTCTTTTAGCAACGTAAATGTTAAGCGTTCAATTCTCCTTAATCACTGGCTGCTTTTCTGACTGAAAATGCATGCTTCAATATTCTTACTTATGACTTTCCCTAGCAATCAAACATTTCTGGAATTTGTTGACTGTTATGTACAATCTGTTATATCTACCATTGTGTAAATGGAAGCTGAGTGAATATAATCATCATTGCTACACTATCACAGATGTACTTCCCATTAGGTTTCATTTTATTGACCCAGCTGCAACTTAGCCATTAGAAATTGTTCGGGTCATAATCTGAGATCTGTACAATTTAAGATTTATTCTATATTATATATGAAATCTGTGCAATTTAAATACAGTAGACTAAAAATACACGCGCAACTTCTGAAGTGCTGTTCAATCGAATACACGTCTAAATGTAAATATTATGTTAGGAAGGGATTGGAGTAAACACAGAAAATCCTGGAACCATTCAGCAGGGCTGGAGTGGCAAGAGAAAGGAAAATGGTTAAAGTGTCAGACCTTATGACCCTTTGTCAAAACAAGATGATGTTACTACAGATCAGCAGCTTACAAAGAAGAACAGAGAAAAAGGGGCAGGGAGAAAAAAGGCCAATAACACCAAAACAAATAGAGGGTAACCCATAAAGTGATGATCAAAAATGACAGAAGTGATAGCAGTGTAAGACAATGAGATAAAAGATATGAGATCCCAAGGGTGCAACAAAAGTTAAAGTAGAATGTAGCTAGATGAGGTAGGAAACATGGATAAAACTGGTAAAGTTGCACAGGCTGTAGTGACGTGGAAAGTGATGGAAGAAAAAAAAGTCAGATAGGTATCAGGGGTTGTGCTTCCCAATCCATGCTCTAACCCCACCTCAGCACTGGCTTATCCATTCTAAATTACCAGCACCTAACTGTCGGAGAAAATGGGAGCTGTTGTTAAAGATTGAAGGTGTTAAGAGTTCACATTTACGCCCGAGGGCAGCAGAATGCCTTGTGAAAATGAGCTGCTGTTCTTTGAGCTTCTTTACCTTCATTCGAAAACCATGGATAGCCAAGGAGAGGAAGTTCAGAATGGCAAGCAGCTGGGAGCTCAAGGTCACATTTGCAGTCAGAATGGGCATATTCAGTTAACAGATCACCAAACTCACCTTGTGATCTCTACATCAAAGAAACCTTTGTGAGCACACAGTATAATGGGTTGGATGTATAGTCAATGGACCCTGCATGTGTACACACTTAACGCTGCTGCAAGCCTCAAACCCACATCTCAGCCTGTACACCTCGACAGCCAAATCACCCAGATTGCTAGACATTCAATCCATGCTTCCTTCTACAAATTGTTATTCTCCCTGAACTATTGTCCCATCGTCTGGGACTCATACCTTTTATTTCTCATTTACCTCACGGTGCCTCCTTTTGGCTTATTCTGCTTTCACTTCCATCATTTGATCATCACTTTACAGGATCATTCCTTTTCTGTCCTTGTGGCATATTTCTAGCAGAGCCACTGAAACCAAAGGTGACATCACCCTCATACCTAATCCTTCTCACATCCCACACTACCTTCTGATTTAAAAGTTGCAGATGCTACAAGCATGCATCTTACTTTACCCCTTCCCCTATTCCACAACCTTAGTGTCTTTTGCCTTTCAGATATCCACAAAATGGAACCTGGCCAGACAATGCATGAACAGCTAAGACAGTAATAGTGAAGACATAGCATCACTTGACTTCATTCTTGCAAACACCAGCTCAAATAGTGGCACTGGGCATACCTTAGAGGATTTCCAACTTTGATAGATCAGTGTTGTAATTGTACAGTTTGGCTAGTGGAACAGGGAGTTGCAGAGCACAAATCTTTAGCACTACAGCTCAAGCTTTTGGCTCAAGACTGCTATCTGTGATGCTGGGGACTTCCAAAGGCCATTATAGATTGCCCATCAAGCCTTTCCAACTGGTTGCAAATGCTTCAGCCTGGTTTTTTGCCCAGACATGCTGGGCTCCACTATGGGAATGTTTGTGGAGCCTCCCCTTCCTTCTGTTCATTGTGGAATCATTCACCATTTTCAAAATGCTACAGAGCTTTAATCTGATCTGTTGTTTGTGGGATCCCTTAGCTGTCTATAGCACACTATTCCATTGTTTAACATGTAAATCCTGTTTTGCAGCTTCACCAGCTTATTTGGCATGAAATTACAGTACTTACCCACAAAATACAAAAGTTATGGTTGGTCCATTCAAGTGTATGTGAACTTTAAATGGCGTAAGTATGAAATATTGCTAAACAACTTCTCTGATCCTGAAAAATCAATTTCATAAGAGTGCAGTTTCACTTTGTAAGGATTTATTGCTGGAAATTTTTTTAAAAAGTGATTTTAACATTTTCTTGGACTTGTCTCAATTACATTTTTCCTCCCCTTTATTTCACTTCCTGTACACTATTTTACATTGAATTAAATATTGTTTTATACTTCTTGGTTTACACTCTGCATGGTTCATTGAGGCTTGGCCAATCTGATTGGTTCATGTGGCATGCTGCCCTGTACAGTACACAGATCGCCTGTAAAGGGGGGGGGGGGGTTTGCAAAGGATCCCCAGCAAACCGCAAATTGCCACCCATGGCTTAAAGTCTGTGGGAAGCTTGTCAGCATGATTTTCATTCGCTGCCAAGTGCAAAATCTGCCCAATATAAACTAGTGGCCGCGCACACCTCAGCAATCTATTGCTGGCCAGCCTCTAGTTCATATGGAACACATTACATTGGCTAAATGCGACGGTTGTAAGAAGCAACTGCTCATAAGTGTGCAATGCATTGAGTACACAGTAATATAATTTCAAGTGTCAAATCTCTCCCATTACCATAGGTTTATCCACATTGTACTTCATTACAGCAAGTAATATAGGCAGCTCACCTATTTCTAGATTAATGCCTGCGGGGCCTCTTGAATCACCTACAAAATATACCACGATTATTTGACTAGATTTGCACTCATGCTGTTAAGTAAGCACTACTCAATTCAATGGCTGATCAACACCCCTCCAAAAATAATTCTAATGATAAGAAATCAAAGCCATTTTAAAAAAAGGAACACAAAAAAGTCCAATTCCAGACGGTCATTTCACTCTGTAGCAAATAGGCAACAAATGTAAAGTCTTTGTAAATGTGGGTACTTGATGGAGATGCACAAGATTACAAATGGTTTAGATGTGGTAAACAAGGTAAAGCTGTTCCCATTAGCTGATCATACAAGGACTAGGGGGCACAGATTTAAAGTTTTGAGCTACAGATGCGGTGTGGTGCGAGCAAGTAGTTTTTTTAAAAACATAGCAAGCAGTAATGACCTGGAGCTTGCAGCCTATGTAGTGGAAACAGAGATGGCCAATGATTTAATGTGATTCAAAAGAAGTTGGATGGACGCTTGATAGAAATAAACTTGCAGAGCTACATGGATACAGCAGGGGAATGGGGCTGACTAGGTTGCTTTCCAGACAGCTGGCATTGTCTTGATGGACCAAATGGCCTCTCTCCATGCTATAATGACCATGGCTCTAGATCCGAATTTTCACAGCAGCCTCATGTTCAATTGAAAGGTTAAACAGTGATAGTAATTTAGTGAGTGCCATAAATATAGCTTTATTAGCAATTCAAGTGAGTAAAATGTAGGTATTCAAGAAGCAGTAATATGGTTTCAAGCCATACAGGTACAGGAGCTGGTATGAATTTCCATAATAAAGCTGAGTAAATCTTCCAAATGATACCACAGCTGGAAACATACCATACAGCTACACTGTTGTACGTACAGAGTAACTGGAACTTCAGAAAGATTGCCTGCTACAATAATGAATTATTAGATGTTATCAGCTGGTAAATATCAAATATAATCTTTAAGTACAGTCTGTTGTTTCCTCTGGTATTTTAGAACTAGTCTACATATTTGACCATGCATCAGAATATTCCAACTTTGATGCAACAACCTTAAGTTTTAAAGTTCCATTTTGGAAACAAAACAGTAATGTTTTGAAACAATGGGATTCAACAGAAAAGATCACTCAAAATTTTACAGCTTATGGCTTTTTGAACTCTGCTTATCAGAATTTAGGTGAAGAATAATACACCCAACTGACAAGCCAATTACATATCCACAAGAAGCTCGTGTCAAATGTTAGCTTAGCTCAGTGGTAGTATTCTTCACTGAGTCAGGTCATGAGTCTGAAGCATGAAGCACAATCTAGGATGTCACTTCAGTACTGAGGGAGCACTTCATTTGTGTCATTTGGATGAGACAAAGTGTGAGCATGAAAGATGTACATAAAACACCCCATTGCATTAATTTCATGTCAGTTCTGCTTCAGTGGTAGCACTCATGCCTGTGTATCAGAAGACTGTGATTTCAAGTCCCATTCCAGAAGAGCACAAAATTTAGCCTGACACTCCAGTACTGAGGGAGTGAGGCACAGAGATGCCTTCTTTCAGACAAGACATTAAACAGAGGCCCTGTCTGTCACTGTAGGTGGACCTAAAATACCTCATAGCCCTATTTTGAAAACCAGGTGAATTCTCCTGGTGTTCTGGTCAATACTTATTCCTCAAAAATGCCATTGAAGCAGATTATCTGGTCATTAATATATTGTTGTTTGTGGGGTGTTGCTGCGCATAAATTTGCTGCCACATTTCCTACATCAGTGATAACGCTTCAAATGTACTTCATTCATTGTAAAGGACATCCTGAGATTGCAAAAGGCGCGATATAAATCCAAGTCTTATGTTTTCATTCAAAGAGTATTACCCTGATGGCCTTGCTAACCTTTATGCTTCAATCACAAGGAAATCATATTAACTATTCACTTAGTTCATTGTTGTTGTTGTTGGGAATTTGCTGGGTGAAAATCGGCTATGTTTGCCTACCTAAGGTTCTACATTTTATAAATAACTCATTGGCTCTGGGAGTGCTTGAGATATGCCTTCTGTATGTGAAATGCTTTATCTAATCACATTTTCATTAATTTGCAATAAAATCTGTATCAATGCACATTTTCTGCACCACTTCTGATTTCAACAATGTATGTGTAACTGCCACTACCAGACGACTTTGTCTACTAATTAATGTGAAAATACTAAAAAAAAGACACAATTTTCTTTGATAAAGCATGTATTGAAAATAATCAAATATAAACACATTGTATAAGAATACTTACAAAGTATTTAGTACAAAAGTTTATTTGTCAAATACTTGTCACTCTTCAAGTTTTGTTTAAACCATAAAATAAATAAATTCTCACAAAACAAGATTGCACATAAATTTTGACCAGCCTCAAGAACTGATGCACTGGCATGCATAAATTTTAGTGTTCCAACTTTTCCACTGCAGTAGATTTTGTCTTCAAGTATGTTAATACATAAAACAAAGAGTCCCTGCAGCAGCAAGTCCACCACACTGAACATAAGAAAGGGTATTATGCAACCCCTCCTGGAATCTTCACCTGGTAAGCAGTCACTTTGGACTCTCTACCATGGCAATAACACTTTTTCTTTGAAACCTGCTGCTTTTGAACCTGTAATAAAAAATCTCAACAGAAGTTTAACAAGGGAGGGGGGAAAAAAAAACAAAAAATTGAAACTGCCTTATTCATGTGCATAGAACTGCACTAATTTTAGCCAATTTTACATGCATCAGTTTGCATAAAGACTAAAGACACACGACATTTAAAAAAGAAAAAGGATTCATCATTCTGAGGTACCATACTTACGGACGTGATGTTACGAGAATCTGACAGGGCCCAGAGGCCAAGTAGGAGTTCATTGATCTTGTTTTGGGTCACTGGTTCGTAAGCTCTGAGATTTTTGACCACGTAGCGAAGAAAGCCGGTGCGGGGGCATGTGCATCTCCACTGATTACTGTCTGCATTTGCAGACAACAGCTACAGACCAGCCAAGTCTTGAACGTAGGGGGGATGAGGAAAGATTTTTTACGCTCTGTAATCACTGCCCTCTGTTCTGGGAAGGGCTTAAATTTAAGAGCTCATCTAAGCTGACGCCAATCTCCTGGCACCTGGTTACTAGTTTTCTGAGATTATCAGTTTTACCTCCTTCTGAAGCTTCAAACAAGAGTTGCTGAAAGAGACAGGGGAAGCATTTGAGTAAGGCCCAGCTACCAATTAAATATTACCTTGTCACTGGAAATGGTTGCTTTTAAAACAATGATCTGTATTATCTCTTTTGCAAACTAGATCAACAGAACTCAAAATACTGCTTCTCAAACACCTAAAAATCATTGCTGTACAAAATCTAAAATATAGAAAATCAAAATCAAAAGAAAACGTAATGGGAAACTTTACATCTTTCCAGAGCGTTGCACAAAGGGGTAACTTCTGAAGAGCTCGTTGGTAAAGCTGGCGAACCTGAAAAATAGCAAATAGCAAGTGGGAGCACTTGTGTGGACCACAAATTCATGGGAAACAAGAGTACAGAACTGCTACAACAGCTGCAATTATTAATTCAGAGGAGATTCATGGAGACAATGCATTTTCAGTGGATCAGGGAGCAAAGCTATCATTCAAAACAAGAAAAATAACTAAATGTATACAGTACTGCATCCAAAGGCATAAGGACATGGGAAGGGGGCAGGAAAGTGAGGTTGAAGCCCAAGATCAGCCATGATTGTATTGAACGGCAGAGCAGGTTCAGCGGGCCGAATGGTCTATTCCTGCTCCTATCTCTCGTGTCCTTGCAGCAAAGAGCTATAGTGAGTAGCATTACTATCATTTGACCAAAATCATGCCGAACTGTTTGAAAATAAAAAATCTAAATTTTTGAACAAGCAGTCAGATGGGATTGGCTGGAATGTAGTCTGTTAAAGAAAAGCAGAATTACTATAATTTGATGAAGTTCAGCACAACTAAACATGAAATGGATATTTTTTGCGAATATCCTCAAAAGTAGAACATTAGAATATATTCCTACATAAGAGCACAATACATTTGAAACACATGCACTTACCTCATTTTGGTGGTCCTTTAACATGCTTTCAACAGCTATAGCTCTGATGTGAAGAGAAACAAAGAAAAGGTTAGTAACATTTTAAGGCTCATGGTTGCTATGTTAATAAAAAGTTAGAAAGCACCAAAATATATTAATGTACATAGAGTATTCTAAGGTTTACTTTAAGTGCAACTGTCGTAACAACATAGAGGGTACTTCACACCTTAGCCATGCTATCTATACCTGACCTGGGAATATTCAAAAACAAACAATTGCCCAGCTAATAACCCTCACACTAAACAAAAAGTTGACTGAAAAATGTTTAGTTGATCTCTGGGTGACCCAAAGCGAAACTTCAGGCTTTTTGATTGTTTGACAATTGCATAAAATCTTACAGCAAGTAAATGCCAAATTCTTAACCAACAGACTTAAAGCAACTATCTCAAATCCAGTTTCAAATTCAAGTCCAGAAAATAATAAGCTAATACAAATTAAAATAGATTTTAGCAGCTAAGAATCAAATTTCATGAATTAGCAATAAAATATCATGAATAAAAACACTATTACATTTTCCAAATTGGCAAACAGATTGGCAGAGAATGTGTAAACATATTCAACTGTAGTTTGAGGTGCTGGATATTACCCTCCTTCCACTCCTGCTCCAGTATTCTGCAGGACGAAAAAAAACAAGCATGCTGAAACCAACACATTCATTATTCATTCACTTAGCAATTCTTAGCAAACTGCACATCAACACAAATTAATATAACTATTACACAACACAAGACATTTTCATCTGAGGAAAAACGAAACAATTCAAATTTCATGCATATTTACCTCAGTGCTAGTCCAACATTAGTTGGCATGATGGAAGGGAATCTCTCCAAGGCTTTGCAGTGCTGGGATTGAGGGAGGCAACTTAGATAAAAGGAAACCACCTACAAAATAGTTAAATTCAGTTAATCTTCAAGTTAAATAATTCTTCCAAAGAAATCACCATGCTAAAGATGCTTAAAACTTTAACCACAGTCAAATAAGCATTAGGATAAATATATGGTAAACACTCCAAAACCCTACATGTTAAATGTCAAATGAAAATGTAAAATTTCACAACATGGAAAAACTTCCTGCCATTTTTGTCCTTTTCCAGACTCTAAAAGTATATCAAAGGGTGGAATCTTCCATGCCCGCTGGTGTCGGGCGTGATCGGTGGAGCGAATGGACAATATGGCACGATCGGTTTTATGATGGCGGGAAACCAATTCACAATAGTCTGCTCAGGCCGCCAACAGCGGGCCACGTCTCCCGCCATCGGACGTCGGGAACCTCATTGTAATGCATCAGCACATCATTATCAGGCCAGCCCACGGGAATCTCTCCAAGCTAACAGGGTAGCCATGCAGTGCACTAATCTCTGGCCATCCAAGTGGTGGGAAGCGTTAAGGGGCCATCACACCTAACCAGGACAGGTTCCTAGTACAGCCATGCTAACCACGCATCTCTCTCTTCCATCCTGCAGGAGTACATCAGCAGGATCATGAAAACAAAAAGCCAAAAGCTACTGCGGATGCTGGAAATCCAAAACAAAAACAGAATTACCTGGAAAAACTCAGCAGGTCTGGCAGCATCGGCGGAGAAGAAATCAGTTAACGTTTCGAGCCTTCATGGCCCTTCGGCAGAACTGAAGCATAGTTAGGACTATCCTAACTACGCTTCAGTTCTGCCGAAGGGCCATGAAGGCTCGAAACGTTAACTGATTTCTTCACCGCCGATGCCGCCAGACCTGCTGAGTTTTTCCAGGTAATTCTGTTTGAGCAGGATCATGAAGCCTGGTGAACTAGCTGTATACCTGATGGCCTACAGAGAACAATTATGACAAGGGAGAGCACGACTGAGGCTCCTGGCTGCGCAGAGGCAGGAACAGCAATCTCAAGGAGGAGCGGCTGGGGCTCCCACATATGCCACTCAAGAGCCACAGCAAGCCATCGCAGGCCGACGCCTAGCAACACCTAGAGTCTATACAAGCTGCTATTCATTCCTAAAGATGACTGAGAACCAGTGTCGCCAAAGAGCGTGCATGTCCAGGGAACTGGTTGGTCACATCTGCCAGCAACTGCAGCATTTGATGCCACAGGGACATGAAGGGCATCCACTGCCAGTGGCCGTGAAAGTGACCACAGTGCTCAATTTCTATGCTACTGGCTCCTTTCAAGGCTCCATAGGTGAACTCTATGGGACCTCAAAAACCTCCACTCACAAATGCATCCATGTCAAAGATGCCGTCTTTGCATGGGCACACAACTTAGTGCATTTTGCCCGGGACCAGGACAACCAGGATGCAAGAGCAATTGGATTCGCCCAGATCTCGGGTTTCCTACAGGTGCAAAATGCATTCAACTGCACTCACGTGGCACTCAAATGTCTGTCACAACATACGGTAAGCTACATCAACCGCAAGGAGCTCCATTTGCTGAATGCGCAGCTGGTGTGCAGCCACCAGAAACACATCCTGCAGGTATGCACACGGTTTCCAGGGAATGTGCACGGTGCCTACATCCTCAGTTGGTCACAGATCCCTAAAGTCTTCCAGGGTCAACAGAACCAGCAGGGGTGGCTCCTCAGGGACAAGGGCTAAACGCAGAGGCCGTAGCTGATGACACCCAAGCGGCGGCCTCAGACTGCAGCAGAGCGACGGTATAACGAAGCTCATGCTTCAACTTGCAACTTGGAGCAGACCATTGGGACGCTGAAGATGAGGTTCCGGTGCCTGGACCAATTTGGTGAAGACCTGCAATACAGACCACAGAGTGTGTTGTTTGCTGCGCCCTTTATAACTTGATGCTCCAATGGGGAGAGGACCTGGCTGAGGAGGAGATGGAGGAGCCGCATGTCTCCTCCAATGAGGACGACGCCGATGGGGATGAGGGCGAGGAGGTCCTTGGAGGCAACAATGACAGGGATGAGGCCCTCGCGCTGGCTAGGCAAGGCAGGCACACTCGGGAGGCCCTAGATCTAGCTGCTAGATTTGTGGAGGATGATGACGACATGCAGTGAGGTGACCCCACAGATCCTCATCGCATCTGTGAACGTTTAACTCCAGTCTAGCTTATGGCAGTGCAAATACCCTCTGAGAATGCTCCTGTCGTGGAGACAGAGTGAAAGCCCTAATAGTCGCTCGATTTCAGGAAGATGATAACGACATGCAGTGAGGACACTCCATAAATCTTCTCTCAGTTTGAGAATGTCTGATTCCTGTCTGGCTGAGGGCAGATCGCTTGCACTCTGTGATCAGGGTCATATCATAAAGACGCAGCCATGAAACCTTCGAAGCATCTGATCTTTTGTCCACCTTCAGCACCTGAGCATTGCATCAGTGATCACAGATGAAGAGATGGGAGCCAGCCCCTCCTTAAAGGTGCTGAGAGCACAGAGAATGAGAACGCTTTGTGGTGCCTGCCCACTACATTCTGTCAGTAATGACAAGCAACACTGAGAATCAGGCATCAGTAATGTTTCCAGGGAGTGTAAGGTTGGACCATCACTTTGGTCTGAAGGCTGCACAAAGCACAGGGAACAGGCCCTGGAATGAGACACTTGCCTTTCTCTTGTGCAGAAGGGTTTCACATCTGAGTGACAAGAACACTGCTCAGCAGAACAAGGAGCCATAGACGGAGACATTCTTGGGAGTTTATTGACAATAGTGAACTGTATGTACAAGTGATTAACACCCGTGCCCAGGCTGTACAACTAATTCTGCTTAACTTTCCTAACCCAGCCACTACATCTTGGTGCTCCCCGCACATCCACAGCAGAGTTAGAGGCAGCCTGCTGAATGCAGCACCCAGTCTGCTGAATGCAGCACCCAGTCTGTGATGACCTTGACGGGCAACCTCCTGAGGGCCGAAACCTGGAGAGCCCCAGCCTACTTTCGGGATCCTGCTGTGTGGCAGTGGCACCCTCCTCCGTCGATGGAACTGGAGCTGCTGAGGTCACAGGAAGAGGGGGGTCGGATGGGCCAGACGTTTTCTGGATCACCTGGATGGATGGGCCCGGAGTGTGCACCTGCTGATCCTCCTCCCTATGAGTGCCCAGGGGCCCCAGGCTGCCTCCTTGAGGAGCAGGGTAGCTGGAGTGAGACCGAGCAGCCCCCCGGCATCCCCCTCGCGTACACACTGTTGGAGGCCAACAATGGCATCAGCGAGTTGGGTCCGTGCAGCAGAGCAGGAGTGAAGTCCTGGGCCAAGGTCTCCATGGCAGCTGCCATCCTATCAGTGCGTTGGCATGCCGGCCCTATCACCTCAGAGTGAAGGTAGACAGACTCCTCCACTGGGCCTTGTAATCTGAAGAGTGCAGCGGACATCCCTTCCTGATGTTCCCAAGCTTGCCTTTGCAGCTCCAGTAATTGTGACATGACTGAGTCCAGAGGCTCATCATCTGACTCAGCAAAGTTCTGGCCTCCAGCAGTCCTCTGAGTGCCAGAAACCTGGCAAGTCCCTGCGGCCGCCTGTTGTGGATCGGATGGTGCAATGTGCTCACCAGATCGTGATCCCAGGGCTATTCTAAAGCTAGGTCCCACAAGGTGTGTCTCTCTGCGCTGGTGGAGGGTATGGGTGAGTGCTGTGACGGGACTTCAAGGAGGATGCCTCCAGGTTCCTCGAGTTTCTTCGGGGCTTGATTGGGACGCCCTGGGTCGTGGACTCCATCAGTTGTTTGGCAGATGTGACTGCGGAAACAAGGGTGGCGTAATTAGTGCATGGCAGTGGCCTGTGAAACAGGACTCATCAGTCACAGCATGGTTGTCTGATGGATGTTGCACCGCTAGATCCTCACTTGGTAGAGCACCGCCGACCTTACTGTCAGCACAGGGAAGGTCCAGATCCTTGCTGGCCAGCTGGATGGCTCTGTTTTCAAAGTCCGTGAGGGCCTTGATTTCGGGTATTCACCAACCGTGTGCAGCCTCTCCTTGTGTGCCAGCTTGCCCTGCATGAATAGAAATGGAGACCGTGCAAGCAGGACGCCTGCCAGGCCAGATGATAATTATGCCTGGCCTGTGGGGGGTAGCGAGTGGTCCCATGGATGGGATGAGGACAATGACGTGCAAGAGAGTGAATGGTGATGTCCCTTGAACCGGCAATGAGTGAGGGCCCTGCGGATGTGTGATGGGTTTGAGAGTGAGAGAATTGAGAGTGATGAGAAGAGTGACTTATCCTGGTGGAACGGGGGAGGCTTACATCCTCTTGCAGCACTGGGTAGCTGTCCTCTTTTGAAAGCCATTGGCACTGACCACCGCTGCCACTGCCTCCCAAACTGGGTTAGTGCTGTTATTGCCCATCCTGTGGCCAGAGTGGGGGTAAAGGACATCCCAGTGAGCATCCATGGCATCCAAAAGGTGCTCGAGGGACACGTTGCTGAACCTGGGGGCTGCAGTCTTCTTTAGTTTCAGGGTCATGTCTTCCATGCAGCAGTGGTGGTGTGGAAGCACTGAGATGTGCGCTTGCGGCGGGACTTTAAACATGGCACCTGGTGTGATGCAGCTGAAGGGTGGTGATGGGCGGGTGAATGAGAGCCCACCCGCCATGGAAACGGCGTGTTTCCAGGGAGTGCATAAATAATGTGGCGGGTTTGGGACAATACAGCGTGAAAACCCAACATCGCAGCCGGCAGGATGCTACTACACTTAATGCAAGCCTAGGACCATTCCGCGCAGAGTGAGTGTTAAGTACCCACAAACTAATAAGTGATATGTAAAGGGTTTTTTGTTAGTAAACCTTCATCTTAATAGCTAGAATTTTGGTAAAAATAAGGCTCATAATTAATGAATAAATGGGACAGAAACTTCCAACCAGACACGGGCAATTAAATATGGAAATCAGGAAGAGCTGACCGAGTTAACCAGCTCTTACGTAACTCGCACTATACCAGTACAAAGATCAAGAGACTCAGCATCCAAATACATGTAATGACCTTAAATTGCTGTAATTGCTTGATACACATTAAACTTGCCAGAAGAGAGTTATGGTTTGTTCAAGTGCAAATTACTAGAAGTTTACCAGAAAATTAGTGCGCTGTGCTCAGTTTCTACCAAGACTCAGTTGGCCACAATATGAAAAGCATCCTCAGCATGGCCCTATCCAGCCAGCGTGAGCACTGAAAGTGATGTTTGCTAGTGATTTCCATGGACACACATGTATTGGTGTCTTTTAGAAAAGGGCTTGCCTTGGGTGACAACACCTGCTACCAAACATTGAGAAAAGGGAACAGGTGCACATTGTGTAGATGTGAACTCCGAACCTGGCACTTCAATTTTCCAAGAGCAGGATCCATACTTTTGCCTTTGTTACTTCTTCCTTTTCCAATTTTATCACTTTCCCATCCTCGACTGAAGTATAGTGTGTACTGAATTTCAGTGGTGCTGTCCTTTGGATGAGATATTAAATTGAAATCCTACCTGGTGGGTTAACAATCTGATTATTTAGAGTGTGCAAGGATTTCTCAAATCTCAGTACTATTCAAGAAAGTGTAGGGAGCTCTCCTAGTCTCCTGACTAATATTCTTCATCAACTAAAATCAACGAGAACACATCAAGTCATTGTTTGTGGGAGCTTTTTAAAGTGCAAAATAGCTGCAACGTTCACGCACATAAAGATTACTGCAGAATGCAATTCTCCCCATGTTAAGCTTTTGAGTTGCGCTCTTTCCCTTCTGAAGATACTGATTTAGAGGTTACAGTCACTAATGTAGCTGCCTCCACCCCTACCACCATTCTGATGCCCAAGCCATATTTCATGTTCGCCCTAGACAACGAGTACTGGCTGACTACTCTACCTTGGGTATACCAGCTGAGCTCAATACTGTCCTCACTAAGTCCATATGCACTTTTAACAAGAGTTTCTGCATAGCTACAAGCAAGGTGCCAGAGCTCCACAATTATGTGCCTATGTGGTTTCCCACAGAATTTCTCTCCAATAGCTCCTTCTCTTACCCCCACCACCACTGCAATTATATTAGAATAAACATCTGGTGTTCCAAACTGACACCAACATCCCAATTCACACTGATCATAGCTTGCTATTTTTCATACATTTTGATCTTAAACGATTTCACCACTGCATGCCGAGTAGGCAACACCATTACTCAAGCTTCTTAACAGCTAGTTTGGCAGAATTTGAATCAAGCTGTATTCTAAATGCTTGTTAATAGTGTCGTTATTTGCAAATTGCATCTCGTGCGGTGAACATAGATCAGACATTAGGATTTCCCATTTAAAATATCTGATTTGGTTAATGTAATGGTTAATTGAGAACACACTGCTGAATGTAGTGCCAGCTAGTTAGTTCCGTTGTCTGAGTACGATGATACTTTATACTCGGAATTGGCGGTGTAAAATTTAAAAGGGAAAATTCAATTTGAAGTGCACTTCTAATGTTTTGACTTTGCTTACTGCACAGGAGATCCTGCTGTATATTTCAACACTTGAAAATAAAAAAATAGTTCAGCTAGTTAATATTTAACAAATATCTGTCTCAGATTGAGGAAAGTGAAATCAACTGAGGAGGCTTGACAACGGGAAAGGGATGAGGAACGGGGGTGTGAGGAACCAGCAGTGACCGCTGGATGAATGATTTCAACTATGAGATAGCAGTGCATGAACTTGTACTTGCTAAAACAGGAGGCAGAGTAAAAGAGTTTAAAAAAATACTCAATAAACAAGAGAAGCTATAGATTGCCTTTGCTGTTCATGTTGATCTGTAGTGTTACATAGTTTTGGCACAGGAGGAAGAAGAGTTTGCTGTAGTCTAGCCAGTCCTGGTGATAAGATTACCAGACATCTGTGTGGCAGATGCGCTCAAGTCTCTGGAATATTTGCTATTTCTTGAAAACATCATAAAGATGTAGGCAGCTTGGAGCAGGCATATGATGTGGCTGCTACAAAAGTACTGAGACACCTTTATGGAGGGTGCAATAGTGGAGTTTCCGCTTGGCTCAGTTGGTAGCATTCCTGCAAGAGTCAGGAGGACTTGAGCATAAAATCTATGCCAACACTACTGCAGCAATATATTAATAAATGCCCCTCTTTTTTTTCCCCATCAACTTTCTTCCCACCAGGATTGAAACTTTCCAGATTTGTGTTTCCAGAGTACCTGTCACCAACTGTGACATATATGCAAGTGGCCATTTTTCATGTGAATCTATACAGCAAGTGTTAGGACATAACCAATTCTGGGAGCATCATAAAGGCAAAAAAAATGGAGATAATGGAAATTGGAAATAAGAACAGAAAATGTTGGAAAAATTCAGCCGGCCTGACAGTATCTGTGGAGAGAGAAACAGAGTTAACGTTTCAAGTCCTTATGACTGAAGAATCATATGTTAATTCTGTTCCTCTCCACAGATGCTGCCAGCCCTGCTGAGTTTTTTCAGCATTTTCTGTTTTTATTATCTGGGAGCATCATAGTTGAGTTTGAGCCTAGCCCAAACACATACAAACTTCGAGTAGAGATAGTTGGATAACATTTTGTAACCTAAACCTTGATTTCCCTCTCCCCTACCACCACTCTGGCAAAGATCAGCCAATTCAGAACAAGTAGGAGATCAAACCTGCAACAATCCCATGGCTCTATTTAACGCTGCCATACCCAACTGAGCCAACAGGAAAACACAAAATCATTCTAATAAAATAGAGCTCTTGGTTGGACCGGCAGGCCTTCACACAGCTTTCATATGCAACTATAGCTATGGGAAACTAGAAACAAAGTCTTATTACCTGATTATGAAACTCATAGTTGCTCCAATAATTGGCAGAGCTGAATGGTATAGGCATTCTTGTGGGGACAGTAACCAAACATCTATGCACCAGGTCCGTAAACAATTTAAAGTCTCTGATCTTGTTCTTGGTTCCAACAAGCTGGCTACTGGTAAAAACAAGATAACTGCAGAGAAAACACCCATTTTTGTTATTATGTTGAACACAACAGTTGTTAATGAAGACATTAATTCCAGGGATAATCAGTTTCTATTAATCTGATTAGGAAGATGATTTTTTTTGTTTTGCATGTTCTACTTACTCCATCCAGATTTGCTGCACTACATCATTCTGCATAACTGTACCCAGGGCTGCTTCAAATGTGTCCACAGCTTCTCTCGTGCTTGCATTAATGGACTGCCACAAGCTATTACATTTATGAAGGTAAAACATGAAAAGAATTAAGGAAACTATTTAAGGTTCAACAGATCAACTCATTTAATAGTAATGTCTCTTTCTTTCACTAAAGTTCAAAGTATATGTCTACATTTTTCTTCATATTTCTTATCTTACATTTATTAGCTTTAGTGGTTTGAGACTTGTCAAAGACAGAAATTACTATCTGGTATATAGATTTATGAAGTTTAGTATTTTGCTCGAGAATAATCCCATCAGCAGGACTTCTTACCAAAAAACTAGCCATAGGTAAGGGATCTGTGTGTTCAGCAGTTCTCCATTCAATAGTTCCTTGCATGAAGGTGCTCTGAAGTCATAGGGCATGGGGTAATTCAGGAGCTGACTGATGAAAGAACAAAAACCTTCAAAAACTACACGTATTAAAAGCATCTCTTCCAACTATACAAGTCTAACCAACTAGAGTACAAGAGCAGCAAAATGAAAAACTTGGTAAAATAACTTGGAGATTGTTGTCTTATCACAGTGAGTCTTCCTATCAACAATATTTCCTCAGTTTTTAAGTTTTAAAAATAATCAGTGGCTGAATTTCTGAAGCAATAAAATTCACTATAGGTTCAATGCTAAGAAAAATGATTTGAACCACACCCAGTTCTCCAGGTCCTGAACCAAGGCAGACGAAAATATTTGGAAAAAAATTACTTTTGCTTCTAACAGGCATCATTCAAAGGTGCTTGCATCTCATCTGGCACATCTGAAATGGTACAGCTGCAATATCACTCAACATCTACCTCTCCGAGTATCAAGGGAACACTACTTTCTGTAAGCATTTCTCAGTCAGTTTAACATTTTTAACTTTAGATAGTCATAGTTTTCTTAACATACATTTGATCTATTTATAACTTTGTGCAGCATAAAAATATGCCTATTTAATAAGGTCTTGAAAATATTCAAAATGTTTTTTTTTACAAAAAGTTATTCTATGTTTTAAAAAAAATAAGATATACAGTGTTTGGATGGAAAATTACCAATAGACTCCCTACATACATCCTAAGTGGGCAAAGGTAATATTGACCCATTCCCTGGTGGCACCCTGTCCTGACTTCTGACATCATTAGCTACACAAAGGAACACAAATAATCTGAAGAGAAAAAACATGCACGCAAGTCAACATATCCAAAAAATTCAGAAATGGGAGAACCCCTGGGACCCCCATTTTGAAAATCTACATCTTAATGTCTATCAAGGAGTTAGATACAGAAACAGAATTCGAAGGTGCACTAGGGTCACATAACCGAATGGCAGGAAAGAATACAGCTCAAATTACATTTAAAGAACAAAGATCCTTCAATGACTTATGTGACAAATCTAAATAGATTAAATATAGGAGATGAGTAAGGTTAACTGACAGTACATCCTGAAGGATCTGCAGACAATATCTTGCCATTTGATACCAAGGACTTTTTGGGAGTAGAAAACTTAACTGAAATCTAAATTTTTTTAAAAATTAAACATTGAAGATTATCAGCATTACAAATAAGAGCTTCTATTCTACCGTCAAGAACGAAATGCCACCAAGAGGTAAAAGAACAGTGTATGCTTCCACGCCAAGGCACAAAATGGAAAAGATCACATTGCATGAAAAACTTGAAGGTCGTGTTTGTTCTCCCAACTTGGATAACATCATGAAATTTGTATAAATACATGAATGAATTCAGTTAACACATTCACCATCTATAATGGAAAAGTTAGCTGATGACATCAATAACAAATAATCTACTTTAACATGGCTGGTATCAATACCATATCAGCTTCTTTCAGCAAATTACTGCCTAGCTGTGGTCACTTGAAAAGGTCACATTCAATTGTTCATTGCTCTGCTTCTCAAACTCGAAATGAACTATTGTGTGAAAGGAGAGAGATTTTTGGAAGTATAGGTCACATTTAGAAGATAAGGGTTCCATAATTACTAGCAAATCTGGGTGAGACAGGCTAAGTTCCCTAAAAACAGAAGTTCAGGACAAGTATCTTACTAAATTAGCAACTTAAGAGTTTGTTCTTAAAACACACAGGGCTTTTAGCACTGGGGTCAAACCTTACCGTAAAGTATTTGTAGGGTGGCATTTAGGGGCTTCCCCTTCAAATAAGGAGTTGATAAATTCTTGAAATAGAACAGAAATGATGTCTCTGTTTTTCTGCAAGGAACGAACACCAAAATGACAATCAGCTTTTTATACACAAATTTGTATGTCACGTTTACCACATTTACAACAGTGTAACTATTCATAGCTCATTACAAAATACAGCTGACAATTGGTATTTGATTATTTATCTTACATCGTCAAACATCTTTCAATACATTAAAGATGAGAAAAGGCCACTGAAACTAACTCCTCCTACACCACAGCAAAAGTGCAAATGCTAGAAAAATGAAAGTAAAGCAGAAAATGCTGGAAATACATAGGTCAATCAGCATAAAGAGCAAAGGTAACGTTAACCTGTCATTTCTCCTGGATGTGCATTTCCAGCATTTATGTTTAGCTCTTGGGATGTAGGCAACACTAGCAAGGCAATATTCATCACCCTGAGAACTTAAACGTCAACACAATATGAACACTAGTGAACGAAATGGATATTTATGACAATCTGGCAGCTTTCATGGTCTTTGTCCACAAATCAGGTTTGTTGAATTGAACCGCCAGGGTGCTAATCCAGTAACCTAATCATTAGACTACTGTAACCCAAAAATCTTTTCATAAAATTTCAAGATTGTTTTACAGAATTGTTCAAAATTAGTAGTGCAAATAAATTTATTACAAAATAGCTTTTTAGGAACTGTGTATTTGAAGATAATTAACCAGGTTTGTTCAATTAATTTCTCAGTTAAATTATATTAACAAGGGAGTCAAGCGTTATGGGGGACAGGCAGGAAAGTGGAGTTGAGGCCACAATCAGATCAGCCAGGATTTTACTGAATGGTCTACTCCTGTTCCTATTTATGATCCTGAACGCTTAATTTATTTAGCAAATCAGTGAGCGAGTAAGAGGGGAATAAGTGGGGAATGGAGAACAGAATTATTTTTTTTCCTTCCAAGGTGACTAGCAAAATATGTGCATAAAATACTCCCAATAGCAAATAAAACATTGCTTGTTAAAAACCTACTGCAACTTATGGCATCTGTCAAGCTTGGAATGTATTCACGAACAATATGAGGAATGGAGTATCAAAAAATATAAATACACACCACTGAATTAAAGAATTTGAATGCATAATAGAATAATTGAGCATTATAGGGACTCCTTCTAAATGCACAAAGCCACACATCTGCAGCATCATCGGTCTGTTTTCTTTCCAAATAGAGGTCAGCTAGAGCTTCAATAAGTTGGTACACAGTTGGGCAGGACTGTAGCAGTGTCTTGCAAAGATTTTCAGCAGCTTCCCACCTGAAAAATATAATTCCAGTCAATTTACTAAAACTTACAAAAACACATTAAAATATGTTAATAAGCTCCAAACAACCAATTGTGATTTAAGATCCTCCAAACAGATAAAAAATTCCAAAGTTCAACATTAAGGCCACCAATCTGGGTGTTGAAAAAAATGCTCCATTTTTGCTTCAATGTTATTTAAGAAACGTTTAAGTAACCATACCTTCCCATTAGCTTCAATGCTAAAATCATATTTTTATAAACTGGGAGACAGGCTGTAATCCTCTCCTCCATTGAAGGGCAGTTTTCTGAACATGCTTGTACAGCATCTGAACAAATTTTGAAAAAAATTAATTAACTGAAATTTTGCCTTCCATTTGCATGTGTTAAATTGTAAGATACAAAACTTAACTTCACCTTCAAACAATGCAAGTAGCGTGTCAGGATGTGTCTTTATATCTTTTGAAGTTTGCCAAGGGATGAGAAATGGTTCCTTCTTTACAAGCTTGGATGGAATGGCTACAGCTGGATCGAAGAATTGGCAAGGGAGACTGTTGAATTCAATGAGGTGAATATAGACTAACCAAGCCAGGCAGCAGTCATTTGTATTTAAGTATCCTGCCACACTTTTCTTACCATCTGAACTCTTCAAGGCATTCTGTAAAACATACAGGTCAAAAATATGGATACAACTTCCTAATTTATACATTCAACTTGCATTAGGTATGACAAAACTCTGAAGGGAAACTACCAAGATCAAAAGCAAACATCAGCATAACTCAAAAGACCCTGACAAATATCAACTCAAGAAGTTTCATTATTACCATGAAAAATAAAAGGTGGCAAATAAGAACATCTTTATTCAGGTCAAATATTATAGTTTAACTATTGATAAAATTAATGCTGGTGACTTACAAAATTAGAGTCAACTTGTTAAGGTATCTCAAATTTATTTAGTAAAATATCTAGAAGAGAGACTCTTCAAAATGTTACTTTAGGAAGGGGAGTGTCATAACTGGGTGTGAACAGGCAGCAAGTCTGAACAGATTTGGATATCAGGTTAGAAGCAACAGCATCCAAATTTTCAGGCAAATCCTGCAAAAGAGAAGGCATAATAAATAATACAAAAAGCTGGAAAAACTCAGGTCAGGCAGCATTTGTGGAGGAAAACAATTAACATTTCAGGTGGATGACCTTTCATCAGGAATTCTGAAAGGTCATCCACCTGAAACATTAATTCTGCTTCTCTCCACAGACGCTGCCTGACCTGGTGAGTTTTTCCAGCTTTTTGTTATTTCCGATTTCCAGCATTTGCAGTATTTTGCTTTGGCATAACAAAATAAGCATCAAATAATGCTGCAAGGGATTACTGAATAAGATGATGAAATGGGGGGAAAAAACCAATGAAATATAAAGTCAGTAAATGAGAGCTGGCAAATCTTGGTTTAAAAATTATGCTTTGTATGGGAAAAAGCTGGAAGAGCTGGGGGCATGTTACATTCTGAAGGTATTTAAAACAGCAGCTCAAAAGGATAGGGACATCAAAAAAGCTAATGAAATGCTGAACTTTTATGGCAAGTAAAGAATATACAAAAGTCAATATGTGATGGTGAATTTATATGAAACCTTGGACAACTGCAGTAGTTTTGAGTTCCACACTAAGGTAGTACTGCAATAGAGAGGTAGAGCATGGATTCAATAGGAGACTGCCTGGGCGAGAAACTATAACACATGAAAACTGAGAAAACTAGGTCTGTTTTGAGTATAGGATGACTCGATAGAGATGCTTAGAATTATGGAAGGTCAGTAGATTAAAGCAGACTGCTTCGAGTAATTGATAGGGCTAGAATGAAGAGGCCAAACTGCAAGTTTAATCCAGACAGCTGTGAAACTCTGGAACGCACAACCAGAATTCGTGATCAAAAGTGATCGAAGCAGAAGCCATAGCAACATTTACGAATAGTTAAGATAGGTGGCTGGTTTAAAAAAAAGTAATATAGGAACAAGGCAGGCATAAAGGTCTAGGGCTACTGCTCATGGAGAATAAAAGTCCACACAGACTATTTCCATGTTCACTGTAACTCCTGCAGCCAACTGGCACCCAGATCAGTTGTGTATGCGTCCGTACTCCAGACACTAGTGCATGCGTAACTGATCCTCATGCCTTTCCAGTTGGCATCAGTGTTACAGTAAATCCAGTTCCCTGCACAACCCGGTTACCTCAGTTGATGGTTAATGGGACTCTTAATTCCAGAGTCAGTGTCTCGAGCCCCACATCGGACAATGATTTTAAAAAATTTAATATTCTTTATTTTTGTGGTGAATTGTGACAAAGGTCCTTGTCACACGTGCAATAATCAAAGAGATAACAGAGGCTCCCTGGGAGAGCCTACCTAGGAAGTAGTAAAAGTTAATAACAAATGCAAGATGGAGTAAGCCCATACATTTCGACGCTTCTCAGTCTTGTTGATAGCATCTGCAAAGAGTCCTTTTAAAAAAAAAACAATCCCCTGATGTACTTCTGATGAGGCTTTTAATAATAATGACTGGCAATTTTGGGGAGCAGTCAATCCTAAAATGATCCTGTTTTAATTTACTCCTAATATCAGGTTCCAGTTTTCATTTCAAAACTTAATTTAGATGTCTGTCTAGTTGCAAATGATGAAATAAGTTATAAGACACCAGCTCCATTTAAATGGGTCTCTCACTTACTGCGACTGACGCTGCCTCTGCACATGTGCAGGAAGTATTCCTGCTAGTGTTGTGGCACAAATAAATGCAACCTCATGTTGCAATATCTATGTAATTTCATAAACATCCTGATCCTGGCCAAGTCAGCACATATATGGACTTCATCTTTCTTAGCTAGGGACACAGGGACCAATTATAAAGCCACAAATGCCATGTTGACAAAGACTAGTATAAGAAAAACATTTAGAAATGAGAAATACAAGAACAAATAGTCAGCATGGATTTCAGAAGGGAAAATCTTGCTTGAATAACTTTACTGAATTTTTTGAGGTAACAGACAATGGTAATGCAGTAGGTGCAATTTATCTGAATTTTCAAGAGAGTTTTGATTAGGTACCCCATAATAGACTAATGAATAAGTCTGGGACAAGTGGCAGAATAGATTGCTAGCTGGCCTCAAGGCAGAAAGTAAAGAGCAGGAACAGAAGAGTAGTTATCCAGAACGGCAGAAGATGGGAAGTGATGTTCCAAAAGTATTAGTGATGGGGCCACTGCTGTTCACAATTTACATTCACAATTTGGACTTGGGAATCCAAAATAGTGGCCAAATTTGCAAATGACACCAAATTGAGGTGTGGGGGGAGGAACAGTCAGTGCTGAGGACTGCTGAATGGGCAAATAATTGGTAAATGAAGTATAACAGATAAATGTGAGGTAGTACCTTTTGATAGGAAGAACAGGAAGGTCAATTGTTCCTTGGAAGGCGCAAGTCTGGGCAGCTCGAGGAACAAAAGGGATCTTGCAGTTCAAATATATTAATCATTGAAAGTTGCAGCATAGGTCAGCAATGCCATAAAACAGCAAATCTAGAGCATTAGGCTTTATTTTTGGAGGAATAGATGGTTACAATGGTAGATTTAGATGAGAAAAGATGGCAAGAGGCTTGAATAGAGCATAAACACCAACATAGATTGGCTGGGCCATTCAGCCTATTTCTGTGTTGTATATCCTATGCAAGCTGTAACTTTAAATAAAGGTGTAATTTAAGAAATTCTCAGGTGCTCCTTACCACCTTTCTAATAAGCTACAGGAGTGCCCAAGAATCTAAAAAGGAACTAGCACTTTATGCAACTGAAGATGCTCCACACCCAATACCCACTGAATCATAATCATTTTTATAGAAGCATACGGGAGCTTTTTCAAAATCCAGCAACATTCCATAGAAGGAACTGAAGTGGCCGATTAATCTATTTTTGGTGGCTCTTTGAAGAATGATGGCCAGAACATTAGGACAACTCCCAATTCTTCTTCAAATAGGGCCAAAGATTCTTTAATATCCATCTGAAACAAGTGGCCAGTTTTGGCCAATTTTCCACAAAGGATGTGGAAATGAGTCACAGGTTTAAATTCTCTTTTACAGCCATCTGGTGCAGCTGCTGAGACAAAGAACATTTACATTGTTTGTTAATGAGCCAGGCAGATGGCTTGACAAACCAGTCTGGGGAATATTGCTACTCACAGAAGACCTCTAACTGAAACAAATATGAGTCAAATTGATTCATCCCAGGCTATCAGGATTGGCCGCATTCATTTTGAGAACAGCAACAAAATAGTTTCTAGAAGCTGACACATCAAGGTAGACAGTTTTATTGACAGGGCTACAGGGGTGAATCTCTGAATGAGAAAGTAATTGGAACAGCAAGCCTCTTACTTCCTGTAAGTATGGAGAAAAAAGAACAAAGGAACACCTGAAGTTCAGTAAGCTAGTCCAAATAGATACGAAAAAAGGTGTTTGGTTCACTTGAAATTAACTTTCTATTAAATAAAGCAGTGGGACAATTCATGTCAGGCCTCATCTTACTAAATTATTTTCAGTCCACTTGTCAAAACATTAGAGAAGCACACAATATCCAGTTTAGATCACAAGGGAGCTCCTATTGTTAGCTGTGTAGTTATTAAATACTGGGTAGTATAGGCACTTTACTGTATCCGACATACTTACCAGGGTAACCAGCATTGCCAAACTAGAGAACAGCTAAGGCAAACTCAAAATATGTCACATTATAATTCCATTCTGCAAGGTTAGACAACTAGAGTCAGTAGAAGGCCAGCAGAGTCCAATTCGGTCCCAATACCTCAACTTGCTAATAAAAAGGATCTTGGGTTTTCAATTTAGAATTTTATCACCAATGAGGCAACATTGCAAAGGACATCTTTTCCAAACTTTCAGGCCCATTAAATTCGAAGAGGCCAAATGAAAATAACCAAGAAATAACTGGAAATAGAACTTGAGTTGCCCAGGGTTGGGGGCTTTATTTGGCCCACAACCAGAGTTGGGACAACCCTCCTCAATAGCATCTAGCAATTCATTATCCTCCAATGATGGTGAAACAGTAAGAAACAGGACAGAGCAAATGTAATCAGAATACCTGTATAAACTTAAAATCATCAAGTTCCCCTCCAAGCCACTCACCATCCTGACTTGAAATAGATCACCGTCCTTCACTGTCACCGGGTCAAAATCCTGGAACCCCCTTCCTAACAGCACATTGGGTGTACCTACAATACATGGACTGCAGCAGTTCAAGATGGCAGCTCACCACCACCTTCTCAAGGGCAATTAGGGATGGGCAGCAAAATCCACATCCCTTGAATGAATTTTTAAAAATTATAAAGGAGGAAAAGCTCAAACCAAGATAACCATTTTTGGCCATTTTAAAACTTATAACTTCAGGCCAGTTTATTGAACGAAAAAAACTCACCAACCTCTTTCCGCAGGTTAAATCAAAAGTTATCTCCAAGTCTTAAAATTATAGAATGATGCAGCACTGAGGCTGGCATTCAACCCACTGTGCCTGTGCTGGCTCTTTAGTAAAGCTAGCCAACCCCAGTCCCACTCCCCTGCTCTCTCTCCATGGCTCAGCACTTTTTTCCCCCTTCAAGTACTTATCCAGTTGTTTGCTTGTGAACATTATTATTCAATCTTCTTCCAACATACTTTCAAGCTGTGCATTTCCAATCACTACAAATTACTACTTAAAGAATTATTCCTCAAATTGCATCCGATCCTTTGCTAATCAGCTTAAATCTAAGGCTTCTGGTTAGAGACGTTCCTGAATAGTTTCTATTCATGATTTTGAACACCTCTATCAAATCTACTTTTAACCTTGTCTGATGTAAAGAGAGCATCCTCTCCAAGGCCTTGACATCTTTCCTAAAGTGTGGTGCTCAGAATTGAAAACAATAATCCAATTGAGGCCTAACCAGTGTTTTATAGAACTTTAGCATAACTTTCTTGCTTTTGTACTCTGTGCCTCCAAAAACTAAGTCAAGGGCCCCCTGTGCTTTACTTTTTAAAAAAGTCTGATCAACTTGATCAATGTTCAGCACCATTCACGACTCCTCAGATACTGAAGCAGTCCATGTCCAAATGCAGCAAGTCCTGGACAATATCCAGGCTTGGGCTGACAAGTGGAAAGTAACATTCGCGCCACACAAGTGTCAGGCAATGACCATCTCCAACAAGAGACAATCTAACCATCGCCCCTTGACGTTCAATGGCATTGTCATCACTGAATCACCCACTATCAACATCCTGGGGGTTACCATTGACCAAAAACTGAACTGGACTAGCCATATAAATACTGCAGCTGCAAGAGCAGCCTGTCAGAGGCTAGGAATCCTGTGACGAGTAACTCACCTCCTAACTTTCCCAAAGCATGTCCACCATCTACAAGGCATAGGTCAGGAGTGTGATGGTATACTTGCCTGGATGAGTGCAGTTCCCATAACACTCAAGAAGCCTGACACCGTCCAGGACAAAGCAGCCCGCTTGATTGGCACCACATCCACAAATATTCACTCCCTCCACCACCGATGCATAGTGGCAGCAGTGTGTACCATCTACAAGATGCACTGCAGAAATTCACCAAGGCTCCTTCGACAGCACCTTCCAAACCCATGACCACTACCACCTAGAAGGACAAGGGCAGCAGATAGATGGGAACACCAGTACCTGGAAGTTCCCCTCCAAGTCAATCACCATCCTGACTTGGAAATATATCACCGTTCCTTCACAGTTACTAGGTTAAAATCCTGGAACCCCTCTTCTCAACAGCACTGTTGGTGTGCCTACACCACATGGACTGCAGCGGTTCAAGGCGGCAGCTCACCACCACTTTCTCAAGGGCAACTAGGGATGGGCAATAAATGTTGGCCCAGCCAGCGAAGCCCACATCCCATGAACGAATAAAACAAAAACTTGTCCTGCCGCCTTCTCTGTGTACCAGACCATTTAATTTCAAAGTTATAATGAATTTCAAAATACAAACCTGAAAAATGGCCAGTGCATTCTGCTGCCTTCCACTAAAGAGACTTAATTGTACCCAGAAAAGCAGGGATTGAAGTAGTTGAAAAGACAGAATTTCCGATTTTCCAGATCTTTCTATCGTTTCCATCAGGAATTGCACAATTCGGCTACACACATAGTCTTTTCCATCAAAGGAGTTCTCTAGCATTAAATACTGCAATCAGAAAAAAAAACATGGTTCTAATGAAAGATCTATCCTTGGACATTCCAAAGTGCTTCACAGTCACTGAATTACTTTTGGATTCTAGTCAGTCTTGTTAGGTAGGGAAGCACTGCAGCTAAATCACAAACAAAAAAACAAGTTAAAAATGCTTTGACAATTGAGGGTTAAATTTTGGCTAGAAGACTGGGAGAATCTCCCCTGGTCATTTAATAGTGTATGGGATCATTTACATAAATCAGTATAGATAGACAGGGATTTAATTTAACATTTCAACTGAAAAATGGCACTTCCAACAATACAGGACTTCCACAACACTGTAGAATATGCGCTCATGTCTTGGTGTGGAACTTTGGATTCAGAGTAAGTGTACTACCATTAATGCAGGCTGACACTTGCAGGAAATGAGAAATGATGTTACACAGTACCCATGTTAAATGAAGTTTATATGTGTGTGTCACTTCTAATACAAAAAACCTCAGAATTTCAAAATACTTACAGTCCACCAAACTACGTTTGTAGAAGCATACTGTACAGCTGTCTCACACATTTCTTGAACCTCTTCCTTTGTACCTCGTTTTGAAAACAAGTTGAGATAATGGCACCAAATTTCAGGATTTGCTCTGTTAATTTCAAGTGCTCGAGCTAAAGCATTCAATGCAGCATCTAAACATTCTGTTGGAGTCCTAGAAGAAAGGAGTTAAATTATTTGTAAAGCACCTAAATGTGAGTTTCTCCAATACAAATTTTACTATCAAGTACGAAAATGCAGGCACCATTCCTATAATTACCGTGTGCTAACTCTAATCATTTATTGGAAGGGAAAAAGAAAGATGCCAGGCAGCACAGCATACTTTTCGAAGGGCAAAGGCAGGATTTTTTTCCCCCTCTGTCTGGGGTGGGGGTGGGGGAAAGATACACAGAAAAATAATCTTTACACTGCACACCTCCAAAGCATCCATGTTAAACTTTCTAAAACAGAATGCATCAGTGCCACCTACTGACAAAAAGCAGCATGTCTAAATGAAGATTTTAAAGAACTAAGAGACTGCAGCAAGTAGCACTGAAGAGGTGTTAATCTGGTAGCAGGTTTTGGTGAAGTGTAACTGCCCAATGTTAAGTTAGGTAATTCAAAACATTGGTCCAGAATTTTTAGGGTTTTTGATGAACTGCTTATATTTGCCATCATTACCCCTCTGAATCTGACCACAATTTCAGGATTTATTACAACCGCAAAAACATGGAAATCCTGTAGCTGCAGTCTGTCATTCACCACTTCGCCACTGGTTGTACTGCACTCCCCTTTGCTGTCGATATTGCTGGTAGAAACACTGTAAAGGCTTAAGCCTTGTTTAATGAGATGTAACTGGAGTTTCATTGACAGAATAATAACTACTGTTGAGTGACTGATTAGGTCCTGAACGAATCAATTTATTTGTGGAATGTTGTTAAACATCTCCATTACGATTAATTACTAGGCTTTTAAAAACTAGATTTTAAAAAAAGTTTGTTCATAAAATTTCAGCTTCTACCTTAATCCCACATGTATGTTTCAATCTTTATTTAGCACTCTTAAAATTTTTATAAAGTGATTGAATTGGTGTTCATTTCCTGGTTGGTTGCCTGAAAGAATTGTTCATTGTGACTGATGGTTTGGACAGCTTGATGACATTACTGCAGCTCGACACAGTGTATCCCCATTAAAGAATGCTACAATCAATTGCACAGAGAGTGTTAAAAGTTCTCACCACAGAAATCGCTAGGTTGCTCAATTAAGTCTTTGCTTTACATGTTAGTGGCAAGTACTCTTGCTTTCCACTGACCACAAACTCCCAGTCAATGCTTAGGGTCTTGCCCAGTTCCTAAGCGTGTACAGATAAAGCTCAACACTAAGGAACAACAGTAACCCCCAAGTCATATCAAATTTATAAACAATCTTTAGATGGCATTTCTAACAGCCCCCTCTAAGTAAGACTGGATGAATATTTTCTTCAGTCTTTTCCTCACTAAAATGTCTGCCACTTTTAGTAACCAGTAACTCCAACTGGAAAAAGTGAGAGTTTTGTTCTATGCCAACAAATGTCTATTGCATTGCTCACCAAGAGTTAGAGGGTATTTGTTCAATGCCACCCGTGACCATGGAAATTGCTCCAGCACTTCCCACCAGTAGATCCTATTACTTTATCCACACCACAAAATAAATTTAAAAACAATGTTTTTTCATATTTGAGGATTTTTTTGATTAACTGAAGTTTTAGATTAAGTTACTTAAAGTTACATGCAATAATTTTAAGCATTGTTACAATCTCATGGTGCTATCTGCACTAACATTTAAAACAATATCTTTCTTAAACTAAAAACAATCAAGATTGCACAGCACAAACAATCAGCAGTATGCACTTGTAGGAATTTAAGTGCTTATAAAGGATTTCTGTTGTTTAACAGCCCAGTGGTAGCTTATGTTGACCACAGGCTTGGTGGGAAGACCCAAGCACCAGGATCAAGGTTAGTACGCAGGTACTTCAAGTAATTCGGAAAGCTTAATAGAATGTTATCATTTATTCTGAGGGGAACCCCAATACAAAAGTGGAGGAGGCTATGCTTCAGTTATACAGGGCGTTGGTGAGACCATATTTGGAGTACTGTGCACAGTATTGGTCTCCTTATTTAAGGAAGGATGTAAATGCATTAGAAACAGTTCAGAGAAGTTTTACCAGACTTTTACCTGGAATGGGCAAGTTGGCTTATGAGGAAAGGCTGGACAGGCCTCCAGTATCCACTGGAGTTTAGAAACAGTAAGAGGCGACTTTGGTTGAACCATATAAAATCCTAAGGGGCTTTGACAGGATAGATGTGGAAAGGATGTTTACTCGTGTAGGAGAATCTAGAACTAGGGGTCACTGTTTAAAAATAAAGAGTTGCCCATTTAAGACAGAGATGAGGGGAATTTTTTCTGAGGGTCGTGAGTCTTTGGAACTTTTCATCAAAAGGGGTGGAAACAGTCTTTGAATATTTTTAAGGCAGAGCTAGATTCTTGATAAGCAAGGGAGTGAAAGGGCATCAGGCTAAGTGGGAACGTGGAGTTGAGATTACAATCAGATCCGCCATGATCTTATTAAATGGTGGAGCAGGCTTGAAGGGCTAGGTGACTTACTCCTGCTCCTAATTCATATGTTCGAATGCAAATCTGGATGCACATGCAACGTGGCCCTTGAGTCGGCAACCGTAGGTGGACCAGGCAGATAGGGGACCTCTGTAAAGAGGAATGAAGGTCCCAAATGCACCTAATATTAGTTGGAAACTCCAAAATTTGGATTTTAAATGCTCCAATAAGTAAGGGAAAAAAACGCTCAAACACCAGGTGAGAAATGGAAGGCAAACTGGCAACAATAGCACAACATGATTTTCCCATTACAAAATGAGCATTTTGCCAATTTTAAAAAAATAGTTCATGAAGTCTGAAAATTTGTCTCAAAGTAGGCTCAATGCAAGCAGGAAGTGTTCACCACATGCAAGAGATTGACTTGTGGGCAACACACACACACACACACACACACACACACACACACACACGCACGCACACGGTGAGACACCACAGAGACTCATTTCACAGAGCCCCTTGGTAGCCAGAGCTGCAGTTCCACAGAGTTAAATTCATGAAACTCAAAGGAAGATACTAAAGTTAAGTAGGGCCAAAAACTGGAAACAAAATGCATGCTCTGTATAAGATTTTGAATACTGTTTTTTGTGTTTAAGAATATTTTGCAGCATTACTTGCCACTGGCCTGATGAAACACTGTTTGACAGGCTGGGGTATAATGCCATTTAATGCACAAGACAATTAAATATATTTCTGCTTTGTAGCCAAAGCCTATTTGCTAGGTGAACATATTCAGCATTTTATAGTCAGAACCCCCCCCCCCCCCACCGAATGCTTGTTTTTTAAAAAAAAATGATTCCCAGACAGAACACACTTCTCTCCCCATTAGCACATCCATAAACACTATTTCTGCATCCCAGATCAACTTCCCAATGCAACAAACTCCAGAAACTGCTCCCAATGCTGTCAAATTTGAGCTTGCCCCTCTCTCGTGCTCCCAGGTGCTAGATTACTCTTGGATCTCAAATTCCTTCATTCTTGCAAGCGCAGAAGTACCAAAATCAAAATTTCTGTATCAGTTTTTAAATGAAACGATACAAACATTGCAATGAAAATAGTCATTTGGAACGTATGGAGGAAAAATCCAGAAGAAGAAATTTAAGTCACTGTTAATTAACACATATTTGAAGGTCTACTGAAGGAACAAACCTCTCATCTATAAACAGTAGCAAAATAAATGAAGGCTTCAGAAGTAGAGGCACAGTAAGTGTGCTCGGAGATACAGTGTTGACAATTTTAACACAAAATTTCCAATTAAAATATTTAAACAGCAAGTTGAGAGAACTTTCATTCGTATTGTGTTATCAGGAAGTGTGCATAACATGCAAGGTTTGAATTTATAGGCATATTTCCAAGGCTGGGCTTGAGAGGAGAAGAACTTGAGAGTGAAAGAAATTGTATGAGGAAACGAAGATCAGGCTTGCTTGCTAAATCTTTCCCCTTCCTGCTGCCATCAGACAGTCAACCAGTTATTGCCTAGGGTCACACAAAACGTTTCTTGGTTGAAATGCTGGAAGATTGCCAGCTCCTGCAGAACCATATCCCAACATAAATCACTGAGGATGCAAAACAGAGAAAGTTGAAGGTAGACCATGGAGAGGTAGGAGGATAGAATCACAACCACACTGGAGGCCACAAGGAAAGAAACTAAAAGAAAGGGTACAGCTGGAATGCTCCATATTTAATTAATAAAATTTGGCTTCTTTAAATAAAAATAGATGACTGTGATGGTGAGATAACAAATGAATTGCTTGGTAGCTAGCCCCAAATATCAAGCGACAATATTAGCAAAATATTAATTTGCTTTTAAAGTTTACTGCCAGGTCCTGCATGACCAAAATATATCTTGTATTTTTAATTATGGCATGTGCAGTTTCTTTAAGAGTGGTTTATGCAGTATTTATACATTCTTAGCTCCAGGTAGTAGGACTTCCTGATTTAACAGAGTCCTAGATTCAAATATCTTATTCCTAATAAAAAGAAAGTTGATTCAAAACAGAAAATCTTTATGTGGTTAAGTTGTAACTGGTAAGTATTACTAATTTTGGTGCTTGTATATCCGAGTTCCCTTAACTCAACACTGACTGAAAAAAATTCAAGTAAACTTTCTATAAAGCAACAGATCTAATCTAAACTGCAACATTAACTCAATTTCTGTAAAAAAAAAAGTTAATTGAAATGCAATTTACAAGTAAGCTTTTGCACAAAACATTATAGAATACACACTTCTGTTCAATTCTTTTGGACCTGCAAAACCTAGTGCAAAAATAATCTGGCAAGTTTGTTGAGTTCTCTTGCTTTTTCTGCATAGCTGACCTGTACGAAAAGTTGTAACACTATTTGACGCACTAAACCAATGAGGAAATTTTGAGCATTTGTTAATACAAAGTCCTGCACACCTGAAAGCTCTCTCAACTACTCTAATGCACTACATACTGCTGAATTATGTCCATCATGAACCCAAACTTCCTTTGTAAGTTACTTAAAAAGGACTAATTTCTTTGAAAATACAGCAACTTATTTCAACTCTGGCTTTTTGAACTCAGCGCTGCAAGGGAATGATTTACTAAATGAATCAATCAAGATAATTAAATATTAAGCTTTTTAGTCACCATTTCATTCAAATTAGTTCAGGAAATAACTAAAAAGCACATACCCTTCCTTTTGATTCATGTATTTGTACGCAAGTTTAATCCAAAGCTGCACATCTTCGGGATTCTCCATCACACTTGTTTCTAGATTGGCAATGTCATCAGTCTCTGCTGTAAAATACCGAACGTCATCTGGAGTAATAACTGCATCCAAAACTTGAGTTCCAGACCACGGATGCTCCACAGACTTGGCTGAAACATGAAGGATATTGTTTTTGGTTCCACAGAAAAAGGAGAGATCCAAACCGGAGAAACTGAGCATTTAAGAAAACACCCTCATGAAAATAGTTCACTTTATGTGATAGTCATTTAAAAACTACTGCATGTTAACGTATACAGTTTCAGAAATGTCACCTTGTCCCTCTAAATACAATACATGCTTCCATTACCATCTTTTTCCCCCCCTCCATATTCCTGGTTGAAGCACCAGTTAAGTCAAATCCCCAAGTTAAATTCCAGTTGGTCTTGCCGTAAAAAGCTATGTTGCCATAAATTTACTTTAATTTACTGTGACTCACAAAGCCACATCCTATCACTTGTGTATTAACACACCATCCTAATGCCAGCCCATCACGTCACACAATTTTGATAATGCGATAGGTGACTTTTTTTTAATGGGCTGTCATAAGAGATATTGTCTATAATGTTATTGGAAATTATTTTTAAACTAGAATTGCAATGGGGGGGCGCGTGTGTGTGTGTCTTAATTGGATTAACGCTAGCTAGTCTGGGTGCTTTGCTATATAGCAGTTTTGATATGTTAATTAGATAAACATAAGGAGGATAGAAGGTAAAGTGTCAATTTGCATTTGTTGAATAAAGCATTCAAGAGTGGGAGTAAAATCTTGCACCTAGTAAGAAGCAAGCAATGTGTTTACTTTTTTTCAGCTCACTAATAAAATTGGTGGAATGAATGGATATTATTTTAAGGAGATGTAATGTTAAAAGCATAGTAATACAATGGAAAATTTACATTCAAAGGGGAAGCTAGGTATAAAGAGGGAAAGGAAATTGTGTGTATGGTAGAGGCATTTAAGATCTAACCAGCCTGTAAGCCTACAACTGTGTCTGCAAAGGAACTAAATTGCAAGGAACCTCAATTTGAATTCATATGGTCAAATGTACTTGGCCTGGTGTCTGTTTATAGTCTATGGGTTGCTGTTGCCTTGGCGGAAATTTACCTGGGAGTGAATACTTTGGGGATTTATTTAAAAGTTATTATGGTAGCAATTTGTAGACATGTGCATGTATTTAATTTGTTGTTCAATTAATAAATTTTAATTTAGTTTTATATAAAAAACCTCCTGAGGCTCTGTGGTCTTATTCCTGAATTCAGAGCTGCATCTCAAACATACCAATTGAAAATATAGGTTATGACCGTTGTTTATGTTTCCCCCTGGGATTTAAACAACTCAGCCTTTATCAAATGCTGTGTCATAACATGGACTTTTTATTGAAGCTTAGACTATTGTTCTTTGTATCAGCTCGCTTAGTGGTTTGTGTATTTGCCAGGCTTTGATACAGGCTGGTTAGATCTTAAATGCCTCTACCATACACACAATTTCCTTTCCCTCTTTATACCTAGCTTCCCCTTTGAATGTAAATTTTCCATTGTATTACCATGCTTTTAACATTACATCTCCTTAAAATAATATCCTTTCATTCCACCAATTTTATTAGTGAGCTGAAAAAAAATAAACACATTGCTTGCTTCTCGCTCGGTGCAAGATTTTACTCCCACTCTTGAATGTTTTATTCAACAAATGCAAATTGACACTTTACCTTCTATCCTCCTTATGTTTATCTAATTAACATATCAAAACTGCTATATAGCAAAGCACCCAGACTAGCTAGCGTTAATCCAATTAAGACACACACACATGCCCCCCCCCCTACTGCAATTCTAGTTTAAATAATTTCCAGTAACGTTACAGGCAATATCTCTTATGACAGCCCATTAAAGAACTCCAAAGTCTGGTTGGCTAAGGCTCTTGGAGCAATAGGGTGCACAATGGCTACCATACACTTCCTGTTTTAAATTGTGCACATATAATGATGCATCTTCAACACTAGAACATAATTATTTTTAAAAAAACCCAAAACAACTTTTTTAAACCTTAAGAGCAGTCTCAGCAATCCTAAAAAGCTGCCAATGCTGCTGACATCAAGGAAGCAGATTGATACTTTTAAGAAATATTTTGAAACACATTCAGCCATAATTAAACGTTTTTAAAGGGCCCACAACGAGATTCCTTCAGGCAAATTTTCACAACACTAATTCTATTTTTTTTTTATTTATGGACCTACTATTTCAAAGACACTGATGCTTGTTTTTAATCAAAAGGCCAGATGACCAGGAACAAAACAGCAATTATCTTATTTTAGCCCAGAATTCACTCAGCATATATTTCATAATACTGTTGAGAGATCAATTACTACACAACCTACTCAGTTTCCTACATTACAATAGTGACAACAAAATTGCTTCATTGGCTATGAAGTTCTTTGGGACATCCCGAGATCATAAAAACACCGCACAAATGCTAGTTCTAAGTCACTGAACTTAAGTGAAGTGAACTTTGTATACTTCACTTTGCCAGATTAAATGCAGCCATTTTGCAAACCCTATCCCATGTCTGGCGAAGTATTTAAGAGTTCCAGTATAAGAATTTCAAGAGTTAATACCAGGTGTGTTAAACATTGTTTATTTGAATTGTTGCTAGGAAAATACTGCCGGCCTTTGAAGGCCAGATTTATTGATGTATTTTTATCTGGAGTGAAAGAAAGGAGGGAAAATTCCACTTATACAATAAACACTGTATAATCTACTTATCAGGACAATCTGCTATCAAAGGACACATGGAGGAGGACTGTGCTATTAAAATCACACCATGAATGAAAAATTGAACAGGTGAACCTTTTCATTTCACATTGCTTTATCAATGATCCACCATCACATTAGTTAAAAGAACAGATGCCCACGAATTCAGAATAGATAAAAGATTACATTGTCCACATATTGCAAAAACAAAATCAAATGGCTTTTAAAACTCATTCTAATCTTATCTACAGAAAGTTTATGCATACCATATCTTATTGGTCCAGAATTTTGTTCATCATCGCTGGTGCTAATGGTGCTGCTTTCAGAAACTTGTTTTCTCGAAAGCTTGGGTTTCCATTTCCTTCGGTCTTTGAAAGTTGTGTAAGGAGGTGCTGAAACAAGTTAACATTTTCATGCTACAGTTTTAATTTGCAAATGTATAGCTTCTATTTCTTAATTTCAAACACAACATTCCTGTATCAGTTGTCAATTCTACACCCAAAAGCTTAGATCAGTTTTTAAAAAGTAGCATACGCATGAACACATTTGTTCAGTAAATATCAAACTTTGTGAAAAACACGAGTGCTTGAAGAGACCATACTAGATTATTAATTCGCAAAGCATTTGTTTTAATGAACTTCAAACCATTTCCAAGTTAAAGTCAAATACCTCACTCTATTCTGGCATATTTTCCAATTAATTCAAATACATAAAAGTTTACTGAAAATTTTTACTTTAGATTATCTTCACTTGATGTATATCGACACAGCTGTCCATATTACAACCGGTACAAACATTTTCTTTCTCACTCCATTCTCCTCTGCAGGGGTTAATTTACACCATTATGGTGCTTCAACCAAATGTTCGTTCTTTATGGATGAGTCTAGAAGTTTTTGATATGCTGTTCTGTCATAACATGCATTCAGTGCGGAGGCCAATTCTTAACTCAGTTCAGGGGCAGGTGCACTTTTGTTGAAGTACAAGCAGGACTAGCAAGACAGAGGTTAGATGTTCAAATTCCACCACTAATAAGTTGTGAACTTGAACGCAAGAAGTCTAGTAATTTGTGAGCTATAAGGTAAATAATTAAAAGGCTTTAAGTGTGAGAAAATAAACTGTTACTTACTGTGACCAGTACTCTCATTCACTTTGCTAACAAGCAGAACAGCCATCTCATCTGTGGTCATACGATCTTTGTTTTTGCCAAACTGTTTATCCAAATAATTTTCTTTGTATATAAAAAAAAGTCAGTTAATTTCATGCTTCTAATGCTTGCTTCAAAATGCAATCTCTTCAATGAGAAACATTTTATATAACATTGAGAACAAAAGAAATTAATGAACACGAGATGATCAAATTTTGACTACTCATGCGCGGTTACATCACAAGTAGTTCACATTTTATAAATTATAACAATTTGCATAAACCAGTCAGTAAATCAATTTTATTACCTGCTGCAACCCTGATTTCTTCATCTGTACTAAAGTCTGAACATTTAATCAGAGATAAATTGTAGGAGAGAAGATCTTGAAATAGCTGGCATTGATTTAAAATGCAGTCTCTCATGTGCTGCCTAGACATAAGAAAAATATATTCTAGATTTTAATAGATTTATAAATCCTTCTCTCCCCACATTATCAAACATGACATTGAAATGGGTGCAAATTAACTTTTGTAATGATAAGGCTTCAAGTTCAGGCTACTTTTGCATTTTCAGGGCCAGAATCGAAAATTGTTGCAATTCTGAAAATTAACTTTTTAAGTAAACAATGCAGAGAAAGATTAGTTTCCAATTCCTAATAAAGCACTGTAACCTCATAGGTGTTCTGGTGATTAAGTAATCAATTCACATTGGCAGTGGTCATAAATCTAACCTTTAGTCTCAAGTTCATGTATATTATAAAAATAATTAATATAAAGGGAGTTTACTATACTCCTTCCATTTTAAGAAAAACAGAGCATTACATTGTGTAAACATATAGCTAGGGAGTCACGTTTATAGAAGTTTGTGCTGGAACACTTACTGCCAAAGTATTCTGTAAATTTTTGACTGCATTATTGATTTTATTGAACTAATTTAATATTTACTTGTAAGACCAAACACAATATACATACCACTGACAATCATCATCATTGCATGTACCAGTTAAATCAAAACGACAAAAACACTGTTTGGGCTCGATCAAGTTGCTATAGGAAACTGAACTAATCAGAAGTTTCTCCTTGTTTCGAAAGTAAGGACTGAATCTGTGGAAAGAGGTTTAAAACAAGTTTTTGAAAAAAAAAATAATCTAGGACAAACTTTGGCAGCCCTTGAAAACTAAGGAAATAAACCACATTTCAGTCTTAAACTATCTTAGTGATAATGTAAAAAATATTTCAGTTAGTCATTTGCCAATTTTAAATGTGCTGATTTACCAGCAACTGAATTTTCTCTAATGCTCTAATACAGTAGAATTATATATGAAACGTTCCATGTATCAAAACAAGAATAAATGCTACAAAATTGGGTTTGCTATATTGAGAGCAATTGTCACTGGAGTACTGAATTTCTAAAACCGAATTGATGTTTCGGTCTACCCAATCCTTCCTCAGCAATTCTGTTTTAAATTGAATCAGTTAACAAATCACCTAACGTAGATGGTCCCATCTCCTTCAATGCAGGCTTAGGTCAGGTAGAAAGTCATAATTAAACTATATCATTTGTCACTGTGATATCTGCTGTCCATGAAACAACTATCCAAGCAGATAGAGCATTTCCACTGGTGGAGAAGCGCAAAATTAGAGACCTTTGTTAAACAGCCACCAAGAACTCAATTAGAGAATTTAGAAGAAGCTTCATTACCAGAAAGTGGTGAAAATGTGAAACTTAGCACCACAGGGAGTAGTTGAGGCAAACAGAGGAGATGCAACTATAGGGGAGCTAGATAAGCATGGGGATAGGTTATGCTGATAGAGCTAGCTGAGAAAGGACTGGAGGTGGCCCAAATGCAGCATAATTGCTGGCATGGACTCATAAAGCTGAATGGCCTGTTTCTGCACAGTTTATTCTAAGTAAATATACAAGCAGTCTGCTCAGCTCACATACATTCTAAAGTGCTGCTGTGACAGAATAGAAAGGTTGCTCTTTTGTATTGATGGTAATAACAGAAATTTAAAGACACTTTACCTCAGAAATACCCACAACTGTCAGTAATGAAATGCTAAAATTGTCTTTTTTATGAAGCATACTTTCAGATACAGTGCATGCTTTAGCAAGCACAAAAGTACAGCTCTCTCTCTCTGTCTCACGCATGATGTTTTAGAAAATAAGTTTATCTATTGCAATGATAGGAAGATCACCTTGTGCATGCACAAAATTTTAATTAGACTTAGAAAAATGTGGACTAACATTACTGCAGCTCCCTTTGTTCTAGTACATGAAATCTCCAACAAGAGAGAATCCAACCATCGCCCCCTGATATTTAATGTTACCATCACTGAATCCCCCACTATCGACATCCTGGGGGTTAACATTGACCAGAAACTGAACTGGACTAGCCATATAAATACTGTGACTTCAAGAGCGAGTCAGAGGCTAGAAATCCTGCGGTGAGTAACTCACCTCCTAACTTCCCAAATCCTGTCCACCATCTACAAGGCACAAGTGAGGAGTGTGATGGAATACTCTCCACTTGCCTGGATGAGTGCAGCTTCAACAACACTCAAGAAGCTTGACACCACCCAGGACAAAGCAGCCTGCTTGATTTGCACCCTATCCACAAACATTCACCTCCTCCACCACCAATGCATAGTGGCAGCAGTGTGTACCATTTACAAACTGCGCTGCTGGAACACACCAAACCTCCTTAGGTAGCACCTTCCAAACCCATGACTGCTACCATCTAGAAGGACAAGGGCAGCAGATGCATGGGAACAGTGCTACCTGGAAGTTTCCCTCCAAGCCACACACTACCCTGACTTGGAAATATATAGGCGTTCCTTCATTGTCGGGGGTCAAAATGCTAGAACTCCCTCCAAACAGCACTGTAGGTGTATCTACACTTCATGGGCTGCAGTAGTTCAAGGCGGCAGCTCACCGTCACCTTCTCAAGGAAAAGCCTATATCCCATGAATGAATTTTTAAAAAGCACCACAGAAGAATTTGTAAAATGCATTTGACTTTTTTGTATTGCGCATCCCTTTGGCCAAAGTCGCATTTATTTTCTTTAACCCTTTATTCACCATAACCTTTTATTTATTTTACCTAACTGAATTTGGTTTAAACAATGTTAATCAGTGGTCCCACACACAGTTACTGGCCAATCATCCTTACAGTAGCCAGAAATTCACTATAGATACTGCCAAGGGAGAATTGCTATTATAACATTATCTCTAGCTTTAACAGAAATAAATGCTCCTTTGTTTCACTGGCATTTAATCCAGAAACTAAACTGATTACTGGTTATGTAAACCCATTTTAAAAGAAATGTTTCCTTATACACCTTAGTTCTGAGAGACTTGGTGGATATAATGGGTTTACATACACAATAGTGAAATGCACATTCAGCCAAATTCTGCTTTTATAATTCTGGTTTATGTCAAAGTGAACTATAAAATTATTTTTCTCCTTTGCCATTTAAATTCCAAATCATTTAAATTCCAACTCAACAGTTTTACCAGAACTTTTTACAAAATATTAAAGTATTCAACAATATATTTTCATTTCATACCTGTAAGATTTGAAGGCCAAAAGAGGGCTATTATACGGTTCAAATGGAGTTGGTTTCAAATCAACTTGTCTTGACTGTGCCAATACTACATCCAAATCCACAGGAATCTCCTGCAGAAAACAGCAGTTCCTTTTATATAAAAAAGTACAACCACTTCAAGCCATTTTGAAAAGAACGTTTCACATATTCTGTGTTTTAAAGAACTATTCAGAAAGAAAAACATTACTTGTAACTTCAGCAGGAAGTACTGCGATCAAGAGTTTACCAAAATGTGTATTTTAAATGATAGTTTTGATCGCTCAAAATAACCTTTTCAACAAAACTGCAATTACATTCTATGTCAATAAAAGGTAATTTCCTTATTACAGTTAGCTTTTGTCTGTGGTTAACTGAGTAATACTACCAGTAAGGAAATTTCCAGCAGTTTACCTAGGTTGTCATAGTTTAGTGTTCTTAATTGTTTATATCCACAAATACTTTTCTAACCACATGCAATGAATTCCAATTTTAAAAGCAATCGTCTAAATGTTAATAATTAAATATGCAAGAATGGTCTGATGAAAACTTTGATCATAAGACAACATCTAGAAAAAATTACTTTTGAATTCCCCAGTAAGACTAGGGGCAGGATCTTCCGGTCGGCGAGCAGGGGCGGGGCCCGCATGCCAACACGTAAAATGACACGGGATGACGTCGGGTGGAACTCCCGACGTCACCCTGCTTTATTTCCACTTTCAGGTCGGCGGAGGCACAGCCAAGTCAGCTGCATGCCCACCAACTTATCAACGGCCTATTGAGGCCATCAAGACACTAATTAAAATCATTAATGAACCTGCCCGTCCAACCTTAAGGTTGGTGGGCAGGCCAGGAGCCCTAGCAGGCTTCAGAAAAAGCATGAAACCTCATCCACGGGCGGAATGAGGTTTCATGAGGGTATTTATATTTTTAATAAAGGTTTCAGTTGAAGTTATGGACATGTCCCAACTCATGTGACAAAATAATCATTTTTATCGCAAATTTTAATTAGGAGCCAATCTCCCTGAGGCAACACTTAGCCTTAGGGAGATCAGTGAGCTCTTTTGCGCACATGCGCGAAAGAGCGCACTCCCGGCTGAGGGAATCCCCCCCCACCCCCAACCTGCACAGGGAGCTCATAGCGCTTCCTGGCGGGCATCAAGTAAAATGGTGGCGCAGGCCCACGCACTCCTGCACTTCCCCCCCGACAGGGGGAAAATTTTTCCCTAGGTATCCTTTCTAAACTTAAATAAATGTTTTGTACAATCATTTGTATGATTAAATCCATGGTGTGTTGTTTTACAACTTGAATAATCAACTGCAAAATGGCAAAGGGAGAGAATCACATTTACAACTACTAACTTATACCAGCCTTGGCTTACTGGGTAGCATTCTCACCTCCAGGTTAGAAAATCGGAGCTCAAGTCCCACTCAAGCATTGAGCACAAAAAGCTAGGCTGACACTCCAGTGCAATACTGGGGAAGAGCTGCATTGTTAGAAGTGCTGTCTTTCAGTTAAGACATTAAACTAAGGCTGTATCTGCCTTCTTGGGTAGATGTAAAAGATCATAAGGCACTATTATTTCCAAGAACTGGGGAGTTATCCTGTGTCTCGGCCAATGTTTAACCTTCAATAAACATTGCAAAAAGATTATCTGATCATTATCAAATTATTTTTTGTGGGAGCTTAAGGTGCCTAAATTGGCTGTCACGCTTCCTACATCACAACAGTGACTATTCATCAAATGTTTGACTGTAAAGTGCTTTGGGACATCCTGAGTTTAGGAAAGGAACTACATAAAATCCAAGATTTAATGTCACTAATATTAATAGTCGGAAAAGGAAAAACCACATTTGCTCAACAGCTTCAAAGCCTGTAGTGCTTTGCATTATTTTACAATACAGATAGATTAACTCCATTCTACTAACCTGACCATGCAGAGGTTTCTCTTTTGAAGACACCCAAACTAAAGTTTTCTGAAACAATGTTTTCAAGTCGTCAGCCTCTCCATGAAGCTTTTTAAGATCATCAATATTGAGCCCAAGAAACAGCTCAGGCTCATCAAAGCTTTTCTTTGTAGGTTTGCTTAAAGTTTCTTTTCCTTGACTTAGATCTTTGTGCTTCAGATTTGGCTTAGTGAAAGAGTTTGATTCCCGGAATGACCTCCTTCGTTCCCTTAGAGATGGAGACTGCACTTCATCTTCTGCATCATTTTCTTCAGTATCGAGAATGAGTTTATCCTGCGTTAGGTCATGCAGAGAAGGCTGGGACACCACAAATGCATGCTCTTCCTCTATTCCAGGCAAACTATCAGGTTGTCCTGCATTCCTTAAAGCCTGTGCCTCTTTCAGTTTTTGAATCTTCAGCCGATACTCATATTCAAGTTGCTGCAAACGTTTTTTCTCCATAGCTATATATTCAGCAGATTGTTTCTTTAAAATTGCCGCATGTTTAGATGAGCCATCCAGCCGGATATTCTTATTTGACTGAAGAAAGGAAGCAATTTCTTTTTTAAAATCATCAATACTGTTAATGTTAAAAAGGCATCTATCTAAACAGTATCTCAATATCAAAAATTCTAAGTTTCAAGTAACTTGGCCCTAACGTCAGAAGTAAAAAAGAAAATCGAATGGTCCCTTCCAAAATAATGTTTCATTAAGGAAACTAATTCCAATGTAAAAATATTACGGTTACAAACCCATTAAAACCTGCATAGTTATTTACTTGTTAAACGTTTTTCATGTTTGTTTTTATTTGATAGTATAACAGGCAGTAGACTAAATATTTCAGATCACATCATACCAGCTAGAATAGAGAACTAGATCTTTAGAATAAACATTGCAAGATTTGAATGATGAAGCAGCTTGATTGTCAATTTTTACATGAAAGTCAAAGTTTCTGTATTATTTTTAGAAGTTTAAAAACCAAAAGAGAGTCTCAAATTTAAAGATTTATATGCAGCAATACATAGGGCATTAAAGGACTGGTGCATGACCTAGGGTTTCTTATAGCTTCTTTTGAAGTTACTTAAAAACATGACGATATGCAGATTTGACAACACAGCTACTTAAAATATACAATCTATAATGGCCATGGTATACGTTTTCCCAATTTGTTATGCGTGATTAGATTCCATTGATAAAGATGCTATGAAAAGAATGCACCATCTTTGGCAACTAAAGTTAAGGACAACATCAAATTAAAAGATGTAAAATGCAGCAAGGATTAATGGTAGGCCAGAAGATTGAGAAATTTTAAAAATCAGCAAAGGATGACTAACAAATAAAGGAGGAGTAATTGGAGTTATGAGAAAACTAGCAAGAAATATAAAACAGACAGTAAAAGCTCCTGCAGGTAATACAAAGTAGCAAAAGTGAGCATTGGTCCACAGGAGGGGGAGACTGGGGAATTAATCATGGGAAACAAGGAAATAGCAGAGACTTTGACCAAGTATTTTATATCTGTCTTCACATGGAAGGCACAAAAGCACCCCAAGAATAGAAAAGTAGGGGGCAAAGGGGAGGAACTCAAAACAATCACGATCAATAAAGAAAAAGCACCAGGAAAACTGATGGCACTAAAGGCAGAGTCAACATGGTTTGTGAGAGGGAAGTTGCATTTGACAAATTTATTAGAGTTCTTTGAGGGTGTTACAAGCAGGGTAAATAAAGGGAAACCAGTAAATGCAGTGTATTTGGATTACCAAAAGGCATTCAATAAGGTGCCACATGGAAGGTTACTGCACAAGTTAAGAGCTCATGTTATTGGGGGTGACATATTAGCCTGGACAGGGTATTGGCTAACTAACAGGAGACAGTCAGCATAAATCTGGCATTTTCAGGTTGGCTAACTGCTAGAATGCCACTGGGGTTTCAAGTGTTTACCATCTATTTTAAAGACTTGAATGAAGGGGACAACTGTATTTTAGCCAAATTTGTTAATGATACAGAGATGGGGAGGAAAGCAATTTGAGAGGATACAAAGAGTCTACAAAGGTTAAGTGAGTGGGCAAAAAATTGACAGAGTACAATGCGGGAAAATGAGAGGTTGTCCGCTTCAGCAGGAACAGAAAAGTGGATTATTATTTAAACGGAGAGAGATTGCAGAATTCTGCAGTAGACGGGAATCTGGGTGCCTTTGTACTTGAATTACAAAAGTTAGCAAGCAGGTGCAGCAAGTTACTCAGAAGACAAATGGAGTATTGGCCTTTATTGCAAAGGGGATGGAGTGTCAAATCTTGCTAAAACTACACAAGGCATTGGTGAGACCACACCTGGAGTACTGTGTACAGTTCTGGTCTCCTTACTTGAAAGATATACTTGCATTGGAAGCACAAGATACGGCAGAGAAGGTTCCCAGGTTGATTCCTGGGAATCGAGGGGCTGTCTTACAAAGAAAGGTTGAGCAGGTTGGGCCTATAATACAACAGTTATATTACTGAATGAGTAAACCAGAGGCTTGGATTAATGATCTGGAGACATGATTCAAATCCCACCATGGCAACTGGGAAACTTAAATTCAGTTAATTAGATAAATCTGGATTAAGAAGCTCCTATGAGTTGACTGTGAAACTACTGGATTGCCATAATAACCCTACTGGTTCACTAATATCCTTTAGGGAAGTATTCAAGGCAGCTCAGCACCACCTTACCTTCTCAAGGGCAATTAGGGATGGGAAACATATGCAAACTTGTTAGCAAAGTACACATCCTCTGAATGAATTTTTAAAAGTTTTTAAACGTACTACAAATGAATCTTGTTCACGTTTACGCTTTCCCACTTCTCGACTAGCAACAGCTTTTGCTCGTGCAAATTCTTCATATTTTATTGACAAATTCTTCTTAATTTGTATTCGATGCTGTACCTTGTGGATCTAAAAGTAGTTGGGGGGGGGTAGGGGGAGAGAGCAGAGAAAGAGAGGAAAATGTCATCGTGGAAAAAGTCAAGACTACTTAAACGGAACTCAGTCTAGCCCAAACAAAAATTGCAATACACAAAATATATGAGGAAATTCATCAAAGGTTGCTTACGCATAATCTATACCAACACTCTATATGGTGCTGAGGAAATGCTGCATTCGTGAAGATGCAGCCAGGTGAGATGTTAAAAATCAAATTTTCATCTGGCTGTTCCCAAATTCAGATGAATGATATTAAGACTCCATGGCACTATTCAGTTGGAGCGCTCCTGGTTCTTACTAACATTCTTTCACAAGATCATAAGATTAAGAAATAGGAGTTGGCCATTTGGCCCATCGAGCTGCTCCACTATTTAATAAGATCATGGATGATCTCACTGTGGCATTAATTCTACATTCCTGCCTCCACCACCCCACCCCCAATACCCTTAACTCCCTTATCATTCCAAAATTCAGCCTTAAATATATTCAATGACCCAGCCTCTACTTCTCTCTGTGGAAGAGAATTTCATAGACTAATGGTCTTCTGAGAAAATAAATTCCTCTATCTTTGTCTAAATGGAAGGCCTCTTAATTTTAAACTGTGCTCTCTAGATTCCCCCATGAGGGGAAGCATCCTCTCAATCACCACTAACAAGAATTTAACTGGCGATTCATTTCATTCTGTACTTCACATCTTGCTGTGTACAAAATGCCTGCTGCATCCACTTGCATTAACAAATACTGCAGTTCAAAGTAGTTCATTGCTTACAAAGTACTTTAAGGCATTCGAGAGATGAGATATGCCATTCCCATTACAGGAATGGAAACCTACACACCAAAAAACAAAGCAACATGTACGAGGGAATTAACTGGCCTTTCATTTTCCAGTTTTCTTCTTTCCTGAAAGTACTTTTCCTGCTAGGGCACACAGGCATGGGGCCCCTCTGGCATCATCCACGTATGAGCCTAGACAGTGAAATGCTAGTAATCTATTTGATATGTTGGGTATTACAGTTAAACACAGTCTTGACCTCTCATATATTCCAGTAGAGGCATTTCAGCACTGCAATCAGGAGCAGGAATCTGACTGATTTTCCACCCTCTTCCCTGGATCCAGGTCAAAAATCAACTGCACCACTGCAACTGTTGACTTAGTTTAGAAGAATTGCTTTTTAAAATGGACCAATTTAGCAAACTAAAAATATAAATTCAATTTGGAACTTTTAAAGAATGGGAAAAGGGGAAATTCAAGAAAACTCATGTTGCTCACCTGTTCTTGAAGCTTTTTAAGAAGCATTCTATTCGCATTCACAATCTTCTCAGCTGCCTGCAACTGTTCTTTATGCTTCATATATTTGGCTTCAGCTTGACGCAGTGCTTCTTTCTTTTTTGCTTCTTGTTGTAGCAGATTTGATAAGAGAGATTCATCTTTTGTCAAGAGGAGGCTAAAATAAAAACAGAGCACTAAGTCTTGAACCTCAAGTTTCTTTTTAAGAGAATATAAACACAGAAGAGGTGGAATTCATTCAGTTTTAAGTGTGGATTGCACATGCTATGCACTTTCAAAATCTTTATAAGAAATATTAAACACATGGGCTGCATGGGTTCAAAAAGACAGCTCACCACCTTAAGGGCAGTTAGGGATGGGCACTAAATGCTGGCCTAGCCAGTGACACCCACATCCCATGAGTGGATAAATAAAATTATTACTCAATTAACAAAACAGCTGGTCTGGTCATTTATCGCAATGCTGTTGAGAAGACACCCTCGGAAAGTTTTATTATTAATACAAGTTTGTTCAGCATTGTTTCTTGATTTCAGGCTGAAGAAAATGTACTTAACCTATATAGCACATCCAAAACTTACTTGTGTTTTCTCAGTCTATCTTCAACATCTGACAGTTGTTTACTGACCACTGTTCTCTTTCCAACAGCATTTACTTCAGCATCTGCACGAACTGGTGATGGACTACCCCTTGACAAATCCAATTTCAGCAGTCGCTGCTTCTCACGACTAAATAAAATAAAACCAAACCAATCACTACAATGGTACTGCATCAAGCACTGATACTAATGAATGTTCTTCTGAAAAACAGACAACAGCTCTCATGTTCATGCTTGGCAGCAAACACTAATAGAACAAGGCTATAGTGTTTGGTACAAGTTTGTAGTCACAAGATTTAAACTATTATTGTTCAGAACATCCAAGAGTTTTCCTCCTGTATTCACTTGGCATGAAATTAGTTCAACATCATTGGAGTAAAGAAACATTCAGCTTATAGTAGCTATGTTGATTAGCTTTTAAAATTTGCTACCTTTGTCTTCTTTCACTGGAAGTTCACAGAAACAGCTTACAGCATAAATTGAATACAAACTGAGCAGTTATCAGGAGAGATTGAAAAGCATGGAACTGTTACCTTAACAACAAAAAAGTGACAAAATTCTTCTGTACCAAAACCTATAAGTTATGGGAATTAAATAACCATAACTTCTCTCAACTGCAACTGACAAAGGTGATTTGCAAAAATTATATTGCAAATAAATAAATGTTAAGTCTTATGAATTTTTGCTTAGCCTAAAATGAGCAGAAGCAAATAAAATTGGTAAAAATAAATACTGAATATTTACCTGGTATTTTCTTCCTTTAAAAGTCTATTTTCCTTTTTCCCTCCCTCAGCAAATCCATCTTTGGTTCCAGCAGGATCATTTTCTTTCTCTGCTTTTAGTCTTGGCTTTGGTTTTGAGGCCTTTAAGCAAAGAAAAATTGCAGCCTTTATAGATACAGTTAGTGCTTTTTTAAAAAAAGGCAATGAATATCAATGCTCAGAAATGAAACTCATATCCACTTTTAAAATGAGTACTCCGATATATTTTGGCAATTCTGTTGAAATTACTCCACGCCACCATGCGACTGATAAGCAGCCCCGACTGTAAAAGATGTTATTTTGTAAACATAGCCACAGGGTCAGAAATTTCATCTGGTTAGTCACAAAAACTAATATCCCTCAGCTGCCCCTTTTTCAAATATCTACCCACTGATGTCTTTAATCCCCGTCTCTCTGGGCTGCTGTCTGCTTTACATAGTCTGGATAAATGGGTGGGTTCCCACTTCTAGCTTAAAACCACATTCTTTGCTGCAAACTCTGGAACCAATCTTGAACATACCATTCGAGTTCAACATAACTATGCCTTTAAGAATGTTATATTAAGCCTAAGCCTTCACTGCCAAAGAAAATAATCCCATGGTCTTCAAACTCTCCTGATAAACTAAAATGCCTTAAGCTTAGTTGCTTCTTTTCCAAACCAATGTCTGTATAATTCTCTCGTTGGTGACCAAAAGTGGTACACAGAAATACAAGCCTGGCTAAAACAGTGCTAAGCACAAGCTTCATCATCACCTGCTGTGATTCCTGCTCTACCCCTTTGATTATATATCCCTATGCTCAATTAACTTTTGTTTCTGTCACTGCACGGTGCATTGTTGGTTTTTGTCAGCTATCCAACACATTTAGATTGCTTTTTTTTGAGCTCTGTAGCCTAAAGCTATTTAGTTTACATTGCCTAATATATTTGTATTTGCCTACATTGCATATAATTTGACACTCTTCTAACCACTTCATCGATCTATCCAGATTTTTTTGTATTTGATTTGCATCTTCTAATATTTGATGATGCGCCACCTTAGCCTCCAAAAAATGTGCTACCAGCTGCAAACTAACAGGCTTTATGTTCCAGGAACCAAACAATCTGTGTGCACTTCAAACAGCAATGGCCCTAGCTCAAATCCCTATGGCACTCTGCTAGTGATACCCTTGCCCTTCAACAACCCATTCATAACTTCTGCTTTCATTGGTTAATTTTCAATCCATCTTAGAAGCTTGCCTCCTATTGCATGACCTTCTACCTTGGTGATTAATAGGTTGTGAAACAGTATCATAAAAAGCTTTCTTGACATTTCAATGCATTTCTTTCAGATATGTCAAAGTTTACAGTCTTCACGGGTCACATGTGTAATATGGAGCCTCAAGGGTTATTTTCAAAATTTAACTCCAGGTTATTAATATATTTGCAACTTGGGTTCCTAATATGGATAGAGTTTAGTGTTATAGTTTAAAATGTATCTACCAAACAGTGCCAAAAACAAACTTTCCAAATCCCCAAGCCCCACAAGGTGTAAATTGGACAAACCAGCTGTTAAGAAACAGCACTGAAGTCTGTGCTGCCAGTCTGTGCTGCCTTTGCTTTGAGGGTCAAATCATCTAGTTTTCAGGGAATGGGCCTGGGGATGCTGAATCACAGATTGGACATTCCCACCCTCTGCAATGACTAATCCTTTCCACACACCTGCTTTCCTTGTAGCTTAAATGAAGTTAGCAAGTCAGTGCCAAATTATTAACAGATTATATGGAGCATTTTTAGAGCAATATTGAAACAATCAAAATTAACGGTCTTTAAAGTTACTGGGCAATTGATTCATCTTACTAATCCTGTAAAATTTAAGCCAAAACATCTGGGATAAAGGGTGAGAGAAAAACCAACTGCATACACAGAGCAATATTTGTAGAAAAAGCTGGGAAAGATACCAACTATGGAGGGAAACAGAGTTAATATTTCAAGGCAATAGTCTTTCCTCATTGATCCTGAAATATTAGCCATAGCAGCTGCCTGACCTGAGTATTTCAGCATTGCGTATTTATTGCAAATGCTGGAAGTTGGAAATATTATGCTTGTGTAGCCTGTTTTATCAATACACTTATAGTTTGAGTACATTTCCAGTCAACTTTCTCCACTGCATTTTGCTGCATCCATGTTTCTAATTTAAACTAGTCACGGTAATAATTATGCCATTCTGCCAGTTGTGATTCTGTAGCACATCCACGGGCAGGTGTCAACCTGGTGAACATACAATACAGGACTACTTGCATGCCAAGCAGCATAAGCAGCAAGTTAATTAAGCAATTCCACAACCAATGGACCAAGTCTAAGCTCTGCAGTCCTGCCATATCCAGTCGTGAATGACGGTGGATAATTAAACAAATCACTGGATGAGGAGACTCCACAAATATCCCCATTCTCAATGGTGAGGGAGTCTAGCACATCAGTGTACGAGATAAGGCTGAAGCATTTGCAACTATCTTCAGCCAGAAGTGCCGAGTGGATGATCCATCTTGGCCTCCTCCAGAGGTCCCCAGCATCACAGATGCCAGTCTTCAGCCAATTCGATTCATTCCATGTGATATCAAGAAACGGCTTACGGCAGTAGATACTACAAAGGCAATGAGCCTTGACAACATTCCAGCAATAGTACTGAAGACTTGTACTCCAGAACTTGCCACACTTCTAGCCAAGCTGTTCCAGTAGCTACAATACTGGCATCTACCTGGCAATGTGGAAAATTGCCCAGGTATGTCCTGTACACAAAAAGCAGGATAAACCCAACCTGGCCAATTACAGCCCCATCATCTACTCCGCATCATCAGTAAACAAATAGAAGGGGTCATCAACAGGGCTATAAAGCAGCACTAGCTAGCAATAACCCATTCACTGACACTCAGTTTGGGTTCTGCCAGGGCCACTCAGCTCCTGACCTCATTACAGTCTTGGTTCAAACATGAAGAAAAAAGCTGAACTCCCGAGGTAAGGTGAGAGTGACTGCCCTTGACATCAAGGCAGCATTTGACAGAATGTGGCATCAAGGAGCCCTAGTTAAACTGCAGTCAATGGGAATCAAGGGGAAACTCCGCTGTTTGGAGTCATACCTAGCACAAGGAAGTTGGTTGTGGTTGTTGGAGGTCAATCATCTCAGTTCCAGGACATCACTACAGGAGTTCCTCAGGGTAGTATCCTAGGCCCAACCATCTTCAGTTGCTTTATCAATTACCTTCTTTCCATCATAAGGTCAGAAGTGAGGATGTTTGCTGATGATTGCACAATGTTCAGCACCATTCATAACTTCTTAAGACACTGAAGCAGTCCATGTACAAATGCAGCAAGACCTGGACAATATCTAGGCTTGGGCTGACAAGTGGCAAGTAACATTCACGCCAGGCAATGACCATCTCCAAAAAAGAGAGAACCTAACTTTTGTCCCTTGACATTCAATGGCAATAGCATCACTGAAATCTCCCACTATCATCCTGGGGGTTACCTTGACCAGAAATTGAACTGGACTAGCCATATAAATACTGTGGCTACATGAGGAGGACAGAGGCTAGGAATACTGCGGCGAGTAACTCTCCTTCCAATTCCCTAAAGCCTGTCCACTATCTAGAAGGCACAAGTCTGGAGCGTGATGGAATACTGCCAACTTGCCTGATGAGTGCAGCTCCAACAACACTCAAGAAGCTTGACACCATCCAGGATAAAGCAGCCTACTTCATTGGCACCCCATCCAACAACATTCACTCTCTCCACTGCCGACACATAGTGGCAGCAGTACCATCTACGAGATGCACTGCAGGAATTCACCAAGGCTACTTTGGTAGCACCTTCCAAACCCACGACCTCTACCAGCTAGAAGGACAAGGGCACCAGATTAATGGGAAAACCACCACCTGGAAGTTCCCCTCCTAAGTCACACACCATCCTGACTTGGAAATGTATCACCGTTCCTGTCGCTGGGTCAAAATCCTGGAAGACCCTCCCTAACAGCAGTGTGCGTGTACCTACACCACATGGACTGCAGCAGCTTAAGACAGCAGCTCACCTTCTCAAGGGCAATTAGGGATGGGCAATAAATGCTGGCCTAGCCACCGACACCCATATCCCATGAATGAAATAAAAAGGTGTGTGTAAAAGCATGTCAACTCTGCACAGGCAGTTTCCATTCATGGTGGAGTCTTGTGTTTTATACAAGTGTATTGTGACATTTTCTTATTCTGTCACTGAATTGCATCTGTGAAACCTAATTCAAATATTCCCTGCTGTCTAATGCCATCACCTAAAGACTGCAAGTGTTAGCCCATGGGAAATTATTTCAGTGACTTAATGAAAACAGCATTTAACTTTTAACACTAAACATAACCTATGAGTTTTATTATTCCAATTATGAATCTGAAGAACATGACAGCACATTAGCAGTCGATCAGCTGCTCTTGCCTCAGAGTCAGATAGTTGCAGATTCAAGTGCCACAATCTACACTAACATTCCAGTGCAGTATAGCAGTGTTACACTGTCAGTCAAAGGCGAGACATTATATCACAGTCCCATCTGCCCTATCACATGGGCATAAAAGATCACATGGCATTGCAGTGCATCCTAGCCAAATTTTATCCCTCAACCAACATCACTCAAGCAGGTTATGTGGTTACAATCATACTGTTGTTTGTGGGACCTTGTTCTGTGTAAATTGGCGGCTGCATTACCTACATTAAAGCATTTTGGGACATCATGAGGGACCTTGAAGAAATACAATGCCCTACATAAACCTTTTGCTACTGTAGCTATATGGTCATGTTTCTACAAACCTCTGCGGATCTTCTGGCTTCTCGAATCATGGACTCCAAACCTCCAAAGACACCCACGTTTAAATTGGATTGCTCACTATCTGACTCACTATCATCAGAGTCATCCAGTCTCACAACTACAGATTTGTGCCTTGGAATCTGCAAATTTGAATAAAAGCAAAACACAGTGAGAACAGGGAAAAGGCTATGTCACAATTGAGCCACAATATCCCAACTTTTTAACATGGTAAATTATAAGAACTTACTAAATAGTTGTTTGGTAGTACAGACCTTAAGTATTGCTGAAAGAAAGAGATTTTTGTGGAAGCTTTTCATTTGTACTCATCAGGACAATTCGCAAGAATGCCAAATGTAAAGGAAACAACAATGTATACTGTATGAGAAGAATGCTGATTGGTTGGCAAGTGGACTCTGATTGGCAAAGGCGTTGCCATGGAGAATGCACCAGTTGATGGTTAACTGCTAAGCACTGTTTGAAAATTTAAAAGACAGCTTGACTCTGGCTGGTCAAGGCATTGCCATGAGGAATGAATCAGCCAGTTGCTGTCATTTATTTAGTTTCATTGAAACCGGCACCATGTGTGTACATGTCCTGTCTGAAAAGAACAGGGCCTTGTATATTAATTTATGTAGCTTCCAGTGCATGTAAATGCGCCACACTGCAAGCCCGACTGACAATCTTAAACTGGTTGTCAGCGTAATACCTAGCACACTGAGGATTATTTAGTGAACTTTGTCCAATCGCAGTGTCACATTTAATGTTGGGCACGGTTTTGAGTTTTGCAAACACGGGCTGCTGGGTATGGTCTGTACCTTGCCCCTTGCGAAAGCAGAAGGGACATGCTGTTTGAAATTACCCACCAGTCCTTGGGACATACAACGTACATATTTAGCATCGCACTGGCACTGCAATTTATATGCCACATTACTCATTTGTGAGATAGGCAGGACGTCTTTTTGGCTTGACAGCAGCATCCTGTTAGTGGCAAATACCACTCATGTTGCTATTGCATCGTAGCAGCGTGAAACATCTAGCTTTACCTGCTGCTCAAATTTTGAGATACCTTGCCTTTCCAGGGTAATCTGAGGCAGACTGGGCATTTTTCAGGGCCGAAAGTAACAGCCTTAGGCCCGTTCATGAGTTTGCACAATATGTAGCATGAAATGATCTGATCTGGTTAGCCATTATCCTGCAGGATGTCTTTGATGCACCCTATTTCAGCACAAAGCTTGCATGGTGCCGATAAGGCCAATCTTATAGCATGTGGAACTGTAAGAATCCCAACATGTATACTGACCAGTGGAGGGAGGCTGGGGCTACACCCTGGTAGGTTTCTCAACTAGTACATCAAGGAAAAGGAGTTCATTTGACTGCTCCATTTCAAAGCTGAATTTGAATGCAGGATGGAGTCCATTAAGACATGTAAGGAAATTTTTTTACATGGAGCTGCAGGTTTAAAAATAGCAAACATATCATCCACATATCAGAAATATGCAAGGGGTAGGAGGTTAAGTGTCAATCCTTCGAAGGCACGTTTCTCATTTCAAATAATGCTTGGCAGTTAACTATCAGTCACCATCAATGGTGCACTCTCCATGGCAATGCCTCGGCCACAGTCCACTTGCCACCAATCAGCACTCTCTTCTCACAGTATAAATTGTTGTTTCTTTTACATTTGATTTTCTTGTGAATTGTCCTGATGAGTGTAAGACAAAAAGCTTCAACAAAAAAATCTGACTTATTAAATGTTTTGCCTCCAAAAACCTTTCAGGAATGCGAATTTAGAGCATTGAACATTTCAGAAAACATTACGCTATGAAATATAGGCATTAAATATCAAGAGAAGCAAAACTAGTAGCAATCAATGAGATAGCCAACCAAGAAACCAAATAGGAAATTGAGAAATTTTTTTGTCCAAAGTTAGAGCTGAATTTAAAGGGAAGCTAGATAAGTATATGAGGGAGAAGAGAACAGAGGGTTACATGTTGCTTGAGTTAGATGAGGAAGAAAGGGAGGGTGCTCAAATGAAGCATAAACACTGGATTGGGCATGTTGCTATGCTACATATTCAATGTAATTCCACGCAATTTCCTGCCTTCAGAGAAGCGGCTGAAATTTATACTATATATACCCATATGTTGACAAATACCTGCAGGGTGAACATTCAAATGAAAAAATGAAAACTATTACACAAAAATCTATAGTTAAAAACACACAGAAGATCTATTCTCTAACAACCTGCATGAACTTGGTTATTTTGTTTCAAAGTTTCTCGGAAGTTTCAATACATCATCTGATAAGTTTCTTGCATTCAAATGAGGGTTTGAACCCAATGGAATTTTGCTAAAGGTAGCATTGTTTCCGTTTAGATGCTTAGGTCCCTTGGAAGTTAATAAAGTGGTTACTTTTACAAGTTCCAGCAGTGACTGAAACCTTTAGTTGGAAAGAAAAGTAATACTCCCTGTACAGTACCAAAGCGAACCCATTCTTAGCAATAAATCAAATGATTAATATGTTTCACTATCAGAGTCATGCCATCAATAAAAAACATTTTTACATTTGTCACTGTTATAAAGATACTTTGGAAAGTTTTAGCATTTAAAAGGAAACTGTGACAATCCATGAATTTAATATACCATCACAATTGTACAGAACAGAAAAATGGTTTCAATTTATAGCATTAAATTAGACACGATTAATTGGTAAATCTTAAACTAGCTCTACACAATTCTGATAAAAGTTTACTCCATTGTAAAATTTGAAAATAAATTTTTACACTGCACATTCCAGCGAGTTCAGGAACTCTTTCTGCCTGCAATTCTCAACATCCAAAACAAACCGAGCTTATATATCTGAAATGGAAACCCATTTCTCCAGCATAAACTCAAGAAAATCTGCACAAAATACTTACTATTATCAGTGGCCGAGGAGCTGAAGGGCCTCTCGCAAATTTTGTGCTTTGGGGCCGTGTTTGTAATGTAGAGTTCAGGCCAGCAGTTGAAAAATTTATTGGTACAGATTGGGAATTCTCAATAGGAAGAGGTGGCAACGATAGATCACAGTTATCAGCTGAGTCCTGCTTTGGAAAATTGAGCAAGTTAGTTAACCATTGCAATATATAATGAAAATTTGATCCTTTTCTATTTCAAGCAATGTTCAACTTGCATTCCTCAGTCTTTACCCTCATCCACCCACCTGATTCACTTAAGATATGAACATAAAGTAACAAATCTGCCATTGAGATGTTAGGAAAACATTTTAAAAAAACCAAGGAAAGGGTTTGTCTTTTTCTCCCCCAATTGATATAAGGAATTGTGTAGAAGAGTCCATCATGAGACAGGAAGGTTTTTCTCCTACTTTTCTCCTCCAATTCTTTCCAGTGCAACTTGGACTCCTATGAAGTATGGTTCAACAGGCACCAACAAATCAAGTTCATTCGTGAACTGTGAAGAAATGGTGACTGCTGGCAGGTGAAGAGCATCCATGCCTGTCTTTACTAGACATCAGGAGTAAGGACATAATTCAATGAATTTTTGGGCTCCAACCAAAATTAACTAACTCCACAGAGGGCAGAAATTGAACTTGATGACTTCCTGCAGTGTACTAAAATTAAGAGCTTGATTTTAAAATAAATTTAAGACATCCATGGATGAATTCATTGATCGGTGAACAAAAAAGGCCCATTACAACTAAATATTCTGATGTGTAAAGATTGCCCTCTGGTGGCTAAATGGAATTTAAAAAATTAAAGCTGTTTCAATTACCTCAGGTTTCAAAGCACGCCGATTTGCTATAGATTTCAACAATTCTTCTCGAAGCAGCATTTCTTCTTCCTCCTCCTCATCAGCAAATGGAGGTTTAGGTGGCTGCTCTGGCTCCTCTGGAGGAAGTGGTGGGGGGGGTGGCGGCAGGGGTAGCTCTAAGGGACCCGGGAAGTAAGTCTCCAAGTAATTCGGGTTCACAGGCTCCCCTATATTCTAAGAAGGGATTTGCAAAATATTTAGATGTTTTACAGATTTAAAAGTTGTTAAAAAAAATTTTACTGCTACGAAACAAAGGAAAGAGGCAGAGATTGTTTTGCTGCAGCTTATACAGTAATCAAATTACAGTGCCTGATATGGTTTAATCACATGTGGCTGATGAAGCCTTCACCTCATCTAACTCCAATCCCTAAACAAATTTAAATAAAACCATAATAGACAGACTTCAATCTCTCTTGAAACCATTAACTAGGCTTTCAACTGCAAAATGGTAATAGTGCACACAGTAATTAAAAGGTACAATTGCAACTTAAATATTGTATTGAAATCAATTAATCAATACATTTCACATCCAGAACAGAGATTAATAACTTAGATCAATTAGTACCATAGTTTGCTGCATAAATTAAGGTACAAAACACAGCACCACAATATCTCGGAATTACAACAGTTGTGTGCTCGGATTAATGCAGGAATGAAACTAACTTGATGTTGTAACGATACTGGTACTGGTGGCACTGGAACAAAATACCCTGACTGGTAATCTACGGAGAACGAAGGTGGCACTGGAGATGATACTGTCAGAAAAGGGGAAGAAAACACATTTTAAATTGACAAGAGCTTTCACATGGTTTTATCAATCCTGAATAAGTGAAAGATTATCACTTCTATATACATGAATAAGTTATCAAAACCCTTAACCCGGCGACACAAATGTAACATGGATATTAAGCACAATAAACTATATCAGGGGAGACTGCATCTCTCTTAGTATCAGGTCCTTCAGCTATGACATCATTATACATTAATGGATTTCTGGTAGCATTTGGAGTAAGCGACATAGCACTTTACTGCATTGTATAACTTCACATTATTGCATTGACATGTTTTGTATTTGTTCATGGGACGTGGGCATCACTGGAAATACCAGGATTTGTTACTCATCACTAATTATCATTGAGGTGGCGGTGGTGAATTGCCTTCTTGTAACACTGCAGTCTTTGGGATATAGGCATGCCCAGTGCTTTTAGGAAGGAATTTCCATGACTTTGGGCCAGCAATAGTGAAGGAACGGCAATATTTCCAAGTCAGGATATTGAGTGACTTGGAAGGAACACTGCCACCTACAGGTTTCCTATGTTCCTATATGCCTGTTGTTTTTCTGTATGGTAGAGGTCACGGGTTTGGAAGGAGAGTTGCTGCAGTGTGTTTTGTAGATGGTACACACTGCAGTCACAGGGCTTTGGCAATGGAGGGAGTGAATGTTTAAGTGGTGGATGAGATGCCAATGAAATAGTGTTGAGATTCTTTAGTGCTTTTGGAACTGTGCACATCCACACAAATGGAGACAAACTTGTGCCTTATAGATGGCAGAGGCACTTTGGGCAGTTCCTTATTGCAGAATACCCAGTCTCTGGCCTTCTCTTGTAGGCACAGTACTTATATGGCTGGCCCAGTTCAGTTTCTGGTCAATGGAAACCCACTGGATATTGAGGTTGTGGAGGGGGGATCAGTGATGGAAATACTAGTGAATGTCATAGGGAGATGGTTAAGCTCCCTCTTGTTGGAGATGGTCATCACCTAACATTTGGAAGGCCATTGTTGAAACAGCTGAATATGGTTGTTTTTACAGGGCCCTGTCCTAGGAACACCTATGATGTCCTCAGCTATGATGATTGGCTTCCAACATCAACTATCTACCTTTGTGCTACGTATGTCGTCGAGCAGTGGAAATCTCACCCCCTAATTTCCATTTACTTCAAGTCAATATTAAGGACTCCTTCCCGACTATAGACCACTTTGCTGCCACCTCTAGTGGGTCTGCTCTGCCAGTAAGACAGCCTATCCAAGACAGTTACGCCACACCTCGTGGAAGTGTGGGAACCTGACAGTAAATTTCAAATTTACACATTGGACTGCATGCTAGCTGTTGTACATATATTCCATATTATCGGTGTGTGCATAGCCTCAGTTACGAATGTACGAACACACAACCTAGGTAGTGTAAGCCACTCGGCCCTTCAAGCCTGTTCCGCCATTCAATATGATCATGATCAATACAATCTGATTGTAATCTCCCACCTATGCCCAATAGCCTTTCACTCCCTTGTTAATCAAGGATCTATCTAGCTCTACCTTAAAAATATTCAAAGGCTCTGCTTCCACTGCCTTTTCAGGGTCAGAGTTCCATGACTCTCAGAAAAAAATTCTCATCTGTTTTAAATGAAAACCCCTTATTTTTAAACCATGATCCCTAGTTCTAGGTTCTCCCACAAGAGGAAACAGCTCTCCACATCCACTCTGTCAAGACCCTTCAGGATCTTACGGTTTCGATCAAGTTACCCCCTGATTCTTCTAAATTCCAGTGGATACAAATCTAACCTATCCAACATTTCCTCATAAAACAACCCGCCCATTCCTGGTATTAGCCTAGTAAACCTTCTCTGATCTCCTTCTAATGCATTTACATCTTTCCTTAAATAAGGAGACCAATACTGTACACATTACTCCAGATGTGGTTTCACCAGTGCCCTATACAACTGAAGCATAACCTCGCTACTTTTGTATTCAATTCCCTTAGCAATAGCCTGTAACATTCTATTAGCTTTCCTAATTACTTGTTGTGCCTGCATACTAGCCTTGTGATTCATGCACTAGGATGCTCAGATCCCTCTGAATCTCAGAGTTCTGCAATCTCTCACCATTTAGATAATATGATTTTTTATTCTTCCTGCCAAAATGGACAATTTCACATTTACCCACATTATACTTCATTTATCAGGTCTTTGCCCACTCACTTAAGAAGGTTACAAAGTGACATAAGTTATGTCCTCCTAAACTTACTTCCCTACTTATCTTGGTATCATCAGCAAATTTAGCAACCATACCATCTGTCCCTTCATCCAAGCCATTTATATAAATTGTAAAAAGCTGAGGCTCCAGCACTAATCCCTGTGGCACACCACTCATTACATCCCACCAACCAAAAAAAGACCTTTTATGGCCACCCTCTGTTTCCTGTTAGCTAGCCAATCTTCTATCGAAGCCAATATATTACCCCTTACATCATGAGCTTTTATTTTCTGCAATAACCTTTGATGTGGCACCTTGTCAAATGCCTTCTGCAAATCCAAGTACAGTACATCCACTGGTTCCCCTTTATCCACAGCACGTGACTCCTTCAAAGTACTCCAATAAACTGGTTAAACAGAACTTCCCTTTCACAAAACCATGCTGACTCTGCCCAATTGCCTTAAACTTTTCTAAGTGTCCTGCTTTTACATCTTGAATAATAGTTTCTAACATTGTTCCTATGACAGATGTTAAGCTAACCAGCCTGTAGTTTCCTGCATTCTATCTCCCTCCCTTTTTGAATACAAGAGTTACATTTGTTATTTTCCAATCTAACGGAATCTTCTCTGAATCTAGGAAATTTTGGAAAATTAAAACCAATGTATCAACTATTTCACTTGCCACTTCTTTCAAGACCAGAGAATGAAGCCCTTAAGTACCCAGGGACTTGTCAGCCCGCAGCTCCATCAATTTCATGGAGATGCGATGGTGTAGTGGACCAGTAATCCAGAGACCCAGGTTAATGCTCTGGGGACCCGGGTTCCAATCACACCATTCAATAAAAATCTGGAATTAAAAGTCCAATGATGACCATGAGACCATGACCATGTCAATTGTTGTAAAATCCCATCTGGTTCACTAATCCTTACCTGGTCTGGCTTACATTTGACTCCAGACCCACAGCAATGTAGTTGACTCTTAAATGCCCTCTGAAAAAGTCCAGCAAGCCACTCAGTTGTATCAAACCACTACAAAGTCTCAAAAGCTGAAAGCAGACGGACCACCTGGCATCGACCTAGGCACCGGAAACGACAACAGCAAACTCAGCCCTGTCGACCCTGCAAAGTCCTCCTTACTAACAGCTGGGGGCTTGTGCCAAAGTTGGGAGAGCTGTCTCAGACTAGTCAAGCAAAAGCCTCACAGTCATCCTCATGGAATCATACCTTACAGATAATGTCCCAGACACCACCATCACCATCCCTGGGTATGTCCTGTCCCACCTACAGGACCCAGCAGAGCTGGCAGCATAGTGGCATACAGTCAGGAGGGAGTTGCCCTAGGAGTCCTCAACATCGACTCCGGACCCCATGAAGTCTCATGGCATCAGGTCAAACATAGGCAAGGAAACCTCCTGCTGATTACCACGTACTGCCATCCCTCAGCTGATGAATCAGTGTTCCTCCATGTTGAACACCACTTGGATGAAGCACTGAGGGCAGCAAGAGCACAGATTGTAGTCTGGGTGGGGGACTTCAATGTCCATCACCAGGAGTAGCTCGGTAGCACCACTACCGGCCTAGCTGGCCAAGTCCTAAAGCACATCGCTGCTAGACTGGGTCTGTGGCAGGTGGTGAGGGAACCAACAAGAGGGAAAAAAATGCATGGCCTCATCCTCACCACCTGTCTGCAGCAGATGCACCTGTCCACGACAGTACCGGTAGGAGTGACCACCGCACAGTCCTTGTGGAGATGAAGTCCCTCTTTCACATTGGGGATACCCTTCATCATGTCATGTGGCACAACCACCATGCTAAATGGGATAGATTTTGAACAGATCTAGCAACTCAAGGCTGGGCACCCATGAGACGCTGTGGGCCATCTACGGCAGCAGAATTGTACTCAAACACAATCTGTAACCTCATGGCCCCGCATATCCCCCACTCTACCATTATCATTAAGCCTGGGGATCCACCCTGGTTCAATGAAGAGTGCGGGAGGGCATGCCAGGAGCAGCACCAAGTATACCTAAAAATGAGGTGTCAACCTGAGAAACATACAACACAGGCCTACTTGGATACGAAACAGCATAATCAGCAAGTGATAGACAGAGCTAAGCGATCCCACAACCAAAGGATCAGATCTAAGCTCTGCAGAGTCCTGCCACATCCAGTCATGAATGGTGGTGGACAATGAAACAACTCACTGGAGGAGGCGGCTCCACAAATAACCCCATGCTCAATGATGGGGGAGCCCTGCAGATCAGTGCAAAAGATAAGGCTGAAGCATTTGCAACAATCTTCAGCCAGAAGTGCCGAGTGGATAATCCATCACTGCCTCCTCCGGGAGTCCCCAGCATCACAGATGCATCTTCAGCCGATTCGCTTCACTCCACAATATCAAGAAACGGCTGAGGGCACTAGATACTGCAAAGGCTTTGGGCCCTAAAAATAGTGCTGAAGACTTGTGCTCCAGAGCTTGCTGCACCCCTAGCCAAGCTGTTCCAGTGCAGCTACAACATTGGCATCTACCCAGCTATGTGCAAAATTGCCCAGTTACGCCCTGCAAGAAATGGCAGGACAAATCTAACCCAGCCAATTACCACCCCATCAGTCTACTCTCGATCATCATTAAAGTAATGAAAGAGGTAATCAACGGTGCTATCAGCACTTTCTTAGCAATAACCTGCTCACTGATGCTCAGTTTGGGTTCTGCCAAGGCCACTCAGCTCCTGACCTCATTACAGTCTTGGTTCCAACATGGACAGAAGAGCTGAACTCCCAAGGTGAGGTGAGAGTGACTGCCCTTGACATTAAGGCCACATTTGACTGAGTGTGGCATCAAGGAACCCTAGCAAAACTGGAGTCAATGGGAATCAGGGGGAAAACTGTCCGTTGGCTGGAGTCAGACCTAGCACAAAGGAAAATGTTTGTGATTGTTAGAGGTCAGTCATCTCAGCTCCAAGACATCACTGCAGGATTTCCTCAGGGTAGTGTCCTCAGTCCAACCGTCTTCAGCTGTTTCATCAATGATCTCCCTTCCATCATAAGGTCAGAAGTGGGGATATTTGCACAATGTGCAGCACCATTCGCAACTACTCAGATACTGAAGCAGTCCATGTCCAAATGCAGCAAGACCTGGACAATATCCAGGCCTGGGCTGAGAAGTGACAAGTAACATTTGCACCACAGAAGTGCCAGACAATGACCACCTCCAACAAGAGAGAATCTAACCACCGCCCCTCAACGTTCAATGGCATTACCATCATTGAATCCCCCATCAACAACATTCTAGGGGTTACCAATGACCAGAAACTGAACTGGACTAGCCATATAAATACTGTGGCTACAAGAGCAGGTCAGAGGCTAGGAATCCTGCGACGAGTAACTCAACTCCCGACTCCCCAAAATCTGTTCACTATCTACATGGAATGCCCCCACTTGCCTGGAAGAGTGCAGCTCCAACAACACAAGAAGCTTGACACCGTCCAGGACAAAGCCGCCTGCTTGATTGGCACCACATCCACAAACATTCACGCCCTCCACCACCGACGCACAGTAGCAGCAGTGCACACCATCTACAAGATGCATTGCAGGAATTCACCAAGGCTCCTTTGACAACACCTTCCAAACCCACGACCACTACCATCTAGAATGACAAGGGCAGCAGATACATGGGAACACCACCACCTGGAAGTTTCCCTCCAAGTCACTCACCATCCTGACTTGAAATATATCGCCGTTCCTTCACGATCGCTGGGTAAAAATCCTGGAACTCCCTTCCTAACAGCACTGTGGGTGTACCTACACCACATGGACTGCAGCGGTTCAAGGCAGCAGCTCACTGCTACCTTCTCAAGGGCAACAAGGAATGGGCATTAAATGCTGGCCCAGCCAGCGAAGTTCACATCCCGTGAATGAATAAAAAAAATTGCTCAATGTCACTTCTCTGGTGATTCTAAATTTTCCCAAGTTCCTGCCTCCCTTCCATTTCCTGATTTACAGCTATTTCTGGGATATTACTGGTGTCCTCTGTAGTGAAAACCAATGCAAAACAGCTGTTCAATTCATCTTCCATCTCCTTACTTTCCATTATTAATTCCCCAGACTCACTTTTGATCAGGCCAATGCTCACTTTGTTAACTATTTTCTCATGGAAAAGTTTCTATAGAAACTCTTTGTACCCGTCTTTATATTTACAACTAGTTTTCTCTTGTGTTCTTAACTTTTCCCTCCTTAATCTCTTTGTCATTCCTTGCTGTCCTTTATATTCTGTCCAATCTTCTGACCTACATCCCATCTATGCCCAAGTTTTTATCTACTCAAAATCTGAGCCAACAATTTGACAAAAAAAAAATGGCATGGAACATTAATTTAGTGTCAAGATCTTAATGCAGTTTACAGATCATAGGTGATGCTTACCTGGTGAACTGGTTTCACTATCTGTTTCCATAGCAACCTCTTCATAATTATCATACTGGTACAAGTTTCCAGACTCTTCCATTGGCTTCTCCTGTGATTTTTTGATATCTGCATCCGTTGACTAAAAATAATCCAAATGAAAATTATGGTGTACAAATCCCTTCAACACAAATCTGCATTTAGATTTAGCTAAATGCACTATGGGACAATAACTTATTAATCTATATTTGTTTCAGGTTTTATTTTTACATCATACAAAACTGTATATCCAGTAGACTGTGAAATTAATGCATACAAATTCCAGTGCTCAGGTTGGTGGAGAGCTGTGGATATTTTGGACATGACCATGGCTTTCAATTAAACTGAGCACTTACAAACGAAAGTAAGAGGACAGGTATGTCTTGCTATCGATCAATTATACGGCTTGCTTCTCAGAACATCAAGAAGTGATGCTGAACTTTGAAGTCAGCAGCGAAACAATGGTGCTGGCCACTGACCTCAAAGAAAGCCGCTCATCAAGATCGAGTGATCTCTGTGACATGGATTTCCCCTTTCCTAACAGCATTTAAATCTTACATCAAATTAAGGTATCCAGCAGCAGTGATGTCAGTCAGCAGGATAAGCAACCAATCACATAGAAGTATTCTCACAGATAGCAAACTTGTAAGTCAAAAGCACTGAATCTTTTTACTTTTAATTTTCAGGTAGCAAAATAAATGGTTGATTGTTCTTAATATTTTTGCCTCTATGTTAATCCAAATGTTTAAAAAGTTATTTTATAAGTGTGCAATTTTATAATAATGGAGAGATTTGACATTTCACAATATAAAATTTGCTTTTCAGGGCCAGTGAGGATGTTTAGCAGTAGGATGTTTCGCATTATGAAGCTAGTATGCCATTAAAACCCCAGTTACACCTTACTCACCAAGGTATAACTTTTTCAAAAGTTTTTTTTTTTTAAAACAGCAATTTTACCACGATGGAAGTAGAAGTTTTCATCAATTTACAGCCTGCTTAGGGATTGCAGTAGGTGCCTCAACAGCTTGCCCTCTGGTTAAGCGTAGAATCACTGACAGCAGATTGTGGATTTCTGTGATATTCTGCACATGTGCAGATTCCTGAAGCTGCTGTCAGTTCCAGTGGAGAAAACAAAAGGACAGTTTTGCTGCCAGTACAATCACAAAAACAGGGCCATAATTTCATGCATTCACTTTCTGTAATAAGGCACTCTCATTTCTCAAACACTATGATATACATCATTGGGTAGAATCTGCTGCCTGGATAGCAAGCTAAAATTACTTAGCAGCTGCTCTTTAAGAAACAGCCCAATTTTCATTTCTGATCCACACCACCAGCTTTACACCCAGTTTGAAAATCTATTCATATGTATAAATAGTGTACAATTATTTGAAACAATGGTCAAATTTAATAAGGATTTTGCATGTTGGTACTCAATTAGATTCAAGTGTCTAACTAGCAATCAGATATAGGATTATTTAATGGAGAGGAGCACAGTTAAAGTTTCGAGTCCGAATGACTCTTCAACAGAACTAAGTAAAAATAGAAGAGAGGTGAAATATAAGCTGGTTTAAGGGGGTGAGACAAGTAGAGCCGGATAGAGGGCCAGTGATAGGTGGAGATAACCAAAAGATGTCACAGACAAAAGGACAAAGAGGTGTTGAAGGTGGTGATATTATCTAAGGACTGCGCTAATTAAGGGTAGAAAGCAGGGCAAGCAAGGTACAGATAGCCCTAGTGGGGGTGGGGTGGGGTGAAGGAATCAAAAAAGGCTAAAAGGTAGAGATAAAACAATGGATGGAAATACATTTAAAAATAATGGAAGTAGGTGGGAAAAGAAAAATCTATATAAATTATTGGAAAAGAAAAGGGGGGGGGGGGGAATTGGAAAGGGGGCGGGGATGGAGGAGAGAGTTCATGATCTAAAATTGTTGAATTCAATATTCAGTCTGGATGGCTGTAAAGTGCCTAGTCGGAAGATGAGGTGCTGTGCCTCCAGTTTGCATTGAGCTTCACTGGAACAATGCAGCAAGCCAAGGACGGACATGTGGGCATGAGAGCAGGGTGGAGTGTTGAAATGGCAAGCGACAGGGAGTTATGTGATAGACTGGCCACCAATATCCATTACAAGCCTACCGACTTCCACAGCTACCTCGACTACAGCTCCTCACACCCCGCTTCTTGTAAGGATTTCATCCCATTCTCTCAGTTTCTTCACCTCCGTTGCATCTGTTCTGATGATACCACTTTCAAAAACAGTTCCTCTGACATGTCCTCCTTCTTCCTTAACCGAGGTTTTCCACCCACGGTGGTTGACAGGGCCCTCAACTGTGTCCGGCCCATTTCCCGCGCATCCGCCCTCACACCTTCTTCTCCCTCTCAGAAACATGATAGGGTCCCCCTTGTCCTCACTTATCACCCCACCAGCCTCCACATTCAAAGGATCATCCTCCGCCATTTCCGCCAACTTCAGCATGATGCCACCACCAAACACATATTCCCTTCACCCTCCCCGGCGGCATTCCGCAGGGATCATTCCCTCCGCGACACCCTGGTCCACTCCTCCATCACCCCCTACACCTCAACCCCCTCCCACGGCACCTTCCCATGCAACTGCAGAAGGTGCAACACCTGCCCCTTTACTTCCCCTCTCCTCATCGTCCAAGGGCCCAAACACTCCTTTCAAGTGAAGCAGCATTTCACTTGCACTTCCCTCAATTTAGTCTACTGCATTCGTTGCTCCCAATGCGGTTTCCTCTACATTGAAGAGACCAAACGCAGACTGGGTGACCGCTTTGCAGAACACCTTCGGTTTGTCTGCAAGCATTACCCAGACCTCCCTGTCGCTTGCCATTTCAACACTCCACCCTGCTCTCATGCCCACATGTCCGTCCTTGGCTTGCTGCATTGTTCCAGTGAAGCTCAATGCAAACTGGAGGCACAGCACCTCATCTTCCGACTAGGCACTTTACAGCCTTCCAGACTGAATATTGAGTTCAACAATTTTAGATCATGAACTCTCTCCTCCACCCCCACCCCCTTTCCGATTCCCCCCCGTTTTTTTCCAATAATTTATATAGAATTTTCTTTTCCCACCTATTTCCATTATTTTTAAATGTATTTCCACCCATTGTTTTATCTCTACCTTTTAGCCTTTTTTGATTCCTTCACCCCACCCCACCCCACTAGGGCTATCTGTACCTTGCTTGTCCTGCTTTCTACCCTTAATTAGCACATTCCTTTAGATAAAATCACCAGTTTCAACACCTCTTTGTCCTTTTGTCTGTGACATCTTTTGGTTATCTCCACCTATCACTGGCCCTCTAACCAGCTCTACTTATTCCACCCCCCCCTTAAAGCAGCTTATATTTCACCCCTCTTTTATTTTTACTTAGTTCTGGTGAAGGGTCATTCGGACTCGAAACGTTAACTGTGCTCCTCTCCGCAGATGCTGCCAGACCTGCTGAGTTTTTCCTGGTATTTTTGTTTTTGTTTTGGATTTCCAGCATCTGCAGTTATTTTATCTTAGGACTATTTAATATTTGACAGCTTAATAATGATGTCTCAAAATGCAAGCTTCCTCTTCCTCCCAGTTTCTGAACCACAGGCTTATACAATCTAAATGTACTTTGCATTTTCTCTTCCTATTTCTTTAATCACCTCCAACCCCACAGCCCTTCAAGATATGTCCATTAATTTAATTCTGGCGTCTTCAGCATGCCTAATTTTAATCACTCTATCATTGGTGGCCGTGCCTCCTGTTGCCTAAGTCCCAAGCTCTGGAATTCCCTCCCTAGACCTTTCCATCCCTCCACCTCACTTCCCTCCTTTAAGGCACTCCTTAGAACTCCTTATGACCAGGCACCTAGGGAAGAAGTCTGGAGATATTCCACAATTCATGGAAGTCCCTGAGATGTATGTAAGGCTATTACAGGCATGGACATGGAATGCCAGACGAGAGTAAGACGCAGCGTGAGGGGAGTGAGAGTTTCAAAGCCAATGCTGGATTACATCAAAGATCAGCATTGAGCCCCTTCCAGTTCTAACTGAAGGTGAGATGGGAAGTGCCATGGTCAATGATACTTGCACATGACATTGAGCTATGTGGTGGGGTTGATGAGAACATGAGTGAAGATCTGGAGGAAAGCACTGGAAGACAGGGATATGAAGATTAGTGCGCCAAAGATCAAATGTATGAACTATCAGTTTGATCCTCAGGAAGCAAAACAGAATGAAACTAACGACATGGGTGAAGACTTGGAGTAAGCGAGTAGCTTCAAGTACCGTAGATATTGACATACAGGTCGACCTTTGAAGCCTTGGAAAATCCCTCCAAAAGTAGGGGTCGACTTAGCGTATAAAGTGAACCGCTGACATCAATGTGGGCGGCCGCCACCTTTATTTTCCACGCAGCATCTGCTCTGTGGGCATGTCTTAAACTCCAGTGCATCTCTGTGATACAGTCTGCACTGTCTACCTGATCCCTTGCACCCAGTTATAAAGGTACACCATTTATGGGGTGAAAAAGAGAGGCTGACTACTAATGTGTGACTGAAAAGTGTGGCTGACTTTTCCATGGAATATATGCAAAAACATGATTTTTGGGCCCAAAAAAATGGGGCCATCTTATACACCACAATCTACAGTGCCGGAGGTTAGTGGTGGCAGAAGATGGAAGTATGAAAATTAAGCAGGTTAGCTCTTGTTGGAGTAACTGGAAGTAGTGCAGGGGAGTTTTATGGGCTAGAAAAGTATCGCTCAAACTGAAAGGAATAATCTACAAGACAGTTGTGAAACCAGCCTTGCTATTTCATGCAGAAACTTGGGCATCAAAAGAGTAACATTGGCTAAATACTAGTGAGATATGGATGCTGAGATGGGTGTGTGGATTAATGAGAAAAGACAAAATCAGGAATCAGCATATCAGGGGGTCAATGAAGATTGTGGGAGCACCGAAGGAAGTAGCCAAGGAAAGATAAAATGGTCATCCATTGCGGAGAGAGGGAGGAAAATGTGGTGAGACGTGTGATGGAAATGGAACCGTCAGGAAGAAACGGAAGGCCTAAGACCAGATGGAAAGATGAAGTGGCGAGAGACTTAAACACAGTAGAACTGGAACAGGAATGAGTGACTGACAGGAGGAGATGGAGAAGGGTGATCGACCAGCATTGTCATGATCCCAAGTAAAATAAGAGAAACCAAAAACAGAAAGAAAGACAGACAATCCTTAAAACATATCTCTTTGAGAAAGATTTCGGCCACCTGACCCTCTTTTTTAATTGATTAATGTGATGAGGGCATGGCTGGAAAAGCCATTCCATCCCAAATTGCTCGAGAAGGTGGTAGTGAGTTGACTTCTTGAATGGCTGCACCTGCAGTGCCACGGCTGCACTCGCAGTGCTGTTAGGGAGGGAATTCCAGGATTTTTCCAATATCTCAAGTGGCTGGGTGTCATATTTTGTTTTATAATGCTCCTGTGAAGCACCTTGGAATGCTTTATTGCATTAAGGCTGCTATAAAAATAAGCTGCTGTTATTTAACTTGTTGGTTTTGTTGAAATATCATTGACCCGAACATTAACTCCACTTTTCTTTCCATTGATGCTGCCTGGCCTGTTCAGTATTTCTAGCATTTTGCTTTTATTTCAGATTTCCAGCTTCTGCATAATTTTGTTTCCATATAAGCTATTGTTTTCCACCACACCACAATTCAAATGCTGTACATGACTGCAACAAAATTTTGTTCATTCCTAAACCAATCATAACCTGGGATAGAGGCAGTGATGACAAATCTAGTCTACGCACTTAAAATTTTTACCAAGTATATCTGCTTTTACTTTCAATGCAATGTACAAAATTACATCCAATTCTCAACAGGAACTCCACAACCAGGGTAATGCTCTGGGGACCCGGGTTCGTATCCCACTACGAATAAAAATCTGGAATTGAAAGTCTAATAATGACCACAAAACCATTGCTGACTGTCGTGAAAACCTATCTGGTTCACTAATGTCCTTTAGAGAAAGAAATCTGCTGTCCTACATGTGACTCCAGACCCACAGCTCTTGAATGCTCTCTGAACAAGAGCAATTAGGGATGGGCAATACATGCTGGCCTCGCCAGCGACGCCCACATCCCATGAACGAATGTAAAAAAAAAATTGACTACACTAAAGACTGCACAATTTTCAAACAAGGTAGATTTGAGCCTGAGAAGGTGGATAGTTTTACACTAACCTGGCTGCACACCATACATGTTAGTAGAACAAACATATAAACTACAATACTAATTATAATACTGGAGATGGATTGACAATGCACCTTATAGGTTTCACTTTCGATCTGATTGGCTTCAGCATTCAATTTGTACAAGTCGTTAACGCTGGATTTAATGGTATAGGGAAGTCGGATATGATTTTCCAATTACACAACTGATAATTTGAAACCAAATTGACCATTGCACAAAATCCAATTGCAGTTTACATTTGCCACATTTTCCTGAAAGATCAAGTCATTTGTGAGCCAACAAAAAACTGGGATTAATGTTACTTCTGCACCTGGTTAAACCTGAAGTAATAAGCATCCCAAACAACAGTGTACAGCATTCATGGCACACAAATAGAAGAAAAGTTTATCAAAATCACCCCAGGATAAATTAAATGGTACAAGCCGTCAAGTCTCACCTTGCTACTTGGCCTCCTTTTCCCTCCTACAAGTTTCATAAAGCGATTGTACTGCTCCTCCTGATTGGAGAGGTCACGAATTTTTCTGATTTCATCCTCGCGTTTTTTTCGCTCTTCCTCTTCTAGTTGTTTTTTCTCCTCCTCTTCCCTTCTTTGCTTCTCCTGCTCTTTTTGCTGCTGCAGTTTTTTCCACGCTCTAGTTTTCTGCCTTCGCAAAACCTGCTTTGTAGCAACAGCTAAAGAAAATAGTTAGAAAAAAGGAGTAGTGGTGTAAATGCAGCATATCAAGTTTATATAGGCAACTTCCATTATAAATATGGATAAGAATTTACAATGAAAATTGAAAAGCATGGCTAATGGATGTTTTAATATGGGGAATGATGGCAGGGGGGGCAGTGGCACAGTGGTATTGTCACTGGACTAGTAATCCAGAGACCCAGGGTAATGCTCTAGGTGCCCGGGTTCTAATCTCACCATGGCAGATGGTGAAATTCGAATTCAATAAAATATCCAGAATTAAAAGTCTGATGATGACCTCAAAACCATTGTCGATTGTTATAAAAACCCACCTGGTTCACTAATGTCCTTTAGGGAAGGAGACCTGCCTGGCCTACATACAATGTGGTTATCTGTTCTCTGAACAGGGGTAGTTAGGATGGGCAAATGTTGGTCTAGCCAGTGAAATTAAAAAAATTCACTCACCCCATTCAAATTATCCTTGCCTTCAAGTCTTCTAATCTCACCACCCTTTTGTCCTCCCTAAACCACTAAAAACTCTCCTACTTGTTCAGTTCCTTGGCTCTAATGCCTCTAAATGGGATTGCTTCCTTGAATTCCTTGCCACCAAAAACGAAAATCCTGCTATCCCTGCCAACCCTACTTGCTCTGGGGCACCCTTGAATAAAACTCTCCAAGGAGTTTACTTACAATTGCACTTTCAAATGCAATCCAAACTGCCTAGCATTTGGTAATCCACAGTATTTCTGTAGCTGTCAATTCAGTTAAAACTTCCCTCTCCCCCACCTTTATTTTCATGTCTCTAGCAAACCTGAATTTGCTCATCCTGGCCAGTATCCAGATACAAGCCCTATCTTCACTTCCTCAATGGGAACAGGCTGGAGTGATTTGGGTACATAGCTGGTTTAGTTATCTATCACCAAATCTGGCTGGACCACATCAAGCACTATTGGGCTCTATTCCTCAAATAATGCAGTCTTTACCCACATGCAGCAAACCCGGGCAACATTCAAGATTGGAGTGATATGGGGCAAGTAACATTCATGTCACATAAGTACCAGGCAATCATCTCCAACAGAAGAAAATCTAACCGTCTCCTTTTTACATTCAATGGCACTACCATCATTAACACCCCAATGACATTCTGGGGATCACCAGTGACAAGAAACATACCTGGACCAGCCACATAAAAACTGGCTACAAGAGCAGATCACAGGCTGGGCATGATGTCGCAAGGAACTCACCTGCTGACATCCCAAAGCCTCTCCACGATCTTCAAGACATCAGGGGTGTGATGGAACACTCTCCACATGGATGGGTTAAGTACAGCTCGAACAACACTCAAGGAGCTCAACAATGTCCAGGACAAAGCAACCAACTTGTTTGGCACCTCAACCAGCAGCTTGAAACTTTGTCCCTTCACCACTAGCAGGTTCCCGGCCAAGTCACACACCATCCTGACTTGGGTGCATATCAGTTGCTAGGTCGAAATCCTAAAACTTCCAACCTAACAGCAATTGGCAGGGGGGGGGGGAACGGGACGACGACACGGACACGACACCTATACCCACTGACTGCAGTAGTTCAATGCTCTACTCTTTAGATTGAAGAAGTTGCATGTTCCATCAACATTGGCAAAACAAATTTTTCCAACTCAAAACATAACATCTATTTCCACAAATCTGAGTGTTACCTGCACTAAGAGATTTCTTGACCACATGCGTATTAGGGCTACTTCTGATTTTCTGCTGAGATATTTTCGGTTTAGTCAGCTTCTCCTTGCTCTCCTTCATCACACATTGCTCCTTCTGTTGCCACTTCCTACTAGCAGACTGCAATGCAAGGAGGCGCAACTGGAGTTCTGACAGCTCTTCCTCTTCCTCCTTCTCCTCCTCCTCCACATCATCATCCTCCACTTTGACAATGTCCTGTTAAACGTTACAAAATTAATTTCCCTACAATAATACCAGTTATATTTTACCTCTAAAGTGATGCAACTCGGACAGCACAAATAGAAATCTCCAATTACAGACAAACTTTCACACAAATATACTGAACATTTATTTACCTTAAAAGGAGATTCCACCAACAACCCTTTACTATTTGAACTAGAATGGTCTGGGTCTTTACTTTCACAATCTGAAAGAAAATGCAATGGAGTTACTAACGAATTGTAACATTTATCTTTCATAAATCATTTGACGTGTTCTAGGTACCTTGTTTATTTGTTGCAGGCTCTAAAGGCTCTGGTTTATGGCCGTCTTTGACCTGGCTGCTTTGATCCATCTCAGCTGGTGCACGTAGCTTTTGTCTTAGAGGTTTTATTTCAAATGCCTGAAAAGCTTTCACCTGAGGTTTTTCTGTGGATAACAACTGTGAATTGTTCTTTTCAATACTGTTGGCGTCTATACTCATGTTCCCAGACAGAACACCTGCTTCCTCTTCCAGCAAGTTTTCTCCCTTGGTAGTTTGAGACATCTTTTCTTCTCTATTAAGACATTCCAGTTCCAGCTGAATCTCTTTATACTTCCTAAGCAGGTCTTCAAACGTTTCATCCATGTCATCCTCATTTCTGTAGTAGTGAGCTGGTCTTCTTGATGGTGACCGCCCAAAGAATTTTGCTGAGTTAAGTGTAAAGGAAACATAACATTTTCAATGTCCAATAACTAAATACACAAACCTCTGACATGTCCCTGTAAAATGGAGTAGTCACATTTTCTATATTGTCCTGTGATCAGCATTTATATACATACATATAAATTTATAAACAAGCAATGGAGATATATAATGTTAAGTTCCTCATAGTACACCCTCAGTTTGGTCAATTCATGAACTCTGCAGTAACCCAGGAGGCAGGGATATCAAGAAACTCAGTAACCTGACTGAGGGATGGTACTATACACATTCAGACTAGGCTGTTTTTGCTAAGGGATAAGAGGGCAAGAGAAAAGAAAACAGCTAGAAATAAGCAGCTGTTGAAAGTGACCCAAATTAAAAATAGATGACTTAACTGAAAAAACACTACAATGTTTTCATAAGCAAAAAAATAACTTTGTACTAGCCATTAAGTGGTTCTCAAAGTTTTACTTGAAGAATCTTTTCAAATGGATTAATCACAGACCTCCAATCTAAATGCTTTTTAATACTCATAATACAAAGGCGCTGCATGTAAAGGATGTTTGAATTTTGCTTTAAAAAACAAGCAATTGCTTATAGTAGCAAATTGAGTACTATTTCAGACAAACTAGAGGTAAGGAATAAGTGTGACTCCATAAAACATTCTAGTGCATGCCAACTGAACTGTTTTCAATGTGATTAAAGAATGTCTGTTAATAGCATACATGCCTAATCAGTTCACAGACCACAAACAATGCAAACAGCTATTGATCAAATTAGTTGCAACAGCAGCCTCAACATATTTTGATGTTTAACAGGCTCAAAGCCAGTTACTATTTTATAGTTCAAAGAAAAAGCTTTCTATAAACAGACGAGTTTCTTTCCCTCCTAATACATGAGTCCTCACTCGAACAGGACATTCTCAATTACGTCACAGGCCCGTGCAAACTCAGGCCAGTTTCTCAGTTACTTAATCAAGTAATTTACATTATTGGAACATGTAAGATACATAAACCAGCGTTTCCATAATTAAAAGCGTAAAACCAAGAGATTGCTATGACCAGAAATTGCTTTTAAAACTAAGCAGACCAGGCACAGTAATGGAATTTGCTCACTTTGAGTCCAAATTAAATGTTCTGAAGTATCACAACTGTAGCTGGCTGCTGTCTTTACCCTTCAAAAGTACATGCAAGGTTCACTGCTGGAAACCAAGACAGCTAAGATGCGCAACATTGCAAATGTATTCGGGAGCTTCGGGTGTAGAATTTGTCAGCTCCTCATGCAGGACTGACACTAACTACCTTGAATTTATACAAAAAACCCAGAAAATGCTGGAAAAAACATCAGGTCTGACAGCATCTGTGAATCTGTGTTTCTCTCTCCATTGAAGCTGTCAGACCTGAATTTTTCCAGCATTTTCTGTTTTTGTTTCAGATTTCCAGCATCTGCAGTACTTTGCTTTTCACTTGAATTTATACAAAGTGGGCAGCTTGCCCTTTTCCTCTTCCATTTATCCCTTGTGTTTTTCTCATCTACGAGAGATAATTTCACAGACCCCCCGAAAGGTCTCAACAGACCCCAGCTTGAGAATCACTAGCCTATAATGCCATAGGTACAATCCTTCAATCACAATATCTGATTGCTTACAAAGAGGTAACCACGTACATACATGCACACAATTCAAGAACATAGTTTTAAAAAAAAACTTCACTGCACAGCAAAACCAATCAATACACAAAGTTGTTCATCTATAAAAAGGACTTGTGTGAAGAAACAATTTGCAATGGAAACTTTAACAAAATAGTGAAACAAATTTGGCAGACTTGCCTAAGGTACACCACTACAAATGCTTTAAAATCTCAAGGTCCAAACTCTCTCTGGGATAGGCTTCCATCAAATCAAATCTCCTATCATTAAGTCAGTTTACACGCAAAACTTCCCAGGATGCCCGACTGTAAAATGTATTGGAAACTAACTAGTTTCCAATCTGGTATTACAGGATAATAAAAAAAATAAGCTGCCCCAAAACAGGATGTGGATTCACACCCACCAATCAACCAGTGATTCATTGCTAAATAGTGGAGAAGCATCACAACAAGGAACTTAAAAAACAGTAATATTTATCCACAACAATTCAACATATTTTTGAGTAATTATTGAGCACTGGGCAGCTGACTAACTGAATGAGGTATCTGAAATCAAACAAACCAAGATAATTGTGGGGAAATTATGATACAAGTGGTTTATGCCATTTTTGCACTGTCAAAACGTCCTGAAAGTTTAGCACTTCACCAAGACCCTCCCAAGAACATTTATAAAAAAAATAGCTCCACACCTATCAAAATTAATTTATGAAACAATGCTATTTGAGTTGCTGCTGCCACTTAGGCCATCACAAATGTTTCTGGTGGGCTCAGGGTTCAATTCCTTATTCCCGATTTGCAGCATTTTGCACAGAGGTTGGGTTTGTCCTATCCTGCAGGTTGCAAAATAGGTGACGAATGATCACTGTCAGATACTGCCAGCAAAATACTCAAAAAACAGATCAACCCATTATTTACTGGGTCAAAAGATTTCCACCACCTCTTCTTTCAAAAGCACCAGATGAACTGACGAAAGCACATTTTCCAGAGTTTCACACCAAAGCAACTGTGTGCTTGGTACAATGAATGGCCAATACTGCATGGCTATTCTGATCCATTCTTGTGCATTTCTGAAACAAACATTTTACGTCAGTTTCACAAAATCAAGCATTTGATTGAGAATAATTGCATCAGAAATGTGCATCAGCTGCAAGACGTTCTACGTACTGACAAACTACTGGCCAATTGTAGCTCTTAAAGGGATACTGAAGGAAAATTAATCAAAGCCATGGAAAAAGAGGATTGTCACTTTCACCGAGTTTAATGAATGGGGAAAAATGGATTCCTAGTGTGAAAAAAAAATGTGATCGTGCTGGGTTTGACAAGATAGATTGTTAGAAATGAAACGAATCAGGCACCTGAATACAACAATGAGCGGCTTTGTTTTCATACCATTCCAACTGAAACGGCGAGAATTAATTACAAAATAAGAAAGCTACTTACAGTCAAGTAAGGTAGAAGTATAAAGATTAATACAATGAAAAGGGGAAACTGGTATGAATTGTTTAGCTCTTCATACTTCTATGGAGACCTTAAAGAACTTGTCACATTCTGTATTTGATCCTGATAACTTTGCTGACACTGATAACACCACTGCAGCATATTCAAGTTAGCTCTCAAGTAAAATTTGGCAAATTTGCCACTCGAGGATTGGGGAGCAAAACAGTCTAATTTATGGCATCGGTCACAAATTGCAGTGAATTCCAGGTTATTGCTTCCTTTGCCACCTGAAAAGAGAAACATTAGGCTAATCTTTCAGTGCCTTCATTAGAACAGTCAAATGACGGTTTGATACAAGGAACCAGGTTTCCATAAAAGGAATTAACACAATAGACCAAATCCAAATTACAAAATCATCCATGATGTTTATTCAGCCAATAAGATTCTAAGGCTAACACTGGAACACTGATTGCCATCTCAATATAGCTGAAATATCTCAAAATATCTATACATAAAATTTCCACTTAGATATTTGTCAATGTACCCAAACAAGTCTCCATGGAGCTAAGAAACCTACGTCATACACATTTTAAGTGGATCAGTAAATATTTTTAGTAGAGCAGGCAAAGACACCACCCAGTATTGGAATAACCTGGTATTGCCACATCACTATTTGAACCCTCTAGTCAATCATGACATGCCATTCTTACATATTTGCACGCACACTCAGACTAACACAAATGGTCACATTGCAAATAAATCATGAAGCTCATAAATCAAACCACCCAATCTCTACTTTCCTGATTTAGGGTTTCAGCTGAACACACCCGTCACTTGCCCTCAAATTACATTTTCACCAGCTATCCGTGAAGATGACTGCTGAATTCTCACACACTAAGCTCACATTCATTGCGCGCATGCGACCCCCGCCCCCGCCATGTAGAGATCAATGACAGCTTCCCCTTCCCAATTCACCTCCGAAAGGAAAATGCCTCTCTGAACCTCGAGGACAATTGTATTGTTAAATGGCAGTCTGTAACCGAACTTTTACTTTCTTTATCTCTGTCTGTCAAAGATAAAAACCATTAGAATCCCAAATCTCGGTTCTAATCGGGCGCCGGCTTCTGACTCCGGTTACTGATCCGAAACCTAGTGGAGGGAAGTCAGGGTGGGGTTTTTTTAAAAACTGATACTTCATCAGTATCGACCAATTTGCTTCGTCAGGCGGGCCCATGCCCTGGGGCCACCAAAGCCTGGAGCCTCCGGTTAGCCGGAGGGGGGGGGGGTAAGTTAAGTGACGGGGAAAGGATACGTTTCCTGGGTGGGGAATCTCTGCGGATGTTGTTGCTCCCGATGAAGGTAGGTCCGAGCCCCGGTCTCCCTCTCTTGCAGCCCCGGGGCCCGGCCCCAGGGCATCCCCGGCCCCAGCGGCCGCGGTTCGAGCCTTCCCGAAAGCGAAAGCGGCCGAAGGTGCCGTGGCTCCTCTCCCAGAAGTTGGAGCGGGGCGAGTCGCCGAGGAGAGCGGGAGGAGGGAGAGGCGGGGGCGGCGGCTGCGAGAAGCCCCGGTATGGCTCCTTGAGCCGGTACATGAGGCCGTTGCCCGGGCCCTGCGGCCGGTGGGTTTTGGGGCCCGAGCCCCCGCTATTGCTGGGCCTCGGCTTGGGAGTGGAAGACGAGCCGGACCGCGAGTCCGGGTAAACATTCTCGTCGTTGTCATCGTCGATCTCGCCGTCCTCCAACTCGCCCTCCTCTTTGGGCGATCGCTCGATACCGAGCTCCATGGCGGCTCCTGTCGCAGACTCCGTCACAGCCACCGGAAACGGATGTGACGTCTTACGGGGGAACGGGCGGGTTGGGTAAGAACGCCAGCCTTCGCGCATGCGCTGTTTCTCTTCCTGGTGAGGTTGAATTGCTGAGGGCAGCTGGAAGCTCAATGTGGGAGACAATCCCTTTCCTCACCACCAAAATCAGCAGCGACAATTTCTGTTTTTATTTTAGATCTCCGGCATCCGCAGTATTTTGTTTTTATTACAAAATTTGAGATGATCAATCTAATGTACAACATGCTTAGTAAACTCAGTGACCTGGCCTGTTCCTTTTTCCTTCATCATACCCATCAACGGGGAGCTTGCTGTGTGCAAATTGGTTGCAGCATTTCCTGTATTAGGATGGTATGTGCTCTTCAAAAGTGTTTCATTGGCTGAAAAGCGCCTGCGGTCGTGAAAGGTGCTATGCAAATTTAAGTTTATCTTTAATACCATTGAAGTTAATTTTAAAAAGTGGGAGTGGATTTTTCACCATTCAAATACAGGAAACAGTGAATAGCATCAGAAATACAGCCAAAATTAGGAACATAAGTTCATAAGTGGACCATTAAGCTGGTCACACCTGTTTCACCATTGAATGAGATAATGGCTAATCTGCAACCTAATTCCAAAATGTCTTTAACTTCTGAACTGAAAAGTAACCTTAACAATCATACTTATTAAAGCTAAACATTTCCTTATCCTGAGTTCTTTGGAACCGAAAACAAAATCAAATCCTTACTAATCTCACCTAGTTCTTAAGTGGACTGACAAAGACATTAACTGTACTTTCCAAATTATTAAAATTACAGTTAGCTGTTTCAGTAGTGTCCTTCTGTAACCACTTGGGGGACCTTGGCTTGTAGGTCTGATCAATGGGTGTGAACTAAAACAAGATAGCTCTCTGAGACAGGGTCTCCAAATATTATGCAGTTTTTTAAGCATGTTGATGAAAATCACAGAATCACAAAGTTATTATGGTGTAGGAGGCCATTCGACCCATTGTGTCTGCACCACCTCTCTGAGCATTTTAACTAAGTGCCAATCTCCTGCCTTTTCCCCATAACCCTGCACACTGTTTCTATTTAAATAATCATCCAATGCCCTCTTGAATGCCTCAGTTGAACCTACCTCTACCACACTACCAGGCAATGCTTTCCAAACCCTAACTATTCACTGTGTGAAAAAGTTTTTCTCACCTCACATTTGCTTCTTATGCAAAACACTTTAAAACTGTGGCCTCTGGTTCTCGATCCATTTACGAGCGGGAAGTTTCTCCCTTTCTACTCTTTCCAGACCCCTCATGATTTTGAAAACTTCTATCAAGTCTCCTCTTAGCCTTCTCCTTTCCAAGGAAAGCCAATTTACTACGCAATAGAGTGTAATAGATCTTATAGTAAAACAAAGAAGGAATTTGCATTTAAGGATTGTGACTTTCATTAAATCCCACAGCACTTCACAATCAATGAAGTACTTTTGAAGTGTAGTCACCGTGCTGACATATAAAAATGGGACAGGCAATTTGTGCATAGCAAAGTCCCACAAACCCAATTAGATAAATGAGTAGATAGTGGCCTCAAAGAAAGTTACACTGAAAGATCTAGCGATCTCTGTGTTGAGAACTTTACCTCCTCCTGCTGTGCAGTGGATGTAGTGTTTTTTAATGGTCATTCCCAGCATGGAGCTGCAGCGATGTCATCATGCTGTATAAGCAGATAAGCAACCAATCACATTAAATAATTCTCAAAGCCAGGAAATGAAAAATCACATCTTTAAAAATTCCATGTAGAAAAAAAAGGCACATACACACATGGTGAGGGTAGACACTGAAATATTCTGTTTTAAAATTATTACTTTAAAAAATCTAGTAATTAATCATAATTGAGACATTTAACAATAATCCATAAATATAGAATTATTTTTTCAGGGATTGGACGCTAAACAATAGATAATACTCACATCACCATTAAAGCTGTAACTTTTTATGGGGTTAGTTACAATGATGTGAAAGGGAAAAGGGGGAAGTTCTTATATCAACTGCTTTCAGTAATTGCTGATTCATTGCTATCAGTGATTGGTGGTGGTGCTTCTGACTGGGGTGAGCACACAGCCTGTGCCGGAGCAGTGAGTGACAGTCTGCAACTTCAATTTTTTAATTCTTTCTCAGGATGTGGGCTAGGACAGCATTTGTTGCCCATCCCTAATTGCCCTTGAGAAGGTAGCTGTGAGCTGCCCTCTTGAGCCGCTGCAGTCCATGTGCTGTGGATACACCCCCTGTGCTTTTAGGTAGGGAGTTCCAGAATTTTGATCCTGTGACAGCAAAGGAACAACAAGATAGTTCCAAGTCAGGATGGTCTGTGGCTTGGAGGGCAACTTGCATGTAGTGGTATTCCCATGCATCTGCTACCTGTTATGACGTGGCAGTTGATGTGTGCCTGGAGGATCAAATCCACGAGGGAAACTTGGTCATGCTATCACAATGGTTTTGCAATTTGTATTTATTATGCGATGCATGCACTGAATTTGGAAGTAATAAGTCCACTAGACCTGTAGAAATTTTTAAAAATTAAACTAAAATATTTATTGAAAAAATAAAAGATTTAAAGCACATACATAGCACTACAACAACTGCTATTATAACTACTAAAATTCCAAATTTACCTGACTCCCAGTTACACTCCCTTTAAGGCAACGGTCCAAAAATAGATGTTAGATTTTAAACAGATCCAGCAAGTTAACATTATAGCCTGGACAGTGGAATTCCAATTGGCTTTTTTCCAGCTTCAGTTTCAGTAGACAGCAGACTTATGCACAAGTGCTGGAGGCTTCATTAAGGCTTTTCATATACTCCTATTAGATCTTACATAGCCTTCCCCTCTGACACATAGCCTTTTATTCTCCTTTATATATGTTTCTCTCTTTTTAATATGTAAATTCTATTGTTTCATATGTCTTTGAAACTGTATCTTCCTTATAATATAAAACTTCCATGCTGCCAATATTGTCAGTAACCTTTGGGAAAAAATAAACACATTCCTCAGCCTTGCTTATCTGGCTAGTTGTAAACTGACTAAAATCCCTCTGAAATCCAAATCTCCCTTCATTTATCTAAAAATGCAAATTCCCTTCACACCTTACATGCTAAGCCAGCATCCATGTTTACTCATTAACATGTCAAGCACCTAGCTTCTTTTGATGATTTAAACTTGCAGTCTGCTTGACTCCAAATGTAATTAAATAACATGCAAATAGACCCAACTATACTTATCCCAATAAACCTACTTCACAATAAACCAAAAAAAATTATGAAAATTATTATACTGCCAGGTGGTAGAGGTCACAGGTTTGGAAGCTGCTTTCGAAGGAGCTTTGGTAAATTCCTGTAGTACATCTTGTGGATGGTACACACTGCTGCCACTATGCATTGGTGGTGAAGGAGTGAATGTTTAAGGTGGTGGATGGGGTACCAATCAAGGGAGCTGCTTTGTCCTGGATAGTGTCGAGCATCTTGAGGGTTGTTCGAGCTGCACTCATCCAGGCAAGTGGAGAGTATTCTATCATACACCTGACTTGTGCCTTCTAGATGGTGGACAGGTTTTGGGAGTCAGGAGGTGAGTTACTCTCCACAGAATTCCCAGCCTCTGACCTGATTGACATGTTTCCATGTTAGTCTGCCCATGTTCCAAGCCCTGAAATTATGATCAGTATCAGAGGGGAAACTCCTGCCACCAAGCCGTTGCCCCTTGCCCCTCTCTCCCAACACCCACCCCCCCACACATGCAGAAAGAAAATCAGACCATCATGTTTATGAGACACAAAAACAAAATACTGCAGATGCTGGAAATCCAAAATAAAAACAAAAAATGCTGGAAATGCTCAGCAAGTTACGCAGCAACTGTGGAGAGAAACAAAGTTGATGTGTCAGGTAGACATGACCATTCAGCTCAACTTGAAACATCAACTCTGTTTCTCTCCACAGATGCTGCCTGACCTGCTGAGTATGTTTAAATAATGCTTATTGTGGGATAAATGTTGGCATGATACCAGGAGAACTCCCATGCTCTTCTTCGAATAATGTCATGGAATCTTCTGTGCCAGCATGAGAAGACATGCAGGGCCCTGGTTTAACATTTCAGCTGAAAGACGGCATCTTCAAAAAAGCAGCACTCCCTCAGTGCTTCAGTAAATGTCAGTCTAGATTATGTACTCAAGCCTCTGAAGTGGTGCTTGAAATTATGACCCACAAACTAGAGCTGCCAAGTCTGATACCCAAAACAAATTCATGGTGCTAATTAAAGAGCAAGCATTTGTCCAAGATCCTAACTAATATAATACATCACCAGAAGCAGATTAATTGGTCATTCATCTTATTGACATATCCGTATGACCCTTCAAACGGACACAAAACGTTAACTCTGTTTCTCGCTCCACAGATGCTGTTAGACCTGCTGAGTTTTTCCAGCATTTTCTGTTTTTGTTTCAGTTTTCCAGCATCTGCAGTTTTTGCTTTTATCTTATTGAGGTACCCTGATGGACAAAAATTGGCTGACACTAGTGTCTTATAACAACAATAACTATGCTTAGTAATCTATGGACTGCAGCAGTTCAAGAAGGCAGCTAGCCACTACATTCTCAAGGGAAACTAGGGATGGGCAATGAATGCCGGCCCAGGCAGCGAAGCCCACATCCCATGAATGAATTTAAAGAAAGAATTGCTGTGAAGCGCTTTGGGACTATGGATGATGCAAAATATTATTTCAGTTTCCCCCTTCCAGTAAAAATTACATCTTCCTTTCACCTGGGTGCTCGAAAAGAAAAATAGGTTCAGAGGGTATTCACACATTTGCCCTTTGTTTTCTGATGCATTGTTCTGTGGCACACGGATCATTGAGACTTCCCCCAATGTTCTGGTTAACATTTATCCCTCAGACAAGTATCCAGAAACAGACAAGCTGATCATTTATCTCATTGTTGTGTGCTGTGCTCAAATTTGCTGTTGCCTTCACTACATTACAATTGGATTTTGCAATCTGTGGTGAAGGAAGGGCTCTTGCCACTGACCTTGGAGAAAGCTGGGCACAAAGATCTAGTGATCGCCATGATGCAGATTTCTCCATCCTAATTGTAGTTTAAATCTGGCGTCAAGCCTAGCAGATGTCTTGGCATGCAGCAGTAGTGCTGTCAGCAAGGAGAGGTAAGCAGCCAATCACATTGAGCAAACCACGAAGTTAAACTTCAATTGAAGTTTTCAGATCACAAAATAAATTATGATGATTGGATTTAGACAGCAGCTAAAATAAAAATAGACTTACACTAAAAAAACAACTTTTTTAAAATATGGATTTTTTTATTATTATGTAGAAATTTGACATCCCACAGATATAAAATCAACTTTCCAGGGCTATTGAGGGTATTTAACAGTGACTCTGAAATTATATGTCGTTAAAAACCCAGTTACACCTAATTCAATAAGGTGTAACTTTTTCAGAGTTTAAGCAGCGAGACTAAAAAGCATAAAAGTGGAAGCTTTCGTTAATCCAGGGATTGCATTCTGATGAGTTCAACAGCATGAACTCTGGAGAAACATACGTACAACTTCTGGATTGCGCACTAATTGCACTGACTCCAGAGGTTGCTGTCAGTTTCTGTGGAGTAATGATGCTGAACGATGGCCATTACCACCGCAAAATCCTGGCCACAGTGGCAACTGTTCAAAATGAGCCCTAAAGTTCTTTCGGAACATCCTAAGGTCGCGAGATAAATACAAATCGTTCGTTGCCGATGTAACTTTTTTTCATTGCACCGCTGGGCCTGAGGAGGGCGTTCCGACAGACCCTACCAAGTGCAGCCTCCTGATTGGTCAGAAATTGAAAGGCGGAAGTTACTAGGGGCCTCTTCCAGGAAATGCTGTCATTTTGTGGGCGGCTGGAGCAGGAGTTGGAGCAAGTTCCAGGCTGCAGTGGGTTTGGGGCCGGTTCCAGAAAGGAGGTGTGGCCTGAACTATCTGTGACGACCTAGTGAAGGGAGAGGCTAAACCTGCTGCCTCTCTCTATATACCCTCCACAGCGGCTACTGTTTGTCTGCAAACAGTGAGAGGCAGATCCCTGGAGGAAAATGGTAATAATGCTTCCCCAACATGCGACCAGCAGAGGTATTGTTACAAAACAGGTCGAGCCGGCGCCCAGTTTTGTTGAATCAGTCCGATCCATGCTGTAAACGTCGCTTAAAAGAAAGGCTTAGCCCCAATTCACCAGAGGGTCAGAGCACGAGCGCTGTTATCTGATTTATTTATTCCCGCTAAGTAGTGAAAATATTGCAAGCTGTCTTTTATTATTTCCTGCAGCTGTGGAAGGGAGCGCAGTTAACGTTTCGAGTCCGCATGACTCTTCAACAGAACTAAGGAAAAATAGAAAAGGGGTGAAATATAAGCTGGTTTAAGGGGGGGTGGGTTGGGACAAGAGGGCTGGATAGAGGGCCAGTGATAGGTGGAGATAACCAAAAGATGTCACAGGCAAAAGGACAAAGAGGTGTTGAAACTGGTGATATTATCTAAAGGAATGTGCTAATTAAGGGTAGAAAGCAGGACAAGCAAGGTACAGATATCCCTTGTGAGGGTGGGGTGAAGGAATCGAAAAAGGCTAAAAGGTAGAGATAAAACAATGGATGGAAATACATTTAAAAATAATGGAAATAGGTGGGAAAAGAAAAATCTATATAAATTATTGGAAAAAAACAAAAAGGAGGGGGAAAAATCAGAAAGGGGGTGGGGATGGAGGAGAGAGTTCATGATCTAAAATTGTTGAACTCAATATTCAGTCCGGAAGGCTGTAAAGTGCCGAGTTGGAAGATGAGGTGCTGTTCCTCCAGTTTGCGTTGAGCTTCACTGGAACAATGCAGCAAGCCAAGGACGGACATGTGGGCATGAGAGCAGGGTGGAGTGTTGAAATGGCAAGCGACAGGGAGGTCTGGGTAATGCTTGAGGACAGAACGAAGGTGTTCTGCAAAGCGGTCACCCAGTCTGCGTTTGGTCTCTCCAAGGTAAGGGAAACTGCATTGGGAGCAACAAATACAGTAGACGAGATATTGGTGGCCAGTCTATCACATAACTCCCTGTCGCTTGCCATTTCAACACTCCACCCTGCTCTCATGCCCACATGTCTGTCCTTGGCTTGCTGCATTGTTCCAGTGAAGCTCAACGCAAACTGGAGGAACAGCACCTCATCTTCCGACTAGGCACTTTACAGCCTTCCGGACTGAATATTGAGTTCAACAATTTTAGATCATGAACTCTCTCCTCCATCCCCACCCCCTTTCTGATTTTTCCCCCTCCTTTTTGTTTTTTCCAATAATTTATATAGATTTTTCTTTTCCCACCTATTTCCGTTATTTTTAAATGTATTTCCACCCATTGTTTTATCTCTACCTTTTAGCCTTTTTCGATTCCTTCACCCCACCCCACCCCCACTAGGGCTATCTGTACCTTGCTTGTCCTGCTTTCTACCCTTAATTAGCACATTCCTTTAGATAATATCAACACCTCTTTGTCCTTTTGTCTGTGACATCTTTTGGTTATCTCCACCTATCACTGGCCCTCTATTCAGTTCTCTTGTCCCAACGCCCCCTTAAACCAGTTTATATTTCACCCCTTTTCTATTTTTCCTTAGTTCTGTTGAAGAGTCATGTGGACTCGAAACGTTAACTGTGCTCCCTTCCACAGATGCTGCCAGACCTGCTGAGTTTTTCCAGGTATTTTTGGTTTTGTTTTCGATTTCCAGCATCCACAGTTTTTTGCTTTTATCTTTTATTTTTCCTTTCTGGCTTTAGGTACGATTGTCCAGATCATTCATTGGCACTCATCATACGAAGAATTGATAAACATGGTAGAAAACGTTATTATCCTTAGTTTGATAGTGGCCATATCGTTGTCATTTTGGATTGTGTCAATGACTGTCAGTACTTACTATGGTAAGTGGATTGTTTTGTGTGTGTGTGTTGGCACACATTTAAATCCCTTCTGTTACTTGAAATACCCATAAAATGTGTTTAATATTAAACATATGATTGCTTTAAAATTGTTTAATTACCTCCTAAAGGATTAGACAACGTGGTAAGTCACTTTCAAGTTTGTTTTGGGACTGGAGAGCCAATTAACACTGATACCTCCAACCCAACACTCAGGTCTTGGTGCTCGTGCCACGGTGAAAGTTAAGATCCAAACTCATGAAGACCACGTTTACACTGCAGTTAAGGATCTATAATTGATTCTCCAGTTCCTGTTGTGTCACTGCAATGTTACACGTGGCTTGTAAATGCATCCTCATTTCATTACCAGTACTTTATACAATGTATACTTGACTAAAAGATATTTATTGTAAAAAAAAGAGGTCTTTATAAGAAACAATCTAGAGTGATTAAATATACAATTAAACTTATTATTAAGCTTCAGTACAGCATAAGAGTTGGTTATTAGATTTTCACACTGTTAAATTGAATGGGAAATAGTAGGTAGCACCACTATAAACTTTAAATGTAAACAGAGGGAGCATTTTGTATGTGGTAACACCAAGATGTAGTCTTTTGGTGTTGATGGTTGTGGTCGGAACTGTTTGAAGTGATGAAATAAGAATTTTGCAGATTAACTATGCTATTTTTTAAGCTAATGTTTCCCCTGTATGGTATCGATACTCGTACTCTAAATCTGCTGACCACGTTGTAAACGTATCTGCATTTAATAGTTGTGTATAATTGTACAACAAAATATACAAGAAACAGATTTGCATAATTAAGCTAGTTCGTTATTCCTTTTTTTCAAGTTAAAACATTACCAATAATAAACATCTTTTATATTTAATGCAGACTTTTTTCTTAGGACTGTATTGTGTTGCTCTTTTAATCAATTTTTAACCCATAAATTACACCCTTTCTCTGCAAAAATTCATTTCCTGCTCAAGAAATGCTGCTATTAACACTTCCTTAATAATTCAGCAGCAAAACAAAAATCAACAGAGGGTAAATAAAAGCAAAATACTCTGCATGCTGGAAATCTGAAATAAAAACAAAATGTGCTGGGGGAAAAGATTAGCAGGTCTGGCAGCATCTGTGGAGAGAAAAACAGAGTTATCATTTTGAGTCCAATATTACTTTGGGACATGAGGGTAGTCTAATGGAGCAACCTGATGTGATTTTCCTCTCCTGCCTGATGCCTCCACATGCAGGATGACTGAGATTAGGAATTCAGCTCAGGTTATTATCTTAAATTGGAATAAGGGATACAATCTGTATTTCTGAAGTCCACACCACCTGTTATATTTTGCCAGGTTGTTGTATATTTTATATCTTGAAACAATGCAGAGATGATGTATTGGACTCGAAACGTTAACGCTGTTTCTCAATCAACAAAGGGTGTTGTCCGCTAGGAGTTGCTCTATGAATAATGAGGCTGTTAATCCCACTTTTGATGTCAGAATGTTGATGGCATATGCCTAGAAACAGAAGTATTGAGAAAAAAAGGCCCCCCTTGTGTTTTTTTTAATTTATTTTTCTCTGCCTCTGTCATTTTGTCTTCAATTCTTTTTCTCAAATTTTCTTCCGTAGGTAAATGCTCTCATTTAATTTTTACATGGCTCTTCTATGATTAGCATTGCTAAGACAGTTTTGCTCTTGACAATGTCTGCAAATGCTTCACCTTGTATGATCCCTGAAAATCAATGCGTGACATGGTGACCTCTCACTTTCCTTACTACCGTATTCTCCATCTTGACCATCAAACACATGATGGATTGTGGTTGTTGTGATGTAAAAGTGGGGTATTTATCAGAAGGTGAGAAGGATAACTTCTGGTGATAGGTTTTAGAAAATGATTGAAAGTTGGTGTCTTGCCATCCTGATAAAATAATTATAATTTACTGATTGAGTTTTATACAGAATAATATATCTTAATAATATAACATATTTATTGAAAACCTAGTCCTGGGTAAAATGAATGAAACCAATTCTGATTTGTGGCTTGAGCATTGTAGATCCTGTATCTCTCAAGGTAGAAGGTGACAAGACCTTTGGTATTTTATTACAGTTGACTTTTTCTTTCCATAGGTACTCTACGACCTGTTTCACCTTGGCGATGGCTGTTTGCTGTGTTAGTTCCACTAATTATTACTTCTCATGCAATAAAGAAGAAAAGTCTTGATCGTGGTGGAGCTATTGGAGGTAAGGTTTCAAATTTTAATATTTTATGTTTTCTGTTTCTATTGCGTTGCTACTAGGTGTTTCCTGTTATGCCATCTAATATACGGAGTGGTATTAAACTGCATTAGGTAGACTGGTAGAGATTGCACTGGACTAGAACACTGACATTTGGATCTCAGCCATAATGAGACATCCAATGTGTTCACCTTAGCTCCACAACCGTAAAGGGAGGCCATTCAGCCCAGTGTCTGTAATAGCTTTGTTAGGGGAAGCTTCACCATATTTCCAATGAGTTTATACTTCAATGCTTGTTCCGTTACCTTACACTTATCTATATTAATTTATATTTAAGATGAGAAATTTGCAGAGCTATGGGAAAATAACAACAATTTTACCTTTGACGTAATAAAACATCACAAGGCACTTCACAGGAGCATTGTAGAACATTACAGAATAGGATACCAAACCACATAAGGAGATATTAAGTCAGATGATCAAATGGGTGGTTAAAGAGATAGGTTTTAAGAAGTGTGTTTAAGGAAGAAAACAAGGTAGAGAGATATAGGGAAGAAATTCCAGTGCTTGGGGTCAATGCAAGCGAAAGCACAGTCATCAATCGTGGACCAATTAAAATCCTGGATGCTCAAGAGGCCAGAATTAGATGACAGCAGGTATCTTGGAGGATTGTGGAGCTGGAAGAGACTACAGAGATGGGGAGGGGTGAGGTTTTGGAAGGATTTGAAAACAACAAGTATGAAAATTTTAAAATCTAGACGTTGCTTGACTAGGAGCCAACATAGGTCTGAGAGCAGAAGTGATAAGCGACTAGGACTTGGTTCAAAGTTAAGATACAGGCAGCAGAGTTTTGGATGGTCTCAAGATTCATTAATCTCCTGTGACAAAGGATTTCATCTTTTTAAATAACTTTTAAGACTTTTGTATGGAGAAACAAGTCTTCTAATACCTCTTCTATTCTTCTCTATTAATCCTGTATTTACTCCCCTTACCAATTCAGCAACCAGTGTAATTATTTTTTTATCATTTACTCTCTCAAACTCTGTCAAAATTTTCAACACTTCTGACAGATCTCCACTTAACCTTCAGATAAAATTAGTGAAATAGAGATGGCTATCAAGTTGCTCATCATAACTATGTTCTAGTGTGAAGCCACACTTCATCTTTATCATAAACTCCAACTTCACAATATACATGAGGGGCAAACTCTCTGGAAGGATTGTGGGGAAAAAGTTGTAGGACAGTCATAAACTGTTCAGATGACTTGTGCTGTATCCAAAGTATTGCTATGGTAGATTATATATGGTTTAGGGTGGAAGAAAACTGAAACTCATATTTTCAGAAAAGCATTTTTGTTTCCAGTAGTACAATGTGTTACTAGTTCCCCAACAATGCTCTTATTTTTCAAGTTCATCAGATTTAGTTTTAGGTATAATCCTTTTTGGTAATTTTGGGTATGTTAATATTGGGTATCTCCATTCATGGTGCAGAATTCTTGAGATAAAATCAGTTTCTTGCATGACAATACTTTTTTTTTACAAACTTTGTTCCAGCTTTGATTGTTGGGTTCATCCTTACAATTGCCAACATCAGTTTCTTCTCTGCATTGCTAACTTTTTTTGTTAGCTCGTCTAAACTAACAAAATGGAAGGCAGAAGCGAAGAAGCGCTTGGATGCAGAATATAAGGAAGGTAATGCTGCCAATCGTATCATTTATGCACTTGTTGATTCCGTAATAAATCAAATAAGTAGAAAACCCGAAAGCATTTTCTACCTGCACATATTGTAATTACTTTATTTGTAATCTCTTAAAAATATTTAATCAATGTAAATATTTAACCACAATTATAGTCAATTAGTCACTTTCTATACAATTTGCTTGACTGCTATTTTGTCAATGCATAGAAATACAGCATAGTAAAAGTGAAATATGTAAATTTTGATCTAGTCTCCTTTCTATTCCACCCCTCCCTCTGCTTTGACTCCAGTTGCAGGGCCTTTAGCTGGCCCTTCATTCTAACACTTTCCCTAAACCACTCCATTTTCTACATCTGGTGTCATCTTCAGAACTCTCAATATCTACCTGTTCAATTATGCTTTTGGTCACTTCCCCAAACTCTTCATGTATCTGTTTTACCCTGTAATATTTTACCAGTTTAAAGGAATTATATTATTGTAAGTTGTTTTTGCAGAAGACTAGATATTTGGATTATAGATTTGTTATAGCAAAAAAAAAGGAGCAATTTTTCCCCACTGTGTCTTTGTCCATTCTCTGCAACACCACTCCCACTCCCCTGCCCCTTCCCCATAGTCCTGCAAATTCTTTTCTCTTTAGGTACTTAGCCAATTTCCTTTTAAAAGCCACAATTAAATCTACCTCCAATGCACTCTCAGGGAGTAAACCACTCAGTGATTAAAAAAAAGTTCTTCCTCATGTTACCTTTTAGTTCTTTTCCTAATCACCTTAAATCTGTGTCCTCTGGTTCTCGACACTTCCGCCATTGGGAACAGTTTCTCCCTATCTACTCAGTCCAGACCCACCATGATTTTGAAAACCTCCATCAAATCGCCTTTCAAGCTTCTCTTGTCCAAAGAAAACTGCCCAAGCTTCTTCAGTCTATCCTCATACCTGAAGTCACTCATTCCTGTACCCATTCTTGTAAATCTCTCCTGCACCCTCTCTAATACTTTCACATTCTTCTTAAAGTGCAGCTTCCAGATTTGAAGGCAGTACTCTAGTTGAGGCAAAACCAGTTTTTTATAACAGTTCCCCCATCGTCCTTGCTTTTGTAGTCTATGCCTTGATTTAAAAAGCCCAGGATTCCTTATGGCTTTTTAACTACTTTCTCAACATGCCCTGCCACCTTCATCGTCAATGATTTGCGTACATATACTCCCCAGGTCTCTCTTCTTATACGCCCTTTAGAATTATACTATTTGATTTATATTGCCTATCTTTGATCTTACTACCAAATTTATCTTCTCCCTGGCTTCTAAATGTGGCTGGACCTTTAAACTACTTGTTTTACAGCAGCTAGTGCCATTTAACAAAAGGTGGCATGGGCTTCCCTGCCTCTGACTCAGCTGCCCTCAACACAAGGCCTCAGGAACCCAACACACACACTGTTCTCGCTTGGCTTGAGTCGGAAGGTCGGGGTAGAAAGGAGTGGTTTCATTTCCACATAACTAAGTAGGAGCAGAGTGGCAATCCAACTCTGCTACTCCATGAAAGTTAAGGGCCAATATTTACAAGCTTTGTGTTGTCTGGAAATTTTGAAATTGTGCCCTGTTTGCCAAAGTCTAGGTCAATAATATATATCAAGAAAAGCTGACTCCTGGGGAACCCCATTGTATACCTGCCTCCAGTCTGAAACACCACCACTCAGCATTACTGTCTGTTTCCTGTCACTCAGCCAAATTCATATTCATGCTGCCACTGTCCCTTTTATTCCATTGGCTTCACCTTTGCCTGCAAGCCTATTATCAAACACGTCTTTGAAGTCCATGTATACCACATCATATTTTTTTTTTATTAATTCACGGAATATGGGCTTTGCTGGCTAGGCCAGCATTTATTGCCCATCCCAGTTGCCCTTGAGAAGGTGGTGGTGAGCTGCCTTCTTGAACTGCTGCAGTCCATGTGGGGTAGGTACACCCACAGTGCTGTTAGGAAGGGAGGTCCAGGATTTTGACCCAGCGACAGCGAAGGAACGGCGATATATTTCCAAGTCAGGATGGTGAGTAACTTGGAGGGGAACTTCCAGGTTGTGGTGTTTCCATGCATTTACTGCCCTTATCCTTCTAGATGGTAATGGTCGTGGGTTTGGAAGGTGCTGTCTAAGGAGCTTTGGTGAATTCCTGCAGTGCATCTTGTAGATGGTACACACTGCTGCTACTGTGTGTCAGTGGTGGAGGGAGTGAATGTTTGTGGATGTGGTTCTCCAAGGGTCAGCTTTTCTTGATATATTATTGACCTAGACTTTGGCAAACAGGGCACAATTTCAAAATTTCCAGACAACACAAAACTTGTAAATATTGGCCCTTAACTTTCATGGAGTGGCAGAGTCGGATTGCCACTCTGCTCCTACTTAGTTATCTGGAAACGAAGCCACTCCTTTCTCGCCCGACCTTCCGACTCAAGCCAGGCGAGAACAGTGTGTGCATTGGATTGCTGAGGCCTTGTGTTGAAGGCAGCTGAGTCAGAGGTAGGGAAGCCATGCCTGCTTTGTCCTGGATGGTGTCAAGCTTCTTGAGTGTCGTGGGAGTTGCATTCATCCAGGCAAGTGGAGAGTATTCCATCACACTCCTGACTTGTGCCTTGTAGATGGTGAACAGGCTTTGGGAAGTCAGGAGGTGAGTTACTCGTCGCATGATTCCTAGTCTCTGACCTACTCTTGTAGCCACAGTATTTATATGGCTAGTCCAGTTCAGTTTCTGGTCAATGGTAACCCCCCCCCCCCCCCCCAGGATGTTGATAGTGGGGGATTCAGTGATGGTAATGCCATTGAACGTAAAGGGGCGATGGTTAGATTCTCTCTTGTTGGAGATGGTCATTGCCTGGCACTTGTCTGGCAGAAATGTTACTTGCCACTTGTCAGTCCAAGCCTGGATATTGTCCAGGTCTTGCTGCATTTGGACATGGACTACTTCAGTATCTGAGGAGTCGAATGGTGCTGAACATTGTGCAATCATCAGCGAACATCCCCACTTCCAACCTTATGATGGAAGGAAGGTCATTGATGAAGCAGATGACGATGGTTGGGCTGAGGACAATACCCTGAGGAACTCCTGCTGTGATATACTGGAGCTGAGAGGACTGACTTCTAACAACCACAACCATCTTTCTTTGTGCTAGGTATGAATCCAACCAGCGGAGAATTTTCTCCCTGATTCCCATTGACTCCAGTTTAGCAAGGGCTCCTTGATGCCACACTCGGTCAAAAGCTGCCTTGATGTCAAGGGCGATCACTCTCACCTCACCTCGAGAGTTCAGCTCTTTTGTCTATGTTTGAACCAAGGCTGTAATGAGGTCAGGAGCTGAATGGCCCTGGCGGAACCCAGGCTGGGCGTCAGTGAGCAGGTTATTAGTAAGCAAGTGCCGCTTGCTAGCACTGTTGATGACCCCTTCCATTACTTTACTGATGATCGAGAGTAGACTGATGGAGTGGTAATTGGCCGGGTTGGATCGGTCTTGCATTTTGTGTACAGGACATACCTAGACAATTTTCCACATAGCCGGGTAGATGTCAGTGTTGAAGCTGTACTGGAACAGCTTGGCCAGGGACGCAGCACGTTCTGGAGTACAAGTCTTCAGTACTATTGCTGGAATATTGTCAGGGCCTGTAGCCTTTGCACCATCCAGTGCCTTCAGCCATTTCTTGATATCACGTGGAGTTAATCAAATTGGCTGAAGACTGGCATCTGTGATGCTGGGGACCTCCAGGAGAGGCTGAGATAGATCATCCATTCGGCACTTCTGGCTGAAGATTGTAGCAAATGCTTCAGCCTTGTCTTTGGCACTGATGTACTGGGCTCTTCCATCACCGAGAATGGTGATATTTGTGGAGCCTCCTCTTCCAGTAAGCTGTTAAATTGTCCACCACCATTCACGACTCGATGCGGCAGGATTCCAGAGCTTAAATCTGATCCATTGCGGTTGTGGGATCGCTTAGCCCTTTCTATCACTTGCAGGTTATGCTATTTGGCATGCAAGTAGTCCTGTGTTATAGCTTCACATCTCATTTTTAGGTATGTCTGATGATGCTCCTGGCATGCCCTCCTGCACTCTTCATTGAAGCTAGGTTGATCTCCTGGCTTGATGATAATGTTGGAGTTGGGGATATGCTGGGTCATGAGGTTACAGATTATGTTTGAGTACAATTTTGTTGCTGCTGATGACCCACAGTGCCTCATGGATGCCCAATCTTGAGTTCCTAGATCTGTTCGAAATCTATCCCATTTAGCACGGTGGCAGTGCCACATAACATGATGGAGGGTATCCTCAATGTGAAAGCAGGACTTCGTCTCCACAACGACTATGCCATGGTCACTCCTGCTGATACTGTCATGGACAGTTGGTTGGTGAGGATGAGGTCAAGTATGATTTTCCCTCTTGTTGGTTCCCTCACCACCTGCCACAGACCCAGTCTCGTAGTTATGTCCTTTAGGACTCGGCCAGCTCGGTCAGGTAATGGTGCTACCAAGCCACTCTTGGTGAAGAACGTTGAAGTCTCCCACCAGAGTACGTTCTGTGCCCTTGCCACTTAGTGCTTCCTCCTGCTGGTGGAACAGGACATATCCAGGGATGGTGATGGTGGTGTCTGGGACATTATCTATAAGGTATGATTCCGTGAGGATGACTATGTCAAGCTGCTGCTTGACTAGTCTGTGAGACAGCTCTCCCAATTTTGGCACGAGCCCCCAGATGTTAGTAAGGAGGACTTTGCAGGGTTGACAGGGCTGAGTTTGCTGTTTTTTCCGGTGCCTAGGTCGATGCCAGGTGGTCTGTCTGGTTTCATTCTTTTTTTTAATGACTTTGTAGCGACTTGCTAGAGGGCATTTAAGAGTCAACCACATTGCTGTGTGTCTGGAGTCACATGTAGTCACCAGGTAAGGACGGCAGATTTCCTTCCCTTAGTGAGCCAGATGGGTTTTTACAACAATTGGCAATGGTTTCATGGTCATCATTAGACATTTAATTCCAGGTTTTTATTGAATTCAAATTCCACCATTTGCTATGGCAGGATTTGAACCCAGGTCCCCAGACTCATTACCCTAGTCACTGGATTACTAGCCAGCAACAAGACCACTACGCCATCGCCTCCCCAATAACCTCTTCAACCATCTGTTACCTCATCAAAAAAACCCAATCAAGTAGTTAAGCACAATTTAACAAATTTATGCTGGATTTTCTGTAATTAATCCACGCTGGTCTGAGTGACTATTAATTTTGTCCTGAATCATTGTTTCTAAAAGTTTTCCCACCACAGATGTCAAACTGACTGGATGTTAGTGAATGGGTGAGTGGATGAATGGGTAGGGTGAGTAGGTGGGTTAGATAAGTGAGTGGTGTGGTAGATGGGTCAGGTTGGCAGGTGAGTGGTTAGGGGGTATTCGGGTGGTTAGTCAGGGAGTCAGTGTGAGTGAATGGGGTGAGCATTCTGGAGTTACCCAGGGCTTAGACTAGGTTTCTTCTGTCCAACATTTCCTGGATAACTATTCAGGTGAATACATCGGAAGTGTCCGAAGTCTAACTCAGAGTTGGAGACTTTTGTGGAGGGTCCCGGGGAGCAGCGGGATTGCCCATCTGAAGTTGAAACTTTCTGGGCAACTCCCATGTAGGTCAGCATGTCATGACTGCCACAGGGTCCTGGCGTGCTTCTCCGGTCATACGTCTGGTCTCTGATGATCCAGAGACGGAAGATTTAGGCCAATGTGTTTCCAAAAGCATTGGAGATAGGGAAAAACCAGAAAAAATAGAGAGGAATAAAACAGAAAAAAAGTCAGGAAAATAGGCATAAAGAAAACAGGAAGAAAAGGCAAAGAAAAAAAGGCAGTGCTACTGGTTTTCCTAATTGGTTGGAATCCGTTTGGATTACATAAGCTCCTCTCAACAGAATTGTAAAATGTTTAGTTTGTGTCAGGAGTAGGCATTTCTTTTTATTGAATCACACATGACTCAGTCAGATTATTCCAAGCAGAAGGACTTACTTTGCCTATGTTTGGAGCAATGTATAAATAAGCTGTTTCTTCTTTTCATTTTCCATGCCAAATTCCAATTCTGGCAATAGCCAGTTCTTTAATCTCCTTCAACCCTCACATCTCTGTCTCCAAGTGAAAGAGAAAAAAAATGAAAAAATCCACTAATGAGTGTAGCACAGATCAAATGTTTCCCATGCCACTGAGTTTGCCAATTTCAAACAAATGAATTTAATGGTATAGATAGGATAGCACTGACTGATTTGACTTCCATTCTTGAGTTGACCTTTTAAATGTTGATTGAGAGTTGAAGAGCAGGAGAATGGCAGACTGTCAATGGAGAGTAATGCAATGATTTACAATAGCATTGGTCATGGAATCTGGTTTGGCAATGCAGTTAACAGTATGTGTGGCACAGTTAGTGGCTGGCTGAAGAGCCAGGTGGACAGCAGTGGGCCAAAAGTGATCTTCAATGATAAGTAAAATATGATGGAGTGGAAAAAGGGTAGTCAATCTGATCTTGTCTGTTTCCCACCAGGAAGATGAGGTTGATCTGACCTATTGTGACTGACTGGAACAATAAAATTCAATATATTGAGGTACTACTTGGATGCTAGCAGCTTGAGGCTTTGGAAAGGCCCATCAACTCAGTTGAGGAACTGCCTACGAATGTGGCCTGGGAGACTGAGGGAAAATAAGTTTTTTTTTTTGAGATTTTAGATGATTCAACTTTTGGTTTCATTTTTATTATTACTTACCGTTTTATCAGCAGCACAATCAGTAGGGGAGGCAGTAGCATAGTGGTATTGTCACCGTACTAGTAATCCAGAGACCCAAGATAATGCTCTGGGCACCCGGGTTCAAATCCTGCCACGGCAGATGGTGAAATTTGAATTCAATAAAAGTCTGGATGATAACCATGAAATTAGATTTTAAATGAGATGAAATGAGTCGTAAAAACTAATGTCCTATATGTGCTTGATTCTTAAAAATGCCCTCTGAATAAGGCAATAAATGCTGGCCTAGCCAGCGATGCCCAATACCCACGAACAAATTTTTTTTTAAAAAGTTAAGCTGAATGTGAATAATAACTTTGGGGTAACAAGTGAAGAACTTTGGGGCAACCAAAATGAAGAACTTAAATCTAAATCTAATCGCACTCAAATATAAAGTGTGGTTGTAAAGTCCCCATTCTAATCTTGGAAGAGAAAAATTGTATGTGAATCATAACTCTACCACAGCCTAATTTACTATTTGAATCCAATCCTGGAAGCTTAGAGTACAGTATTGGATCCCATTTCATTATTATAGTTTTGACCGCAAATAGTTCTGAATGTTGAGAATCAGTGCTATTACTTTCTCAGTACTTGTATTTTCATCTTTTATTTAATCTATGTTTATATCAATTTTTTTCACAGGTGGCCAGAGGAACTGGATACAGGTATTCTGTAATGGAGGTGTTCCTACAGAGATTGCCCTACTTTATATGATTGAAAATGGGCCAGGAGAAATTGCAATTGATTTTTCAAAGCAGTACACTGCCTCTTGGATGTGTCTGTCTCTCCTGGGAGCTCTGGCTTGCAGTTCAGGTGATACCTGGGCATCAGAGATAGGAAGTGTCGCCAGCAAAAGCCAACCGAGGCTCATAACCACGTGGAAGAAGGTTCCCATTGGTAAGAATCCACATTGCTTTCTAAAGGGTGCCAGAGTCCAGTTACTTCCCGTGTAGATATCCTGTAATATTTATTTGACAAAGAAAAATTATGATATTGTAAAAGCAGAAAAAATTGTATGTCAGGTGCAGGAACAGAAAGACCTGGGTGTATATGTGCATAAATCATTGAAGGTGGCAGGACAGGTTGAGAGAGCAGTTGATAAAGCATACAGTATCCTGGGCTTTATTAATAGGAGCATAGGCATACAAGAGCAAGGAGGTTATGTTGAATTTCCATAAGTCACTAGTTTGGCCTCAGCTAGAGTATTGTGTCCAGTTCTGGGCACTGCTCTTTAGGGAGTATGTAAAGGCATTAGAGAAGATGCAGAAAAGATTCAGGAGAATGGTTTCAGGGATGAGAAACTTCAGCTATGAGGAAAGATTGGAGAAGTTAGGATTGTTTTCCTTAGAGAAAAGACTGTTGAGAAGAGATTTGATAGAACTATTCAAAATCATAAGGGGTCTGGGCAGAGTAGATAGGGAGAAACTGTTCCCACTCTTAAAAGGATCGAGAACGAGAGGGCACAGATTTAAAGTAGTTAGTAAAACACGCAAAAGTGATATGAGGAGAAACTTTTTTTTACACTGTATGGTTAGGGTTTGAAACACTCCACTATGGTGGAGGCAGGTTCAATTGAAGCATTTAAAAGGGGACTAGACTGTTATCTGAAAATGAAGAATGTTTCAGGATTACTAGGAGAAGGTGGGGAATGGCACTAGGATAGTTGTTCATTTGGAGAGTCACTGCAGGCACAATGGGCCAAATGACGGCTTCCTACGCTGTAACAATTCTGTGATTTTGTAATTACCAAACTTCATAAAACTTGCCAACTTCCTACAAATTTTGCCAAATTCTTTCACCAGTGCATCTTAATCATGCATGAGCATTTCTAGCACTAAAATCAGTGCCCTCTTAAATCAGGAGGTCCAAAGTGTGGAACATGTGTCAACTGCAGCCCTGAGTCCTGGCAATCCAGCCCACAAAACCTACAGAATTCAGCCGTATTTGCATTTATAGTTATTGTTCAGCAGTTTGGAATATTATGGCTCTGAAGATTTGGAAGGGGCTGTAGTTAGTGTTGCTGCCTCATTAGTTCTAAATCAGAAACTGTGATTATAACTTGACTGGCAAGGATAGGGTTTGACTTGAATCTTCAATGCCTCTACAATGGGAACAAAATGTTGGGATTTCTTTAGAGTGAAGGAATCTCCTCCTTGGGTCCAGAGAGTCTCTTTTGTAAGGAGAGATGAGACACTAGCAGAATCCTTATTGTCTGTCTGGAGAACCATGATGTATAATGGTAGAAAACTATTAATACTAAGATAACCACCTATAATCAGTAACTGACATCCGTGAGAGTAAATAACTGCTTTGAGGAATATGCTCATAGTGTGTATTTGTCTTTTGACCCTAAGATTAACTAGTTACCCTATTTTTATATGGTAAATGATAATTGCAATCCTTATTCAGGGTTTATGAGATGAATTTCTAAATCTTGGAAACATCAGTTGTGGACCTAAGGTCAAGCTGCAATTATGCTACGGAGAAACAATTTGTACTGTTAAAGGACTGGTATATAGCAGAAATATATCTTAAAAAGCAGCTGATGGGATATCTGAAAATGAAATTGTTTCAATTATATCAAAATTGCAGCCTTACACATTCAATTCCTGCAATAAACCTGTGAAAAAGCAGTAAGCTAATATGTATCAAAATTACCTGCAATTAACAGGAGAATGTATGTGCTTTCACAAAGTAGAACACAAGATAATTAACTCAAGGTTTTTTTTAAACAATGTTCTTTTAAGACAGCTAACTAAAAAGATACCATTCATCACAGAAAAAAAGATCAGTTTTTTAGCATTCAAACTTGTGGCAAGGAGCCTCAAGTATCAATCAGGCATATTGGGAAATTGCCCATATGTTTTGATCCAAAATGCTGCCAGATATGCAATGGTGGTCATACTAAACCTCTGCCCAGTGACAGGTCCATGTGATCTGGTTAACATGGAGAAAGAAACCTAAACTGAAACCTATTGAAAATCCAGTGACAGTTTTCACACAGTTTTGACATAGAAAAGGGAGAGCTGCTTTTAGGACACAGACACAGAGAGAGAGAGAAGAGAGAGAGAGAGAATACAGCTACTGCTGTGAAGAGCTGGGAAAGACTGTTTTTGGGAATCTGATTGGCAAATAAAAGAGGCACCATTGTTGGAATGTGATCTCAATACTTATTCACATGTATGTTCATGCATGTATACTTTAATCTTTATACATTTGTTGGTGAAATGGTAGGGTGAAAAGTAGAGTGTGAGCATTTTTTAATTGTTTTGGTGCTTTATCATCTTGGTTATGAAATAGTGGTAAGATGTTAGGTAGAATCGCTAAATGATGCAGAACAGAAAGAGGTCATTCGGCCCATCGTGCCTGTGCCCTGTCTTTGAGAGAGCTATTTCCCCATAGCCTTGCAAATATTTCCCTCATCAAGTATAAATCCAATTCTCTTTTGAAAATTATTACATCTTACTCTGCAAGAATTACAGAATAGTAATATTGGGGGACTTCAATTATCCTAATACAGACTTGGTTGCTGACAATGTGATAGTAAAGGAGGAGATATGAAAGAAATTGAATAGGATAAAAATAGATACAGTAAAAAGGAGGTACTCAACAAAACCGTTTGTCAATGCCTGAATATATCTAATTTTGCTAAGGGAAGCATTGCCTTTCTTTTCCCCCTGATGGGAATTTCTCTAATCTGTACCCAAACCATCTCCTCTTTGAAGGCCTCCCATTGCTCATTTACGGTTTTACCTGCCAATTTTTGATTGCAATTCAACTGGGTCAGATCCCTTTTCAGCTCACTGAAATTAGCTCTTCTCCAAATTGAGTATTTTCACATTTCGTTTTTTTTTTTACTTGTCCTTTTCCATAATGACTCCATCCTAATAACATTGTGATCACTGTTTCCCAAATGCTCCTCCACAGAAACACGTTCCACTTGTTTTCCCCAGACTAGATCTAGTATTGCTTCCTTCCTCATTGGGCTGGAAACATACTGATCAAGAAAGTTCTCTTGTACCCATTCCAGGAATCCCTCCCTTCTCTGGCCATTACAATGTTATTTTCCCAGTCCATATTAGGCTAATTGAAGTCCCCATTATCACTACTCTACAGTTCTTGTATTTTTCTGCAATTTTTCTGAACAGTTGCTCCTCTCTCTTTCCTACTAGTTGGTAGCCTAGAGTATACACCCAATGGTATAATAGCTCCTCTATTGTTCGTTAATTCTAATCAACTAGATTTGTGTCTTTTGACCCTGAAGTACATCATCCCTTTCTAGTGTTGTAACAGTAACTTTGATCAATACCACCACATGCTCTTCCTTTTGTCCTTTCTTATCTTTCCCGATGATGTTGAGTTACATAGAATCTACAGCTCAGATTTTGGTTACATAAATATCACAGAATCACACAATACAGAAGAGGCCCTTCGGCCCATCGAGTCTACACCGACACGTGAGAAACCCCTGACCTACCTACTTAATCCCATTTACCAGCACTTGGCCATAGCCTTGAATATACACAAAATATACCCATAAGAAGTACATATGTATCAGGGTATGTAAGACAATTTCAATGAAAATGGTGCATATGGCTAAAACAGTGTTGCCTAAGCCACACCTATACACAGGTAGAGATGGACAATACTGTTCTAACTATTTTAACTTGTTTTAACAGTTCTTTGTGTCATGTTCTGAATTTTGATTGGGCAGCATGTCTTGGCTCAGTGAAGCAAGGGTTGTACACTAGTCTATAATGGTAAATTCATTAAAACTAAAGGCTCTCCTCTGCTCTCCCTGGGTACCTTATTTTCATACCTGCACATCCATCTTTTACTTTCCTAAGTGGGATTTAGGATTGCTTGGTCCTGGCACTGCTCACATTAGAGTCTATTAGGCTTCTTAAGTCAGTTGGACTTATTGGTAGGTGTCTGTTGTGAAATATTTCAGCAGTTTATTGAGGGCTACATTTCCAGTAGAAGAAATTGATGCTTTGAAGTCTGAACAACTACTTGTTCCACAAAATAGCTGTAAACCAGGATAAATTGTTATTAGTTTGAAAGGCTGAATCAAAGTAGACTCAAATGCTGGAAAATGCACCAAAAAAATGTCGAGAAAACAAAAGTTCTGGGGTGGAAAGTCCGTGGTTCTGCAATCTTAGTAAATAAGTCTCATGTCTTCAGCTGTCTCATCCCCTATCAAAAATTTCTAAATCTATCATAGCTGCAAAATGTTTTTGTATTTTTTCCTACAAATGACTGAATTTTTACTTGAGTATATAGGGTAAGCAAACTGTGCACTAAGTTATGACAAGTAATAAAGTTATAACAAGTCCATGTCCTTGCATTTTCTGTGCAAATGCTGGCTTGCAGATATCGATCAATGATATACTCGTGGCTGTTTTCTGGTTATGAACTTTTTCGGAGCTGGTTTCTGCTTTTCTGGTTGCTGGAACTTTTTCTGCTGCTTTTGATCAGTGGAATTGCAAATGCTAAATTAATGTACATGTCCAAGGAAAAGAAGAAAAATAATTCTTAGTTTAAATAATCTTTAAATATTAGGAACAAGCCTGAACTGACTAAAAGGTGTTATTTTCTTTCAGGTACTAATGGAGGGGTTACCTTTGTAGGCCTTGTATCGAGTTTACTTGGTGGAATGGTTATTGGATTAGCCTATCTATTAACGCAATTGATGTTTGTGGAGAACCTGGATATTTCACCACCTCAGTGGCCAATTGTCTTGTATGGTGCTGCAGCCGGTTTCCTTGGTTCCATTTTGGATTCCTATCTCGGCGCCATAATGCAGTATTCAGGTTTGTGCTTGAAATTATTAAATATTGTTTTATTTCTATATTTGTTTTCAGATTGTAGTTGGAAGGGTGAAGAAAATAAGTATTTTTGTTCCCACATGCACTGACTAAAAGATGTCGTGGAATGAACCAATTAACGGTACTCCAGTACTTGATTGATGTGGAGCTGAATGCCCCCTTCCTTGGCTATAATATTCCTTAACCAAGAGGAGATTACATCAATGAACATGTATCCTGCAAAAACCTTCATTAATGCATTGGAATGCTATTCCTCATTTCAACAGGCTGGCAAATCGATGAAACTTTCCAAACCAAGTTGGCAAGTTCACAGGCTTCTCCTAAAACTAGAAAATACAGTTGTCTGCTCAAAAATATAGTGCTCAACGGTTTAAGCTGTTGAAATACAAAACACGCTTTTGTGTCCAATTTAAAACTGTACTGGAGTTCCAAGTTTAGTAAGTGCACAGTTTGCTTACCATATATAATCAGGTAAAAATCGACCCCTGACTTTTGGCCAAAAGATCCTTAATTTTGCATATACTTCGTGTAAAAGTCGACCCTCGACTTTCTAAGGACATTCCTTTCTGACTCAGTTTGTCATCTCACTCTGTGTCAGAGTAACACAGCAGATTTGAAGCGGGAGTTTTCTGATCTTTCTGCATCGCTGCTAGATCAAAGAGTGCAGCAATTCACCGAGATATCGAGGAATTTGAGTAAAAGTTTAATTTCTTGTTGAAATGATGGAGGTAAGATTGGGACAAATTTCAAGAGGCAGTGTGCATATTGAACTTTCCAGAAATGGAGCTAAGTTCAGAGCTGTCATGAACAGTCCTACGGCCCCATAGGAAAAGAAAAGGGATTATTAAAAACTTACATTTTTAGGTCTCCTTCTTGCTCCAAACCACTTCCTTGCAAGCCATGAGCATCTGAAACTGAGACTGAAAATCCAGCATGGTTCTCTGCTAGCTGTGAGCCGCAAGTGTCAGTAGTTGAAAGTGAATCCCTTGAAAACATTGCCTCCATAAAGTCGACCCCTAAATTTTTTGCTAAAAAAGGGTCTCAGAACTTCGACTTTTACACGTGTATATACAGTATTGTGAATTACTAAATTGTACAAAACTGGAGTTCAGAACCGAAATATTTGTTTTGCACATAATTGCATTGCAATCTTGGTTCCAATAAATGTTTATAATTCTCATGCTCTCACAGGTTTTGATGAAGACAGTGGGATGGTTGTCAATCACATTACTCCTAATGGAAGGCACATATCAGGAAAGCCTATCCTGGATAACAATGCAGTGAACCTCTTCTCTGCCATCCTTATTGCTCTTCTGCTGCCAGGAATGACCTGGCCTTTTTGGCCAAAGAAATGAACAATTTTAAAAAAAAAGGAGTATCATGATCATTTGTTGGCATAAAATATTGCATACGAATATTGCATTAACAAATAGCTGACTGAATTAAAATGAAGATAGATTAAAATACAGCTCAATTTTGTTGAAGTGAAAGACATATCTTCACAATCTTATTTTGAAGATTTATTTATTGCTCTTTTAGACATGTTACTTGGTTTCTTCAATCAAAAAGCCTAGTCCTAATCATACATTAATTCTGAGCAGACAGTGCTTTTATTGCAATAGATATTGTTGCATATTTATATTAATGATTCTTTAGGGAATGCCTCCTTTAAAGTAGATAACATACTTACATTTTGTAACAACTCATACATTTGCATAATATATTTTATTTAGGCAGAAGACTACTGATCCATCTAGACCACTCTTCTAAATCACCTGCTTGTTTCCTTACTATGATTCTGAAACTATATCTACATTTCAAATTAAAGTTTATCAAGTCCGTTTTTTATATCCTGCCATGGTTTTCTGTTCAACCATCTTTAGTAGTATCCCTACAAGTTTTTTTTATATTCACTTGTGGGCATCACTGGCTAGGCCAGCATTTATTGCCCATCCCTAATTGCCCTTGAGGTGGTGGTGAGCTGCCTTCTTGAACAGCTGCAGTCCATGTGTTATAGGTACAACCACAGTGATGGCGGGGGTTGGGCGGGGGGGGAGTTCCAGGATTTTGATCCAGCAATAGTGAAGGAACGACGATATGTTTCTAAGTCAGGATGGTGTGTGGCTTGGAGGTTGGTGGTGTTTCCATGCATTTGCTGCCCTTGTCCTTCTAGATGGTTGTGGGTTTGGAAGGTGCTCTTTGAGGTGTCTTTGGTGAGTTCCTGCAGTGTAACTTGTAGATGGTACACACTGCTGCCACTGTATGTCATAGTGGAGGGAGTGAATGTTTGTGGATGGGGTGCCAATCAAGCTGGCTGCTTTGTCCTGGATGATGTTGAGCTTCTTGAGTAGCGGATTTCGAACCCGGGTCCCCAGAGCATTACCCTAGGTCTCTTAATTAGTAGTCCAGTGACAATACCACTACACCATCGCCTCCCCCCGGATGCAACAAGTGGTGTGCCACAGGGATCAGTGCTGGGGCCTCAACTCCACAAATCATATAAATGATTTGGATGAAGGGACCAAAGGTATGGTTGTTAAATTTACTGATGACACACAGATAGGTAGGACAGTAAGTTGTGAAGAGAATGTAAGGAAGCTACAAAAGGATATAGATAGGTCAGATGAGTGAGCAAAGACCTGGCAAATGGAATAGAATGTGGGAAAATGTGAAATTATCCATTTTGGCAGGAAGAATGAAAAAAAAAGCTTATTGACTAAGTGGTGAAAGATTACAGAGCTCTAAGATGCAGAAGGTTCTGATTGTCTTAGTGCATGAATCACAATAGGTTAGTATGCAGGCACAGCAAGTAATTAGGAAAGCAAATAGAATGTTATCATTTATTGAGAGAGGAATTGAATGCAAGAGAAGGGAGGATATGCTTCAGTTATACAGGGCATTGGTGAGACCAAATCTGGAGTACTGTGTACAGTATTGGCCTCTTTATTTAAGCAAGGATGTAAATGTGTTGGAAGCAGTTCAAAGAAGGTTTACTAGACTAATACCTGAAATGGGCAGATTGTCTTATGAGGAATGGCTGGACAGGCTAGGCTTGTATCCGCTGGAGCTTAGAAGAGTAAGAGGGAACTTGACTGAAACATAAAAGATCCTGAGGGGGCTTGACAGGGTGAATGTGGAAAGGATGTTTCCTCTTGTGGGAGAATCTAGAACTGGGGTCATTGGGGGTCACTGTTTAAAAATAAGGGGGCTCATTTAAGACCGAGATGAGGAGAAATTTTTTCTCTCAGAGGGTTGAGAGTCTTTGGAACTCTCTTCGTCAAAAGGCAGTGGAGGCAGACCTTTTAATATTTTTAAGGCAAAGGTAGATAGATTCTTGATAAGTAAGGAGGTGAAAGGTTATTGGGGGTAGACAGGAATGTGGAGTTGAGGTGAAAATCAAATCAGCCATGATCTTCTTGAATGGTGGAGCAGGTTTGAAGGATCGAATGCCTACTCCTGCCCTTAATTCGTATGTTTGTTACCACTACCTAACTAAGGGGTGTGACTGCTTCCTGAATCAAAGAGATAGCTCTTCCACTCTGTGATGCCCCACGTTGTCTGTGTCTTGGACTCCAGCTCAACAACTCCAAACTGAATTTTCCCCAGAATCAGACACATATTGCAGATGTGTTTGGGACTGTGATACTCTCCACAAACTCTCACATGCTGCAGTTGCAGCACCGCCAGCTCTGCCAACTCTAGCTAAACCTGTTTACATATTTAATACATTAATCTTTATATGAATATAATCAATTTAATTTTTCTTAGCTTTGTTCCCAAATTACATGATATAGGACCAACACTCACTTTGTTAACTCTTTTCTCTTATCAGTAGAAACTCTTACTATCTGTCTTTATATTTCTAGTTAGCTTCCTCTCATGCTCTTATTCTCCCCTTCTTATTAATCTTTTAGTCATTTTCTTTTGCTGTTTTTTATATTCTGTACAATCTCCTGACCGGCCACCCATCTTTGAGCAATTATATGCTTTTCTTTAAGTTTGAAACTACCTTTTTTAGTTAACCAAGGAAGATGGGTCCCCACCTTGGAATTTTTCTTTCTCATTGGAATGTATCCATTCTGTGTCTTCCAAAATATCCTCTAAAATGTTCATCACAGCATCTCTTGACCTGTCCCTTAACCTAAATTGCCAATTCACTTTCACAAGCTCTGCTTTCATGTCCTCATAATTGCCCTTATTTTAAGTTTAAAATACTACCCTTAGACGCACTCTTCTCTCCCTCAAACTCGATGTAAAATTCAATCATATTATGATCACTGCTACCTAGGGGTACCTTCACTATGAGGTAATTAATTAACCCTATCTTGTTAGTCAATACCAGGTCTAGTATAGCCTGTGCTCTGGTTGGTGCCAGAACATGCTATTCTAAGAAACTTTCCCAAAAACATTCTGTGAATTCCTCATCTAGGCTCCCTTTGCCCATCTGATTTTGTCAGTTTCCATGTAGATTAAAATCTCCCAATAATTGCTGTACCCTCCTGACAAGCTGCCGTTATTTCTTCTTTGATACCACATCCTACCTTGTGGTTACTGTTAGGTGGCCTGTACACCACTCCCACAAGTGACTTCTTGCCTTTATCATTCCTCATCTCTACCCAAACCACTTCTATATCCTGGTTTCCTGAACTTAGGTCATCCCTCTCTATTATGTTACTATCATCTTCAATTAACAGAGCCACACCTCCACCTTTTCTTAGCTTCCTGTCCTTCCTAAATATCACATACCCTTCAATATTTAGGTACTAATCTATGTCATCCTGCAGCCATGTCTATTAGATTGTACTTATTTATCTCGATTTGTGATATCAGCTCATCTGTTTTGTTTCAAATACTAGTACATTCAGATACAGAGCCTTAAGTTTTGTCCTTTTTATAATTTTTGTAACCTCTAGCCTTATCTGCTGATTTTCTCTTAGATTTGTACTCTGTGTACCTTCCTGCCATTGTCTGTTTATCATTTCCCACAATAATACCTTCCTCTCTTGCCTTGTCTCCACTTTGATTTACCACATTTTCCTGAATTTGATCCAGGTACAGGTCTGGTTAGTGGTGAGGGACAGGAAGGTGTCACTGCAAGTCAGGCAGGTAAAGGGGCTGCAGATAGAGAACAGGAAGAGCCTCAGCCTTTGCCTTTATCCAACAGGTAGGAGGTTTTGCTGCCTGTGTGGATGAGGGAAAAATCTGCAGGGTAGATGCCTATGGCACTATGGTACAGGAGGCAATTCTAGTGGGAGGTGTGAAAAGGAATGTGATAGTGGTAGGAGAAAGTATAGTCAAGGGAATAAATGCTGTTCTCTGCAGCCACAACCAGGAGAAGGCTGTGTTGCCTGCCCAGTGTCAGGGTTAAAGACATTTTCTCACAGCTGGACATGATCTTGGAGTGGATTGGGGAGAATCCGGTTGTTACGGTCCACATAGGAACTAACCACATGGGCAGAATTAGGAATGAGATTCTGCTGAAAAAGTTGGAGGAGCTAAGGTCAAAATTAAACACAGAATTTCGGATGATAATCTCTGGATTGTTGCCCAAGCCACACGCAAATTAGCATATGGTCAAACAGGTAATAAGGTTAATTTTTAAAGCATAGCTGCAAAGGTTTCATTCAATTCAGGGGGCACTGGCACCAGTACCAGGGAAAGAGGGAACTGTTCCTTTGAGATGGGCTCCACTTAAACTGGGCTGCCAGTGTCCTACCAAACATTAAAAAAAAACATAATTCACGGAAATATACATTTTAAGAGATTAAAAACCTGATAGAAAAAGTGATCCAACTGTGACTAACCAGATGTTAACGATGGTATTAGACTAAAGGGGCTTGCAATGTTGTCAGAAAGAGTAGTAAGCCTGAAGATTGGGAGGATTTTAGAGTTCAGTGAAGGATGACCAAGAAATTGAAACAGAGAAAATAGAATATGAGAGTAAACCAGCAAGAGCATAAAAACTGATTTTAAAAGCTTCTATAAGTTTGTAAAAAGAAATTTGCTAAAGTAAATTATATGGGTGTGGGGGGGGGGGTGGAAATGGCAGAGAAGTGGTAGAAGTATTCTGGAGAAAGTAAGGAAACCAGGGTCAAATGAGAATGAGGTGGGACTGGTTAACTCAGATGGTTAGAGTGTAATGCTTAATAGTGCCAACAGCATGGGTTCAGTCCTTGTACCAGCTGAGGTAGTTCAGAGGGCTTGCCTCTTTTATTTGCCTCATCGTGATATGGCATCATGGAAAGATTGTTTGAGATGGAGATATATGGAGAGCCATGATCAGCAACTGAGGACATTTTGAAGAGAGACAGAATGAGGAACTGTAAAGAAATAGTAAAAACTTCAATTTATATTGCCTGTTTCATGTCTCAAAAGTGCTTTATAGCCAATTAAGTACTTTTGAAGTGCAGTCATTGTTTATAATATAGTTCTGGAGAAATTAATGTAATTAAATGCTGACAAACGCCCCTTCCTGATGGCCATCATCCTTATGTTTTAAATAAGGTGACTACAGAGGGAGTGGATGCTTTGGTTTTCCAGAATTCCCTAGATTTTAGAATGCTCACCACCAATTATAAAGTGCCAAATGTAACCCAACAATTCAAGAAAGGTGGGACAGAAAAATATGGATCGGTTAGCTTGACATCTGTAGTAGAGAAAATACCAGCAGCTATTATGAAGGATGTAGTAACAAAGCATTTAGAAAATAACTGGGAAGAGTCAATGTGGATTTATGAAAGGAAATGGTGTTGATAAATCTAGTCAGAGTTCTTTGAGATTGCAACTAATAAGGGGGACCTTATTAGTAATGTTTTTGGATTTTAAAGAAGTACTTAAGTGTTGTACAAGAGGTTATTACACAAAATTAGGGGTCATGGGATTGGAATTAATACACTAACATGGATTGGGAATTGGTTAATGGAAAGAAAACATAAATAGGAATAAACAGAACATTTTTAGATTGGCAGGCTGTAATTAGTGGAATTGAGCAAGGATCTATGCTTGGGCCTTACTTACAATCTATACCAAAGACACATGAGATCAGAGTTTAATATATCCAAGTTTGCTGATGATACAAAACTAGATGCGAGAAAGCTGCGAGGAGGATGCAAAGAGTTCACAAAGGGATATAGACAGGTTAACTGAGTGGGCAAGAACATGCCAGGTGTGATATGGAAACATTTGAGGTGATCAGCTTTGGTAGGGAAAATAGAAATGCTGACTATTTATTGAATGGTGGGCGACTGGGAAATGTTGATATTCAGAGGGACCTGGGTGTCTTTGTGCATGAGCCATAGAAAGTTAACATGCACATACAGCAATCAATCAGGAAAGCAAATGGTATGTTACTCTTTATTATGAAATAAAGTATAAGAGTAAAGAACTCTTACTGCAATTACATAAAGCTTTGGTGAGACCACTCCTGAAGTACTTGTACAGTTTTGGTCTCCTTGCCTCCTTGACTTAAAGGGAGTGGAATAAATGTTCAAAAGACAGATTCCTGGGATGGGAGGATAGTCATATGAGGGGAGATTGAGTATTCTAAGCCTATATACCCTAGAGTTTAGAAGATGCTCATTGAAACATAAAAGGCTTGACAAGTTAGATGCTGGAAGGATGTTTCCCTTAGCTCGGGAGTCTGGAACTTGGGCCACAGTCTCAGAAGAAGGGTTCAGCCACAAGAATACAAAAATTAGGAGCAGGAGCAGACCATATGGCCCATAAAGCCTGCTCTGCCATTCAATACGATCATGGCTGATCTTGGGCTTCAACTTCATTCTCCTGCCTGCTCCCCAGATCCCTTAATTCCCGGAGATACCAAAAATTTGTGTATCCCAGCCTTAAATGTATTCAACAATGAAGCATCTACAATCCTCTTGGGTAGAGAATTGTAAACATTCACAACTCTTTGAAGTAATTTCTCCTTATCTCAGTCCTAAGTGATTGGCCCCTTATCCTGAAACTGTGCCCCCCATGTCCAACCAGTGGAAATAATCTCTCGGCATCTACCTCAAAAAGCCCCTTCAGAATTTTGCAGGTTTCAATAAGATCGCTTCTCATTCTTCTAAACTCCAGAGAATTTCTGCCCAATTTTCTTAGCCTTCCATCATAGAATAACCCTCTCATCCCAGGGACTAATCTAGTGAAGCTTTGCTGCACCATCTCTAATACAAGTATATCCTTGTTTAAATGTGGACACAAAACCAGTATTTCAGATGTGGTCTCACCAAATCCCTATATAATTGCAGCAAGACTTCTTTATTACTGTATTCCAATCCCTTTGCAATAAAGGCCAACATGCCATTTGTCTTCCTAATTGCTTGCTGCACCTGCACGCTAACTTTCTGCATTCCTTGTACAAGCATACCTGTCTCTTTGAACATCAACACTTAGAAGTTCCACACCTTTTTTAAAAATTCTGCTTTTCTATTCTTACAATCAAAGTGAATAACTTCACACTTCCCTACTTTATACTCCATCTGCCAGCATGTTGCCATTCACTTAACCTAAGTATATCTCTTTAAGGCCTCTCTGTGTCCTCCCCACATCTGATCTTCCCATGTAGCTTAGTATCAACAGCAAACTTTGATACATTACTTTGTTTCTTCATCTGAGTTGTTAATATAGACTGTAAATAACTGAGGTCCCAGCATTGATCCTTGCAGCACTGCACTATTCACTGCCTCCCAATTTGAAAAAGCCCTATTTATGCCCCTCTCTGCTTTCTATCCATTAACCAATCCTCTATTCATGCTAAAATATCAACCCCAACTCCATGAGCCCTTATTATGCCCATTAACCCTTTGTGTGGCACCTTATCGAATGCCTTTTGGAAATCCAGGCATACTACATCTACTGGTTCCCCTTTATCTACGCTACTAGTTACATCCTCAAAAAACTCAAATAAATTTGTCAAACAGGATTTCCCTTTAGTAAAACTATGTTGACTTGTTCTAATCATACTATGCTTTTCTAAGTGCATTGCTAAGACTTCCTTAATAATAGATTCCAGCACTTTCCCAACAACTAATGTTGAGCTAACTGGTCTGTAGTTCACTGTTTTCTCTCTCCCTTCTTTGTTGAAAAGTGGTGTAACATTTGCCAACTTCCAATCTAATGGGACCATTCCTGAACCTAAAGAATTTTGGAAAATCATAGCCAGCACATCTGCTATCTCTGCAGCTATCTCTTTTAGAACCATGAAGAATTGAGATGAGATATTTCTTTGGCAATTTTATCTTAGAGGGCTATGAATGCTCAGTGTTGAGTATACTTAATGGTGTTAAGGAATTCAAGGGATATGGGATAAGTGTGGGAAGGTGGACATGAGGCAGAAGATCAGCCATTATCTTATTGAATGGTGGAGCAGGGTCAAAGGACCAAATGGCCTACTCCTGCTCCTATTTTATATGTTCTTATGAACTTTCTTGGATAGAAATTCTTCAGACCTGTGGAAACCTATTGAACATTGTTGACCTCTTCTCCAGGGAGTGAGTTTGCATAAGCATTGTACAATTGCTGTTTAATAAAGTTAAATATTAAGTTTCTTTTAAGTATCAAAATAATTTAAGCACAACTCTATGGTGAATATACTGGAACATCAAATTGCATAAGATTTAAACCAAGAATGTCCAAACTTTTGCTCTTTTTAGGCCATATAGTGCACTCAAAGCCTCAGTGATCACATATAAAAATTAAATTTGTATTTTCATTTATCTGAATATATCTCCAGTTGCTGGCATAGTGGTATTGTCACTGGACTAGTATTCCAGAGACCCAGGGTAATGCTCTGGGGATCCGGGTTTAAACCTCACCATAGCAGATGGTGAAATTTGAATTCAATATAAATCTGGAATTAAAAGTCTGATGATGACCACAACACCATTGGTTCCTAAATGCCCTCTGAACAAGGGCAATTAGGGATGAGCAATAAATGCTGGCCTAACCAGCGATGCCCACATCCCATGAACAAATGATTTATAAAAAAATATCTTGGTGTTTAGATTTAGGATTTATTCACCAATGAGGCGATCGTACTCAAAACAACCGTTTCTTAACCCCCAAAAATTTAACTGAGCAAATTCATAGCTAAGAAATATAAACATAAGTAGGACTGAGTTGCCCCAGTTTCATGGGTCACATGTGACACAGTCTGCAGTTTGGACATTCATATCAACTACAATACATTAAAAATCAAACATTTATAAATACAGATATTTGATTTTAGTTTTAAATTATATGAAAATAAGTTATGAAATTATACAAAGAAAGAACTTATCCAGTAACACCTATTGTGTCTTCAGGATCTCATTGCCCAAAGTACTTTTTCAACGATAGTCACAGTTCTAATTTAAGCCGATATGGCACAGCAAAATCCCACAAACAGCATTGAGATAAATTGACCAGATAATCTCTCTTTGGTGGTGTTGGTTGAGGGTGAAATATTGGCCAGGCCACCAGGAAAAATCCCCCGTTCTTCATCGTATGATGCCATATGATCTTTTACGGCCATCTGAGAGGATTAACAGGATCTCAGTTTATCATCTCACCTGAAATATAGATTGCTGCACTGCTAGATTATGTGCTCTCAACTTTGACTGTGATGTGAACCTGCAATCTTCTGGCTTAAAAGGCAGATGCAGAAAGATTTTATGGAGAACTATGTATGAAATGTATAAATTAGAAAAGTGGATTGATTTGCCTGGGCAAATTCAGTTTAAAAAAAAAGGCTGCTGTGAAGTCTGTTGTGTGTGAATAAAACTTTTGTTTGCTATAACATGTGGATAAATATTCTATGTAAGGTTTTATTGAATTAAGATAGTGTTCAGAATATGAACTATTTTGCACAGCATTGTTATACAAAATCCAGTAAAATGTTCACACTTTTTGATGTATTTAATCCGTATTCTTTCTCTCTTGATAATACAACAGGATTGTTTCTCTAGGATGTGTAATTATTTTGTATAAAATTGTTTGTACTTTAAAAAAAGTACAAACTGAGATCTGACTATTTTGTTTAAATATGCACCTTCAATTGTGTGAAATAAAACAAATGTTTTAAGTGAGCAATTAATAAAATTAGCATAACTACACACAGGTCACACTTGAGTTGCAGCTCATTAATCACTTGGAATTATACATTCATAAATATTATAGCACAGGCAGAGGCCATTTAGCCCATTATGTCTGAAATGTTGTTTTGCTTTTCAACTGGAACTATTCCCTGTCCTTTACCCACATTTTTTTTAATATTCTTTTCAAATATTCATCCAATTCCTTTTTTAATATTTTTTGAAATATGCTTGAATAGCTACTTGTAATAAATCTCATGTTTTAATCTTTTATGTAAAAAAAAAGAAATTGATGACCTTCATTTTTCTAGCAGTGATTCTGAGCCTATGTCCTCCCCACCCTGGTACTAATTCACCAACCATTTGGACAGTCTTGCGCTGTCATAACTTTCAAATCTTAGATTCAACCTTAAGTTTGTCTGCTTTAGTAGAAAAAGTCCCAATATTTCAAGTATATTTTAAAGCCTCCCTATGTAACTTTAATATGGTGTTCCTTATTATAACCAATCCTTGCTGCACCTTTCCTACAGATCTAACATGTTTCCAATAACAAATACCTAGAACTGCATTCAGTAGTCCAGCTGTGTCCTTATTAATTTCTTTCATAATTTCAATATTACCTCATTGCTTTTATATTCAATGTCCCATGTAGAAAACTTTTCCACCTCACTTCCATTCTTAAAGGTTTATGTATCCATATTACTGCATACCTCTATTCTTCCAAGCTATTATGAAGCTTATTTGTGGAAATACTTCCTTTTTCATGTTCTTTTTCCTAAAGTGCATTCTAGCATATTGATTTGCATTTTCCACCAATCTGACATTCCACTAAAAAGTCTGTCTTTTTACAATCTCCTGCATTCTTTCTTCCAGTTTACCATATTCCTAATTTGGTATTGTCAGAAATACTTCAATATCATTCAACAAGTTGCATTTATACAACATTTTTAACAGAGTAGAACCTCAAGGGGTTTCACAGGAGTGTAATCAGACAAAAATTGCCATTGAGCCAAAGAAGTGTCATGAACACTTTAATCACAGAAAGCGGTTCATCAAGGACATAGGACATTTTGGAAAAAATTGTGTTTTAAAAGACACTCCTTTAAAGGGTTAATGCAGGACTTTGATTGCTATTCCTGGAAAAAGCAAGCTTTTAAAAGAAAGGGAAATTAAGCAGTTGAAAAAAAAACTGTCAACCTCCTGGTCTGGCTGAACTGTGTATGGAGGGGGTCACATGGGGTTTATGGCTCTGGGGGAAAATAAACATGCCTGGAAGACACTGTTTTAAAAGTGGGTTTTGGTTTTGCTTTGAGAAGAGAGGGACCAACTGTTTGAGAAGGAAGACAGCAGCCTTTTGCAGTCCAGAGCCAGTCCACAGCCGGAAGTGAATATAAGCTGCTCCTGAGATGCTCTACATGCTGGAACAGAGTACCCTTGAGTATTCCATGAGTCCGCTTGAAAAGCAGTGCCAGAGTCATTATTGTTTCGCGGATCAATGCTAAGAGACCAACCATATAACCCAGATGCCGTTTCAAGAACTCCACCATCTATCCTTTGCCTTTGAACCACTGACTTTGGCTGAATTCCTCCATTTCTATTTTTATTTCATTGTTTTTTGTGTGTGTGAGAGACATAGGGTATCTCAAAAGAGTAATTAGTATAATTTCATATTCCATACTGTATGTTGATAAGCTTTGCCTTTCTATTTGACAAGACTGGTTTTACAGTAAACTAATAAGTTTGTTATTTATTGAAAGAAACCTGGTTAAAGTCTCTTTTATTCTGGGTAACCGTAATGAAGGTAAATAATTGGTGAGTGAACTGAACATTTAAACCAATGTTGCAAGTAGTGGGGCTAGATCAGCTGTGCAATTCTCCGATTCCGGTCGTAACAGAAGATGATATTAGGATGGGTGACTGAAAGCCTGGTCAGGGCTAGGTTTTAAGGAATGTCTTAAAGGAGGAGAGAATTCCAGAGCTTTGGGCCTAATAGCTGGGGGGGGCGGTGTGCAACAGACCAGAATTGGACAAATGTAAAGTTTTCTGAGAATTCTAGGAATGGAGGAGTTACGGGGGTCATAGAGGGATTTGAACACAAGAATGGGAATTGTAAAATTGAAGCTGGTTGGTAGACTGGGGGATTGGACGGGGGTGGTGGCTGGCAGACAATATAGGTCAGTGAACACATGGTTGATGGCTGAATGGGATTTGATGCAAGTCACAGAAACAGACAATTGTTACAGCACAGGAGGAGGCAATTTGGCTCACCATGTCTGCGTCGGCTCTCCAAATGAGATTTCACCTAGTGCCATTCCCCACCTTCTCCCCATAACCCTGCATATTATTTCTTTTCTTTTCAGATAATAATCCAATTCCCTCTTGAATGCCTTGATTGAACCTGCCTCCACCACACTCTCAGGCAGTGAATTTCAGATCTTAGCCATGCGTTACGACAAAAAATTTCTCTTCATGTTCCATTGTTTCTATTGCCAATTACCTTGATCCTTCCACCAGTGGAAAGTTTTTCCCATTACTCTGATCTCATGATTTTGAACCTCTATCAGATCTCCCTCAACCTTCTCTTCTCCATGGTAAACAATCCCAACTTCTCCAAGCTATCTATCTAGCTGAAGGAAGTTAGAATCAGGGCAGCAGAATTTTTAATGAGCTTGTTTTTGGAAGATAGGAGCCCAGCAAGAGAATATTGGAATTGCTGAGCCTGGAAGTAACAAAAGCATGGTAGACAGTTTCAGCAGCAGATGGGCTGAAGCAGGGTTTATGCCTACTCTTAAATTGTTTCTAGAAATTTAAAACAAAAGACGCCCCAGCAAAGGTCCTTGGTACACTCCACAATCTACATTCTCTTAATCCATGGAATATCCATTAACCTGCTTTCTATTCAAGAGCCGACTCTCTCATCTAATCGGTTACATTGCTTTCAATACCATTTTTATAGCAAGTCTCTTGCTAGCTCTTTTTTCCCCAATGCCAGATCACAAATGATAGATCTTTCAGTTAATTAAAGTTGACTCACCAAATAATGTCACTTAACATATTGGTCCATATCTGATGCTTCCATGTATATGTATTGGAAGTTTGGTCCAGATCTTCTGAGGAGCGGCAATCATCGTCAGGTTGCTGTTCCCCTTGAACATTCCCCCAACTTGACGCTGCTCCTCATTTCTTCCAGAAATGCAGAGCACAGTGTCCCTTGGAGAACTCCGTCGCAGTGCAGCAGAGTCAGTGGAAGACAGGACGTGCCGCCTTTGTATGGCACGAGCTGCCATATGGTAAGTTTAAAGGCCCAGTTGAGTGTTAGTGAATGGATGAATGAGTAAATGGGTGTGGTGGTAAGGTAGGTGACGTAAGCGGGTAGGGTAGATGGGTGAGGTGGTAGGTGGAATGGAAGGTGGGTGATTGGTAGATGGTTAGGGTGGGTGAGGTGGTTGGTGGGTAGGGTGGCAAGTGGGTAGGGTGGAAGTTGGGTGAGGTGACAGGTCGGTGAGTTGGTAGTCAGGTCAGGGGGAAGTTGGGTAGTCGGGGGAGTAGGGGTGGTCAGTCTGAGTGATTGGGGGCAGTTCTGTAGTTATCTAGGAGTTAGACTAGGTTTTAAACTGTCTACATTTCCTGGGCAACTATTCATATAAGCACATCGGAACTGTGCCAAGCCTCCAACTCTAACTCAGAGTTGGAGACATTCGCAGAGGGTCCTGGGAGCACGACAATTGCCCATCAGCAGTTTCAATTTCCTGGATAATTCCCACGTAGTTCAGCATGTCAGGACTTCCGTAGGGTCCCAGTGCTCATCTCAGTCTTAAGTACAGTCTCCGACGATCTGGGGACCAGAAGATTTGGGTCTATTTATTGACACTCTGGAGAAATAGTGCCATCTGCACCTACTCCTTGCAGATCATTGGTGCTACTAGTCAATATCATTAGATAACGAATAGTCCAATAAAGCTCTCGATGGCTTTTGCAAGTGTGGAGTTCAGGCTGATCCTCAATGTATCTCCCGCAGCATTGTTAGCTCCCACTCCAGAGGCCATTAATGTTCTTGGAAACTCTTCCGAGTGACTTAATTCTGCTGAAATTTCTCAGGCTGTCACTGTCTCCAGAGTGTTCTTCCAGTGTGAGATTTTCTGCAATATATTGAAGATGTGGGCTATGCTGCCTGTCCACTTATCCATTTTTAAAAATTCATTCATGGAATGTGGGCATCACTGGTAAGACTAGCTTCTATTGTCCATCTCTAATTACACTTGTGAAGATGATGATAATTCAACTTCTAGTACTGCTGTAGTCCATCCAGTGAAGGTACACCTACAGTGTTGATAGGTAGGGAGTTCCAGGATTTAAGATAATGTGTGACTTGGCGAAGTACTTGTAGGTAGTGGTGTTCCCATCCACCTCCTGCCCTTATTCTTATAGGTAGAGATTGTGGGTTTGAGGGGTGGATCAAAGAAACCTTGGCAAATTGCTGCATTTTGTGTGTGGTTCCGTAGAGAGTGAATGTTTAAGATGGTGGATGGAGGGCCTACCAAGAAGTCAGTTTTGTCAAAAATAGTGATGAGCTTTTTGAGCTGGAGCGGCACTCATCCAGGCAAGTGCACAATATTCCATCACACTGCTGACTTGTTTCTTGTATATAGTGGAAAGCTTTAAAGGAGTCAGGAAGTGAGTCACTCACCAGAGAATATCCAGCCTCTGACCAGCTCTTGTAGCCACAGTATTTATGTGCTTGGTCTTGTTAAAGTTACAGTCAATGCTAACCCCCTAGGATGTTGATAGTGGGGAATTTAGTGATGGTGATGCCATTGAATGTTAAGGAGAGACAATTCTCTCTTGTTGGAGATGGTCATTGTCTGACACGAATCAGCCCGAGCCTGAATATTGTCAAGTCTTGCTGCATGGACTCCTTCATTATCTGGAGTGTTGTGAATGGAACTGAACACTATGCAATCATCAACAAACATCTCCACTTCTGACCATATGATGGAGGGAAGGTCCTTGATGACACAGCTGAAGATGGTTGAGTACTCCTGCCAGTGATTGGCTCCAACAACCACAAGGTTGTTTGGCCTTAATTGTCAAGAGCAGTCATTTTCACGTCATTTCTGGAATTCCGCTCACAACCCAGACCGAACATGGATGAGCAGGTTATTGGTGGCTAAATACTGCATAATAGCACTGACGACAACAACTGATTACTGAGAATAGGCTGATTGTCGGATTGGATTTTTCCTTTCATTTGGAATAGAACAGACCCAAGCACTTCCAGGGCTGGGGAAACCAAGGAAGTGAAGGAAGTTGAGCCAGATCCAGCGGGTTGATACTTTTCCAGTGCTATTTGTGGGCCAGGAGCAGCAGGAATATTACCCTTGGCCTCCCAAACTTACTTTTATAGCCCTTTTTGGGCTCTTTCCAATTTGTCTGAAGCTGATGCAATATTGGTCACAGCAGTGGTTTTTATTTGCTATAAGTAAGACTTAATACATTGCAGTATTTGAGCAGCAGTTTACAAGGAGCAATTAAGAATTACTTTACTCCGTTGGGTAGAGGTTGTGATGTTCTGATCCACATTCCCACTTCAGCTTGTCCATGTCCACCCTCCAAGTGTTTGCTTTTGAATCTTCTACGCTGATAGTGGATGCAAGCTTATAGTTATAGCCCACAAACAGGCACTTGCAACAGAATTCATCTGATCCTGTTTTCTCCTAAACTCCCCCTCAAACTATCCAATTACATCAGTGATATATACAGGTACAGATGAAGCTTGGGCCTCTCTCATCTCTCTATCTAATCCAGTGTTCTTCATTGCAAGGCCCTCGAGCCAGTGTCGGCTCCCTGACTCTATCCATCCATTTTCCGTAACCACTTTATCCACAGAGGATCAACCATTGGTGTCATGCAGTTTTTTGCCCTAAGTGAGTTACTGGAGTAGTAAGCAATGATAATTTAGTAGTCGATGTGGCTCTCACACTGCAGGAGTTTTGCTAAAGTGGCCCTTGCTTGAAAAATAGTGATGACAACTGAATTAATCTCATAACAAAAACAAAAATACCTGGAAAAACTCAGCAGGGCTGGCAGCATCTGTGGAGAGGAGCACAGTTAATGTTTCGAGTCCGAATGACTCTTTCACAACGGCCAGAAGTTCATCAAGTGATCTACAGCTAATGAATTACTTCTGAAGTTGTAATGTAGAAAATGCAGTAGGTAATTTGGCTACAGCAAACTCCCGCAAAGAGCAATGTGATAATGACCAGATTTGTTTTTGTTGTGATGCTGATTTAGGGATAAATATTGGCCAGGACACCATAACTTCCTCGCTCTTCTTCAAAAGGCTATCATGGTATCTTTTACATCCACTCGAGAGTTTAACATCTCATCTGAAATACGAATAATGAACAGCCCCGGGAGCGATGGAATGACAAACATGTCATGGAACAAAGAAGCAAAGGGAGTGGTAATGGTACAAAAACAAAAATAGCTGGGAAAACTCAGCAGATCTGACAGCATCTGTGGAGAGGAAGACAGAGCTAACATTTCAAGTCCGTATGACTCTTCATCAGAACCGAAGAGAAATAGAAATGAGGTGAAATATAAGCTGTTTAAGGGGGGTGGGACAAGTGGAACTGGATAGAGGGCCAGTGATAGGTGGAGGCAAAGGAGAGATTGCCAAAGATGTCATAGACAAAAGGACAAAGGGGTGTTGACGGTGGTGATATTAGCTAAAGGATGTGCTAATAGTGACATTATGGGTAGAAAGCAGGATGAGCAAGTGACAGATGGCCCTAGTGGGGGTGGGGTGGAGGAAAGGAATCGAAATATGCTAAAAGGTGGAGATAAAACAATGAATGGAAATAAATTTTAAAATAACAATAGAAATAGGCGGGAAAAGAAAAATATATTTAAATATATATAAGTATTAGAAAAAAGGGGATCGGAAAGGGGGTGGGGATGGAGGAGAGAGTTCATGATCTGAAGTTGTTGAACTCAATGTTAAGCCTGGAAGGCTGTAAAGTGCCTAATCGGAAGATAAGGTGCTGTTCCTGCAGTTTGCGTTGAGCTTCACTGGAACATTGCAGCAGGCCAAGGATGGACATGTGGGCATGAGAGCAGGGTGGTGTGTTGAAATGGCAAGCAACAGGGAGGTCTGGGTCATGCTTGCGGACAAATTGAAGGTGTTCCACAAAGTGGTCACCCAGTCTGCGTTTAGTCTCTCCAATGTAGAGGAGACCGCATTGGGAGTAGTGAATGCAGTAGACTAAATTGAGGGAAGTGCTGCTTCACGTGAAAGGGGTGTTTGGGCCCTTGGACAGTGAGGAGGGAGGAAGTAAAGGGGCAGGTGTTGCACCTTCTGCAGTTACATAGGAAGGTGCCGTGGGAGGGGGTTGAGCTGTAGGGGGTGATGGAGGAGTGCACCAGGGTGTCCCAGAGGGAATGGTCCCTACGGAATGCCGACGGGGGGGGGAGGGGTGAAGGGAAGATGTTTTTGGCGGTGGCATCATGCTGAAGTTGGCGGAAATGACGGAGGATGATCCTTTAAATGTGGAGGCTGATGGGGTGATAAGTGAGGACAAGGGGGACAAGGGGGTTCTGGGAGGGAGAGGAAGGTGTGAGGGCAGATGCGCGGGAGATGGTCCGGACATGGTTGAGGGCCCTGTCAACCACCGTGGGTGGAAAACCTCGGTTAAGGAAGAAGGAAGACATGTCAGAAGAACTGTTTTGGAAAGTGGCATCATTGGAACAGATGCGATGGAGGCGAAGGAACTGAGAGAATGAGTTGGAGTCCTTACAGGAAGCAGGGTGTGAGAAGCTGTAATCAAGGTAGCTGTGGGAGTTGGTGGGCTTGTAATGAATATTGATGGCCAGTCTATCACCAGAAATTGAGACAGAGAGGTCAAGGAAGGGGAGGGAAGTGTCAGTGATGGACCATGTGAAAATGATGGAGGGGAGGAAATTGGAAGGAAAATGAACAAATTTTTCCAGGTCCAGACGAGAGCATGAAGCGGCACCGAAGTAATCATCGATGTACCAGAGAAAGAGTTGTGGGAGGGGGCTGGAGTAGGACTGGAACAAGGAATGTTCCACATACCCCATAAAAAGGCAGGTATAACTGGGGCCCATGCGGGTACCCATAGCCACACCTTTTATTTGGAGGAAGTGAAAGGAGTTTAAGGAGAAATTGTTCAGTGAGAGAACAAGTTCAGCCAGATGGAGGAGAGTGGTGGTGGATGGGCATTGTTCAGGCCTCTGTTCGAGGAAGAAGCGGAGAGCCCTCAGACCATCCCGGTGGGGGATGGAGGTGTAGAGGGATGGTCTGGACGTCCACGGTGAAGAGGAGGCGGCTGGGGTCAGGGAACTGGAAATTGTTGATCGGAAGTAGGACGTCAGAGGAATTGTGGATGTAGGTGGCAAGAGACTGGACAAGGGGAAAGAGAATGGAGTGAAGATAGTAAGAAATGAGTTCCGTGGGGCAGGAACAGGCTGACAGGATCGGTCTGCCGGGGCAGTCCTGTTTGTGGTAATGGTAGTTGTAAAGAGACAAAATATTGGTCCAGAGTGAGTGTAAATGCCCGAATGATAATCATTAAACTATACAACCCATCGCATCCACCTTTCTTCGGTTCTGAAGAGTCATATTCGACTCAATAGGTTAACTCTGTTTCTCTCTCCACAGCTGCTGCCAGACCTGCTGAGTGTTTCCAGCACTTTTTGTATTTATATCTGATTTCCAGCATCCGCAGTATTTTGCTTGCATTTTAGTGGAGATTCAATAATCAACCGTTAACACATGTTTGAAGTGATAGCATAATTGGGTTTAACCTAATACCACGGAAGAATAATTTAACAAGCCGGGGAGAGGGCACATGCACGACGGCCAAATCAGAGAATGAAGTGTAGGGTGAACACGAACAACAGCATTGCCATTTAAGTCAGCAGCTCAAACTAGCCTTATGCCTAAATTATTCTTACTGGGTTAAGCGTCCTGACCGCAAGGGGAGGGGCACTTGCAGAAAGATGTATTTTTTTTTAAACCCACGGGGGCGCAGGCCAACAACTCTCTTTTTGCTCAAAGCGAAAGGGCGAGTCCAGCTCAGCGCTCTGCTTTGATCAAACGACGGCAGCGGTCTCCATGGAAACCGGGAGGCGGGGGCCCCCGCCCACCCGCTGGCGGTTGGTCACGGGAGCGGGAGGGGGAGTTTTTACCGCGCGCGGCGCCGACCGTTCGGAATCTTGTGATGATTTGAACGGCCCCGTGGAACAGGCCAATGAGGAGTGGCAGAGCCGATGACGTACGAGCGTGTCTATAAAAGTCTTGCCCTGAAGTCTGGAGCCAACGGTGGTTGAGTGTCTCCTCGTTCCTTGTTTAAAAAGTGGCGCTCTCACATTGAGAGAAAAGAGGTGAGATAGTTTGTGGGTTGTGTAAAGCTGTATATAATAATCAATTGTTATGACATGATATGAAATGATAATTTGTGGCGGTTCGTTGCCACCCGTAAGAATTTGTGAACTCGTGGTAAGGACCTATTCAAACGAAAATAGAATTTGATCTCCGAGTTTTGGTTTCAATTGTGACTTTTGTTTGTATGAGTTCTTGCTCCTGACAACAGGGTGATAGTCTTAAAATGAATGGAAAGGTTCCTTTGCCTCTATTCAAGCAGCATTAATGCAGAGAGTTTTTTTTTCACAGCCAGCCTAAAGTTAGCTTTCCCCTGATGCAGAGAAAAGTGACAATAGTGTGGTGGTTTAAGCGGGCCGGTTTCGTGTCTGTAACATTTGGGGTTTTGACTGAATCGCTTGTGCATTATTTCTGAGATGTGTGTCTAAAGCCATGGCTAATTTTTCCACCTAGCTGTCTCAGCCACTTTTTTTTTTTAATTTTCTTTGGTGATTTGTAAGGGGGTGGGGCTTGCCATTCTGCTTAAATCCTCCTTTTTATGATTTAACCCTTTTAAACCCTCATTCTAGTGAAGCTATGCTGTGACCTCCTTTTCTGTCCAGAAATGGATGCATTGTTCCTGACAGGCGTTTGACCCAGACAGTACAACTGGATGGAGCATCACATCTCTTGTATTTCATCCACTTGCAATAAATAAACATTCATCTGACCTTTTTTGTATGTGGGTAGGGGTGAGGAGTCTTAAGTTAAAGACAAAACAAGAAGAACTATTTGTACAGTGGAATATGCTGTCAGTGATCGAAACAGATTGTTGGCATTAAAAAAAAATGTGATAGTTCAAATTCTTTCCTTTCGATCACCTGAGGAGTCACAGTGGATTAGGACTAGTTGTAAGGAAGATTAACACCAACATTAGTTGGACGGAAGATTTTTTTCATTTGAAGTTTTAGTCAAAGGTTTTATTTTCCTTTAAATTTGACATTTGTCTCTTGCCACTGTTGTGCTATCATTTTTTACATTTTAGAGATGAGCAGTGATAATAGTCAGGAAGTGTTTTTTTTCTGGTCTTAGCATGAATGAATCAAGCATGCATCTTGTAATTTGTTTTTATAATCCCTTACTTGATTTTTATTATCCTAAATCCAAAATTGGAATTATGCTATCTAATATCCTACCTGGCCCTCCCCTCAAGTTCAGGGTAGTTGACTTTTCCCCCCTCTGCTTGTTTCTTAGAATCAGCCTTAGCCCTCCTGTGTATCATGAAACTACAGCTAGATACAGTCTCACCAAAGCCAGATGCATATTTCACTCTCTTAAAAACTCTAAATAGGCAGTTTTAGCCAACGAAGCATTCTGACCTCTTCCTCATCTGTTGCCTCAGGCAAATTGCAATATAAAATATAATCCACTTGTTCTTCTACCTAGTATGATTTATGACATTTAACTTATTTATGCTAGATATGAGAAATGAAACTTTAAAATTGCCTAGATTTTAATTAAAACCTATTTTTGTGGAACACATGGAAATTTTGTAAGGGACATATTCTGAATTTGGGAAACAGTATGCTAAATTACAACTTGACTATCTCAACTTGGATTTTTAAGAGCACTTTGCAATAACTTTATCTAATATAGCTTTGAAAGGTACATACCTAAAGCAGCAGATGAGCTTACAGCTGGAGACTCTTTGCCTACACTGCTTGCAAAGAAGTACAGTTCAAAGATGTTGTTTTGGGAGTTAGAGGTAAATTAGGTTAAAAGCATTCAGTGGATCCTGAAAGGCTGTTGTCAGATGAGTCGAGCTTGAAGTTCCTCTGGTTTCAATCTATCGGTATTTGCTGAAGAGGGGGTTGGTTGCACTTTGGACCTTGTGTGCTTTACAGTTCTCCCTCCCCCACCAACTTCAACAGCCTGTCCTAGTTTTGACATGAAGGGTTTTACTTGCATGTTTAAGGTTCATCACCCTCGTGCTTGACTAGCCTATAATCCTGTTGAGTGATCTGTGATTGCTTCGACTATTGCATGCTCCGAAATCTTTAAAATGGTCACCTTTGACATGCACCACATCTAATCTAGGACGGTTGTGTATTTCTGGAATGTGTTAATTCCTTATTTTGTGACCTAGTTAGATTCTTAAACTAAAGCTCTTGCAGTAACCAGTTAGCCTTGTAGCATTTGGTCTGATTGGAGTATAGATCAAGCAACCTAAAGGGCCAATAATTCCGTTACGATCAAAATTTGAGTATTAAGACTGAAAAGAGCATTTAATTTGGGATGTGCCAAGCTTGACTTTTAAATCTAGAAATTTGTAATAGGACGAACTGAAGGAGGTAAGGAGTTTCTCAGTATTGAGTCTTAAAATTTTGGTTGGTTGCTTGCTTCTCCATCTGAGCCATCTTAAACTAGAGGGTAAGACACTCAGATGAGTAGCTAAGTTACTGATGGTTACAAAACAACTTGATAGGTACAGTTTAAACAAATACATTTCCTTTTATGCAAACATACATACCAACATACAAATTAGGATCTGGAGTAGGCCATTCAGTCCTTGAGCCTGCTCTGCCATTCAATAAGATCATGGCTGGTCTGATTTGTAACCTGAACCCCACATTCCTGCCTACTCCAATAACCTTTCACTCCCTTGTTAATCAGTCTATTTAGCCCTGCCTTAAAAATATTCAAAGACTCTGCTAACCACCCTCAGAATTTCTCCTCATATGTCTTAAATGAGTGACCCCTTATTTTAAAACAGTGACCCCCACCCCCGATTCTCCCACAAGAGGAAACATCCTCTCCACGTCCGTCCTGTTGAGACTTTCGATCTTAAAGGTTTCAATCAAGTTGCCTCTTACTCTTCTAAATTCCAGTGGATACAAGCCTAACCTATTCAACCTTTCCTCAGAAGACAGCCTGCAATTTTTTACACCTTTTTTGACTATGGAATGTGGCATTGTAGCCTCCAATACTTGTTTTGTCTATGGATGCATACATTGAACAGTATCAGCCGTAACCTTTTTTCCTCTGCGTTCTTTTCTCTACCAGATTTTGAAATGAACACAAGCAAAGCTTTGACTAAGCACAGTGACCCAAACCAACAGCCCCCAACTCCAAGTTTAACAAAGAGAAAACAGGCACAGGAGAAGTAAGCTTTTTAAAATTCAAACAATTGTGACATGCATACATAGTATTCACATACTAACTACATTTTTCATCTTTAGGAAATTCTTCCGAAGTCCAACTGACAGCATGCTTTCTCCATGCTCTCAAAGGCTGATGAAACCAAAGCATGTGAACCATACAGAGTAAGTTCTTGCAATGTGTAATTTTAACATTAGATATTCTATGTAAATTACACAGGCTTAAATGGCACATTTTAAGTCTTCAATAACTAAATGGAAAAATGTGGCAACTGAACTTGGTATCTGTAGTTATCAAGTAGTTGGGGTGGCTTTTTGAAGAATGGAATTCACTTTGCTTCTGCAATATAACTTATAGTCAAGAAAACAGCATACTGACTAATTACATCATGTGATCATAATGGTGAGTTGATATTTGTGTACCATTAGATGTTTTTGAGTTATCAGTTACCTTGGAAATTAATTACAAGAACGTGCCAGCTTTTATAGATGAGCTGCAAGACTTTCCCAGATGTCTCTACTCTGGACCATTGTGGAATATAATGTTGGCCCCAAAGGTCACTGGGATGAAGCTGTTGCTGGTGATCTCCCAAAGGCTTACTACTTTTGCTCCCTATGGAGTCAGGGGAATAGTTTTAGTACATTTCTTTAAACCGAAAAGGCTTAATGGATCCACTTGCTGCACACTTCATTGGGTACTGATTCAGCATTATTTTCATTGTTAAATTTGTGTAATAGCGTCAGCTGAGATGGATCAGGCTTCAACTGATCTTGAGCCCAGCTTTTAAAGTGCACAATTCTGAAAACAATATAATCTTGGTTTTCTTAAATTTTGTGCTTCAGAAATTGATCTCTCAACTATTGCCTCTAGTTGAGGACTTCCTGCAAACTGAATAATTGAATTTCAAATGTAGCTAATTTCCCATGGGATCTTCTGCTAGCTTGAAGCCACTCCTGTGGTTTCCCTCATTAATGTTTCAATCTTCAGTTATCTGGCAGGAAAGAGCTGTTTAGAGATCAAAGTGGCATCAGCCAAACCACTTTTTTTTATTTTTGGTTCAAGTCTCAGTATAGACCAGCCATTCCAGTTACAGGCCTGGACAGTAGCCCTCTTGTGGTATTGCTAGGAGTTTAAAACTGGACACCAAAATGGGCCTGTTTTTCTTCCCCTTTATCATGGTGATGAATGTTTTGAAGTTGATTATTTTCATAGATATACTTTAACATTGATTTGCCTTAACTTTTAGTTTGAACACGAATACTATTGAATTGGCTATTAAACAGCTATCTGAACCTGTAGAACAGTTGAAGTAGGAGGTATGCACTAGTTTTGCAATTATTATCTATGGGAATTTGACTAAACCACAGATGAGAGGTTGCTGTATAGTGGTACACATTCTAATGTGCTGTCATAAGAATAACATCCCACATAATTGAATGATAGTAGGTAGACACTTAATGCTAATTAGAATATCAAAAGATTACTTTTTACATAAATGTTGATAACACCTGTTGTTTAAATGTGTCCTCAGGCTTCAAAGCAACGAGATTACTACCCAAGTTCATGAATTCTCTTTTGGAGATAAAGAGAATGATTTTACTAATCTGGAACAAAGACTTTCTTTTGGAAGAAGTACTAGTTAACTTTATTCTTTGGATTTTCTTCTTTTGGAAAGGGTAACAATATTTTTGATCTTGTACAGAGAAACATACATATTCTATTTCCTTTCAAATGTAACTCTATCTCCAGGACTAGCTATACTTTAAACTGGATGCTTTTTACAAGGTGCAATCCTCTAACTTCAGTGGGATAGTTGCAATTTTTTCACTATTTATGCTGTTACTTTATTTTGTCAACTAATTGTACAGGTGTATTTTGATCACTGAAATAAAAGAAGCTGTATCTAATATAATTATACCATCGAATGGTATGATCTTACACAGTGACAACAGCCTGAATCAAGTTATTCAGCTTGTGCATTGGCAATCAAACCTTCAGTATTGCAACACATTCAATTAGTATCAAAGCTTAGTTCTTCAGTAGTACTTGGAAACAAAATTTAAGCTTTCAACAACAACTTGCATTAATTGCAACATTCCATGGTGTTTCACAAACAATGTCAGACATTTGACAACCAAAAAATTAGGACAAATGACAAAGCTTTGTCAGAGGTGGATTGTAAGGAAAGCTTGAGAGAATTCCAGGGCTTGGGAGCTGGACAATAAAGCACAGCTGCTCAGTGGTGGAACAATGAAAATTTGATAAGAGCCCTAAATTGGGAGAGCAGAGACTAAAGGTTGTAGAGCTAGACAAGGGGTAAAGCTATGAAAGGATTTGCATACAAGTTTTAGCACTTTTTATATTTAGAGGTTTTGGGTGCACAGGAAGCAATGTAGTGAATTGATGAGTGGACAGGACTTGGTGTGAGGTAAGGTATGGGCAGCAGAGATTTTGATCTGCAAATTTGCAGATGGTGGTAAGTTAGCTGGGGAGCATTGGAGTTGTCATACCTGGAGGCAACTGACAATGGATGAGAGTTTCAACAAACCAGCTGATGCAGGCATGGAGGTGGTTTTGTTATGGAATTGGAAAAAACTGTTATAGGAGACTAAGGTTGCAAATAGTTTCACTCAGACTCTCCCCAGGGAGGGGATGGAGTTTATGGTAGAAAATGAAGACAATGGTTTCGGTCTTCACTACTGCTCAATCAACAAGTTGCTGGACAGGTCATGACAAGTTGAAGGCAGTGGAGAGATCAGAGATGTAACAAGGTAACATGAACATATTTGTATGAGAAAGTAGGATAAATATTTTTGTGTAGCTATGGATTTCCATCCCCATAGGAATACAAGAATGGGAATAGGCCATTCAACACCTTGAGTTTGGTTTTAATTTGTATCTGCTTCCACCACCCTTTCAGGCCATGCATTCCAGATCATCATAGCTGTGTCAACAAATGTTTATGTTGCTCTGGCTCTTTTTGCTATTACTTCAAATGTTGAAGGAGAACAGCCCAGCTTCTCCACCTAACTGAAATTTCTCATCCCTGGTACCATTCTAATTGATCTGTTCTGCACCCTCTCTCAGGACTTGACATCCTTCCTGAAGTGTGGCACCCAGAATTGGATGTAATACTCCAGCTGGGACATAACCAGTGTTTTTAAAGTTCAGTATTTAACACTAGCTGTTTTCTGCACAAGTTATTATTTCCTTTCTCTTCTGTAAGATTGCAGTTATGTTGCGCAGTGCAAAAAGTAGACACCACTTACAAATTGTACTGGGAGATACAAATTTCATGATCTGAGAGCAAGGGCACTGCATCTTGTTTGTATATCTCATTCTGCTTCTGAGTTTCCAGTTTATGCACCAAATTTGGAAAAGCATCAGAAGTTGCCCTCAAATTTTGGGTTGAGATTCAGTTCCCTTCAGTTATACGCCAAGCAATGAGATGACTTTCTTCAGAGACTTGCACTGCATTTTAATGTATTCCAGAATTTGATCAACATCTAACTGGTATTATACATGCATACTAGTTTTTATGTGTATGCAAAATTGCTTTGTATTAGAAAATTTGTTAATATAGCTGTTCCCTAACATCTTTAATTGTGGTGTCTATCCAACATATTATAAATATTTTCTTCCATTGCACAGATCCAAGAATTTTGAAATAAAATGTTCATTCAAATTGTCATATGAGAGTTAATTCATTTATTCTGTTACACAATACTTAAGTGTCAAACACATTCACAAAATCATTACTGGCTGAGAGGATTTTTGAGGTAAAATATCCAGGATTATATTCATTAGTGCAAAGTTGAGATCTAATTGTTTTGAATTTTTACAGATACAATACATTTAATTGAATCAGCTATTGAACTTAATGCTGCCTAAAGTATGGCAATTAAATCAGTAACAAAAAAATTGTTGGATTATAGTCAAAACATAGGACTGGAGTAGATAGCTCTGATTAGAGAGGCAAGAGTGACATCATAGAAATAGTACTTTAAACACAAAAGGAGACTATAGGCTTAAATCCAACAACTTCTCTCCTTGCTACCTTTGCCTTCTGAAGTAGCAAGCTGCATCTTGCTAGGCCTATGCACATCCTGGACGTTGAGCTGGAAGGGAATCGTGAATTGAACTAGGGATGACAATTCAGGTTGTGTGTGTATATAGCAAAGATCTAATTTTCAGCTGAGGTGTATGGGATTAGATAGGACTCTTGTACTTAATTTTAAAACAATTTGCATATTGTTATTAGTTTCAAAAGTGATCCAAAAAGCCCTGAACGTCATTAAGTCCTCCATTAAAAAGGATTATTTATATTTTAGAGATCATACATTTGGTAAACTTTATCAGCACCAGTTTTTAAATGTTTTTGCAAGTGTAAATTATGGAATTTGCTCAGCAAAACTTTGACAAAAAATAAGAGCTGTATCATAAAGAATTTGACATTTTTGTTAAGATAAATGGAAATGCAAATGGTGTAAACCTAAACTGTTGACGAAGATCCTTAATATATTAAAACAAAAAAATCAATTATCCTAAACTAACTATTTCCTTTTATATAATGCTTTTAATGTAATAAAACATCCCAAGGTGCTTAACAGGAATGTTATCAAAATATGACATAACTTTGCAACAGCTTGTGTACATATAAATATCTATAGTACCCATTAACATACCTGCTCCCTTGCCCTGCTCCTGAAGCATCAGCAGACAATGAACCAAGGACCTGCCTTTGGGCAGAGTACATGAATGAATGAAAATGATCATTTAACATGCTATCAAGCAATATTTGACACTGAGCCACAAGGAAATGTTTTTTCATATTCCTCCATGGGATGTGGGCTTTGTCGGCTAAGCTGGCATTTATTGCCCATCCCTAATTGCCCTTGAGAAGGTGGCAACCTGCCACCTTAAACTGCTGCAGTCCATGTAGTGTAGGTACACCACTGTTGTTTGGGAGGGAATTCCAGGATTTTGACCCAGCGACAATGAGGGAACAGTGATGTATTTCCGAATCGGGATGGTGTGAGGCTTGGAGGGGAACTTTCAGGTGGTGGTGTTCCCTTGTATCTGCTGCCCTTGTTCTTCTAGATGGTAGCGGTCGTGGGTTTACAAGGTGCTGTCTGCGGACTATTGGTGAGTTCCTGTGGTGCATCTTGTAGATGGTACACAATGATGCCGCTGTGTGTCGATGGAGGACGGAGTGAATGTGGGTGAGGTGCCAATAAAGCAGGCTGTTCTGCCTTAGATGGTGTTGAGCTTCTTGAGTGTTGTTGGAGCTGCACTCATCCAGGCAAGTGCAAAGTATTCCATCACACTCCTGACTTGTGCCTTGCAGATGGTGGACAGGATTTGGGGGATCAGGAGATGAGTTACTCACAAAATTGTTATGGTGTAGAAGGAGGCCATTCGGCCCATCATTTCTGCACCGGCTGTCTGAGCATTTTAACTTAGTGCCAATCTCCTGCCTTTTCCCTGTAACCCTGCACATTGTTTCTATTTAGATAATCATCCAATGTCCTCTTGAATGCCTCAATTGAACCTGCCTCCACCACACTTCCAGACAGTGCATTCCAAACCCTAACTACTCACTATGTGAAAACGTTTTTTCTCTTCTCGCATTTGCTTCTTTTGCAAAATACTTTAAAACTATGCCCTCTGATTCTCGATCCGTTTATGAGCAGGAACAGTTTCTCCCTATCTACTCTGTCCAGGCCCCTCATTATTTTGAAAACTTCTATCAAGTCTTCTCTGAGCCTTCTCGTCTCCAAGGAAAACAGTCCCAATTTCTCCAATCTTTCCTCATAACTGAAGTGTCTCATACCTGGAACCATTCTCGTAAACCTCTTCAGCACTCTCTCCAATGCATTCACATCTTTCCCATAGTGTGGCACCCAGAACTATACACATTACTCCAGCTGAGGTCTTATATAAGTTCATCATAACCTCCCTGCTCTTGTACTCTATGCCCCGATTAATGAAGCAGAAAATACTGTATGCTTTAGAAAAAGTTCTCTCTACCTGTCCTGCCACCTTTAATGATTTTTGTACATATACACCCAGATCTCTGTGCTCCTGCACACCCTTTAGAATAGTATCCTTTAATTTATACTGTCTCTCCATATTCTTTGTGCCAAAGCGTATCACCTCACACTTCTCTGCATTGAACTTTATCTGCCACCTATCTGCCCACTCCACCAATGTGTCAATGTCCTTTTTGAAGTTCTATACTGTCCTCCTCACAGTTTACAATTCTCCCAAGTTTTGTGTTGTCTGCAAACTTTGAAATTGTCCCCTGCACACCAAGATCTAGATCATTTATATCTATCATGAAGAGTAAGGGTCCCAATATTGACCACTGGGGAACTCCACTACAAACCTTTTTCCAGCCTGAAAAATACCCATTAACCATTACTTTCTGTTTCCTATCACTCAGCCAATTTTGTATCCATGTTGCTACTGCCCCTTTTATTCCATGACCTATAACTTTCCACACAAGTCTGTTGTGTGGCACTGTATCGAATGCCTTTTGGAAGTTCATATACACCACATCAATGGCCTTGCCCTCATCAACCATCTCTGTTACCTCTTCAAAGAACTGCAGCAAATTAGACACAATTTTCCTTTAACAAGTCCATGCTGGCTCTTCCGAATCGATCCAAATTTTTCCATGTGATTATTAATTCTCTCCCGAACAATTATCTCTAGAAGTTTCCCCACCACTGAAGTTAAACTGACTGGTCTGTAATTGCAGGGAAGATCTTTACAAGCATTTTTGAACAAGGGTGTAATGTTTGTAATTCTCCAGTCCTCTGGCACCTCCCCCGAATCCAGGGAACATTGAAAGATTATGGCCAGTATCTCTGCAATTCCCATTCTCATTTCCTTCAATATTCTTGGATGCATCTCATCCGGTCCCGGTGCCTTATCAACTTTAAGTACCGACAGCTTATCCAATATCTCCTCCTTATCAATTTTAAACCATTTTAGTAACTGAATTTCCTCCTCTGTTAACATGGCCCTGGCAGCATCTAACTTGTAGGTAAAGACAGATGCAAAGTATTCATCTAACTCTTCAGCCATGCCTCTTGCCTCTATGGATAAATCCCCTTTTTGATCCCTAATCGGTCCTACTCCTCCTTTTACCACCCTTTTACTATTGATGTGCTTATAGAATACTTTGGGATTTCCTTTAATGTTAGCTGCCAGTCTTTTTTCATAATCCCTCTTTGCTTCTCATATTTGCTTTTTCACATCCCTTCTGAACCTTCTGTATTCAGCTTGGTTCTCAATTGTGTTTGCTACCTGACACCTGTCGTATGCACACTTTTTCTTCTTTAACTTAATTCCTATCTCCTTTGTCATCCAGGGAGCTCTGGATTTGTTTGTCCCATCCTTTCCTTTTGAGGGAACATACCTTGACTGTGCCTAAACCACCTCCTCTTTGAAGGTAGCCCATTGTTCAGCTACTGTTTTTCCCACCAACCTTTGGCTCCAGTCTATCTAGTCCAGCTCCGTTCTTGCTCCATTGAAGTCTGCTCAGTGCCAGTTGATTATTCTTACTCTGGATTGACCAATATCCTTTTCCGCCGTAATCCTAAATCTTTTGATACAATGATCACTGCCTGCTAAATGTTCCCTGGCTGTCACTTGATGTACTTGGCCCACCTCATTCCCAAGAACCAGATCTAGCAGTGCTTCCTTTCTTTTTGGACTGGACACATACTGCTGTAGGAAATTCTCCTAAACACAATCTAGGAATGCTTGTCCCTCACTGCCCTTTACACTACCACCATCTCAGTCAATATACAGGTAATTAAAGTCCCCCATTATAACTACTCTATGACGTTTACACCTCTGTAATTTCCTTGCAGACTTGTTCATCTATATCCTTCCCACCAGCTGGCGATCTATACATTACACTGGGCAATGTAATTGCACCCTTCTTGTTCCTTAGCTCTAGCAAAATTGATTTTGTCCTTGAATCCTCTAACACACCCTCTTTCTCCGGCACTGCAATACTCTCCTTAACCCCCCCCCGCTTTTTTCCCTTTCCTATCTTTTCTGAACACTTTGTAACCAGGAATATTTACTCGCCGCAGGATTCCTAGCCTTTGTCCTGCTTTTGTAGCCACAGTATTTATATGGCTAATCCAGTTCAGTTTCTGGTTAATGGTAACCCCCCAGGATGTTTATAGTGGGGGATTCAGTGATGGTAATGCCATTGAATGTCAAGGGGCAATGGTTAGATTCTCTCTTGTTGGATATGGTCATTGCTTGGCACTTGTGTGGCACAAATGTTACTTGCCACTTTCAGCTCAAGCCTGGATATAGTCCAGGTCTTGCTGCATTTGGACAGATCCTGCTTCAGTATCTCTGGAGTTGCAAATGGTGCTGAACACTGTGCAATCGTCAGTGAACACCCCCACTTCTGAACTTATGATGGAAGGAAGGTCATTGATGAAGCAGCTGAAGATGGTTGGGTCTAGGCCACTACCCTGAGGAAGTCCTGCTGTGATGTCCTGGAACTGAAATGATTGACCTCTAACAACCACAACCATCTTCCTTTGTGCTAGGTATGACTCCAACCAACGGACAGGTTTCCCCTTGATTCTCATTATCTCCAGTTTTGCTAGGTCTCCTTGATGCCATTTTTGGTCAAATGCTGTCTTGGTGTCAAGGGCAGTCACTCTCACCTCACCTCTACAGTCTAGCTCTTTTGTCCATGTTTGAACCAAGGCGTAATGAGGTCAGGAGCTGAGTCATCCTGGCAGAACCCAAACTGAGCATCAGTGAGCAGGTTATTGCTAAGCAAGCGCAGCTTGATAGCACTGTTGATGACCCCTTCCATCACTTTATTGATGATCGAGAGTAGACTGATGGGGCGATGATTGGCTAGGTTTGATTAGTCATGTCTTTTGTGTACAGGTCATCCCTGGACAATTTTCTACATTGTTGGGTAGATGCCACATATGAGGACAGATGATCAAAAGCTTGGTCGTAGGTAAATTTTAAGGAACATCATAAAGGAGAAAAGAGATGCACAGAGGTTCAGGGAGGGAATTTCAGAGTTTCGGGTTTAGGAAGCTGAAGGCACAGCCAGAAATAATTGAGTGATTAAAATCAGGGATGCTCAAGAAACCGGAATTTGAGAAGTGCAGATATCTCAGATGGTTGTGGGGCTGGAGGAGGTTATGGAGATACGGGGGTGGGGGTGAGGGGAGGCCATGGTGGAATCTGAAAACAAGGATGAGACTTTTAAAACCGAGACATGGCCAGGCCTGGAGCCGATATAGGTCATTGAGGGTGATGGCGAACGGGGTTTGATACAAGTTAGGATATAGGCAGCAAAGTTTAGTTGGCATCAATTATTTGCCAACGTGGGGCATATCCTGTATCTCAAAGGTTGAAAACGAGAGCTCACGTGAAATCTTTGTTTTGTTCAGTGCTGTATACTGAAGCACAATTGGAATTTATTTTTTTGGAGGGAGGTATCGTGTTGCCAAGGTGCAATGGAAATGCGTGCTTCCTTGTTGCTGCAGCCCCTGCCTAGCCCCGCCCCCCACCTTCCTGAGCTGTCAATCAGAGCCTGTTCCCTGGAGGGCTGACGCAGGAGGAAGGAGACGCCATTAGACAAGAGGGCAGCAGCTTGTTTACTGTCGCTGGCCTGACTTACTTCCCACTTCCAGCAGCTCTCTGCCGTCAAGGGTCTCATGCGATTGTGTCTGAGCTTTGCTGAGCTGCATTTCTCTGCTGATAATGGCGGGTGCCGGCGCCGGGGGCGGTAAAACCTATTCGTTTAAAGTTGTCCTGCTGGGGGAAGGCTGTGTGGGAAAGACATCTCTGGTGCTGAGATACTGTGAGAACAAATTCAACGATAAGCACATCACCACGCTCCAGGTTCGTCTTCCTCCTATTTCTCTTCCACTTAGTTTCCATTTCCCTCAACCCTCATTTGGACCCTTTGCCTCCTTAAAGGGGTCAGTCTTCCCAGTAAAGAGAAGGCCCTCGTGCCAAACGTCGATTGTGAAAATCATCTTTCATTTCCTATTGCACAAATATATTTTAAATGCCAACCAACTGGCTGTAAGTTGCGTGACTTACAAATATTTGTCTTGCCAGAGTATTTGTTGCAAGAGAACAGTGGTTGAAAGTGCAATAATCCCTGCATGTTTTTAGGGAGCTGGCAGGAGGGGAAGCATTTTCGCCCCTCACGGTTACATTAGGGGTCCCTTACAGTTATTTCGACATACTCCTCAAATGATCGATTATCACTAGCATTTGTGCCACGCGTTATAATTTCAGTCATTAAGGGACGCCAAGTTTTGCCTCAAAACTGTTCTCAATCTCAGAATATCACAAATGAAACCTAAGATTTATACATTATCGCATTGAGTTTATGGATCATTGTAACTTTTTGTGTATAAGACCATTTTTTAAAGGCGTGTACAATTCAGTGAATCATTCAAACCGGAACTTCCTCATCTAATGCTTTTTTGGGTGTGTGGGGAAGAATTTGATAAGTCACTAAAAAAAATATAGAATTTGCTATCGTAGGTTCGCTCCTTGCATTAACCTCTGAGAAGTTACGTGTTATCCTTGCATAATTTTTGGTAATGAAAAACCAAATTTCACATGACAGTAGGGCTTGGTCAGGGGGTTTTGTAATTCCGTTTTTATTTAACTGCTCATGTTCTACAGAGTAATTCAAATGACTTGATCTTTGAGTATTATTCAAGGAATAAAATGAAAATAATACTGTGCTGCACAAATGACACATGGTTAAATTTCTGGAATACTGATTTTTGAAAGATTACTGATTATTGCTTTAGGTAATCTGTTCACTGTTCAATCCATTTTTAAGCAACAAATTTGATTCTGCAAATGGTTGTTTCAGAATTAATGCAGCTTGGAAAGACAGCTAGAGGCATATAAAAATGACAGGCAAAAGTTGGTAAATACGTAATTTCTCCAGTATTTTTGTCTCTAATAGCATACATTTCATTCATTTCAAACACTTGCTTTGAATGTTGCTATTAACCTTCCTATATTTTATATTGCAGCCTGTGCTCACAATCTCTTTTCCGTTCATTCAAATTTGATGCTAAAAATGAAACTTCCTGTTTTCTGTTGGTAATAAGTTGAAAATTGGCCAGTGCCTTTGTCAGTTATGCAGTTAAAGATTAGAACCCTTAATTTTAATTGTATTTTAATAGTCTTGTGCAGAAGAAATAAATGTACAGAACTTCTTACGCTGGTTGACCCCATCACACTAATTAATTGATTTCAAATTTGTTGCACTTTTAGTCAAACTACACTCAATATTGCTAATTTATATTTTCTTGTGTTCAAAGGAATTGGAGTTAAGTTTCATTGCCCTTATACTGCTTTCACAAAAATACAAAGAAGGTTTCAGTATACATTGACGGTATAGTTAAAAAGGCATATCAATAACCCATTTCACAAGCATTCTGAAATAGAAAGACTTGAGGCTACCTCCGGGTTGCAGGCGCATAACTCAGATTTCATGAACCAGAGCACCATCAACAACTTGCGTTTATATAGTGTCTTTAACATAGTAAAACATCCAAGGTACTTCACTGAAACATCTACCAGATAATATTTGATACTGAGCCGCATAAGGAGATATTAGGACAGGTGACTAAAGATGCAAGTTTGAAGTGTGTTAAAGGAGTGGAGCAAGAAATGGTGAGGTTTACAACAACAGCTTAAATTTATATAGTGCCTTTAACATAATGAAATGTCCAAGAACTTTGAATTTTTTGAGGAGGTGACCAGGTGTGTAGATGAGGGTAGTGTAGTTGACGTAGTCTCTATGGATTTCAGCAAAGCCTTTGACAAGGTACCACATGAGAGACTTATAAAGAAGGGAAATGCACATGGGATACAGGGTAATTTGATAAGGCGGATTCAAAATTGGCTTAACTGTAGGAGACAGAGGGTGATGACAGAAGGATGCTTTAGTAACTGGAAGCCAGTGGCGTATCACAGGGATCTGTGCTGGGTCCCCTATTATTTGTCATTTATATAAACGACATAGATGACTATGTGGGGGGTAGGATTAGTAAATTTGCGGATGACACAAAGATTGGCCGGGTGGTTAACAGTGAGGTTGAGTGTCTTGGGCTGCAGGAAGATATAGATGGGATGGTCAAATGGGCAGATAAGTGGCAGATGGAATTTAACCCTGAGAAGTGTGAGGTGATATACTTTGGAAGGAGTAATTTGACAAGGAAGTATTCAATGAACGGCATGACACTAGGAAGTTCTGAGGAACAAAGGGACCTTGGCGTGTGTGTCCATAGATCTCTGAAGGCAGAGGGGCATGTTAGTTGGGTGGTGAAAAAGGCATATGACACTTGCCTTTATCAATCAAGGCATAGATTACAGAAGTAGGGAGGTCATGTTGGAGTTGTATAGAACCTTGGTGAGGCCACAGCTGGAGTAGTGTGTGCAGTCCTGGTCGCCACATTATAGGAAGGATGTGATTGCACTGGAGGGATTGCAGAGGAGATTCACCAGGATGTTGCCTGGGATGAAACATTTAAGTTATGAAGAGAGGTTGGATAGACTTGGGTTGTTTTCGTTGGAGCAGAGAAGACTGAGGGGCGACCTGATCGAGGTATACAAGATTATGAGGGGCATGGACAGGGTGGATAGGGAGCAGCTGTTCCCCTTAGTTGAAGGGTCAGTCATGAGGGGACATAAGTTAAAGGTGAGGGGCAGGAGATTTAGGGGGGGATGTGAGGAAAAACTTTTTTACCCAGAGGGTGGTGACGGTCTGGAATGCACTGCCTGGGAGGGTGGTGGAGGCGGGTTGCCTCACATCCTTTAAAAAGTACCTGGATGAGCACTTGGCATGTCATAACATTCAAGGCTATGGGCCAACTGCTGGTAAATGGGATTCGGTAGGTAGTTCAGGTGTTTCTCACGTGTCAGTGCAGACTCGATGGGCTGAAGGGCCTCTTCTGCACTGTGTGATTCTGTGAACTTCACAGGAGCATTATGGAACAAAGTATGACACTGGGCCACATATAGAGATATTAGGTCAGATAACCAAAAGCTCAGATAAACAGGTAGTTTTTAAGGAGTGTGTTAAAGGAGAAAAGTGAGGTTGAGAGGTTTACAGAGTACATTTCAGACTTGCGACATAGACAGTTGAAGGCAGGGCCACCAATGGTGGAGTGATTAAAATCAGGGATGTGCAAGTAACTGTGACATTTGTGGTGTTGAAGAAGATTACAGATATGGAGAGGGGCGAGGTCATGGAGGGATTTGGAAGCAAGGTTGAGAAGTTTGGAAAGGCTGCATTTGCTGCCAACGCTGTGCATGTGCAGTTGTAAGTGCGGCCACCATCTTCATAGGAGGCAATGTGCAACAGGGTGCATGCGTGGCCATCACAACCTGGAATTGCAAATATTACACTGCCGGCAGCATCAAGTTAACACGTTTTACTAAAGAGAAGTAGCTTCTTTATAATGTTTGCAATTGCGGCCAGCCTGCAGTTTCTGAATCTCCTGCTTGGAGTCTCTTTCCTTTAATCCCGGGTCTGTCACCGGGAACAAGCCATGGAGTTGCAAACAGAATTGTGGCCATCATTGGGTGGATCAGAAACATCCCCTATCTCTCCATTACGATCCCCAGAAATTGCAAGGAGGCCGTGCCCCCACTACCTGTCAGCCACGGGGCTGGGTTCAGGATCCAAATAAGATCAAACCGGCACTGTCTCCTGCAAATTATGTCATTGACTTCTGCGCATGCTTGCATAAGTGCGTATGTGGGAAGGTGGCCATCTTGCGTTGGTACGTTTTAAAGACACGTTTTAAAATCAAGACATTGTTTGACAATGTAGGTCAGTGAGCACAGGGGTAATAGGGAAACATGACTTGGTGAGAGTTAAGACACTGGCAGCAGAGTTTTGGATGACCTCAAGTTTACAGAGGCTAGAATTTGGGAAACCAGCCAGGAGTGCATTGGAATAGTTGAGTCTTGAGGTAACAAAGGTATAAATGGGGTTTTCACCAGCAAATGAGATGAGATGGACAAGTTGGGTGTTGTTACGGAGGTGGAAATGGGCGGGCTTAGTGATGGCATGAGTAGGAGGTTGGAAGCACATGTCGGGATCAAATGTGATGCCAAGATTTAACAAACTAGTTTAATCTCACACTGTGTTGCCAGGGAGAGGGATGGAATCAGTAGCTGTGGAACAGAATTTCAAGTGGGAAATGAAAACAATGGCTTCAGGCTTCCCAGTATTTAATTGCATGAAAGTTCTGCTCACCTTGTACTGGATGTTGGATGAGCAGTCTGATAATTTAGCAACAGTGGAAATTCAAGAGAGGTGGTGGTGAGGTGGAGCTGCTGCCATCAGCGTACATGTGCAAATCAATGTTGTGCCTTTGCATGATGTCACAGAGGAGCAGCATGTGGATGAGAATAGGGGACCAAAAATAGATCCTTGGGAGGGCACAAGAAGGAACAGTGCAGGAGCAGGAAGTAAAGCCATTACAACTGATTTTCTGACTATGTCAGATAAAAATGGAGCCAAGTGAGAGCAATCCCACTCAGCTGGACAACAGTGGGGAGGCGTTGGAGGAGGATAGTAGGGTAAAGCAATTGAAGGTTGCAGACAGGTGGAGGAGGACGAGGAGGGAAAGTTTACTGTTTTTACATCTACAAAAGATGTTATTTATGACTTTGAGAATTGTCTCGGTACTGTGGCAGGGCGGAAACTTGATTGGAGTGATTCGAACATGGAATTCTGGGAAAGTGGGATTGGATTTGTGAGGTAGCAACATGTTCAAGGACATTTTATGGGGAAATGGAGGTGGAGATAGGACAGTACTTTGCAAGGACGGTGAGTGAAAGCTTTTTTTTTTGAGGGGAGGTGTTATAACAGCAGATTTGAAGGCGAGGTGGACAACGCCTAAAGAGAGAGAATAATTTACAAACCGGCTAACATGGGGAAGGAATTCCAAGTGGCTGAAGTCATGGCCACCATTGGCAGAGTGCTGAAAATCAGGAATATGCAAAAGATGAGAATTTGAGGACTGCAGAGATCTTGGAAGGGTGATAGGCTGGGTGAAGTTAGAAGGGTGAGGTCATGGAGGGATTTGAAAACAGGGATGAACATTTTAAAATGGAGGCTTTGCTGGGTGGGGGAGCCAATCTGGATTAGCAAGTACAGCTAATAATATAACTGATCTGTCTATTGCATATCCATAATTTTGTTTCCAGAATCACAATATGAGAACTAACTAGATTGTGGTACCTATTGGCCAAGACTAAACATGCTAAATCTAATACTACCCTCCACATACTGCAACTTTAGCAGTTGCTAACCCTTTGGAACTTGGCAACTGCTCCGTTCTCTACTAGGGGACCGGAGGTGAAACTAACATGTGTTTTATCAGTGACATATTTTGGTTGGTTCTTGAAGCCATCCTTGAAAGGGGCCTGTCAACTCCTCAACTGGGTCAGTTTCATTTCTCTGCAGTGATGTTTTTTTTCTCTCTTTCAGAACTGAACTGTTTTTTGTCAGTAAATTTAGGGAAGTTTCAAATTACATTCAGCTCAATGTTAAAGACTGCATCTCCTCAAACATCCACTGTGCCCACTTTGTTTTAGTTAAACATTGTTCTGTTGTTTTGTTTTTCTTTCAGTTTTGTTTTCTTTGGCTTCCTGTGTGTAATAGTTTTTACAACAAAGATATTCAATCTGTAGTTTCACAAGCTCTGTTCATTTTTAGGCATCATTCTTGACCAAAAAGCTGAATATTGGAGGCAAAAGAGTAAATATTGCAATTTGGGTAAGTACTCTAATTTATTACAAAGTGTTTGTGACCAAATTAAGCTAATTTGATTTAGATTTAGTGTTGGTGTGGAATAATTCCAGATTTGCACCAAAGCTTGGATTGTATAAAGTAAAATTAGGTGTTAAACATGAACTAATCCCCCCTAATAGGGGGAGGTGATAGTGTAGTGGTATTGTCACTGGCCTAGTAATCCAGAGACCCAGGGTAAGGCTCTGGGGACCAGGGTTCGAATCCTACCATGGCAATGGTGAAATTTGAATTCTGTAAAAATCTGGAATTAAAATTCTAATGATCACCATGGAACAATTGTCGTAAAACCTGTTGGTTTTACCTGGTCTGGCCTATATGTTGACTCTTAAATGCCCTCTGAACAAGGGCAATTAGGGATGGGCAATAAATACTGGCCTAGCCAGCGACGCCCATATCCCACGAACAAATTTTTAAAAATTCCCACGGAAGAGGAGTGAGCCGCCCTTCTTTAGGAAGGAAGTTTAGAAAGTTTTGCGCCACTTCACTCTGGGCTTTTAAGGAAGTTCAAACTACATCTATACTCTAACTGCAATATCTGTGCAAAGCAGAACTGCTCCTCTAATGATGCTAGTTAAACTTAAACTAGAGAAACATTTAGAAAATTATAAATGTGCTTAAATAAGAGTTGAATGGGTTTTGTAAATTAATTTCCTCTACCTTCATCTAAAGCTGTTTTTGATGTCAGATTGTAATGGTTTTGTTTTGGTTGTGATTGCCGTACTTACTTTAATCCTTTTTGTTGCAAGCTATTTGAAAAAGAATTAATCCATAATTATTTCTGGAATATAGATAAAATTGTGCCCTTGTTTGGTTCCATTCCCACCTGTTGGAGCACAGCCCGTGCAACTCCAGCAATAGTTTCATTCACCTTCAGGGTCCCCTTAGGATCTGTCCTTGGCCTCCTCTTCCTGATGTATAAGTTGTTCCTTGGCAATATTATCTGCGAGCACAAGAGCAGCTTTAACATATAAGCTGATGCTGCCCAGCTGTACTTCATGACAGTCGTGGCTGCCATTGCACTATTGAGGCTTGTTAAGTCTCTGCCTCTGCCAACTCAATATCGCAAAGGTGAAAGCCATCATCTTTAGCTTTCTTTTTCCATTAACTCCAGCTCCACGTCCTCTTAAGTTATTTCCTGGTGAATCAGATGGTTTAAAGTCTTGATATCATGTTCAGTGTGATCTGGAAATATGAAATTTCATCAAGGTGGCATACTTCCATTTCATGTTTTTCCTCTACATCTGCTCAAACCCTTATTCATACCTTTTGTCATCTCCAGTCTTGAACAACTATATGTTTACCTTGCTGACCTCCCATCCTCCACTATCCGTAATCCCCAGTCTAAAATTTCGTATCTGTCCTCTCTTGTCCTGATGTGTATTCTTCTTGGGCAGTCCCTCAGGATTGAGGATGTATTGCGTTTCACTGTGTTCTGAGATAGCTGATAAGTCCTATGCATGATCTGCAGACTTTGCCATATACAGGGTAGGTGGTGCTTGGAGGGTCATACAGAGGAGGTGTTGGAGGTTTTTTGCACTCTCTCTGTGCCTCGACTTTGCCTCTGTGTGCTCCCGCCAAAGTGTCTCTGTGTTTAGTGCCTTCCCGAATGAACCTTCTCCGTTTTGGCTGGTCAAAGCCATGGGCTCCCATGAGTTGGCAGGGAATGTTTGATCTCTTCAGGAATGCTTTGAGCACATCTGGAAAGCATTTCCACTGTCCTCCTGGGAGCCTCCTGCTGCAACTGAGCTCAAAGTCAAACAGTTGCATCAGAAGCCTGATGTCATGCATACACATGACATGCCCTCCCAGCGGAGCAGGTTTTGAGTGATTAGCTCCTCTATGTTGGACGTGTTGGCTTGGGAGAGAATGTTGGACCACTTTTCCTGCTGCCAAATTTGAAGAACCTTGCAAAGGCACCACTGGTGGCACTTCTTCAGTGCTTTGAGGTGCCTGCTGTAGATTGGCCAAGTCTTAGAGGCATACAGGAGCGCCAGGATCACTGTTGCCTGGTAAACCATGACCTTGATCTCAGGTTTGAGACCCTGGTCCTCAAATACTCTCTTCCTCAGTTGGCCATAGGCTAAGATAGAACATTGAGGCCGAAATTCATCAAAGCGTCCAATGCCTGCATTCGTCAAGAGATTCCCAAGGTATGGAAAATAGGCCATGTTTTCCAGGGTCATGCCATTGATATTAATCAATGGGGAAGGCATTGAACTGTGGGATCTGGTGGGAGAAGACCTTAGTTTTTCGGGTGTTTAGTGAAAGTTCCATAGTGGGTCCCATACTCCCAAAATATTCCAAGTTCCACCCACCCTGATACCATCAGCCCACTATTTTTGGCAGTACTTCGTCCCCTTAATTGGAACCACACCGCTGCATCTCTCTCCACTTTAAGCCAGAACCCATTACCGTGACTTAGCCTACTGTTGCCTAACTCTGACTTCTTGAGTTGGTGACTCTGTGTGCATCTGTGAAGCACTGAGGCTTCTTAATGTTAGTGGTACCGTGGAAATAGAAATTGTTGCAAATTGTATTGCTTTGGAATTAAAAGTGATTATGAAAACAAACCTTTGTGTTCTAAACCAGGATACAGCAGGTCAGGAGAGGTTCCACGCTTTGGGTCCAATTTATTACAGAGATTCCAATGGAGCTATTTTAGTGTACGATATCACAGATGAAGACTCATTTCAGAAGGTGAGATCGTGAAGAATTTATGCATAAAGATACAGTTGAGCCTTAAAGCGGCATGGTTCCACAATTTTCCATAATGACATAAGTATCCGTATCATCAAATTGAGTATTGCAAAAGAGAAATGCCATGATGAGTTGCTTTCATTTGGATTTTGCGAAATTCTGTTGTCCTTGTTAGTTTGAATTCATGAATTATACAAATAAGCTCATGCTTTGGCAGACACAAAGTGAAAAAAATGACGTCAGCCCCAAAATGATTCGACCCATATAACACTTGTTGTGCACAATTCTTAGGCATCCCTTTGCACTGCTACCAGATGATGATTGATGTGCCTTGTTGATTTATGTAGTGTCTATTAAGTAGCTGCAACTACGTCTATAGAAGCTATTGTATGAACAACTTGTAGCATAACTTGGACTCTAAAAGCGTCAAGGGGTACGGGGAGAGTGTGGGAGTATGGCTTTGAGATAGAGGATCAGCCATGATCATATTGAATGTCAGAGCAGGCTCGAAGGGCCGAATGACCTATTCCTGCTCCTGTTTTCTGTGTTTCTATGTTTCTAACAGATTTATCAATAAAAATAATAGTACAAAATTATGAAGTATGCTTTGCTTTAAAAGTTATCGTGGATCTGCTAGTCTTTGATCGCTGGGGATTGAAACAATTTTCTTATTATTCCTTTTTCCCTATGATTATATTCATCCTGAAAATGGACAAAAAAATAGAAGCTGTTTGGTTAATTGAATTTTTCTATGTTGCATTTTGAATATTTGGGATTCTTAAGTTCTGTTCTTTCCCAACCCCTCCCCTTTCTTTGAGAGAGACTTGATGGAGTGATTGTTTTGTACACAAAATCTCAGCAAGAGAAACTAAAAATTTCAAAACAGAGTCTCTTCCTCAAACTAAGATTGTCCTGAAACAGCTTATAATTTTCTCTTAAGAAATATGGAAATGAGAGATGTGTATTTATGTAGCACCTTAAAGCTATTCCAAAGAGCTTTATTTTTAAAGTGTAGTCACTGTTGTTATGCAAGAAACATGTCATCCAACTTGTACACTGCAAGCTCCCACAAATAGCATTATGATACTAACCAGAGAATCTGTTTAATTTTTTTTAGTTGGGGGAATGTTGATTGTGGGGTAAATATTGGCCAAGGCAGAGGTAACTCTCCTGGTCACCTTTGAAATAGTGCAGTGGGATCTTTTACATCCACCTAAGAGGTCAGGCGAGGTCTTGGTTTAATGTTTGATCCAAAAGATGGCATCTCTCTAACAGTGTAGCACTCCCTCAGTACCGCACTGAATTTCAGCCTGGATTTTTGTGTTCAAGTTATGGAGTGGTACTTGAACCCTCAACCTTCTGACTAGGAGGTGAGAATGCCACAGCTGACGCTTAGATGAAAATGTATATTTTTTTAAAATGCTGAAATCGTTAATGAATGCTAAAACTGTACACTGATATTTACAAAATCTAATGCTTTGTTCTTAGGTGAAAAATTGGGTGAAAGAATTGCGGAAAATGTTGGGAAATGATATTTCTTTATGTATAGTGGGTAAGTGTTCATCTCTTTGTCAGCAAATAAATCACATTTATTGTTTCCAGATTGGGTAATGGCCTGAATTTTAGTTTGCAGGTGTGTTCTATATTGTAGGGGCTGAGGGTGCGTGTGCTGTTCTGAGGTCGTGTAACCTTGGAAGCATGAGTTTTCTGGGTTTTGAATTTTTTTTTCTCTATTGGTCCCTGCCCACAGCCAGCCTGACAGTCTGTTTGATAGCAAAACCTACATCACAAGATTGCAGCTGAGTTGCTGTGTGAGCTGTTGTCAGGGTGGTTTTGGGGGGTTATTGTGGGAGAGCTAACTAAGGGGGTTGGGGAGTGGAGTAGGAAGAGAAAGATTGCAAGAAGGGAGGGGGAGTGGGCGATGAAGAAACATTGAAGGAGAGTTGGTTGGGAATGCGGGCTTTACTTGGTAACTCGTTGGGCCTGCAAAAAGTATTTGTCCTCCTAGCCCACAAGCTGTGCTATAAAGGCATTTATTCCATGATTTGGCCCTTCCCATCTCCTTTTACCTGCCAAATTTCCCGAGGCCTGGAAGTCAGACCACCTGTGATTAAAAATAAATAGAATCATTGTTAGAGTGAAGGCACGTGTCCTCATCAAAATATTTAAATGACCAACTTGCTTATTTTGTGTGTATTTGACTAAAAGTGTTTCACTTTTTTAGACCGTTACTATTTGTGGAGCAATAAGGTCACTAGATGCCCCCAAAATGATACATCTCATTGTCCACAGGACATTGATATGAAAATGCAACCTCTGACCAGAAAGCTGGTCACTGAGCCAAATCCTTTGTTTTTTTAGGAATGCATGAGGGTGAGATTATCCTGGGGTATTTAAGCTAAGAAAAGGTTAAAAGATTCTCAGTTTTGTTTTAATGAAACATATTTTCCCGAACTTTTAAAAACATCTTGTATTTTAAAACACTACATGAGAAGATTTCTTCTATATATTATTTTTAGCGAAATTGAAAATAGTCTTTTGCATGTATGATCTTGCTATGGGTATTGTCGAGAAGAATCTTTTCCCTACTGTCAAATGCCTTTTTGCACTTCTTATTTGCACGTCAAAAGATTGAGGAAGACATCTAGTACACTGGCCACACAATTATGCAAACTGTTATGCCATACACTCAGCTTGGTATAAATCTCAAGTTGCTTATGATATTAGTCACAAGGATAAAGGTTTTAAAAGTCTATCTTTATTAGTTTAAATCATCTTTTTAAAAAAAAACAGAAATTGAGCCAACTTTCAATTTTATGTTGCATGAATATCAAAATATTTTTGATCACCAATCTAACATCTGCAGCACAACTAATAATTTGGTCATTAGCCATAGTCCACGAAGGACCGCAAGCAGCCTTGTCCATTAAAGAGAGATACAATTGGGTTACAGAGCTTGAGGAGCACCACTCCACGTTAAGCTTGGGGCAAGGCAAGGAGGCAGGCCTTTGTGCAAAATACTTTCAAGTGGACAAAATTTTCCCAATTTAGTGTAATTTTCAACTGAAAACTATTATCCATTATTATTGATGTGCCTGAAACTTGGTTAGATATTGTTGATGAATCCAAAGTGGAGTTCAATGGTTAAAGGAAATTTGGTACATGGCTAGGGCATATTTCTGTAACTCCTTTGTTTTGTTTTCAAAAAAAGGTGATTAAGCTAGTGATGCTGTTCTTTTAAACTTTCTTAATCCTTGGATTCATATTTTAAGTAACAACATATTGAGAGTTGCAATCTTCCCACTGATGCATGATTGTAAAAGTAAGTGAAATTTGAAGAATGGTAAGGTCAGAATCCAGTTTTTTTAACTTTAGAGTGGAGATGTGGCTTCCTTTTTAATGCATTACTAATTTATGTTCCTATTTTATCCAAGTGAAATAGTTCTGACATTTTTTTCCAGTAAGTTGTCACCAGTGTTATAATTTAGGATTGCAATACAATGGTAACTGTCATGAGTATCAAATTATCAAGCAGTGAGACTAATGTCCAAGTGTTAGAATTCTAACATGATCATGGGATTTGGATTTTGAAATAGCCAGAAACAAAAGTTCAGTTTAAGAACTTCATCTAAATCACAAGATTGCGATCAGCCCTCCAACAATATGCCCTCAGTGAGTGTGTTTTGTACTTGAGCTAAAACTTCTTTGAAACTGTAGTGTACTAATGAATGATTTAAGGTAATTATATCAGACATCAAGCATAATAAAGTAATATTCTTTGCCTTTATAAAGATATCTGTAAATGGACTACAGTGTTTTCCAGTTGTGCTTTGTGATGAGTTTGCTCAAACCTGAGCCCAAATACCAAATAATTCTTTAAATTTTACATTGGATATTTTTACAGTTTAATTTATAGACCAATTTAGAAAATGATACAAAAACAGAAAATGCTGGAAAAGCTCAGCAGGTCTAACAGTATCTGTGGAAAGAAATGCAGAGTTAATGTTTCGAGTCTGTATGACTCTTCAGAGCAATGATACCGTGGAATAACTGCCATGGCCCACTGAGTCTAGCATTTCTACGCAATTTAAAATGAAAGTAGCAGGCTAGTGCAGCGGCACAGCTTCTTGGGTATGCCATGGAGCAGCAAGATGCAATTTAAAACCCAGGCTCGTTGCCAATGTAAACCAAGAGCTTATATATTTGCCCATAAGGGACAGTGTACTGGATTGGAAGTTTCCCTTACTACTTTTGTGTATTTCATCTTGGTGTGATCAAAAATACTAATTGGATGTTGTTAAGAGAAAATTTAATGTTTTATAAGTTAAGAGTTTTGATGGAATGATATCCCCTCTGGTAGGGGAGGTGACAGGGAGTCATCTGTTTAAAATTGTTGCAAAAAAGAGTGAAGAGAGAAGTTAGCAGAAATCTCTTCACGTAGAAGATTGTTAGAGCATTGAATGCCTTGCCACAGGTAATGTTTGAGGCAGAGACCACTGCATTAATGCATCTTTTAAGGAAAAAGTGGTATGTGTTTGAAGTAGAAAAAAAAAACTCAGTTCTGGGAAGAGAGCATGGCAGTGGGATTAGTTTTGAACTGTTCTTGGGAACAGCTAGTGCAAGACTTGATGGGCCAAATATAAACATATATCTTCTCGTCTAGAGATATAATAAATAAGAGCAAGTGTAGGCCACTCTGCCCTGTGAGACTACTGCATCATCCAGTATGATTGTGACTGGTCTTCTAACTCAACTCCACATTCCTGCACTTTCCCAAACCCCTCAATACCCAAACATCTATCGATCTCTGTCTTGAATATACTCAATGACTGAGCATCCACAGGTCTCTGGGGTAAAGAACTCCAAAAATAATGAAATTTCTCCTCACCTTCAGTCCTAAATGGCCAAGCTCTTTTTGTCGACTATGGCCTCTTAATTCTAGACACCTAAACCAGGGGAATCATTCTCCCAGCATCTACCCTATCGAGCCTCTTAAGAATCTTGCATGTTTCAATTAAATGCTGTAAAAGACCTGCATTCGGATAGCACCTCTCACAACCATTAGATGTCCCAAAGCATTTTCATCAATGAATTACTTTTGAATTGTAGCCACCGTTATAATGTAGGAAACTTGGCAGCCAACTTGCGTACAGCCAAATTCCCACAAACCGCAATATGATAATGACCACATAATCCATTTTTGTGACATTGATTGAGGGATACTGGTATGAATTACCTTGTCTGCCATATCAAATCTGTTATTCACTATTTTCAGTGGTGAAAGTTTGAATTCCCATGCAACTGGTTTAAGCATAAAGATTATCTGAATTTTCCAACAGTTTTATGATTGTTGAACTTTCTAAACATCTATATTGTCTCAAGTCTATTTCCAAAACTTACTTACATATAAGTATGTAGGATTTTAATTATATAAATATCTTGAGTAAACACACATATATATTTAATTAATAAGTAAGTTTTTGGTTTTCATTATTAGACTGATGGAAGCATGGAATGGTAAAAATCCCAGAATCTTACTCTAAACAGAATTTGATCCTGATTTAAAAATAATTGGCCGTGATTTTAAAGATTAGTGGGCCCTTTGTGTATTATAACTAATTAGAAAGCATTGTATTGCTGTAACTAATATTTTTGTGCTTTTTAAAAAACAGGTAATAAATTAGACCTTGAAAAGGATCGTCATGTATCAGTGGAAGAAGCAGAGGTGTAAGTGCATAACAAATTCTATCATTCTCTAATTACACTGACTGTGTTACATAATCACCCTTTAATAATGTAGATACTTGACATCAACTGACTTACATTTTTACAGGTATGCGGAATCAGTTGGAGCAAAACACTTTCACACATCAGCCAAGCTGAACAAGGGAATTGAAGAACTATTTCTTGATCTTTGTAAAAGTGGGTGAAATTTTGCCTGTTATTTACTTGACATGATGTAATGGATGTTAAAAGTTTGGTTAAAAGTGTTAAAATCCCATTTAACTGTCAGGAGTAACAAAGGACTCTTCAACATTTCAAATGTATCATCTCCAATAATTCAAATGTCTGTTACAAAGTGCAAACACTACTTTGTATAAATTTTAAGTGGATTATTAATTTTGGTGCAGAAATGTTACTGGAATGCTTTTATTCAAAATTTCAGCTGATTTTAACACATTTTGTTAGTCACATAGAAATGTTGAATGGGTGCAACCCTTTCCAAACATTGCAAAACATTTCTGACACATCCTTTTAGCTATTTTGATGTTTTGTTTCCAAGAAATGTTTTCAGTCTGTGAACTTCACTATTTAGGCAACTTAGTCCCATCCCCCTTCTTAAGGTTCCTTTTTCTTCGTGTCCGCTTCTCTTTCACATGAATTCTGTTTCTACCACTATTTCTATTATAGCACTCCATATCATAAATCTGCAAAAAACAAAAATTCTCCTACTGCCCCCCCACCCCCTCTTTATTCTTTTGTTGCTGATAAATTTATGCCCTCTGGTCATGTCATTCAAACCGCTCATCATTTTGAACACTTGTATCTGATATTCTCTAAACTTGTACTAAAGAAAAAAGCCCCAGTCTCTCTTGTCACTGCTCATAACTAAGGTCCTGTATGAGAGGTACCATTTTAGCGATCTATTCTGCATCTTCTTCATAATTTTCATGTGTTTTCTAAAGCAAGGAACAAAAACTGTGTGTACCATTTTCTAATCAATGTTTTTCTTTTAAATATAGATTCAATGTTACCTCTACTTTTGTACTGAATGAGTTTTCTTTTTGTTCCATATTTAGGAATGATAGAAACAGCTCAAGCAGAAGAAAGGGCAAAAGGCAATGGCAATGGCCAATCTGCAAACACAAGACGAGGTGTACAGATAGTTGACGATGAACCCCAACAACAGAGTAGTAGAGGATGTTGTTCTTAACTGACCAAAACTGTTGAGCTCTGTTTTTGAAATGAAGACTGCCATTTGCCACATCACATTTCTTATCAGCAGAATGTTAAGTGTTTTAAGATAAAACTCACCTTTATAGGACTAAAAGTGCTAAACAAAGTGGAATGTGTGACCAGAAGGTTTTTTTCCTCTTTTTTACACTTGTCTGAACAGAAATGATCAATGGCCTTTGTCATGAACCTTATTTAGAATTGTCTTTTTTAATTGAGAAGCTGTATAATTTGCATGAAGCATCTTAGTATGTAGAAGCTCTAATTGTATTGTCCTTTTAAAATCAGATCTCTATTATTTAATAACTTATGTACATGTGTTGAATAGTATGCATTTGACTGGTTTTGAACAATTACTAAATGTGCAAATTCAGTCAGATTTTATAGTTTGAGCAGGAATTTGCACAAGGCTCTCCCTATTACGAGTTTATTCCAATCTGTCCCTTTAATATGGTGAAAATATGCATAGAAATTTCATATTAAATATTTTGCCCATTTTACCATCCTTGTACATGTTATAAACTTTCAGTTTTTCCAAGAGCCTTTGTGAATAGGGATTGAAAACATTTAAATAATGGCCCAGCTTTTGCTGTAACAAAGGATCTAATTGCAGCTGCTGTGAGATTTGTCCTTGCATGGCAAATTGCTGAAAGTGTGAATTGATAATGCTGCTATGAGGAAAACATGGCGTCTGGGGCCTGAATGAACAGAGCAAGCAAGTAAATCTCCTTAACCAATCAGGTTGAAGGATTGAGGTGGGGTTGTGGGTGGATAAAGGAACAATGAAGAAGGAAGTGTAAATTACTGATGAATTCTATTTCAAATTAGATGGAGAAAGAAAGATTGGATTTAGAGGGGGAAGAAAAGAGACCAAGGAAAAGTACACTTAAAACAAAATTAAACTTTATATTTTTAAAATTGTTAGCAATTAATACCTGAAGTAATGCAATTCCACACTTTTAATAGTTAATTTTCAATGCCAGAGGTCATGGATGGCAATAATTGACAGATATTACATCTTTTAAAAGATATTTGCATTTGTAGTGACAAAAATTAACTTTATGACAATTTTAGCTTGTGTGCAGTGTACAAATACAGCAACTTCACAGCATTCATTGCACATCAGTGATGAGGCAAACTGTGAAATGCCATTTTCATGAAGTTAACTCAAACAGCAATTTTAAGAAACAAAAACAGAAAATGCTGGAAAAACTCAGCAGGCCTAACAGCATTTGTGGAGAGAAAAACAGTTAACATTTCTAGTCCATATCACTCTTCTTCAGCTCTGAAGATCTCAGTTAACTCTGTTTTTCTCTCCACAGATGCTGTTAGACCTGCTGGGTTTTTCCAGCATTTTCTGTTTTTGTTTCAGATTTCCAGCATCCACAGTATATTGCTTTTATCCCAGCAACTTTAAGATATTGGTATTAACTATGGATCAGCTTCTCTCCTGAATTTGCTGTACCATGTATTCTTAAATAACAGCAAAAACCATTAGTCTGTTACTTTGATGGTAAAATCTGGGCCATTGTTTCTGTCAAAATACACTCCTCATCTCAACTATTATTTTAAATAAAGGGGGTGAAATTGGTCTTTGGCAGGATGCCAACGGGCAGCAGCCCGTTTTGCACACAATCTGAAGACCAGTTTCAACTCCACATATTTTTGGAGGTGAAGTTATGCTTTGCAAATTGACCCACAAAGGTCTGAAGAAATGTACAATTTGTTAAATGTTTTGTCTGCAGTGTCTGTGGGGAGAATGTTTTATTTGATTATGGTTTAAAAGTGCAATGCAAAATTTCTTACCTGTAAATCTAAATCAATGTAATAAATGCACTAAAGAGTCATCTGTTGTTCTAAGCACTGCTAGGTGTTTCCTTGACTGGGTTTTCTTGCATAATACATCATATGCATAGTATACCATATTAAGGGAATTGCAATGTATCTTAACCCATTTTGAAAAATGGATGTTGATTGTAACATAACTGCAGTGGTTATAAGGTAGGTTTTGATTGCTATGAACTGATCTTAAATCATTATTAGTGAAGTTAAGTATTTTACTAGCAAATGATCTCTGTAGTGAACATGTTCTAATCGTACTGCATTTTGGGCAGACGTGTCTAAGAACTGTGAAGCCATCTACCTCAAGCTGACCATAGAATGATCAAGTTTAACAGAGATGGTGGTAATGACTAGACTAGCAATCCAGAGGCCCAGGCTAATGCACTGGGGACAGGGATTCAAATCCCACCATGGCAGCTGGTGGAATTCGAATTCAATTAATAGTGACCATGAAACTATCACTGATTTGTCCTAAAAGCCCATCTGTTTTATTTAATGTCACTTAGGGAAAGAAATCTGCCATGCTTACTTGATCTAGCGTACGTGTGACTCCATACCCACAGCAATGTGGTTGATTCTTAACTGCCCTCTGAAATGACTTAGCGAGCCACTCAGTTCAAGGGCAGTTAGGGATGGGCAACAAATGCTGGCCTTGCTAGTGATGCCCATGTCTCATGAAAGAATAAAGAATTTTTTTTTAATATAACTTTCAAGGGCTAAATTCGAGATGAGAAGATTTTAAAATAAATGGATTGAAGAGGGATATTCCCAATTGGAATATTCTTTAAAAAAATGGTGCTGGTCATCTTTAAAATCAGCAAGCTCAGACAAGCTATATCCTGAATGGATTATCAAACAAATAAAAAGAACAATAAGGAAGGAAAATTATGTCTACAAATTCTCCATCAAGGAGAAGGGGTTCACTGAAATGAATACAACATCACATATAAACAAGTTAAATGGGTGATCAGAATGGCCAAGAGAAACCTAGAAGAATATGCATATGTATCAACAAATTGAAACAATAAAATATATCAATGTAGTAGAGCAGTGGCAGAGAATGCCTGTAGACATTAAAAGCTGCAATGAGTTTGAAATTCAGGATGGGCAAGTAATAGTAAATATAATTGCATCATCCCAAGAGAAGATACAAGCAATATTTCTCCAGGGAAAAAGTATCAAGACAAAATTCAGGACTTTGATGTAAATGAGATGGAATACTTAGATAAACTGAAAAGATTTATCCCTGAATTTTGACAGGGACTTGCAAGAGACTAATAATCATTAAGAAATCAATGAACTCTGAAGATGCTTTGGCATTGCAAAATGGCTAATGCATGGGTTTCTATTTCAAAAAGGGTGACGAGCATGGTCAACTATGGAGCCATTATCCTTTTAGTTCTGCGTAACAATTTTGTTGATTATCAGGACTCAACTCGAGGATTATCACGGCAAAAGCAATCTAGTAAACTGGGGAACACTTCTTTAGACAACTTATTTAACTCATGTCTTTTACCTAATAAAACATCCCAAGGTGTTTCACAGGAGAAATATAAAACAAAATGTGACATTGAGCTAGATTTTTTTCTCATTCTTCATGGCATGTAGGCATCGCTGATGAGGCCAGCATTTGTTGCCCATCTACAGTTGTCCTCGAACTGTGTAGCTTGCTAGGCCACTTCAGAGGGCAGTTAAGAGTCAACCACTTTGCTATGGGTCTGGGGTCAAGTGTAGATCAGACTGGCTAAGGATGGCAGATTTCCTCCCCTAAAGGGCATTAGTGAACCAGATGTATTTTTACAGCAAATGATAGTTTCATGTTCAGTATGATTGAGTCTAATGTTACAGACAGGAGATGGACAGTTCAAACTGCATTGATTTCCTCTTACCACCTGTCTGTAAGCAGATAGAACCATAGAAAAGTTACAGCACAGGAGGCCATTCGGCCCATCTTATCCATGCCAGCCTGAGGACACCCAGGTGCCCTTTCTAATTCCACCTTCCCGCACCCGGCCCATAGCCCTGTAGCTAACAGCACTTAAAGTGCAGATCCAGGTACATTTTAAAAGAGTTTAGAGTTTATGCCTCTACCACCAACTTGGGCAGCGAATTCCATACACCCACTACCCTCTCCTTAAAAAATTTCTTCCTCATTTCCCCCCTTCACCTTCTGCCACTTATCTTGAATCTATGTCCCCTGGTTCTAGAACTCTCCACCAGGGGAAACAATTTTATCCTGTCTACTCTATCACCCCTCAGATGTTTTGAATTTTTAAAAAAAGAACACATGGTGGCCTGCGTTCCCAATTCCTCTTTTTTTGTGTGATCCAATTGTACTAATAATAAACAGCAAACCCGAGTTCGGATTAACTCGAAAGGTTAGTTTACACATTCAAAACCCAAAAAAAGGAGTGTTCATCACTTCCCACTCCAGTAAAAAGTTGGGGTAGCAAAAAGAAGTTTTGCAGTATAAAACCAAAGAAAAATGAATATTAGTTCACGTGAGTTCCAGACTCCAGAGGGTATTTCCTTTGTGGTGGAGTTCCATTCCAATGAGTTTCTGGTTGATTAAATGATACGAAAACCCTTGCAACAAATGATGCTGCTGCACGATAGACCACGGTAAGCATTGGTAAACATTGATCAGAGACTTTTAGAATCAAGCAGGCTTTGTGGAGTTGAGACTGCTTATCCAGCCTGGCTGCTGGTGTTCTGTCCACATTTTCTCTCCATAATGACTTCAAAAGGGTTGTTTATCCAACGTCTGGAATTGGCTTTGATTTCGGGACTGAATATCTCATTAGTTGTTGAAAGGGGTGCCATCTATGTTGAGGGTCTGGTGTTTGGGAAGCCATTGTCTCACTGACTCCGATAGCAAGGTTGGCTTATCAAATGCAAATGCCATCCTTGTAGTTCTCTTCGAAACTGGTCTGAACAGTCCCAGGGTGGGATATGAACCTGTTGGTAGCTCTGTAGGCATAACAAGATGGACATTCCAGAAACTGAGAAAATAATCCTTTGCCCTTGAAGCTTCTGGGGATCGCTCCTGGAGGGATAACCTTTGATTAGGTAACTTGTAGCAGCCATCTTAATTTTTTTTTTGTTCAGAAAATGTCCAGTTTAAAATAAAAATAGCAATAAGGATAATGTGTTTTTAAATATACGGTGTTGGGTTTCTTTTCCGTGTCGTAGAAACCCAACGCTAGTTTTGTATAATTGAATTTAAATTCCACCTGCTGACATGGTGGGATTTGAACCCATATCCCCAGAGAAGTAAAACAAAAACAGAATTACCTGGAAAAACTCAGCAGGTCTGGCAGCATCGGTGGAGAAGAAAACAGTTGACGTTTCGAGTCCTCATGACCCTTCGGCAGAACTGAAGTATAGTTAGGAGAGAGGTGAAATATAAGCTGGTCTAAGGTGGGGGGCAGGGGGAGAGAGAAGTTGAGGGTGGGGTGGTTGTAGGGATAAGCAAGCAGTGATAGGAGCAGATAATCAAAAGATGTCACAGACAAAAGGATCAAAGAGGTGTTGAAGGTGGTGATATTATCTAAGAAAAGTGCTAATTAAGAATGGATGGCAGGATACTCAAGGTACAGCTCTAGTGGGGGTGGGGTGGCAAGACTAACAAAGTATTAGTCGTAGATTTAAAAATAATGGAAATAGGTGGGAAAAGAAGAATCTATATAAATTATTGAAAAAAAAAGGGAGGGGGAAGAAACGGGGTGGGGATGGGGGGAGGGGGAGTTTAAGATCGAAAGTTGTTGAATTCAATATTCAGCCCGGAAGGCTGTAAAGTACCTAGTCGGAAGATGAGGTGTTGTTCCTCCAGTTTGCGTTGGGCTTCACTGGAACAATGCAGCAAGCCAAGGACAGACATGTGGGCAAGAGAACAGGGTGGAGTGTTAAAATGGCAAGCGACAGGGAGGTTTGGGTCTTTCTTGCGGACAGACCGCAGGTGTTCTGCAAAGCGGTCGCCCAGTTTGCGTTTGGTCTCTCCAATGTAGAGGAGACCGCATTGGGAGCAACGAATGCAGTAGACTAAGTTAGGGGAAATGCAAGTGAAATGCTGCTTCACTTGAAAGGAGTGTTTGGGCCCTTGGACGGTGAGGAGAGAGGAAGTGAAGGGGCAGGTGTTGCATCTTCTGCGTGGGCATGGGGAGGTGCCATAGGTGGGGGTTGAGGAGTAGGGGGTGATGGAGGAGTGGACCAGGGTGTCCCGGAGGGAACGATCCCTACGGAATGCCGCCGGGGGGGGGTGAAGAGAAGATGTTTTTGGTGGTGGCATCATGCTGGAGTTGGTGGAAATGGCGGAGGATGATCCTTTGAATGCGGAGGCTGGTGGGGTGATAAGTGAGGACAAGGGGGACCCTATCATGATTCTGGGAGGGAGGAGAAGGCGTGAGGGCGGATGCGCGGGATATGGGCCGGACATGGTTGAGGGCCCTGTCAACGACCGTGGGTGGAAAACCTCGGTTAAGGAAGAAGGAGGACATGTCAGAGGAGCTGTTTTTGAAGGTAGTGTCATCAGAACAGATGCGACGGAGGCGAAGGAACTGAGAGAATGGGATGGAGTCCTTACAGGAAGCGGGGTGTGAGGAGCTGTGGTCGAAGTAGCTGTGGGAGTCGGTAGGCTTGTAATGGATATTGGTGGACAGTCTATCATCAGAAATTGAGACAGAGAGGTCAAGGAAGGGAAGAGAAGTGTCAGAGATGGACCATGTGAAAATGATGGAGGGGTGGAGATTGGAAGCAAAATTAATAAATTTTTCCAGGTCCCGACGAAAGCATGAAGCAGCACCGAAGTAATCATCGATGTACCGGAGAAAGAGTTGTGGGAGGGGGCCAGAGTAGGACTGGAACAAGGAATGTTCCACATACCCCATAAAGAGACAGGCATAGCTGGGGCCCATGCGGGTACCCAGAGCCACACCTTTTATTTGGAGGAAGTGAGAGGAGTTAAAGGAGAAATTGTTCAGTGAGAGAACAAGTTCAGCCAGACGGAGGAGAGTAGTGGTGGATGGGGATTGTTGGGGCCTCTGTTCAAGGAAGAAGCTAAGGGCCCTCAGACCATCCTGGTGGGGGATGGAGGTGTAGAGGGATTGGACATCCATGGTGAAGAGGAAGCGGTTGGGGCCAGGGAACTGGAAATTGTTGATGTGACGTAAGGTGTCAGAGGAATCACAGTTGTAGGTGGGAAGGGACTGGACAAGGGGAGAGAGAAGGGAGTCAAGATAACGAGAAATGAGTTCCGTGGGGCAGGAACAGGCTGATACGATCGGTCTGCCAGGACAGTTCTGTTTGTGGATTTTGGGTAGGAGGTAGAAGCGGGATGTCCGAGGTTGGGCGACTATCAGGTTGGAAGCTGTGGGAGGAAGATCTCCAGAGGAGATGAGGTCAGTGACAGTCCTGGAAACAATGGCTTGATGTTCTGTGGTGGGGTCATGGTCCAGGGAGAGGTAGGAGGAAATGTCTGCGAGTTGACGCTCAGCCTCCGCGAGGTAGAGGTCAGTGCGCCAGACAACAACAGCACCACCCTTGTCAGCGGGTTTGATGACAATGTTGGGGTTGGACCTGAGAGAACGGAGTGCAGTAAGTTCAGAGAGAGACAGATTAGAATGGGTGAGAGGAGCAGAGAAATTGAGACGGCTAATGTCACGCCGACAGTTCTCAATGAAAAGATCAAGAGAAGGTAAGAATCCAGAGGGAGGGGTCCAGGTGGAGGGAGAATATTGGAGGTGGGTAAAAGGATCCATTGAACGGGGAGAGGACTCCTGCCCAAAGAAGTGAGCACAGAGACGAAGGCGGCGGAAGAAGAGTTCAGCATCATGCCGAGCCTGAAATTCATTGAGATGAGGGTGTAAGGGTATGAAACTAAGTCCTTTGCTGAGCATTGAATGTTCAGCAGAGGGGAAGGTCAGGGGGTATAGTGAATACGCGGCTGGGGCTGGGATTGGAAGATCGGGTGGGGACGGAGGGACAAGCAGGGGTGGAGGGTCCCAGATGGGTGTTGGTGTCGATGAGTTGTTGGAGCTTGCGTTCCTTAGCACTTGAGAGAAAGAGAAAAAGTTTCTTGTTGAGGCGACGGATGAGGCGAAGAATAAAATTAAACTGGGGGCACGCGCAGCTTTGAAAAAGGGTGCGGCGGTGCTGCTGGAGGGAGAGGTCGAGTGTGTTCATATGGCGGCGCATGGCACTGAGTGTGGATCTCAGAATGCGACGGGAACAGCAGTCCGAGAAACGTTTTATGTCCCGGAGATACCTGTAATCCTGGATGGGTTCGAAACAAGAGGGATGGAATTTCAGTTGAAATCCACGTGGGGTGAGTCGGAGACGGAGACAGTCACTGAGAAAGGAAATATGGCTGTGAAAGCGGGTTTTAGTAAACACCTTGTCAAACACCAGGAGAGAAATGGAAAGCAATGAAGGTGAACAGGGCAGAAGAGACAGGCGGAAATCCTGTCGGAGAACAGAGCAGTACTTCTTCAGGGGGTGCATTTCTTGAAGAGAGGTGGCAGTCAATTAAACACAGAGATAAAAACAGAGATCACAGAGATAAAAAGCTTTTAGCTTTTTGTTTTTATCCCCAGACAAGTAGCCTGGGCCTCGGAATTACTAGTTCAGTGACACTACCATCTCCACCTGAAGATAGAAATTTTAGGTCAGAGATGGTTTTACAAATTGTCTTAAAGGATGAAAGTGAAGCACAGAGGTGTAGATGGAGAACTGCAGACTAGGACCGAGGCAACTGAAGGCATATCTACCAATAGTGGCGCGATTAAAATTGGGATCCAAAGAGTCCAGAGTTGGATGAGCGCAGATATCTCCAAGGGTTGTGGGATTAGAGGAGTTCATAAAGATAGGGAGGGATGAGGCTATGGAGGGATTTGAAAATAAGGATGTAAAATTTAATAAGACATTGCTGACTGGGAGCCTGTTTACTAGGTTGTAGGTTGGCGAGCACAAGGGTGACAGGACTTGGTGCGAGTTAAAACGATGGAGCTTTGCTGGAGGAGAATGGTGTTGTCAACTGAGTCAAAAGCTGCAGAGAGAGCAAAAGGAAGAGGAGGGATAGTTTACCTTTGTCACAGTCACATAAGGCATCATATGTGACTGATAAGAGCCCTTTTGGTAGTGCGGCAGTGGTGGAAAACTGATTGGAGGAATTCAAACATGGTGTGGGAATGATGGGCACAAATTTGGGAGGCAACAACACGTGCAATTGAACCACATTGAGGGAGATGTGTAAGAGTGCTCTGGTTGGACAACACCTTGTTTCTGGATGGCAAAAATACAAAGGCAATGTTGAAACATTGAAGGTTGATACCTAGCTTCAGAAGTCTGAGCCAGACTTTCAGCCTGGAGAGATGACCTTACAGAATTGTATAAAATAGTAAATGGTTTAGGAAAAGTTAATCTGAAGTACAGTGGGAATAGGAGAAAGGAACACAAATTCAGATTAGAAAAGGTACCTTGTTGACTGCTTATGAAGTTCTGCTAATTTTCAGGTTTATAATTTTGACATTCGCCGGATGTTTATCCATTACACTAATAACTTCTGACAGCCAATAAGTTGGACCTAAATTTTAAAATTAGTAAATATTAATGCAAAACTTTTAATTGGGATTAAAGTGGTGAAACGTAAATCATGACCTATTTTAACACGTATTAAATGCACATCATTGTCGTAGTCTAAGTGCCATGCTGAGTGGCATAGGCGACCATGGTCTTTCAAACTTTAGGATCATAGAAACAGTGGATGACCTCATTGTTTGAGTTCTGGTTAAGCCAGTCTTTAAGGTTGTCTAGCTGCTTTCTTCGCTGTCGGCCTTTTACTCTTCTTCCATTAATCCTTCCGGTGGTGATTAGACTCTCCAACCCTTCTGCACGGATAACATATCCAAAGAACTCTATTTGTCGTCTTTTGATATTATTTAAGAGTTCTCTTGTTTTTCCGGCCTCATTCAGTACTTCATTAGTTCTCTTCTTCACCCAACTTACCCTTAGGACCCTTCTTAAGCACTACATTTCAAAGCTGTTGATTTTTTCTTCCTCTTTCCCAATGCTTCAAGATTCACATCCGTAATTCATTATTGATGGGTCATAACATTTTAGTACACAGATTCTTGTTTCAGGACTTAAGCTGACATCTTAGAATATTGCTTAATTCTGTAAAAACACTTCTGTCTTGTCCATTCCTTTTTCGGATTTCAGTAGGGCTTTGACTTTGGATGTTATTGTGCTTCCTGGATTGTTGAATTGATTGATGTGTTTTAACTTGCTTCTATTTACAGTGATGTTGCATACTGGAATGCCCCTTTTCTTTGGCATTACCATAGTATACATTTTTTTGCAGCTGAGTGTAAGCCCATATCTACCACTTAGCGTTACAACTGTTATGATTAACCTTTTGCAACTCTTTATTTGTTGCTATAAGTACGGTGTTGTCGGCATAGCAGATCTTATTGATGACTCTCCCTCCTACCTTTATACCGTCCATTCTTTCAATTCCCCAGAGAATGTATTCATTGTTTAGGAAGAAGCAGTCCGGTGAGAGAGCACAGCCTTGTCTAACTCATCTTTTGATCGCTTTCCAATCACGCATTCGTTCTCATATCTGACCATTGCTACCTGATTCCAGTAAAGTTCCTGATGAATTGTAGATCTTTCCCATTGATGTTGATGCCTTCCAGCATTTTCATGTGATGATTATGTTGGACTTTATCAAATACTTTAGTATAATCAATAAAACATGGGTAGGTGTCATTTTGCATTCCAACAGCCCTTTCTGCCAAGGTTTTTAAAAGATAGATTGCGTGTTCCTTTATCTTCTATACATGTAGATAGCCTGATGAATAAGTAGTGTTTCAAGTAACTGAGAAAATTTAGTAAGGGCAGAATGTTCTTCCTTCCAGTCAGTGAATTCATGATCATGAGACATGAACTTATTTTTCATATTTGTTCTAGAGGTGTGGAACACAGAAAGAAAGGCTTGCATATATGTGTGTGTATATGTAATCCTGAGAACACATGGGATCTTTTATGTCCACCTGAACGGGCAGATGGAATCAGTTTAATGTAAGCAATGCTGCGTTTATTGCCCATCATTAGAAGATGGTAGTGGGCTTTCTCCTCAAACTGCTGTTATACCACAATGATATATAGGCAATTCCTGTATTTTGACCCAATTACAGTGAAGGAATAGCCCTGTATATCCAAGAGACGATGGTGTATGACTTGCAAGGGAACTTTGAAGTAATGATGTTCTTACAATATTCTTGTTATTTTCTGTCCTGTGATAGAGATCCTGTGGCTAGTAGGTGCTGCAGTGCATTCTGCAGGCAATACATACTGTAGCTGCAGTATGTTGATGGTGGAGGGGGTAGAATCCAGTAGAGGAGGTGTCAATAGATTGAACTTTTCTACCCTGGATATGTTGAGCTTCTTCAACATTGTTGCAGCAGCTGCAGCTATCTAGGTAAATGGTGAGTATACCATCACAAATCTGACATGAACCTTGTAAACGGTGGAGACTTTGAGAGGTCAGGAGATGAGCCATTCATTACAGAGTGCATGGCCACTCTTCTGTTATTGGAGCCATGTGTTGACATGGCTGTTCAAGTTAAGCTTCTCGTCAACACTAATTCCCAGAATGTTGATGATGCTCCTATTAAAGATCAGGAGGAAAGAATTGCACTTTTTCTTGTTTGAGATGGTCGATACCTGACATGTATGTATGTGGCATGAAAGTGACTGGCCACTTGTTAGCCCAAGCCGCAATATTGCAAATCTTGATATAGCTCCCATTATCAGATGAGCTATGAATTTAGCTGAACACTATGGAGTTGTCAGTGAACGGCCTCAATCTTTGTTTTGTGATGGTGTTATGATCCCTGTAGGGACTGATAACTTTCAAAAAGAGATGAATCTCCCAAATGACCAATGGAAATAACCAAGGGAAAAGATTTAAAATTTTAAGACTTTTAATATAACAGACAAACCAAAATCAACAATGCACCGAACTAAAGAAAAGGTATTTTTGCGTTAAGTAATTAATGCAATCCAGGTATGTCTTACAACTCATTTCGTTATGTATCACAGATGTGTAGCATTACAAGAACAAGTCCTATGTTGCTCCCGGATCTCCAGCAGGCTCATTTCTCCCTGCTGCGCTAGGTTGCAACTTCTGCGTAAGCCATTCCATATGAACAAACAAAATAGCAGCAGAAGTAGGCCGTTTGGCCTCTCAAGCCTGATCCCATTCAATAAGATCATGGCTGATCTGATCCCACTCAGTCTGAGATCTCCTAGATCTGACTTCCACCGGCAAGGCCCACTTCTGTGACTCCTTGTTCCTAAAATCTCCAAAAGTCCTGTCTATTCTGTTCCTTTCCTTTTGAACAGAAAACACATTCTTACAAGTATTCTGTTCTATCCTGATTCTCCACAGTAGTCGCGGCTTTATTCCTCCACAAAGCAGTAGCTGCCTTGTCTTTCTTTGCCTGTGTCTCAGAAAAGCAGCTGTGCCTTTACTGTGAATCACTGTGGAAAGATTTGAAAACTGTCGTTTGACTTCAATAGGCTTCTGTTTGAGTTTCACCCCCATGGCAACCAGACCTGTCTCCTAGCTCCAATTTTACCTTAAGTTAATGGAGAGATTTTAAAACATTACGTGAAACATAAATTCCAGCATTTGTAACAATAGAGGAAAAATCACTGAAGCAACTGAAGATGATTGGGCTGAGAACATTGCCCTGAGGAACTCTTACTGACATTGTACTGGGACTGTGATAATTGGCCTCCAAAAACTATGACAAGCTTACTTGTTTGGGGTTTGATTCCAGCCACTGATAAATTTTCTCTTGACCCCCACTGACTTTAGTTTTGCTAGGGTTCCTTGGTGACATAACTGGTCTAATGTTGCCCTGATGTCAAAAGCTTGATTAAGATATGTGGAAATTGGAGATCAGTTGGGACGCTGGAGAGGCAGAAACAAGCACATGAGGCAACAATATTCCATGAGAGGTCTTAATAGCTGATTGACCAAAACAATGGAGGCACTGAAGCTAATTGATAGACTTGCTGTAAGATCTCATTAACCATCTAGGATGGTCTTAATTTCCCCTCATGGTCTTTGGAAATACCAGGTAGGAAACTACAGGTTAAGCTAACAATAGTCAAACAGGATGACTATTGTCTGTTGACTGAGATGGTCCAGGGGATGGGATACATGTAATTGACTTTTCATGGGACAAAAATACAGTCTGCAGCTTCCCTGAAGATTCCATTCCTTTGCTTTAAAAGCAGAGCAAAGCATAGGTTCAAAACTAGGAGTCACACCAATGGAGTGTGCATTAAAGGGAAAGGAGGAAGCGGAAGCTTGATGGGCACCTGGTGAACAAGGCACTGAGCCTAACCCAGAATAGGAGCAGGTAATATCAATTCTTTCCCTATTCGTACTGCTTAAATATTTAGATGGATTAATCTTTTACTGGTCGACAAAAACATAGTCACTATAACCCATATTGATGTCAGTCTTCACCATGCGACCTTTCCTCCACATCTGGCATTTAGCTCATTGGTCAACCTGTGTTGAGTTCTGGAGCTGAATGAGCACTGACTATTGATGAGGACCTACATGCAATGCAAGTCAGGGTTTGTTGGAAAACTTCTGTACTATGGACTATTTTGTCAAGGTTGGTCTTGTGACGAAGGATCACTATCAATTTGGAGTGTCTGAACATGAAGGATTAGGCCACTCAGTCACTTACGACACTCAGGCACAAGAAAGTGGATATGTGTCCGGGGTCTCCAAATCGAACATTATGTTTTATATGGCTCGAAGGGGGATATTCAAAGCATTAATTGGTGGATGCAAGTGGCATTTATTACAACTGTTGATTCATGTTTGTCTTGCTATGTCAACTGTAGGGGTTTCTCTTTTCTCTCAGAGACCCTCCCCACACTCAAGTTCGTGACACCAGATTCAAAAGTGTATGGCTTGAACAGAATGACCAGCGAGACAAGTTTCTTCTGATAATTCACAATTGCTTTATTGAATCACACACAGACCCACAGTACAAAACCCAAAATTTAAAACAACCTATTCCCAGTTCCCAACACAAAGTCACCATGACTCAGTTAAAACTAATAAAAACGCAGGCAAAACACCACATCCTGTCCTGAAACCTTAAGAAAAAACCCTCAGACCAATATCACCAAGATATGGCTGAAACAAGTTACAAGGTACCCACAAAAAAAAACAAGTTTTCGCCCCAAACCTTCACAAAACTCTCAGACCAATATCACTACGATTTGGCTGAAACTTACAATACCCAACATGGCTGGTCTGTCCAGTGTTGACTGTAGGCCAGAGTCAAGGTGACCAGACTCTACACTTCTTCCGACTGCAGTCCAAAACCTTCAGGCCAGTGTCACCACAATATGGCTGAGAACACTTATAATTCCCAACACAGCTGGTCATTCTGGTGTTGACTGTAGGCCTGAGTTTTTTTGAAAAATATACTTCATTCATAAAATATCTGAAAGAACATTACAAAACATTTCTAAATCGCCATCACGAAAGGTGCAATCAGATTCAACTTTTACACATGGATCACGAGGTGCTTCAATACAATCAATGAATATTACTGTAATTTCAATATGGTCATTACAGACAGTCAGACAATGCAATGGTATTGGAGTTATCAACATACATCGTGTTGCACTCTGAGCTGCTTCAATACAATTATAATACAATTAGTATTCACTAAATACATTTATTGTGAGCCATACAGCCCGAGAGGTCTATACCTTTTCCAGCCCCTCGGTGCACTATGGCAGAAAGGTCTTAGACAGCGACCTTTCCCCATTGGGCCTTTGCGGCAGCTGCCCCAAGCTTTAGTGCATCCCTCAACATGTAGTCCTGGACCTTGGAATGTGCCAGTCTGCAACACTCAGTCGGGGACAACTCTTTGCACTGGAAGACCAACAAGTTTCGGGCAGACCAAAGAGCGTCTTTCACCGAGTTTATGATCCTCCAGCTGCAGTTGATGTTTGTCTCGGTGTGTGTCCCTGGGAACAGCGTGCAGAGCACAGAGTCCTGTGTCACAGCACTGCTCAGGATGAACCTCGACCGAAAGCACTGCATCTTTCTCCAGACCTTCTTTGCAAAGGCACATTCCACAAGGAGGTGAACAATGGTCTCTTCCCCACCACAGCCACCTCGAGGGCAACGTGCAGAGGGGGTGAGACTCCTGGTGTGTTGGAAGGATCTGATGGGGAGGGCCTTTCTCACCACCAGCCAAGGTACATCTTGGTGCTTGAGTCAAGGTGACCAAACTCGATCCTTCTTCCAACTGCAGCCCAGATGCTCAGATCTGCTTTGCTCTTATAATAATTTATATGTAATTTACAATAACATGTCAAAACATATTTCCTGTTGTTCCAATGTCCATTTAGTTGAATCCAAGCAAAGCCCAGACAAATGTTATCAGCTCCTGTTGGTTGAAACAATACAGGGTTTTCCATGGAAGATGTATCCAGATGAATATTATCAGCAATGAGCAATTCCCCTGCTGTTTGAGGTGGCACAGTAACAGCACCTGGCTTCAAAGTTAATGAGGGTTTGAATGACCCTATTCCAGTACTATTATCTGTGGTGGTTGAATAATTCCTTGAGTGTATTGTATTGATGAGGTGTCCTTTGTGCCATTGTATTGGGTAATCAGACTTCTTGATTGCATTAGTCAATGTCCAAAATCTTTTGATGAGTCACTGTGTTTTCACTAAATGTCCGAATTAACCCCTTGCTGCCCAGCGCTGTGCTGCTGACTGCAGCTTTTCTTTTTGTAATTTATAGTTCCAATCATGAGGTCAAAACATGTCCATGGGTTTGAAATTATGTTCCATACATTTCCCAGTTGGAGGGGATTTCGATCTTACACAACTTCAGCCTGGATACATTCCTTTGTGACCGTACTGAGATTAGTTTACTGCACTTTAGTTTATCATCAAGGATAGCAAAGTCAAAGTGCACATAAGATATGTGCATAAGGTATGTGTATATTGTTGTATAAGATAGGTGTCCAAGTAGTTCTTTTGTGATTCAGAACCCAGAGGCATGCAACAGAAGAGTTTCCCTTGGCCCATGTATGAAAGCCAGGATTTCAAAATTGAGACTGATAAATTTTTGTTAGACAAGGATATTAAGAATTATGGAACCAAGGCAGATAAATTGAGTTAAGATACAGATCAGCCAAAATTTAATTGATTGGCGAACAGGCTCAAGGGTGGATTTATGGCAAAAGGGGAAGCACCATTACCATCAAGCCAGGGGATCAACCCTGGTTCAATGAAGAGTGCAGGAGGGCAGGCCAGGAACAGCACCAGGCATACCTAAAAAATGAGGTGTCAACCTGGTGAAGCTATAACACAGGACTATTTGCATGCCAAACAGCATAAGCAGCAAGTGATAGACAGAGCTAAGCAATCCCACAACCAATGGATCACATCTAAGCTCTGCAGTCCTGCCACATCCAGTTGTGACTGGTGGTGGACAATTAAGCAACTCACTGGAGGAGGAGGCTCCACAAATATCCCCATCCTCAATGGTGGAGGAGCCCAGCACAGCAGTGCAAAAGATAAGGCTGAAGCATTCGCACCTTGCTTCAGCCAGAAGTGCCGAGTGGATGATCCATCTCGGCGTTCTCTGGAGGTCCCCAGCATCACAGATGCCAGTCTTCAGCCAATTCGATTCACTCCACATGATATCAAGAAACGGCTGAAGGCACTGGATACTGCAAAGGCATTGGGCCCTGACAATATTCTAGCAATAGTACTGAAGACTTGTGCTCCAGAACTTGCCGCGTCCCAAGCCAAGCTGTTCCAGCACAGCTACAACACTGGCATCTACCCGGCAATGTGGAAAATTGCCCAGGTACGTCTTGTACATAAAAAGCAGGACAAATCCAACCCGGCCAAGTACCGTCCCATCAGTCTACTCTCGGTCATCAGTAAAGTGATGTAAGGGGTCATCAACAGTGCAATCAAGTGCCACTTGCTTAGCAATAACCTGCTCATTGATGCCCAGTTTGGGTTTTGTCAGGGCCACTCAGCTCCTGACCTCATTACAGCCTTGGTTCAAACATGGACATAAAAGCTGAACTCCCGAGGTGAGGTGAAAGTGACTGTCCTTGACATCAAGGCAGCATTTTACCGAGTGTGGCATCAAAGAGCCCTAGCAAAACTGGAGTCAATGGGAATCAAGGGGAAAACTCTCCATTGGTTGGAATCATAACTAGCACAAAGGAAGATGGTTCTGATTGTTGGAGGTCAGTCATCTCAGCTCCAGGGCATCACTGCAAGAGTTCCAGAGGGTAGTGTCCTAGGTCCAAATATCTTCAGCTGCTTCATCAATAACCTTCCTTGCATCATAAGGTCAGAAGTGGGGATGTTTGCTGATGATTGCACAATGTTCAACACCATTTCCAACTCCTCATATACTGAAGCAGTCCATGTCCAAATGCAGCAAGACCTGGACAATATCCAGGTTTGGGTTGACAAGTGGCAAGTAACATTTGCGCCACCCAAATGTCAGGCAATGACCATCTCCCAACAAGAGAGAATCCAACCTTCGGTCCTTGATATTCAATGGCATTACCATCACTGAATCCCCAACTATCAACATCCTGGGGGTTACCATTGACCAGAAACTGAACTGGACTAGCCATATAAATACTGTGGCTACAAGAGCAGGTCAGAGGCTAGGAATCGTGCAACGAGTAACTCACCTCCTGACCGCTCAAAATCTGTCCACCATCTACAAGGCAAAAGTCAGTAGTGTGATGGAATACTCTCCACTTGCCTGGATGAGTGCAGCTCCCACAACACTGAAGAAGCTGGGCACCGTCCAGGACAAAGGTGTCCGCTTGATTGGCACCACATCCATATACATTCACTCCCTCCACTACCGACGGACAGTAGAGCAGTGTGTACCATCTACAAGATGCACTGCAATAATTCACCAAGGCTCGTTAGACAGCACCTTCCAAACCCACAACCACTACCACCTAGAAGGACAAGGGCAGCAGATAGATGGGAACACCACCACCTCGAGGTTGCGCTCCAAGTAACTCACCATCCTGACTTGGAAATATATCGCCGTTCCTTCACTGTCGCTGGGTCAAAATGCTGGAACTCCCTTCCTAACAGTACTGTGGGTGTACCTACACCACATGGACTGCAGCGGTTCAAGAAGGCAGCTCACCACCACCTTCTCAAGGGTAATTAGGGATGGGCAATAAATGCTGGCACAGCCAGCGAAGCCCACATCCTGTGAATGAATAAAAAAAAAAAATCTGCAAGCATGAAAAGATCTCAAATACATATTCTGACAACAGAACCTTAGAAAAGGTTCGGCACAGAAAGAGGCCATTCAGCCCATCATGTCTGCGCCAGCTGGAAAAAAAAAAACTAGCAGCCCATTCTCATCCCACCTTCCAGCACCCAGAACATAGCCTTGCAGGTTGCAGCACTTAATGTGCAGCTCCAGGTGCCTTTTAAGTGAGTTGAGGGTTTCTGCCTCCACCACCAAACCAGGCAGCAAATTCCAAACACCCACCATCCTCATGTCCTCTCTAATCCTTCTACCAGTCGCCTTAAATCTTTGCTCCCTGGTATTTGACCTCTTAGCTAGAGGAAACAGGGCACCCCTGTCTACTCCAGCTAGGCCCCTCATAATCTTGTACATCTCGTTCAGGTCACCCCTCAGCCTCTTCAGTTCCAAGGAAAACAACCACAGCCTATCGAATCTTTTCTCATAGCTGCAATTTTGAAGTCCTGGCAACAGTCTTGTAAATCTCTTTTGTACCCTCTCCAGAACAATTATGTCCTTTCTGTAATGTGGCGACCAGAACTGTACACAAAATTCCAGCTGTGGCCTAACCAGCATTTTATACAGTTCTATCATTACATCCCTGCATTTGTATTCTATACCTTGTCCAGTAAAGGAAAGCATTCCATATGCTTACTTTACCACCTCATCCACCTGTCCTGCCACTTTCAGGGACCTGTGGACATGCACCAATGCCTCTCACTTCCCCTACCCCTCCCAATATCCTCCCATTTATTATATATTCCCTTGCTTTATTTTGCCCTCCCCACATGCAATACCTCATACTTCATTAGATTGAATTCTATTTGCCACTTTTCCACCCACTCACCAAGCCATTGATATAATTCTGGAGACATCAGCTATCCTTTTCACTGTCAACTACACGGCCAATTTTTGCGTCATCTGCAAATTTCCCAATCATGGCAGCAGCATTTAAGTCCAAATCATCAATATATACAACAAACAGCAAGGAACCCAACACTGAGCCCTGTGGAATGCCACTGGAAACCATTTTCCATTCACAAAAACATCCTTCAACCATTACCCTTTGTTTCCTGTTGCTGAGCCAATTACGCAGCAACCATAGGAGCTGGCCCAGGGAGGGTGCTCTATTACCAAAGCCCCTCAAAGATTTAGCAGCTAGTGAGGAATTACCCTGGTATGGTGGCTTGAACTTAAACGTCCAGAATATCAAGGTGACTAGTATGGCAAAAGCTGCTCTTTGTAGTTCTTTCCATGATGCTAAATTCAATAATTGATAAACAAACTCCAAGACTTGGATGGTGGCTACCAGATGGTGTAGCTTAATTTAAGATTATGCTCTCACATCCAGGGCATGATGCCATCCTGACTGGGTTACAGACAGATATGCAGCTATTGTTGAAGCTTTGCATCTATAACTGGTAAACAATCGATATAGTGTGCACCCAAGCAGTAATGAGAAAGATGTGCTTACACTTATTATGGTGAGTTGTCCTGCTCATCAGAACATTATAATTATTTCCTTGTACCTGCTCAAATGTGTGATTCTTAATTGTCTAAAGATGAACCATCTGGGCATGATAGTTTGTCTAGATAAGCAAGGCCTCTCTGGGATCGAGATGGCCCCGAGATGTCATATTGGAATTGGTGATCAGCACCAAGTCAATGTAGTATGGCAGACTTGGTAATTCAATTCCAGGCAAGGCCACATATTATCCATGATATTGATGATTGAACAGCTAGCCAGGCTGCCTACAGTGGTAGACATGTTCCCAGAACCTTGTTGTAGTTCTGTAAACTCAGGAAGAGCTTCTGAGTCTTGTACGGTTGAACATTAAGTGTTTATTGATAACACATAAATATGTACATATGTACAGTCACCCCAATCCAATGAAGAGTTTGGGAAACTTGTTTTTAAATTTGGAACCAGATCCTTTCTGGTTGACCTCATCAATTTCTGAAAGAGGTTGAGGTCGACACGGGCCTTTCTGCTTAAAAGGGAAAATTCTTGATTGTGGTCTACAAATAATGTCTCCCGTATTTGTTTATCTCTGTATTGGAGTGTCAGGTGCAATGTACCTTTAAACTGAGAGCTTGATACCACCTGCTCCATATGGCTATGTTGTGGGTGGCATCAGGTGTTGTGTCACCAGCAATGGTTCCTTGTCCGAGAAGACCATAACACTGGCTCCCACTTACCAAGGTGTCCGCATTCCAAAAAGAGAATCCAGGGTCCTTGACCTCAACCAATAAGCACAGTTGGATCTTTTCCTGGTGTGGTATCTCAATCTCATGGATTGCTTTGGGATCCTCCGCCTGTCTGGATGTCTTAGCTTTCCGAAGTTTCCCAGACGGTTATGGTTGAAACACTGCACTGAGATTGTTGGACATTGCTCTCGCCTGTGAGGTCATTTGGCTCCACAGTGCTGACATGGTCACCCACTCTCTTGTGATCAGTTTGGGTATTGCCTTCCTTAGTCTGGAGCCTCTCTGCTCCTTTGTTGTTTTAATAGCCGGACAGTTGGGGTTGCTCTGTACCATGACTTACATTCGCCATGTAAAATGGATCGATGCTGTTGGCAGATTTCAGACTGTCTATTTGGATGGCATTTTCTAGAATCAGATCTTCCTTGGCCTGTAGTCTGCAAGGACATTGTCAGCGACTCTAACAACAATTCTATCTGTAATGAGTTCTGATTTAAGGTCACCATAGTCACAGTCTTCAGCTAATCTGTATAATTTGTTTATAAGAGTCAATTGGTTCTCCAGGCTGTTGGACACGTTTGTTGAATTTCGCTCTCCCTAAAATTTTGTTCCTTCTTAGATTAAAATAAGTATCGAATTATTTTAGAACTTCATAAAATTTATCTGAGCATTTGTTTATTCCTTTCCTCGCAGCAATATCATCAGCTATTGGACTTACTGAGTAGTGTATTCACTTGTTCAGGTTCCGCCTTTTTATCTAATCCTGAAGCTATCATGTATCTTAACAATCTTCTCCACCAAGGTCCCCAATTTTGTGTTTGGTCTGGCTCTTGGATCAGTTGAAATTGGTCTCGTAATGGTGATTTGTTGTCCATAAAAACAAAAAACTACTGCGGATGCTGGAAATCCAAAACAAAAACAGAATTACCTGGAAAAACTCAGCAGGTCTGGCAGCATCGGTGGAGAAGAAAAGAGTTGACGTTTCGAGTCCTCATGACCCTTCAACAGAACTGAGTAATATTAGGAGAGGGGTGAAATATAAGCTGGTTTAAGGTGGGGCGGGGGGGGTGGGGGGAGAGAAGTTGGGGGGCGGGTGGTGGTTGTAGGAACAAGCAAGCAGTGATAGGAGCAGATAATCAAAAGATGTCACAGACAAAGGAACAAAGAGGTGTTGAAGGTGGTGATATCTAAGAGGATGTGCTAATTAAGAATGGATGGCAGGACACTCAAGGTACAGCTCTAGTCGGGGTAGGGTGGAAAGACTGACAGGGCATTACAGGTATAGATTTAAAAATAATGGAAATAGGTGGGAAAAGAAAAATCTATGTAAATTATTGGAAAAAACAAATTACTTTCCAATAATTTATATAGATTTTTGCCAACTCCAGCATGATGCCACCACCAAACACATCTTTCATTCACCAGCCTCCCCCCCACCCCCCCACCCCCCACCCCTCCCACCCAGTTGGCATTCCATAGGGACCGTTCCCTCCAGGACACCCTGGTCTACTCCTCCATCATCCACAACATCTCATCCCCCTCCCACGGTGCCTTCCCATGCAATCAGAAGGTGCAACACCTGCCCCTTTACCTCCTCCCTCCTCACTGTCCAAGGGCCCAAACACTTCCTTCAAGTGAAGCAGCGCTTTACTTGCACATCCTTCAATTTGGTCTACTGCATTCGCTGCTCCAAATACGGTCTCCTCTACATTGGGGAGACCAAACGTAGGCTGGGTGACTGCTTTGCAGAACACCTTTGGTCTGTCCACAAGCATGACCCAGACCTTCCTGTCCCTTGCCATTTCAACACCCCATCCTGCTCTCATGCCTATATGTCTGTCCTTGGCCTGCTGCAATGTTCCAGTGAAGCCTAACGCAAACTGGAGGAACAGCACCTCATCTTCCAATTAGGCACGTTACAGCCTTCTGGACTTTACATCAAGTTCAACAACTTCAGACCATGAATACTCTCCTACATCCTCACCCCCTTTATAATCCCCTTTTTTCAATATTCATTTTCGTTTTTTTAATTTTTTCATTTTTAAATTATTTTTATCCACTTATTTTTATTTATTTTCATTTTTATTCATTGTTTTATCCTCACCTTTTATCCTTTCTTCAGTCTTTCTTCCCACCACTGACCCCTTCCCCCACCCAACCCCCACAAGGACGATCTGTCACTTATTCATATTGTTCTTTCCAGAGTGCTTACCCTTATCCTGCTATTATCGCATTCTGCTTTCTGACCTTAATGCCATCATCAGCACCACCTTTAGTCAGTACCACTATCATTAACACCCCTTTGTCCATGACATCTCTGGTAATCTCTCCTTTGCCTCCACCTAGCACTGGCCTTCTATCCAGCTTCACCTGCTCCATCCCCCTTAAGCAGTATAAATTTCATCACATTTTTAGTTCGTTTTAGCTCTGAAGAAGAGTCATACGGACTCAAAAAGTTAACTCTTTTTTTCTCTCCACAGATACTGTTAGACCTACTGAGTTTTTCCAGCATTTTCTGTTTTTGTTTCAGATTTCCAGCATCTGCAGTATTTTGTATTAATTTGATTACTAGGGAAGTGCTCCTGATCTGGAATAGCCCCATAACGGGTTAGGGTTATAATCCGCTTCACCACAAATATCCCCACCCTCAATGATTCAGGGGCCCAGCACTTCAGTGCCAAAGACAAGGCTGAAGCATTTGCAACTATCTTCAGACAGAAGTGCCAAGTGGATGATCCATATTGGCCTCCTCCTGAGGTCACCAGCATCACAGATGCCAATCTTCAGCCAATTTGATTTGCTCCACATGACATCAAGAAATGGCTGAAGGCACGATATACTACAAAGGATATGGGCCCTGACAACATCCAATAGTAAAAATACAAAAGATTTGTGCTCCAGAATTAACCGTACGCCCTTGCCAAGCTGTTCCAGTACAGCTACAACACTAGCATCTAGCCAACAATGTGGAAAATTGCCCAGATATGACCTGTCCACAAAAAGCACGACAAATCTAACCCGGCCAATTACCACCCGTCAGCCTCCTTTTGATCATCAGAAAAATGATGGAAGTGTCATCAACGGTGCTATCAAGTGGCAGTTAAATAGCAACAATCTGCTCATTGATGCTCAGTTTAGGTGTTGCCAGGGCCACTCAGCTCCAGACCTCATTCCAACCTTCGTCCAAACATGGAAAAAAGAGCTGAACTCCAGATGTGGGTAAGAGTGACCACCCTTGACTTCAAGGAAGCATTTGACCAAGGTTGGCATCAAGGAACTTGAGCTAAATTGAAGTCAAATGGAATCAGGGGAAACTCTCCACTAGTTGGAGTTATACCAAGCACAGAAGAAGATGGATGTGGCTGTTGGAGGTCAATCATCTCAGCCCCAGGTCATTGTTGCAGAAGTTCCTCAGGGTAGTGTCTAGGCCCAATCTTCTTCAGCTGATCTTACCTTCATCATAAGGCCAAAAGTGGGATGTTCGCTGATGATTTCATGATGTTCAGCACTATTCCCAACTCCTCAGATACTGAAGCAACCCATGTCCATATGCAGCAAAGACCTGGATAACATTCAGGTTTGGACTGATAAGTGGCAAATAACATTCACATCACACAAATGCCAGGCAATGGCCATCTCCAACAAAAGAGAAACTAACCATCTCTCCTTGACATTCAATGACATTACCTTGGCTAAAACCCTCACTTTAAACATCCTGGGGGGTGTTACCATTGATCAACTGAACTAGGCCAGCCATGTAAATTCTGTGACTACAAGTACAGGTCAGAGACTGGGAATTCTGAGGCGAATAACTCACCTCCTGACTCCCCAAAGCCTGTTCACCATGACCAAGGCAGAAGTCAGGAGTGTGATGGAATACTCCAATTGCCTGGCTCCAACAACACTCAAGAAGCTCGAGACCATCCAGGACAAGGCAGTCCATTTGATTGGACTCCTTTCACTAAATTATATATACACTCCCTCCACCACCAGTGCACAGTGGCAGCAGGGTGTACTAAACATAAGATTCACTTCAGCAACTCACCAATGCTCCTTTGATAGCGCCTTCCAAATCCGTGACCTCTACCACCTAGAAGGGCAAGGGCAGCAGACGCCTGGGAACACCACCACCTGCAAGTTCCCACCATCCTGACTTGGAACTATATCACCGTTCCTTCACTGTCGATGGGTCAAAATCCTGGAACTCCCTTCCTAACAGTAGTGTGGGCGCACCTACAGCACATGGACTGCAGTGGTTCAAGACACAGCTCACCACCCACCTTCTCAAGGGCAGTTAGGGATGGGCAACAAACGTTGGCCTCGCTAGCGATGCCCACATCCCATGAAAGAATAAAAATATCTCAGCAGCTTGGCTTAGACACACGACAATGGGTTTCTACACATATGAGACATTGAGGTGATCAAGATAATTTTCTAAAAAGAACAATAAATGGACAGATGAGCAGTAATCTCGATTGATCCTACTATTTTGGGCAAGGGGTATATGAGGTAGAGCCATGTTATGCAGTTGGTATTGACCTGGGACTTGCTGCCGTGGGCGGTGGAAGCGGCAACGATTCATGATTTCAAAAAGAAATGGCACTTGAGGGAAATAAACTTGCAGGGCTATGGGGATAAGGCAGGGGAATGGAGCTGACATCAGAAGTTCAAACTTCCCGGGGCAATTTCCCACAGCGGTCAGCGAGCCCACTCGTCCGCGAGGTCCCAACGCGCAACTTGCGTCGTACGTCCAGCCTCCGGCGATCCGGATCGCAGGTTCCTTACTGCAGATTCCATGCTCTCGGGGTTTTTGACAGTTGGACTGCCAATTTTTGCCGTTTGTGGCCATGGAGTTGGTGGTGTCGCTGTAGCGGGTGCTGTCCGATTCTGCGGCACTAGAGCTCCCCTCTTGTCCCTTCCTGCGGTTTGAGGGCCTTTGATAAACGGGGGGTGGGGGGGGTGGGGGAAGGCGCCGATGCGCGCGCAGCTCAACTGTTTTCCTTCCTGAAGCACGTGACGGACCGGACGTCACCAGCAGCAGCGACAACATGGCGGTGGCGGCTAAGGTAGAGTATTTGTGTTTTGCTGGTTTCCATGTAGCTCCCACTCCCTTTTTAATTAAACCGCTTCATTGCTTTGTAACCGGCCGCTCTCCGTCTCCAGCATTTTGGTCGATTTTTTTGGAGAAGTAACTACACTTTCGATTAGTGAGTGAGGAGGGGATTTTTCTTTTAGAGAAAATGTATTTCGACTTTAAAGAGCGAGAGGAGAATGCCATCGGAGGCTGGGCAGTGTTGACAACTTGTCATTGGGGAGATGCCACGATTGCAGCACCTGCTGGCGCTGCCGTCTGCTTAAGACTGGCACTCAGTTGTGCCACTCACTCCCCTTGTTCTCAGTGCTTTCCCCTGCAAGCAGATTGGGAACTGTTTGCCAGACTGATAGAGGAATGGAGCCGGAGGATTTTCATTTCAGAGGAATTTACAACTGTGCTAGTGATCATTAACTTTATACAATGTCATTTTGGCAACTCTAGTCATGCAATATCAGGGATATAACCCACACGTTAGTATTTTCATGAGAGAAAGGATACGTTAATTGGGTAAGACGAAGTAGGGTGGGAGGAGACAATTGTAGAGCATAAACATTGACATTGACTAGTCGGTCTGAAAAATCTGTTTTTATGCTGTAGTATCTGTAATACATATTACGAATAGTTTATGCACTTAGCATTCAGATGTAATTTTGTGAAAAGAAAATGTCAGTTAGTATTAACTAAAGTAAGTCTACATATTTATCGTGGATTAGTAGGAAATTAATGTTAGAACTTTATTTTTTCCCATATGTTCACTATAAGTGGCCTCAATTTTAAAATCTTATCCTTGTCTCCAAATCCCAGCTTGAGCTTCTCCTGCTTTACAATATTTTTGAGATTTCTGTGCTCTTCCAATTCTGGCCTCTTGCACATTTCTTCTTTTTACTGTTCCACCATTGGTGGGAGTGTATTCAATTGCCGCAGCCCTGACTGCTGGAATTCCATCCCCGAAGCCCCTCTGCCTCTCTTACTCATTCCTCCTTGAAGACATTTCTTAACATTTCCCTCTTTTGACCAAGCTTTTGCTATCTGTCTTCACATCTCCTTGTGTGGCTTGTTTGCTAACACTCCTGTGAAGCATCTTGGGAGATTTCACATGTTGAAAAGACAAAAATACCACAGGCCTTGTAGAAGGTTGGGTATACAATCAGCTGTTTCATTTGTTATTATTAAAAATTCCTACATTGATTATGTATGTACTTTAGAAATATAAAACTCTGAGAGGAACTAAAGAACATGAGATTGCTCACTGTAAATTGTTAAGCTAAAGTGAATATTTGATTATTACTATATGAATTGCAGTTTGGCTGAAAGTTGTGTAATTGTTGGATGAATTGTCAACTACTACTGGAAGCAAATTGCATAATGAATGGATAGACCGTACACAACATGAAAATAACACAGAAAACCTGAGATTGGATGCGGCAAAAATTGTGATGGATGGTCATCCTAGCAGGTTGACATAGCACTGAAAAGTGAGGGAAAAATTGTTGAATTACATTAATACAGAGTTATTGAATGGATTATAACCTAACAAAAAAGCCCCACATATTGAATAGCTTACAATTAATGAAACAGAGCTAGAAAATCCTGGACAGGAATGAGATCTGCTTTACCGTGAATAGGTTGAAAGCAGAGGAATGGCCAAGATATTCAAATGGCAAACTTTCCAGAAAGGCCAAGTTAGTAAAATAAGGGTTTGAAAATCAGCAACAACTTCTCACAAGATCACAGCAGCAAAGGAGAATTCCTATAACTGATTTTGTTATTTAAATGGCAGTTACAGGAAATTGTTTGGAAAATTTTGAGAAGTGCATAGACCTGTACAGTACATAGTTACATCAGCAAATATGTGATTGACTTGAACATTGTGAAACAGGAAACAATGATTTCTTTTTTGTGAAGTGACCTGCAGTCATGGAACTATGGTACAGTTGTACCAGACTGTTTTTAACACTCTCTGACTTATACAGTTACATCGTGATGATCCAAACCGTGACCTGCAGGCCACAATCAGCCCTGGGATTTGACAATCTGGCCTGTGAAGACCACTTTAATTTGAGCTTACTGACCTAGACTTTTCTGCTCATTTCATTGCAAATAGATAGACAATTTTGCATGTAGTTCATGTTAACTGGTTTGTAATGTCTCCATTTGTGGACATGGAGGTTTGTAAATGATTGCTTTTGCACTATTGCCCAATTGGTGGATAAATCCTGGATGAGAATGTTAAATTTGTTAACTTTAGATATATGCGTATTATTGGGAATTTATGTATGTTGCTTGACAGTCCATGGAAGCTGAAAAGACAACAAGCTTGATCTCCCCTGAATTCAGTTGCCTTTGCCACTTCCCTCCCTTTCCCTAGTCCACCACCCCAAACTTCTCTGAAGGTTCTCTTCCCCAACCCTCACCCTCTGATTTGAATCCTTGTCTAGTTTCTCTCCTATCTCCTCTTGTGCCCTCTCTGAGCTCATCTTGTCCATGTGACCAATGTTGCTTTTAAAATGTATTTAATTGCAGGCAGCTCTTTCATTGCAGTTCCGCTAAAGTTTTCGGACAACCATGCACCTTTGGTACTTATGGAACAAGGCCTGTGTGGTAACTTCTGGTTGCTGAGTGGTCAAGCACCTGCGTAGCTTAGCGGAAACTTTGCATGACAGCCATGTCCTGTTGCCTCAGACCCTGTTTCCATTAATCTGCTGACCACACACCTTCACTTTCTGGCACCAATCTCAGCTGATATGAACATTTCTCTCTCTTCGCTTACTGCTCCCTCTCTTTCACCCCACTCCTCAAAAAATCAACCCTTGACTCCTCTGTCCTTGCAAACTACTGCCTCATCTCTAACCTCCCTTTCTTCTCCATAGCCCTTCAACATGTTACCTCCCAAATCCATTCCCATCTTTCCCGGAACTCCATGTTTGAATCACCTCAATCAGGTTTCTGTCCCGTCACAGCCCTGAAACAGCTCTTATCAAAGCCTCAAAGACATCCTAAGTGACTGTGACAAAGGTAAATTGTCCGGTTGATCACACCATCTTTGTCCAATGTCTCTTCAGGCCATCCAGCTGGGTGAGACTGCACTTGACTGATCCTATTCATATACTTGCAGTGATCTCCCTTCCTGTTCCCACACCAATTCCACTGGTGTTTCCTAAAGGTCTGTCCTGGGTTCCCTCCTATTTCACATCTACATGCTGCCCCTCAGTGATGTCATTTGAAAACACAACATCAGGTTCCAAGCGTATGCTGACAACACTCAAACTCTACCTCACCATCAACTCTGTCAACTCCTTCAGTGTTGCAAATTTGCCTGACTGCTTGTCTGATATCCAGTATTGGGTGAGCAGAAGTATCCTCCAGTTAAATATTGGGCGGACTGAATTGTCTTCAGCCCCCACCACAAACTCTGCTCCTTCATCATCGACCCCCCTGTCAACTGTCAGGGGCTCAACCAATGTTTGCAACTTTGGTGTCACATTTGACCCCAAGATGAACTTCTAACCACCTATCCATGCCATCACTATGATCACCTAGTTCCACCTTTGTAGCAAACCTTGGCTCAGCTTGGCTGCTGCTGAAACCCTTTGTTACCTCTAGACTTTACTATTCTAATGCACTCCAGATACGCCTTCCACATGCTACCCTCCGCAGATTTCAGGTTATCCAAAATTTTGCTTCCCATGCCCTCACTTGTACCAAGTCCTGTTTACCCTTCACCCCTGTGTTCGCTGACCTGCATTGGCTCCATGTTGAGGAACACCATTTTAAAATTATCATACTTGTTTTCAAAACTCTCCATGGCCTCCACCCCCATGCATATCTTTGGAATCTCCTCCAGCCCCACAACCCTCTGAGATATCTACATTCTTCTAATTCTGGCATCTTGAGCATCACTGATTTTAATTGCTCCACCATTGATGGCCATGCCTTCAGTTGCCTGGGCCCTAAGCTCTGGAATTCCATGTCTTTCTTTCCTTTAGACACTCCTTAAAACCTATCTCTTTGACCTCATCTACACTAATTTCTCCTTATGGGATCAGTGTCAAATGTTGCTTGAGTGATCCTACGGGACACTATTTTGTTAAAGGTACTACTTTAATACGAGCTGTTGTTGAGTTACACCAATCTTTTGTTTCTTTTAGTGGAGAAAGGCATCGTTTACTGACTTTAGGTGGTAGAAATTGGGAATCTCTGTATTGTTATAGTTCAAATTGTGAAAAAGAGGAGCACTTTATTGCTGGGTTTCTTACAGTTTGAAAAATGAGCTCTCTCTTGACCTGATGCAAAGAAGGACCAAGCACTTAGCTTCTGGAGAACCATTGCTATACGTGCAAGATGTTGGGGGGAATAACATGCAAATTTCAGTTTTGCTCACAGGAATTATGAGTGTTGGAGGTGTAATATAATTGAAAGTAATATTTTGAAATGTTTTAAAATTCTTATGAGATTTGTATGTTTACTGTTTTGAAAGTGAACTGAATAGCATTGTGACTAATCAATATGGAGTTAAGTTTTCTTATTTGAGGTTTAGTTGATGAGTACTGTGTTGGAAAGACTCAGTAATTTGCTTTTAGTATTTGACTATTTTAATCCAGTTGTATAATGATGTTACATTAGTCAAACAGTACATTGATGTAATACTGTGCATCGGGGGGGAAATCATGCTAGTTATTTGGTTATCAGCATGCGTAATAAGTTTCACATGAACCAAATAAATGAGCATTTACAACTTGCATATATGTAATACTCTTTCGAGTTATCAACAGTCACAGATTGCAACTCTTTTGAGTACAATCACAGTTCTTGGTTTCCAGGAGTGGGACATGAACCCACAACCCTCTGATTGAAATGTCTGACCTGTCCTCTGATGTCCTAAATTGCTTCAAAGCCAATTAATTATCTTGAAGTATAATTGCTATTGTTATGTAGTCAAACTCAGGAGACAGTTTGCATGATAGCAAGGTCCCACAAACAACAATAACCAGTTGATATTTTTTTGCTGGATTTGGGTGAGGGATAAATGTTGGCCATGATGCTGAGAGAGTTCTTGTGCTCCTCTTTGAATACTGCCGTGGGATCTTTCATGTCTCTCTAAACAGGCACATTAGTTTTAATTTCTCATCTGAGATGCCGGTGACCCCTTCAAACGCAGTTGAACCAAGCGGCCACTCAGTATGGTTTAACTCAGTTTTGCAACCGTTGAACATTTGTCTTAATTCTGGACATTTGTAAAGTTGCTAATTTGAAGGACAGACAGCCTTTCGTTTATATGCTATGTTTTCAACCAAATGCAAACTTTTCAAAAAAAAATTCTGTTCCACCTTTGTTTTTCCAGGTTGTATATGAACAAGATGGAGTCTTCATTCATTCATGCTCTGAAAGAATTGGTGAACAAGATACACTTCCGGGAATATTGAGGGTGATTGATAAGGTACTTCAGCCAAAGAATTTGTTTTCCTAGTTACACCTTTGTAACAAAAACATTTACACCGGTTTGGATTAGATTGTGCAACTATATAAATGTTGAAAGCACAAAGTTTCTTTGCTTTCCGTGATGCCAAATCCAGTAGTGCTGGTCACAATAATTTCAACATTTTGCTTTCCATCTCTTTTTTCCAACTTTAACTTTGTGATTGAAGACTGTTATAAAGAACCATTTCAGTGTTTTCATTGTATAAGCTGCACACTGATTAAAAAGCTATTAGAATCTGAGCTCATTTTAGGTGTCATTATATTTCTGGGCATATTTTGTTACCATTCTGCTACCCCAAGAATGCCACTGACTATTAATCCTATTAGGCATCAATGTTCTTGGAAGTGACTATAGTTCGTGTGAGTCCACATGATTGAAATTAGTTCATCCGTTTGACCATTGTTGCCTCTACCAACCTGCAAGTGATTCCTGGCCAAATCAGTCTTCGTAAAGAGTTGATGCAGAAAATTCACTGTATGTTTCTAGTTAGAAGGTCACATGCATTTGGAGCATTCCCTGGAATTAAATCACATATTCCATGCATTCAATTCTTTAATGCATTCTCTGAAAGAGAGTGGAGCTTTTGACTGAACATATTTTGTTCACTATGAAAGATTACAATGCTATACAGACAGATGAAACTGTGTTCATGTTTAATCAAATGGAGGCAATATGCACCCCAAGATTTGATGCATCTTTGTGATGCTATCCAAATAATCCAAGGACATTACTTCGTGAATGCTGAGTATCAAACTTAATTTGTTTCCTTTCTCCATCTTAGCCAAGTAACAGCTGTTAATTCTACCAAAGTGGCAGGCAGACTTGAAAACTGGATGAAGTATTTTTCATGAAATAAAGCTGAAATACTCCTTTGATTTGCATTTGGAATGATTATTGCCTTGGTGTTATGGAAATGTGCACATCTTGGAACTGAACATAAGATCAGGGGTGGGCCATTTATGCTCCTGAGCCTGTTCTGCCACTGAATGAGAACCAGGCTAATCCGTGACCTAGCCCTATATACTTGCCTTTGCTCTATATTCCTTGATACCTTTGATTAACAGATACCTATCGCAAGCTTTGTAGCACCTTGTTTGCATTACACTGAAGTTTCAAACCTGCAGGGCTGTTTCTCACCTTATGCCTTCATAAATTTTATTTTTTTGTATTTAAAAACAGGACGTCCTGTACTTATTACCAATGTGTACTACTGTCTCCAATTCAATGCCACCTGTCAGTGTTTGCTAGTCTACCTACCTAGATCCTTTTAAATGTTGCCAGTGTTCTTTTGAATAGATTATGCAACCAAATAACTTGAAGTAATCTGAAAATCAGTTGATGGATTTTCTCATGGTGGGTCTTCAGTAGGGTTGAAGACATGGGTGAATGAAGACAGGATGAGAGTTGGGGAAGTGGTCTTTGGGAACATGATGGCTGTTTCAGAGAGAGTGGTAACATGCAATTTTCATACAAAGATATCCTGAAGTGATATAGCGGAGTGTTTAAATATGGCATAACTTTCCCAAGGTTATCATTAGGGGGGCCCTTTAAAGTAAATTCAGCTCAGGGTTGGAATGGGTGTGATATGGCACACCAGGGAGGGGTCAAGCAGCAAAGAGTCTGTGGTTTGCTTTTAGTATCTTTAAAAATTAGCACCAGCTATCTTGAAAACCCAGCTGGGAGGCCCCCAAGGTTAAGTAAGTGATAGCTTACCTTTGAGAATTCAATCAGGAAGTAAATAAAATCACTGGGTAAGTTTAACAGTGGTAGAAATGAGGCATAATAGAAACTTGCAGAAATTAAGTGGTAAACAGGAATTTATGTGCAGACATAAGCATATTTGCACTTCCTGTAATTTATATTTTAACATTTAACATGTAAGCTTCCTGTGTAATCATTATAGTATACTTCTCTATCCAAACAATTATATAAACCTATTCATGATGGAAAACCATGTAAACATTTCAATGTTTAACCCCCTTAAAAATATAAACACCTTGAACCCTGATCACACACACAAACATCCCTGCTGATAAATTTAACACAATTTGTTCATGAACTAAAAGGTATTTTGTCTGCCAATTTTCACAGTAACTGAAAGTTCTTTTAAGGTTCTAAACAAAAAGGCTATATACTTCACAACTTACATTATTAAATTTATTGAATTTGTTGTACCTTGCAAAGCCTTCATTAAAACCTTAACTTGAAAGCTTCGACCTTTCCCAAAAGCTTGACCTTGGTCTTGATTTTTTTTTTACCCAGAGCAGTGACTCTGTTATCTGAAAGCACACTATAGCCTGAGCATTTGCAGACTACTCAGCCTCCCAAGATACATCATTAGCATTTAAGCTAAGTGGTAGAATTCCACCCCCCGCCCTAACAAAATATATTTGATAGATTTTTAGAACTATAAAATTAGTGGATAAATTTCAAAAGCTTTATGTGAGTAAAATTTATAATTAATATTTAAAATATAGAGGCTGCATATAAAAGAACAGACATACTGTATTGACTACACACCTGTTTTAGCTTTGGTTAGTGTTTGAATTATAATATCCTATAAAATTCCAAAGATATATTGGTTTTAGGAGGGAGAGAGGAATGTGTCCTTCCTTATCTTAATTTCTCCAGTAGTCACCTGCTCTGGTGTTTTTGTTGTTAGTTATAAAATTTAAATGCCTTGAGCCCTGATCTCTCTCACACAAACATTCCTGCTGACATATGCTAGTTGCTGGTATCCCATCAGTGAACGAAGCCACACATTTCATTCCCCAACCCCATTCCCAGTTATGTCAAACGCTAGGTTCCTGTTGCACCAGTGATCCAGTCAAAAAGACTTCTCACCATGCTGCCAAATCTACCAATATTGTAGCAATTCTGGCAAGTCTAGGATCCCATCACAATGCTGCCAAGCTTAGGATTATAGCCTAACAACTTGCATTTATGTAGCACCTTTAATGTAGTAAAATGTCCTAAGCCACTTCACAAGAGGGTTACCAAACAATGTAAGGAGCTTTTGGTACCGGTGACCAAAATATTGATCAAAAAGGTAGGTTTTAAGGAGTGTCTGGAGGAAGAGAGAGAGATGGAGAGGTTTAGAACTGAAATTCCAGACTTTAGGGCTTAGGCAGCCAAAGGCATGGCTGCCAGTGGTGGATTGATAAAAATCAGGGATGCATAAGTGGCTAGAATTGGAGGACTGCAGAGATCTCAGTGGGTTGTAGCGCTGGAGCAGGTTACAGAGATAAGGATAGACAAGGCCACGGAGTTATTTGAAAACCAGCATGTGAATTTTAAAATTGAGGCATTGTCGGACTTTGGGCCAGGTCAACGAGCACGATCGATGGGTGAATTGGACTTGGTACACAGTTAAACCAGCTCTCTCTACCCAGTACTGACACACAAAACATTTAACTCTTATCTATTACATGTTGCATGCCTGTTTGCTATATAAAATTGGCAGGGTATAAATTTTTTCTATCATTCTAAATACCACTCACTCACAGTTATCACAGAATAATGGAGAGTTGTAGAATTAAATCCCCAAAACACCAGTTTAAAAAAAAAACCCATGTTACTATTTATTAAAGATGTATTTGATATATTCAATCACTAAATTAGTGGCACTGATGTTATTCCCTACATAGCATAAATACCCCTATTATAAAATAGTGCACCCTCTGATTGCCTGTAAACAATGCCGTGAGAGGCTTGCTTGTGCAAGTTGTATTAACTACATGTAATGGTTCTCATAACTTGATAGCTTTATTTAATAGGTGTTTAAATTGCAAAAGATTCCTGCCTGATAGAGTTAATGTGGTCTAAATGGTATGCATTTATCAGACTGAATCCACAGTATAATCAACAACTGAATGAATTACCAATCATTTCTGGCACAAAACACATCCATAAATCTTTGTGAATAGGTATTCTACCTTGCATCATTATTCAAATTTAAAATGCAGTTTTGTTGTCTAAAATATTTGCATTGGTTGGTTAGTTGATGACGTCTTATATTTTTTCCCCCAGGGTTCAGGGGCTGTAGTGGATTGGACACCAGTGGATGACTCTCTGGATTCTTCAAATATTTTTTGTGCGGGAAAGGTAATTTATCGCATAACTAAACGGAACAGATAGATTTCAATACTGTTTCTGGTGAAGTGAGCAGTTTGACAAAATCTGTAACTACACTGATATGTCTAATATCCAGTTACAACATATTTAATGTGGTATACATTTGTGTAATGTGATAATTAGATGAACTAATGTTTATTTGTGCACCTTCAGATGTTTGTCTCAATGATTAAAAAATGATTAGTGCCTTAATTATGTGATCTTTCTAATGTGTGTTTTGTGATTTAATTTACTGGTACACCTCGTTTTGTCAAATCCTGGCATACCAAAATTTCAGCTTTACCAAAAGGCCTCATTGCAATGAATTACAAATTAGATATTAATATCAAAATGCTTATAACTCAACTTCTGGCCTGCCAAGTGGATCTCAGTTCACTTTACTTTGGTAGGGTTGAATTCTATTAATTCTTTAAAAAAAAAGTCTTCATTAGGCGATCGCCATTTTGGATGTTCATTCTTCCCTCCTCTCTGAAATAATTGAGTTGTTTTAATCCACAATTTAATCAACTACCGAATGAATTGCCATTCATTTCAGACTTCGAACATATCCATAAAATTTTGTTCATATGTATTCTTGCACCATTATCCAACTTTAAAGCTTGTCTAAGTTTTATTACCTGAAATGGCGGCAAGAGAATGTCATTTGTGCTGGGGCTGAAGACAGCAGTCACGGAATATTAAGGCTGTTTCAGTGCTGTGGCAAGGGTAGAAACTTGTTTGGAGAGACTTAAATGTAGGAAAAATGGATGTGATTTTAGAAGGTAGCAGCATATTGAAGGAATTTAGAGAGGAAAATTAGGTTAGAAATTGGCAGCAGTTTGCAAAGTCAGAGAAGTTAAGAGCGCAATTTTGGAGGGAGGGGTGATAACAGTGGTAATTAAACAGTACGGGGAAACAATACCTGAGGAGGCAGCACCATTTACAATGTCAGCTAGCACGAGGGCCAAATAACCAAGCACATTTTTAAAAATTGTATGTGAATAGCAACGTAGATGCTGAAATAATTATGAAAAATTGTGTTGTACAATTCCCATAATTTCTCTGTAAATATGTTTGTATTGAAAATCCAAAACATTGCAGGTGTACTTTATTAAAGTATTATTTGGGTGGCTCATGTGTCGCAGTTTAAAGTCTGCTGGTTTTCTGTTTAATGCTTAGTGAGCTTTGAATTGAAAATACATACCTTTTAAAGGATTTTACTTCCAAAAATAAAAGAAGACTATTGGTATTCCCTCCCCAAATTTCATTGTTTTCTGTCTTTATGGACAAAAGAAATAAATATGTAAAATGTACATATATCATTTTTATATAAATTTCAATGTAAAGCAATTAAAAGGAAGAAAAATTGATGAAGTTCATTTTTATTGAAATTATTTTCTCTTAGGATTCCAGTTCAGTTGTTGAATGGACTCAATGTCCGAAAGAAAAATCTTCCAGGAGTACAATGCACCAAAACAGTTGTGAAGCTGAATGGGACATGGTTAACACAGTTACTTTCAGAAGGAAACCCTTTATGAATGGTGATGGTATGTAAAATACACTAAATGGAATGTTTACACTGTAATTATTGCATTAAGGTGTACATGTTTTGGGACTAGTAATCTCACTAGTGCAAGTAAATTATTAGAAGCCACCAGCAGCAGGAAGCACAAATTGAAAGGGAGAAATCTGAATTGGGTTTTACAAAACGACTCCAGCATAAACTTAAAATGCAGCTGAAGCTTCTTATAGTATTGGATTAGTATTTTTAGCATTATTAAAAAGGTAATGAATATTCTCAGTCTGTGTTGGATAAAGCTGGTTTCATCCAGTTGGAATAAATTCCTTTGTTTAAGTTTATAGCATAAGCTGTAACATGAGCCAAATACAACCATTAAGTAATGAATCAAATTAAATGGAATTGAAAAAAAAAATCTGGTCATGCAGAATTTTATGCCATGGAGGTTTAAGATTGGTTTATGCCTATTCTTTAGGCAGTAAGATGATGATATTTTCTCTATTTGAAAAGGTCAGTGTTGAGTGGAGGCCAGGCAATTTTAACAGCAATGAAGGCAATACCACTCCCTACTTCTTGGCATTAAGTCCAGTAGTGAATTTGGAGGGGGAGATTTTTCTTTTCTCTTCATGCCTTTTATATTTAAAAAGTAAGTGTTTGCTATTAGAAATGAAGTAATGACACTAGAAAAATGAAAGCAAAATATTGCAGATGCTGGAAATCTGAAATAAAAACAGAAAATGCTTGAAAAACTCAGCAGGCCTGGCAGCACCTGTGGAGAGAGAAACAGTTAACGTTTCGAGTCCTTATGACCCTTCAGAGCTAAAGAGGATTAGAAATGTGATGGATTTTATATTATTTAAGAGGGGGTGAAGCAGGATAGAAGGTCAGGGTTAGGTGCGAGTTAAGGAGTGATTGACAAAGATGTCATGGACACAAGACAAAGGGAGTGTTAATTGTCATGGTAAAGACTAAAGAAGGTGCTGATAGCGGGATAAAGGTAAGAGCAGAATGTGCTAATAGCAGAACAAGAGCCAACGCCCTGAAAGCACAACATAGAACCAAGTGACAGATGGCCCTGTGGGGGCGGGGGGTGAGGAGGTGGTGGGGTTGGGGAAGAAGAATAAAAAAAATGAATAAATAAATATAAAAATAAATAAATGAAAAATAAAAATTAGATAAAAATATTGAATTGAAAAAGGGGTAAAGATGAATGAGAGAGCTCATGGTCTGAAGTTGTTGAACTCAATGTTAAGTCCGGATGACTGTAAAGTGCCTAATCAGAAGATGAGGTGCTGTACCTCCAGTTTGCGTTGGGCTTCACTGGAACATTGCAGCAGGCCAAAGGACAGACATGTAGTCATGAGAGCAAGATGGTGTGTTGAAATGGCAAGCGAAAGGAAGGTCTGGGTCATGCTTGCAGAATGAGTGAAGGTGTTCCCCAAAGCAGTCACCCAGTCTGCATTTAGTCTCCCCAGTGTAAAGAAGATCACATTGGGAGCAGCGAATACAGTCGACCAAATTGAAGGAGGCGCAAGTGAAGTGCTGAAGTGACGAGGGAGGAGGTAAATGGGCAGGTGTTGCACCTTCTGTGATTGCATGGGAAGGGGATGAGGAGTTAGGGGTGTTGGAGTAATGGACCAGGGTATCACGGAGGTAACGGCCCCTACGGAATACTGATGGGGGAGGGTGTTAGGGGAAGATGTGTTTGGTGGTGGTATCATGCTGGAGTTGGCAGAAATGGCGGAGGATGATTCTTTGAATGCAGAGGCTGGTGAGGTAAAAGTGAGGACAAGGGGGACCCTATCATGGTTCTGGGAAGGAGGGGAAAGTGTGACGACAGAAGTGCGGGAGATAGGCCAGACATGGTTGATGGCTCTGTCAACCACAGTGAGGGGGAAACCTCGGTTAAGAAAAATGGAAGATATGTCAGAAGCGCCAGTGTTGGCTTGAATGGATTATTGAGCTGTTTGAGATCTTTTATGTGACTTCAATTGACCCTTAATTGATACAATCATAGCAGGTACATATAAAGCATTTAAATAATGTGAATAGCGGCAATGCTTTTGGAAAAGATAAGAAATATTGGGATAAATAATAAAGAAATGAACACTAGTTTGCTTGGGTTTTTGAAGCTTTACAATATAGGCGTATAAATAATAAAACGGTGGTAAAAGGAGGAATAGGGCCAATTAGGGACCAAAAAGGGGATTTACACATGGGAATAGAGGGCATCGCTGAGGTACTAAATGGATACTTTGCATCTGTCTTTACGAAGGAAGAAGATGCTATCCAGGCCTTGGTAAAAGATGAGGTAAGTCAGACACCAGATGGGTTTCAAATTGAAAAGGAGGCATTGGATGGGTTATCTGTACTTGCAGTTGATAAGGCGCTGGGACTGGATGAGATGCATCCAAGGAAGTGGGAAGTGAGAGTGTAAATTACAGAGGCACTGGTCATCATTTTTCAGTCTTCCTTAGGCTCGGGTGGACCAGAGGACTAGAGAATTGCAAATGTTACACCCTTGTTCAAAAAAGGGTGTAAAGATAAGCCCAACTGACAGGCCAGTCAGTTTAACTTCAGGGGTGGGGTAACTGCTAGAAGCAATAATTCAGGACAAAATTGCGGGTTAATTAAGGAAAGCGGGCATGGCTTTCTTAAGGGAAAGTCATGTTTAACTAACTTGCTGGATTTTTTTGAAGAGGTAACAGAGAGGGTTGATGAGGGCAATGCTGCTGATGTGGTGTACACGGACTTCTAAAAGGCATTTGATAAAGTGTCACACAAAAGATTTGTGAGCATGAAATAAAAGGCACAGTAGCAACATGGATATGGAATTGGCTGAGCAACAGGAGACAAGTGTAGTGGTTAGTAGTTAATGGATGTTTTTCATGCTGGAGAAAGGTTTGTAGTGGAGTTCCCCAGGGCTCAGTGTTGGGACCCTTGCTTTTCCTGATATATATTAATGACCTAGGCCTTGGTGTACAGGGCACAATTTCAAAGTTTGTGGGTGATACAAAACTTGGAAGTATTGTGAACTGTGAGATAGTGTAGAACTTCAAAGGGACATAGACATGTTGATAGAATGAGCAGACAGATGTTAGATGAAGTTCAATGTAGAGAAATGTAAAGTGATTAATTTTGGTAGGAAGAACATGAAAAGACAATATAAAATAAAGGGTATAATTCTGAAGGGGTCCAGGAGCAGAGGAAACTGGGTGTTTATTTGCATAAATCATTGAAGGTAGCCGAATAGGTTGAAAGGGCGGCTAATAAAGCATACAGTATCCTGGGCTTCATTGATAGGAACATAGAGTACAAGAGCAAGGAGGTTGTGTTGAATTTCTGTAAGTCACTAATGCAGCCTCAGCTAGAGTATTGTGTTCAACTCTGGATGTTGCACTTAGGAAGGATGTGAAGGCATTAGAGAGAGTGCAGAAAAGATTCACAAGAATGGTTCCAGGGATGAGGAACTTCAGCTATAAAGATAGATTGGTGAAGTTGGGACTGTTTTCCTTGAAGAAAAGAAGGTTGAGAGGAGATTTGATAGAGGTATTCAAAATCATGAGGGGCCTGGACAGGGTAGATAGGGAGAAACCGTTTTCACTTGTTAAGAGACCGAGAATGAGAGGGCACAGATTTAGAGTAATTAGTAAAAGAAGCAAAAGTGATATGAGGAAAAACTTTTTATGCAGCAGGGTTTGGAATGCACTGTCTGAGTGTGGTGGAGGCAGGTTCATTTGAAGCATTCAAAAGGGGATTCTGTTATTTGAAAAGGAAGAATGCACCGGGTTATGGGACTAGGTGAGTTGCTCATTTGGAGACCTGGTGCAGAAACGATGGGCCAAATGGCCTCTTTCAGCATCATAACAATTCTGCGATGCTGTGACAATAGGGTTATAATATAATGAAAAGTTAGTTTCACTGGGTTAGTTTTTCTTTTTGGACTGGTCATGAAATGTGTTTCTTTGCTCATTATAATACCTGCTCCAATAAGAGCTCTTTTTTCCCAGGAAAAATCTTGACCTGGATGTCTAGATTCTTGAAGCGTAAATTTACCCCATCTCTATTCATGGAAAATGGCCTAGACTTTGCTGTCAACGGCAAAGTGTCAATGCATATTGCTGATCAGGAAGAAAGCTGTCCACAAAGATCTAGTGATCTATGGTGTGGATTTCACCTTCCCCAATGTTAATTTGATTCTGGCACCAACTGTATGGAATCTCTGGCATCCAGCGACAGTGATGTCATCAGGCAGGCTAAGGAGCAAATCACATTGAAGAATTCTCACAGACAGCAAGCAAGAAGTAAAATGAATTAATTATCCATCACCTTTTAATCAATTTACAGAAGTGAAACAAAGATTGGGAAATTTCCATAGGATTAATGTAGAAACTGAAATATCAACAAACTTTAAAAGATAATTGAATTGTTACCATAATGCAGAATTTTGTCATTGTGCAAATAAATAAAAGTAGTTTTTAGGGTCAGAGAGATTGCTTGACAAGAATTATGACTTAGCATGCTGTTTAAAAACCCAGTTATGTATCATTCAGCAAGCTGTAACACTCAGGGGGGGTTTTACAGTGAGATGAGAGCACAAAAAGTGAAAGTACCCATTAATTGATGTCTAACAATTTTCACCTGCAGGGACTTCAACACACCCTTTGGTGGAATAGGGAATCACTGACAGAAACGTCCGTATTTCTGCACATAACTGAGCATGTGCGGACGCCAGAAGTTGCTGTCAGTTTCACAGTTAGAATGACGGCTAACACTGACAGTTCTTATAATTGCACAATCTAGGCCAATGTTTTTTCGTACATGGTTCTGTGCCAAAATGATATGAGGAAATAACTGTAGAATTACTTCAAATGCATTGCTGAAAGATTTGGTGATCTCTGTACAGAATAAGCATCTTTCATTTTATAGTTTACTTTGCTATAGGTTAACAAGTAGAATTCTGTTGGTAAAACAAAATAATGTAAAAATATTTTGGAGCTAGGTTCCCAGAGAAGATTCTTCCTTCAATGTTGAAGAAAATTAGATTTATATGTAAATATAGGATAAAAATATAATGCCTCCTGGGCTTGGAATAAAACAACTAGAAAGAATTAGTTCTGGCTATTACATTGAGCTTTCTGTAATTGTTTCTCAAGCAGTAATGAAATTAGCTTTTGGAGGTTTAAGAATATCTTGTTGTGATACTCAGATCTGTTTTAAGTCAGGAATTACTTTTCTATGTTCTATTTAACTTTTTCAGATGAATCAACATATAATATGAGTAAGAGAAGTAAATGGGCATTCTCCTTCAGCCTGTCTGACCTGAAATCCATCAAAAACAACACAGAAGGCATGGGCTGGTCATACATGGTGTTTTGTCTTTGGGATGATACCTTTCTGCCAGCTCTTCATTTCCATGATGGAGGCAACACAATTCTACTCCAGTGCCTGAAGAGATATGTGCTTCTTAGTGAGTGAGTAATTGAAGAAGGCTTACATTAAATTCAGTTTGGTTACTTTAATTTATGTGTCAACACTTTTCAATTAATTTTTAAAAATATGTTTTTAACTTTTTCCCCCATGTTGCCAACTAAATTATTTCTTGCTCTTCCCCCTGAAGTAAAACACAGTACCTTTTTCAGGAGAAGGAGGGACTTTTGTGGAATTTTCTAGCTTTAGTGATATTTGTAATGTTAATGATCCAGCAAACATTATTCCTTCTTTACCACCATATGTTATGCAAAATGTTTTCTCCCAATATATGCAGTTGTAACTTTTATAGTTTTTAGGCAACGTATGACGATTCTGAAAATTCCGCATCCGGGTATTTTGAGTTCCGGCTCCAAGATATTTGTTTGTGGCTGAAACTGACCATGACGGAAGGAACTGTGAGAATGTTAGATTGTCCGTAAAACCTATTGTTAGTTTTGATACATTCTAGCCAAGTGCACGTTGTAATTGTTTCTAAAAGCATTTATTTATTACAGGATATAAAAAAAAGCTAAAAATGTTGGAAATCAAGCCAAATAGAAAATAACTGGAAATACAGTTAGCTGGCATTTGTGCATGTATAGCCACTAGATGGCATTCCATTATGATTTAATCTTTGATAACTAGCCAAAACCTAATCTCATCATGCTATTAGTACCACAGATTATAGAATCAGAGTCGTTACAGCACAGAAGACCATGATTTGGCCCATTGTGTCTTTGCTGGCTCTCCTAAGGAGCAATTCACATATTGCCACTCCCCTGCCCTTGCCCCACGTCCCTGCATATTTCTCATCAGATATTTAGAAAATGTAGAAAAAAAATTACGGCACAGCAGGAGACCACTTTGCCCATTGTGTGCGTGCTGGCCAAAAAAACAAACCCCCCAGCCTAATCCCGTTTTCCAGCACTTGGTCTGTATCCCTGGAGGTCACAGGACTTCAGGTGCATATCCAGACATCTTTAAAATGGGTTGAGGGTTTCTGCCTCTACTAACCTTTTAGACAGTGAGCCCCAGACCCCTACCAGCCCCTGGGTGAATTTTTTTTTCCTTATCTCCCTTCTAATTCAATTGCTTTAACCCTATGCTCCATTGTCACTGACCTCTCTGCTAAGGGAAATAGTCCTACCCATCCACTCTATCCATGCCCTTCTCAACCTTGTACACTTCAATCAAATCTCCCCTCAGCCTCCTCTGTTCCAAAGAAAACAACCCCAACTTATCCAATTTTTCCTCATAGCTGCACTTTTCCAGTCCTGGCAATACCCTTGTAAATCTCTTTGTATCCTCTCTAGTGCAATTACATCCTCTCTGTAATGAAGTGACCAGAACAATACGCAGTACTCAAGTTTTGGCCAAACTAGTGTTTTATATATGCCTCCAGCATAACCTCCCTGCTGTTATATTCTATGTTTTGGCTAATAAAGGAAAGTATGTCTTCTCAACCACCTTATTAACTTGTCCTACTATCTTCAAGGATCTGTGGACGTCCAGTTCAAGGTACATCATTTCCTCTATACCTGTCAGTAATTTATATCAGAAGCTCAGTCTTTTTCCTCCCCAAGCAATGAGCACAAATTTGATAAGACCCTGTTTTATAACACTCTCTTTTAAATGGCTACTACAAATGACTGGCATTTGTCTGACACAACTTGAGTCCTGTTGTCTTTCACGTTTCTAAATTCTTTTCATCCAGTAGTTATTTCGATTTTCTATATGAAATTCCTCAACATGTTACAAAACAATGCATTTATATGTTCATATGATTTGTTAAACCACTTAAGCTTCACTCTCACATTCTTTGAACCTTCCTAATTTACTGTTTTGAATCACAAATGATAATTCTATGAAAATAAAAACCGATTATGAAATAATTATAATTGTGCTATTACTACATTAGCTGTATAATGTTATCTCAGCGTTTGGTATGTTTTGTTGTAGATTACATTTAAACCATAGATGAACTCTCAAAGAATTTTGGATGATTCCAATTATTTGGTTGCATTGTCAAGCTTATAAATGTCCTGTGTGCCTTTTGATCGTTTTCAGATTAATAAAATAATTGAAAATTATTGGAGCAGGATAAAATGAATCTGAAAGGATGGATTTAAATGAATAGAATCTCGCTATTAAAAAACCATGACAGCTTTGCTTTATATAATTTCCTGCAGGAAAGTGGGTACGTAGAAGTGGGACATAGGAACAGGAGTGGGCCGTTTAGCTCCTCAAGCATGCTGTGCCATTCAATTTGATCATGGCTGATCTGCAACCTAGTTCCTAGGGTGGCATCTTGTTGTGGGGAGGGTTGGTGGTTGAATTGAACCACAGGACCAGTATTATTATGTTATATTGTTTAATTGTGCTATGACTTTCCTTGGTAAATGTGAGTGACCAATGCACACTGTGAGGCTGATCCATATACACACAGGATGAACAATTGCAATGTGTAAAAAAAACTGCAGTCAAACTGCAGTTAAGTGCTGGTGTGGGGGCGGGGCTGTGTTCAATTACTGTTCCTATTGACGCATGAGCTAGATCGACCAAATGGCCGCCTCTTTTGTAGTTTGATGTAATGATTGCCTTTTCATAAGTGAGAAATCACGATTCATTATTTACTTCAGACCAATTGTACAATTTTTTAAAAAAATCACAAAATAGTTATCTTCGCGTATCCAAGAATACCAGCAAATAGACTAATATTTGAAGCTGGGTGTATAAGTAGGATTAACAAAATCCTTCCTCTGCCTCCATTAGTGCATCCAGCTATGAGATAAGGTCAAGTAAATCGCTCAGCAAGCAGTTAAAATGTTAGAAGAATGCACTCTTACGAATGTTAATCCTGTCATTAAGTGATCGAGACCAAGGCTAAAATTTTCTGGTCCTGCCCACTGCGGGACCGGAAATTCCCGCCTGAAGCCAACGGACATTTGGCTGGTCCATCAAATTTTCTGTCCCATCTGCGATGATTCCCGCCATGGGGGGACCAGAAAATCACTGCCCAAGTTTCAAAATCTACTTGTACCCTAGTTTAATTGTGGGTTTTATGTTAACCCTGGTGGTGATGTGTAAGTGATTTATGTATTGCAAGCAGTTTGAAGAGCTGTAACATTTTTAGAATGGAGCATGGTGCCCAGTTAGTCATAATGAAAAACATTTTCCCCCTGTTGTGGGGGATGTGTGGGAGTGGGTGCAGGTAGGCGGGTTGCTGGGGCGGGCCAATTAAGGACCACCCAGCGTGACATCCACCAGGAAGCGTTGTGTGCTCCCTGTGCAGGCGGTGGGGGGGGGGGGGGGGGGGGGTATTCCCTGAGCTGGGAGTGCGTCCTTTCACGCATGCGTGCGAAAGAGCGTGCAAATCTCCAAGGCAAAATGCTGCCTCGGGGAGATCGGCTCAGGTTTGAAACAGTGAATAAAGATTAGAAAAAAAATTACTGACATGTCCCCTCGTGCACAAGAGTTGGGACATGTCAATTTCTTTTATTTGGACATTTAATATAAATTTTAATACCCTCATGAAACCTCATCCCGCCTGTGGATGAGGTTTCATGTTTTTTTGGAAGCCCAGCTGGGCTCCCGGCCTGCCCGCGAACCTTAAGGTTGGATGGGCAGCTCCATTGATTGATTCAATTACTTTATTAATGGCCTTAAGTGGCCGCCGACCTGAAAATGTAAATGACGCAGGGTGATGTCGGGACGCCTACCCGATGTCACCCCGCGTCATTTTACATGTCAGCGAGCGGGCCCCGCCCCCTGCTCGCCGACTGGAAGATGTAGCCCAATGTGTTTCAATTTGACGGGAGACCTACCTAACTTTCAGGTGTGTAACTTGGCACATGAAATTTGTTTTACACTTTTAAAAATCATGTAATGAAAGGCAGAAAGTTAGAGAAATTGAATAGTATTCATAGATCTAATTTACAGTCTTTCACTTTGTGAACTTCCATATTAATGAAACTACAAGTTTACAACAGCTACCTGATACAATGGTAATGTTAGGTAATTGGCATTGTATATGGTGTGGGCTATTGTGCACCATCGTTGATGCAGAGAAATAAAGGTTTATATTAGTACTGTAACCACGTTCATTAGGGAGGGATGTGAGATTCTGCTGTGGAACGGTCAGAAATGGGAAACTTGCTGAGTTGTATTCAGTATTGATGTCTATGCATCTGAACTATCTGTGTAATTGTGATCAAAGCTAAAAGGTAGCATCTGGTAATGTGCTTCTTATTAGGGATATTTTGTGAAAAGTAACCCTCAAAGATGAGTTAGACGTGAAAGTATCCAAATTTATTGCCAAAATGAAGTTCCTGCTAGAAGCTTTGTAAAATGTAGCAGTGCAATACCTGGACCATTGGAAATCTAGCTAATATTTGTGCCTGGGGAATGCGGCTGCCCTGTGAATTATTTGCTTCCATTCCCAGGTTTGAGCTTCCCTCTTGCAGCCATTTGGAAAGAAGTAAGCTGTATTTAGTGCTATCGATGTTTAATTAATTTTCCGTGTTATTTATAATTGGCAAAACTGTAGCATCTGCAACAGTTGATTGTACAGAGCATTTAGTGCAGATTGTGGGCCGGATTTACTCTTCCCCTGTCAACATGTTTGAAGGCGGGGAGACACATTAAATCCTATGGACCGATTGCCCACTGCCTAAATGCCCAGCCCAAGTTATACCAATGGTTGGGGCGGTGTCAGGCTAGTGGGCCAATTGAGGCCCTTAAGTGGGCAATTAATGCCCACTTAATTGTCTCAGCCCGCCACTGCCAGCATATAACTGGCAGCGGGAGAGGCCCACATAAAGTGGTGAGCCCAGTAGATTTCTCTGCATGAGCTGGTGGTGGGCAGGGAGGGAGGAGTTCCTCCTTAACAGACCCCCTGTGCCCATCAGAGATCTGCTCCCCAGGGTTTAACTGCCCCTAGGTTGCCCTTTCCCACCATCCCCCTCCACTCCCTCCCATGGCCTCGCAAACCCCAGCACCCCCATCCTCCTTGCTGGGGCCTGCCAGCTTGGCACCCGAAGAGAACCTGCAGGTGGCTTCTGATTGGCTCGCAGCCAAATGACTGCAGGGCAGCCAGTGTTTCCTCAGCGGGCTCCCCACTACCAACATTTTAACTGGGTTGGGGGAGGGAGTGAGGCAGGAAATCGGTGCACTGTTTAATTCAGCCCTCACATTCTATTAATCCTTGTTCCCTTCTAGGAATTTTTCTTATTTTGCAGCCACCTCATAATCTGAGGGCCAAAAAGTCTGTTATTCATTGTGTGTGTAATGAGGGAATGAGTTATTTCATTTATCTGGGCCTTGGTTGTTTGTACTGAGGATCTTCATTTTGGAAAGCCAGCCTCAACATTGAACATGGCCAGATGCTCTCTCAACTCGCAGACACTTCCTCCTACCTCTCCCTGGACCATCACCCCACCACAGAACATCAAGCCATTGTTTCCAGGACTGTCACTGACCTCATCTCTTCTGGAGATCTTCCTCCCACAGCTTCCAACCTGATAGTCGCCCAACCTCGGACGGCCCGCTTCTACCTCCTACCCAAAATCCACAAACAGAACTGTCCTGGCAGACCGATCGTGTCAGCCTGTTCCTGCCCCACGGAACTCATTTCTCGTTATCTTGACTCCCTTCTCTCTCCCCTTGCCCAGTCCCTTCCCACCTACATCCGTGATTCCTCTGACACCTTATGTCACATCAACAATTTCCAGTTCCCTGGCCCCAACCGCTTCCTCTTCACCATGGATGTCCAATCCCTCTACACCTCCATCCTCCACCAGGATGGTCTGAGGGACCTTAGCTTCTTCCTTGAACAGAGGCCCGAACAATCCCCATCCACCACTACTCTCCTCCGTCTGGCTGAACTTGTTCTCACACTGAACAATTTCTCCTTTAACTCCTCTCACTTCCTCCAAATAAAAGGTGTGGCTATGGGTACCCGCATGGGCCCCAGCTATGCCTGTCTCTTTATGGGGTATGTGGAACATTCCTTGTTCCAGTCTTACTCCGGTCCCCTCCCACAACTCTTTCTCCGGTACATCGATGATTACTTCGGTGCTGCTTCATGCTCTCGGCGGGACCTGGAAAAATTTATTAATTTTGCTTCCAATCTCCACCCCTCCATCATTTTCACATGGTCCATCTCTGACACTTCTCTTCCCTTCCTTGACCTCTCTGTCTCAATTTCTGATGATAGACTGTCCACCAATATCCATTACAAGCCTACCGACTCCCACAGCTACCTCGACTACAGCTCCTCACACCCCGCTTCCTGTAAGGACTCCATCCCATTCTCTCAGTTCCTTCGCCTCCGTCACATCTGTTCTGATGACGCTACCTTCAAAAACAGCCCCCCTGACATGTCCTCCTTCTTCCTTAACCGAGGTTTTCCACCCACGGTTGTTGACAGGGCCCTCAACTGTGTCCGGCCCATATCCCTTGCATCCGCCCTCACGCCTTCGTCTCCCTCCCAGAATCATGATAGGGTCCCCCTTGTACTCACTTATCACCCCACTAGTCTCTGCATTCAAAGGATCATCCACCGCCATTTCCACCAACTCCAGCATGATGCCACCACCAAACACATCTTCCCTTCACCCCCCCTGGCGGCATTCCGTAGGGATCGTTCCCTCCGGGACACCCTGGTCCACTCCTCCATCACCCCCTACTCCTCAACCCCCACCTATGGCACTTCCCCATGCCCACACAGAAGATGCAACACCTGCCCCTTCACTTCCTCTCTCCTCACCGTCCAAGGGCCCAAACACTCCTTTCAAGTGAAGCAGCATTTCACTTGCATTTCCCCTAACTTAGTCTACTGCATTCGTTGCTCCCAATGCGGTCTCCTCTACATTGGAGAGACCAAACGCAAACTGGACGACCGCTTTGCAGAACACCTGTGGTCTGTCCGCAAGAAAGACCCAAACCTCCCTGTCGCTTGCCATTTTAACACTCCACCCTGTTCTCTTGCCCACATGTCTGTCCTTGGCTTGCTGCATTGTTCCAGTGAAGCCCAACGCAAACTGGAGGAACAGCACCTCACCTTCCGACTAGGCACTTTACAGCCTTCCGGAATGAATATTGAATTCAACAACTTTCGATCTTAAACTCCCCCTCCCCCCCCATCCCCACCCCGTTTCTTCCCCCTCCCTTTTTTTCAATAATTTATATAGATTCTTCTTTTCCCACCTATTTCCATTATTTTTAAATCTACAACTAATACTTTGTTAGTCTTTCCACCCCACCCCCACTAGAGCTGTACCTTGAGTATCCTGCCATCCATTCTTAATTAGCACTTTTCTTAGATAATATCACCACCTTCAACACCTCTTTGATCCTTTTGTCTGTGACATCTTTTGATTATCTACTCCTATCACTGCTTGCTTATCCCCACAACCACCCCACCCTCAACCTCTCTCTCCCCCCGCCCCCCACCTTAGACTAGCTTATGTTTCACCTCTCTCCTAACTATACTTCAGTTCTGCCGAAGGGTCATGAGGACTCGAAACGTCAACTGTTTTCTTTTCCACCGATGCTGCCAGACCTGCTGAGTTTTTCCAGGTAATTCTGTTTTTGTTTTGCTCTCTATTTAATACATTGCTCTTTAATGGCCTGATGTACGCTTTGTAGCTAATATTTAGCTGAGATGCTTTTTTTTCTAACATGCCTTGGCTAATGGTGAAAACTAGCAGAACATGTATTTTATTTATATTTCTGGGAAAACTTTTAATTTTTTTAAGAAATAATGATTTGGATATTTAATTTCCATAACACCCCGGATGAGTTAAAAGATTTTTGGATTGTATTGTACATTAATTCTATCTATCTTTTCCTCCCCTTTACTGAGGACTCTCAAAGACAATTCATTCTTGAAAGGAAACATATATTCTTCCATTGATTACCCCATCCCACAATTTAACGTTGAAAGTAACATTTTCATATAAATTATAATTATAAAATCTTAAGGTTCCCACAGGGGTGGCCAAACTCTCTCAGCCTTCGAGCTGCATACAATAATCTTCAGACATTCGAGAGCTGCAAGACATGGACAACGTTTATAGGCACATTTTTATTACTATTCCTGCGCACACTTTTATGAGGAAAACCTTATAAACTATTATAATATCCTCCAGGCTTCCTTCACACGCAATCCAGATAGTGGTGAAAACAGATCTGCCTCACTGAGATAATCAGAGCTAGCATATGCTCACTGCTTAAATGACTTTGGCACCCTTACTTTTCCAATGTGTAAAATCAATCCCAAGGTTAAAAAAAATGGATTGATTATACTTGGGGGGTTGGAGGGTGGGGGGTGGGCAGGAAATGTTGTAACCACAACAAATTTGATTCAGACTACCTGTGCCCCAATACAGTAGATTCTTGCATTCCTCTGTTCTGTATTAAACAGTTTCCTCCCTTTTCCAGACATCGGCCGTAAGCCGGAGGACCAGCAGCAAGAGGGTGGGTTAGGGACTCTGGAGAGGCTAGTTCAAAATGGCACTGATCATGTGGGTCACATGGCCCTATGTCAGACTGGCGGGAAACTCCTTCAAGTGCTCTCCAGTTTTCTCCCGCGAAGTTGTTCATGGCCGTTTTTGAGCAGCCAATGTTTCCTCATAACTCAACCATTCTATGTTTAGAAATTAGCCTTGTACCCTTTTCTGGACACCCTCAGAAAACTTGGCAGGGCTGTAAATTGGGTGGTAGCCAACCGGCTTCACACTGAGAGACACTATATTTTTAAAAGAGCCGCATGGGGTTCGCGAGTCACGGTTCGGCCACCCGTGGGTTAGCATAAATGATCTCTGACAGCAAATTGTGTCGTGCTTCCAAGCGTGCAGTGATACTGTAATTGTATCAATTTAATTTGGAGTTAGTTTCCGATTGACCCCTAGAGAACAAAGCTATGACACCCTTTCGTGGAAGCAGTCTCATACAAGGTGGGCTTGACACCAACATGGAGTATAACTTAAGCATGGTGTCAGGTCAGATTTGAGGAGTGTTCCAAGAGTTGTAACTCCTGGGCACTTATAAATGTAAGAAGAGCTTTCTTTAGTATGTTATGTGTGTGTGGACACTTTAACCAGCACGTTCAAGACATTTGGAAAATGACTGGCTGGAACTGAACTCTGCATAGATGTGGTCAAATGCCTGCACAGTTTGACCTTGGTGGGAATGTGTATTTGCATCTGGTGCTGTTCAGTACAATTCTGGTGTCACCACTCTTGGAAAAAGACCCAATTTTAGACTGGTAGTGTGGTATAGCTCTAGCCTCAGACAAATTTCTTGGGTTAACTGAATCTAACTACCGCTATGTAATATTTAAGGTTGCCCTGAGCATCTCCAGTGAGGAATTGCTGTTGTTAATTTTTAAGTGTTCACAAATCCCCAAGCCACAAGCTGCAATTGCAATTGCATTTGATTTTAAAACAAAATTCAATTACAGTTTGTATGAAAATGTTAATTTAAATAATTGAAAATTAAGTTCTCCCATGGACAGCAAGAATGATTCTCTTCAATATAATTAGAAGACAAAATATGTGGCTACTGATATTTCAGATGAAATATATTTTTTATGTATTAAATTTTAATAAGTGCTTCCAGATGCTGCTTATGCATGTATTTCATCATCTATCTCTTCAGCATCAGTCATAGTTAATACATTTTGGTCTGAAAGGCACTTTTTCACAAAATGTAATCACAAAATGTGATCAGCAATCTAACTAGCAGTCAGAGAGACATCTTCCAGCTTAAAATTAATATTGCACATGTTTGTTTTGCAGTTAATAATGCCATGGTTGGTGGAGGAGGGAGATGAAGGACATGTCACTCTCTGCTCTGTATGCTGCAAGGTCCTCTGTTTTCCTACCATCTTCCCCTCTTCAGATCCTTGTATGTGATCGCACTTCCGCATACTCTACTGCATATAATTTTGCTCTTTTTAAAGAATTCCTATCCTGACATAATTTTAAATTTTAATCTCCATGAATATTCACAAACTTTTCAAATGTTAAGAATACTAATTCTGTGCCTTCAGCCTTAGTTCCAAAATGTTAATTGTATCCTGTTTCATATCAGTTGTTTGACAATTTCTGTGTCAAGGATGTGGATGAGAGACAGGTAGTGATGAGACATTGAGTCAAACTTAAAATTGTCAGTGAGAATTTTAGGTAGTAATTACACTAAATGATCCATCACTTGTTAAAATATTTGCCATTAGTAATTAACTTAAGTTTGCAAATATACTAAATGATCCCCTATGTCACCATTTAAGGATAAAAGATAAATTAAATTTGTCTTTCCCGCTCTCCTTGTCATTATTGTTGCTTGTGTCTCACTCTTGCACCCTTTGTCTCTTTTTTGTGCCCTTTCTTGCACTTTGAGATAGACTTTTATTTATCTGCAGACCTCCTATAGACTTCCTCATACTTTGTTTAAGTCTGTCCTTTCCTTTGTAGACTCTTTCTGTATGTCTGCCACTCTGAGTCATGCAGTTTGTCATTGTCTATATCAATTTGTACATCTCATTTCCTCTTTGTTTATCTAACTGTCAATCAGTTACACAGTTTTATCATCCTTGTCTCGCTGTTTAACTGTTTGAATTTATCTTCCTTTTTTTAATCTCGTGTTTTGTATTTTCTTTCAGTCTACTGCTACTAATTTTCCATTCAAAATCATTCCTTATGTTTCATTTCCAAGCCTATCTCCATGACTGTTTTGAGGCAAGGGGATCTATGCCAGTGACATAGGAATAAAAAGTGAAGTAAATAACCAAAGAAGTTAAATTTTAGAAAAGAGGATGACTTGGATTTATAAAAATAAGAATTTTTTTTAAGGGAATGATTATGTAAAACAATCTTGACAGATCTTTATATACCTTGAGAGGTATGCTTTCTGGGAGGACTGACTTAAAATTTGCACATAAACATTTAATAATTTAAAAAATAAACTATTTTTGATGACAAATGGAATTGTCAACATGCCTGCCTCTTTTGGTCATGGTATTTGGCAGCCATTTGTTTGAACATCTGAGGCTAGAGGTATAGACAGCTGCAACATGCTAATGTGGTTAACCTGGCGGTCTATCTATCATAATTGTGCTTCCTGTTGAAAAAGCCTTATTTTTTTGTTGTCATGTTTTTGCTATGTTGGAAGCCTGCAATGTGAACTTGTCACGTTGTACTTAGACCTTCCAGTTGTGGTGACATGGTAGTGCCCATTTCTGTCTCCCAATTTCTCAGCCTATGTTGCATCAAAACTACAACTTTAGTTGCTTTTCAAATTGTTTACGTTTTGTTGTTCAAATACAAATAATGTAAAATCAAGATATGCAAAAAAAAAATAGACGGAATCTATGACCTGAAAATGGGGTGATGAATTATCTCTGCATGTCCTGCTTCAACTAATGCCTATCTTCCAACCTTGACCTGAAGACTGTACTTGGTCTTGATTCCTGTGTGACTGGGAAATTGACCAATTTCTTCAAAAAAACAAGACATGCACTTTAACTTAAAGCAATGCTCAATCAACCGTAATGGCTTTTCGTTCACACCTTTCATCCCAAAAAATGTAGTCAGTGGTTCATGTGTGTCATTTGGAATAGAGATATCTTGGAATCATGGAGATTGCCAGAGTTTTTGATTATTTGAGATTGAATTAACATTGGCTATGTTGATTGTGTAATTGTTCTTTAGTTGTTAATGTACAAATTACAGCTGCTTATGAAGCCTGCTGCTGTATTTACTGTGGTTTTTAAGCTTTTTTTGTGGATTGTGAGCTCCTATTCAACAGAAGCTCAGTAATTAAACGGTAGTGATTGACAAAGCTTGTTCATATTTTCAGTTTGTGTTGTATTTATCTGATTGGTTTTTTATAACCCCAGCTGTCTGAGGTAAAATGAGTTGGTGATTTTTCTTTTAACTTGCTGCCGCCTCAAACGTGTGCAGTACCAGCTTGCCCCTCACCAATGGAAATGCTGTGTCAGATGTATTCATTTCAAATAAGCACGTCCTGTTATCCTCGGTTAGCCAACAGTTTTCAGTTATTAAAGTTCTTATCACTCAACTTTAATAACAGAAATGCATGGATTGGGTCTTGCTGAGATGAGATAACCTAATGTATAACTGTTCAGCTACGCTCAATAAGAAATTAAATTGTTGCAGCATGTGAGTTAGCATAGTTACCCAGGATAACAAAAAGCAATTTGATCAGTTTGGAATCTTCTCGATTAATTTAATGATGGAAACCTGCTGCAAAAGTTGGCTTTTTTTATGCTGGTGCAATATTCAGATAAGGTTTTATCTAAAGCCTGTTAATGCCTAGCCCCTCTATTCAAACCAGATCCTGCTCAAAGGAGTACTTCATGGTAAAGTGCTAAAATGGTCTTGCCCTTGTATATTTTTTTGTAAAATAAACCCTGGATGCTCCAGTGTGTTAGACACCAGCGTTTTACCTCTGGGACCTCAGTTCAGTTTTAGTCTGAACTGATGGGATGAATGCCCCCTCTGTAGGCTTGCTCCACAGAAATGAGTTCGGCCAGTCTTAATCTGATGGGCATTTGTGTAGAATTGCCCCTAATTCACAATCTCAATCAGGGAGACTTGGATGGGAAATAGGAGAAAATGCCTCAGCAGTTCTGTGGAAGCGGGTTTTCAAAGGCACATTGTTGGGGAAGACCTTACAGACTGCTTGTGTTGTACCTGATCTCGAGAGTGCTTCATGCTGATACTGAGAAGTTGTACCATTCACCAGCACTAGATACCCTTACTTTGAGCATCAGTGATTTTGCAAAGGAGATCACTGGTGTTAACTGAAGCTTCCAAAGCTACACGTGCATAGTGAAGCATGTTTATTTTATATATAATTGTGATATTTCTGTAGATGGGGGATTTTGCAAAATTATATACAATTTTGCATTTTTATCTTTAGAATAATCATTTGTAAAGCTAAACAATATAATTTAAAACAAAAAGCTTCTTGTTACAAATAATTTGCTTCGTATATATCTTCAGCATTCCTGAGGCTTGGCATGGAAACAGGAGCCTAGATATTAGGAGGAGGGTTATGTAGGGCGGGGGAGTTTAAACTCCACAGTGTGCATCTTTTGGTTCTAACAGGTTCCCACCTGGAAGTCAGCCTGATTGACAGGCTTGGCTTCCAGCTGGGTGGGGAGCAGGCTACAAAGAAGGTCTGATTCCTGATTTATGGGGTGATAGTTGTCTGCTAACTGATCCTGGGGCCTTTGCATAGGGGAACCATGGTGGAAGCACTCCTACTCCTCCTGGCCCACAAGCAGTATTATAAAGACTGCTTCTTCCTGAAGCTGTCATCACCTCACTTCAGCTGCCAGGTTTACCAAGATTTGGGAAACCCAGCCTCAGACTGTAAGATCTGAAGAGCAGGTTAAATTAAAAGTTGCAGTTCCATTAAAATATTTAAATTGCCAACTCGCCTCCTGGGTGTTGGGGTTGGGTTTAGATTTTTTTTCCAAAATTAACATCTGACTTAACCCAACCTACTTATTTTTATCTACTAAAATTCCCCCCTTGATATTTCATAATTTAGTCTTGCATAAATACTATTATAATGCTCTTTCTTTTCATGCTCTTCTCAATAACAAGTTCAGAACTGTTCTAAATTGTATTACTTCCAGCTGTGCATAAAATAACTTCTTTGCCACCTTAATTGTAGGGAGAGATGGTGGTGTAGTGTCACTGGACTAGCTATCCAGAGGCCCAGGTTAATGCCCTGCTTCAAATTCCACCAGGACAGCTGGTGGAATTGAAATTCAATTAATAAATCTGGAATATAAAGCAAGCCTCAGTAATGGTGACCATGTCAGCTATAATCAATTGGTGTAAATACCCATCTTGTTCACTAATATCCTTTTAGGGAAGGAAATCTGCCATCCTTACCTGGTCTGGCCTATGTGTGACTCCAAATCCACAGCAATAACTTAACTCTTAACTGCCCTCTGAAATGACCACTATGCTCAAGGGCTATTAGGGATGGGCAACAGATGCTGGTCTTGCCAGTGATGCCCACATCCCATGAAAGAATGAAAAAAAGCCTTTGATTTGAAAACTGAAAATGAATGTCAATAAAGGATTTATTTTTTGTGCGACTCGATTTGGAAACATGTGTCATTGAACCAAATGAACTTAGCCATCCCAATTAAATGTAACTTAACTCTGAATGATGTGTTCTACCTTTTTGTTATTTTCCTATAGATCATCACAAGATGACCGAATACTCCTTGTTGCATACAATAGTAAAGCACTTTCTCAGTCTTTTGAGAACTTGTTTGAGGAAAACGCAGTTGGCTTAGTGCAAGTAAGTACATGACATATTTAAGATGTATAATCTTAAATTGTTATTTTTTCTGAGTGTCTTTAATAGAACAGTGTCCCCAGTAATTAATTGTACGATAGCATATACCAAGGGGGTAACAATAGGACCTCCTTGATCTGAACCAGATACCATTTCTTGTCCCCTGATGTTCAGTTGTCCAATAATTGAAAAATTAGTCTGAGAAATACTTAGTGAGGAGATATCAGGTATTAATTGTTAAACTGATATATTCACAAATAAGTGTATATATAGATTAACCATTAAAGCAAATTTTGTTTACTTCACTCAATTTCACTTTTCCCATTTTTAAGGAGTAAAAGCAGTTGCTGCTGACTTTTTGCATTATTTTACTTCTTAAACAACCTCCAACTGTAAAAGCTGACCTTCTGCAGTTTAGGTTCCAACTCTGGGCCCAGAGCCAAAAATCTTACTGACTCCTGAACACCTCTTGCTTTGTCCATATGAATAGTATCACCTTACCACAATGGATGTGAATATTTGTTGACTATTTGAGATGAAATAATGAATTGCTCTTCAGTGGGCTACCGCTGAAAAAATAATTATAAATGCCTCTGAACTTACTATTCTTCAGGGAAGGGAAACCTCTGCCTGGTCTGGCCTACAATACATGATTGGCTTTGAATGGCCTTGGAAGCCTTTGAAGCTGTAAAAGCAATTGCTTAGGGTAATTAGGGATGGACAGTAAGTGTAACCCTGCTCACATTTCTGGGGTGGTGGGAATGTTTTCTACTGTATCTTAAGCTTTTAATATTAACTATATATCACAAGATCACAGAAACGTTACAGTGCAGAAGAAGGCCATTTGGCCCATCTAGTCTGCACAGACTCTCTGAAAGAGCATTCTACCTAGTCCCACTCCGCTGCCTTATCCTTGTAACCTTGCGCATTCTTTCTTTTCAGATAGCAATCTAATTCCGTTTTGAATACCTTGATCGAACCTGCCTCCAGCAGTCTCTTAGGAAGTTCGTTCCAGACGCCAACCACCCTGTAGGCGAAAAACTCTATCCTCACCTCACTTTTACTCCTTTTGCTAATTATTTTGAATCTGTGCCCCCTAGATCTTGATGCTGCCTTGAGTGGGAACAGTTTCTCAGTATTTACTCTGTCCATAACCCTCAGGATCTTGAATACCTCTATAAAATCTCCTCTCAACCTTCTTTTCTCCAAGGAAAACTGCCCCACCATCTCCAGTCTATCCTCATAGCTATAGTTGCTATATAAATATATAAATTATTGGAAAAAGGGGGATCGGAAAGGGGGTGGGGAAGGTTCAACAGTTCAACAACTTTAGACCATGAACTCTCTCCTCCTTCCCCACCCCCTTTCTGATCCCCCTTCCAATAATTTATATATATTTTTTTCTTTTCCCACATATTTCCATTATTTTTAAATGTATTTCCATCCATTGTTTTATCTCTACTTTTTAGCCTATTTCGATTCCCCCCCCACCCCACCCCCACTAGGGCTATCTGTCCCTTGCTCGTCCTGCTTTCCACCCCTAATGTCCCCATTAGTACATTTCTTAGCTAATATCACCACCGTCAACACCTCTTTGTCCTTTTGTCTATAACATCTTTTGGCAATCTCCACCTATCACTGACCCTCTATCCTGTCCCACCCCCCCTTAAACCAGCTTATATTTCACCTCTTTTCTATTTTTCCTTAGTTCTGATGAAGAGTCATTTGGACTCGAAACGTTAACTATTCCTCTCCGCAGATGCTGTCAGACCTGCTGAGTTTTTCCAGGTATTTTTGTTTTAGAATAGTTAGGTACTTGTTTGACTAGCGCAGACTTGATGGGCCGAAGGGCCTTTTTCTGTGCTGTAGATGTCTATGACTCTGAGTTCTTTATCCCTGGAATCATTCTTGTGAATCTGCTCTGTATTCTCTCCAATGCCTTCAAATCCTTCCTCAAGTATGGCGCCCAGAACAGGGCGCAGTACTCCATATGAGACCTACTAGTGTCTTATACAAGTCCAACATGACCTTATTACTCTTGTACTCAATGCCCCTATTAATAAAGCCTAAGATACTAAATGCTTTATTAACTGCTCTCTCAACATGCCCTGACATCTTCAATGACTTAGGTACGTATATACTGAGGTCCCTCTGTTTCTGCACCTCCTTTAGAGTTTCTCCCTCTATTTTATACTGTCTGTCCATATTGTTCCTGACAAAATGAATCACCTCATACTTCTCTGCATTGAACTTCATCTGCCACTTGTCTGCCCAATCCACCAACATGTCTATGTCCTTTGAAGCTCAAGACTATCCTCATCACAGTTGGCAACATTTCCAATCTTCATATCATCTGCAAGTTTCGAAATCATGCCCTGAGCACCACAGGCTAGGTCATTAATAGACATCGGGAAGAGCAAGGGTCCCAACACTGGCTCCTGACTCCTAATCTTCCTCCAAACTGAAAAAACAAATATTTATCACTACTCTCTGTTTCTTGCCAGTCTGCCAATTTCTTATCCAAGTGCCTTTTAAACAAATGTTTAATTGTAATCAAGATCAGTAATTTATCCTGTCATGAAGCAATATTATTGCCTACAATGTTATTGGAAATTATTTTTAAAATGGAATTGTAGTAGGGTCTGTGTCTGTGTTTGACTGTGTGTGTCTTAATTGGATTAAAACCAGCTAGTCTGGGTGCTTTGATGCATCGTAGTTTGAGATGCTAATTGGGTAAACAGTAAGGAGGATAGAAAGTAAAGTAAATTTGCATTTGTTGAATAAAGCATTCAAGAGTGAGGGTAAAATCTTGTACTTAGCTAGAAGACGCCAAGCAATGTGTTTATTTTTTTCAGCTTACTAATACAATTGGTGGAATGAAAGGATATTATTGTTAGGAGATGTAACGTTAAAAGCATGGTGATACAATGGAAAATTTACACTCAAAGGAATAGCTAGGTATAAAGAGAAAGGAGTTTGTGTGTGTAAGGCAGATGCATTTAAGATCTAACCAGCCTGTAAGCCTACAACTGTGACTGCAAAGGAACAAAATTGCAAGGAATCTCATTTTGAATTCATATGGTCAAATGTGCTTTGTATGGTCTGTTAAAAGTCTATGGGTTACTGTTACCTTGGTGGAGATTTACCTGGGAGTGATTAATTTGGGGATTTGTTTAAATGCAATTACGGTAGTAATTTGTAGACATGTGTATGTGTTTAATTTGTTAAATTAATAAATGTTTAATTTAGTTTTATATCAAGAACCTCTTGAGGCTCGGTCTTATTCCTGAGTTCAGAGCTGCATCTCAAACATACCAATTGAAAATATAGGTTATGACAGTTGACCAAGTTTCCCTCTGGGGTTTAAACAACTCAGCCTTTACCAACTACTGTGCCATAACAATACTTTCCATGTAATTGTAGAATTCAAGCTCAAAAATATCATTGACTCCCAAAATGTTCTGTAACAAGCAACGTCTTGATTTTGAAATTCTCATCCTTGTTTTCAAACCCTCACATGGCAGCACTCCTCCCTATCTCTGTAATTGTCTCCAGCTCCACAAGTCTCCAAGATATCTGCACTCATCTAACTGTGGACTCTTGAGTATTCCCGATTTTAATTGCTCCACTATTAGTGGTTATGCCTTTAGCTCTTTAGACCCTAAGCTCTGGAATTTCCTCCTTACACTTCTCCACCTTGCTTTCCTCCTTTATTACGAGAGGAATTGAACATAAAAGTAAGGATGTTATGCTTCAGTCAGTCATACAGGGCATTGGTGAGATCACATCTTGAATACTGTATGCAGTTTTGATCTCCTTATTTAAGGAAGGATGTAAATGCATTGGAGGCGGTTCAGAGGAGGTTTACTAGATTGATACCGGGAATGAGCGGGTTGTCTTATTAGGGAAGGTTGGACAGACTGGGCTTGTTTCCACTGGAGTTCAGAAGAGTGAGGGGTGATTTGATTGAACTATAAAAGATCCTGAACTGCCTTGACAAGGTGAATGTGGAAAAGATGTTTCCTCTTGTGGGTGAGTCCAGAACTAGGGGGCACTGTTCTAAAATTGGGGGCCGCCCTTTTAGGACAGCAATGAAAAATTTTTTCTGAGGGTAGTGTCACTTTTGAACTCTGCCTCAGAAGGCGGTGGAGGCGGGGTCATTGAATATTTTTAAGGCAGAGATTCTTTTTAGGCAGAGGAATCAAAATTTATTGGGGGTAGATGGGCATGTGGAATTTGAAACATAAGCAGGTCAACCATGATCTTATTGAATGGTGGAACAGGCTCAAGGGGCTGAACGGTCTACTTCTGTTCCTATTTCTTATGTTTCTAAGCATTCCTTAAAACCTACGTCTTTGACTAAGCTTTTGGTCATCTGACCTAATATCCCTTTGTGTGGCTCAGTGTCATATTCTCTCATAAGGATCCTGTAAAACGTCTTAGGACATTTTATTATGTTAAAGAGGCCATACGAATATAAGTTATTATCACCACATGGACTCTGGGTCGAATGGCCTCCTTCTGTGCCATAAATTACTATAAATTATAGTTAAAAACAGTTTGTCTTATTCAGTGGCTATAAATCAGTAGCCTAGATATCATATTTTATGCTATACAACATGCAATAGCATATCCTCCAATTCAGTATAAGCAGTGCCACTGAAGATCATCTAGTAATGTATTAAAAACTGCAAATCAGTGCATGTCAGATCTTAACACTTTGTTACAAGATGCAAGTAATTTGGGAAAAAATACGAAAGAGGAACAAGTTGAAAAGTCACTAGCTTAATGCTGAACACTCTGTGTGGCTGAAACATTGGCCAGGATTTTCCCCTCGGCGATTTGGGGGTGGGGCCCGCTTGCCGAGGGGAAAATGACTTGGGATGACATCGGGAGGAACCCCCGACGTCACCCCGGTCCCTTTAAATTTTTAGGAAGGCAGGCGGACAGCGAAATCAGCTGTCTGCCCACCGACCTGTCAATGGCCAATTTTCATTGAGGCCATTGACAGGCTAATTAAGATAATTAAAGACCTGCCCGTCCAAGCTTAAGGCTGGCGGGCAGGCCAGGAGCCCCAGCGGGCTCCAGATTATTCATGAAACTTCATCCACTGGCGGGATGAAGTTTCATGGCCGTTTTTTTAAAATTTAATAAACTTTGTGTTTCTTATTAACATGTCCCATCTCGTGTGACATTGTCACATGAGGGGGACATGTTAATAATTTTAATATTTCTCTATTTTTTGACTTTTCTTACCCGTCAGTAAACTCCCCGAGACAGCACTTTGCCTCAGGGAGCAGTGTGCTCTTTCGCGCACATGCACGAAAGAGCACACTTTGACAAATGGGGAATCCCTCCACCCCCTGCAAAGGAAGCACATAGCGCTTCCTGTCGGGAAGGCCGGCCCCGTTTCGGCTGTACGCCCGCCGCTGAGCCACTGGGGCCAGCCCGCATTCCGGCGGCAAAATTCTGCCTATTGAGTGACCTGAGCTTCTGCTGGTTAACTGAAATTGCTTTAAAGCAGCATCACCCCTTAGCAGAATATTTTGTGTAATACAAATTATAGAACTCTTTACATGATTTGCCATGAGGAATTCCAGAAGAGATCCTATAGTAAGTCAATAAATATTACTCCAACATTGTAGTTATATAAATAAAAACACTGCCTTGTATTTGCTCCTACTATTTGTATAGCAATAGAATGTGTTTGAGAAACAGATAATGTGTGACTGCATTGATGTAGAATATATCCTAACATACTAAAATTTGTACTTGTACCTAATAATTGTATATGCATTTATTCCAACAATTTGTGTATATACACAGCTATATAATTGTCATATAATTGTTTTTACAAAAAACTTTTGTATGTATATTTAGCAGTACATGTGCTTTTTTTAAAAAAAAATGAGTTTTTGTAACACTATTCTTTCCAGTTGTGTTACCGTGTTTACCACTATTATTAAATATTTTGCTCACAGCATCACTTTAGATAATACTGGAAAGTATACATGCTGTGCTATGTAAGAACATGACAAAATGAGAACCTTTACCTAAGAGCAGGACCCAAACTTCACTAAGACACCATTCTTCAATATTTGATCTCCCACAGGCAGACAGACATTTCAACTCGTGAACTTTTCATCTAAATATGATTACCCTCTATTATTTTAATTATCCCCTGTCCTCATGTTTCATCTTAAAACATCTAATGAAAAATACTGGGTATAAATATGGAAAAATTTAACAGCAGGCCTACAGAGAACTGCCTTTTCCAACAGTTGTTCTTCCCCATGCTGCCATTGCTCTCTGGCAGCAGAAGGGAAAGAGCAGGGTTGGAGCGTGAAGCAGGCTTCAAGGGAAGGGAACAGAACTAAAGAACTTAGAGTGAGCCTGGCAGGGAGTGAATGTCACAGAGTGGGTTTACTTGAGGGAGGAGCAATTTGGCATGCTATCAGTGACAGGATAAACTTGGTAAACTCCTTGATGGAGGAGGCATTGGGGAACTGTTATAGCAACTGAAATGAGTTGAAATTATTTTCCAATAATCTGATCAGTGGTGCTGTGCAATTAGGATGGATGAGCGCTGGCTTCTGATTGATGCAGGTTGATATTACATAGTAATTCAGCCCAACAGGGTCTATGCCAGTGTTCACACTGCACACAAAACCTACTGTGTTCCTTTATCTCACCCTATCAACATGTCCTTTTATTCCTTCCTCCCTCATGTATTTATCTAGCTCCCCCTTAAATGCCTCTGTGCTATTTGCCTCAACCACTCTATGTGGTAGTGAGTTCTACATTCTCGCTACTTCTGAGTAAAGAAATTTCTCTAGAATTTGTTAGTAGCTATCTTGTATTTATGGTACCTTGTATTTATGGTACCTAGTTTTGGACTTGTCCCACTCTGTGAACCCTTTCCTCAAGGTTAAAGGTCTCTAATAGGCCACATCTCACTCCTCTCTTTTCTAATGACAGGAGCCTCAGCCTGTTTAGAAAATGAACTAGTCACCAATTGGAGACTCTCCACAATCTTAGCATTGTATAGTATTATGCATACACAAAACTAAATTAATTACTTCTTTTAGAGAATGTTTGTATTGTTGATCCTAGTTTTTTGAGTACTTTTTCATATTTCTGTACAGTTAAAGCATCACCTTGTTACTGTTGCCTAGGATTCAATAGAAATGTAATTATATTTTAATGATTTTTAAACAATGCATCTTTTCTGGTATGTTTATGTATCAGTATAGTGTAGTTTACTGTCATGGGGCTTATTTTACAGAAGTTCAAGAAGGATCCATATACAACAACATTAGGAGGCTTTTCAAAAGTTACAAACTACATTCTCGATGCTTTTCGTGGTTATGACGTCACATCCCAAGAAAGACCTACATCTGAAATGGATCTCAGTGAATCTATTTCGGGCCTGGAAATTAATCATCAGGAGGAGCCAGGTTTTGAAGTCATCACACGAGTGAGTTCACTTGATGCCATAAACTTGCACTAATTATTAAAAACTATCATGCTGACGAAACATGTCTTAAGAATTGTCAGTGTTTAATGTGTGTTTTAGCTATTCTGTTTGCTTGTGAAGGAAACCTAGAGTTGAACTAAATGAAAATCATACATCTATTTCAGATTGATCTTGGAACAAGGCCTGAAATTCAAAGAGGAGAGCCAGTTTCTACTGAGAGGTGGTCACAGAACATGGATGCAGAAGGAAAATTCTTAGATCCAGACAACCTGAAAAAGATGATATTCAAAGGGGTAACTGGATTCTTTTAACACTGTTTTAGTTTGTACAACGGTTTGTCAGCTAGCATTTTTATTTTTGCCACATAATGCAAAATGAGCCAGTATAGTGAATATGGAAAATTGAGCTTAATTACTGCAATATTTGCATTTTCAAGCCATTCCCAAACTCTGGACAAGAGTATATCATTATTTAATAATTTGAGCTGATGCCTTATCTACATATCAAAGCCATTAAATTTCATATTTCACATGACCAGTCAGCATATTTAAGTGTTAGGTAATGAAGTATTCTGCCCTGGAAAAGATAATTTTTGCAGTTTTATGACCAACTGAACAGATAGCAAATACAATGAGTAAAAATGGCTTTTCAGATTTAAATAGTAGAGACACATGATAAACAATCAACAATGAGTAGTTATGAAATCCTAAATAAAAAAGTAGAAAAATAATTGAAATCCTCCAAATAATTTTTGAAGATTTTTTTGACCACCATCTTGGACTGAGCACCTTAGTGCTTTAAATAGGCTTTGTAACATTCCTGCAGTTGAGAGTAAGAATGACATGACCTTTCCATTTGATTTGCCCCATGCCTTAGGCATGGTTTTAGGAGGTGCAGGTTTGTCTAGCATCTGAACCACCCCCACGCCACCCACCCTGCCCCAGTCCCAACCTCATAGGTTAATATCCAGAGGAAAGACGAAAGTCTGTACATCTGGGGCCTAGCCAGTTGCAGGAGCTGCCAGAGGATGCTTGATTAAAGGGATCACCAACCACCTGATGGGACTCCATTCCAGATTTCTTGTCAGGTTAACTCCCTTGGTCTTTAACTCTCCTGATGTTGTTTCTAAAGGTGGTGTCTGGCAGGGTAGAAGCCACTGCCTCATTGCTCTGCATGTTTGACTGCCTCTTGAAGCGGTTCTTGCAGTGGAACCAGTGGGCCAGGCCACGATCCCTCCCGAGCTGGCCTTCGCCCACACCCACCACCCCCCACCGCTGTGACACTGAATGCATTAAAATGTAGGCTGAATAAACAAGCCCTTGCATGCCAAAACATTCATTCAAACATTTGGTTGACTCTTTAAAAATGCCCTCTGAACAAGGGCAATTAGGGATGGGCAATAAATGCTGGCCTAGTCAGCAATGCTCACATCCCATGAACGAATAAAAAAAAAATGTTAGCCAAGTTAGAGATCCTGCTTCACTTTGTGATGTTTAATACCAAATAAAGGTACTTTGGACTGTTTCCTAATGGTTTTCTTCTTCAGTCATTTCTCATTTATACAGAGAAATTCAGGGAAGAGTTACAAACATCAAGTCCTGACTGGCTGTGTAAATGGCAAAATTTCTGTCAATTCTGTCAATTTCTGAAAAATATTTGGAATCACTAATAGATATTGGAAATTGTAGCCTGCCACCCTGTTGCTGTTCAGATACTAGTGGTGGCTTTTTAAAAAATTCATTTTATGGGATGTGGGCATCGCTGGCTAGGCCAGCATTTATTGCCCATCCCTAACTGCCCTTGAGAAGATGGTGGTGAGCTGTCGTCTTGAATTGCTACAGTCCCTGTAGTGTAGGTACACCCACAGTGCTGTTAGGGAGGGAGTTCATGAACTCCATCCTTCTCAGAGAGATATAGACTATAATGAAGAGCATTGTTAGACCTGTTTTAAATAGAAAATAGTAGGTCAGTGATTTCCAAGACACCAGCAAGGATGGAATTCAAGCTGAACTGCTTCAGTATGGAAAGTCCCTTCTACTGCCACCCTTCATGACCTCCTGCTTCTCTGTTTGAGGGCAGGATCCATTCCACAGGACATGGCGGTGTGATCAAAAATCATAAAGCTGACAGAGATAATTACAACAACTGTAGGGGCATCTCACTCCTCAGTGTCACTGGGAAGGCCTTTACTAGGATCATGCTGAAAAGACTCCATCAACTTGCAGGCCATGTGTATCCAGAAACACAGTGCGCTTTCTGTGCTGGTAGATCTGCAGTGGACATGACCTCCGTACGGCAGATACGAGAGAAGTGTAGGGAATAGGACACACCTCCGTACCTTGCTTTCGTAGATCTCATGAAAATCACAAACCTGGCAGTCCTTTCAAAGGCAAATCTCTCAAGTATGCTAGCACACCGCAAACAGGCAACTTGGCTGGCGTGGGCATATTTGACAGACAGAAGACTGATGCATTCCCAAGGTTATTCTGTGTAGGGAGGTAGCCGGAACCAGAAGACCAGCCCAAAGCTCCACTCCACGGATGCTTGAAACATGACATGAAGACCCTAAACATTGATTTTCCTACATGGTAGACAATAGCCAACAACAGAGGGAAATGGTGACATTACCTGTGAGCTGGTATGTGCTACCATGATGATCAGTGGCTACAGCAGCATAACAACAGGTGGCAACATTGAAAACAGCACTCCACAATGACAACTGATAATCTCATTTGCAGCACTTGTGTCAGAACCTGTCTTTCACCATGTGAAACTATCCCATCACCAGTAGATTTGCTAGTGTAGATGGAAGGATGCCAACGGATTTTAATACATTAAAAATGGTCAAAGCTGGAGGAGGGTCTAAATAAAAATCCTAACTTCGCACAAGCTTCAGAATTTTGAGAAAACCTAAGAGTTATATGATGAAAAGGGAAAGATACATTGACCTGTCATTGTCAGATTGTTGCTCCATTCGAACTTTCCCCTCTAGTGAGCTTGGCTTTGCCAGAAATACAGGGCGCTGTGTCCCTCTGAGAGCTCTGTCGCAGCGCAATAGAGTTGAGTAGGAAGATATGGCATTTTTATGGCAATAACTGCCTTATGCTGAGTTTAAAGGACCAGTGTGAATGTTAGTGAATGGTTGAGTGGATGAATGAGTGAATAGGTAGGGTAGCAGGGTGGGTAGGTGGGTGAGGTAAGTGGATAAGGTTATAGATGGTTAGGGTAGGTGAGGTGGGTCGGGGGGTTAGTCAGGTCATGTTGAGAAGGTAATCAGAGGGTCAGTGAGGATAGTCGGGGTGGGGGGGGTCAGGGTTAGGAGGTGTGGTTGAGGGGCTAGTCAGGGGGTGGAGGGATGGTACTGTGAGTGATTGTGGGGTCAGCTGTGTAGTTAGCCAGGAGTTAGACTAGGTTTTTTCTGTGTAACATTTCCTGGGTAACTACCCAGGTAAGTACCGCAGATCTAGCTCAAATCTCCAACTCTAGTTTAGAGGCGGAGATATTCACAGTGAGTCTCGGGGAGCAGGGGAATTGCCCATTGGAATTTGAAACTTACCAGGCACTTCCTACATAGGTCAGCATGTCAGGACTGCCACAAGGTCCCAACGTGCATCTCCGGTCATCTGTCTGATCTTCAACAATCCGGATACTGGAAAATTTGGGCCGTTTTTTATATGTATATGTATTTAGTTTTGCTTATTTGCTGCTGAACTGTGACACTAATTGAAAAGGATACCAATTGTAGATCATGATAAGATTTGGTTCCTTTTACAGATAGGGAAATTTATTCCTGTACTTATTGTATTTCTCTCACAGGGTCTTTGTCATGCAGTAAGAAAAGTGACTTGGAAATTTCTTCTAAATTACTTCCCGTGGGATAGTACAAAAGAAGATAGAAGACTATTAACCAAAAGAAAAACGTGAGTTCATTTTGTTCTTCTATATGTAACACAGATTATGATCTTAAAGCAATTGCAACTATGGGATGTATTTGGACCTTAGCTGGTATGTGCAGGAAGATTACAGTTTCTGTTTATAACCAGTATAGTTTTTTTGTTTTGTTGTGATGTGAAGCAGGAAAACAAGTCCCAGGCTACAATACCCAGAGTATGGCAGTCTTGTAGGAATTAGGGAAGGCTTGCATACATTTGTTTCATTGGATTTGATCAAATATTTAAAACTACATTTTTAATAAAGCAATTAACAACTTCATGATTTTAGAATTGACTTTTTGCAATGCTAAATAAACAATGAGTCTGGTTGACATAATTAAGGCAGCAATAACCCATTTTAGGTTTTGCTCATATTTCACATGTATAGAGATGAGTACTTCAGGATGAAACTTCAGTGGAAGTCAGTCAGCGAAGAACAAGAGAAAAGAAATACAAGATTGAAAGATTACAAGAGTCTTATAGGTAAACAGGCCTATGTTTCATTAATTTTGAGGGGAAAGAAACAAGTATTCAAATTGAAATGGTAATAGTTCTATGACTGAGAATTTTCATTCTAAGGTAAGAATTATGAAGTGTTTTTATTACTTTTGGTGCACATTGACTGCATAAGTCACGCCCAGAACAAATATAGACTCGGCCAGGTGACATATAATACATTACATCTTTTTTCTCTGATCAGCTGAGTCCTGCAGGAACTGAATTAAGACCTTCAAAATTGTTCCAGTTTAGAACTCTCCAACCAACAGAGAGAAAAAACTTTCATCTCATCAGTTGGGATTGGATTCTAACCCAGGCCAAAGATTAGTTCAGCAACAAATTATGTAACTGTCCACTATCACAGTTGAATAACTTGCAAGACTCATCACTCTCTCAGTGCTTATTTGTATTATATATTATAGAATACTCATTCAGGGTAAGCAATTGTGCAGTACTCTTTACAGGGCTTTTGATTCTGAGCTGAGATGTAAACTTCACATGCAGTCTTTTCACCAAACATAACTTCCTAAACCTATATAACATGACCACCTTCTTTCCTTACTGCACCTTCACCACTGTTGAACTGATTTTCCACTCCTTTCTCATAATACGTGGATACTTGTCTTATCAGAGTTCTCTGCTTGATGAATTCAATCAAAGGAAGCATACTTTTTGCTGATGGTAGTTTCATCATAAGTGTTTAATTTGTTCACTGATTATCATGATGTCTACCTACCTCTTCTGTATTTTTTAATATCAATCTTCAGTTGCAAGTATTCAGCTTCTTGGTTTGGTGATTGTACCTGATTTACATGGGGGGTCAAACATTAAGGATGTCCAGAGAAGCTGTTGATGGCTTTGAAGTCCAGGCTGTGCAATGTCTCTGACTTAGCTGTTGTTTCCCTAATGCAATTCTTCCAAATCCTTATGTTTCCAGAAATATCACATGCCAAGTTCATGAGACATGCTATTTTCTTAGCAGCCACTGGAGACATTATGTTATACAGAAAAATGTTGAATCTGCAACCTTGTGAGAAAAACTTTGCTTCATCCTAAAGTATTGGTTTTGCTATTTTGGCCATCCCTGACGCTTTTTACACTGAGACACTTTTTTTTTGTTTTGCAAGGCTGACCACACTGTTGTTTATTGCTTTGAAGAAGTGAGATATATTTTAAAGTGTGGATTAAAGATAGCAAGCAGGAATGCAACCAGAGACAGTCAGATTCTGCATTTGTCATGTTCTCATTGTCTTTTCATAGATCCTCATTTAACAATCCTGGCTTTCCGATGTAGAACTGAAGAATAGTTAAATTTGCTTTAACTTTTTGATGAGTACTATTACCATCCTTTTTAAATGTAAATCATGGGTTTCTTGAAGGCTGCAGTATTATTACAGATTCTGGTCTCAGGCCAGTATCCGTATCGTGTATGTGCAGCAGACCTAGCTTGGGTCAAGTTACCAGCTTAAGGTTGTATTGACCCATGAACAAAGGAGTTCACTCATGTGTAACCTTAGATATGAGCACAGCCATGCCAATTTGCTTTTAACTTTTTGAGAGTGTGGATGGCTCTTCTCTCAACAGTAAAAAAGGCATAAAGGTAGTTTGCAAATTCTGAGGACATCCAGGAAAGTTTTAAGAATGCAGTTTTTCAATAGACCAAGGTTATGCTACCCCATGGTTAGAGATGTGCTCTCTCAAATCTTGCTGTGGTGTACTTGGAAGTCAGAATCCCAAATGGCACTGCCACTTCCACCTTGAAGTTTTCACACTAGTATAGTATAAAGCAGCCAACTTGCTTAACAAAAATCAACCTTTCTTTAAACTGAGTCAGTCTTTTAACTGTTAAGATGATTGTCTTTCAGAGTTGTTTCTTAAACTGTAGACATTTTGAAATTTTTAAAACTTTTTTTCATTATTTTTGTTCCTTGATGCTGCTTTATTTGATCCTCACTGAAATGTCACTGCGTAAATTCTTCATTCTGATAAGAGCTTTTGGTGCAGTGTCTTGATAGCTTAAAGAGCATGTGGCATTTTATTGTTGATTTAATGTGTTTCATCTTGGGAGGGGAAAGAAGTAATCCACTAAAAACCAGGAGCAGTAAAAGAAAGTGTTATGTGCAGGTATTGGTTTAAACTTGTTTCAAGTGTAGAAATGCATTATTTGAAAAGAACAAATGCTTTCATTCTACCTTAATACCAGAAAGTAGTTTGCAAAATTTAATTTTATTTTTGGAACTAAAAATTTCTTTTAGAGAAAGACGTCAACAGAACAGATAGAACAAATCCTTTTTATGAAGGGCACGAAAATCCTGGATTGATTCTATTGCATGACATATTAATGACCTACTGCATGTATGATTTTGACCTTGGTAAGTATTATGATCTATGAAAATGATGATCAGCTTTTCTTAAACAAGTATTTTTTTAAAAATCTGTCTTCAACTTTAACGATAAAATATCTATCATAACATTTTCTACAAAAAATATTTAATGTTTGTAATATTTAAGTTGAGTATGAATAAAAATGTTGCACAGATATAGCCATACGGATACAGTGACTGCAAGTTTACTTGACATATCAAACTATGTAGATATGAAACACATAGGGCTGAATTTTCACCTTGGCGTGCGGGCACACGCCCAACACACACGAGCGTGAAATAGCGTGTGATGACATCGGGTGACTGTCCCGACATCATTGTGCACTCGTGCGATATTTATGTCAGTGGGCACGTGCGGGAGTAGGCAGTGTGCCCGCCGACAATTAAGAGGGCTATTAATGAATTAAATAAATTAGTGAATTAAATACAATCTTTCCCTGCCCATCCCTTATGGGTTGTGGGTGGGGGTGGTGTGTGGTGGTGAATAGACCAAGCGGCCTTTCAATTTTTGAGGAAACTTCATCCACGGGAAGGATGAGGTTTCAGATATTAATTAATAATAAAATAGAAGTTTCTGTAACATGTTTGCAACATGTCCCTGCTCATGTGACAGAGCCACATGAGGGGTCGTGTTTTCCTTATCTTTTAAATTTTTATTTTTAATGTTATAAATCTTCAGTTCCCTGAGGCAGCTCTGTACTTTCAGGGATTTTTCTGCGAGTGCGCCTGCACGCATGTGTAAACTTCCACACTCTTCCCCCTCACCTCCGCCTGCCCCGGCAGCGCTAAGCGTTCCAGTGCACTATTCATGCTGGCTGGCCATTAATTGGCCAGCCATCGTGTTGGGGGCCCAATCACGATGGCGGACCGTCACACAGCCGCTCCTGGGTCCGCCCATCACTCCCGCCCAACGAGGGGAAAATCCTCCCCATGGTTTTAAGTTATTGATTTCTTGCAAGTTCAGTATCTGTTGAAATTGCTAGTCAAATAAGTTGACTTTAATATTGATAAACTATGAACTTTTTAATTTGCAGGGTATGTCCAAGGAATGAGTGATTTGCTTTCTCCCATTTTGTATGTTATGGAAAATGAAGTGGATGCCTTTTGGTGCTTTGTTGCCTTCATAGAACAAATGGTAAGAATTAAAATTAGCTAGCAATGAGTTCTAATTTTTGCAAGCACCTCAGATATGGAATTCCCAATCTTTTTTAAAATGGAAATTACTCATCCAATAAGCACTGAAGTACAGAATTTAACTCACAAAAGAAGGGAACTCAGAACCACAAGTAAAATGTATTGAGTTCCTCTGACATGACCTAATTGGCATATGATGTATCTTTATATTACCTGTATAATCACATACTATCATAAGCTTTAAGTGTTTTATGCAACAGGGCTCAAAATATTTTTTTTTCGGGCTCTTGAGATTTTCTCATGAGCTACCTTTTGGTTTTCAGAGGCTCCTTTTTCATTCTCAGTAACTCCATTATTAGGTGATGCAGTCACTTGGTAACATTATCTTTTGCATTTGTGTTGAACTTTTTTTTAGGGTTTCCTCCTTTAAATAGATAACAGCACAAATATAGAATGCTTGAATGTGTATGATTAAATCTTTTAACTTGGAATCTATATATACGATATTTTTGTTGATTCATTATAAATAAATCTCCCATACCTCAGTTTCCAAAATGAAAATCCTAACTACTTGGCACAAGGTAACCTATTGGGAATGAGCCTCACATCTGCAACCCCTTTTAAAAATTAATTGCAAGCAATTAGTGCTCTCCAGCATTCTTTGGTTTTGTTCTGCCAATTTCAGATTTCTTCCCACTCATTACTTCTGTTTAAAGTGAGTGGTGATAAATGCGCCAGGATACTGACATCCAAAGGTCCAACTGTGCAATAAAGGGATTATACATACACTTATTCTGCAGCACCATTAGCCATTAGCTAACGAATGGTCTAATGATCATCCATGCTTTAATGAGACATAGATTGAAACCCCTTAGCACAGAAGCACCCTAGTTACATTAAAGACACATACTACTTTATAGAGTTGGTTAACCATGGACCGTATCCCCCTAAACCATACAGTAGACATTGAAAGTCTGTATACGAATATCGAAGCAGACAGAGGTATGCTGGCACTCCAAAATATCTTCAATAAATTCCCCCTGCCTGACAGACCAGTTCCAGCCAGGGTTGCCAACTAAGACTGGACATACTCCAGAAGATGTTGGTGAAAGTGATACCTTGGAATCGCAGTGGCCTGGTGTGAGCGGGTGAGCCCATCTGGTTGGAGGAGGTGGCGCAGCAAAGTCCAAAGCCCAGGACACTAGCATGTGAACCTAGGCAATGAGTGCGGGCAGTGTGTGACACAATAGTCTCACTGAACCTATTTTTTGATTTGACATTCATACATGGACTTTCCACCTCGTGCCTTGATCATTACCAGCAGTGTAAAAACTTCTGGGTTTTATTTATTTATATTTTAATCAAGCTCTGCTGCGCCTGGGCGTCCAATAGAACTGCGAGCAGACGGCGGCCCTTTAAAGCAGCTGCTGCTGAATCCTTGCCCCTTCCCCAGATCAGATCCCAGTCTCTCCACTTTCCCCCAACCCCCCCCCCGACACGCACACACCCGAGGGCTCCTGGAGGACAACCCCCGAAGCGCACGCGCGCGCACACATAGGGAACTGACAAGCAGCCACCTTGGGCTCCATTCTTTGGCTGGTGATGGCTGTGGCGTGCTCCCTCCTGATGATTATTGGCATTGTAACATGTGCTGCTTCTGGAGCAGCAAATGGAATTTGAACCCAGGTGGAGTGAGCCACTTGGTGCGCTCCATCCCCGGGACCATGGCCTTGCGCCCTGTGCCTGCATCCTGCAGAAGCGCTGATTTACCCCTGTCCACTCACTTCGCATTCATCTCACAGGCCTGGGGCAGCTGCTGAGCAGGCCTCTGAGCCTCATACCAAGCAAACCGGCATTCAGAGACTTGACGATACCCATTCCATTACTCATGTATACTCTACTGTACAACTAGACGTGAGAGCTTAGCCTTTAACCTTCTCGGTGGGGAGAAAACAGGCAATGATGTTTGAATGCAGCATGCGTGCGTGACCCAGGTCAGTACCAGTTTATGGCATATTAAGTTTTGCTTAAAATAATGTTTCAAAATCTCCAGGACTGCTTTCAATAGCCACTGAGAGATTGATATTGATTCCAAGAGACTCCGGGCCATTTAGGGAGTGTTGGCAACCATAGATGAAGCTATAATCTGGTTACTATGCTTAGGTTTAACAAAATACAGGAGCAGAGTGAGGACACAAACTACCCCAAATTGTGGTGACAAACCATGTGGAACATAGAAGAACTTAAAAGTCTTACAAAATATACAAGTCTTACAAATATATAAAAACATGAACACGGGAAAACCGCCTTTATCAATTAAAAGATTACATGCAAATAACACAATGTGATCTAAGCAATCTGATGTAAACCGTGCCCGATGTTATATATAGGGGAAACAGAAAATACTTAGGAGTAGACATACAGGACACCTTAGTGCTATTAGAACAGGGAATAAGGCCAAAACTACCAACAGCATTTCATACAACAAGGCTTCACTCCTTGGAAATTAAGGGTCTTACAACTAATATGAACTGACACCACCACAAAGGAAAAGACAAACTAGATTGCAAAATTAGCAACATAGGTACCAAAATGGTTTGAATCTAGTATAAGGCAGGGTAGTTTTCACCCAGACTTAAAACTGAAAATACCCATTAAAATCCCTTATGTGACAGGATTCTTAATCCTATGGATACAAACATGTGCCACGTACTTTGGACACTAACAATTATCAGTTGCAATTTTTGGTGTCTAGTTTTCATTATGACTGATGGAGGAAGGTGGGGTAAAAGTCTGGGGAAAGGGGAAGTCAAACAACATTGAAAAGTCCTCCAAGATAACATCCAAGCCTGCCATCTGCCGCCTGGCTTACCGAGGCGGTGTCAAGCACATCTCTGCCCTCATCTACGAAGAGATCCGAGGTATGCTGAACATCTTTCTGGAGAATATTATCAGGGATTCAGTTACCCATACAGAACATGTTAAACGCAGGACAGTCACTGCTCTGGATGTGGTGTATGCCCTGAAACTGCAGGACTGGAAACTGTACGAATCCAGTGATTGAAACAAAATAAACACTGAACCTAAAATAGCTAATTTTAGCCCCAGTTGTAAACCCCCCAAACACAAACCCTACCCTGATTTATCTAGATTATCTAAGCCTAACAGCGGAAGCCATTTCTTTACCTCCCTTCAAAGCTGTCTCTTCATGAAGTGATTGGTGATGGCGGCAGTGGGACCAGTCAGAATAACTGCTCCAGTTCCTCCAATCACAGGTTCCCTTTCTACTGCCCTTGCTGCTCCTCCAATCATAGATCCTGTCTCTTGAGAAGCAACTGATCGGAAACCTGTGCTTGGAGTAGCTGGAGCAGTGAGCATGAGAAAGTCAGTATCTGTGATTGGAGAAGCAGCTCCTCACAGATACTGTCTCTCTCACATACAGAGGTGACATTTCTTTCATTTGTCCCCCCTCCCGTCATTGGCTTTTTATGGACATCTTGGGGGCTTTTGTGGGCAAATCCACCCGCTGCCCCCTTGGATTTTGAACCCTGGTGTGCAATTATCATTGCCTTTATTTTAAAGAGAGTTATGACCATAACACAAATTTCCAAAGGCCTACTGTGTTAGGAATGTGTTAATGTTGACAGTAAGGCAAAAGTTACTATCTTTTTTCGATTAGTCATAAAGCTAGAAATGTAAATTAGCCAGTTTTGACATCTAATGTATGTTTTCATGCCATTATTTCATAATTTACAGCAGCTGAGGGATTATCTATTGATAATGCTGTCCTAATATTTGGGTTGCGTAGTTGCACAATTCACCTCAAGTAGCACTAGATTAGAAATATAACTATGTTGTTCAACAACCCAACTTATCCTAATTTTAAAAATTGATTGTACATTTGCATTAGCTACATATTTCATGAATGTATAATTTTGACTAGAAAAATTAGATTGCATCTGATGTAAGCAAAAATATTTCTCCACTGCAAACATATATTAATTCTTTATCAGGCAAATCCAATTCTGATTTTGATCTTTTAAACCCATCTCTTCACCCACGCGCCAACACTTTTTTGGTTGGATTTGATATCTCGCATTATTTGCCATTTTTTTCTATATCTACATTTCTTCTTTCCTGTTATTTTACTCCTTAATTTGTTCCCTCTTCTTGGTATATTTTTCTTCCGTCTTGCCTTTCCTGTTCTGTTTCTCATCTTACATTTAATCTTTTTATTTTGCCTTATTTCATTGCTTATCCCCCACAACTCTGAAGAGTCTGGAAGTGAAAATGGGAATTCAGAACTTCTAAGTTGTCTAAAACTGATTATTAGAAAGCAAAGATGGACAATGTTGATTGATGTATTTGGTTAGCCATAAGGATTAATTCATTTGAGAATCGGGTACAATTTGTCATTCACAATCAGGCGAAAGCTATCAAAATGATTTTTTTACTGTTCATAAATTTGTAACATAATGTAAGTATGAGCAACATCTTTATTTTTATTGTAGCATTGTAACTTTGAGGAGCAAATGCAAGGCATGAAAACAGAATTATCCCAACTGAGTACGCTACTTAAATTGCTAGACCTTGGGTTCTGGAATTATCTTGGTAAGTGTTTTTTTCAAGTGTGTATCTAAAGTAGCTTGGTTTAGCTCTATATTCAATTTTAAAAATGCGATTCCCATCTCCCCGTTAGGTAACTGACTTTATGATTGCGACCCGCATTAATGGTCGTTGCCTGAAGATTCAAAACAGTAGCACAGAGAATCCTGGAAACCAAGGTGCAATAGTGGGATGCTGTGTTTCCACATTCCTAAGCACCATCCCCACCCCTCCAGCAAAGGAGAGTGGCCACAGGAGGCTAGCCATCTTGTAGTGAGCTAATTTTTAGGTTTGAGGAAAAAGCACATTCTTTTGAGTACAGAACTACATTTAAAAAATCACTAATGCATTCACTTTAGGACCTTATATAAAAAAAGTGCAGCCTACTCCTGTTAATTCAGTCACTTCTTTTTTTTTTAAATTAATATACAGATAATTTTATTTACTTTTAATTTGAAAGGCTACAAAGCGGACGTGATATTATTCTGATAGAGTTTAATCTGGTTAATTCCCATTTGAAAATAAGCTTAAAAAGTTTGGTTTCTAATTGTTCACCTAATGCTTTTTCCTCAACTGCCTTTCAGATGGGACATTAAATCAAATCCCCCACTACCTTCTCAGGTGAAGGTAAAATGGCACTGATTCAAAAAGGAGCAGTGAAATTCTCCAGAGGTCCTTGCCAAAATTTCTTCCTTGGCCAATACCACCCAAACAGACTAGCTAGATCATTTATCTCTGATGTGAGTGGGTCTTTGGTGTGCACACATTGGCTGCCCATTTCCTTATATAAGAGTACTGCCTATATTTCAAAAATAAGAACTGTAAAGCACTTTGCAGTACCCTGAGGATGTTAAAAGTGCTAAATAAAAGCAAGCTTTAATTTTTGTTTCTACTGAGTTCAGAAATCTTAAGCTTTGGTATTTGAATAAATATATGGACGAAATAACTGCTGCAGAGTGAAGTGTTTTAGATAAACCTGTTCAACTGGATAAGAGGATTTTTAACAAGATAAGTTGTTTTCCTAGAATCTCAAGAATCTGGATATCTCTACTTCTGCTTCAGGTGGCTTCTCATCCGGTTCAAAAGGGAGTTCAGCTTTCAAGATACTCTTAGACTTTGGGAGGTTAGAGTCATTTCATGCATATTGTACAGATGAATGTGCTTTTGATTTGCAGTTGATCTTTGAAGAAATTCTACTTTCATCTGAAGGAACAAAACAAGTGGTCTTGAATATTTCTGAAAAGAGAGACATGTTGCCAAAGCTTTTCGTCTTGCACTCATCAGGGCAAATGCATTTGTTTGTTCAGAATAGGTAGAGTACAGATCATACTCAACCAGCCCATGCTTGCAAAGTTGAAACAAAAAGCCTACTGTTAAATGTGATTCTGCAATTGGGCAGCACTTGCTGAACAATCCTGAGTGCACTAATAGCTACACTAACAACCAATTTAAGCTAATCAGTTGAGTTTGTAATATTGCTGACTTGTACTTGCTAGAAGTGACATAACATTCATACACAGGGACCCATTCTCTGCAAACAAAAGGAATATGTTCAAGCCTTGCGCTTTTGAATTACCCGGAAGCACAGGGAGCCTATAGTTTCCCATTGTTTTCTTCATTGCAATGCCTCGGCCAAACAGAACAGCATCCTGTCTTTCATGTAGTATAAATTGTCGTGATCGTTTAAATTTTGGCATTCTTATATTTATCCTGATGAGTGCAAAATGAGAAATTTGAGCAACATGTCTCTTTTCAGCAATATTCAAGTTTTGAACAAGTGGTCAATTGATTCTCAGTTGCTGCATATTGTGGTCTAGTAAAGAAAATTGAAAATTGAAGCTCAGGTAGCTCATTCTCAAGCATATTTTGTGCTGAATTTTCCAGATCAGAAAGTAAGTTATTAATTTTAGATCAGCAGTGTTGTTTTTAAAAACTGAACCTATGTGGCCTATTGTATGTAGGCAGTTACTTTATTTGCTGACACAATTTATTTTGTTTCAATTTGATCAAGCTACTGCTTTAGTATATATTCGGTTCTCTTGAAATTTACTGTTACTGAAATTTTGTTGAGAACTTTCTGTCCCTAACAAAAATATTTCCGTTTTAATCATTTCTTGAGGCAGTTTTCAACCCAGCTAGCGAATTTACTATTTATTCATCGACTTTTAATAGAGTAATTTAGGGCGCAGAAGTAGGACATTTGGCTCATTGATCCCTGGCTGGTTCCCCACTGACCAATCTAGTCATTCTCCTGCTTGGTCCCTGTAGTCCATAAGACCATAAAACCAAAAGACTTAGGAGCAGAAGTAGGCCATTTTGGCCCATCAAGCCTGCTCCGTCATTCAATGGGATCATGGCTGATCTCATGATCCTCAACTCCATTTTCCTGCCTTTTTCCCAAAACCCTTATTCCCTTACTGATTAAAAATCTGCCTATCTCAGCCTTGAATATACTTAATGACCCAGCCTCTACGGCCCTCTGGGGTAAAGAATTCGACAGATTCACTACCCTCTGAGAGAAGAAATTCCTCCTGTCTTGAATGGGTGACCCTTTACTCTGAGATTATGCCTTCTGGCCATAGATTCTCCCACAAGGGGAAGCAACGTCTCAGCATCTACCCTGTCAAGCCTCCTAAGCATTTTGTATGTTTCAATACGGTCGCCTCTCATCCTTCTAAACTCCAATGAGTACTGCCCAACCTACTCAACCTCTCCTCATAAGAAAATCCCTCCATACCCGGGATCAATGTAGTGAGCCTTCTCTGGACTGCCTCCAATGCTAGTATATCTTTCCTTAGATAAGGGGACCAAAACTGTTCGCAATATTCTAGATGTGGCCCAAATAGTGCCTTGTATAGTTTTAGCAAGACTTCATTATTTTTATACTCCAAAGGCCAATGTTCCATTTGCCTTCCCTATTACCTGCTGAACTTGTATGCTAGCTTTTTGTGATTCATGCATGAGGACCCCTAAATCCCTCTGTGATGCAGCTTTCTGCAGTCTTTCTCCATTTAAATAATATGCAGCTCCTCTATTTTTTCTGCCAAAGTGCATAACTTCACATTTTCCCACATGATATGCCACTGCCAAGTTTTTGCCCACTCATTTAACCTGTCTATATCCCTTTATAGACTCTTGTGTCATCCTCACCACTTGCTATCCCACCTATTTTTGTGTCATCTGCAAACTTGGTAACAGTACATTCGCTTCCCTCATCCAAGTCATTAATATATATTGTAAATGTGGCCCCCAGCACTGATCCCAGTGGCACTCCGCTAGTTACAGGTTGCCATCCTGAAAATGACCCCCTTATCCCAACTCTCTTCTTTTAGTTAGCAAATTCTCTGTAATGCTTATATACTACCCCCAACACCATGGGCTCTTTATCTTATTAAGTAGCCTTATGTGCAGTACCTTATTGAATGCCTTTTGGAAATCCAAATATATTAAGTCTACTGGTTCCCCTTTAGCTATCCTGCTTGTTACCTCCTCAAAGAATTCTAATAAATTTGTCAGGCATAATTTCCCCTTCATGAAGCCATGCTGACTCTGCTTGATTTCCAAATGCTCTGCTATTACATCCTTTATGATAGACTCTAACATTTTTCCAGTGAGTCCTGAAAGTTTATTTCCTTCAAGTGTCCATCCATTTTCCTTTTGAATTATTAAGTGTTTTTGCATCCACCCTCATGGGCAATGAGTTCCAGGTCATTACCACTTGCTGCATAAAAAAAATTCTCACATTCCCCCTGCACCTTTTTTTAAAAATTCATTCATAGGATGTGGGCATCGCTGGCTGGACCAGCATTTATTGCCCATCCCTAGTTGCCCTTGAGAAGGTGGTGGTGAGCTGCCTTCTTGAACCGCTGCGGTCCATGCGGTGTAGGTACACCCACAGTGCTGTTAGGAAGAGAGTTCCAGGATTTTCACCCAGCGACAGTAAAGGAATGGCGATATATTTCCAAGTCAAGATGGTGAGTGACTTGGAGGGGAACTTGCAGGTGGTGGTTTTCCCATCTATCTCCTGCCCCTGCCCTTCTAGACGGTAATGGTCGTGGGTTTGGAAGATGCTGTTGAAAGAGTTCTGGTGAATTCCTGCAGTGCCCAAAATCTTAAATCTGTGTCCCCTAGTCCTTGCACATTCAACTAGTAGGAAAAAGATTTTCCTTGTCAACTTTATCGAAACCTGTCATAATCTTGTACATCACTATCAAATCTCCCCCCCAATCTCCTTTGCTTCAAGGAGAACAACTCCAGCCTTTCCAACCTAACCTTGTAACTAAAATGTCCTACCCCTGGAACCATTCTGGTAAATCTCCTCTGCGCCTCCTCAAGGATCTTCACTTCTTGAAAGTGTGAAGAGGAGATGTTACACTCTCCGATCCCGCAATTACCACACGAGACTTAGGCTTCCTTTTAACCGGTCTTATTCAAGCATCCTAAGAATTGAGACCCAGCTCCCAGATTGATTACATTTCATTACTTTTGTACTTTTTCTTATCATAATACATTTGAGTACATTTGAATACATCCAATTGGTATCTCACACACCAGTTCCAAACTATCTCTATCCTATTGAGTACATAAACATGTGATCTTGCTATCCAATTATTCTAAAGCATGCATACATAATTATACTATCCAATCAGAATTAAGGCACGTATACGTGAACCTTGATTCTTGAAACTCAAGACTGTTTGTGTTTCATCAAAGCCCCCTCTTTGTCCATTGTTCATCTTCCCATATCTAAGCTAAAACCATCTTGTCCCTTCCCTATCTGAGAGAGGAGCACACTTAATCTAATTTATGTCATACTTTCTCTCCAGCCTGGCTCTCAAGGCTGTGCAATGTTCACCTGGTAACGTTCAACTATTAACATGTTTATCAGTAATGACTGCCTGGAGATTTAAGTGTGATCAGCAGATTCTTACTGTGTTTTCTTTTAATATATTTAATTTCCCCCTAACAAGTGTGATGACCAGAACTGGACTCCGTACTCTAATTAAGCCTAACTTCCCAACTTTTGCACTCAATGCCTCGATTTGTGAAGCCCAAGATCCCATATGTTTTGCTAACCTCTCTCAATATGTCCTGCCACCTGCAAAGATTGATGCACATGCGTCCCCAGGTCCCTCTGCTCCTGCACACTTTTGGAATTGTGCCATTAAGTCTATATTGCTTCTCCCCATCCCTTCTGCCAGAATGCATCACCTCATACTTCCCTGTGTTAAATTCGATCTGCCACTTGCTTCCCATTCTACTAGCCTTAATATGTTCTGCTGCAGCTGATTCTTATCATTCTCACGGTTTACCACTCCTCTAAGTTTGATATCTTCAGCAAATTTTGAAATTTTACTCTGTATTTCAAGATCCAAGTAAGTTATGTATAGCAAAAAAAGCAGTGGTCTGTGATCTATAAATAATCTTTAAGTTCCATATGTAGAATTTTATCAAAAGCCTTTTGAAAATCCACATATATTTATTGCAATAGTCTAGGCTGCATTAGATTCTTGCTCCCATAGACAAAAGCTAAGTGTGCTAGCACTGGTTTACTCTTAACACAGTCCCTGGGCAAATACCTATACTTGCTTTGTGGCTCCCAGAAGGACCGAGAGGTTTACCTTGTGTTTGCTAGGTAGAAATTTTGGACTGGGTCTGCATCATTTGCTGTTCTCCCAAGCAGTATTTTTGAGTTCAGTGAGCTCAATAGTTTAGAGAGGATATATTTCTAGTTTCTCTTGCAATATTGAGTGAATATTGTTTATTTTTTTCAAAATGTGTCTCGGCCAGATGTTCAGCTAAATTTATTACCAAAAAGAATGGATAAAACGGTTATTACGTCAACCAGGTCAAAAAAGACAATAACGATAATATTGCAAAGATATTTGAAGATTATTTCTTGAAAGTGCTGACACCAGAAATGTTATCAAGAATATCCATATCTCCCTACTGTGTTTCTGAAACAGAATCACAGCAGTCATAAAAAGACACAAGAATGGAGGAAATTAAATTCTGAGTAACAGTGGAAAAAAAACTTCTTCATTTTGTAGGTTATGTGGACTGGATTACCTTGCCAGAATTTTCATCTCCTGATATGTTGTGCTATACTAGACTCTGAAAAACAGAAGATAATGGAAAACCATTACGGTTTTAATGAAATTCTAAAGGTACTGAATTCCTTCTACACTAAAAGATCATATGCAGAGCTGTGTGTTTTGCCTATATTTCACATCAGTATATAAAAAGCACAAAGTTGCAAAATGATTACAGCGCAGAAGGAGGCTATTTGGCCCATCATGCGTGTGCTGGCTCTCCAAAGCAGCATTTCACCTAGTGCCACTCCCCCGCCTTCTCTCCATAGCCTTGCACATTCATTCTTTTCAGATAATAATCCAATTCCCTCTTGAATGCTTTGATTGCACCTGCCTCCGCCTTAGGCAGTGCATTCCAGATCCTAACAACTCACTGCGTGGAAAGTTTTTCCTCATGTTGCCACTGTTTCTTTTTCCAATTACCTCTATCCAGACTCCCCATGATTTTGAATACCTCAATCAAATCTCCTCTCAACCTTCTCCACGGAAAACAGTCCCAAGTTCTCCAGTCTATCTATGTAACTGGTCCCAGGGATGAGCAACTTCGTTCTCATGAATCTTTGCTGCACACAGTCCTTCAGCTCACTCTTCCTTTAAACTTTACATGGCGCAGGATTGAACTTTGTTCCCCTCAGACTCCATATTGAGGACTTTTTATTTTTGTATTCTTAGCACATCAATGAACTTTCCTTGAAATTGGATGTAGAAGAAATGCTATGTAAAGCAGAGGCAATTTACTGCCAAATGAAGAAATGTAAGGTGAGTGGTATACTATGAAGTATTTAACCACTATAATGTACTGTGCTTGAGAAAGTGATAAAGCTCTTGGATTACTCAGGAGTACATTTAGCTACTGGCTGTTTATTAAAGTACACACTTTATTGCATAGAACAATACTGTCAACTGTAGAGTATGAAGAAGTTAAAATATAAATACTCAAGTTATTCATAATGACATGCTCATAATTTTGATCATTGAAAACTTTAGTAAATGTAATATATAACACTGGTCTCTAAAATATGTACTCTGTGTTTATAAGGGAACTGTTTTTAGAACAAATGTGGTTTGTTTTATTCTGAAAGTAAGGGTATAGCTATAATATGCTGTAATAAATTATTCATAATTTCAAAGTACAAGTTCATTTGTGTGAAAATAACCACACAGATGACCTTAATTACACACTGTTTTGTGACTAATACATCTGTGTTTAAGCAGAACATAATTAAAAGCCCTTTGTTTAACATTACTTTGGTTACATTGGGCGGAATTTTCCATAAATGAGACTAAGTGCGGTGGTGGGTGGTTTTGGCAGTGCCCACACTGCCAACCGAAATGGTGGGAACTTGCTCCCAATTCTGCGCTTGATGCCTCATTAATTATGCAACGGCACATATCGGTCCAAATCACCTGGCGGGTCGGGAGTTGATCTGTGTATCCACCGTCAGCTGGCAGGCTCGAAGGTCCGCGCGCCATACTTAAACACCAATCCAACACACAATCTCACTCTCTCCAGCCCACCAGAGATGTCTTGCAGCAAGGAGAGGAAGGCCGAGACCCTGAAGAACAAGGCAGCACCCCATTTCATGCACCAGGCTTTCCAGGCCTTGACAGAGGGGTGCCGGCGCACAGGCAAGTGCTCTATCCAGGGATGGCTGCAGGAGTCACAGCAGCCTCACCTCTCCGGCCTGGGAGATTGTGGCGGAGCAGGTCAGTGCAGCTGGCACCTGCTTCTGATGTGCCATCCAGTGCAGGAAGAGGATGAATGATCTCATCCACTCCGCCAGGATAAGCCATCCTTCAGCACCATCCAATATCAAACTCTCATCATACACTCAAATGGCCATTGTCTTCAGAGGTCTCGCGCAGCCATTAATGGGAGACACATATCAACACTCGTACTCTCACCGAGACTTTCACATCACTACCATCCCATCTATCATGTTGCTCACACTTCATCCTCTGGCCCTTCTGGGGAGGGCTCATCAAACACAATGGGCATGCATCTCACCCAACCTCTGCTCCCATCCCTTCTCGTCACATGCCTTTCTTTCTTCTTCATACAGGCCAAGCTGGTGCACAACAGGCACGAGAGATTGCAGACCGGGGGAGGGACGGCCGACATCATCGCCCTCGCTGAGTTTGAGGAGGTTGCAGCCAAGCTGGCTGGGGAGGTCAGGGATTACTCCTGTGGGGAAGGGGAGATCGGCCTCACCCATCAACCCAGTACGGATCACAGCTCCATCACTTCCATCAAATCGTTACATTCACAATGAGTCACTTGCAGTCTTATTTAGTTCATGTTCGTTAGCTGAAACTCTATTTTCTAGGCACCAGCAGATCGAGGCGCCAAGCCAGTCCAGCGCCATCAGTGCGAGACCCCAGACTTCATCCGAGGAGAAATCTCTGGAATAACCATCATGGCGCTCACACGCACCCTCCACCAGCTCTGGGGCACAGATGTAGATTAGGCTCAGGCTCACTTTCTGGGGAATACCTCACTGATACGTCCCCGCAGCAGTCGGAGGCAGGGACAGCCCAGGCCTCCAGCACTCGGAGGGCTGCTGGAGACTAGCCACCCGCTCGGATCGAGTCAGATGATGAGCCTCTGGAAGTGGCCTCCAAATCTATGCTGGAGATACGATGCCAGGCAGCGCGGAACATCAGGCAGAGATTTGGCAGCCACTTAGCAGACTAGACTGAACGATGGAGGAGTCCATCCGCGTCCTGTCTGATGTTGTGGCTCAGACATGCGAGCGCCTCGAGGTCACCATGGGAAGACTGGCAATTACCATGAAGACCTTGGCCCAGCAGGACTTGCTGGTTTTTCACTCGTCCCTGCGCTCCATGGCCACTCACCCTGGTGGGCACCATCAGGATGTAGGCGACATGGGGACGAGGCACCTTGACCCCCCTCCTGGTGCACCATCTCCTGAAGGAGTCAGGGTGGGGCCCTCGGGCACCCACAGGGAGGATGAGCATCAGCTGGACATCCCAAGGGCCTCCTCAGGACACTCCAAGGGTGTGCAGCTGCTCACAGCTCCCTCCACCCCAGCTTCTCAGACCACTGAGGGCGCTTCTGCCCCTGAGCAGGTGACCCTTATCAGGCTGGGGCCCTCCAGGCAATGGGCCATGAAAGGATGTCCAGCAAGGTCATCAGATATAGCAGTCAGTAGCAAAAACAAAAATACCTGGAAAAACTCAGCAGGTCTGGCAGCATCTGCGGAGAGGAGCACAGTTAACGTTTCGAGTCCGAATGACCCTTCAACGGAACTAAGTAAAAATAGAAGAGAGGTGAAATATAAGCTAGTTTAAGGTGGAGTGGGACAAGAAGAGCAGTCAGTCGGCTGCCTCCACCTTTGCTATGGATGTCAGGGCTGTACCCAGGTGTAGCACTGGAATTAGGAAAGTTAAGAAAAATTGATGTCTTTTTTAGGCCATAGGTATGCTAGACATGTAAATAAATTGCACTCTTGTTAATACGTTCGATGGTTATGTGAATGTTCCTGTCAACTGAAGGCATTGTGATTTTGTACTTTGGAATCCTCTTATTTCGAGGTTTAGCCTTCCTCCCACTCAGTGTTCCACTGTGAGATTCACATTCCTGTGATGTCAACCTCAGTTGAACTATGTCTGCACCCCTTGTGTGATGTCAGGGAGATGTGTTTAAATCTTTATTGGAAGTGTGTGATGTAAGTGTTTCTGACCCTTCTTCATCAAAGAACACCATTGAGCAAGGCAGTTCATCAGCATTGATAATCTAGCAGCTTTTGTGCCTCCTCAGTGGTAGTGGCAGAAGAAAAGACATGCACGAGAGGAGGAGATCCCTAGGCTTGTTCACATCTCAGTTGCAGCAGTATTTGCAACACTAGATGGCAGTGAAGGCTTCAAGTCTTCTCTGGCATTGCTCTTGTTCCTAAGTAGACTCTCAGTTCCCAGAGTGAGCTCTCTCACAGGGCCCCACGGACCAAAGCAAAGATCATGGCCTTGCGATTCATGAGGCAAGAGGTGCAGACATAGTTCTACTGAGGTTGACATCACAGTAATGTGAATCTCACAGTGGAACACTGAGTGAGAGGAAGGTTAAACCTCAAAATAAGAGGATTTTGTTGCAAGTGGGTAGACATCCCCTGAGTTGAAAGAAAATGGCATTGAGAGCTAGGAAAGATATGGCCTTATTCCCTCACTTGACTTTACTCTTCCTGGAACTTGTCAGCAAATAACGTATTACGGGCTTGTCTTCTTTCTTCCATGGCGTGATCGCGCTCATACTGACTCTCAGCTGCCTCCTGAAGTTCATGGGTCTCCGGATCTTCATCCTCCGGTGAGCTCTCATCTTCCTCCAGGTCGCCCTCTGGCATGGGTTCACCTCTTTGCATTGCCAGATTGTGAAGGGTGCACACGCTCCCGACTATTGGAGTGAGCCACCTGAGCAGTCCAAGCATCTGAAACGCATCTTCAGAAGCCCTATGGTCTGCTCTATTAGAGAGCATGTGAAGCTGTGAGCAGCGTTGTACCTCTCCTTGGAATAACTCTGAGGGTGACACACTGGTATCATCAGCCAACATTTCAGTGGCTACCTCTTATCCCCAAGCAGCCTGCAGACGTAATGGCCCCTTGAAAATCTCAGGCACCTGGGAGTGACTTAGTATGCAGGAGTCATGGCAACTCCAAGGGCACCATGCACAAATGTCCAGTGTGTGCTTCCCTTAATCACACACCAGTTGTACATTGATGGAACAATAGCCCTTGCAATTTATAAACATTAGGCCTGCTGCCGTGGAACCCGTATAGTCACATGGGTGCAGTCGATTCAACCCTGCACTCTTGAGAAGCCTGAGATGGCGGTGAAGCCGGTGAATCTCGCAGCCTGGCTATCTTCGTCCAGAGCAAAGCTGTCTTAATGATGGGCCTTTCTATAAAGGGCACCTGTGACCTAGTTATGCATTGACCTGTTGGAGACTGAGAGATGCCACACAGGTCACCTGTTGTTCCTTGGAAAGAACCAAAAGCCAAGAAGTTGAGTGCAGCGGTTACCTTCAAAACTATTTGGCAGAAGATACCCTCCACCTCCACGTGGTGTCAGGTTTTCACAAAGAATGTGGCATGTGTGATATACCAGATCTTGGGACAAGTGCAGATGTGCATGGCATTGACTGTAACTCATTTGTAAATAGGAGGCTCTTGGATGATAAATCCTAGGTCTGGTGAGTTGCCGTCGTTGTCTGGGTCTCTCCTTCTGACCTTCCTTTTCATGCTGTGCTCTGCTTGACCATGTCCCTTCTGCTGGAGCTGTGCACGGAGTCGCCACTCCCTCCTTCACCACCTTTTGCATTTGCCTTCTCTATGAAAAGAAACATTGAAAACATTAATGATTCAAGGGACAAGAAAATTAAGCTCAGAAGATGACAGGTTTGGAGACCGTAAGGATCCATAGTTTTTCCTGCCCTACTTGCCTAGTGGCTGATGCTGCTTTATCCCTGAGACATTTGTTACGACACAGTAGACGATGTGTACCAGACGGATCAAATCCATGAGGGAAACTTCATCACGTGGTCATAAGGGTTTTGCAATTTGTATTTTATTTTGAGATGCGCATTCTGAATTCACAAGTAATAAGTCTGCTAAGACTTGAGATTTTTAGAAAACTAAATTAAACATTTATTAACAAAATAAAAGACTTCAAACACATACATAGGTCTACAAATTACTATTATAATAACTCCTAAAACCTCTAATTAATCTGGCTTCCAGTTACACCCCCGTTAAGGAAATGGTTAAAAAAAAAATTACAAAATTTTGAACCAATGCCAGCAAGTTAACACACTACCCTGGACAGTAAAATTCAAAGTGGCTTTTCCCAGCTTCGGTTTCTATAGACAGTAGGCTTAATGCACAAACACTAGAGGCTTTTCACACTTTTGGTAGATCTTACAATGCCTTCCCTGATACAGCCTCATTCTCCTTTATACATGTTTCTCCCCTTTAATGTAAATCCATTGTTCCTACATGTCTTTGGAACTTTACCTTTCTCATAATATAAATCTTTTCATGGTGCTAGTATTATCAGTAACCTTTGGGGAAAAATAAACACGCTGCTTGGCCTAGCTTCTCTGGCTAGGTGTAACATCCTACCATCTCGTTGAAATTCAAACTACCCTGATTTATCTAAAAATGCAAATTTTCCTCACCTCACATTCCAAAGCTTCAGCCATGTTTACGTATTTAGCATTTCAAACCTAGCTTCTTTGGATGAGTCAAAGCCTCCAGACCAGCTGTCTCCAATTCAATTAAATCTCTCTCGCGCATGCGCACTTACACACACGTGCGCACACACACAAACTATCCAAACCCCACTATAAACCTACTTTTACAATAACTCACAGTAATATTGAGAATTATTATACTTTCATGACACACTAGCACACACATCGAGGTGGCCAAGATGGCATCGCACATGTAACATCTTGAGTCCTGCGTGGGATGCTAAAGTTTAAGTGAGATGATTGACCCAACCAAGCTCTGTGCTTCAATCTCTGATGTGCCATATTAATGACCAATCAGTTGCTCAAGGTCAATGATTGGATGCCCTTTGGCGCATCAGGAGTGAGATATCTGGTGATGACGTGACAGGCCTTCATAGATGGAATGCCATACATGACACAGTCGTGCCTCCTTCACTATTGCCTGCATTCCCAAATTCTACATTCCTATGTGTTACTCCTTGAGATGCAGCGACTGTGATGTGTAGCCACTGAGTTCTGAGTAGCCCTTTAAGCATGCTAATGAAGCCATTGGCTTTAAGTGGTTTTCATCACAAGGAGGTATTCCTCCTTTATTTCTGAGCAGACTCCTGCTCACTCCGGCAACGAGAGGTTAGAGGGCGACCCCAGAAAGGCCCCCATAGTGTTCACCCTTCCCTCTCAGCCATTCCACAGCCTTCCCTCCCCATTGCCTCCATAGCATTTGCCCTTCCCTCTCACTGCCATTCCACAGCCTTCCCTCCCCTTTGCCACCCTCATGTTCACTCTTTCCTCTCACTGCCATTCCACAGACTTCCCTCCCCATTGCCCCCATCGTGTTCGCCCTTCCCTCTCACTGCCATTCCATAGCCTTCCCTCTCTGTTGCCCACATTGCTTTCGTCAGCCCGACCCTCACCTCATAGCCCACGCCTGGTTGAAGTGCAAGTCTCTGAAAGTGTGGAGGCTTGCATGAGCAGCTCAGTGGTGTGCCTTGGACAATGAAAGCAAATAGAAGGAGCAGTCCAACCCTACAGCCCCAACAGAGTGGAGCTCATCGCAACAAGACCGGTGCAAAGCAATGGCAGATATGTTCCACTCGCCTCGACGTTCTCAGCGAACTGAGGTCCGACTTGAGCATGCCACCCTTTTTCAAACAGGTTTGAGGCTGACGTAATGTCCCACTGACAGAAGATTGGAAGGTGTGGCAAGATTCCGACGAACAGCTGTTTTGGTGAACGTTCATGACATGCTAACGAATGCAAATGGTGCTCGTGCCACGAGTTGGCGCGATAACCGACCCGCCATGAGCACACCGTCAGGGGAATTGCAACTTGCTTTTATGATGACAGATTTGCGACTTTTTGCCTGCCACTGGATTCTCCGCTCTCCCCTGCCATGAAGCTCGCCACGGGTGGGATGGGAGAATTCCGGCCATTGTGTCTACACAGGCTACTTGAATTTGAATATGCAAATTCATTCCCGAATGCCTGTTAGTTCAATTTCAAATATTCAAATCAGTTACATATGTATTTTTGGCCATCTCTGTTGCATGAACTTAGCAGTTAATATGGGGAAACTGCAGACGTTTCAGTGACAAATTTTCCATTGATTGCAAAATATTAATTTCTTGTATCTATTGCCAGGTGCCTCAATTTTAAATCCATAACGATATACGTTTATTTTATGTAAGATGGAAACAACTTAAAATTAAAATTTCCTTATGAAAAATTTTATTAAACTGTTCTTTATATTGTGCAGGATTTACCACAGGCTGTTGGTGAGATTCTTGGCCTAAAGGATAGCGCAATTGTAACGCCTGATTTGGAAATCAGTACATCTGAGAAGGGGGTCACCAAAAATCCCTGGAGGGAAAACCATTCAGACACAGCCGTGGCCTCCTTTACACAGACAAATGAAGACTTAGCCGGACATAGAGACACTCCTCAAAATGGGCACAAGATGACAAGTATAGAATGAAGCTGAAAGCTGCATTTTGTAATCCCAGAAAAGAGATGCCACAATTTGTTTACTTTTTACAAATGCCCTCCTAGATGACTCATCAGTATTTGGAACGATCAATGGGTTTAGCTGTTGGTAAGGCAAGAGAGAGCGGGATTAGGATAGGAAATGCATCATTTGCAATTCCAAATGTTTAAAAAATGAATGCTAAGAAACTATACATTTTTCTAATTACTTAAAACCATAAGGGCCTTCATATGGAAGTGCATTTTTCAAAATTCCTCATGTCAAACATTTACATGGATGTTGGAAAGTAATGAAATTTTGTTTTGTATTTATATCAAACAAATATTTTGTTAATTCATGAAAGCTTGTCCAATTAGTATCTGAGTTTATTTTAAAAAGTTTTTTTCTCCCAGAAATGCCTCCTGAAATCAAAGAAATAATGTTTTTTGTAGCTTTAAAATCGAACATATACAAGATTTAATGATTGTATAACTAGCTTGTCTACAGGTATTAAGACCTATCTAAAATAGAGCATCCTGTGTGATACCTCATACTTGACCATTTTTTGTGGGAGATGCAAGACTTGGGGAACAAAATATGGTGGGTGGTAGATTTTAGATAACATTAAGTTATTGTTTAATTCTTGGAAAAAGCCCTACCGGCTATAATTGTTCCAACAAAAGAACTAATGTTTTGAGCTACCCTACAGAGTTTGGATCAGCTATACTGATGGTTCTAACAAAGTTATCACAACCATTTTAAAAATGACCTATGAATACTGCAAATGAGACTTCAGCAAATTAATATTGTAATCTACAACGTCCTAAAGGAAGAAAATACAAGTTTTGCTGCTGTGATGCATTGTTGTATGCAGTGTTAAAGAGTGTTCACCGTATTATTATGTTAAATATGAGGCTGGGAGATGATTTGGTTTACCATTGAGGTTGTTTTGCAAGACCTGAAATGAGTTGACAGCAGAAGTGTTCTTTTCAGGATCCTGCTAAGGTTCCTTATGTGCTAGAGATTGTCAGAACTGCCAACAAAGGTATTTAATTTGTAATTAATACAATGTTTAGTAAACTAATATCCCTTCTCAAATTGCAAATCAAAAATTTATATAATCTTTTAATCAGCTGAAAATATTTGTTGAAAAGCTTAATTTTTAAGCTGTCGCATTTCCTGTCCATACTTTAATGTATGGTTAATAATAAAGCATGTTGAATAAATGTATAACTTGATTTACCTTATGATTTTTATTATAAGAAGAAATGTACAGTGGCACAATTTCTAACAGTTGTATAAAGCCTGACATTTTGTATTCTGATTATGTGTACAAAAGTAAATGTAATATATAACACTGCTCTCCAAAATATGTACTTTGTGTTCACAAGGGAACTATTTTTAGAACATGTGGTTTGTGGAAAAGAAAATCACGATTTGCACTGCTTTTTTTATTATGGAAAACTCAAGATCATTTTACTTTACAAAGGCACAAAGTCCATGTACATGGAAGGAAGGCTTAGAATTACACTGAAGTTTATACGCATCGAATATAATAGAATTGCAACAAAGAAACTTTAAAATATAAATACGCATTTTTGAATAGCTCAAGCTAACGATTTTAGTGTAGAGAGACCTTCAGTTTTCAGCTCAGCCTGACTTTGTTCACTGAGTTCCTGGAGGATGTTAATAAATCTTCACTGGAACCAAGAAGGTCAGACTGAGCAAACTGTTAACCACAGTGCCATTGACTGAACAGATGTAACTTGGTGCTTCAGCTCTGATAGCTCTATATTTTTTAAACCATTCAAGTTACCCATTACTTCCTGGTGCCGTTTCCCTGTGGTGGATTCATATAAAGGTTTTATAATTTTTGCTATCTTTTCCCTCCATTATATTTCATGGCACTATTCATAGAATACTTATTTCAAGTTAAAACTGGAATACTGGCAAACATTTCTTTAAGTTTAAAATATTAAAAAACTACTTTTTAAAAAAAAAATTCTTGTGTATATTCTCAGTGTGCCATTTGCAGCAGAGTGGCTTAATTATATGCAATGGTTTAGCAGAACTGAAGCAAATATGGGATGGGGCAATACAAGAAGACAGGTTGAAGAGGCTTATCCCACCTTTTCCAGGGATACTCTTCAGTTGACGTACTTTGCCTGTACATCTGAGGATCACTGGTGGCAGTGTGTTCTTATTGACATTAGCCTACCACTTCCACTTTGGGGGCAAATTATGGTGCTTGCAAGGAGATCTATTGTACATGCATCCAAAATGAATAGATGCAACATGATATTTTCCAGTTGGAGGCAATACATTACACACTCTGACTGGTGTATATACCTCACAGACACCTATTGAAACATTCCTCTCAGTTATTTCACAGCAGTTCCTGTAAAGTGGACCTTGTTCCCCACCCCCCCCACAATCTTGAAGCAATATTATCCCTATAATCTCCGTGTGCGATTGCCTGATCTGTAGGATGAACAATGACCCAATTGCAGTAAACTGCACACTGTATCAAATGTTATAAAATGCTATTAACAAACTCTTGATTAGGTAAAATATTAAATCTGGCCAGAGTTTGTACTGGCTCAAGCAACTTACGTGCATTCCTTTAGAGTGACGTGGAAACATGATACATAAACAAGAACAGATAAATATTTTAAAAATTAAAACTTGAGGCCTTAATGGACTGGTGAATGGAACTAAGTGAATAGCTCTGTCAGCGGTGCAGGCACCATAGACCAAATAGTTTTTTTTCTGTACTGCAAAATTGATGGCTATCACTGAACTGCCAATCTTCAAATTAAACATTTTCATGATGGATCCCCTCAATGATCTGAAGTGCTAACATTGCAATAAACAGTGTTATTACATTGAAAGTAATCAGAGCCAATTCCATGAACAGATGCACAAATTAAAACCTATTTTTGTAATGATAATTTGCCTTGAACTTAAGGGAAAGTATTCACAAATTTGCAGGAACTTCTTTTTAGTTTACACAGGCATTTATAGGGAGTCAAAGAAGAGTACTGGTGTCCTCTTAAGGTTTTAATTTCCTGTTGCCCAGGAAATTAGCACAGATCGACATAATCTTTCTTTCAGTTTATGCCTCACATTTGTCCTTTTCGGCTGTTTGTGAAATTTGCCCTTTTTCAAAATTTCTTATTGGTTTAAAAAGATTTATTGTGCAGTGTTTTAGTAGCTATGACATATATTTGCTGCCATTTATAAGGAAATTAGTTTTATTAAAAACTGCACCATAAGAACCTGATGTGAAATATTGTGCCTCCTTGGCATGCTGCATTTGGGGACATCTATTATTTTTTCTGCGATATGTACATAAATTGCGGTGATCTCAACAAATTATTGTTTCGTACATTGTAAAACTTGGATCAATAATATTGTAGAATAAAATAAATTATCAGTTGCATTTATATATGCCATTGCACAGAACATTATTCAGAGTTTCATTATAACCTCATACTGTTAAGTTGAAAAATCTAACTTTTTTACTTTGGAGGTAATGAAGATACAATATTAGTGATGTACTGTTTTTACTTTCTGATTTATGACTCCTGGGAGACACTTCTTCATTCCATGATGTGAAAAAAAAACATTCTTACGATGAAAAGGAGCCACAATGATATTTATATATAATATCTGATGATCTTCAGTACTTTGTTTTCTTTTGTGAGTGAAAAAAATACATGTTTTCAAGAGAATACGTCTATTCTTTTGTTGGGTAAGAATGAATTAACTGTGTTTACAAGTTTGACTCCAAACTTCAGTTTCACATCTAGTTTATGTCTAATTCTGGGCAACACATCTTTCATTTCCTTCTGTTTGGTTATTAATTACTGGAAGCTGACTGTGAGCTTTTGTCACTGTCAAACGTTAAGTGAGAAAAAGTAAACCAGAATGGTTATAACCATTTTTAAAAGTTGTAGCAAAGTACAAACCGCATGTCAGATTTGCCCACAACTCCTATTTATCCATATTATCAATCAACTTGAGAAATGTTAGAAAGTTAGGGCATGATCAGGTTTGATGCACTGGCAAAAATATATCTTCTGCTGGGCCAAAGCTAGCATAAATACTGGAAATGATGGGGTGGGGGAAGAGCTTGCAGAAATTTTATAGAGTCCTCATTTTAAATTTTTTTTTACATGGCACATGGGCATCGCGGGCTAGCCACTTTTATTGCCCATCCTAAATTTCCATTGGGAAGGTGTTGGTGAGCCACTTTCTTGAACTGCTGTGGTCCATGTGCTGTAGGTGCACCCACCATGCTTTTTGGGAGGGAGTTCCAAGATTTTGACCCAGCAACCAAGAAGGAACGGCGATATATTTCCAAGTCAGGATGGTGTGTGGCTTGGAGGGGAACTTGCAGGTGGTGGTGTTCCCATGCACCTGCTGCCCTTGTCCTTTTAGGTGCTCAAGGCCGTGGGTTTTTAATCATGAGATTAAGTGTGCTGCATGGAATACTTGAGAATTGTCTGTGAGGGAATGGCCATGGTGGACAATTTTTTTCTCCGTTTCATATTTCTTCTAATCTTGAAATGCTAAGCCTTTTATTGAAAGGGAGTGTTTGAAGGGAAAGACTCTGCTCTCAATTTATGAGAGAAAGCAGGAAGCTGTTAAAAGGGTTCACATAACTTGTGAAACTGGGCGATACTGCTCTTATTTGTCTTGTTAAGTTGCTCTTCCCTGCCACTGCTCCCATGGTGGCAGATTTCAAGATCATCATGGCAGAAGGAGAAACAATGTCATTTGAGGGATGGTGTAACTCCTTAATGGATTTTACAATAACTACTGGAAAGATTCCCAAGAAAAATGCATAGCCATGAACATAGCTTTGGCGGATGTATAGATTGGATATGATAGTAACATGTATCAAAGGGCACAGTGCCAGATCCTGTCAAAGGAGATTACAAATGCCCTAAAGATATTCTTTGGAATTGATTGCATCATGTCTGGCCAAAGTGTTCTCCACTCTCTGGGATCTGAAATAGGTTATTTTCAAAATTGATGCAACTTTGATACTTGGATGAGAATGAATGAAGAATGAAGGTAGTTTAGGAATGACCAATAAGCTACTTGAAATCATGGTAAATTATGACTTTAGATTGGATATTGCATTTTTCCTTTAATTTCTGTAGAATTGCCAGAGAAGAATTGTAGAATGGTTACAGAAGTGGCCGCTTGGCGTGTTGTTTGCGTGCCAGCTCTTGGCAAGAGCAACTCGCCTAATCCCACTCCCCTGCCCTTGTAGCCTTGCAATTTTTTTCTCCTCAGATAGTTATCCAATTCTCTTTTGAAGGCGTCAATTAAATCCGTCTCCACCCCAGACTCAGGCAGTGCATTCAAGACCCTATCCACTTGCTGTATAAAAAAGATTTTCCTAGTGTTGCTATTGTTGTTCACATGTTAACAAAAATTAATGAACTTGGTGCTCATTGCAACTTTTCTGAAATCTGCAATATGATCTTATTCAATCAAATGTGGCTATCACTTTTATGCATATTTTCAGATAAGGGGGTTAATATGAATAGAAAGTAATTATACATTTGCTCACCCACTGAATCGGACTGACCAGTAGTGTAGTGATTGAGAAGGGTTATATTTCTCCTAATTCATTTTTGCAACATTTACACATTCTTTTCTCTTGTACAAAGCAGACTGTTAGAATTTTAGTCTCAGTTATCAGTGGAATGAGTCATGCTTTCTCTTTCACTGAGCAATCAGTGGAGTTAATATTCATATTGATGATCTGCATCCTGTAATTTCCTCTGTAAAATATTAAAATAAACCCTGATGCTCAGATGTTAGCAATTGTTTCATGGTATTAAAAATGTTTATATGTCTAGCAAGTAGATAAGTTAAATACTTTACTGTCATTTTGGAATATAAGTTTTGCTAAAATTTCCAGTACATGATTTTGTAAGTGAATGCAGGTCTTTTGGTAGGACTTCTGTCACAAACAGTCAGTTCAAGGGATTATAACTTCAGACCTACCAAACCTCAATTATATCCCATGCTTTCCAATCCCAGGACACCCCTTCTCAGTACTGCAACCCCCAAGACTACTCACCTCCCTTGTATAACCACCTACATTGTAGCTGGTAATCACTTTCACAGCATTTTCAATATCTGGTATCTACCTCCAAACTGATACATGTTACTTCTTAACTTGCATATCCTGGGCTTTAAAAATATTATGAGATAAAACATAGAATAGAATGAAGAGTGCAGGAGGGCATGCCAGGAGCAGCACTAGGCAAACCTAAAAATAAGGTGTCAACCTGGTGAAGGTACAACATATGACTACTTGCATACAAAACAGCAAAAGCAGTAAGCAATGGACAGAGCTAAGCGTTTCCAGAACCAATGGATCAGATTTAAGCTCTGCAGTTCTGCCACATCCAGTCCTGACTGGTGGTGGGCAATTAAACAACTAGCTGGAGAAGGAGGCTCCACAAATAGCCCCATCCTGGGAGACCAGCAGATCAGTGAAAAAGATAAGACTGAAGAATTTGCAACAATCTTCAGCCAGAAGTGCCAAGTGGATGATTCATCTCAGCCTCCTCCGGAGGTCCCCAGCTCCTGACCTCATTACTGCCTTGGTTCAAACATGGAGAAAAGAGCTGGACTCCAGAGATGAGGTAAGAGTGACTGCATCAAGGCAGCATTTGACCCTGAAACTGGCATCAAGGAGCCCTAGCAAAACTGGAATTAGTGGGAATCAGGAGGAAAACTCTCCGCTGGTTGGAGTCATAGCTAGAACAAAGGAATATGGCTGTAGTTGTTGGAGGTCAATCATTTCAGTTCCAATACATCACTGCAGGAGTTTCTCAGGCAAGTGTCCTAGACAACCATCTTCAGTTTCTTCAACAATGACCTTCCTTCCATTATAAGGTCAGAAGTGGGGATGTTCGCTGATGATTCCACAATGTTCAGCACCATTCACGACTCCACAGATAATGAAGTTGTCCATGTCCAAATGCAGCAAGACCTGGACAATATTCTAACCATCACCCCTTAAGATGCAATGGCATTACTATCGTTGAATCACCTGCTGTCAACATCCTGGGGGTTACCATTGACCAGAAAATGAACTGGACTAGCCATATAAATACTGTGGCTACAAGAGAATGTCAGAGGATAGGAATCCGGTGGCCTCCTGACCACCCCCCACCACCCCCCCTCCACCCCCCACCCACCACCCCCCAAAGCCAGTCCACCATCTGCAAGGCATAATTCAGGAGTGTGATTGAACACTCTCCACTTGCCTGGATGAGTGAAGCTCCAACAATACTCAAGAAGCTTAAGACCAACAAGGATAAAGCAGCCTGCTTGATTGGCACCCCATCCACAAACATTCATTCCCTCCACCAGTGGCGCACATTGGCAGCAGTGTGCACCATCTACAAGATGCACTGTAGGAGCTCACCAAGGATCCTTATACCCTTGACCATTACGATCCAGAAGGACAAGGGCAGCAGGTACATGCGTACACCATCACCTGGAAGTTCCCCTCTAAGCCACTCACCATCCTGACTTGGAAATATATCACCATTCCTTCACTGTCACTGGGTCAAAATCCTGGAACTCCCTTCCTAACAGCACTGTGGGTGTACTTACACCATCTGGACTCCAGCGGTTGAAGAAGGCAGCTGACCACCACCTTCTCAAAGGCAATTAGGCACGGGAAATATATGCTGGTCTAGCCAGTGAGGCATCAAGAAGTCCTCACAGAACTGGAGTCAATGGGATCCAGGGGGAAACCCCTCCACTGGTTGGAGTCATACGTAGCACAAAGGAAGATGGTTGTGGTTGTTGGAAGTCAATCATTTTAGCTCCAGGACATCACTGCAGGAGTTCCTCGGGGTAATGCCCTTGGCCCAACCATCTTCAGCTGTTTCATCAATGACCTTCCTTCCATCATAAGGTCAAAAATGGGGATGTTCACTGATGATTTCACAATGTTCTACCGGCAATAGTACTGAAGACTTGTGCTCCAGAACTTGCCATGCCCCTAGCCAAGCCTTTCCTGTATAGCTACAACACTAGCATCTACCCGGCTGGGTGCAAAATTGTCCAGGTATGTCCTGTATACAAAAAGCAGGATAAATCCAACCGAGACAATTACCATCCCATCAGACTACTCTCAATCATCAGTAAAGTAATGCAAGGGGTCATCAACCGTGCTATCAAGTGACACTTGCTTCGCAATAATCTGCTCACTGATGCCCAGTTTGGGTTCCACCAGGGCCACTCAGCTTCTGACCTCATTACAGCCTTGGTTCAAACATGGACAAAAGAGCTGAACTCCCGAGGTGAGGTGAGAGTGACTGCCCTTGACATCAAGGCAGCATTTGAATGAATGCGGCATCAAGGAGCCCAAGCAAAACTGGAGTCAATGGGAATCAGGCGGAAAATTCTCCACTGGTTGGAGTCATAACTAGCATAAAGGAAGATGGTTGTGGTTGTTGGAGTCAATCATTTCAGCTCCAGGACATCACTGCACGAGTTTCTCAGGGTAGTGTCCTCAGCCCAACCATCTTCAGCTGCTTCATTAATGACCTTCCTTCCATCATAAGATCAGGTGGGGATGTTCGCTGATGATTGCACAATGTTAAGTACCATTTGCGACTCCTCAGATACTGAAGCTGTCCATTTTCAAATGCAGCAAGACCTTGACAATATCCAGGTTTGGGCTGACAAGTGGCAAGAAACATTCACGCCACACAAGTGCCAGGCAATGAACATCTCCAACAAGAGAGAATTCAACCATCGTCCCTTGATGTTCAATGGCATCACCATCACTGAATCCCCCACTATCAACATCCTGGAGGTTATCATTGACCAGAAACTGAACTGGACTAGCCATATAAATGCTGTGGCTACAAGAACAGGTCAGAGGTTAGGAATCCTGTGGCGAGTAACTCACCTCCTGACTCCCCAAAGCCTGTCCACCATCTACAAGGCACAAGTCAGGAGTGTGATGGAATACTCTCCACTTGCCTGGATGAGTGCAGCTCCAACAACACTCAAGAAGCTTGACAACATCCAGGACAAAGCAGCCTGCCTGATTGGCACCACATCCACAAACTATCACTCTTTCCACCGCCCCTGCACAGTGGCAGCAGTGTGTACCATCTATAAAATGCACTGCAGAAAGTCATCAAGGCTCCTTAGGCAGCACCTTCCAAACCCACGACCACTACTATCTAGAAGGACAAGGGCAGCAGATACATGGGAACACCACCACCTGCATATTACCCTCCAAGTCACTCACCATCCTTCACTGTCACTGGGTCAAAATCCTGGAACTCCCTTCCTAACAGCGCTGTGGGTGTACCTATACCACATGGACTGCAGCAGTTGAAGAAGGCAGCTCACCACCACCTTCCCAAGTGCAATTATGGATGGGCAATAAATGCTGGCCCAGCCAGTGACACCCACATCCCATGAATGAATAAAATAAATATCCATGCAAAGGAATAATCCAGGTCACTCATTTAAGGTTTTCACAAGAATTTAAGATTTGTGCAATGTGATCCCTGAAACACTGGCAAAAACATCAGACTGTCCAATGGAGTAAGATTGCAGTTTGATTTATTCAGTCAATGTAACTTAATATGGTGAGTATGAATTATGTCATACGGTGCAGCAAATCTGTTAAAAAGCAGCATTTCTTTCATTGTGAGCAATGCCATAGATAATCCACTAGTGATATAAAAGCAAACAGACCGACCTTTTCTCAGCTGCCAGAAACACAGGCCAGAATGTCAAGGTCCTCCACCAGCAGGTTTGCAGGTGGTGGGGTAGTCTGTAATATGACACTGCTGCCACTGGGCTACAGAGCCACTGGCCAATCAGATTGGCCGGCCGATTTCTGAGGTAGGACATTCACCCGTGTGAGGGGCTCATAGCCATCCTCATTAAGCATGCTTGAATGTGAGTTCAGACCAATAAAAGCATTAGCTCAGCTGGGGATTCTGTTTTGACAACTGAAGTGAATTGTTGGCTTTGCTTGATTTATATCTTTAAGTGGTTATAATAATTCCTGGCTGTCATCTCTTTTGTCAATGTCCCAGTGTTTATTTGCACAAGATTAAGAGGTGTGAAGTGTTTGAAGCCTCTGTTATTGATTCTTTAATGATCTGTCTGATTGACACTTTTATAGCATTGTAGAAACAGCAGCTTTTTTTCAAATAACATTTCTGAATGGGTATTTTTACTCAGCAATTCCACACTTGCCACTGTTATTATATAGCTTATTGCTTATGTACATAGTGCTTACTGGGTGAATGGGCATGGAAGGGGCATGAGTTGGCACTGACCTGGCATGGAGAGTATAAGGGGTCATGGGGGTGGTTGGGTGGCATGAGCTGACATGGAAGGTATAAGTAGGCATGGGAAGTGGATGGAGATGAGGGTGTGTGTGGTTGAGGGCTAGAGGGCATAATATCTTCTAACATCACTTGGATGAAGTCTCAGAGAACTGAGTTGGTGGGCCCAACTCCATTCTACAAACTCTCCCCCCCAAATCCCAACCGCTATCTCCCCCCCACCCCCCACCCGAACAAAAATTGTGTGTATCAGGACATGTTTTGCCTAGGTGGGTCTTTTGAGTCGTGAAATTTCCCAACTTGAACAGCCCACCACTGTAGCCAAAATCGAGCCTGAGGTCATTGACCTGAAAAGTTAGCTTTCTCTCTCCACACATGCTGCCATCACTGTTTCAAGCAACTTTCTGAGGTAGCTCTAGAGGTTGATAGGCTAATAACTGCTGTGGTCATTGCAGCCCTTTCCTGGTTTCTGGCCCACTGTGACCAAAACTGATATCTAGCCTTTCAGAAAGTAGCCCAGAACTAAGGATTTGGCGAAGTTCTCGGCTGTTCTGGCCATCATTTTGTTGGGTGTCCTGTGACCATATGTTTGATGATGCCATGTTTTCCTTTTTTGTAATCTCCCATGGGACTTGAGCATTGCTAGTAAGGACAACATCTGTCACCCACCCCTAATTTTCCTAGAGAAGATGGTGGTGAGCTGCCATCTTGAAATGCTGCAGTCCATTTGGTATAGGTACACACACAGTGCTGTTAGGAAGTGAGTTCTAGGATTTTAACCCAGTGGCAGTGAAGGACCACTGATATGGCTCCAAGTCAGGATGGTATGTGGCTTGGAGGGGAACATGCAGGTGGTGGTGTTCCCATGGGCTTGTTGCCCTTGTTGCATGTTGGTCTGAATGGCCTCTTTCTGCGCCATAACTTTTCTATAGTTCTATGGTTTGTCCTTTTAGATGGTAAAGGTTGCTGATTTGAAAGTTGCTGTTGAAGGAGGTTTAGTGAGTTGCATTTGGCACCATGTTCCTGATTATGTACTTGAACTCATCTTTAGTTTGTTCTTTGTGGTATCTTTTTCATTAGCTGTTTGGGGTCATTAACCCTGCAATACAAACCACAATCAAAAATAACTCGTGACCTCTGATTCAGCAAAGGTTTTGGAACAAAAAATGCCTAAAGAGATTTTCCTGTACTGTGACTCCTCACATATTCTGCATGTTTAAAAGAGAAACAACTTCAACAGAACAGTAACAACAACATATGTCTGTGCAGAGTGAGAAAACCCATTGTGGAGAAGCAGACAAACCAGGTGAAAACATTTGAAACCAACATATTTACAAGGGTATATTCACAAATAGACCCAAATAGCTTCCCTAAATGTCAACTGCATTGTTTGATAAGAGTGATGCTGTTGATATAGTGTACATGGCCTCCAAAAGGCATTTGATAGGTTGCTGCACAACAGACTTGTGATTAAAGTTGGAGTTTGTGGAATAAAAGGAACAGTAACAACATGGATATGAAATTGGCTGAATAACAGGAAATAAAGAGTACTAAACAGTTGTTTCTCAGGCTGGAGGAAGGTTTATAGTGGAGTTCCCAAGGGAACGGCTTTAGGACCCCTGTTCTTCCTGATATTTATTAGCAACCTAGACCTTGATGTACAACTTACAAATTTGCAGATGATACAAAATTTGGAAGTATTGTGAAGCAGGAGGAGGAAAGTGTAGAACTTCAAAAGGATATGGATATGTTAGTATATGGGCAGACAAGTGGCAGAGAAGAAATAGTTGGTTTATATTTTGGGCTTTTACAAGTCCACTTTGAGAACTTTCTTATTCATTTTGGTAGGAAGAATACAGAAAGGCTATATAAAATAAAGGGTACAATTCTAAAGGGGGTGCAGGAGAAGAAGGACCTGGGTGTATTTGTGCCTAAATCATTGGAGGTGTTAATACCAGTTGAAAGAGTGGTTAATAAAGCATACGGCATCCCGAGTTTTATCAATAGGGACAGAGTACTCCTTATGTTACTTTATGTTAAACCTGTATAAAAAACTGCTTTGGCCTCAACTGGAGTATTGCATCCAGTTCTGGGCACCACATTAGGAGGGATGTGAAGGCATTAGAGAGGGTGCAGAAAAGATTCATGAGAATGAGTCCAGGGACAAGGAACTTCAGTTATGTGAATATATTGGGGAAGTTGTAATTGCTCTTCTTGGAGAAGGTCTAAAGGAAATTTGATAGAGGTATTCAAAATCTGAGGGGTTTGGACAGAATAGGTAGGGAGAAACTGTTCCCATTGATCGAGAAGCAGAAAGCACAGATTTAAGATAATTACCAATAGAAGCAATGGTCACATGACGAAAAGCTTTTTAATTCAGTGAGTGGTTAGGATATGAAATGCACTGCCTGAGTATGTGGTGGAGGCAGGATCAATTGAGGCTTTCATAAGGGAATTGGATCATTATCTGAGGAGGTAAAAAATGCAGAGCTACAGGGAAAAGGCAGGAAAGTGGCACTAGGCGAATTGCTCCATCAGAGGGCCAGCACAGGCACAACAGGCTGAATGGCCTCTTTCTGTGCTAGTTGACAGTGCAATTCAACGCAATTTCATGTAACCAGTTAGACTGATATTCACATATCACATTTTCATTATTTCTAATCATCCATTTCAATAATGATTTGATCTTTTGAGGGGTCCCAAGTTTTAACCAAATATAGCTCTTAAGTCTTACAAGGAGTGCTTAAGAAACAGTTGGTTTATATTTTGGGCTTTTACAAGTCCACTCTGAGAACTTTCTTAAGCACTTTTTGAATACTATTCATACAAATTGTGTTAATTATTGGGGGTGGGGGTGGGGGGAGACAGCCTGAAAACCGAAAGGGGAAGTAAAAGTAACATTACTGTTAATCAAACATGTCTCAGCTTCCAGAATGCTAACTACCTAAAGCTCCTGATGTCACATTCTGACCTGGAATGCACTATCACAGTGAACAGTATGGAATCCCTTCCCACACTTGAGTCCCGTTCTGTCCATGTCAGTTCAGAGTCATTACAATCATGGATAATAACCATTTTTTCCTACTACCCCAAAATGGTCTTTTATCGTCCTCATCTTCCTACCATAGTGGTTTACACAAACTCCGTCCAACTGGTACAGATTGCTAGCTATGATATGTCTGGCTGTATATACCCTGGAACTCAGAACCTCACAATATTCCATCCCTTGGGCCTACACCTACAACTGTTACTCAAAAATATTTAGACAACATATTGTTATTAAATTTTACAGATGTCTTTTGCAAACCAGGTTAATTAATTTATTGTTTATTACAAAGTGTTAGGAGTCTGGATTAAATTAACCTCGTTGACTCTCATGGGTTTACGAGATATTCCTGTGATGGGAATTCATTGTTTTGCCAGGGAAACTCCCTTGTCAAGAAATAGTGTGGGTGGTGAAACGACACTGGTGGAAAGTCTGAATACGAAGAGGGTGAAATCCGTCAGGAAAGAATAAAGCAAATTTTACGGAAGCCGGCCATAATTTTATTCAAGACAAAATGTGTATTCAGTAGAAAGAATAAGGTTTCACTCTATTCATTTACCGTTGAACTTGCTGGCAGCGGCTCTGGTTTGTGCATTTTATTGACATGTTTTACCCTTCACTTTAAGTCTGGCGGCATTGAAAGTATTTCTTTCAAACAGCTACTGATGATCAAGTCGAGGGATTTGGCGGTCGCTTAAACCTGGCAAGGACGTAGGAGCAAGATAAATGCCGAACATATTAGAATAAAATGCACGTGTTAAGAGTCTGAAAATTCTTCATACACGGAAATTTCTTGAGTATTAGCAAGAAGGAATAGTGTAGTATTCTATTCCAATAGCAACTTGCATTCACTTACTCTGCACAATGAGAACCATATCGCATTGATTTTTTAAAACAACGTTAATACGATTTTATGAAAACAAATTAATGTCAAATTAGATCAATTAGCCTGCAGCTATTTCGGTTTTATCCTGCTCTGGCTGCTTGTACAAAGCAAGATTCCCAGTTAGTATCCCCTGGCGTTCAACATTGTAAACGAGAAGCTGAAATTTTAATCAGTGAGGTGAGGGTGACTGCCCTTGACATCAAGGCAGCATTTGACCGAGTGAGGCATCAAGGAGCCCAAACAAAACTGGAGTCAATGGGAATCAGGAGGAAAACTCTCCGCTGGTTGGAGTCATACCTAGCACAAGGGAAGATGGTTGTGGTTGTTGGGGGTCAATCATTTCAGCTCCAGGACATCACTGCAGTAGTTCCTCAGGATAGTGCCCACAGCCCAACCATCTTCAGCTGCTTCAACAATGGCCTTCCTTCCATCATAAGGTCAGAAATGGGAATGTTCGCTGATGATTGCACAATGTTCTACCGACAATAGTACTGAAGACTTGTGCTCCAGAACTTGCCATGTCCCTAGACAAGCTGTTCCTGTATAGCTACAACACTAGCATCTACCCGGCTGGGTGGAAAATTGCCCAGGTATGTCCTGTACACAAAAAGCAGGACAAATCCAACCCAGCCAATTACTGCCCCATCAGTCAACTCTCAATCATAGTAAAGTAATGCAAGGGGTCATCAACAGTGCTATCAAGTGGCACTTGCTTAGCAATAACCTGCTCACTGATGCCCAGTCTGGGTTCCACCAGGGCCAATCAACTCCTGACCTCATGACAGCCTTGGTTCAAACATGGACAAAAGAGCTGAACTCCAGAGGTGAGGTGAGAGTGACTGCCCTTGACATCAAGGCAGCATTTGACTGAGTGTGACATCAAGGAGCCCAAACAAAACTGGAGTCATTGGGAATCAGGGGGAAAAGTCTCCGCTGGTTGGAATCATACCTAGCATAAAGGAAGATGGTTGTGGAGGTCAGTCCTCTCAGCTCCAGGACATCACTGCAGTAGTTCCTCGGGGTAGTGTCCACGGCCCAACCATCTTCAGCTGTTTCATTAATGACCTTCCTTCCATCATAAAGTCAGGCGGGATGTTCGCTGATGATTGCACAATGTTCAGCACCATTTGTGACTCCTCAGATATTGAAGCAGTCCATGTCCAAATGCAGCAAGACCTAGACAATATCCAGGCTTGGGCTGACAAGTGGCAAGAAACATTCATGCCACACAAGTGCCAGGCAATAACCATCTCCAAAGAGAGAATCCAACCATTGCCCCTTGATGTTCAATGGCATTACCATCACTGAATCCCCCACTATCAACATCTTGGAGGTTACCACTAACCAGAAACTGAACTGGACTAGCCATATAAATGCTGTGGCTACAAGAACAGGTCAGAGGCTAGGAGTCCTGTGGGGAGTAACTCAGCTCCTGACTCCCCAAAGTCTGTCTACCATCTACAAAGCACAAGTCAGGAGTGTGATGAAATACTCTCCACTTGCCTGGATGAGAGCAGCTCCAACAACAGTCAAGAAGCTTGAAATCATCCAGGACAAAACAGTCTGCTTGATTGGCTCCACATCCATAAACATTCACTCTCTCCACCGCCCGTGCACAGTGGCAGCAGTGTGTACCATCTATAAGATGCACTGCAGAAAGTCACCAAGGCTCCTTAGGCAGCACCTTCCAAACCCACGACCACTACCATCTAGAAGGACAAGGGCAGCAGATACATGGGAACACCTTCACCTGCATGTTACCCTCCAAGTCACTCACCATCCTGTCTTGGAAATGTATCGCCGTTCCTTCACTGTCACTGGGTTAAAATCCTGGAACTCCCTCTCTAACCGCACTGTGGGTGTACCTACACCACAGGGACTGTAGCAGTTGAAGAAGGCAGCTCACCACCACCTTCTCAAGGGAAATTAGGGATGGGCAATAAATGCTGGCCCAGCCAGGGACGTCCACATCTCGTGAACGAATATAAAAAAAAAACAATCTTGCTGATTAACTTCATTACAACTCGCGAAGTGCAAATAACTTTTCCGTAGTGCGTGGTGTAAATCAAACAACAGCTGTCCGGATTATTGAGTCAAATGAAAATATGCTGTTCAGTACAGCTGGTGTTCAAATGCCCATATTTGGAAAGAAGCATGGCCCTCCAATACAAATTTCAGTACATTCACTTTCCAAAACTAAAACCCAACTGATATCTCAAAGTATCCCAGGCAAATGTTCAGGGAAGTCTCACTGAGTGAATGATGCCCCTGAACCTCTCCCTGCGATTTATACATCACGCTGCACTATATACAACTAAAATCATATCTGCAGCCTCTGTACCAATGTTCTTTCTCGTGGAAAGGACGGAGCTGACAGAGCGGGTTGGTGACGATGTTTCTGTGATGTCTCTGGAGCGCTCAGAGCAGCAGCGCCTCTTATCTATCAGTCCATCAGCAGCGGGGAGTACTTAAAGAGGCAGAGCTGCCACTGAACTCAGACTCATTCGCAGTCCCCATTGAACAACACGGTCCTTTAAACCTTTCCCCCCTCGAAACGTTGCCAAGATGATGATTGGAAGTAAATACTGGGCTAAGCGAGGAATGTCGCTGGACTCGGGCTTACTGGAAGAACAACGTTTAAACAATCAGGTGAGTTCACAGCTGGGGTTTGCCCCAGTCTTGGGATAGTTGGGTGGGCCAAGATCCAGAGTTCCCAGAGGCTTTGGTTAAATGTAAGAGGTTTAGAACAGGCGACTGGAGAAAGCTCTTAACATAGTCTCATGAGGCAGTGGACTTCACTCCCAGGGCTGCTGGTTGAGGTAGAAACTAGATCAGCTTTTAAGGTTAAATTGAATCGGTGGATGTGGGAAAAGGGGATTGAAGGCAAATGCGAGCAGAGTGGGTAATTGTGATTTGCTGGTAGAAGGTAATCACTGACATGGACTAGTTGAGCCACTTAGTCCGTTTGTATCTTGTAATGTTCTTATGTTATAAATTGAACTCCAGATATTTAATTGCAACTAGCTTGTGCAGTCTTAAACAGAAATTAAACTTAAGCTAAATGGTCACCTATAGTTGTGAGTTCAGAAAGTGCTCTGATATACTGTTGGTTTTAGCTTTTTATTCTCTTAAGAATTCTTTTAAAAAAAACTCTTTTTACGGTAACGGTAAAACAACCCATGGTGAAAATATTATACTTCACACTGTAGTCATTGCTTTTTCAATCATCCTATGGATATGGGTTTAACTAGTGTTTATTACACATCCCTATTAAGGTAGTGGTTTATAATAAGTTACATAAAAAATAATTTAATTGACACTTTGCTCAACTGGCATTGATGGATCCAGGATTTTATGTGCTGGAACTTAAGTATAACACATGCATCTTCTGGCTCCTGTCAGTTTATTGAATCACAGAAGCAGTGTGGATAAACTCGTCCTATGTAACAGAATCATAAATATTTGGAATATGATCTGTAGGGTTTTTTTTACTGATGGAGAAAGTTAAATGAACAATGGGATGGTGTATATTTAGGAAAGTTAATATAACTTGGACCGCAATGAAGCTAATTGAAAAATTCCCAAATGAAATATGGTGGCTCAGGTTCAAATAGAGACTGGATACTTGTTTGAAATGAAAGGAGCCTTGGTATAAGATGGGCCCACTGGCAATAAAAAGTGCTGAGGCAGAGGCAAGTCAGACCAGTTTACAGGTGTTAACAGTGAGGAAGGAAAAGCATCAGTTTAAAATTAGTCACAGGTTTAAAATGGGCCACGAATGCCCCATTATACATGGTGCAGCTGATAGGATTTTTTTATAGCATCCTTTTCATTAGAGGGAAAATGACTGCATTGGAAAACAACAAACAAATAAAACGAACATATTTACTTTGTAGATTTAAAAGTTTCTGCATTGGCAGAAAGACCAAATGCTTAAGAAACAAATTGGTTCTCTGTTTTTTATTAAAGAGTTTCTTGGCTTTGAATGAAGCAGGTATGACATTGCACACATTATATCTGACATGGTTTCCCATAAAATACACAAATAAATATATTGTAAGAGTTAGTGGTAAAATGTTTTACTGCTAAATTTCATATACTTCAAATATTTCCTTTCCTTTTTTTTTATCATTCTCAGATGTGGCATCACTCCAAAGCCAGCATGTGTTGCCCTGAGAAGGTGGTGGTGGGGCACCTGAATAACTTGCTAGGCTACTTAGCAGAGCAGTTGAGTCAACCATGTTTATGTGGGACTGGAATCATATGTATACCGGACTGGGTAAGGACAGCGGGTTTCCTTCCCTAAAGGGCATTAGTGAACCAGTTGGGTTTTTATGACAATTATACAGCTTTGTGGTCACTTCTTCTGATGATAACATTATAGTCCAGGCTTTTAAAATAGAATTTACATTCTCAATTCATGCTCTCTGGATTATTGGCCAATCTACCATTACCCTATTCACACTAGGCCTTGAGGTATTATGCATTTTAATAATTGATTTAAGTTTCAAAAACTTTCTGGTACTAATAATCTAATATTTGGTAAAATTATATAATAATAAGTAACTATGCCACTCCTTTCAGAGTTCAGATTAAAGCATGTAAAAATGTTTACTTCAAATTAAATTTTACCCCGATATCTGGAGTGTACAGATAGATTGAATGATTATATTTGTCATTACATTTGTGCTTATGAAGGAGATTAAATATGGGCAACAGTTAGTGATTATTTAGTTATTCAGATTGGAGATTCAGTTATAGCTTTTGTCACTGTAGTGAATATCACTTACCTGGGCAATTGGGTAGATTAGGTAAAACAAAATTTATTAAAAATAATGTATAGTTCTAGTTATAGTTAACATAATTACTGAACATTCCTTCAATTGATAATAGTATCCAGAATCATTTTGCTCTCTATAGTAGCAATGAATGACACATTATTTATTTTAGAGTTTAATTTGTTACTCAGAGTCTGAAGCCAGTAATCTGCAGGTTTCCCTGCATTCAAGTTTACAAATATTCTACAAGAATTGTTTTTCAGCTAATTCGTCAAAACTCTTGTAGACAGCTGTACATTTTAAAAGTATTTTTTAAACAATGCAGAATATTTTTCATTATCCAATTATTGACAGTCTTCCTTATCTCAGTCTCTCACAAGAGTCTTGCTTAGTATCTTCTCTTTACTATACAGCATTGCAAATTTTATTGTGAAAACCCTGTAACTTTATTACAGTTTTATAACAAAAGAATATACATTAAATTCACAACACAAATTAGAAGGATCATCCACTGAAATTAGGTGTCCCTGAAGCATTGCGGTCGTATGCTGAATTTGCTTCAAATCGTTTATATTTGTCTGGCTGTTAATTTAAGTTCTCATACCAGCGCATATGGGCAAGTTTGAAGTACAGAAGTTATGTAATTGAATTTGAGTAATGTCATAATTACAACTGACTAATGGTTGAAGAAACCTATTGCTCTCTCTCTGCTTTTGCCCTGTTCCATGGGGATGCCACAATGCTGGTTGATCACTCTTCATGTTAACCATCATTTTTTGGATTTGTAGGGCAGTTTTACAGCCAGATTCCCTTCCTGCCATTAAGCCTCCCCATTTATCTGGGCTGGGGACTGGCACTGATACACACTGGCTTTCCTGCACCACTGGCTGGGTTCTTCAGTGGCCAACAAGTTTGAAGTTGCACTTGTCCTTCCAGCTCAGAGACAGGCATGCTACCAGTTGCACTCATGCTCCTGAAGAAAACTATTGCTGTTTCATGAATCCATTCCTCCACGATCTACCAAGAATTCCCTGCACAAATAATTGCACCAAATGTTCAAAACTAATATAACAGGGATCGAAAAGTAAGAGCAAATATGTTAATCTTGGTTGAGATACCAGTTTACTTTAAACTGGAATACATTCATTAAACATCAAGGTGAGCAGAACCAAATCATCAGCATTATAAGTAACCTTAAAGAACACTACTCGTTGCCTATTCTTTACGTTATTCTAAAAATAAGTAACGCATTATTGCTAGACCATACCATATAATATTCATCAATGATTCTGAATGTGCAACAATATAAACTCATGGTGTTATACTATGCGAAGGAATTGGTTAAATCTCTCTCCAGTGGAAACTGCTATGGTGCTTATGGCACGCAGACATCTATAATGCAGTATTGGTTAGCAATTTGGAGAAACACCATTTAAAGTCACGATGATGAAGCACTGCACAAGGTAGCTCAGGTTAGGGAATAACAGAATAATCGAAAGTGATGGCAGACATGCGATTGGAAAAAAAAACAGGAAACAAGCAGCAGAATAATCTGACAGAACCTGGGCAATGATGCTTGATAATAACTGTAAGATAAGTGCTGAATTGATGATTCTTTTTATATTGTAGATTACAATGATGATGTGTTCCTTCAGGGAAAACAATTATATTTGTCTGATTAACAAAGAAAACATATTTCACCACAAATACTATACAAACTGGCCTCATAAAACATGGATAAATACAATGGCTTCCTGAAATATTTAACTGAAAGAACATTTTTCTTTTTAATTAAAGCTACCAATTAAATACTGTTTACAATAGCTATTGTTGTTTTACTTCCAAACCCACGACCACTACCACCTAGAAGGACAAGGGCAGCAGATACATGGTAACACCACCACCTGGAATTTCCCCTCCAAGCCACTCACCACCCTGACTTGGAAATATATCGCTGTTCCTTCACTGTCACTGGGTCAAAATCCTGGAACTCCCTTCCTAACAGCACTGTGGGTGTACCTACACCACATGGACTGCAGCGGTTCAAGAAGGCAGCTCACCATCACCTTCTCCAGGGAAATTAGGGATGGGCAATAAATGTTGGCCTAGCCAGCGATGCCCACATGCCATCAATTAATAAAAAAAACTTGGTTTCCTTAGGCATACATTTATGGACATATGGATCTAAAGAGATAGCAGTAGAAAAATTTGAAAGCGTTTTTGTGATATGGGGAGAAACGTTTTTTGGGAAATTTTATAAGGGAAACAAGAAGGGGAATATGCAGACAGTTTCATCATAGTTCCAAGGTGATTAGTAAAGTACTGTGTGAGTGGTGCATTACATGAAGAAGTGATTTCCCACTATGTTGCAGTTGCCTTGTCATAATCAGGAAAGTTTCAGTTTAATCCTGACCTTCCACTCAAGGTGCTAGTCCAAAGGCAGAAGTGAGTGAAGCTATGAAAAATGCAACAGATATAGTTGGAAACTAAACTGATGGGAAAGCAAATGTAGATCAACTGAAATGGGAAAGCTCCGTCAACCTAACATATGTGCCCCAACCAAAAGCAAAGCCATAAATGGAGGCAGAACGACCCCGATGAACTAAATAATTACCACAGTTGTGGACTTTTGCCCCATACTCTGGAGATATGTGCACTTCTGGAATTATAAGATGCCATACATGTCAGAAGAAGGGACACTTGCATGTATTATGCCAGAAACAGTACAATTCGAGAGAGTGAACAAGAAAATGCATTCCCTGGTGAAATACAACAATAAGTCTAAGAAAAAGGAATTGGAAGAAAAAAGGAATCTATAACGTGCCAAGATTTGTTACATAATTTGAAATTGAGGATTACACGTTGTGTAACCAGAACAGGTAGTTTCGGGACTACAGTTTCAGCTCTGGCCTTTGATATACAGGCAAAGCAATGTGGATTAGCTCACATAAGAAGTCCGAGATATCCAGGAATTAATGGCAAGCTGTGGAGAGCAATGCAGACTAAAAGATACTTTCTCAGGAACTCAGGAAGTTACAAATATAGATCCCCTAAAATACATCAGCCTTACTGACAAACATGCTTCCTCTTGAGGCCCCACCATTATTTATGCCAGTCTTCAGCCAATTCAGTCCATATAACATCAAGAAATGGCTTAATGCACTGGACAGAGCAAAGGCTACAGTACCTGGCAACATCCCAGCTGTAGTATTGAACACCTGTGCTCCAGTATTAGCTCTATCTCTAACCCAGCTGTTGCAGTACAGCTGCAACACTGGCCTCTACCTACCAATGTGGAAAATTGCCCAACCATGTCCTATTCACAAAAGGCAGGATAAATCCAACTCCATCAATTAGTGGCCTATTAGTCTTTTCACAATCATCAGCAAAGTAATGGAAGAAGTTGTTAACAGTGCTATCAAGTGGCACTTACTCATCAATAACCTGCTCAAACCTGGTCAATTTGTGTTCTGCCAGAACCACTTGACTACAGACCTCATTACAGACTTAGTCCAAACATGAATATGAGCTCAATCCCAGTGGTGAGGTGTGAGTGTCTGCCCTTGACGTCAAGGCAGCATTTGACTGTGTGGCACCTAGGAACTTTAGTAAAACTGAAGCCAATGGGGAATTGTGGAAAAACACTCCAAAGCTGGGGACAGACCTAGCACAAAAGAAGATGGTTATGATTGTTGGCGGTCAATCATCTGAGCCCTGGACTTCACTGCAGGAGTTCCTCAGGGCAATGTCCTCAGCCTGTCTACCTTCAGCTGCTTTATCAATGATTCTCTTTGCAAAGTAAAGTCAGAAATGGGATCGAAGATTGCACAGACTTCAGCTCCATTTGCAGTTCCTCAGATAATGACACAGTCCCAAACCACAATCAACAAAACCTGGACAACATCCAACCTTGGGCTGATAAGTGGCGGGTATCAGTCGCACCACACAAAGTTCCAGGCAATGACTATCTCCAACAAGAGAGAGTCTAACCGTCTCCCCATCAGATTCAATAAATTCTCATCACTGGATGCTGTATAATCCAAGTAGAACCCTCTTCATCTGCATTCATATGTTATACACAGTCATTAGTACTTAGATAAACTCTTCCAATTTGACAACTACTTTTTAAAAACATTTTGATTCAAACATTTTTTGCAGGTAAATAAAGGATGGTCCAGTAAATATGATGAGAAGAAAGTCAGCAAAGAAAATGTCAGGGATGAAACTTCCAGGACCACAATCCTGTTTGCCTTGAAAAACGAAGTTGGTGAATTAGTGAAATCTCTTCAAATCTTTCAAGTAAGATTCTACAGTGTACTGAGAAACAACTATCACTGAAAAGATCATGTTGACCTACTGAAATTTAAAAATAAATGTATTCATTCATGGGATGTGGGCATTGCTGTCTAGGCCAGCATTTATTACCCATCAGAGGGCATTTTTAAGAGTCAGCCACATTGCTGTGGGTCTGGAGTCACAGACCAGGTAATGATGGTGGATTTCCTTCCCTAAAGGGCATTAGTGAACCAGATGGGTTTTTACAACAATGGTTTCATGGTCATCATCAGACTTTTAATTCCAGGTTTTTATTGAACTCAAATTTCACCATCTGCTGTGGTGGGATTTGAACCTAGATCCCCATTACCCTGGGTCTCTGGAATACCAAAAACAGAATTACCTGGAAAAACTCAGCAGGTCTGGCTGCTGAGTTTTTCCAGGTAATTCTGTTTTTGTTTTGGATTTCCAGCATCTGCAGTAGTTTTTTGTTTTTGTCTCTGGAATACCAGTTCAGTGACAATACCACCACTGCCTCCCCCTTTCAACTAATTGTATGTACCTACATTTAACATCTTATGTTTGCATTTGCTACAAAATCTTATTTCTTGTTGTCACATTTTTGTTAACATTCCCGTAACAAATTCCTATATCCTCATTTACATTAGAAACTGCCTATGTAAGTGTGCCATGCTGCAATTCTACCCTACTGCCAGTGATGGCACTGTTCACAGCTTTGCACCTTCCAGCTCCTTTCTCTGCAACTTTTGAGAAGCCCCAATGTGAAAGCAAAATACTGCACACCCTGGAGATCTGAAAAAAAGAATAGAAATTACTGGAAATGCTCAACAAGTCTGGCAGTATCTGTGGAGAGAGAAACAGAGTTGACATTTCAGGTTGATGACCTTTCATCAGAGAACACTACTTCTCTGTTTACCCCTAGGTTTCTCAATGTTTGCTAGTTTTGATAGAATTAAATCACAGGGTGTCAGTTAAAAATAAAGACAGTGTTCAAGATAGAGAATGAATTATGTCCCTGTCTCTGATCAAATTATCTCCCACATCTAACGTACTTCATTTTGACTCTCCCTGTGCAAATTCTGAACTTTGAATTAAATTCTGTTTCATCAGGAGAAACACATCAATCTAGTTCATATAGAGTCTAGAAAGTCCAAGAGGGGAGCTTCAGAAGTTGAGATCTTTGTGGATTGCAGCAGCACAAAAGAAGATTTTAATGAACTGATTCGATTACTACGAGCCAACACAAACATTGTTTCTTTGAATCCATTGGCCAGCAACTTGACAGAGGAAGCAGGTACGAGTCATACTGTCTACACATTGTACTGTCTACACATTGTACTGTCTACACATTGCACTGTCTACACATTGCACTGTCATTGTCATGTTCATAGAAATTGAGTCAAAGCGGTGGGGCACTAATATGAATTTTGCCTTATTACCTCTGGGAACTGGACTGCGTTCAGAAGCTATGGTACAATGGTCAGCACAGAAGTTGTTTTGCATTGACCATTTCTTACTGGATTTGAGAACATAGAACAAAACTGCTCTCACAGTTTATACCGGTCACTGAATATATTGGCGGAAAAGAGTTATTCTTCAGAATTTTCAACCTTTACATGGCTTTTACATAACAGGGATGAGGTTGGAGCATCGGCATGTTGTAAGTCAAAGGCCAGATGCCTTATTTTAAAACTGATTATAGCGGGTGCAACTGGAGCTGTAATGGCCACCAACATGCTGTCTCCAACCTTTCACCTTGTTATTTTCTGTACCTTAAGGATCAAAGTTATTTACTTATGATGCCTGCTGGTAGCTGGCAATGGGAAATACCATGTGAAACATTTGCATATTTTTGACAGATACTGTAACTTGCATAAACAGTGCAACCAAGCAGTGCTCCTGACTCCAGTGGTCCAAGATGGGACTTATGTAGTGACTATTCACTTGTCACATCCCTACTGTAGACTCAACAATAAAAAGGCAGACTGTCATTATTGCTGATCCAATTGCCACATGGATTAATTTGATACCTTACTTGAATTTCAGTGCAAATTCACTACCACATGTGAAGGTAAACATGTGCCTTTTAATTCCAACTTGTTGATGCTTTCAATCAGGTGAAAATTGCAGTTTCTCCATTTTACAAGGCATTCCTGTCCTGTACAGACCACTGAAACTTTAAAGTGACCATCACGGACAGATTCCACTACATTCTCATGCAACCTTAATAAAAAAAATGCCTGTCTAAAGAAGAGGAAAATGTCCAGTCACTAGATAGCTTTCAGGATCACCCAAGGGTAATGTTGACCAATTAAACAATTATACAAAAATAAAAATAGCTGGAAAAACTCAGCAGGTCTGACAGCATCTGCGGAGAGGAACACAGTTAACGTTTCGAGTCTGTAAGAGTTCACCAGTTCTGATGAAGAGTCATACGGACTTGAAACGTTAACTATTCCTCTCCACGGATGCTGTCAGACCTACTGAGTTTTTCCAGCTATTTTTATTTTGGTTTCAGATTTCCAGCATCTGCAGTATTTTGCTTTTAAACAATTATACAACTTTTGTTAGTCCACAAGTCCTGTACGTAAGATACATAGGTATATATGTATTATGTTTTTATAGTAATGTCATTACTAATGTCAATGACAGTGAAGACCACAATTAATCAGAACCTCCAATTATTGCATGAAAATATGTTGAGAGAGTTTTACTGGTCCCCATCCATGAATGGGTCCAGTGCACCTGTGTGTGGAGCCGAAAACATTTTCTCTATTTAGAGCCTTGCAACTCATGCTACATTGTAATTATAGTCAGGAGAATGCCATAATTAATATTGTGAAGGGAGATACCATGCTAACAGATTTGATGGGAGTACAAATTGATCAGTGCTTCCATAAAGAAAGCCTCTTTACAACGGAGACTACAGGGGCACATCGATGTTCTTTCCAGAGAGAGGGGTAACAAAACCCCTCCAGAAATGGCAACAGTTGCTAGATTTGTTTTTGAGCATATTGGTACAAGCAGGTGCCCTGTACCCACTGCAGGCCTGATGCCCACTAGCAATATGCAAAAGACAGAACCTCCCATGACCCCAAAAACTGGGGACAGAGCAAGAGGTTACAGCCCCAACATAAATGCTGGAATCAGAGGCGCATGGATTTTCAAGACAATAACTGGGAAAACTATCTCAGAATTAGTAAGTTACTCAATTAATTCCACTAGTACAACTTAGAATCACAGAATCACACAGTGCAGAAGAGGCCCTTTGGCCCATCGAGTCTGCACCGACACGTGAGAAACACCTGACCTACCTACCTAATCCCATTTACCAGCACTTGGCCCATAGCCTTGAATGTTATGACATGCCAAGTGCTCATCCAGGTACTTTTTAAAGGATGTGAGGCAACCCACCTCCACCACCCTCCCAGGCAGTGCATTCCAGACCATCACCACCCTCTGGGTAAAAAAAATTTTCCTCACATCCCCCCTAAACCTTGAACTTATGTCCCCTCGTGACTGACCCTTCAGCTAAGGGGAACAGCTGCTCCCTATCCACCCTGTCCATGCCCCTCATAATCAGAATATGCTGATGGTTCATCTGTGCTTATATCTTTATTTTAATGTGTATTGTCTAGAATGTGGTGGCGTTCCTTGGTTTCCAAGAAAGATTTCTGAACTAGATAAAAGTTCCCAGAGAGTCCTGATGTATGGATCAGATCTCGATGCAGATCACCCAGTGAGTACCAACAAAGGGGCAGTGTTCAAAAGGAAGGTTATTACCGAATGGAGTTACCACCAGTTTCAAGAGGCTAGCCTTTGTGGGGATGTTGTTTTAAATGTAATTCTGGATAAGTGTCCAAAATAATTTATCAAGGATTAGGAAAATGAGGCTGGTTAGCTTATTCTAGTTAGCTCTGGACAGTCAGTAAAAGATGAAATCTACCCCATTGGGACCCCATTATGTAGCATTGTGGCTATGTTACTGGACTAGTGATCAGGAGGTCTAGACTAGGATTCTGCTAAATCATAAATTCAAATACCACCATTCCAGGTGAAGAATTGAAATTCAGCTAATTAAATAAATCTGGAACAAAACCCCAGCACCAATCATGGCAGCCATGGAACGACCAGGCTGTTGTTAAAACCCCATCTGGTTCACTAATGTTCTTTAGGGTAGGAAATCACTGTCCTTACCTGTTCTGGTCTATATGTGACTCCAGACCTGCAGCAATGTAGCTGACACTTAACTGCCCTCTGAAAGGGCCTAAGAAGCCACTCAGTTGTCTCCACAATCTTCTCAACGGCGATTGGGGCTATGCAATAAGTACTGGCTTTGGCATTGAGGCCCACACTGTGATGGGCGCAAGCTTCTAAAGAAGGAGAGAAAATTAACTTTTAAAAAATGAATATAAACAAATGTCCTCAGGTTTTGCAGAAATTTGCAGGACTATGGGGAAAGAGCAGGGGATTGGGATGAGTCACTAGCACGTTCAGAGTGCTGGCAGAGTCCCAATAGGCCAAATGACCTTCTTCTGTGCTGTGTTCAATGATGCTTCTCACTAGAGGTAGGATTTCAACAAAGCATTTCCCAATCTCTCACTATAACATTGGCATCAGCAGATTTCACAGTGCGTTCTGCAGTTTCAGTGAGAGATTGGTAACCCCTGTGTGAAAGTCACGTTACAAAAGAGAAAAATGTCACTTTTAAGTAAGAGCTTTTCTGATGTTGTGCTATCACTAGGGGAGGGGCTCACCTGTCAGAGGTAATCAGAAATTTGGGCACAAGCTGCACAGGAGCTCCTGACTGTTTCAATTACTGGTTGAAAATTGTGTGCAACCTGTGCCCCAGTTTCTGATATCCAGTTCCACTGGTAAGACCGTGCCTCAACATGAAGCTGAAACATACCTAAGATGTAGAGGAAAAACCTGATACTTCAGAGAATTGGTACAATGGAAATCATAATGTCCTAATCTCTGAACTCCACCTGAGCTGGACTTTCTCGATGAAAGCAGTTAGTGCATGAGTGATTGAAAATGCTCTTCTTACAGTTTTAGTGAGTAATATAAACTCATACTTTCGTGCTTTCTTTAATAATAGGCTTACTGCCTGCTCTGATAACAATGCTATGTTGTGTGATAGCCTTTAAAATGATGTGTCTTAGGCTGAGTTTACACTGCAAACTGTAGTGTCAGTGCAAAGTGGTTTTCTTTGCATCGATGCTGCTGTTGTAGTGTAAGTGCAGCCTTACTCTCCCTCTGTTCCCAGGGCTTTAAAGACAATGTGTACCGAAGGCGAAGGAAGTACTTTGTGGATGTTGCCATGAATTACAAAATGTACGTGTTAGCAGGTAACAAAGAGAATTTCATTGATTTTTATTTTGAAATCTTGTGGATCAGCTTGTTTCAGAAGAGTTTACGTACACATTACTGTCTCAACTTAAAACTCATTGAGCTTTACCATCACAAACTGTGGGCGGAATCGCCCGGTCCCCTTGACGGAGGGCGTCATGGTGAGCATGAGCGGACAATGTGGCGAGAAGGCCAAAAATCGGATTCACGCTGTCGTGAAACCGGTTTGCGACCGTTCGCTGTACCCATCAATGGCGGCCGTGTTTCCCATCACCACACATCGGGAACCTAATTTCAATACTTTATAAGCCCTGCTCGCCGGAATCACCCCCCCGCACTGGCATGATTGCACGCTAGCGTGTTTCACAACTGTACATAAGTGACTTGTACTTGGTGAGCTGCACTTCACTCGAGACTTCGAGGTTTGTTTGCCTACCTTGCTTCGGGCAGCACTCGTAGTCATCAGTGCCAGGCTTCACAGACAGCATCACGTCACTTTTCGGGGGCTCGGCAGGTCTCTACTATCAGACCAGCCATAAGGCAGGCGAGGCTTTTCAACGGCTGCAGGGCTGGGTCTTGCGTGGGGAAGGGGGAGAAGTGGCCTCAGGCGAGGGAAGAGGCTGCAGGGTGGGGGCTGTACTGGGGAAGGAGGGTATCCCAGGGTGTGTGTGGGGGCACATGTTGACCTGTGCAAGTGGCCTCAAGATGGTGAGGGCTGAGGAGGCAGTCTCCAGAGGAGATGAGGCCAGATGGAGATGTGAGGGTGTCTGTGAGAGAGTGAGTGGTGATGTCCCTTGAGCTGGCAGTGAGTGAGATGCTAGTGAATGTGTGATGGGCTTGTGAGAGTGTGAGTTTAGAGTGATGAGATGGTTGCCTTATCCTGGCGGCACAGATGAGATCATTCATCCTCTCTCTGCACTGGATGGCCAACCTCTTCTGTGCAGCATTGGCACTGATCACCACTGCGACCACCCCCCAAACCAGAGTGGTGAGATTGCTGGACCTCCTCCAGCCAGAGCTGGGTTAGAGGGCATCACAGTGGGCCTCCGAAAGGCATCCCAGTGATGGGTCACTAAACTCTTCTTGACTTTCGCTGGAGCAGTCCTGGGTTGCAAGAACTGAGAACTGTGGGCATGGCTGTGGTTTAAATATGGCACCGGAGTGAGGAAACGGTGAGGTAACTGCATGGGGGGCGATTCAGAGGCAATTCAGAGACAGCGTGTTTCCCGCGGCTGCATAGTTAATGAGGCGACAAGCGGACAATATGGCGCGAAGACCGGTCATTGCGGCCGGTGGGTAAAACATCCTTTTTCACGTCTGCTACCGCACTTAGTGCAAGTCTGGGACAATTCCGCCCTGTGGGTCTATTACTAAAAGATTGTCCTGTTGGTCTACAACCAGTAAGATCCTTACAAGGAAAGCTCCATGCCATCTGATGTAAGGAAATTACAGTTACAACTATAACTCTCCAGATGATACGATGAGCCATAGAGCATATCTTGCAATCGGTGGGAGCTGTCTTGGTGTTGGTAAGTGAGTGAGCAGAAACTGGAAAACTGGAACTCATTTGATCCCCAATTCTGAGGTGTATCACTCTGCTTTCCACCTCAAGTTGCCTACCCTTGTTCTTTGCTGTTGCACAAAATGTGTAAGAGCTTCATTATGGATGGGTTCTCTGTGTTAATGAGGGCACGGTAGTACAGCCCTCCATCTTCTGTATCTCAACTCTCAGTGCGATATGGAAAAGAAATAGATAATTCTGCGCGTTGTTGCTGCAGCCCTTTAAATCCCCGCAGCTGCGCTCAGAAACTCTGTCTCCATACAGAGTCAGTCCAATCTGGGTGTGCGGCTTCCTCAATACATAACTCAGAAGTTGTGATGTAGCCAACAATGAATAATAGGTAACAAAAACAGAATTACCTGGAAAAACTCAGCAGGTCTGGCAGCATCGGCAGAGAAGAATTAAGTTGACGTTTCGAGGTCTCATGACCCAAGGGTTTTTCCTGAGTTTTTCCAGGTAATTCTGTTTTTGTTTTGGATTTCCAGCATCCGCTGTTTTTTGTTTTTATGAATAATAGGTGGATGCCTGAGCATATCATCCAGCCTAGAAATCATCTGTTGCAAAATTTCTCTATTTGTATCTTCCTGCTTTGCTAAATAAAGGACATTAAATAGTCTTTTCAGCAATAATGATGGTAATGTCACTGGATCAGTAATCCTGAGGCCCAGGCTAATGCCCTGGGTACATGGATTCAAATCATCACAGCAGCTGGTGGAATTTAAATTCAATAAGGTAAATTTAAAAATAAATCTGGAATTGAAAGCAAGCCTCAGTAACGCTGACCAAGAAACTATCATCGTCTGTTGTAAAAAACCATCTGCCCTTAGCGAAGGAAACCTGCCGTCCTTACCCAGTCTAGTCCATATGTGACTCCAGACCCACAGCAATGTGCTTGGCTCTTGACTGCCCTCTGAACTGGGTGAGCAAGCCACTCCGTTCAAGGGCACTTGGGGATGGGCAACAAATGCTGGCCTTGCCAACGACGCCCACATCCCATGAAAGAATAAAAGAAAGTTGAAAAGAGGTGTCATTGGCTATGGTTGCTGCACAGAGAATAACTGACACTTATTAGAAGCCAGCCAGCAATCTAATTGCTAAACAACGTCATGTGTACCCTCCCTTGGAAAACACGCTTTAAGGTGCCGCACCTTCTGGGTTGGCCATATATCATTTGACGGAATGGGACTTCCGATTTAGATATATCTTAGGTTTGATGGTCATGTCTGGTGGTACCTTGTACCCGACCAAACTGGCTAATGACCAATGGCCACCGGCAGTATGAAAACGTTTCTATAATTTTGTAATGTCTTTGTGCTCATCGACTGTATTCTTCCATAAGCTGAGGGATTTGTTATGTTTTTCCAGAATTTTCTATTTTTTTCATACTTCCAGCAATCACTGTTATTTTCTATTTCCTACCATTGGTTCCAGAGAGCAACAGTTTACCTGGACCAGTCAGTTTTAAAGATTTCAACTCACATACTGTGATGGTGCATCTTTTATACCAACATACTGAAACATCAGGACTGACTTTATCACTATTATTTATCTGTATAAAGTACTGATTTCCAACCTGTGTATAATCTTTATAATCGCCACTTGATGGGTAAGATGTGGGCAACCACACAAATATTAAACCAGCAGTTGTCTGTGGAAAGCCATTCAATATTCTCAATAACCAGATGATGGAAAAACTGTTATTCCAGATCCAGTCGAGACTAACATCGTTGTTCAATAACATGTTCTATTGCTGCCCTCTAGTGGTCAACCTATTCCTAGAGTTGAATACACGGAAGAAGAAATTAAGACCTGGGGGAATGTGTTCAGAGAGCTGACAAAACTTTACCCAACTCATGCATGTCAAGAGTACCTTAAGAATTTCCCTCTTCTAACAAAGCACTGTGGCTACAGAGAGGATAATATCCCACAACTGGAAGATGTTTCTACATTTTTGAAAGGTATTTGAAATTACATTCGTTGTACATTAAAAGGGGAAAAAGGACCCAGAAAAGTTGGAATTAAAGGGTGTCAGTAAAACTTGCCCAAGCTGGCCTGTATAATGAAAAATGGAGCTCCAGCATTACTGGTACCAGTATGAATGATTTTTTTTTACTGGGATTTGACACTTTTGGACTGGTTTTTCCTTCTACGAGTTTTTCCTCCTCAGTTTATGGATTGAATTTAAGTAGAAATCCTTTTGCACCCTTTTTCAGAGCGTTCAGGCTTTGTAGTCCGACCGGTGGCTGGATACTTGTCCCCAAGAGATTTTCTGGCTGGCTTAGCCTTTCGAGTTTTCCATTGCACTCAGTATGTTCGCCACAGTTCGGATCCCTTTTACACGCCAGAACCGTGAGTTTCTGTTTCCCAGACTCAAGCCTTTTCTGCAAGCTTCTAAATCATTCTAAAACTGTTTGTGGATGTAGTTAGTAGCTGTTATATGAATTGATGCTTCTCCAAGATTTTCTAATGAACAAATATTCTATTAAAATTACTGTTATGCATAATCAATCTTAGAACTATTTAGTATCATCTAATGTGACTGGAACTCCAGGCAGGGGGAATTTTATAAGCCATGCCTGACCCTACTGTAAAACCTTGACTTTCAGTTTTTATCTATATCCCGAGGCTATTCATGTTGCATTGTACTTACGCTGAACAAGCATATTTTAAATTGCTTTTCCAGTTCCTTTAGACAGCTGAACAGATTCCGCTACTTATTACATTGTCATCAAAGAATAAAGAGGACTATTGTCTAACTTTGGGAGGAAATGGCTCCTCTCAGAAACACAGAAGGAGTTGGATTACCCAGAGACAATGATTGTCCGATTGCAACTGCATTTCTGAATCATGGGCCAATATAAGATCATGGGCTGCATTTACGCTATAATTGGAGAGTTGGTCAAAAGTGTTTTGATTTCAATGCAGATCGCTCCTTCAGGGACTTTCACTCTGCTTCACTCTGGAGTCAGGTTGAGCCCTGATGCTGGATTTAGAATTTCTAGCTGTACCGTAGAATGGCAAAACTATTTTATACCGACACTGCAATTGTAGTGTAAATGCAAATGGTGTAATGTGAAGCAAAATAGTCCCATGAAAGAATAAAATAAATATACAGACCATTCGAATGTTTTATCCCTACTTTTGATCCTTTTGTATAATGGCATTACCATCGCTGAATCTCCCACTATTAACATCCTGGGAGTTACTATGGACCAGGAAGTGAACTGCACCAGCCATATAAATACAAGAGCAGGTCAGAGGCTAGAAATTCTGTGGCGAGTGACTCACCTCCTGGCTCCCCAGAGCCTGTCCACTATCTGCAAGGCTCAAGTCAGGAGTGTGATGGAATACTCTCCACTTGCCTGGATGAATGCATCTCCCACAACACTCAAGAAGCATGACACCGTCCAGGACAAAGCAGCCCGCTTGATTGGCACCCCATCTGCCACTCCCTCTACCGCCATTGCACAGTAGCAGCAGTGTGTACCATCTACAAGATGTACTGCAGCAATTCACCAAGGCTCCTCGACGGTGAAGCGGGAGTTCAGGCACCTTCCCCGCGTTCAATTATCAGACGAGACTCAAGTTCCTCTATTCACCGGTTTATTCGAGCAAATGCATATACCCGTATGTCACCCACGAGTTCCACCAAGTAACTACGTGTCGGGGTTCTTATATATTTCTGGAGATTCAGTTTAATTTAGTTAAGTCTAACACTAGTCGTGATTTCATTGAAATTCACCAATCAACTATTTACACAAAAGCTATACTGCCGTTTTACAGTGAGAGATGTTTTTTTAAACAGATTAACAGCTTGTCCTTCCCCTAATTAAACAGCTTCACACTGAACAAAGCACATTTTGTGACTGATCAAGGACACCGGCTCTGCCTGGCCCTGCTCCTTGCCGACAGCTGCACCCTTCCCCCTTCCACCTTCCAAACCCACGACCACTACCATCTAGAGGGACAAGGGCAGCAGATAGATGGGAACACCACCACCTGGAAGTTCCCCTCCAAGCCACTCACCATCCGGACTTGGGACTTTATCGCCGATCCTTCACTGTCACTGGGTCAAAATTCCTGGAACTCCCTCCCTAACCGCACTGTGGGTGTACCTACACCACATGGACTGCAGCGGTTCAAGAAGGCAGCTCATCACCACCTTCTCAAGGGCAATTAGGGATGGGCAATAAATGCTGGCCCAGCATGTATGAATAAAAACAAAAGACCCTTGACTAAGAGGGTGAGCAGCCACTGTGGTGTTAGTACCTCTATTTGTTTCTACAGAGGTCATTCTATAAATTACCTCTGGGAGGTTTTTAAGAGTGAGCTGGAATGATAAGCTTATATATTTCCTCCCTTATTTCCCAGCATCAAGCTTTCATTGGGTGCCTTTTCCTGAGAGCACAGGTGCAATACTTGATTTACTAAGCTCCAAAGGAGTCTGAATTTCCTGGCCATTGCAGCAACAAGAGCTCTGCAGTACTGAATCCAGTAAGGAAACCTCTGTTAGAAATAATAAAGGTGGGTCTGCAATTGAGCATTCCCAGTGCTGAGCAGCACCTTCAGGACGTGCATCTTAGGAAGTTGCAGGCATGCTCCCTGAGGGAGGTGCTATTTCAAACAATGTGCACAAGTTTGGAGCAAACTCTGTCCCTCGACGCTGTGCAGCGCACAACCCCTACAGGTGGAAACTGTGAATGTGGCAAAACAGGCAGATGCTAGGGCTTGCAGCTCTGAATGATAGAATCGCAGAATTTTAACAGCAGAGAAGGAGGCCATTCGGCCCATTGTGTCTGTACCAGCACTCCAAATGAGCATTATGACCTAGTGCCATTGCCCTGCCTTTTTCCCGTACCCTTGCACATTGTTTCTATCCATTTAATCATTTAATACCCTCTTGAATGCCTCGATTGAACCTGCCTCCACCACACTTCCAGGCAGTGCATTCCAGACCCGAACCATTCATTGTCTGGAAAAATTTTACTTATTCACATTTGCCTCTTTTGCAAATCACTTTAAATCTGTGCCCTGTCATCTTAATCCTTTTATGAGCGGGAACAACTTCTCCCTATCTACTCTATCAAGCACCCTCATGATTTTAAACATCTCTGTCAAATCTCCTCTTAGCCTTCTCCTCTCCAAGGAGAACAGGCCCAACCTCTCCAATCTATCCTCATAGCTGAAGTTTCTCATCCTTGGAACCATTCTTGTAAACCGCTTCTGCACTCTCTCCAATGTGTTCACATCCTTCCTATAATGTGGCGCCCAGAACTGTGCACAATACTCCAGCTGAGGTCTAATATAAATTCAGCATAACCCCCTTGTTCTTGTGCTCTATGCCCCATTAACAAAGCCCTGGATACTATATGCTTTATTAACTGCTCTCTCCACCTGTCCTGCCACCTTCAATGATCTATGCACATATACATCCAAGTCTTTCTGCTCCTGCACCCCCTTCAAAATTTCACCCCTCATTTTACGTTGTCTGTCCATGCTCTTCCTACTAAAATGTATCACCTCACACTTCTCCACATTGAACTTCATCTGCCACCTATCTGCCCACTCCACCAACTTGTCTATGTCCTCTTGAAGTTCCACATCATCCTCGCAGTTTACAACACTCCTAAGCTTCGTATCATCCGCAAACTTTGAAATTGTCCCCTGCACACCAAGATCTAGATCATTAATATATATCAGGAAAAGCAAGGGCCCCAATACTGACCCTGGGGAACTCCACTACAAGCCTTCCTCCAGCCCAAAAAATATCAATTGACCATTACTCTCTGCTTCATATTTTTCAGTCAATTTTGTATCCATGTTGCTGCTGTCCCTTTTATTCCATGAGCAATAACTTTTCTGACAAGTCTGTTGTGTGGCACTGTGTCAAAAGCCTTTTGGAAGTCCATGTACACCACATCAACAACATTATCCTCATCAGCCTTTTCTGTTACCTCTTCAAAAAGCTCCAGCAAGTTAGTTAAACATGATTTCCCCTTTAGAAATCCATGCTGGCTTTTCCTTATCAACTCATATTTTTACATGTGACTACTAATTCTATCCTGAATAATTGTTTCTAGAATCTTGCCCACCACTGAAGTTAAACTAATTGGTCTCTAATTGCTGGGCTTATCCTTACAACCTTTTTTGAACAAGGGCGTAATGTTTGCAATTCTCCAATCCTCTGGCACCACCCCTGAGTCTGGGGAAGACTGAAAGATTATGGCCAGGGCCTGTGCAATTTCTACTCTCACTTCCTTCAATATCCTTGGATGCATCTTGTTCGGTCCCGGTGCCTTGTCAACTTTAAGTACGAACAGTCTATTCAACACTCCCTCCTTGTCAATTTTGAACCCTTCTAGTGACAGAGTTTCCTTGTCTGTCACCATGGCCTGGGTAGCATCTACCTCCTTGGTAAAGATGGATGCAAAGTTTAATTTCGGATTTAATACCTCAGCCATGGCCCCTTTGTCCATGTGTAAATTCCCTTTTGGGTCACTAATCGGCCCTACTCCACCTTTTACCTTCCTTTTATTCTTTATATGCCTATAGAAGACTTTGGGATTCCCCTTTATTTTGGCTGCCAGTCTTTTCTCATAATCCCTCTTTGCGTCTCTAATATGTTTTTTCACTTCCCCTCTGAACCTTCTGTATTCCTCTTGGTTCTCAATTGTATTTTCTACTTGTCATAAGTGCACGTTTTCTTCTTTATCTTAATTTCAATCTCCTTTTTCATCCAGGGAGCTCTGGATTTGTTTGTCCTACCTTTCTCTTTCGGTGGAATATACCTTGACTGTGCCCGAACCATTCTTTTTTCAGCTTCAGTTCAGCATTGTTCAGCTACAGCTTTCTCCTGCCAATCTTTCATTCCAGTCTATCTGGCCCAGCTCTGTTCCTGCCCCATCGAAGTCAGCTCTTGTCCAGTTGAAGGGCCTCTCAGTGACACCAGCATCCATGGATGCAGAGTTAGCCTTGTCCTCCTAATAGCTGTTCCCAACCAACTCCCCACCGCCAGTTGTTTCTCTTCTACCTGAAAATGTGACAATTCAAGATCTGTGCATTTTCTTGGGTGCTTTTTGCCCCAGCATTGCCCAGGCCTAGGAGCAGCAGTTCACAGGACATGGCATTGACAGAAAAAGGAGGGGATTTATGTACGTTGCCCTGTAGCAGCATGTCAGGCCATTGGGACACCCTCCGTGGAGGCACCCAGACAACAGTCGCATCCTGCCTCATTAACATGGCTGTGGTGGACCGGCGTCACCCAGCACAGGTTTCTCAGGAGTGTGGCAGAGATCCTGGGCTGATGCAAGCTGCTGAGGCAGCCCTCTGTAGAAAAGGTGATCGCAAAAGGCTGGAGTCTTGCAATGTGGTTTTACTACAGTACCACTGAGCACCTCCGACTCACTGATGCAAATTTATACCCCTGGGCACTCATTGGCAATGTTGGTTTTAAGTCAGTTTTACTGTGGCGTGTTACTAATGACGTTGAATTACATGGAATTTACAGCACAGAAACAGGCCATTTGGCCCATCTAGTCCATGCAGTTGCTTATGCACCACATCATCCTGGGCTTTTTCCCAGTTTACTTCATGTCACCCTTACTGACATAACCTTCTTTTCCTTCTCCCTCGTGTATTTATCTAGCTTCCCCATAAATGCATCTATGCTATTTACCTCAATTACTTCTTGTGATAGCATGTTCTGTATTCCAATTATCCTCTGGGGTAAAGACATTTCTTCTGAGCTCCTATTGGATTTATCAGTGACTATCTTATTTTTATGATTCTTAAAAGCCCCAAAAGTGAAAGCATCATTTTTACGTGTGTCCTATCAGACCCTTTCATAATCTCAAAAGCCTCTGTCAGGTCACCCATTAGCCTTCTCCTTTCTAGAGAAAAGCTCCCCAGACTTTACAGTTTCTTCTGATAGTTCTAACCTTTTGTGCGAAGAATGGTCAGTTGCATTAGGAACAATGGAATAAAATGGCAGAGAAAAATAACACTTATCTGCCTGTAGGCATTTCCAACAATCGATTCTTTCACTTTTTCATATCCATGACGCTGCATGTGGAGAGGATGCAGATCCAAGTTATACTAAGCCCAAGGCGCTGAAATTTTCCTGTAATCACATCTCTTCAGAACACCGCTGCTAAATATATATTACTTACATTTAAATGTCTACAGGCCGTGGGCATTAACTGGAGATTAACTTGAGCCCCTGTAAGTAGACAGAGACTAAAACTGTGATGGTTGGGGTTAGGAGGTGCATGCTTGTAACGTGTAACTCTGTCAATAAATATAAAAGTGTGTGAGGATTGGCTTCAGCTCTATCCTTCACCCAGTTAGCTTTCTGCAGTAGAACAGCTGCAAACTGAGGCTTTGCAGTGTCTTCAGTTGTCAAGGATACCTCGCTATCATAACATTGGCTTAATGCAGAAAGGATTTAGTCCAGACTTGTGCGGTAGGCTTCTACCTATGGTGGCACTCTAGCTAGATTATAAGGAGATTATCCTCTTTCCCTGACCAAACATGAGGATCTTTAGTTTGAGGAGACACGCAACAGCTCTTTTCATTAAGTAACGAAACTTAAAAGCAGATCTAATAGAAATATTCAAAATTGTTGCAGTTCTTGATTAAATAAATTGAGAAAAACTATTTGCACTGGTCAGTGAGTAACACGAGACTATCACCAAAAGATCTTTCAGAAATTGTGATGGAAACAGAAATTACAACAGCTTTTAAAATGAAAGTGGATAAGTATTTGAGCAAAAACATTCAAGGCAGGGTATTGGGACTAAGTGGGTATCTGCTTTATAGAGCCAGTGCAGGCATGATGGGCTGAACGGCCTCCTTCTTCACTGTAAAATTCTATGATTGAGATAACGGAGTTGCAGCCACAAAATGGACGAGTTGATGTCCACGTGGATCAAGTGATACAGACAACATTTAGATCTTTGACCCAGGGAATGACATAATCCAGGAGTTGCCAACGCTTTGATCGAGGATGCCCCCATGTGGTTTTGTATTTGTTCTTCTGGAGAGGATTCAGGTAGTACATACTTTTCCCCTTACATGCTGAATCCAGCGTACCTGCCTCAACCACCAACAGCCCCTATGCTCCCATGATCAGACATCCACTCTCCTGAGCCGCCTTCTAATTCCCTCCCAAGGCTTGCAATCTCCCCAAGGCGCCTGCACCCACCCTGCTGAGGCCTCTCAGCCCTCAGGTCACCCATTTGGACCTGCACCTCCCTGTCACCGGGGTTATGGGGGTGAATGCCCATCCCCCAGGGCTCAAACCTCCCTTACTCTGTGGCCCCTCATCCCGTGTTACTCGCCTGTCAATCATGCTGCCATCCAGGTGGGCAGCCTGTCAGCGACATCAATACAGGACGGTGGAGTTAAAACACCAGATGGTGAGCTTCTCCAACTTCCAACTTTCCTGTACGCTCCTGGAGCCCCTGCTCCATATGGGTCAAAAGATTAACTCTCCCAAAGACCCCAGAGCCAAAGGGACAGTATTTAACTGTGTTCTGTCTTTTAGCCATTTCCACCTAAAAAGCTACATAAATTAATCTTATTACGTGTATAAGGTTAGAATTGAGCACTGTATTTCCTAACTTTCTGGACATGTCACTATGTATAAAGTGTATGTGGATGTGCGCATGTATCTGGTGATGCCTATGTACAAGTTAATTTAGTTTTTAGGTGCACAATACAATTCTCTTTTCAATATGTGTTTTTCAGGGATACATGCCATGAACTGCTGGGACATGTACCTCTTCTGGCAGACCCAAGTTTTGCACAGTTTTCACAAGAGCTAGGCCTTGTCTCTCTTGCTGCGACAGACGAAGATGTTCAGAAGTTAGCCACTGTAAGTTGCCTCTTGTCTGGAATTTCTTACACTTATGATTGAGCAGTTCAACCATATATTCACATGTCTATCTGTTCAGAGCCTGCGCCATCTCAAGCCCATTGTTCCCACTTTTCCAAGAATAATTGCTCAACATTCTCTTTGATTTGTTGATTGTTTGCCTCGGGTATAATGAGTGTTGAATCTATTGTCAGCGCCGGATGACTTTCAGCTTCTCCCTAAGTCAGTTCAGCAGCATTCATTGTGGTAGTATGGCCATCGTATGTCTGTATTGAATTGAATTGAATTTTTTCTCTTTGTAATGTGGTCTTGCTTCCATTCCTGTGCCATCTCTCCCTGTGACCACCAACGCTTTATACATTTCTCAGGTATAGAAGAGAAATGCACTCCACACAAATGTTGTGTTATTATAAACTATATAATACCTTTAGCTTATTTACTGTACCAGACACAAGGCACCAATCGCTCAAAGGGGATTTGGTAAACATGTTCTGGGTTCATTTATTAAGACTAGGCACATGAGAACAATACGCACAGATATAAAGCTTGAAGGCACCAGAGCTGTGTGTGTGTGCTCTGCTCAAAGCAAAAGTGAAACTAAGACTGGATCACGTGACATGTTTCCCTTCTAGTGATGTCGTGCTGCTATCCCTTAAAGGTATATTACAACATGCCCCTTTCTTTCTAAAGACACTTTCCTCCCTTCCAAAGAAATATAACTATTTACAATACATGTTCATGTTTAGTTACCATTACATAAAGGTATAGAACTGATGAATATATAAGTCTCTAAAGCGTTGGGGTAATCTGCTGGTACACCCAGATCCTGTGATAGTAGCCGTGTCTGGAGGTTTGATTAATGGCTCACAGTGATCTGTGGGACTGTCATTCTTGGATGTTGTTCCTGGCTGCATTTGAGATCTTGTCCTAGATGCGATAGTACTGTACGGTGATTGAGGAGCTGGAATGGATCCGATTTGTCCTTCTTCTGTAATACCTGGGATGAGCGTTGCCGTAGCTGCTTTCACACACTTTTCCGAAGATCCGCCCACAAAGACAAGTTGTGGCGCCGCGGGAACGCACCATGGATTAATGGCGTCCGCTCTTTATTCAATTTACTGTTCAGCAACTCCTGAAGCCGCCCATTTTAATCGCAACCTTCTCTCGCCCAATGTTTACAACAGTCTTTTCTGTCTTACTCTCCCTCTCCTGCTATCGATCTGGCCCACGCCCTGGCCACTCGCCTTTCCTGACTGAGCTAACCGGGTGCTGGTACGCCCATGGCGCTGTCCCACTCACGGGACTCTGCAATCCCACCGTGAGGGACCTGTCTGCTTACCGGCTCTTTACATGAGACCGGCCCAGTGCTGTGTCTCCAAAGCTTTTCCTCGCCGTCACCTCGTTGCGTTTTCAACACTCTCCGATGCTGCGACTATGTTGCCGCCTGGCAAAAAACACCAAGGGCAGAGTTTTACGTCCTGCGGGCGGGTGCATGCCCGACCTGATCGGGCACAAAATTGCGCGAGATGACATTGGGTGAGAGTCCCGATGTTGTTGCACACTTACACGATATTTCACTTGGCGGGCGCGCCCGCTGACAATTAAGCAGGCAAGTAAGCCCATTAACAGCGCAATTGTCTGTGATGTTTCGTGGTTGGCGGATCAGCCCTTTCATCAAAACCTCATCCAAGTGCGGGATTAAATTTCCATTAGGCTATAAAATAAAAAATAAATATCTGGGGACCAAATTTTTATGAGGTATGCTTTCAGGTGCTTGATTGTGCTGCATGGGAACTTTTTGCAGATTTTTTTACAGCTTTATTTCGTTATTTGTGGGTCCACAGCTCCCTGAGGCATCTGTCTGCCTTCAAGGAGCTCACTCGCAGCGCTCACCCACGCCCATGGTGTGACGTTGTCACCAGCCCTCTTCCCACCCTCACCCCGGCAGCGCCGAGGCTTTCAGTGAAATCGCGGCTGGGGGCCAATCGAGGTCGGTGGTCTGTTTCCTGGCCGCTCAAGGGCCCGTGAATTGCGCTTGCCGGTGACCAAAAAATTCAGGCCTGAAGGTCTTCCTATGCCATGTAGCACAATCTAAGGCTGCTCACCATGTCGGACCTGTACTTAAGCTTGCTGGCGCCTGCCTTACCACTGCTGATCATCATGTGTGTTATTATAATGATATAATACCTTGGGCTTATTTACGATACAAGGCACCAATTGCTCACAGAGGATTGGGTAAACACATTGTGGGTTTATTTATTAAGACTAGGCACATGATGTCATGCCGATACCCCTTAAAGGCATATTACAACAGCAAATAGAACACAGGTCAATGATGGGGTTGCAAGGAACTGAAGTATAGAGGAAGACAGCTGAGTTTACAGACAAAATGCCCTGAATGTGCACTTGGTTATCCAAGGGGTTCATGGACTGAAGGCCAGGGGCTTGGAGGTATTGATAGGAGCAGAAGAGCAAGGCCTCAATGGGTCAGTTGGAGGAAACTTTGGCTCATCCTGGTCCTGGTATCTGTTATGGACAGAAGGGGGTTGAATTTACCCAGCCATGATTTCCCTTCTCACCATCCGTCCGTAAACTTAAATGTGTTTTAATTTTGACTTCCCCGGCGTATTTTTCCAAGTCCCCCAATTTTGGTGTAATCCAATTTCTATTAATAACCCCACAGCAAACTCGAAATGGGGTGAAATCAAAGGGTTAGTTTGTTTGCACATACTCAAATACGGCAGGTGAGTGTTGCTGTGTAGCCCCCAGTACATTCATACAAGAAAACAGGAATAGAGATAGACAGAGCTGCAGGGCAATGACCATGGAGAAAATAAGAATTATTGTTTCACATGAGTGCAGAGTCCAGAATCAAAAGTCCAATGGTGTATTCCTTCACAGAGGTCAGCAGGCTGAAACTGATTCTAGGTAATCCACTTCTCCAGTAGCAATGATTACCACAATGAGAAGGGCACGTAGAGATGAATTAGTCTTGTAGGTGCTGGTACAGAAGTTCAGAAGTTCCTGTAGAAACAGTGTAGACAGGGACCAGGCAGTCAATTCTGGACAGAGCCCTTTTTCTGAGCTGCTGCTTGGTTGACGGAAGATGGGAGTCTGAGCTTTGCAGCTCCACAAGACAATATTGCAGGTTCCAGCAGTTTGGTGGGGGTGGGGGGGTCATGTGACTCCCACCTCTCCACTTTGCCTTGGACAAACGATGTACATTCCTTAGACAGGATGCATGAGATTGGTAATATTTCAATCATTAAAAATTTCAAAAGAGGTTTCGGGGTCCTTTGTCCTCACAAATTGGTCATCTATGTTAGCCTTAGAGATGGCCTTTGTACAATTCCCTTGGATTTGACCTCTTCAGGCACAGGGATCATTAGCGTCTCTTTAGAGATAATGAAGTATCCGTGTCTTGGAATGACAGAACGTTCTTTTTGTTTGAGTCATGGCCAACAGTGACTTCAGCTATTTTAAAGCCTTTAAAAAGATTTTATAAATTATCCATGATGCTCACTCCATCTATCTATCTATCTATCTATCTATCTATCTATCTATCTATCTATCTATCTATCTATCTATCTATCTATCTATCTATCTATCTATCTATCTATCTGTCTGTCTGTCTGTCTGTCTGGCTGTCTGGCTGTCTGTCTGTCTGTCTGTCTGTCTGTCTGTCTGTCTATCTATCTATCTAATCTATATCTATTTATCTATCTATCTATATATGTATATAATAAAAATATAGAGTGAGGTCTTAACAACCTGACATATCAGGCAGGCAATTTTGATGGTATGGCAAAAATATTTGGGTCAATAGAGTAAGCAACAAGGTAGAATTTGGTATTGTCAGCATACATGACACAGAGTGGATATAGCTTTCCATAGTATCTAACAGTTATATGCCTGGCTTGAAAGCCTACCAAAATGATCACCTCTGTACTACTCAAGGCTGCGCTTTTGTTTTCTGCTAATCTTTTTCCTACACTTCAGATATTTTCGGCTACCACCACCTCTATTCATCATTTAGTGATTTTCTTTACCCGGTGAAGGACATTTGCCAATAAAACTTTGAAATGCATCACCATGAGGTGTCCTAAGTTCAAACGAGGCTGACTTTTCTTTCTCCCACTGTGCACGTTTGAGATGGTGTTTTAGTGTATGAGAAGTTTATTTACTTTTTTTTCTTATTCCTTCACCGGATGTAGGCGGTGCTGGCTAGGCCAGTAATTATTGCCCTTTCCTAGTTGCCCTTGAGAAGGTGGTGAGCTGCCTTTTTGAACCGCTGCAGTCCATGTGGTGTAGGTACACCCACAGTGCTGTTAGGGAGGGAGTTCCAGGATTTTGATCCAGCGGCAGTGAACGAACGGCAATACATTTTCAAGTCAGGATGGTATGTGTGACTTGGAGGGGAACTTCCAGGTGGTTATGTTCCATGTGTCTGCTGCCCTTGTCCTTCTAGATGGCAGTGTTTGTGGGTTTGAAAGGTGATGTCCAAGCAGTCCCGGTGTGTTGCTGCAGGGCATATTTTAGATGGTACACACTGCTGACACTGTGCATTGGTGGTGGAGGGAGTGAGTGTTTGAGGTGCTGCCCGGGGTATAGATCAAGCGGCTGTTTTGTCTTGGATGGCGAGAGTTGTTGGAGCTACACTCATCCAGGCAAGTGGAGAGTATTCCCTCACACTTCTGTCATGTGCCTTGTAGATGGTTGACAGGCATTGCGGAGGTGAGTTACTGACCACAGAAAACCCTGCCTTTGACCTGATCTTGCAGCTCCTGTCATAACAAGGTTTAACTACATATAATGCACAGATGTACTATTCACTAATTTGGGAAGCCCACTTTTATCAGTCAATTTAAAAGTGAGCTGAAGCAATTTGTTTTGAGTTAATACATCCCACGTAATGTAATAGATGTGACACTTACTGAATTGCAAAAAATATTTCTGATGTTGCATCCTTGTCTATAATTGATTATGTCATTCAGTCTAGGTGGAATGCATGCTAGGATAATGAGGGAAGTAAGGGTGAAAATTGTGGCGGGACAGGCCCCAAGAGCCCAATCTTCTATCGATACAGAGGTGGTGTCAAAGAACTGGAGGATTGCAAAAGTTGCACTTTTGTATAAATCTGGCCATTACAGGCCAGTCAGTTTAACATCACTCACTGGCTGGGAAGCTTTGAGAAGCAGTAAACTGGGAGAAAGTTAACAGCCACTTGGACAGGCATGAACCAATAAAGTCAGCCTGGATTTGTTGTTGAGGTAACAGAGAAGGTGGATGAGAGCCATGCAGTTGATGTGTACATAAACTTTGAAAAGATATCTGCCAAGCACCGTATATTAAGCTAGTTAGTAAAATTTCAACCCGCTGCAATAAATGGGACAGGAGCAGCGTGGATACAAAATGGGCAAAGGCATAGAAAACAGTTGTGGTGAATAGTTGTTTCCCAGAGTGAAGGGAGTTCTGATGAGTGGTCATTGACCTGAATATTGAGCCTGTTTCTCTCTCCACAGATGAATATATCCAACATTTTCTGGCTTTATTTCAGGTTTCCAGCATCCTCAGTATTCCATGGTGGTATTCCCCAGGTTTCAGTACTAGGACCACTGCTGCTTTGATATGCATTAATGACTTTGCCTGGAGTGGGTTGGCGGGGGGTGGGGGGGAGGGGGCGGCGGGTGTGGTGGTGGGGGATGGGTACAGAAATTTGCAGATGACACAATATTTGGGAGTGTAGTGACAGACTTGAAGAGGATGTAGGTTTGTGGAATGGGTGCATACATGGAGATGAAATTCAATGCAGAAAAGTGAGAGGTTATATATTTTGGTAGGATGATTGAGGAGAGGTAAATGATACAATTCTAAAGGGAGTTCAAGAGGAGAGAAATTTGGGGATGCTCATGCACAATTAATAGAAGGTGGCAAGACAGGTTAGCAAAGCAGTTAATGAAACGTATGGGTTCCTGGGCTTTATAAATTGAGGCATAAAGTACAAAAACCAGGAAACCTATACAAAACACTAGTTGGGCCCCAGCTGGAGTATTGTATCCAATTCTGGCCACCACCAATTAGAAAGAGTATCAAAGGCTTTGGAGAAGGTGCAGAAGAGATTTACTTGAATGGTTCCGGGAATGACAGGTTACAGTTAGGTGGAGAGACCGGAGAAGCTGAGGTTAGGAGGAGATTTGATAGAGGTGTTTACAATGGTGAAGGGTTTGGATCGAGTAAATAAAAAGGATCAATAACCAGAGGGCACAGATTTAAGGTGATTGGCAGGAGAAACAGAGACGACATGTGGAAAAACCTTTCCACACAGCAAGTGGTTAAGATTTGGAATGCTCTGTCTGATGGGAAGGTGGAGGGTTATTCAATAGTGGTCTTCAAAAAGGGAATTGGATAAATACTTGAAGTAGAAAAATTACAGCTCTATGAGGAAAAAGCAGGGAAGGGGAACGAACTGCTTTTCGAAAGAGCCAGTGAACCAAGTGGCCTCTTTCTGTATCATTCTATGATTCTATGACTTGACATTATCAGTACAGTGTGTATGATTTCTGAAAAAAAGAATCACGTTGAAGCCTTTCATCTTGCACTCATCAGGATACTTTGCAAGAATACCGAATGAATAATGTGGTATATGAATTTCAGTGCCAGTGTGATGCTAGGTATGTAGGCCGTACGTCTCAAAGACTGGCAGATTGTATCAAACACCACGTCCATAGCCGCTGTTCGCAACTGGCAAGGTACAGACCATACCCAACCTGCCCATGGTTGCAAACACTAAACACAGTGTGATTTCACGACTGGACAGCATTTGCTAAATAATCCTCAGTGTGCTAAGATTTATGCTGACAACTAATTTAAGATTGTCAGTCAGGCTTGCAGTGTGGTGCATTTGTGTGTATTGGAAGCTACATATATTAATACACAGGGCCCTGCTCTTTGCAAACAAAAAGAATACGTACACATATTACACCTCTTTCAGCTAAAGAAAATAAGTGACAGCCATTCGCTGACTCATTCCTTAGGGCAATGCCTTGACCAATCAGCTCAAGGTTTAAATTTTAAACAATGCTTGGCAGTTAACTGTCAGTCACTGGTGCATTTGCCATGGCAACACCTCCACCAATCAGAGTCCACTTGCCAACCAATCAGCACTCTCTTCTCATACAATATAAATTACTGTTTTCCCCATTTATTGGTATTGCAAAATGTCCTGATGAGTGCAAGACAAAAAGCTTCAACATTTCTCTTTTTTCAGCAATACTTAAGTTCCATACCAGCAAATGACTACCATTATGATTGTTACATTGTTGCTATTTTTAAGAACCATAATCAAAAATGAATTGTAACTTTAATATGCCATGACTAAATTAATTGGTTTAGTGACAATCTCTTTATAACAGCATTTTTTAATATTGTCCTTGATAACCCGTGTCTGAACAAACTGACTTGTTCTAGCTATTTCGGTCTGATTTGGCTGCGTTTGTGAACCTGCTTGATTTTATAAGAAATTGGTAATTATCACGGTTAGCGATCAACAGATTCAATTCTGGTGATTCATAGCTAGTTGGTGACAGAGAGAGTGTGGTTGCCACAGTTACTGTTACCTAGCACTGGGATAGATGATGTACTTCACAATGTCCAGTTGCTTAAGTTGCCACAAGAGCCTGCATTTCAAACTATTTACTTGTCATGTCATGCAGTACTTAAAAAAAAAAATCCAGCAAATTACTCATTAGTTGCTTGAAGTACTACCGAATGCAGGAGCCACTTTTTGGTGATTTAGCAGGAAATGTAAGCAGTCCTAGTAATCGATAATTTATGTGTCACTCATGTCACCCTGCAGTGCTACTTCTTCACAGTGGAGTTTGGGCTCTGTAAGCAAGAGGGACAACTGCGTGCTTACGGTGCAGGACTTCTGTCTTCGATTGGTGAACTAAAGGCAAGAAATGATTTTTCGATGTTTTCCTACTTATGCGCTTGTTGTCAATAATCGAGTGATTTCTGTTTGACTTGTAACTGTCTCTCACAGCACGCACTGTCGGACAAAGCGATTGTGAAACCATTTGACCCAAAGACAACCTGCACGCAGGAATGCCTCATCACCACCTTCCAGGAAGCTTATTTTCTGTCAGAAAGTTTTGAGGAGGCCAAAGTCAAAATGAGGCAAGTAATTTTTTTCCTTCTAAAATCGAGAACCGACTGTTGGTGATATTAGCAGACGAATGCTCAACACCATGGTATTGCATGGTATTTTCTTTTAGATATTCATGGAGGTATAAACTAAACTGATCAATGCCTGCATTAGACTAGCAATAGCAGGGATATCAACTGAACCTGTTAAACATTTGTCTGCTAAAACAGACCCCAATGCTTATAGCCGATGACTTGGTGTGAACACGGTTTGCCTGCTATAAGAATCGAACGGTAAAATTGGTATAAAGTGAACAAGGGTGAAAGCGACTGCAACATAAGTCTGAGAGAATATATTGGAGTGATGAACATGAAGTTAATTAGCAGCTAAATTTTATTCACTGTCTGCAAAATCACAACGATGATAATTACAGTTAGATTCACTACTGCCTGAAATATCCAGTGTCCTTAACATGTTGTAAGCAGTGCCTTTGTAATCGATTGCTATGATAGTGGAAAATGCTTAGCACCAAGTGCCTGATTTAGTTGGTTGCCCTTAATAACTGCGCATGATGTAAGTGTCACCTGTGAACAATTTCTAGCTGACATCTCTTTTGTTTCTTGAATCTATTAGCTATTCTTTAGGTAGATAATCAAGCTGTCCATGGCATTAAGTGGGATACAGGCTGAGTAAGCTAGCCTTTCTGTTGTTCTTTGTCGCACTTTAAAGGGGCTTATCTTCACACAAAACAAGAGTTTCAAAAATCGTTGCCCCTCATTTGTTTACAAATCTGCAACGCAATTGCACAATTGGACTGAAAATGACTTTACATGATCTCATCACAATGAAGATTGCCAAGCGTTTTTTGTGAAAGAAGTAAAATGACATTTGTGTTTTTTTTAAAATATAGTTTGAAGAGATGCTAGATAAGCCACATTCTGGGTATAGCTGCTGGACTTTTCTCAGTAGGTCTTGTAAAGAAAGGAAATGATGTCAGGACTCCCTGCGGAGCGCTTCAGAGGCTGCCAATTATGACTAAAAAGGAAAAGCTGCGAATGTTAGAAATTTGAACTCAAAACAGAAAATGGTAGAAATGCACCAACATTCGCTGCTTCTATGTGGCCTGGGGAAAAATAACTGTTTGGGGAATTGTGACTGGGAGGGTACAGGTATCTCTGGGGGAAAGTTCATTTCTTGAATGGTATTTCTGATTAATAGGAAGAGTGGGCAGCACATTCTGTGCATCGTGTTTTCTTTTTTGGTTATGTTTTGAGATTTTTGATCATTTTTCCCCTCACTGGTAGGATTTGGGATGGAGATATGCTTAAGTATTGTGTTTGAAAACAAAGCGAATTTGCACAAGCTTAGAAGAAACTGAGTAGAGATCTCAAAGGTGAAGCCAGACAAGCCAATTTGTCACAGCCTATCAACTATTTCAAAAGGATACAGTGTGGGCCTATGGTCTCACCTAGGCCCCCTTGCCTGAATGGTTCCATTCTTTCGAGAATAGCAAGACATGTCTCTTTAAACTCACCCGTAGGGGCAAGAGATGTAGCTAGTTTTATTTTATTGAAAGATCTACTGGTGGATAATCGAACAGGGAGGAAGCTGAGTACCACTAACATCCCCTTTCTGGGAATGCAGAGAAAAGGACAACGGAAAACATAGGCAGTCAGGTGTTAAACAAGAGACTGAGGCATGGACAAGGAGCCCAGAGATGGAAGCTAAGGTTCAGGTAAGTTTTTCCAATTAGAAGTTGTCTCGAAAGAAAGATATTGCAATAACAAGGGAGTCCGCCCACAAAAAGGACAGACAATGTGATTTATTATTTTCCTCTCATTTTTCAAGGAGTGAAGTGAGATTGAGTAAGATAAGGAGAAGTTGCTTTGGCTGTTTCTCCATATGTTCACTTGTTGTCTTTAAAATAAAGCAGTTTAGCTAACCTCGGAGCTGAACAGAGGCAGTCGGGAGTTGGGCGCGGCATAAATAGAGCCCGGGGATTGGAGCGCGGCCTTTCCTACCCTGGAACTGAACAGAGGCAGTCGGGCGCCAGGAGCAGCATAAATAGAGCCCAGGGATTAGAGTGCGGCCTTTCCTAGCTGGGAGGTGAACAGAGGCAGTCGGGAGTTGGGAGCGACATAAATAGAGCCCGGGGATTGGACTGCGGCCTTTCCTATCTGGGAGCTGAACAGAAGCAGTTGGGAGCAGCATTTCAGCTGCTGAAGAAACTGAGTTAAAAAAACCCAACAGTGACATCATGGGAATCTAGTAAATTGATTAGTAAGTGCTTGCTATGAGGGACAGTGTGTTAATCGACAGCTTAGGACAAAAGAGTTAAGGTAGATCTATAAATAAAAAGAACTAAAGCTAAAATAAAATTAAAATAAATATAAAATAAAAGTTAAATTAAATGTTAAATAACATAATGAAAACAAATACACAAAATACATACCACTGCAATTAAGAACTGTAAAACCTTTAGTTTTATTTGTGGGTGGTACTAGCAATTAGTAAGGACAGTAAATTGCAGTATACATAGGAATTATTCCAAATTAATTAAGAAAGTAACTAAATAACATACGCAACTATGGTGGGACAGGTGTTATGTTGCAGCTGTGGAATGTGGGAGCTCTTGGATGCCAAGGTGATCCAGGATAAACACATCTGCGGGAAGTGTAAGCAGCTAAAGGAATTCCGGATCAGGATTATTGATCTGGAAGCTGAACTGCAGACACTGCACAACATAAGGGAGTGGGGAGAAATACATGGGCACCTTGTTCCAGAAGATGGTCATACCTCTTAGATTATGGTCGACTGTTTTGATCAGCAGTGAGAGACAGGAGGATGTGACCATGACTGAGGCAGATAAAGGGGCTGATCAGACAGGAGTGGAGGTACAATTGTCAAACAGGTTTGAGGTGCTCAAAACACATGTGGATGAAAGTGAAGTCTGCAAGGTGGATGAACAGGCTAGCCATGGCACCATGGTACAGGAAGCCGTTCAAGTGAGGGCAGCAAATAGGAATGTAGTGGCAGTAGGGGACAGTATAGTGAGGGGGATTTATACTGTTCTATGCAGCAAAGAGCGAGATTCCAGATGGCTGTGTTGCCTGCCCAGTGCCAGGGTTCAGGACATCTGCTCAGGGCCGGAGAGGAGCTTGGAGCAGGAGGGGAAGGGCCCCATTGTCGTGGTCCATGCGGGTACTAATGACATAGGTAGAACTAGGAAAGAAGTTCTGCACAGTCAGTATGGGGAGCTGGGCATAAAACTAAGAAGCAAAACCTCAAAGTTAATAATCTCTGGATTATTACCCGAGCCATATACAAATTGGCATAGGGCAAATAAGATTACAGAGATGAATGCATGGCTCAAAGATTGGTGTGGGAGAAGTGGGTTCTGGTTTGTGGGGCACTGACATCAGTACTAGAAAGTGGGGGCTGTACCATTGGGATGGCCTACACCTGAACCAGTGTTCTCACAAGCCACTTAAGCCAGGGAGATAGAGAGGACTTTAAGCTAAACAAGGGGCAGGGGGGCATGTGGGTGAGGGATCAATCTTGGGTAGATGTTGCAAATCATGGGGTAGAGTCAAAGCAGGAGACCAAAGTAGTAATATGGGAAATGAGGGTCAGAGAATAGCAGGAAGGAAAAGAGAGATAAAACCAAAGAATGCACCAACAGCCAAGACTACAAGATAGCAAAAAGGCAAAACTAAAGGCTCTGTATCTGAATGCGTGTAGCATTCATAACAAAGTGAATGAATTGATAGTGCAGATTAAAGTAAATAAATATGATCTGATAGCCATTTCAGAGATGTGGCTGCAGGATGAGAAGGACTGGGTCCTGAGTATTGAGGGGTATATGACATTTAAGAAGAATAGGAAGCTAGGTAAAGGTGGAGTGGCAGTGCTGTTAATCAAAGATAGCATTTGTGCAATAGTTGGAGTTGACTTTGGTTCAGGAGATTAGGGTGCAGAATCGGTTTGGCTGGAGATGGGGAATAGTAGGGGAATGAAGTCACTAAGTGGGAGTGGTCTACAGGCTCCCTAACAGTAACCACAATGTAGGGCAAAGTATACAAGAAAAAGTATTGAGTGCTTGTGATAAAGGGATGACAATAATCATGGGTTATTTTAATCTACACATAAACTGGAAAAATCAGATTGGCAGTAGTAGCCTGGATGAGGACTTCATAGAATGCTTTCGAGACAGTTTCTTAGAGCAGCACGCTCTGGAACCAACCAGAGAGCAGGCTATATTCAACTTGGTATTGGGTAATATTTAATTAATGGATTAATTAATGACCTCAGAGTAAAGGCACCCCTAGGTAGCAGTGACCACAATATGATTGAATTTTACATTCAGTTTGAAAGAGAAAAGTGTGGGTCTAAGACTAGTATTTTAAATTTAAATAAGGGCAACTATGTGGGCATGAAAGCTGAACTAGTTGAAGCGAAGTGGGATATTAGGCTAGAGCATAGATCAATAGAGAAGCAGTGGCAGACATTTATGGGGATATTTCAGAATATTCAGAATAAATATATTCCTTCTATAAAGAAATATTCTAAGGGAAGGACCCACCATCTGTGGTTAACTAAAGAACTTAAGGAAATCATCAAACTTAAGGAAAAAGCATATAAATGCGCAAAAATGAATGACAGGTTAGATGATTGGTCAGAATATAAAGAACAGTCGAGAATGACTAAAAGGTTAATCAGGAGAAAGAAATTAGAGTATGAGAGGAAGCCAGCTAGAAATGTAAAAACAGATAGCAAGAGCTTCTTCAGGCATTTAAAAAGGAAAAGAGTAAGTAAAGTGAGTGTTGGTCCTCTAGAGAGTGAGAATGGGGAATTAATAGTAGACAATAAGGAAAAGGCGGATGAAATGAACAAATATTTTGCTTCTGTCTTCACTATAGAGGATAAAAAGACATTTCAATAATAGCTGTAAATCAGGATGTGAAAGGGAGAGGGGAACTGGGTGAAATTACAATGACTAGGGAAGCCTTACAAAGCAAACTGATGGAGCTGTGGGCTGACAAATCTCTGGGCCCAGATGGACTTCATCCTAGGGCCTTAAAAGAGGTGGCTAATGAGGTCGTAGACACATTGATGTTAATTTTCCAAATATCGCTAGATTCTGGAAAGGTCCCATCAGACTGGAAAGCAGCAAATATAACCCCTCTATTCAAGAAGGGAGGGAGGCAGAAAACAAAAACTATAATAAAATAAAAGCAAAACACTGCGGATGCTAGAAATCTGAAACAAAAACAAAAATAGCTGGAAAAACTCAGCTGGTCTGACAGCATCTGTGGAGCGGAACACAGTTAACGTTTTGAGTCCGTATGACTCTTCATCAAGAAACTATAAGCCAGTTAGCTTGACCTCTGTCGTGGAGAAGGTGCTAGAATTAATCATTAAGGACGTTATAGCTGGGCACTTAGAAAATCTCAAGGTAATTGGGAAGAGTCAGCATGGTTTTGTGAAAGGGAAATCATGTCTAACCAATTTATTGGAGTTCTTTGAAGGAGTAACTTGCACCATGGATGAAGGGGAGCCTGTAGATGTGCTGTACTTGGATTTCCAGAAGGCATTTGATAAGGTGCCACATCAAAGGTTAGTGTGGAAAATAAAAGCTCACTGTGTAGGGAGCAACATATTAGCGTGGATAGAAGATTGGCTGGCTGGGAGAAAACAGATAGTATGCATAAATAGGTCACTTTCTGATTGGCAGGATGTGAAGAGTGGAGTCCCGCAGGGGTCTGCGCTGGGGTCGCAACTTTTTACAGTTTATATCAATGACTTAGATGAGGGGAGTTAAGGCATGGTAGATTTGCAGATGACACAAAGATAGGTAGGAAGTATGTTGTGAAGAGGACATAAGGAGGTTGAGACTGGTATAGATAGGTTGAGTGAGAGGGCAAAAATCTGACAGATGGAGTACAATGTGGGAAAATGTGAAGTTGTTCACTTTGGCAGGAAGAATAAAAAAGCAGAGTTAAATGGAGAACGACTGCAGAATTCTGAGGTGCAGAGGGATCTAGGTGTTATCATGCTTGAGTCACAAAAAGTTAGTATGCAGGTACAGCAAATGATTAAGAAGGCTAATGGAATGATATACTTGAATAAAAAAGTAAGGATATTATGCTTCAGTTGTATTAATGAGACCACATCTCGAATACATTGTGCAGTTTTGGTCTCCTTATTTAATGAAGGGTGTTAATGCATTAGAGGTGGTGCAGAGGAGGTTTAATAGATTGATACCTGGAATGAATGGGTTGTCTTATGAGGATAGGTTAGACAGACTGGGCTTGTTTCCACAGGAGTTAGAAGAGTGAGAGGTGGCTTGATTAAAGTATATTAGACCTGAACAGTCTTGACAAGGTGGATACAGAAATGATGTTTCCTCTTGTGATGTCACCCTCTTGGGTGAGTCCAGAACTAGGGGGCACTGCTTTAAAATTAGGGGGCACCCTTTTAGGACAGAGGTGAGGAAAAATTTTTTTCTCTCAGAGAGTTGTGTGACTTTGGAACTCCACCTCAAAAGACGATGGAGATGGGGGTCATTGAATATCTTTAAGACAGAGGTAGGTAGACACTTGTTAGGCAAGGGAATCAAAGGTTATTGGGAGTAGGTGGAAGTTTGGAATTAATAATACAAACAGATCAGCCATGATCTTATTGAATGGCGGAGCAGACTCAATGGGCTGAATGGTCTCCTGCTGCTCCTATTTCATATGTTCATATGCTAGTTTCAGTTTATCTTCAGAATTCATTGGAGAACCTCAGTAGAGGACAATTGTGAAAGACATGGGATTGGATTTTCATGGAGTCAGGATGTCTCTGGAACTACTTAAAAATGGCAGGCGGAACCCGATTCTGGAATTCCGCTCCATTTCCAGTGTCGGCAATTTTTGTCGGCACAGGATAAGGATGTGGGTAGCAAGCCCGCACCTTGCACGTCCGAACTGGCTGGCTTCATTTCGGTGGTAGGCAACTCCTAAGCCCTTTGCAATTTTCCTGAAGTTGGTCAGCTTCTCCATTACTCACGGTTCATGACCACTCGGAGGAATGATAAACCATAGTCTGGAACGGGAATCATTTGAAAGGTAAGTTCAAAAAGTCTTAGCTATGCCTCTCAGCCACTCCTCATGGCCCCTCATACCCTCCATGCCAACTGAATGCCAACTCATGTCCTCAGCCACTCTCCATGATCCTAAAAAGATGGCAGGTTCCACCAGTCCTCATTATGCATGCTTGGCTGAGAATCCAAACCAGTGACAGCATGAGATCAGCAGGGATTCTCTTTTGATAAGCGGAGTGAATTGTTGACTTTAAGTGGTTATAATATGTTGTTCTTTCTGTGATCTCTTTTGTCAATGTCTCAATGTTTATTTGGGCAAGATTGTGAAGTGTTTGAAGACTCTGTTATTAATACATTAATGGGCTGTCTGATTAATATTTTTATAGGGTTGTTGGAAAAGCAGCTTTTCAAATAACATTTCTGAATGGGTATTTTTTCTCAGCAGTTCCACACTTGCCATTGTTAATATATGGCCCATAGTTTATTTACATAGTGCATATTGGGTGAATAGGCATGAGGTGGTATTGAGTTGGCATGGAGAGTATGAGGGGCGATGGAGAGTGGCTGCTGCATGAGTTTGCATTGAGTTGGCATATAGTGTATGGGGGAGGCTATGGAGAATGGCTGGTACAAGAGTTTGCATTGAGCTGGCATGGGAGGGCCATGGGTAGTGTAGAGGGCCTAATTGCTTTTATTAGAACTGTGACCAAGCCTCAGAGAACTATAGTAGGCCTTCTAACCAGCTCACCTCACCACTCGCCTGACTGTGGCTGCCTAGGATCTGCTTCCGATGTTGGAGGCCTGACTCCATCCTGCACCTGCCTCCTTGGCACACAGTTCAGGGTCCTTTACACCAAGGCAGGTCAATGTGTCTGGAAATTTCCCGACTCAAGCTACCTGCCTCTATAGCTAAAATCTGGCCCATGAGATCCAGCTCAGATCCTGCAACTGATGCATTGGGAGGAAATTTTGCAGGGCTTTATGTCATTTCCAGGGATTTCTGCATTTCTTCCACTCATTTTACGCAAATGAGTGGGAGATCCGGTGCAGGAATTCATCCTTTCATGGAAGAACATTAGACTCAAGCTACCTTTCTGTGGAAATTCAAAGTTGCAGCAGCACAATCCAAAAGACCCAACAGCTTTCAACATCATCGCAACAAGCAACCAGAGTCACCAGCTATACCACTCATTACAACTTGCTCCTTCAGTCATCCAAAGGCCATTCTGTACTGTTTCCCTGTCCCTTGATATCTGTTTCATGTCCACTGAACAACATACACCGTACATTATCAATGTGAGACTATGGATAGATGTTTCAACTTTGACAGGGTGCAAAACAAGCAATACTAGATTGGCAGCTCATTACACATCCTCCCCCATTTTCCTCTTAATTGACTTCAAAGGTATTTGTTTTGTAAATGTTGGCCATTGAAGTAGTTAAAAAAATTAGATTATGCATAGTAAGAACGGTAGCAGAATATTGCTTAGCTTAGACAAAGATCAGGATCAACATAGATTTATTCCAAACTACAGAATAAACAGAAGCCTTGTTTTTTCTTCACTGGCTGAGTATCACTGGCAAGGTCAGCATTTGTTGCCCATCCTAATTTCCCATGAGAAGGTGATGGTGAGCTGCCTTCTTGAACTGATGCAGTCCATATGATGTAGGTAACCCCACATCATTGTTAGGGAGGGAGTTCCAGGATTTTGACCCATTGATGATGAAGGAATGATCATATATTTCCAAGTTAGGATGGTGTGAGACTTGGATGGGAACTTGCAGGTGGCGATGGTGGTCCCATGCGCCTGCTGCCATTGTTCATCTAGGGGGTAGAAGTCAATGGTTTCTGTCAAGTCAAGCTTCTGCTGAAGGGGCCTTGGCGAATTGCTGCAGTGTGTCTTGTAGATGGTACACACTGCAGCCACAATGTGCCAGTGGTGGAGGGAGTGAATGTATAAGGTGTTGGATGGGGTACGGATTAAGTGGTCTGCTTTATTCTGGATTTGTGTCGAGCTTCTTGAGCTGCACTCATCCAGGTAAGTGGAGAGTATTCCATTACACTCCTGACATGTGCCTTGTAGATGGTGGACAGGAGCTGAGTAGTCACCACAGAATTCCGAACCTCTGAATTACTATTGCAGCCACAGTGTTTACATGGCTGGTCCAGTTAAGCTTCTGATCAATCATATTTGTGTGGTCTGAATGCTGTTTTCCATTCATCAGCCCAAGCTTGAATGTTGTTTAGGTCTTGTTGCATGTGGTCATGGACTGGGTCAGTATTTAAGGAATTGAAAATTGTGTTGAACATTGTGTAATTATCAGCGAGCATCTCTATTCTGACCTTATGATGGAGGGAATGTTATTGATGAAGTAGTTGATGACGGTTGGGCTTTGGACACTACCTTAAAGTACTCCTGCAGTGATGCCTTGGGACTGAGGTGATTGGCCTCCAACAACCACAAGCATCTCTCTTTGTGTTAGGTATGACTTCACTCAGTGGAGAGTTTTCCCTTTGATTCCCACTGACTTCAATTTTGCTAGAGCTCCTTGACTTCACTTAGACAAATGCTGCTTTAATGTCAAGGGCAGTTGCTCTCATCTTACCTCTGGAGTTCAGCTTCTTTGTCCATGTTTGGGCCAAGTCTGTAATGAGCTCTGGAGCTGAGTGTCCCTGGCTGAACTCAAACTGAACACTGGTAAGCAGGTTGTTATTGAGTAAATGCAGTTTGATAACACTGCCAACGACACCTCCCATCACTTTGCTGATGATCAAGAGTAGGCTAATGGGGTGGTAATTAGCTGGATTGGATTTGTCCTGCTTTTTTTGAACAGGACATACCTGGGCAATTTTTCATGTTGTTGGGTAAATGCCGGTACCGTGGCTGTACTGGAACACTTTGCCCAAGCACTATTGCTGGGATATTGTCAGGGCCCATAGCTTTTGCTGTATCCAGTGTCTTCAGCCATATTTTGATATTACATGGAGTGAATCGATTTCTCTGAAGACTGGCATCTGTGGAGGAGGCCGTGTTATAGTTTCACCAGGTTGACACCTCATTTTTAGGTGTGTCTGGTGCTGCTCCTGGCATGTCCTCCTGCACTCTTCATTGAACCAGGGTTGACCCCCTGGCTTGATGATAATGGTAGAGTGGGTGATATGCCGGACCATAAGATTACAGATTGTGATTGTTTACAATTCTGCTGCTGCTGCTGATGGTCCACAGCGCCTCATGGATGTCCAGTTTTGAGTTGCTCTGTGGTTGGAGTCATACCTAACACAAAGGAAGTTGGTTGTGGTTGTTGGAGGCCAATCGTCTCAGTCCCAAGGCATCACTGCAGGAATACCTTAAGGTAGTGTCCAAGGCCCAACCATCATCAACTGCTTCATCAATAACATTCCCTCCATCATAAGGTCAGAAATAGAGATGTTCGCTGATAATTGCACAATGTTCAACACAATTTGCAATTCCTTAAATACTGACACAGTACATGACCACATTTGCTCTGAATCAATCAATCCCATTTTCCATGGTGGTAATGCCACACAACATGATGAAGGGTATCCTCAGTGATGGGACTTAGTCTCCGCTGTGCAGTAGTCACTTTTACCAATGCTGTCATGGACAGTTGCATCTGCAACAGTAGATTGGTGAGGACGAGATCAAGTAGGTTTTTCCCTCTTATTGGTTCTCTCGCCACCTGTTCCAGTCTGGGGATAGGTCCTTCAGGATGTGGCCAGCTGGGTCAGTAGTGATGCTACCGAGCCACTCTTGGTGATAGACATTGAAGCCCCCTATCCTTGCTACCCTCAGTAATTCTTCCAACTGGTGTTCAACATGGACATGCACTGATTCATCAGCTGAGGGAGGATGGTAGGTGGTAATCAGTAGGAGTTTTCTCTACCCACATTTGACCTGATGCCATGAGACTTCATGGGGTCCGGAATCAATGTTGAGGACTCCCAGGGACACTCCACTCCCCCTCCACTATGACAGTATACCACTGTGTCACCTCCTCTGCTGGCCCTGTCCTACCGGTGGGATAGGACATAGAACATACCCAGGGATGGTGATGGAGGTATCTGGGACATTGGTTGTTAGGTATGGTTTGGTGAGTATGACTACGTGAGGCCGTCCTGATCAGCCTGTGCTTCTCTGCCAATTTTGGGCACAATCCTCCCCCCCCAATGTTAGTGAGGAGGACTTTGCAGGGGGTTGGCAGGGCAGGATGTGTCTTTGTCACTTCTGGTGTCTAGGTCGATGCCGGGCGGTCGGTCTTATTTTCTTTATATGTTAGCAAATTTGTAAGGTTATGAAGATGAATGAGAAAGGAACGATACTGCACTTGAAATTTGGATTCAGCATGGCCCACACTCTTCATGCTTTCAGGCCCCACTGTGTTCAGGTTGGCTTGTGCCTGTTGACTGCGTGGATTCAGTAAGGGGGAACCTCCTCTGTTCCTGGTCTTATTTCTCCTGTTAGAAATAGCTTTGTCTTGCAAGCATAGAAGTCTTTCTGAGATGTTAGAAATTTGAAGAGCACCTAAACGAATGACTATCTGCATCCCAGTTTATGGGTGAGTAAGTTAACATGCATTATGCAGGATAATGGTCTGGTAGGTTAACTTTGAGGGATTATCTTTGCAAATGGCAATAATTGTTCCCCTTTACAGTGGCAGTAATGAATTGTGTCCTATCCCAGTATGGGCCTGATTGTGAAGTTTCCAAAGAATTCTTTTGAGAAGGCTTAGCACGAAACCTCAAATAGGATGAGAGGAAAGCTCAGTTAGGTGTTAGTGACCTGCATACTTCGTTAACAACTTAAGTGCAGTAGTCACTAGCTTTACCTTGGCAGTTAAATGTTTCAGTTAATTTCTCTCATATCTTTTAGATGTTTGTTATTATCAGTACTCTGGTGGACACTTCCTGCCTAAAGTGGAAGAAAGACTTGCATTTCTAAGGCACTTTTCATGACCACTGGGTGTCTCAACCATTGGAGTACTTTCGATGTGTGGTCATTGTAGTTATGTGCCTATGGTAGAGAAGGTGCTTTGGGATAGTAAGGGAAACCCTCCTTTGTTTTACTTCTCCCAGTAGCATCCCCAAAGCTGACTCTGAAAATTGAGATGAAGTTCCGCTGTCAGGCCAGAATTTTTAAGTTAATTTTATAGGATTATTCCTATTCCTCGCACGATCACCACCACCCTCATCCCCCATCCCCCACCCCTGGTCGAAAACTTGGTCAGCACCTAGCTAACTTTAAAATGGGCTGCCCCGCAGTGATAATACGCTGGGAACAGCCTTAAAACGATAAGAGTGGGACTTTTGCCCCTCAGGCACTGGAAGTCCTGCCCTCGAGAACTGATTGGCTGAGTAGCCCCAGCAGTGCCAGAAAAATGTAGTGGCCGTTGTTGGGACTACAAGGAGTCCCAAGAAGACAAAAGATGGATACTGGATTTCAGGGTGAGTGTGGGGATTTTGTCTGGGGAAGGTTCAGGGACCTGAGTGGCAGAGGAACAGGGAGGAGGCTGGAGGGGGCTGAGGGGGGGTGTGGGGGGAGTGCAATGTCAGTCTTGAGAGATTGCAGGAGAAGCACAAAGTGGGGCTACCATCTTGGAGTGCGGTACTCCTGATGGACACATGGGACTCCCCAAAGGAGGTACCACTTTCTTTCCTGCCTTTTAGCATGATTTGTTAAAGTTCTGGGCTGGTCACCTCCCTTTCCTTCCCCTGCTCAACGCATTATGGCAGCAGAGGTGGAATGAGGTCCTATAAATATGGCCTTTAATTGGCGACTGAATGCATCAACAAGGGTGGGTGGGCTGCCTGATGCCTTACCCACCCCCATAATTTGGAGGACAGCTCAGGGGTGGGCAGGGAGGCTGTGTGCTGGTCACCCGCTTTATTTCACGTGCCCCCCTCCACTGCCTTCAAATACATTTGATAATCAGCTGAGATAAGATTTAAATTAATAAAATGTCTGATCTTCCTTTGTCGTATAGAGCAATTTCAAGCAATTTTCCACCCATATTTATGAAACGAGAGAACAATGTTGCATAATGGTAGACGCGGTGTTTGCTTGACACAGCTTTGCATGTTGGGAGCATGCATCAGGAATTCGGACCATTCATAAGTGGAAAATCCTGTGGGCTGCTTTGTCTTTCAGGCTAGAATTTCTGTTAGGCCTCCCCAGAACTTAAATACCAGGCATGCAGAATGTATGTGTAATCTATCTGTGTATTTGCAATGGTCTGATGAACAGCTATGAGATTACGCTGTTTAGCATAGCAATACATAATTATGTGTACTTTGGAAAGGACCATAGTGTTCCCAAACCTTTTCAATATGTCAACACCATAATAATCGGATGGTTTGCTGGGCTATTTTTAAATCAGTGAAACTTGCTGTTGCATTAAGCACTAATGTGCTACTATTCCTTTGAAAATAGTGACAAGTTTACTGAGTCCCTCTCTTGCCCCTGTAAACAATAATTAAAATGGTTGCCTCAGGTCACAGAAGGATAGGATTTAAATGCTGTGGTTGTAAAGGGTACATCATGCCATATAAAGCGGTGGAGGTATTGAGTATTTTTAAGCTAAAGGTAGATAGATTCTTTACTAACAATTGGAATTCAATGGTTATCGGGGGTAGGTGGGAATGTGGAGTTGGGGCCACTCATCAGCCATGCTCTTATTGAATGGTGGAGCAGGCTCAAGGGTCCGAATAGCCTGCTCCTGCTCCTAATTCATATCTTTGTATGTTTGAATGTTCGTATTAATTTTTTGAAGAGGTGACAAAAATAGTGGATGTTATTTATGTGGGCTCCCAGAAAGTATTCGATAAAGTCCCTCAAGAGAGGGGCTGTTAGCCCAAGTTGAAGGCAAATTATTGATATGGTTAGGAAATTGGTTGAGTGGCAGGAGAGATAGAATAGGGATAATGGGCAGATAAAGTGATTGGCAGGATGTGACTCGTGTTGTCCTGCAATTAAAGATCTGTCTTGGAGCCTCAACTATTCACCGTATTTATTAATGACTCAGCTGATGGGATAGAAAGCCACATATCCAAATTTTCTGATGACAAAATAGGTGGCATTGTAAGCAATGTAGATAGAAGCATAAATTTACAAAAAAGATATTGATAGCTGAAGTGAATGGGCAAATGGATTTCAATGTCGCCAAATGTGAAGTCAGCAATGTTAGACCTAAAAGGGATAGAATGGGATATTTCCTAAAAGGGTGAAGCTGGAATCGGTGGATGTCTGAAGAGGCTTGGAGGTCCAGGAATAGATCATTAAAATGTCAAAAACGGGTACTATAAATAATCAAAAATGCTAATGGAATGCTAGATTTTATATCTAGAGGATTGGAGTTCAAGGGGATAGAAATCATGCTATACAAAACCCTAGGTGGACTACATCTAGAGTACATCAGTAGTTTTGGGTATCACAACCTAAGAAGGCTATATTGACCTTGGAGGGAGTGCAGCATTGTATTACCAGAATGATGTCTGAACTTCAAGGGTTAAATTACAAGAAGAATTTACATAAATTAGGGATGTATTCTGAGAGTTTATAAGGTTAAGGGGCAATGTAAACAAAGTTTTTAAGATATTAAGGGAAACAGACAGGCTAGATAGAGAGAAACTATTTCCTCTGGTTGGGGAGGCTAGGACCAGGGGGCATAGTCTATAAATTGGAGCTAGACCTTTCAGGTGAAATGAGGAAACACTTCTACAGGGAAAAGTGTTACAAATTTGGAATTCTCTTCCACAAATGGTAATTGAATTTGGCTTGAAGAGCTAAATGGCCCACTCCTGTTTCTATATTCCTTTGTTTTTGTGAGATACTTGTTACCCAACTATTCATACAAACATAACCAGCCTGATAAACTTAATGTTAAACCAGAGGCTTAAGAAAATCATCTTCTAGCAAAAGAAATAGTGCAATCTGCTTGAGTGTATTTTTGTGGGAACTAGCTGTTTATTCAACTATTAAAGTTATATTGATTTTCACCAAGAGATACTGCTTCTTTATTTTTTTCTCTCTCCTATTCACTCCCTCCTCCCCAGGAAGTCATTCTCAATCTGTGCGATTCCCATTCTAGGGATGGCCGATCTGGTGTGCAGTGATTTTCATGGATACTGATGTGCTGCTCTCTTTTTAATCCACCAGATGGTGCGGTTGCAGATCTAACAAAACCATTTGGACCAAAGCCCAATTCACTTCATTTGAAAATTATACCTCACGTCTAAAGTTAAACATGACTGCGTATTTGAGTAGGCTTGTGATCTGTCTTAAATAAAAGCAAAATACTGCTGATGTTGGGAATCTGAAATAAAAGCAGAAAATGCTGGAAAAACTCAGCAGGTCTGACAGCATCTGTGGAGAGGGAAACAGAGCCAACGTCTCGAGTCCATATGACTTGAAGCTCTGTAGAAGAGCCATATTGGACCCGAAACGTTGACTCTGCTTCTCTCTCCACGGATGTTGCCTGCTGAGTTTGCCCAGCATTTTCTGTTTTTATTTGTGATTTGTCTTCCTCTTTTTGATCATCAGCCCGTGCCTTACATTTCTATGGTTGAGGATTGCAGAAAGGAATCTTTCCCTGACATATTTTCCCTCCCATCCCCTATGTGTGTAAAGACTTGAAGTGGTCATCATCAAACCTAGCTAGTGCAGAATGTTTGTTTACTATCAGAGAATGGGATAATTTACTGCCAAATGCTGGTATATCAGTGACAAGGCTGCTGTCAATCAGCCTTTGAACATTTGAACTTAAGTCACTTAATTTTTTTAGCATGTGCTGCTGAGGCATTCAAAAGTTAGACTCCTTGGGTTGATATTCCTATTTGCCTAAGTCGGAGGTTGTGGAGGTTTTAGAACTGAGGTGAGTTAATACTCCATGAGACACAATTGCCCTCTACTCATGGCAAAGGATCTGGTGCCCTTGAAGGGCAGCTGCCTGAGTTGGAAAGCAATTTACTATTCACCTTCGCTGGGTAAAAGTCCTGTAACTCCTTATCTAACTGCACTGTGGGTGCATCTACACCAAAGGGACTGCAGCGGTTCATAAAGGTGGCTTATCACCACCTATCAATGGCAGCTCCGGATGGGTAGTACATGCTAGGCCTTTCTGGGATATGGGGAGCATTTTTTCAGGAGATTAAGCAATTGGGAAGGAGTGCACTATAGGGTAGGTTGCACATGATCTGTGGAAGGAGCAGGTTTTATGGGGCCAATGGCTTTTTCTCATTAAATGCTTCCTAACTCCCTGCACTCCTATTATCCAGTGCTACTTGTGAAACTGTTGTAGATGCAATTCTAACTAAACTTTATTACAAATCATACATTTTATTTTTTCAGGGAATTTTCAAAATCAGTCAAACGCCCATATTCTGCACACTACAACCCATATACCCAAAGCATTGAAATGCTTAAGGATACCAGAAGCATTGAAAGAGTTGTTCAAGACATCCAAAGTGATCTCGGCACAGTGTGTGATGCTTTATCAAAAATGAACAAACACTTAGGAATCTGACTGTGTGCACATAGATCTCATTCTCATTTTGGTGTACAAGCCGCTTGCAATAATGATACTAAATACTGTGACGTAACCTGCCTGCAAAACCATTAATAACTTACTTGGGTGTTTTAGTAAAATTTATGCTGCTCTTGGATGTGTTCCACAATCCTAAAACACACAGAATATGATGGAAAACCCAGTCAATTCTGAGTTAATTTGACAATGAAACATGCAAAAAACATATATATCCCATTGCTTGGAGGATGATCTCATAATATCAAAGGTTGTCTCTAGTTTAAACTGATTTCATTTGAGAGGGAATGTGATAAACTGCAATCCATTTCCCTGTGAAAATTGGTAGAACTAACCAACTGAGCAATGGTAATTTATAGTGGTGTCAGTAATAACTGATGATCTCATAAAAAGATGAAGTTATAATAGTACAAAAATGTCCCCCTCTATAATTTCATTCTGGTTATTAAACTCATACCATTGTAAAAGAACAAACGCCAGGCTGAAGGTATGATCAAACAATTCACGGATTAATTTTCTCCGTTTCTGGAATATGAATTATTTTGAAGCAGACTTTATTATTATATTGATTTAATGGTTCCCCACTACAGGCACAGATAGACTGGGGTATTGCAGAATTGCCTTTGCAAACCTCACTAGTATGCTAAATCAGTCTTTTTGTTGCAAAAGCAAAATCCTGCAAATGCTGAAAATCTGACATAAAAACCAATAAGTGCTGGAAATAGTCAGCAGGTCTGGCAGCTTCTGTGGAGAGAGAAACTGTTGACATTTCAATCCCATGACCTTTCATCAGAAACACTGTTAACTCTATTTTTCTCCCCACAGATGTTGAGTATTTCCAGCATTTTCCTTTTTTTAGTTCAGATTTCCAGTATCCACAGTGTTTTGCTTTTGTACTTTGATATAGTCCTGTGTATAAGCCTCTCCTCCCCATCCCACTTCCTGTACTCATTTAAGTTACTCCAGCTATTGGCTCAAAGGAAGCAACCAAATTTGAATGATGTTTGAGAATGAGAATTCAAATTCAGGCCCTCAGAACCGAGGTTTGGTGCAACTTTACTTGAGTTATGAGGTTATCTGATTTATCAAACAATATGGAGTCATTGAACAGCACATTCTTACCTCTTGACTGAATAACATTAAACAATATGTTATAAACAGCGATACTTACACCATAAATCAAAAGTATCCACATAAATCTTGACACCCAAACGATCAAAACGTACAAAACTTATGATACTTCCGAATGTGCAGAAATCACTATGACATGGGTTCTCTATTCCATAAGCTCTTTCCAGTCACAGTGTTGATGTCTCTCCACATTGCTCACATGTTTGTATTTCAACATCTTGCACGACTGACACTGTCTGCTTCAAACTGTTTGCTTAATTGTGGCAGGAACCCAAGTAATCAAACTGCTGACAGGATGTGCTTCTGTCCTTTCTGTGATAATCAGTATTTTATTTTTGCAATATGTTAACATCTAAAGTATAACTTTAGCAGCTCAGTATAAAAGTTAGAAGTGTTGAAATAAAAGAACGTATCATACCCTGTTCAGTGCCTTGTGCAGTCAATTCTCTTTTCTTTGTAAATAAAAACCCTTCTTGGTTCATGATAATGCAACCTGAGGATGCTATTGCCTAGAAACAAACATGGTGACAGTCTTTATATTTATGAATTGAGATGATCCTCAACGATGAAATGGTTCATAATACAAACAGCAGAAACTTGCCTGCTTTTCCATGCTATTGTTTCATTTGGATCAGATTAGATCTGAGACTTTGAAGGCAACATCGTTCAAGTTTAAGAACTAATGGCACACACAAGAAGAGCTTATTGAAATGATGGCTTCCAACAGTTTATTCACATCTTCCACTTCCAACAAGGAAGGAGAAGGTCCAGCATGCATAGTGAATACCATTGGAGGATTCTCTACATAATTTACTCCACAAACAATGTTTTAAATTCTGTAAGTCCAGTAGAAAAGCTAGACAGCGTACTGGCTACAGTAATCATTCAGTTTGGAATAAATTGTGATATAAAGGAATTGGCCATTGCTTTTGACAAAGCACAGTTGCCAACTAGATTTCTTCATAGCAGGATGTCTGATGTCAAAACATGAGAGCCTAGAAATTGAATGAACCTTGAGGACAGCAGGACCGCCACAAATTGGATTGCTAGCCTCATTGGCTTCTTAATGGTAAACTGCTGGTGCCAATTGCATCCCCAGAGACAGCTTGCCAGCCCCTGACCAAGGTAAGCAACGACTGTCTAGGGGTGAAAGCAGTTGTTGGGGGGTGGTGGGGTGCGAGTTGTGTGCCTGTGGGGGAATGGGATTGGGTCAAATGCTGCTGGCAGTGGCCCACTGTCTTAAAGTGGGGTGAGGAGGAGTACTCCTTTACCACCTGGCTCTAAAATAAGCGTACAAAATCAAACTACCTTTCCAGTGGAAGTCTCCCTGCCAGATTGGCTGCCAAGTGCCTGAACAAATTGACCACAGCGTGCAGGGTACGTGCTGTAGTCAGGTGAAATCCAATTTTGCAAAGGGCGTCTCAGACAGGCACTAGGCCTCCACATTTACATGTGCAAAGGGTCTAATGTTTGTTTCAGGCATGCACCCTGCATATCTAATGAAGGAATTATTACCAATATGGCAGGTGGTGCAGTTTCACCACAGAATGATGTCACCTGTCATATTGGACCTTTAGGTGTCAATTTGACACCTATAAAACAGGTGCAGTGCGATCAATTTTCTTGGCTGAGGATTTTATATGGTTCTTCACTCTTTTGAGCACATTCAAAAGAACTTTTTAATATGTAGAGTCATAGTCATTATAGCACTGAAGGAGACCATTTGGCCCATTGAGTAGATGCTGGCTGTCTGTAGAACGTCAGTCCCATTTCCCTGCTCTACCCCCTATTTATGCAAGCTGATGTATTTGATGATACTTGACAGAAAAGAGGATAGTGCACTTTATCTCAGGGAAGACCTCAATTGTCACAGCTATTGTAGCTTTGAGCAAGTTATGTCAATCTTCCCCAGTTCATGCTGGACTGCAGTGGTTCAGGAAGGCAGCTCACCACCACCTTCTCAAGGGCAACTAGGGATGGGCAATAAATGCTGGCCCAGCCAGCGAAGCCCACATTCCGGGAATGAATAAAAAAAAAATGCTGTGAAGAGTATATAAACCAAGTTGCATTCAGTTTCCATCTAGACAAATGTATTTTGAGATTTTTTGGCAAACTTGAAATATGGAACACCATTGGTCTAAGTCAGCTTGTGATATTAACATTTTATCAAAAAAAAACACTATATAATACACATAGGCAGTGCACAATTTCAAGATTTACTTTACATTATATAGATTTTGATTACATTGGGAGTCAGTAAACTGCAAAATGATTGTGATTAGCTTCTATTCAAGTATGTTGAGGAAACTGCATGTTCCTGGCTTAATATTGAGATGACAAATTATCTTAAGTGTGAGTTCTACGTGCTGGCAGCTTGAATTTTTTTTTTCCTTTCAGATATTAAAATCCCCCGCGTTCCCCGTGCTACAATTCCATGTCTAAATAGCATGCTATCTACTTGTTGACTGTGAACTGGCAGTCAATGGCAGCTGCCAGTTCCAGGTTAGTTTAGCCCTACCAATATTACTTTTTACTTTAAGTAGTATACGTCTGCCGCTTCTCGTTCTGTCATCAGTTTCACTTTTTTTCTGTCATTCCTGATCAATAATGCTTTCTTGACTAGATAGATATCCATGCTAAAGACACTTGCCAATCCTCTTAGCATCATCTCTTGGTCATTCTTCAATTAAGCTGTGTTCGGTGATGCTAATAGTATAAACACCTTTGCTGGACAGATTATTACACTATGCTTGTGTATATGCCTTTGAACTTCTTCAGCATCTGCTTATCCACTTGATCCTTTTAAAGATATCTTTATTTGTACTTGCCTTTTAATCTTGAACAACATCCTTTTTCTGAAAACAAAAAATGCTGGAAATGGTCAGCAGGTTGAGTAGCATCTGTGGAGAGGGAAACATAGTTAACGTTTCAGGTCAACGACCTTTTGTCAGAACTGGAAAAAGGTAGGGGTGTAATAGATTATAAGCAAGCGCAGAGGCAGGGAAAAGTGATGGAGCGAAGAACAAAAGGGAAGAACAGCGATAGCATGGAAGGCAGGAGATACTAAACGACCAAAGGGATGATGGTGCAAGGCAACAGGAGATGGTAATAGGATAAGGAAAGAAAAATAAGATGGGCCTGAAGGAGGTGGAAATGGGAAAAGCAGAACCATCCCCACCAGCTGCTGTCTGAAAAAATAGGAGCAAAGGTTATGGTCTGAACCTATTGAACTTGGTGTCGGGTCTGGAAGGCTGTAATGTGCCTAATCAAAAGATGAGGTACTTTTCTTTGAGCTTTGGTGAAACAGCAAATCAGGCCAATGACAGGGAGGTCAGAGTGGGAGTGGGCCAATGACTGGATGGATTGGGAGAATGGTATAGAGTCCTTACAGGAAGCTGGGTGTGAGGAAGTGTAGTCGAGGCAACTGTGGAGTCAGTGGGCCTGTGTGAATATTGGTTGGTAGCCTATCCCCAGAAGTGGGGACAGAGAAGTTGAGGAAGGGGAGGGAAGAGTCACCTCTGAGCAGCACCTGCTCATTTACCTCCTCCCTTCTCAATGTCCAGGGCCCCAAACTCTCCTCCCAGGTGAATCAACAATTTACTTGTACTTTTTTCAATTTAATATACTATATTCACTGTTCACGATGCAGTCGCCTCTACAATGGGAAGGCCAAAGATAGATTTGATGAGCTTTTTGTGGAACATCTCAATTCAATCTGCAAGCATGACCTTAAGCTTCCTATTGTCATCACTTTAATTATCGGTCCTAAACCACTCTGACCCCCCCTGTTCTCGGCTTCCTACATTGCTCCAACGAACCTTTGTGTAAGTTTGAGGAACAGCATCTCGCCTTTAGATTAAGCGCTTTACAGCCTTCCAGACCTAGCACTGAGTTCAGCAATTCCAGTCATAACCTCAGCCCCCATTCTTTCAGGTAGCAGCTGATGATGATTCTGCCAATCCCATTCGCACCTCCTTTAGGCGCTTTGATTTTTAGTTGTGCTCTCACTATCTCCATTCAATCTATGCTGTTTTTCATCCTTTCACAGACCTTCACTTTTGTTCTTTCCTGTCCTCTTGCCTTCCCAGCCTCTGTACTTGCTTAAAACCTATTACATCTCCAACTTTTTCCAATTCTAATGAAAAGCCATCAACCTGTTTCTCTCTTCACAGATGCTGCCTGACCTGCTGAATATTTCCAGCACTTTCCATTATCATTTCAGATTTCCAGGATCCAAAGTATTTTTCTTTTGTTTTAATATTTTTTCTAACCTCTCAGCAGCAATAAGCGTTTATTCAATTGTATTTATTAATGTGAATTTCTTAGCACCTTTTCTTGCCAAATTCTGTTCACAAGAATTACATCCCAATTACTGTATTCATGCTTTGAGCCAACAGATTAGTTTGCCATCTGGTCATGTGCAGGTTTTGCTTCTTTTAAAGTTCCACTTCAGCAACATCCTGGGGGTTACCATTGACCAGAAGCTTAACTGGACTAGCCACAAAAATATGTGACTACAAGAGTAGGTCAGAGGTTGGGAATGCTATGGTGAATAACTCACCTCTTGATTCCCCAAAGCCTGTCCACCATCTACAAGGTTCAAGTCAGGAGTGTGGAGGACCCACTTGCCTGGATGAGTGTAGCTCCAACAACACTCAAGAAGTTTGTCACCATCCAAGACAAAGCAGCATGCTTCATTGACATCCCACCACTATCTTAAACATTTATTCCCTCCACTACCAGCGCACAGTGGCAGCAGTGATACACTGCAGCAACTCACCAAGACTCCTTCAACAGCTTCTAAACCCATGAACACTGCCACCTAGAAGAACAAGGGTAGCAGATGCATGGGAACACTACCACCTGCAAGATCCCCTCAAAGTCACACACCATCTTGACTTGGAACTATATTGCAGTTCCTTCACTATCGCTGGATCAAAACCCTGGAACTCCCTATAAGCACTGTAGGTGCACTTACACGGACTGCAGAAGACAGCTCATCATCGCCTTGTTAAGGGCAACTAGGGATGGACAGTAAATGTTGACCTTGCCAGCAACGCTCACATCCTATGAATGAATAAAAAACAGTTTTTCAGGCCAAATCCCTCTTATATTTATCATTTTAATAACCATTCAGTGAAATCAATTGTTTTGCTCAACATTTCCATGTCTTTAAATAACATTCAAAGGGATCCAGGTACTGTCCTGTTTCAAACCTTTTATCTTAAATCTGTCCCCTATTTCTTTGTATTCAGTCTTTGGTTACTTTGGATGTCTGTCCACAATATTTTTTTCAAATATTACACCAGTACTGGTTCAATGCATTTCTCCTCTTCATTATTTCGAAGGTTCGATAATTCTATTCTGACACTATGATGGTTTGGTGGCTGTTCCTAGATCACTGAGTGAGTTTGCAGTGCTTTATGCAGGCCTCGTGTGAGGCCAGTTCAGTCACATAATTTAACCTGGCTCCCGGTGCACAGTCCATGATTTGTTGGAAGCATGCAGGGATCACAAAGCATACAATCCACCTTGAGCTCTTAAAAGGCTGCTCGCTCCTGCTGACAACAATTTGGGATTAAGTCAGTCTGTTTGTAACCTTGGTGTCACATTTAATCCCGAGATGAGCTTCCAGCCTCATATTTGCGCCATCACTAAGGCTGCCTATTTCCACCTCCCGACTTTGCCCCGTCTCAGCTCATCTACTGCTGAAACCCTTATTTACGCCTTTGTTACCTCTTGACTTGACTATTCCAACTCAGTCCTGGCTGGTCTCCCACAGTCTATTCTCTGTAAACTTGACAGCATCCAAAACATTGATCCCCATGTCTTAACTTGCACTAAGTTCCGTTTCCCTTTCAACCTTGTGCTCGCTGACATACATTGGCTCCTAGTCAAGCAAGGTCTTCATTTTCAAATTCTCAACCTTATTTTAGCATCTCTCCATGGCCTTGCCCCTCCCTATCTCTGTGATCTCCCCCAGTCCCACAATCCTCTGAGATATTTGTGCTCCTCTAATTCTAGCCTCTTGTGTATTTCTGATTATAATTTTCCCACGAGTGGTGGCCATGGCTTCAATTGCCTAGGCCCCAAGACAAGAATATCCTCCCTGCACCTCTCCGTTTCTCTACCTCACTTTCCTCCTTTAAGACATTCCTTAAAACCTACTTCTTTGACCAAGCTTTTGGTCACCTGGCCTAATATCTTCTTACCTAGCTTGGCGTTTTATAATGCTCCTGTGATGTACCTTAATTTTGTCATTACATTAAAGGCACTATATAAATGTAAGCTGTTGTTGTAGCTGTTGTCACAACTAAAGGTCCCAGCTCCCAACTGGTAGAAATGGTTGTAGCAGGAATTCACCAAGGCTCCTTCGACAGCACCTTCCAAATCCACAACCACTACCATCTAGAAGGACAAGGGCAGCAGATAGATGGGAATACCACCTCCTGGCCACTCACCATCCTGACTTGAAAATATATCGCCATTCCTTCACTGTCATTGGGTCAAAAGCCTGGAACTCCCTTCCTAACAGCACTGTGGGTGTACCTACACCACATGGACTGCAGCAGTTCAAGAAGGCAGCTCACCATCACCTTCTCAAGGGCAACTAGGGATGGGCAATAAATGTGAATTCTTTACCCATATATGCTTGTCAACATCTCCTCTTAACTTATCCTCTAATGCTCATCTTGTACATTAGTCTCTAAGATTTTGCTTAACTTGGTCTCCCCCATCAAGGGCTCTGGTATATGGTGAACTTGTTAAAAATTTTTAGTGCAGAATTCCTTTCTGTATGGAGTGCACAATTCTATTATTAAAGTTGTAAAGAGATTCTGACATACAAATGAGCTTTTCAGTTCTTTCACCTCACAAGTTGCTTGTAGGATTCTATATGTTTGCATCTGGCGAATGAAAACTCTCCTGTCTCCTCCTATCATACTCTCCTGTGTAAGAGTGAGTATAAATATCACACATTCCCTACTCTTGCCCGTTTCATTTTTAACATTATTTTAATAGTCCTTCTCAGTCTTTAACTAAATTTGCATTTTTGATAGACTTTTGATTAATTTCCATTAATATTTGATGTTCAGTTTCCATTGTGATAGTTTTTCTTAAACCCCACTTTTAATCTCTGTTAAATGTGACTTTTTTGATGAAAACACTTAGGCACTAATATTAGACTCTATTGATTGATACAAGAGCTGGGGGACTATTTTATAGTTTTAAAACATGATCAATAGTTGGAGTCAAAAAGTTTATTTTGATGAATGCTGAGCAGTATGGTAGCCTAATAGTTCTGGTACTACACTAACAACCCATATCAAGTTGTAAAGTGAATTCAGTAAAGTAAATCCTGCCTTGCCAATTTTGTTCATATCCCAAGGAAAATATATATAAATGGTTGTGTGCGCTAAATGATGTGGCATACCTTATGATTCCAGTTAACATTTTAATTCATACTGCAGCACTCTTATATTTCATGCCATTATATGTTAACTTTACCTCATCATAGATCTGCTAGTTAATACACAACAATGAAACTAAGTCAAGAAAATCAAGTGTGCCACACTTACACACACTGCCAATCTCCTGTAATTCTTTATATAACAGGCAATATTTCCTCATAGCTGTTACTCATTTCTCAATAAATTAGGAATTGTTACGTCACAATCATTCATCCTCCGTTGATGGTATTACCAGATAACAATGACACAAAATACTGTATTCACCTTCTGCCCTGACAAGTAAAACATACACACAGCAGACCTGGTACTGAATAAAGCTGCATAATGGAATGGAATTCATGTGATTTATACCAGACCAGAGAGGTTTTCAAGACTGCGGCCTTGAAATGACATTATATGAATGTGATGGCACTTTCTGTTAGATAGCACAATCAAATAAAGTTAATCTTCCTGAAAGAGAAAATTATATCCAAAAATTCAAAGGGCCAATCTGAGCTCGTGTGTTACTGTGAAGGTAAAAGTGTCATAGTCCATGCTTTGAATCTTTTTCATGGCACTTCCCTCCATTGACATTATTTCACTTAAATGAATGTTCTTTTCTGACTCTAGTGGTAATTGGTTAACAAGTTAACAAACTTTTTAGGTAATAGGTTAACAAGTTAATAAGCTTTTTATTTTAAATAGGTTAATACTTCTGTTACAAAGTAGGTAAAGAAAATTCATATAAATGTTTTAAGTGGTCCGATGCTAATTATTTGTATAATGCACTTCTGAGGTCTGTGAGTGAAATCATGTGGTCAAATAACATCTACTAATTCAGGTTTCATTCTCATAGCCATAATGTCATCATCTGGACTCTTTGATCATTTCTCTATTGTGAAACATAGGTGAAGGGCCAAGGCCTGTAGAAAAGACGAGGCAAACCAAGCAGTCATATCAGCTGACTAATTTAGTCATCTTAGAATCATGCAGCATAGAAGGAGGCCTTTCGGTCCATCAAGTTTGTACTGCCACTTTGAAAGAACCATCCAATTAGCCCCATCACCCTTCTCTTTCCTCATAGCCTTGGCTTTTAAAATACAAGGTAGCAATGGGAATCCTGACAAGATTGGATGGTGCGTGACTCGGAGAGGAACTTGCAGGTGGTCGTGTTGCCTTGCATCTGCTGCCCTTGTCCTTCAGGCGGTAGAGGTCGCAGGTTTGGGAACTGCTGCTGACAAAGACATAGTGAGTTGCTGCAGTTCATCTTGGAGATGGTACACTGCTGCCATAGCTCACTGGTGACGGAGGGAGTGAATGCTGAAGGTGGTGGATCAGGTGCTAATCAATCCAACTATTTTGTCCTGGGTGGTGTTGAGTATTTGCCGGAAGACTCCCCTGTGCATTTCCACCATCTACAAGGTACAAATCAGAGGTTTGATGGAATATCTACACTTGCCTGAATGAGTGCAGCTCCAATGACATTCAACAAGCTCAACACCATCCAGGACAAAACAGCTGGCTTGATTAGCACCTGGTCCACCATCTTTAAACATTCACTCCCTCCATCACCAGTGAGCTAAGGCAGCAGTGTGTTCCATTTACACGATGAACTGCAGCAACTCACCAAGGCTTTTTCGACAACACTTCCCGAACTTGTGACCGTTACCATCTAGAAGGGCAAGGGCTGTAGATGCATGGGAACACCAGCACCTACATGTTCCCCTCCAAGCCACACACCATCCTGACTTGGAATTATATTGCCTTTCCTTCACTGTGGCTGGGCCAAACTCCTGGAACTCCCCATGCCCAATAGCTCTGTGGGAGTACTTACCACCACATGGACTGCAGTGGTGCAAGAAGGCCGTTCACAGAGCCACCTTCTCAAGGGCAATTAGGGATGGGCAACAAATGCTGGCCTCACCAGTGATGCCCACAATGAACGAATTTTTAAAGAAAACTTGCACGGATAAAGAAGACTTTCCCCCCGCCCCCCGGATCTATTAATGAGTGGGAGCAGAATATGCTAAATTCCTCAAAACTCTTGCTGCTACCTTAACACAGCTTAACACTTTATTCATACTCTCTTCCCTCATTATTAAGCAGCTTTGATTTTTTTTTTCCAAGCTCCCACTCTTGTAGAGCTCGCTGTTCAGTGACACTCAGTACCGCCAGGTGGGGGCATTGATGCTTTACAGGGGCAGCACTCACTCCCGAACCACTGTCAGGACAGCTATGAGATTAGAGAGCAGTGCTGTGTACTGCCTCATGCATCAGGTAGACGAAATTAAACTCTTAAAATATCCGTGCTGCGCGACATCAATGCATCAACTGTGGGAAACCACAGAAGCACCAATAAAAGGGGCATTTTACCAACCCCCGATTGAAAGCTGACTCAGCTGCCAACATGTTCCAAGTGTGTCTGAGCCAGCGGCTCAATCCTGTCTCAATAGATGGCAAATATTTTATGATGTGGGGACGAATGACAAGCGCGCTAAAAAATGAAGCAGCGTTTTGCAGCTTCTTGTGCAAGTTGAAAAACTCATTTATTATCGATGCTTTGAACGATTTCCAGGGTGGTGGAGGGGTGGGGAGATATGAGTATGCACAAGTGCAGCAGATTTGTGATTGGATGGTGGAGTGAGATTGGTGACTGGGTGTTTGGGGGGTGGTGGGTTGGTACCAATTGCCCTGGATCGATGTTTGAGGGTGGGGGGGAAGTGTTGTGCCAATCGCCCTGGATCGATGTGGGAGGCTGGCTGCCTTGGGGAGGTGCAGGCAGAGAAAGTGACGCTTGGTGGGCGCTTCGATCCCTTGTCGATCAGCCTGGGCGGCCAGCAGCGCTGCAGAGAGGGACCTCGGAGCCAACTCCAGACCAGGAGGATAAGGAGGCTGAGGGCAGCGAGCCGGCTCTGCGAGCAATCGGGGAACTTCCCCACCTCAACCTGCTTTTACAGTGCCCACCGCCAAGGACACAGCTCGCCTTTCTGTTTTATTATCAGTTCTGCAGAGATCCCCAAGGCAGCAATGGTGAACGGTTTTGTTTGAGACTTTTTTTTTAAACAACATCTATGTTCCACGTGCAAATGTTATTATACAGATGGATTTGCTTAAATGTATTTTCTTGCTAAACAAATGAAAAATTAAGAAAGAGGCGTTAGTCACGTAGGACGAGAATCAGACTTCGGGACCCCCGTCAACACAAAGACATTATTTGGGACAGTATCTCTTGCTTTGATTCATCTTTGCTGTCTGGGGAGAAAGAGACCGAATCTGACTGAACCAATGTGTTTAACCAATGTGACAGCTCAATAGCAGCAACCAGGTTTTCAATCATTTTATTATTACGATTTATTTTTATGATAATGTTTATGGATTATATTTATGTGCACATTTTTAAGCAGATAACAGCAATCCATGTTACCATTGAGGTGGTAATTAGCCGGCTCGGTTCTGTTTACAGAATTGCAAGTCGTTACTATCCATCAACCATTTACTATTTTCCTTTAGGATTTTTTTTTTTGGAGTTGAGCCTGAGCTGTTTGAAGTTAAAGTGAGAATCGCTGATTTAATATTAAAAATGGGCGTTACCAAAGATAGTGTTGACCCCAAGGCAGCCTTAGAGTTTGCCACACTCTCCTGTGGTGATCTCCCTCAGTTATCAGGGTCTTTTACCACTCTATTAACTTAACTGAATCTCTTTTCTCTGACAGGTCGGAGAGAAGTGAGAGCTGTTACTTTGGCGGCCTGCACTTTTCCCAGGAGTGCTGTCCAGGACCCTGGAGGACTAGGGTATTTCGATCGTTTAGCTCTGAATTTTTCCGACCACAAAAGATGCTAAGGCAGTGGAAATGGTGATTTGCCACCGCCAACAGTCATCACCACCACCCACGGCAACAGAGAGATCTTTCACTGAAAGAGTATTTCTTTTAAAATACTGAGACGTAAAAATTATCAGCAAACATGGACTTGCAGGAGAAGGTCAGAGGCGGAATGTGATTTGCTGCCTGACAAACAGTATCTATTTAAAGAGAGAATACAGACCCTTTTACATTATAGGTTTTCAGACCAATGTTAAAGGCAATTAAAGAAAACTTCTAATGACAGAAGGTTGGAGATTTTTCTCAATCGATGCGCAGATCTTCTCTCCTTCAGAACATCTGAATTAGATTGGCAGCCAAGGAAGCACCTTTTCCTCTATTTTCTTTCTTGTAACCTGCAGCATTTTAAAGACTAGCAGTGACAAGTGTGATGGCTTTGGAGGATAAACGAGACAAAAGCATGTCTTTCACGCAGATGGTGATAGAAGAAGACTCCATGCGGAATGGAAGGGGACTGTCTGATCAGTGGGCCGACTCTGTGGTTGTTCGACCCAGGACCACGGAAAGACACATCACCGTGCATAGGAGACTGGTACTGGGTTTTGCCATTTCCATCCTGGGTCTCATCATAGTCACGATTATAGCAGTGCTTCTGAGTGTGAAGTTTGAGGAGTGTGCCAACGACGGCAGCAGCAGGGTAGGGAATGCCACTGTGTATACCGGGGCCAAGTTGAACCAGACTAGAGAGAGCCTCAGCAACCCCAATCATAGCAAAACTGCTGGGAAACCATGGACACAGCTGAGGCTGCCCAGTTCAGTAAAACCCTATCATTACGACCTGAACATTACAGCTTTCATGGACAACTTTACTTTCTCTGGAGAAGTCAGCATTTGGATGCACTGTGTGAACTCAACCAAGTACATAGTGCTGCATGCAGACAAGCTGCCAGTTGAAGGGGCAGAGGTCACTATTGCAAACAGCTCTGACCGCCTCGGAGTTAGAAAATATTTCTTATATCCGCAGAACCAAGTTTTAGTGATTATGTTGACCAGGGAGCTGAAAGCACGGAAACGTTACACTTTAAAAATAAAATACAATGCCAATATCGCAGACGAGCTGCTCGGCTTCTTTCGGAGCTCCTATGTGACAAGTGGAGAGAGGAGGTAAGTTTACCAGAAGTTAGGTAGTTCGGGCATTCCGGGAATGGTAAACATGACCAAATTGTGAATTGAACTGTTGAGCAATTTCGTTGCACTTTAGCTTATCTAAAAAAGTAACAGACGATTGCAAAATCACAGAAAACTCAAAAAAGACCAGATGGAATATACAGACAGACTCACACACAGCATTGTGATGTATTGTTTAATCTAAAATCAATCTTTGGGATAATGCATTTGCTCAGAGTCATTAGCGAGTTCAAGCTTTGAAGGGGAATTGTAGATTTATTGATTACCCTAAGAAGCACTACATTGGATGTTTAACTATTATTTTTAAAACTATTTAAAAGTTACTTTAATTTTGAATGACTGTTATCAATAGGAAGTGTGATTTGATACTCTTTATTAACTGCTGGAAACAGGCTGTCAGCTCTATCCCTAAGTCTCTGGGCACCGTGTGGTAAACCTCCCAAATGCAGATTTATTGTGCACTAGTGGTGTTTTACCAATTAGGTCATGTGTGGGTGGGTCTGTTGCAGATTAATCAATAGAGAGGATGGCTATGGGTAGGCAGCAACCCCATTATCATTGAATCATGCGACTGTCAGATTGGGAAAAGGCAAACTAGATATTGGTCTTTTTATGGCCAGTAATTCATTCCTATGTACCTCTGTATAGTTTGTTAACATATTGCCACTAGGGGCTGCTGTTATGTCTGCTTATATCACATAGCGTGGGGAAACCACACTCCACAGACTCACAGAGCTCTGATTATGAGGCTCAGCCCCTTAGTAATATTTCGAATGATTCAAAAGAATTAATGGGATAGTTGGCTCTTTTCGGTCATTAGAAAGTGAACCGTGATACATTTAAAAAAAAACTTTTTACAATAATGGATTTATGCTATGTACTGGCTGTGGAGTGGTGCACAAATGTGACAACAGCAGCTTCTCCAGATGGTCCTGCTATTGATGGCAGACTCTGATTTCTACAAAAAAACAGCAGTACTATACTGCACATTTGACATTAGTGTTGGTGTGATGCATTGTACTGTCTGACGCCCATTTGCAACTAGATTCAGGAGCGAATCACAGAACCACTATAACTTTCAAGCAGTGTTAATAGAAGACAAGGTTAAAATTATTGGCATCCAATATACAGATATAAAATCTGCTCTTGCTGCTTCAAATCCAGCAGTACTGTACAGCAAACTATAAGCGCAGAAAGTTCGCTGGCAGGCTAGTGGTTACATTAAAAAGTTGCTGAGTTATCAGGTTAGATTCCATCCAAATGTTACAAATATGAATAGTTGCCAAGTTCCAATTTGTTCTGTAACTGGTACAGCTACAAGCACCGAACAGTCATTCTGGTTATGTGCAGGTTTTGGTGAATAAATCATCTGTCCATTCCAGAAAATTTCACAAGTGACTTTATGTTAAGGAGGGGAAGAGAAAATTGCAGGCGGAGCTTAGTTGTGCTAAATTCTATCGCAAAGATTGTTCAGAATTTAATTCCTGTTTAGCTCGATAGAATTAAATTCTCAATTCTTGGCGTTGGCAGCGAGTTTATTTTTGGAATAGGTTTTGACAATCTCAACCCACCTCACTGTGGATGTTGATTCATACCATAAAATTGTCCGGAATTCGACACTAATTAGCATAAAAAATATCACCTTCTAACTCTGATAGGCTGTTGAGGTAACTTAAAAAAAATCATACTGATACTTCAGTGTTTTAGTTTGAATAAGAAGGGCTCACTTTCATAGATAATTGCTTGGAGAATGATGCTGAAACATACACAACCTCACAGCTAATATGTAGTTGTGCTTTAATGAATAGTCTCATGATAGTTTTATGAAACACTTTAGAAGATACAATACTTTTTAAGGGTGAGGAGAATCAAGGGAATTTTACTATATATCTGATTATGGTGCTTCTGACCCGGGAGTCGGTGGTATGAATAGGATATGCCGAAAATTGAAAAAATGTTCAATTTCCTATTCATTTATGTGAGGATATCTCACACTAGTGTAGTATCTAAGAGATCCCACGTTTTTGTAGAAAACTGAACAGTTCTGCTCATGTGGTTCACTTAAATACCCTCTGCAATGGCCAGCAAGCCACTCAGTTGTATCAAACCGCTAGAAAGTCATTAAGGAATTGACCTAGGCACCAGAAGGAACAGTGGCAAACAGCCCTGTTGACCCTGCAAGTCCTCCTTACTAACACCTGGGAGCTAGTGCCAAAATTGGGAGAGCTATCCCACAGGCTAGTCAAGCAACAGCCTGACACGGTCATACTCACGGAATCATAACTTACAGGTAATGTGCCAGACACCACCATCACCAGACTCAGCAGAAATGGCAGTACAGTGGTATACAGTCGGGAGGGAGTTGCCCTCAACATTGAACCCAGGCCCCATGAAGTCTCATGGCACGAGGTCAAACATCCTGCTGATTATCATATACTGCCACCACCCATTCACCTCACCCCAACCCCCGACACCTTCAGCTGATGAATCAGTGCTCCCCCATGTTGAACACCACTTTGAGAAAGCACTGAGGGTGGCAAGGGCACAGAATGTACTCTGGATGGGGGACTTCAATATCCATCACCAAGACTGGTTCAGTAACTACAGACCGAGCTGGCCGAGTCCTAAAAGATGTAGCTGCTAGACTGGGTCTGTGGCAGGTGGTGAGGGAATCAACAAGAGGGAAAAGATATTTGACCTTATCCTCACCAATCTGCTTGCCACAGATGCATCTGTCCATGACAGTATCAGTAGGATTTACCATCACACAGTCCTTATGGAGACAAAATCCTCCCTTCACATTGAGGATCCCTCCATCGTGTTGTGTGGCACAATCACCATGCTAAATAGAATAGATTTGGAACAGATCTAGCAACTAAAGACTGGGCAACCATGAAGTGCTGTGGGCCATCAGCAACGGCAGATTTGTACTCAACCATAATCTGTAACCTCATGGCCCAGCATACCCCCCACTCTACCATTACCACCAAGCCAGGGGATCAACCCCTGGTTCAATGAAGAGTGAGGAGGGCATGCCAGGAGCAGCACCAGGTTTATCTAACATGAGGTGTCAACCTGGTCAAGCTACATCACAGTACCACTTGCATGTCAAACAGCATAAGCAGCAGGTGATAGACAGAGCGAAGCGATTCCACAACCAGTGGATCAGATCTAAGCTCTGCAGTCCTGCCACATCCAATCGTGAATGGTGGTGGACAATTAAACAACTCACTGGAGGAGGAGGCTCCACAAATATCCCCATCCTCAATGATGGAGGAGCCCAGCACATCAGTGCAAAAGATAAGGCTGAAGCATATGCAACAATCTTCAGCCAGAAGTGCCAAGTGGATGATCCATCTCGACCTCCTCCGGAGGTCCCCAGCATCACAGATGCTAGTCTTCAGCCAATTCAATTCATTCCACGTGATATCAAGAAATGGCTGAAGGCACTGGATACTGCAAAGGCAGTATCCCTGACAATATTCTGGCAATAGTATCGAAGACTTGTGCTCCAGAACTTGCCACTCCCCTAGCCAAGCTGTCTCAGGACTGGCATCTACCCAGCAATATGGAAAATTGCCCAGGTATGTGCTGTACATAAAAAGAAGGACAAATCCAACCTGGCCCCATCAGTCTACTCTCGATCATCAGTAAAGTCTTGGAAGGTGTCATCAACGGTGCTATCAAATGGCACTTGCTTAGCAATAACCTGCTCACTGACACTCAATTTGGGTTCTGCCAGGGTCACTCAGCTCCTAACCTCATTACAGCCTTGGTTCAAACATGGGCAGAAGAGCTGAATTCCAGAGGTGAAATGAGAGTGACTGCCCTTGACATCAAGGCTGCATTTGATTGAGTGTGGCATCAAGGAGCCCTAGCAAAACTGGAGTCAATGGGAATCAGGGGGAAAACTGTCCATTGGATGGAGTCATACCTAGCACAAAGGAAGATGATTGTGGTTGTTGGAGGTCAATCATCTCTGTTCCAGCACGTCACTGCAGGAGTTCCCCAGGGTGGTGTCCTAGACCCAACAATCTTCAGCTGCTTCATCATAAGGTCAGAAGTTGGGATGTTCGCTGATGATTGCACAATGCTCAGCACCTTTTGCGACTCCTCAGATACTGAAGCAGTCCATGTCCATATGCAGCAAGACCTGGACAATACCCAGGCTTGGGCTGACAAGCGGCAAGTAACATTCGCACCACATATGTTCCAGGCAATGACCATCTCCAGTAAGAGAGAATCTAACCTTTGCCTCTTGACATTCAATGGCATTATTGGATGGAGTGTGATGGAATACTCTTCACTTGCTTGGATGAGTGCAGCTCCAACAACACCCAGAAAGCTTGATATCATCCAGAACAAAGTAGCACGCTTGATTGACACCCCATCCACAAATGGTCACTCCCTCCATCACCGACACACAGTGGCAGCAGTGTGTACCATCTACAAGATGCACTGCAGGAATTCACCAAGGCTCCTTAGACAGCACCTTCCAAAACCATGACCACTACCATCAAGGACAAGGGCAGCAGACACATGGGAACACCACCACCTGGAAGTTCCCCTCCAAGCCACTCACCATCCTGACTTGGAAATATATCGCCGTTCCTTCGCTGTTGCTGAGTCAAAATCCTGGAACTCCCTTCATAACAGCACTGTGTGTGTACCTATACCACATGGACTGCAGCATTCAAGAAGGCAGCTCACCACCACCTTCTCAAGGGCAATTAGAGGTGGGCAATAAATGCTGGCCTGGCCAGTGATGCACACATAAATGAATTTTTAAAAAATTGCACTGGCCAACATTAATCTCACTGTCAACACCACCAAAAAGATTAACTGATCATTCATCTCATTTACAGTTTCTGGGATCCTGCTGTGTACAAATTGGCTGCAGTGTCTGCCTATAAAATGCCAGTGACCATATTTCAAAAACCAACTCTTTGGTTGTGAAGCTCTGAGGAAGACAAATTCACCACATAAATGGAAGTTCTTTCTTTCAGGTGCGCAGTATTTGCCCCTATTTTCCTTTTTATCATAGAATGAGTGATTGATCCATATCTTCAAAATTTATTTTTATTCATTCATTCATGGGATGTGGGCGTCGCTGGCTAGGCCAGCATTTATTGCCCATCCCTAGTTGCCCTTGAGAAGGCGGTGCTGAGCTGTCTTCTTGAACCGCTGCAGTCCGTGTGGTGTAAATTAGTAACGGTGGAATGCACTGATGGAGTGAAAATGGCACTCTGCTCTGATTCTGTTGGATTTTTCTAAATTTTCAAGCGTACAGAGGAGTGAAATGGCCAGTGAGCAAGAACACTTGTCTGTAATAATGAAGTTCATTCTTGTTAAGCTGGCAAAGTGTCAATTAGGTGAGTTAGAGTTTTTTTGTGAATCTGTTTGTGTTGCGCACAACCCCTGATGGCTGAGCTGCAGTATAGAATGTGTGAAGTGCAGTATAGGATGTGTGAAGTACAGTATAGAATGTGTGAAGTGCAGTATAGAATGTGTGAAGTGCAGTATAGGATGTGTGAAGTGCAGTATAGGATGTGTGAAGTGCAGTGTAGGATGTGTGAAGTGCAGTATAGGATGTGTGAAGTGCAGTATAGGATGTGTGAAGTGCAGTATAGAATTTGTGAAGTGCAGTATAGAATGTGTGAAGTGCAGTATAGGATGTGTGAAGTGCAGTATAGGATGTGTGAAGTGCAGTATAGAATGTGTGAAGTGCAGTATAGAATGTGTGAAGTGCAGTATAGGATGTGTGAAGTACAGTATAGGATGTGTGAAGTACAGTATAGGATGTGTGAGGTGCAGTATAGGATGTGTGAAGTGCAGTATAGAATGTGTGAAGTGCAGTATAGGATGTGTGAAGTGCAGTATAGGATGTGTGAAGTATAGTATAGAATGTGTGAAGAGCAGTATAGAATGTGTGAAGTACAGTATAGAATGTGTGAAGTGCAGTATAGAATGTGTGAAGTGCAGTATAGAATGTGTGAAGTGCAGTTTAGAATGTGTGAAGTGCAGTTTGGGGATAGGTGGTCATATGAGGGAGGTTAAGTAAGAAGTATTTGATTTTTAAAACTGATTGCAAAACAAATGGCGCAGTCAAATGAATTAAATGCAGAATACTGCAGACGCTGGAAATCTGAAATAAAAACATTAATTGCTGGAAATACTCAGCAGGTCAGACAGCATCTGTGGAGAGAGAAACAGAGTTAACCTTTCAGGCTGATGGCCTTTCAGTAGTTCAGAAAGGCTAACTCTGTTCCCTTTCTACAGATGCTGCCTGACCTGCTGAGTATTTCCAGCATTTCCTGTTTTTATTTCAGAATACCTTTCAATCCTGTTCTTTTAGATATGACTTCATGCATTTCTGAGTGTGAACTGCCTCGGTGATCAGGTTTTGGGGTTGGGTTGATAGCTTTGTTTGGAGTCAATGATGACAGCAAAGACCAAGTGGTATCTTCAATGACAGTGAGGTTTGGTTAGGTTCCACTCACATTTACAACAGGAGACAGAAGATCAATAGAGATGTGGCTGCATTGCAGCATCTTCCATAGGTCTGTCACTCTGCACCAATTGTTCAAGCATTGGCATCTTGCTTATCCTCAGCATTACTTATAGATCTGCTGTGAGTAAATAGTTAAACTTCCTTTAACACAAAAGCTGAGGAACTCTTGTTTTTAAGCAGATTGGTTCTGCGCAAGGCAACGCTTTCTGTGCCTCATTTTCTGTAACATATAGGCATAGGATAAAAAAGCATAGGCATTGGTTAGTAATGAAAAAAATAGTTCCTTTCTCACATGGTGCTATGGTGATGTATGTATTCATGTTTGAATTTGTGTTAGCGCTGGGAAGCAGATTTACAACGTCTGTGGGAAAATATTTATATGCAAGCAAAGGCAAAATAGCTTTTTGGGAAAAAAATCTAGTCTCACTTCATTTGCAAGTACAAATTAACCAATGTCCATGTTCTTACAGCATGTCTTAATTTCCACTCCTTGTTTTACCTTGGTGCACTAATGATACATAAATAGTGTGCACTGGGTTTTTTTATTTTTTAACCCACGTTATTTTTGTCTCATGCAGTGGGCAGATTCTGTAGGGCTGATAATACAACATCATATAGTAACCCTTTATTATTGGACACAGACACCCAAGACTTTTGATCTGCCTGAGGTGCTGTGCACACCCAATGCATCCAGTCAGCCTATGGTGCTTTCATAGTCTGTGTAAGGCTCAATCATATTATATGCATTTCAGAACCCAGCCACTATGCAGGCAAGCCAGCGTGTATTAGTACTGGTTCCTGTCCGTATAAATGCAGAGGCGGGGGAGCGTGGGTGGTTAGTGGTCAGAAGGGCATCCGGCTGTAGAACCGCCCACCAAATCCAAAGAAAAACGATGGTTGATGTGAAGGGTGACTGACCAGCACTTGTTCAACCCCATGTTACATGGGAGAAGCTGAAAGGAAGGAGGGATTATGTTCATTTCAAATACACAGCATCTATTCTGATAGGGCACCAAAGTGGGACCAAAAATAAGAATATTTATTTCTTCCTGAGTGACCTTCCACAACGACGAGCTTATTTTTTGTTTTGTAGATTTCGTCCTCAAAGGACGATGTTTTGATGTCACCACCACAATTGCTGTTCATCCCCCCCCCCCCCCACTCAACCCCATCTTGACAAAGCACTAGCAGCCCTTTATGAGCTGTTGGCTCTGGAAGTTCCATCCTTGTGAACTTGATTTTCTTCCAGCGTGTACTTTCCAATGAGCTGAGAGCAAAATATAAGCATAAGAATGAGCTTTCTTTTATTCATTCTCGGGATGTGGGCTTTGCTGGCTGGGCTAGCATTTATTGCCCATCCCTAGTTGCCCTTGAGAAGGTGGTGGTGAGCTGCCTTCCTGAACCACTGCAGTCCATGTGGTGTAGGTACACCCACAGTGCTGTTAGGAAGGGAGTTCCAGGATTTTGATCCAGCGACAGTGAAGGAATGGCGATATATTTCACAGTCAGGATGGTGAGTGACTTGGAGGGGAACTTCCAGGTGTTGGTATTTCCATCTATCTGCTGCCCTTGACCTTCTAGATTGTAGCAATTGTGGGTTTGGAAGGTGCTGTCAAAGGAACCTTGGTGAATTTCTGCAGTGCATCTTGTAGATGGTACACACTGCTGCTACTGTGTGTCGGTGGTGGAGGGAGTGTATGTTTGTGGATATGGTGCCAATCAAGTGGGCTCCTTTGTCCTGGATGGTGTCTAGCTTCTTGAGTGTTGTGGGAGCTGCACTCATCCAGGCAAGTGGGGAGTATTCCATCACACTCCTGACTTGTGCCTTGTAGATGGTGGACAGGCTTTGGGGGGCGTCAGGACATGAGTTACTTGTCACACGATTCTTAGCCTCTGACCTGCTCTTGTAGCCACAGTATTTATATAGCTAGTCCAGTTCAGTTTCTGGATGTTGATAGTGGGGGGCAGATCTTTGATTAAGGGGTGAGATTTACTCATTTAGGGGTAGCTGCAATAGAACGAGTCTGGAGGAAGAGTTCTGGTGCTGTACAGAAGGGATCACATTACCAGCCATGTATGTATTTCTGATCAATCTTATCTCCATGTAGCCTGAAGAGCATTTTCAAAAGGTGAAAAAAAAAGCAATTGGCTTCTAGCACTATGGGCTAAGACGATTGGCTCTTAACGACTATTTAAAAAATATATGGTTTGGTAGTACAGAACTTGAGTATTGCTGAAGAAAGAGATGTGTCAAAGCTTTTCGTCTTGCACTCATCAGGGCATTCGCAAGAATACCAATATAAGAGGGAAAACAACAATTTATACTATATGTGAAGAGAGTGCTGATTGATTGGCACGTGGACTCTGATTGGTAGTCAACTGGCAAGTTAATATAACAAAAATACAACCGAATGGAAGAACAGGAAATAACTTGAAGGATGTCCTCAATTTTGTCTACTCCTTTTTGTTAGCACAGTTCCAAAGTTGCTGGGGTATACAAAAGATAAATGGGCCTAATTTTCAAATGCCTGCGGGGTCAGGACCAGATGCAGGCATGACTTGGAAATCACAGTCCCTGAGGTTGTCTCAGGATCCCGGTGCCTCTGGGTCAGTTTGAAATTTTCAAAGGGCCGGTGGCAGGGCGGGACTGGGAAACTTGCTCATCGCCAATTAATGTCCCCTTAAGCTCCTTAAGGAGCTTGCTAAGGGGCCTGTGTAAATGTGCTTTTTAGTAAACACAGAAAGCGCTGGAAATACTCAGCAGATCTGGCAGCATCTGTGGAGAGAGAAACAGAACTAACGTTTCGAGTTGAATATGACTTCTTCTGAACTGGTGGATAATAGAAATGCGATGGGTTATTAGCTGTTGAAAGGGGGGAGAGGAAGGAAGAACATAAGAGCGGAACTGGGATACGGTAGCGGGCATAAACGATTAAATAACAAAGATGTCATGGAACAAAAGGCAAAGGGAGTGGTAATGGTTGTCGTAAAGAAACAAAGCATTTGTCCAGAGTGAGCGTGAATGGCAGAATAATGAACAACTCTGTCCAAAAACAAAAAACATGAAAAACCAGCTGCAGGCACATGACAATAAAACAGAATTAAAATGAGGGACAGAGTTCATGGTCTGAAGTTGTTGAACTCAATGTTGAGTCCAGAAGGCTGTAAAGTACCTGGTCAGAAGACGAGGTGCTGTTCCCCAATCCCCAAGCTTGTGTTGAGCTTCACTGGAAACAGGCCAAGGACAGAAATATGACCACGAGAGGAAGGTGGTGAATCAAAATGGCAAGCGACCGGAATCCCGGGATTATGCTTGTGAACTGAGCGGAGGTGTTCTGCAAAGTGATCACCCAACCTGCATTTGGTCTCAGCAGGGTGCATTGTGAGCAGTAGACTAAATTGAAAGAAGTACAAGAAATCACTGTTTCACCTGGAAGGATTGTTTGGGGCTTTAGATGGTGAGGAGAGTGGAGGTAAAAGGGCAGGTGTTACACCTTCTGTGATTGCCTGGGAAGGTGCTGTGGGAAGGGCCGAGGTGGTGGGGGAGTGATCGAGAAGTAGACCAGAGTGTCGCGGGGGGAAACGATCCTTTCGGAGGGGAGTGTGTTTGTTGGTGGCATCACACTGGAGGTGGCGGAAATGGTGGAGGATGATCCTTTGAATATGGAGGCTGGTGGGTGAAAAGTGAGGACAAGGGGATCCCTATTGCAGTACTGGGAGGGAGGCGAAGGGGTGAGAGAACAAATGCGTAAATTGGGTCGGAAGCGGTTGAGGACCCTACAGTGGGTGGAGTGCAAGGGGGTGGTGGGGGGAACGGGGAATCCTCAGTTGAGGGAAAGCGAAGACATATCAGAAGTGCTGTTGTTGACAGTTGATCATCAGAACAGATGTGACAGGGATGGAGAAACTGGGAGAATGGAATGGAGTCCTTACTGGAAGCAGGGTATGAGGCAATGTAGTTGAGGTAGATGTGGGAGATGGTGGGCTTATTATGAATGTTAGTAGACAGCTTATCCCAACTCTGGAGACAGAGAAATCAAGGAAAGGAAGGGAAGTGTTGGAGATGGACAATGTGAACATGACAGAAGGCTGGAAATTGGAAGCAAAGTTGGTCAAGTTTCCCCGCTCCAGACAAAAGCAGGAAGCGGCACCAATACAGTCATCGATGTAATGGAAAGAGTTGTGGGAGAGGGGCTGAGGAGGGCTGGAACAAGTAATGTTCCACATACCCCACAAAAAGACAGGCGTAACTAGGGCCCACGCAATTACCCATAGCCACACCTCTTATTTGGAGGAAGTGAGACAAGTTAAAGGAGAACTTGTTCAGTGAGAGAACAGGCTGAACCAGTTGGAGGAGGGTGGTGGCGGCTGGGGACTGTTTGCGCCTCTGTTGAAGAAAGAAGTGGAGAGTCCTGGTGAGGGATGGAGATCGGATGTTTATAGTGAAGAGGAGGCAGTTAAGGCCAGGAAACTGGAAATTGTTGAAATGATGTGTGGCGTGAGAAGATTCACAGATGTAGGTGGGAAGAAACTGGACTAGGGGAGAAAAAATAAAAGCCAAGATAAGAAGAAATAAGTTCAGTGGGGCAGGAACGGGCAGAAATGATGGATCTACCAGGATAATTCTGTTTGTGGATTTTAGGAAGGAGGTAGAAGTGGACTGTTCAGAATTGGGAGACTCTGAAGTGGAAAGCTGTGGAGGGAAGATCTCCGGAGGAGACGAGGTCAGTGACAATCCTGAAAGTGATACCTTGATGTTCAGTGGCGGGGTCATATGACCCATGGGGAGGGAGGAAGTGTCTGAGAGTTGGAGTCAGCCTCTGCAAGGTAGAGGTCAGTGCGCCAGACAACAACAGCACCCCCATTGTCAGCAGGTTCGATAACAAAGTCGGGGTTAGACCTGAGAGAACAGAATGCAGCAAGTTCAGAAGGAGACAGGTTAGGGTGGGTAAGAGGAGCAGAGAAATTAGGAAGGCCGATGTCATGGCAACAGTTATCAAAGGAATGGTCAAGAGCAGGTCAGAGGCTAGAGGCAGGGCCCAGGTGGAGGGAAAATACTGGAGGTGGATGAAAGGTCCGGTTGGTTGGGGGGAAGACTACTGACCAAAGAAGTAGGCACGGAGGAGAAGGCGATGGAAGAGGAGCTCAACATTGTGCCGAGCTCAAAATGAATTGAGGTGGGGGTATAAGGGGATAAAGCTGAGTCCTTTGCTAAGTATCGTTCAGCGTCAGAGAGGGGAAGGTCGGAGAGTATCGTGAATACACAGCAAGAAGTAGGATTAGGAGAAGCGATAGGGTCAGAGGGAAGTGAAGAGGAAGAAAGACGTGGAGGGGCATTAGTACCCACGAGTTGTGGGAGCTTGTGTTCCTTGACACCTGAAGGGAAGAGAAAAAGTTGTTTGTTAAAGCGTCAGATAAGGCGAACGATGAAATGAAACTGTGGACTGGGACACCTTTGAGATCGGGTGAGTCGGTGCTGCTGGAGAGACAGGTCGAGTGTGTACAACACTGAGTGTGAATCTCAGGATGCGACAAGAACAGCAGTCCGAGGAATGTTGTATGTCTTGGAGATACCTGTAATCCTGGGTGGATTCGAAACATGAGGGATGGATTCGAAACATGAAGGATAGAACTTCAGTTGGAATCCACGTGGGATAAATCGGAGCCAGAGACAGCTGCAGAAGATGGAGATGTGGCTGTGAAAGCGAGTTCTGGAAAACACCTTATCAAACACCAGGAGGGAAATGGAAAGCAATGAAGGCGAAGATGCTGAAAGACAAATGGAAATCCCGTCGAAGAGAAGAGTGGAACATCCTCACAAGGTAGGCATTCCTGAAAGAAAAGTGGCACTGAATTAAACACTAGAGTAAAAGCAAAATATTGGGGATGCTGGAAATCTGAAATAAAAATGCGATTTTTAATGTCTATTTCAGCCTGAACCTGAACAGTCTGGTGCCCAGCTGCCCAGTCATGGCAGGGACATTGGAAGGTTTATTTAAATTTGTGGAAGACTGAATTTTGATGGACCAACTTGCACCAGGTCGCATTCTGCGCCTTTATTTTGTTAGTACGATCGCTTTCCTCCGTGTTCCAGTTTCTGGCCCTCTGAGATGCTGCCTATTCTGTCTGGCAAGGCAGTGGCAGGCTCCAACATGGCTGCTGCTTGCCTTTGCCGGTGGCACCAGGCAGGCTGCTCTTGCCTCCTGGAGACACTTGGCGCTACTAATTAATAGGGTGCCAAGCTCGCCTCCTGGCCAATTAGGGCATTAGCATTTAAATAGCATCGTGAGAGTGGGTTTCCGATCCCGAGTTGAAAATCCAGCTCAGTAGTTCTACACCATTCCACATTAGAATAGTGTACACTATGTGTTGTGCTAAACTGATTTTGTTCACGCATATCACACCAAGCATTTCTGAAGAAGCCATACACTTTATTCTTCATCTACAGATGCTGAGGTGAAAAATAATCCCCATAAGTCATCAATTGAACAGTCCCATTTACACTCCAGGCAAACATTTAAATTGGCAGTTGCATTTGTTGTAACTAAAGTACTTAAAGGAACTATTAAGGAAATCGCTCAATCCAGCACTGTTCTGTTCACTGCAATGGAAAATATTATGGCTATAGATTGATTCACTAACAGTAATAACAGTCCTACTGTTTCACAAATGGCATTAAACATTATCATAAAAGTATTAATTTTCATCAAAGATCAATATATGAACCTGCCCTGATATAAAATAAAAACAGAAAATGCTGGAAATACTTAGAGAGAAACAGAATTAGCATGTCAAGATGATGACACTCATGCAAGTTTAAAACAAAGCACTGAGAGGGTGGGTGGTTAACATGCAAAGCTTTAATGTTATTTTCCCCACAAAATATACGAAACAAAAAGCAATTTGTTAGCCTGTGTTAGCAATCAATCAAAAAACACCTTTAGGCCCAGTCTGTTAGGCTGCTCTGATTCTACCATTTCTGGGTATGAAAAATCAGATACGGGAAATATCGGCTGTCAGTAAAGTTTTCAATACAGAAAGCTGCGAGGGCAACTGATGGCCAGGCTCAGATGTAGAATGTAGGAGGCTATTTAAGAGTTAACTTTGTTCAAGTTGAGTAGTATGACCTATTGCTAGGGGGAAGCGTGGTATGCTCATTATTTTGTATTATTATGCAAAGACAAGCTATACTGAGTAAGTGAGTGTGGTCATAGCTAGATGTTCACTTGCTATGAAATAAAACAGCTTAATGATTCACATTTGGCCCCATCATACCAAATAGTTTATCAATTAACTTTTGAAAAGATTGAATAAGTACATTTGCAAAAGATATGATCACCAGGGGATCTATTGTTCATGCGTGAGTAACATTATTGTTTAATTGGATTATGCATGTGTGGCATGGGATCTAATTACAGGAATAATGGATGACAATGCTCAAGAGTACACCTGTGGAGGCAAGCCCTGAATTTGTAACAGATGAATATATACATATTACCCGTGCTTATAGTGTAATGCAATGGGAATAGAGGTTCCAACAACATTGTGAGCACAGGTACTAACAGATAAGCGTGTCAGAAAAGAATCAATTATTTGATGTTAATGACAACAAAGCAAACCTGTATAACAGGAGGAACACATACTAGACATTTCTAATTAGATCCCCTTTTGAACAAACTGAATACGCATTATAACTCCTTTCCATGTCATTTACAGATCGACATTTTCCATTTCAAGACTTCGTTAATCCAAGTGTCTGTGTTCATTTAGATCACTCCAACAGGTAGAACAGAACAGATTTAACTGTTACGCACTTGTCATCTATTTATACAGCATGTAACATTAATTTGTAAGTCATTGCATTTAAGTTTTGAAATGTGCCTTTGCTTCTTGTTCTAACCACTGCTGTTCCAGGACTGTGCTCTGTGAAATCAATGGCTTGGAGTTTCCTCGGTGCTACTCCGGCTCTGAAAGTGCAACTTTAACTGGAGTGCAACTTTAAGCGGAGTGCAGCAAATACCTCGGTTTAACACCGAAACAGGGCTCCTGCTCTATGTCTGGTGAAAATTCACAGTAGAGAGGGAATAATACCTCTGAGGAAAATTTCAGCATTAAAGTGCACCCTGCTTACTTTTAAAAAGCACTTTTCTGCTTTTCCTGTCCTCTAATCGTATAAATGTTGTAAGATCACATTGGGGGTGATTTTCAGTTTATCACCAGAGCATAAAACTGACTAATTTAATTTAGACAGTGTGTTTAATGCATGCCAGACCTGACCCAGCAATCCTAATGCCAACAACAACAACTTATATTTATGTAGCACCTTTAATGGAATAAAATGTCCCATGGTGCTTCACAGGAGCATTATAAGACAAAATATGAGGCGATATAGTTTTTTAAATTCACTCCTGGGAGTCACTGGCTAGGTCAGCATTTATTGCCCATTTAAGAGTCTATCACATTGCTATGGGTCTGGAGTCACATGTAAGCTAGACCAGGTAAGGACAGCAGATTTCCTTCCCTAAAGGACATTAGTGAACCAGATGGGCCTTTATGAGGTTGCAAGTTTTGTGATCATCATCAGACCTTTAATTCTAGATTTTTTATTGGATTCAAATTTCATCATCTGCCATGGTGAGATTCAAACCTGGGTCCCCAGAACATTGTGCTGGGTCTCTGGAATACTAGTCCAGTGACAATACCATTATGCCACTGCCTCCTTAGGTGAGATGACCAAAAGCTTGCTTGAAGAGGTAGATTTTAAGGAGTTTCTCAAAGGAGAGGTTTAGGGAGGGAATTCCAGAGCTTAGGGGCTAGGCTAAAGGTGCGGCTACTAATGGTGGAGCAATTAAAATTAGGGTGCTCAAGAGTCCAGAATTAGAGGAGCGCAGACATCTCAGAGGATTCTGGGGCTGGAGGAAATTCCAGAGATAGGGAGGGGTGAGGCCATGGAGGGATTTGAAAAAAAAAGGATGAGAATCTTAAAATCAAGATGTTTCTTGACTGGGAATCAATGTGGTCAGTAAGTACATAGGTGGTGCAAGCTAAGACATTGGCAGCAGAGTTTTGGATGATTTACAGAGGGAAGAATGTGGGACACCAGCCAGGAGTGAGTTGGAATAGTCAACTCTGGAGTTAACAGAGTCTTGAAGTAGGGTTTCAGCAGCAGATGAGCTGAGATAGGGATGAAGTTGGGAGATACTATGAAGGTGGAAATAAGCGGACTTAGTGGTGGCACATGTATGAGGTTGGAAGCTCATCTCAGGGTCAAACATGACACCAAGGTTGTGAACAAGCTAGCTTAATCTCTCTGTTGCCAGGGATGGAATTAGTAGCTAGGGAACAGAGTTTGGAGTGGGGATGGAAAACCATTGCTTTATGCTTCTCAAATTTAATTGGAGGAAATTTCTGCTCATCCAGTACAGGATGTTGGATAAACAGTCTGATAATTTAGCATCAGTGGAGGAGTTGAGGGATGTGGTGGTGAGGTAGAGTTGGCTGTCATCAGCATGCATGAGAAAGCTAATGCTTTGTTTGCAGAGGGTGTTGCTGAGGGACAGTATGCAATTGAGAAATAAAAGGGGGCAAAGGATAGGGCCTTGGGGGCACCAGAGGTAACAGTGCGGGAGCAGGAGAAGGAGATTTTGCAGGTGGTTATGATTAGATAGATAAAAATGGAACCAGGGCTAAGAGCAGTCCCACCCAGCTGGACGACAGTGGAGAGACACTGGAGGGGGATGGTGTGGTCAATCATGTCAAAGGCTGCAGGGAGGAGGAGATGTTTACCTTTGTCATAGTCACAAAGGGTGTCATTTGCAACTTTGCCAAGAGCTGTTTTGATCCTGTGGCAGGGACGGAAACCTGACAGGAGGGATTAAAACATGAGGCTGTATTTTACACTTCTCAGCCAGTGGGTTTTATGGTGGGGGTATGGGATGGTTAAATCCAGCAGGTGGCCTGACTGCTGCCTGCCCACACGCACCTGCCCCCTCTGCAGTTTTACCAGTGGAGGTGGCATTGGGTGGCTCGCCTGGCAGTGGGCCAATTGAGGCTCTTAATTGGGCGGCCTGGCAGGTTTCCCTATGTACTGGTGGGCGTGGGGGAGGGTCCCTCCTCAATGGGGCCCCCTGGGCCCATCGGAGGACCGCCCCCACGGTGATCACACCCCGGCCCCATGGCCTCTCAAATCCGGGACCCGCACCCCAAATTGTCAGGGCCTGCCAGTTTGGCATCTGATAGTTCCACCCAAACACTCATAACACGATCCAGCCATTGGAGCCTCCTCATCACCCAAGCACAGTACTGAAGAACCGCTGGCCTCTGATTGGCCACAGCTCCATGAGGCGAGAGTTATTGTCCTTGAGGGGCGGACCCCTGACTTTTTAGCAGGGGAGAGGGTGTGGAGACCATGACTCCCAGTGAAATTCAGCCGGTGGAATTTCTGGAAAACTGGGAATGGACTTGGCAGGTGACAACAGGCAGGGATTTTCTGGTCGTAGGGCGGGCGGACCCGGGAGCGGCTGGGAAACAGTCTGCGGCCTGCCATTGGTCCCCCGACCGCGATTTCACGCTGGTTGGCCAATTAACAGCCAGCCAGTATGAAAGGCGCGGTGAGAAGCTCAGCACTGCTGGGGTGGAGGGCGGGAGGAGCGCGAGCGCAAAAGTCTGCGCATGCGCAGGGGAGCGCGCACTGAAAGCCCCCCGGAGGCGGGGAGCTGAAGAATTGTACAATCAAAAAGAAAGATTTTAAAAATGTTAAAAAAACATGTCCCAACATAGAACTCAGTAACAATAGCAGAAACATAATAAATATTATGACTGAAAATTTTTATTTTTTTAAAATTACCGTTGGAAACCTCATCCCGCCTGTGGATGAGATTCCCCAAAAAATCCAAAGGCCGCCTGGCCAATTCACCCGCCAACTGAAAGGTTGGATGGGTAGCGAAAAATTGCTTTTAATTAATTGATTAATGGCCTTAATAGGCCTCTTAATTGTCTGCTGGCGCACTACCGACTCTCCTGCGCGCCCGCCGACCGAAATATGGTGCGATGACGTTGGGATGCTTGCCTGACATCATCGCGCGCTATTTTATGCCCGATCGGGTCAGACGCGCACCCGCCTGCGGGGATGTAAAATTCTGCCCAACATGTTCAAAGACTTTGGAGAGGAAAGGGATGTTGGAGATGGGACAATAGTGTGCAAGGACGGTGGGATAGGGGGCGATGACCGCAGATTGAAAAGAGAACGGGGGAAGGTCTGAAGAGAGAGAACTGTTCACGATTTCGGCTATCATGGGGACCGGGCGTGGAGTTTGGGTGATCAGCAGTTTAGTGGAGAATCAGATTGAAGGAGCAGGAGGTGGGTCTCATGGGCAAGGTGAGCTCGGAGAGGGTCTGAGAGGAGATCGGAAAGATGCAAGCTCTGACTAGGGTGCAGGGATTGTTAAAGGAATTTTGCTGGCGGGTAGCCATCACCCTGCCAAACCTGCCTGTATCAAAACGGCCCGAAGGTGGGAACATGACGGCAAACTGCCATCCAACTCTCCGATGCCAATTTTCTGGCCCTTCCACTTTTGGTTCCACCTTCAGAAAAATTCTGCCAATTGTTTTTCCATTTTTCACTTCATTTTTAGATTAGAGAAAGTAACTGATTTATACTGCTGAATTCTTTCAAAGCAATATTTTGAACTGTTCGTTCTCAGTCTTGAGCTCTGCATACTTTCATGGCATTTTATCAGGCATATTACGCATTGTATAACATTTATTATTCATGTGTTACAGAATCTCAACTGGAACCATTTTCCACATATTTTTACTGATAGCCACATTCATCTGACAGCTTCGATATCATTTACCCCCTCCCACCACACCAGCTTGTTGTATATCTAGTCATATTTAGTAGAGGCCTTTCTTTAAAGCATATAAGAAACACTCTGCACAATATCAAAACGCTCCACTCAAAGGCCTGTTAATCCCAGAGTCCATTTCCAAGCCAACTGAAGTAATCACATGTGGCCCCATAATACTAACAGAATTCGCACAATCGGTTCAGAAATGTGTCTATCTGCTTATCTTTCTCAGCTGGGACGTGGCTACCAGATACACAGTAAAGAAATACCCTGGAATTCACACTGTGATGCAGCTGAACCTATGGACATTAGAATCCATAGCAGCATTTTGTCTCCATGGCAGGCTAGAAGGTCTGAGTTATTTTGAATATTCACTCATCCTCAGTTTTAAATTTTTATTTCTTTGCTCTGGTTTTTGTAGCAGTCGGACATCTTGTCAACTTATTTCAGACACATAAACATGTTGGAGGCACTTTCATGATCAGTCTTAGTGTGAACCATGTCAATTAATAGTAATGCAATAACTGTTAAGAATGTCCGTGCTTATACCTATTTCTCTTTTTTTCCCCCTTTGATTTCTGCTTTGGGGTTCATTTACAGTTTGCCACCAGCATTAAGACAACTAAAGGGAGAATTAAGGTCAATGTTCTGATCCTGACTGGAATTTCCCAGATTTTCACCTGTCCTCATTATGCATGTTTGGCTGAGAGCTCGGACCAGTAAAGCATAAGCACAGCAGAGATTATGTTTGGACAGGTGAAATGCATTGTTGACTTTGCATGATTGACATTGTTAAGTGGTTATAGTAAGTAGTTCATTCCGTGATCTCCAATGTCTCAGTGATTAATTTGATCAAGATTAAGAGATGTGAAGCGTTTAAAGCCTCTGTTTTGCTACTGTAATGGTCTGTCTGATTGATACTTTTATAGGGTTGTAGCAGCAGCAGCTTTTTTTTCAAATAACATTTCTGAATGGGTGTTTTTTCTCAGCAGTTCCACGTTTGCCATTGTTATTATGTGGCTTTTTGATAATATACAAGGTACACACTGGGTAAATGGACATGGAAAGGCCATGAGTTGGCATTAAGTTAACATGGAGAGTTCAAGGAACCGGGGGAGTGGCTGGTGGAGGTGGGGGGATGCGGGGGGACGGTGGTGGGGGGGGGGGCGGGGGGTGGGGGGTGGTGGGGCGGGTTCATAAGTTAGCATTGAGTTGGCATAGGGGTATATGGGGTCATGGGAAGTGGATGGGGGGGATGAGGGAGCGTGAGGGGTGTGGGCTAGAGGACCTAACTGCTTTTGTTACAGCTGGGACAAAGTCCTAGAGAACAGAGGTGGGCATTCTAACCAGTCCGACTTAGCACTCGCCCACCCCTTTGGCCACGGGGGATCTGCTTCCAGGGTCGGTGGGCTTGACGCCATCCTGCACCTGCCTCCCTGGAGTGAAAGTCACTTAATTCAAGGCCCTTTAAACTGAGGTAGGTCCGCCAATTTGCCGACTTGAACTACCTGCCTTGGTAGTGAAAACCTGGCCCAGAGCACTTGTGTTTGTGACAAAAAGACTTAACTTTCTCTGGTGAATTTAGTTTGTATCTTTTGTGTAAATACAGTAATATTTGGATATTTATACTTAACCATGCACCTGCCCCGAGCCTGAAGTTGCTGTAACATTTACGCGTATATAGAGGTAAGCTCCATTAGCCTCTGTTTTTTTTAAATTCATTCAAGGGATGTGGGCTTCGCTGGCTGGGCCAGCATTTATTGCCCATCCTAGTTGCCCTTGAGAAGGTGGTGGTGAGCTGCCTTCTTGAACCGCTGCAGTCCATGTGGTGTAGGCACACACACAGTGCTGTTAGGAAGGGAGTTTCAGGATTTTGACCCGGCGACAGTGAAGGAACGGTGATTTATTTCCAAGTCAGGATGGTGAGTGACTTGGAGGGGAACTTCCAGGTGGTGGTGTTCCCATCTATCTGCTGCCCTTGTCCTTCTAGATGGTAGTGGTCGTGGGTTTGGAAGGTGCTGTCTAACGAGCCTTGGTGAATTCCTGCAGTGCATCTTGTAGATGGTACACATTGCTGCTACTGTGCGTCGATGGTGGAAGGAGTGAATGTTTGTGGATGTGGTGCCAATCAAACGGACTGCTTTGTCCTGGATGGTGTCCAGCTCCTTCAGTGTTGTGGGAGCTGCACTCATCCAGGCAAGTGGGGAGTCTTCCATCACATTCCTGACTTGTGCCTTGTAGATGGTGGACAGGCTTTGGGGAGTCAGGGACGAGTTACTCGTCGCACGATTCCTAGCCTCTGTCCTGTTCTTGTAGCCACAGTATTTATATGGCTAGTCCAGTTCAGTTTCTGGTCAATGCTAACCCCCAGGATGTTGATAGTAGGGGATCCAGTGATGGTAATGCCATTGAACGTCAATGGGCAATGGTTGGATTCTCTCTTGTTGGAGATGGTCATTGCCTGATACTTGTGTGACGTGAATGTTACTTGTCACTTTGTGAGCCCAAGCTTGGATATTGTCCAGGTCTTGCTGCATTTGGCCATGGACTGTTTCAGTATCTGAGGAGTCACGAATGGTGCTGAACATTGTGTAATCATTTCCACTTCTGACCTTTATAATGGAAGGAAGGTCATTGATGAAGCAGCTGAAGATGGTTGGGCCGAGGACACTACCCTGAGGAACTCCTGAAGTGATGTCCTGGAGCTGAGATGACTGACCTCCAACAACCACAACCATCTTCCTTTGTGCTAGGTATGACTCCTACCAGTGGGGAGTTTCCCCCTGATTCCCATTGATTCCAGTTTTGCTAGGGCTCCTTGATGCCACACCTGGTCAAATGCTGCCTTGAAGTTAAGGGCAGTCAATCTCACCTTACCTCGTGAGTTCAGCTCTTTTGTCCATGTTTGAACCAAGGCTGTAATGAGGTCAGGAGCTGAATGGCCCTGGCGGAACCCAAACTGGGCATCAGTGAGCAGGTTATTGCCACTTGATAGCACTGTTGATGACCCCTTCCATTACTCAACTGATGATGGAGAGTAGACTGATGGGGTGGTAATTGTCCAGATTGAATTTGTCCTGCTTTTTGTGTACAGGATGTACCTGGGCAATTTTCCACATAGCCGGGTAGATGCTAGTGTTGTAGCTGTACTGGAACAGCTTGGCTAATGGCATGGCAAGTTCTGGAGCACAAGTCTTCAGCACTATTGCCGGAATGTTGTCAGGGCCCATAGCCTTTGCAGTATCCAGTGCCTTAATCCGTTTCTTGATATCACGTGGAGTGAATCGAATTGGCAAAGTCTCATTATAGAAGCAAAACCTGGGCCAATTTTATAGACCCATTAACTGGTATGATTAAAATCCTGGATTGAGCAAGTTATTGACAACTAAACATGATGTTTTGCACACTGGATGATAGTGCTGTGATGGATGCATGTTTAGTTACAAATGTGTCAACTGGACACTCTTGTTAGCATTACACTTCCTGGGTCACACTTTGGCATCACAATTCATGTATCACACTTGGAATGTTGCCCTGTACATCAGCCATTAGTCACAGATTGCTAATTGGGAATCCAAATGTGGCTAATTGCCTATCTGACTAGTAAATAAAAGGTAAGTAATAGAAAACATCATTGGACCCATGATCTTCAGTACTCACATTCGCATGGCTACGTGTACCTACTTCAACCTTTTTGTGCATTTGGTAAAATGATAAGACAAAGCTGAGTGACTGTTTTTAACCTTTGTATGTGTTTCACTTCTGCATATTGGTTATCAACTAAAATGCGACATGCGTGAAAAAGATGGATTTCAACATCATGGAAACAGCAATACTGTTTGGAGAGGGGAGCAGTCATCTTGGTCAGTTTAAAAATGACCACTCCTTACCAATAGAAGAAAGCATGTTAACCAACAATGAGCAATCCCAACAGGGCTTGTCATGTCAAAGATACAGCGATATCCCACCATTTTCTAGATAGGGAGCAAGGGCTGATCTGTAGCACCTCATTGCGTGACTCATCATTCTCAACAATCACCATGAGGGGAGATAAAGCACCACTCGAGGTGAGTGGACAAAAATCTAGAAGCTGCACTAGGATGTGCTGTGTGATATCAGAATTTCAAACTGAAAGAAATAGACTGCACAGTTCACACTGAATGGTGGTGGATAACTGTTAGGTAAGTATACACATTAGATAAATTTCTTTCAGAAGATATTATTTTTGGATGCGGTATTTGAGACCTGAAATATGGTACGCGTATCAGGTGTCTTACATGGTTCTGAAAGCTTTTCACTATTGGCAGCTGGGTTTACCTCTGGTCGAGCCTGAATCTGTTGTAGAATAATTGATAGAGTTCAACTGTCCTAATTAGTCTTTAACTCTGACGTCATTGTATAATGCAACTACCAGGATGGTAGAAGGGCAACTAGATGTCCTTTAAGGAAGGAAATCTGCTGCCCTTACCTGGCCTGGCCTACATGTGACTCCAGACCCACAGCAACGTGGTTGACTCTTAAATGCCCTCTGAAATGACCTAGCAAGGTCAGTTCAAGGGCAATTAGGGATGGGCAACAAATGCTGGCCTTTGATGCCCACATCCCATGAAAGAATAAAAAAGGGATGTATTTACTTTGCAAAAACAGAATTACCTGGAAAAACTCAGCAGGTCTGGCAGCATCGGTGGAGAAGAAAAGAGTCGATGTTTCGAGTCCACATGACCCTTTAGCAGAACTTTGGCCTCTTTATATCTAGCAATTCCTATGTTCCTGTGTTCCAAAAGAAATTTCCCTCAGTGCATTTGCAATGGTGCTACACCAGAGTTTCTTGAGGAATTTTTAGCCTAATGTTCTATCCTTGCTATCCCCATTTCTGGTCAAATTAATTCAGTCTTCCCTATATAAAGCTTTGAAAATCCTGCCCTAACTTCCTTAATTTGGCTGAAACTTCTATTGTTTTAAATGTAATGTAGATTTAATTGTGAGAGCACACACCATTCTCACACCCTGTATGTCTTAGGTGCAAATGGATGTTTAGTTGTACAATTATGAGAAGTCTACTGTATCCCCAAAAACTGTATGAACAAACTATGTTGAGGAAAGTTGAAATGATTACTTAAAGGGGAATGTTTCTCTAGTGTTTCTCAGAACAACAGTGTGAGAGGTGATACTCTGACTGGTGCCTGTCAAAGAAAGAAAGACTTACATTTAAGTAGCACTTTTCATGACAACCGGACATCTCAAAGCACTTTACAGCAATGAAGCACTTATGAAGTGTAGTCCCTGTTGTAACCTAGGAAGCACGGCAGCCAATTTATGCTCAACAAACTCCCACAAACAGCAGTACGATAATGACCAGGTGATCTTTTTTTCTGTGATGTTGATTGAGGCATAAATATTGGCCAGGACACCAGGAATAAGTCCTTTGCTGTCTTCCAAATAGTGCCGTGAGATCTTTTACATCCACCTAAACAGGCAGATTGGGCCCCGGTTTAACGCCTCACCTGAAAGGCAGCATCTTTTACAGTGTAGCGCACCCTCGGTACTGCACTGGAGTGTCAACCTTGATTTTTGTGCTCAAGCCCTGGAGCGGGACTTGAACCCAAGACTTTGTGACTGAAGTAAGAGTGCAACCAACTGAGCCACAGCTGATACTAACAAAAAGCATCCATATGAAGTCCGACCATTTCAATAAAACCAGAATTATAAAGCTAGTGTCGGTAATAATGACCACGAAACTGTTGTTGATTATTGTAAAAACCCATTTGGTTCACTAATGTCCTTTAGGGAAGGAAATATGCCGGTCCTTACCTGGTCTGGCCTACATGTGACTCCAGACCCACAGCACTGTGGCTGACTCTTAACTGCCCTCTGAAACGGTGTGGCAGGCCACTCAGTTCAAGGGCTATCAGGGATGGGCAACAAATGCTGGCCTTGCCGGCAATGCCCACATCCCGTGAAAGAATAAATTAAAAAAGAGTTCATGTTAACTGGAGGAGAATTGAGCCAGGAAGTTCCCTGGAGCTGCTCCTGCTCTATCACTGTATCTTCAGTGTAAGTGTGGCAGAAATCCATTTATGCACGTGAGCTTGCTTTCAGCCACACTTCTGCTGGAGCAGTAGTAGCTACAGGGAACTTCCTGCCCTTGATCAGATAGTCTGCCGTGTGGGCCCACTTTCAACTGATTGCTACAGTCTATGGGTCTGACTGTTCTTCCCAGTTTTAAATTCTGGTCTTGGCACCATAATGGTAAGAGAAGCATTGAAACAAAAAAACAAATTAGCAGAACCATCAGCATGTAGAAAGGATTGATATCAAGCATTTTCTGTTTCCCTTCTGAATGCTGATAATTTGGCTGCGTATTTCAAGCATTTTCTGCTTTTATTTCAAGGTGCCAAAATTCCTGGTGTGTTTTTTCATCACTACTGTTGCAGAGCTCATTACTGGCCAACTTCTTCTCACCGATTTCGAGAGAGATTTAATTTGTATTGCAAGTTAATCCCCCTCCCAGAATATTATGCTGCTTTAACAAAGCCGTATTTTCATGACTTAACTTGTGGCAATTTTTTTTTTTTAGTTCATCCATTAAAATCAAAACAATTTGGTTGCAGTCTGTAATTTTCCAACCAAAAATGTGTTGGCTCCAAAATGATAAATGATCAGAATTTATCAGGTTATGATACATACTGGCCAAGTTAGCTGTAAATGATTTGATAATCTTGCAAGAATTATGTTACGGCCATCAATCTTCCCTTGCAGGTGCCTTAATGTTTAGATGATGTGGAGACCAGTTGCCAACAAAGGGTAACAGAATAAAGCAGGTACCAGGAAGCAGTATCAAGGCTGTAATCTCACGTCAGACTTTAGGTGGAGTTTTGTTCTTTAGGGATATGATCTTTGATCTGATCGACTGGCAGTGTTTTCATTGCAGAACTGCGTTTATTCATGATATGTATTTACATGCTTTTTATTGGGTGACCTGAGCTTTGAATATTGTGAACTTCTACCCTGAGATGCGATGCCCAGAACTGAATACCGTACTCCGGATGGGGTCTTACTCAGGTTCTGTACAACTGAAGCCAAACTTCCTCTCCATTGTCTCCCAGCCCCATTGAGATAAAGGCCAATATCCCATTAGCCACTTTTAATTACATTTTGTACCAGTGCACTAGCTTTAAACGACCTGTGTACTTAGACACCCAAACCCCTTTCCTTCTTCACAGTTCCTAATCCTTAGTTGCTCAGAAAACACAATATTTGTAACGTGTTTTTTTGCTTTTTAAATCTTTGTCAAAATTCCCGGCGTTGTTTTGATAATTAATCACAGATAAACTCAGCAGATTAGTTGCCCAATTAGCATCGCAAACATTTACTGTTCCTGACTTGGAAATTAGATATTTCCTTCTCCTTGAGCTCATTTCAGCCAATATTTCTTTGTTTGCTTCCCAGTTTTTTTTGTCTCTTTGGGCAGAATTTTCCCACAGGCTCCAGGACCCCAAATGCCGGCGCTAAGTGGGAGTCCCAAGGACGCAGTTGGCGGAAGCAAGACTGGCGTCGCAATTTTGCGGGAGACTGACTCCTAATTGGCTGCCTCTGAGCTCACCTTCTTAATAAGGACAGGGGGTAGGAGCTCGATGCTGCTGGCTCAATCAGAGGGCACGGCTACCCCCACACGAGGAGAGGTGGGCACAGATGATGCAGGCCGGGGATTGCCAGGGTGCTTCAACATGGAGGTGCTCTTGCTGGCCCGAACATTAGTACTTAAAAAGCTGTGATTATAGACTGGTAGGTGTTTTGTTGTGGAAGAGAAACCCCTCCACTCGATTGCAGCCTTTCGTCAGTTCAGCCACCTCTTTGGGCCATGGAGCCTCTGGCTCCGATGTTTCCTGGCCTGCCGCATTGAGGCTGCCTCCATTGAGCTGGAGGCCTCCACATGCAGTGGAGAGGCTGCAAAATTGTCCCCACTGGGTCCTTAACTACGCACATTGGCTGCCCACCTCCATGGAGTGCGAAGGCAAACTACTTCCCATCTTACCCCGGGAAAGTTTCCTGGCAGCAGGAATGCATCAGAGAGCCATACCCACACAGCTCCCTGCTATTATCCTATCATCTCCCCAACCAGCTCCAAGTCCTCCACGATGGGACTGGGTAAATTCAGCCCTTTTTATCTCCCTCTGTCATAATTGGTATATTAAGTAATGTTGAGACATCCATTCAGGACACAATAAAGGTATGTTAACACAGGGATTGTTAAGGTTAAATCAGGCTACTTGGTCATCTCAATTAAGGGCTTTTTGATAATTGTGTGAATGCTATATATATAGTGCTCACCGTTCATTAAAATAATTTGGAAAGGAAGTCTGACAGGAAAATGACCTATATTGTCCCAAATTGTCTTCTTGTCAGGCTTTGGTATAGAGAGATTAAGGGGTAATTTTGACTTTGAGTGATAGTTTAGAATGGGCAATATTGATTCAGTTGAATTTTTTACGTCGGTCCTGATTTTAATTTTCATTGACTTCAGGTGAATGGTAGCACTCTCACCTCTTAGTCAAAAAGTTGTGGATTCCTAACCCATTTAAGAAACGTGAGCGTATAAGCTTGGCTGATTCCGTGGTGCAGCACTGAAGGAGTGTTGCCCTGTGAGTGGTGCTGTCTTTCAGATGAGAAGTTAAAACCAAGGCCAGTCTCCCCCCCTTGAATGGATATAATACAGTGCATGGCATTACCTGAAAGAAGAGCTGGACAATTCTCCTTGGTCTTGTGGCTGATATTTATCCTTTAGCCAACATTCACTTAAAAAAATCCTATGGTCACAACTACATTGCTGCTTGTGGGATATTGCTGTGTACAAATTGGCTCTCACGCTTCCTATGTTAAAACAGTTTCTACACTTCAAAAGATTTTTGGGATGTTCCGGGGTCATGAAAAGTGCTGTATAGCTCATTCTTCCTCTTCCCTTTTTCGCTTTACACATTAAAGTGAAGGGACGGGGTAGATTCTGAAAGTGTTTTGTTTATTGTGGGGGACTCGAGAAATTTCCTTACTGAGCTGATTAACTGAGAAGAGATTTGTGGTAGTTTTACCACTCTCAGCTAGATCCAGATGAAACATACTTATCGTTAGCACTGTTTGCAATGAGAGTCACTTACTCAGTTCATAGCACCCTCTCCTTTGAGTCAGAAGGTTGTGGGTTCATGTCCCACTCCCGGAAACCAAGAACTGTGAATGTACTCGAAAGAGTTACATGCGATCTGTTGATAACTCGAAAGAGTTACACAGAGTCACTTCAGCTGTGAGGAGCTGCAGTTATTACTCTGAGAATTCATTATGTCGATGTTCAGTTGGAAAATGTATAGTTGAACTGCAGACAGACTTCATTTTGACTGACACCAATGTTGCATTTATTGCATCTCCCTAGTAGTCCTGGGAAGCTGCTGGTGTTTGGCTATTTTCAGAGGACAGTAAGGGGAGAATTTTAATAACAAAAAAAGGGTCAGCGGGTTGGAGCTACAGCCAATCCCTGGCCTAAACTCACCTCCAACTCGCCCACCTCTGGCTTTAACTGAGGTGGGATGATGGGTGGGCAACCATCCAAGAAGATGAGTTGGAACTTTAGATAAAGAGGCGAAGACTGATTTCCCACAGGGATTATATAAGAAGTGATAAGGAGCGAAGCCAGGCCAGCAGCTTAACATCACGACTGAGTTCCGTACTCCAGGATTAAGATGCAGTCCAGGTGATTCCTTGGATTGTAATCCACCAACGGCTTGTCAGAGCCAATGCTTGGTAGCCTTTTGCTCTGATTCCCATTTCCACCAACCAGACAGGCTACAGTCAGAAATCAAAAACAAACACTTTGACCTCAAGATGGCTGGGAAATGTCCATTCACACTGTTGAAGTAGATAAAAATAGTTAACGTTATAAGGCCTCGTCTATTTAGAGGAACCATTTAATTGTCAAACGGTTCTACTTTACATCAAAGAAAGAACATCCATATATAATTCAGGACCAGCCTCATGGAGTTCCAGTTAGCCTTAACCAGAGTTGGGGGGTGGGTGGATGGGGGGTGGGGTTTGGGAGGGGGCCGGGTGCTAAAGTGATCTCAATCAAGGTATTATCCTGCACAACTTCCATCAGAAACTGTTATTCAGATGCTTCTGAAAAGGACCACAAGGATTCAGACCTTTTTATTCGATTTGGAACAGCTTTATGTATTGTTTAAATCAGACTTGTCTATTTGAAATATCTTGGTTTTTTTTCCCCGTTCCTGCGTATTGTTTAACGGGTGAATAAATCTATTCAAGTGGTTTTAGCGCACTGTACACATGTTGGTCTGACTGTTTATTCATTTTGTTTATGTGGAAGAGACAGGGAGTGGAATCGTCTCAGATTTGCACTAAGTGCGGCAGTGGACAGGAAAAAAGATGTTTTACCCGCTGGCTGTGATGCCGGGTTTTTGCGCTGTATCATTCCCATTCCTGCCTCCTTAATTATGCAGCCGCAGGAAGCACGCTGTCGCGCTGGCCGGAGGCCTTCGGTTTGCCCGCTGCGCCATTACCTCGCCGCTTCCTCACGCAGGACGCCATATTTAAACTGCAGCTGCGCACACACTTCTCAATGCTTGCAGCCCAGGACTGCTCCAGTGAAGACATGGCCCTAAAAGCCAAGAAGAGTGCAGCCTTCCCCCGCCAATTCAGTGACTCATCCTTGGGACGCCTTCTGGACGCAGTGCAGGCCCTCCGTGATGTCCTTTATCCCCGCTCTGGCAGCAGGAGACCCATCAGCCTCAGCACTCCGGCTTGGGAGGTGGTGGCAGTGGTGGTCAGTGTCAATGCTGCACACAAGAGGTCGGCCATCCAGTGCAGAAAGAGGATGAATTGTCTCATCCTGCCACCAGGGTAAGGCAACCACAGTATCACTCTAAACTCACACACACACACACACTCACAAGCCCATCACACATTCATTGGTATCTCACTCACTGCCAGCTCAAGGGACATCACCACTCACTCTCTCACAGACACCCTCACATCTCCATCTGGCCTCATCTCCTCTGGAGACTGCCTCCTCAGCCCTCACCATCTTGAGGTCACTTTCATAGATCAACATGTGACCCCACACACACCCTGGGATACCTCCCTTCCTCAGTACAGCCCTCACCCTGCAGTCTCTTCCCTTGCCTGAGGCCATTTCTCCTGCTACCTGAAGCAAGCCCTAGCCCTGCAGCCATTGAAAACCCACCCCCACCTTTCGGCTGGTCTGTTAGGTAGAGACCTGCCCATGAGCCCCCCCTAAAAGTGATGTGGTGTTGTCTGTGAAGCCTGGTGCTGGTGACCGTGAGTGCCGGCGGAAGCAAGGTAGGCAAACAAACCTCTAAGTCCCGAGCGAAATGCAGCTCGCCAGGTGCATGTCGCTTATGCACAGTTGTGAAACATGTTGACGTGCCCGAATGATCCAGCGGGGGAGGGATGATTCCGGTGAGCAGGGCCTTTAATGAGAATCTAAAGTATTGAAATTAGGTTCCCGATGTGCGGTGGCTGGAAACATGGCCTGCCATTGATAGGTGGAGCAGACGATCCCAAACTGGTTTCACGATGGCATAACACCAATCTTTGGCCTTCTCCCCAAACTCCAGCCAGGAGAATGTGATGGCATATTTTCTTGTGATCAATAGTACAGGATGCTAAACTTAGTGTACAAAGACACTTGGCCTGTTTATGGAAGCTACCTTTGTGTTGAAGACACAGGTACTTATTTAGTATGGATGATAGAATTGGAGGTTGTAATGCAAGGTAGATGAGGGCAGTGGCTAGCAGAAGAGCAATTAAGATTCCCAGAATGTACAGTGTTTGCTGTGAATAGTGGAAGAGAGAAAATCAACACTCATACAAATGAACAATTACTTGGAAGTTGAAGTTACTAGGGTAATGTCTAGGGTAATGTCTGTGAAGTTAGGAAATAACTACAGTAAAATCTTTAATGTCTGGCATGCGTGGAGAATCAAAAATGCTGGTTAACGGAGAATTCCATTTACCAATGGAATACTGTGCAATTCTTATAGCATGAACAAATATGCAAGTACTCAAGAAGTAAAGAACAGTATTCTTTTTACTTCTAATCTTCAACAGAAATTAAAACATAAATAAGTATAATGTAATGCTGTGTACAGGTTCCGGATAACTTTGTCATTGCTTCTGGTTGGTAAGGTGACAAATCGTATTAGGGGGGACAGAAGAAATTCCAGTTAGTGGAGAATTTTGGTTGGTAAGTACCAGAAAACTCAAAGTTTATATTTATTGAGTTTTATATTTAACTTAATAGACTTGAGAATTTGTGATTGATACGGACACTTCCATTTTAATCCCAAGGCTGTAAGGAGGTCTTAAAGGGGTCTGGGTGAGGAATTGGGCTTGTTAGCACCTGTCTCCTGGGGGCTAGGAATGCCTTCAGTATTCCAAAATAGTGTCCGCAGTGCTCTGGCACACTTAAGTGGCGAATCACACCAGATGCCATGATGCAGGAATTAGTGTGCACACCGTGAATGTGCACCAGAAGTGTGCAGAGCAGACAGATCCTAAAATCAGTCAGTGCACAATGCTGATTTGATAACAGAAATGCCATTTTGGAGCTTAAAGCTTCAGTCAGTGCCCTCTCTTAATCTTGCACAGCTGAACAAGCATTCAGTCGCTGGAAGGTCCCTGACCAATTCTATTTAAAGGTATCAAACTTATTAACGGATTAGTTGCTGGTTGATTTCTTCTGGCTGTTGCTATGATTCTACACAAGTTTAGTGCTTTCTATACTTGCTTCAAGTTGCAAAATTTTACAGGGACTGGTGTGGCAGGTGCTGAAGGACCTTTTGCTAGTCACTTCCAGTATTGGTCTCCTGCTAATGCGTCCAGCCCATGAACAACACGGGTTAGTGCTGGCTGGACTAATTGAGCAGGCAGCACAAAACAGTCCTGTAGCTTGCATTTCAATTAGCGGGCGCAGGTTAATCGTGCATTGTGATTCCCTCGCCCATTCTCGGGGGCCAGCCAGTTTAGTCTCCTCTGTGTCCTGTCACCAGGATGGCATGTTCCCAATAATGTAATCAGTAACCTGAACATAACAGAATAAAAAACAAACTAAACAACGTGACTGTTCATGGGACAATCTAGGCATATGATGGTATTGCAATGCACCATAAGTTTCTTTGATCCAGATAGTCAAAGATTATTGAAATTTACAGGATTTGGAAATGGTCTACTTTTAATTATTTAATCTTGATAGGCTATGAGTTTCAGTATATCAGGACTCCCAGAGCTCTGATTGAAGCGCTAAATCAGCTTCATTTCAAGTGCATATTTTTTTCATGCCATGTAAATCAGTTTGTGATCTCTTGACTTTAGAACCTTTGAAAATCTGTCAATTTCTCAGCTCAGTTGGGCTTTTATACCCCAAAGGAAGGTACCTAATAAACTTCTTCCACTTTCTTCCAGCTACCTTGCAGTGACACAATTTTCTCCTACACACGCCCGCAAGACCTTCCCCTGCTTTGATGAGCCAGTATACAAAGCAACATTTAAAATTGCCATCAAGCACCAAGAGCCTTACTTGGCACTATCTAACATGCCAGTCAATGGCATAATTCATGAGGAAGAAGGATGGGTCACAAAGCAGTTTGCAGAAACACCTCGAATGTCCACATATTATCTGGCCTGGGCAATTTGCAACTTCACCTTTAAGGACACCGTTACCGAAAGTGGCATTACTGTAAGTTGACATTTGCAAATTAACAAAAGAATTTGCATCATTGTAAAATGGCACAATATGCATTGGTATTTAGAGATAAAATGAAAAATAAAACAACATGCTGCTTCTTTCATATGGCTGGGTATAGAGCAACAACTATAATTGTACATCAAGGTGGGTCACACCAGAATATTGCGTCAGGAGTGGCGATGTGTTTCGCTGTAATACCTCCTTCAGATTTATGAGTTGTGCCTTGAATTGTTAAGTGTTCGAACAACATGCTGAAAATCTGTAATAAAAACAGAAATGCTTAACGTATCCAGAATAACTGACGCATTAGAAAAGGAGAAAGGTTTATATGTCTGTGAGTTGAGTTCTGACCCAGGGTTTCCATTCAAAACCATTGACTTAATTATTCTATTTCCAGTTGTTGATGAATCTGCAGTGCATTTCTATGCGTGACTGTCTTTTAGATTTTATTTACTGCTATTAATTAGTTATCTATTCCAGTTACTTGGAAAGAAAAAAATCCGACTTTGCACCGTGAACCTTTTGACTGGCTTTGATCTAATTTTAGTTTTCTTTTTTAGTATCCTTTCTCTTACGTTTTAACTTTTGGGAGTTATATTGGCAATGACATTTCTTGGACTTGCTTGTTCAGTGTAAGTGTGGCAGAGTGAGTGATGCTGAGATCTGCTGCTGGGCCTGCCAGTGCATTCAGGGTCAGTGCAGGATTGACACATCAACATACGGTGGACAGGTACCCACTGCCAGTATTGGTGCATTGGAGGTGAAAGGGCTGCTTGGGCTTGATGTTGAGCTCCACCAACAAGCACCAATGGACTAGCCGTTCAGTCGCCTTTATAGGAGGATCAAATTGAGTAGATGGACACAGAAGGCAGGATTATTGGGCCTTGCTGAGGTTGAGAAATGAGGTGGATGGGGCCCAAAAATACCGGAGCTGGCTGACGTATTGGTTTTCCTGATACCCTTCCCGGCGGTGGCCATTTCGGGGGAGGCTGGTTCAGAGCCTGGCCACTTTTCCTATAGCCATGACCTGGTGCAGGCAGAACTTCCATCAACCCCGAGCATGGGCCTTAATGTCAGTGGGGACAGAACTGAGAGGAAGCCCATTGAGTGCCTTGTTAACAGCACTTAAATGAGGCTGCCTGGGGTTTTCCAGGCTGTCCCTGCTGCCTGGATGGGGGTGCAGCCAAAGGCCACACTGTAGAGGGATTTCACTCCTCCATAGAGTTGGTCTGGCTGCTTTTTAAAAATTTTATTTGATTTCTTTTTAAAGAAGTTGCTAAGTGGGCACATTATTGTTGAAGTTCCCTCTCAGTCACTTACCCTGTGCAGGCTGTTGTGCATCTCAAGCAGGAAGGCCTCAAATTAGCCCCCTAGCTTTGAGAGCCCACCTGCCGCCCTTACTTGGACATGGAACCTGCCTCCATGCCAATTATGGGAGTACCCCTGTCAAAATCCCAATGAGTTACTGTTGCCCGCTGGGGGTAGGTTTGGGACCCGGGACCTGGCTCCTGGTTCCTGAACCCAAAGTCAAAATTCAGCCTGGAATATCCAGGGTCTTCCAGCCTCGAAATGTCAGTGGGCCCCACTTCTGCCTCTTGGCTGACCTGAAGCTCAGCAGTACAAAGGCCAGGATGAAGGAAAAGCCCAGCCCAGCCCAGCTTCCTTTCAGCTCTGTCCCCCTTGATAGTAAGGCCCATCCTTGGGGTTGATGGAAGTTCTACCTGCTCCATGTCATGGCATGAATGTGGAGTCTCTGTGCCAGTGGATTCCCAAAGTTTCCAGGTCCCATAGATTTTCTTCCTATGTTGGGACACTTTTTTTTAAGCTTTTCCAGGAATCTGCCATTAAGCTCAATGGGCCGACTATGCATCTATCTATACAAGTGCCTTATGTAAAGTATGTGTCTGTGAAACATTATATTTCAACATTGTCATCATTGCTCAAAGATTTCACACTTCAGTGTTGGTATACTTAAGTTAAAAAAGTGAGAAAATGGCAGAAACAAGCAGTTGTAAATTACTAATATTGGTTGGCTGAAATGTTCCATTGCCTTAATGCAAGGTAATTGTAAAGCACTTCCAGACACTCGACTATAGGAAAAACTACCAATCGGCAGTGATGAAGCACCTTACAATCTCCCAATCAAATAACTCACATTTTATTTCTAAGTTCAAGTTCTGGAATGAGCAGCTACCACAAAATGGGTCAATAAAATCAGCCAAATTATCTTTTTCAAACTGCCTTCCACTGACTTTTCTTTCATCAGCTCAGTCCATAGAATGATTAAAGAAAAAAAGCAATTGCTTTTTAATCACAAGAGCAGCGAAGCCTCAACAGAATTTTCAAGCTTTTATTTATTCATTCATGGGATGTGGGCATTGCCCATCTCTAGTTGCTCTTGAGAAGGTGGTGGTGAGCTGCCTTCTTGAACCGCTGCGGTCCATGTGGTGCAGGTACACCCACAGTGCTGTTTGGGAGGGAGTTCCAGCATTTTGATGACCCAGCGACAGTGAAGGAACGGCGATATATTTCCAAGTCAGGATGGTGAGTGACTTGGAGGGGAAACTCCAGCTGGTGTGTTCCCATCTATCTGCTGCCCTTGTCCTTCTAGATGGTACTGGTCGTGGGTTTGGATTGTGCTGTCGAAAGAGCCTCAGTGAATTCCTGCAGTGCATCTTGTCGATTGTAGACACTGCTGTTACTGTGCGTCGGTGATGGAGGGAGTGAATATTACTGGATGCAGTGACAATTAAGCAGCTGCTTTGTCCTGGACGGTGTCAAGCTTCTTGAGTGGGAGCTGCACTCATTCAAGAAAGTGGGGAGTATTCCATTACACTCCTGACTTGTGCCTTGTAGATGGTTGGACAAGGTTTGGGAAGTCAGGAGGTGGGTTACTCATCGCATGATTCCTAGCCTCTGACCTGCTCTTCTAGCCACAGTATTTATATGGCTAGTCCAGTTCAGTTTCTGGTCAATGGTAAGCCTGAGGATGTTGACAGTGGGGGATTCGGTGATGGGAATGCCATTGAACATCATGGGGCGATGGTTAGATTCTCTCTTGTAAGAGATGGTTATTGCCTGACACTTGTGTGGCGTGAATATTATTTGCTACTTGTCAGCCCAAGCCTGGATATTGTCCAGGTCTAGCTGCATTTGGACATGAACTGCTTCAGTATCTGAGGCGCTGTGAATGGTGTTGAACATTGTGCAATCATCAGCGAATATCCCCACTCCTGACCTTATGATTGAAGGAAGGTCATTGATGAAGCAGCTGAAGATGGTTGGGCTGAGGACACTACCCTGAGGAACTCCTGCAGTGATGTCCTGGAGCTGAGATGACTGACCTCCAACAACCACAACCATCTTTCTTTGTGCTAGGTATGGCTCCAACAAGTAAAGAGTTTTCCCTCTGATTCCCACTGACCCAGTTTTGCAAGGGCTCCTTGATGCCACACTTAGTCAAATGCGGCCTTGATGTGAAGGGCAGTCGCCCTCACCTCACCTTGGGAGTTCAGCTCTTTTGTCCATGTTTGAACCAAGGCTGTCATGAGGTCAGGAGTTGAGTGGCCCTGGCGGAAACCAAACTGGGCGTCAGTGAGCAGGTTATTGATAACCAAGTGCCGCTTGATAGCACTGTTGATGACCCCTTCCATTACTTTACTGATGATTGAGAATATGCTATGAGGTGGTAATTGGCCGGGTTGGATTTGTCCTGCTTTTTGTGTACAGGACATACCTGGGCAATTTTCCACTTTGCCGGGTAGATGCCAGTGTTGTAGCTGTACTAGAATAACGTGGCTAGGGGGACGGCAAGTTCTGGAGCACAAGTCTTCAGTACTATTGGCGGAATGTTGTCAGGGCCCATAGCCTTTGCAGTATCCAATGCCTTCAGCTGTTTCTTTATATCACGTGGAGTGAGTCGAATTGGCTGAACACCGGCATCTGTGATGCTGGGGCCCTCCGGAGTTACTCATCGCAGAATTCCAAGCCTCTGACACGGTTATTAGATTGGGGAGGCAGTGGTGTAGTGGTATTCTCACTGGATTAGTAATCCAGGGACCCAGGGTAATGTTCTGTGGACCTGGGTTCAAATCCCACCACAGTAGAATAAAAATCTGGAATTACAAGTCTAATGATAACCATGAAACCATTGTTGTAAAAAACCATCTGGATCATGAATGCCTTTTATGTCTGGCCTACATGTGATTCCAGACACAGAAATGTGGTTAACTCTTAACTGCCCTCTGGGGTGGTCAGTTGTATTAAATCACTTGATGTTCAAGAAGGAATGAAACTTGGCATTGACCTAGGCACCGGCAATGACTACAGCAAACTCGACCCTGCAAAGTCCTTCTTATTAACATCTGGGGGCTGGTCTCACAGAGCTGTCTGACGGGCTAATCATGCAACAGCCTGACATAGTCATGCTCTTGGAATCATACCTTAAATAATCATACCTGACAGATAATGTCGCAGACATCACCATCTCTGTGTATGTCTTGTCCCACCAGCAGGGTCGATCTAGCACAGTGGTATGCAGGGATTTGCACTGGGAGTCTTTAACATCGACTCCGGACTCCGTGAAATGTCATGGCATCAGGTCAAACATGGGCAAGGAAACCTTCTGCTGATTACCACACAATCGCCTGGCACTGGCAGGCAATGACCATCTACAACAAGAGAGAATCTAATCATCACGCCATGACACTCAATGGCATTACTATCACTGAATCCTCCACGATCAACATCCTGGGAGTTACAGTTGACCAGAAACTGAACTGGACTAGCCATATAAATACTGTGGCTACAAGTGCAGATCAGAGGCTCGGAATTTTGCGATGACTCACCTCCTGACCCCGCAAAGCCTATTCACCATCTGCAAGGCACAGGTCAGGAATATGATGGAATACTCCCCACTTGCCTGGATGAATGCAGCTCCCACAACACTCAAGAAGCTTAACACCTTCCAGGCAAAGCAGCCCGCTTGATTGGCACCACATCCACAAACATTCGCTACCTCCACCACCGATGCACAGTGGCAGCAGTGTGTACCATCTACAAGATGCACTGCAGGAACTCACCAAGCCTCCTTAGACAGCACCTTCCAAACCCATCTAGGGGTTATCTAGAAGGACAAGGGCAGCAGATAGATGGGAACACCACCACCTGGAAGTTCCCCTCCATGTCACTCAGCATCCTGACTTGGAAATATATCACCGTTCCTTCAATGTCGCTGGGTCAAAATCCTGGAACTCCCTTCCTAACAGCACTGTGGGTGTATCTACACCACATGGACTGAAGTGGTTGAAGAAGGCAGCTCATCACCACCTTCTCAAGTGCAACTGGTGATGGGCAATAAGTGCTGGCCTAGCCAGCAAAGCCCATATCCCATGAGTGAAAAAAATGTCTAAGTTCAGTTGGATGGAGTGTTGTAACAACTTGCTTAAAACATGGCGTAAGGTTATATAGACCAACCACACAGGAATATAAATTTCAATTTTCTATAGGACAGGCAAGTAATGAAAGAAAAAAGATAGAAACACCCAGGAACCTGAATGGGAACGATCCTTTTTGGCATTTTCTTCCCTTCTTAATTTTTGTCCCTATGTCTTTCAGTAACTGACCAGTAGAAGCTGCACATGAACCAACTGGGCTAAGAATCTCTCCAAGCTCCCGTCTTAGCAGGAGAACTGCCCAGCAACAAGCATTCAGTGCACCTGCAGTGTCACAGCTGAAGTTGGAAAGTCACCAAGGGAAAGATTTGCTTGGAGTGCAATAGTTGTAGCGAAATAGCACACCTTGTCTGAGGAATTGGTTCTTGATTTTGTCATGTTATTGCACAGGCATCAACTTGACAGAGAAACGTAGGCAGAGCAGCTGACATCTCAATTTGAGCCTTTTCGTGCTGGGAATTCGAATTGACACTGAGAGTAATGCACAGTACATTTAAAATAAAAAATGGAAGTGTCACAATGTGGCTCAATCACAATGTGGTAGTTTTATTGGAAATCTACAAAAACCATCATAAGATTTTGCATCTCAGTTTCACGGAAAATTGGAGCTCATTTCGATGTGCTTATTAGAGAAACAGATTGGGTAGTGGAAACCTATGGCAGGAGCTGCACTTTAGCAAAAGCATCCGATATTTCCCTTTAGTGGCAATGCTTTCAGTAGACCCCACACTGAAATAGTAATGATGGAACGATTGAAAGCACTGTGCACTTGATCTATTCTAGTGAAGATATGAGGCTTTGGATAAGCTCTGCTCCTCTTTCTGATACTATGAGCAGTTGTGTTGTTAAGCTCAGTAAAGATGGTGTACCCTCATAAATTTTATTACCTTGCTGCGCAAGCAATCAGGCTGCAAACCCCATTTTAGATTATCTTTTTTTCCCATGGGGTACGCTTGTACTTCTTGAGGCAACATGGGTATAGCCAAATGCTTTACCTTTTTGAAAAAATAATCAACATAGACTGTATTTAGAATCCTGTCTTGCTGTGGAAAACAATCTATCTATCTACAAACATACACACACACACACACACACATATATATATATATGTAAAAGTTTCCAATCTGAGGAGAAAAGACGGGTTTATTCTGCTTTTATTTCTACCTTCTGCCCTGACACCAACAAGAGGAGATAAACAGTTTTTCTGATGCTCACTCACCGTTTTTTTGCACCACTGCTGTCCCTCTATGGATTGTGCTACCTCCCTATCTCTGGCACTGGAGGTGACACTGGGTGCGGCACAAAAATGTTTAGTCTTGCATTTGAAATAATTTCACTCTCAGTTACAACATTTTTCTCATTTTATATTGCTGAATGGTTCTATCTGACCCACATTTCTACAGAGTATTAGTTCAATGCAAAACTTGTAGCCACAGTATTTACATGGCTAGTGATGCATTCCCCAAGTCTGTCCAATGTCTGGTTAACTGGTTCTGGTTATCATCCAGTGCTTCAAGTTCAATTTAAACAGCGTACTCTAAACCGATTGGAGAAAACTAAACCCCTGCTAACTAGCTTTGCACTGGTGAAAACATATAGGTGAGGAATTGATTAAAAGTTTAAACAGGACAACAGTAATCTTGCATTGGACCTGAAACAATCAGCTCTCTCAGTAATCAATGCAATTTTGTATCCTGTACCTGTTATCTCAAGAATTCATGTAAAACATCCTATCTATTTATGTCTGTTTTACCGTTTATGTATAGATGGATAAGGAATGGTTTCATGTGGATTAACCTTTAGTCAAATATTCTTTCGGTTCTGAGTAAGTTTACTGACTGATATTCTTCTCATAAGGTGAGGTTGTATGCCAGGCCAGATGCTATTCAACGAGGATCTGGAGACTATGCTTTAAATATAACAAAGAGGCTGCTGGAATTTTATGAAGATTACTTTAATGTCAGCTACTCTCTACCAAAATTAGGTGAGTTGCACAATTAAACATTTATAATACTAGAGTTAGTAGAATATACTGTATGTCTTTTAAAAGCCTCTCTGTCTTCTGGTAAAAGCCCCCAGTAAATATTTTTTTCATCTTTGGCGGATGCAAGTCTGGCTGAAATGTATAATTCTATCACACAAACGTTATGACAGGGCTTATGCATTGTGTCATTGTGATGATGTGCAAATCTCCTGTCTTTTCAAGTGCCCAGAATAGTCTTCTTATGACAGCAGAATGAAGCTCCAACAATTTATGCTCTGACAGACCTTATCTATAGGTTGTTGGCCTCTTCTTATATCTGTTTTGGGAAATTCATGTATTTAAGCAGTGGAGATCTTTAATGCTTGTCTCTTTTGTTACTTCTTTCTAACCTTCATTTTTAGCCATTGGAAGCCGGGGAGAATTGTTATACTTTTATTTGTTTTGGGATATCACATTGTGCTATAATACATAAGGTATACGTACTTGCCTTCCATTATTTGTGAGAGAAGTGAAAGAAAAGGGCAAGAGAGAGTGGAAAAAGATGCCGAGAAATCAAGGATTGAAAAGGGGGAGAAAGAAATGAAGGAGAATCAGGGATTGAGAAGTAAATGAGGAAAATAAAAAGGGAAAAAGAGCACAAAAAAATGAAGAGATTCAGAAATAAAAGAAAACAGTGCGATTTGAAGAAAAGTGAGGAGTAGGGGAAGAGTGAGAAGTGAATGAGAGCAATAAAAGAGCTAGACGTGCAAAGCGGAAAACAGTGAGCAGCAGAGCGAAGATAAGCCAGAAGTTGAAGAGACGAGAATTAAGGAAGTAGGACTTAGAAACAGAGGTGAATCATCTGGAAAGAAGATAAAAAGAAATTGTATTTAGATAGCACCTTTCAAGATTGCAGAATGTCCCAAAGTGCATTGCAGCTAAAGAAGAACTTTTGAATTGTGAGGCATTTGTTATGTCTTGTAGTTCCCAGAAGGTCAAAATAATCACACTTTTAGACTCAAAATGCTGGAGCTTCATTGGATGTATTCCTTGCTGCTCTCCATGTGGCTGGTGGACAGATCCATTGTTGCTCAGCAGCTGACTGCAGTGCTGCAGTATAGTATGGCACTCAGGATGTACATTCTACAATTAGTTCCTAGCTGTTTATGAATAGTGCTGCAGTATAGTATGGCACTCAGGATGTACATTCTACAATTAGTTCCTAGCTGTTTATGAATAATATAACAATATAACACCCCTCTTTCTATAAAAAATGCAATGCCTGTATATCTATATAACTGTTCTAAACATTAACTTTTTCTTATATTGTATCTAACTTAAGAAGGTTAACAATAGACTTTTATAATTAAACTGAACATCACCACAGACTGTTACAGCTTGTTTCCATTTCCAAAAACATTATTCAGGTATCGCTTAGGTGTTGATGATGTGCCTCCATCTTATAGATTTGGCACTCATCGCTCTCGGGTTGAGCAAGTGATGTTGTGCGTGTTGCTCTTGGTGTTGTAGGAGTCGTCCTTGATGTCGCCAATGTTGTGTCACTTGCTGGTGACGTTGTTGATGTTGCGCCACTTGTTAGTGATGCTGGTGATGTTGTCTTGCTGGTTAGTGATGTTTCTGGAGTTGTTGATGATCTTTTTTGCTTTTCCAGCTCAGGTGTAAGTTGAATATGAACTCTGTTCCTTGTCATTTGCTTACCAGTTTCGGTCTCAATTATGTATGACCTTGGAGTCTTACCTTCACCAACAACTTTTGCTTTGTTTGAGGCTTTCGGGATTGGATCCTGTATATGTACAGTTTGTTCTTTCAACATCTCAGGCGGTGATCTGTCATGCTTGTTAAAGTGTTGACCTCCTTCTACCTGTGCATTAGTGAGTTGTTGTTGTTGTGGTATAAAGCCTGTGAGTTTCCAGTAAGCAAAAGTTTTAATCAGGTACATGCTGGGAAGACACAGCCTGGTTCTACAATGTGTATCCCTGATACCAAGGCTGCGTAGCATATTTATATCTTTTAGTTATCACATTTTACTATACTGCCTAGTACAACCTCCGGTTACATACCTAATGAGCAGAATTATTCAGGCTGCAGATGTCTCTGTTATCTCACTGGGAGGCTGGAAAATGCCTTGGCTCTAACGCCTCCCAGTCTGTGCTCTTATCGTCCTGACATTTGTTTACCCATCCTGTGAAGACTACTAAGTTTTATGACTTGTGTTTGGATTCTCACAGTACCATACCCATATTGCCTATGCGTTGGCTATATTTCCCATCATGCTTTGAAAGAGCTATAATAACTACATTTGTCTATTTTTAAAGCTATTATGCTGTTAATACACATCTTAATATCACTTTTAATATCAAGTTATTTCAATTATGCCACTTCATTGCCTTATTTCCTCCTGGTTAGTTGGACGAAGTACCTTGCTTTACAGAGTTGTCTTATACGTTCTTCCATTGAACCACTCTGCAGGTGATTTCATGTCAGCCTTGAGGGGTGTACATTGGAGTAACAATAAGGCAAGTTTTGGATCTTCCTTTGTCACTTGGCATTTTGTGAGGGTTCTTTCTATAATCCTTGGGTACTGTGGTGCTGCAGTGATGATATTGAAACCATACCCTTTAGCGAATTCCTTAAATTCTGTGGAGGTTAATTGGGTTCCATTGTCACATATTATTCTTTCAGGAAACTCTTAGTCAGCAAACATAACTCATACTGCTGAGATCATGTCGTCAAATCTTTTACCTTTTGGATAAAAGTGTAGTAGTTTGAGAAGGATGAGGGGGGGTCTGATTGAAACTTACAGAATACTGAAAGGCCTGGATAGAGTGGACGTGGGGAAGATGTTTCCATTAGTAGGAGAGACTAGGACCTGAGGGCACAACCTCAGAGTAAAGGGAAGACCTTTTAGAACAGAGATGAGGAGAAACTTCTTTAGCCAGAGAGTGGTGAATCTATGGAATTCATTGCCACAGAAGGCTGTGGAGGCCAGGTCATTGAGTGTATTTAAGACCGAGATAGATAGGTTCTTGATTGGTAAGGGGATCAAAGGTTACGGGGAGAAGGCGAGAGAATGGGGCTGAAAAACTTATCAGCCATGATTGAATGGCGGAGCAGACTCGATGGGCTGAATGGCCTAATTTCTGCTCCTATGTCTTATGGTCTTATAGTAGTCTGCAACTATGAGATACCATCCTTGATTGTGTGTGAATAAATTGGCTCCCACATTATGCCATTGTCTGGGTGATACTCCAGTAGCTCTCATCTCCTCTTTCTGTTATGTATTTCTGTACTTCTAGCATAAATTGCATGTAGACACCATTCTTCCAATGTCTTTGTAGATGCCTGTCCAGTAACCAGCTGATCTGGCTCTGAGCTTGCATTTCTCTATTCCCACATGGTTTCATGTACCTTCTCAAGAAGTTCTTTCTGCATCGTTTTGGGTGTGATTATTCTGGATCCGGTCAGCAGAACGCCACCTTCTAGTGAGATGTCATCTTTGATTGACCAGTACTGCTGTTTTGATGGCTGTGTTTTCTGTATCTTATCAGGCCATCCCTGGATCACTAGTTGAGACAGCATCTGTAACTCTTTGTCTTTGCTGTTCTCAACTCTAATTTGACTCAGTTTCAGTGGCATTATGCTCATCAGGTGATGGATCTTTATACCTAGATCTTCCATCTCATATTTCTTCTGTGGCGACAGCCGAGATAAGGCATCTGTTACTGCTGATTCTCTTCCTGGCTTGTGTTTCAGAGTGAAATCGTAACTCTGAAGTCTCAAGAGTAGCCTCTGCAGTCTTGCTGGTGCTTTACACAGATTCTTCTTGTAGATCTGCTCCAATGGATGATGATCATCCTCCACTATGAGCTCTGTCACATAGAGATATGTATGGAATTTCTCACAGCTGTGCATGGCAGCCAAAAGCTCTCTTTCTATGTTGGCATATCAGGTCTCAGCTGAGGTTAGAGCTTTGGATGCGAATGCTATTAGTTTTCCCTCTTGTACCAGGGCTGCTCCCAGTCCTTTTGTAGAAGCATCTACTTGCAGAGTGACAGGTTATAATATGACTCCATTGTAGTATGACAGACTTGTCTCCTTGCCGACTACTTCTTTGAGTTTGTTGAAATTCGTCTCTTGTGACTCTTGACCGCTGATACTCAACATCTCTCAGGCTTTGGCATGTGAGGTAGAACTCATGCACTGGATCAAGCAAAGGAAACTTCTCAACTCTTTCTTGCCTCCTGGAGCTTCGATTTCAGAAATAGCTGTGACTTTCTCACAACTCGGCTTCAATCAACATTCTGAGGAACCAGCATTCTGTTATCTTCACCATGCATTTTTCTGTGTTTAACTTGATCCCAGCTTTCCTGAGTTCTCCGTGGCTTCATGTAGATGACGATCACAATCTTTTCCATTTACGCCATAGATCTGGATATCATCAGCTATGCTGACTGCTCCTCTGTGTTGTCTCGTCTATTTTCTGCTGGCACACATCCTGTTGTTAAACACACTTTAAGGCCAAAAGGTAGACGCAGGAATTTGGAACGGCCAGAGGGTGTTGAATGTTGTCAACAGTGAAAATTCCTCATCAAGCTTCATATTCCAGTAGCCATTTCTGGCATCAAGCTTACTGAAACATTTCTCTTCTGCCACTGTTGGCATGGGCTGGGGTTTTCCGTGCCCGCTGGCGTCGGGCGCGTTCGGTGGTGTGAGTGGACAAAATGGCGTGATTGGTTTCACAACGGTGTGAAAACAGTTTGCAATCTGCTCAGCCCGGGTCAAATTTCCTGCCATCGGACGTCGGGAACCTCATTGTGTTACATCTGCATATCATTATTAGGCCAGCCAACCGGAATCGTCTCCTCTCGCTGGATCATCTGCCCACATTGGCAGGAAAACATGCTGATGTGTTTCGCAGCAGCATATGTAAGGCGTGCACTTGGCAGGCTGCACTTCACTTGGGATTTCAAAGTTTGTTTGCCTACCTTGCTTCGGTCAACACTCACAGTCATCAGCGCCAGACTTCACAGACAGCACCATATCACTTTTAGGGGGGCTCATGGGCAGGTCTCTACCTACTAGATCAGCCATATGTGGGTGGCTTTTCAATGGCTGCAGGGCAAGGTCTTGCTTGGGGAAGGGGGAGAAGTGGCCTCAGACAAAGGAAGAGGCTGCAGGGCGAGGGCTGTACTGGGGAAGGGGGGTATCCCAGGGCATGTTGGGGGCACATGTTGATCTGTGCAAGTGGTCTCAAGATGGTGAGGGCTGAGGAGGCAACCTCCAGACGAGATGAGGCGAGATGGACATGTGAGGGTACGTGTGTGACAATGGGTGGTGATGTTCCTTGTGCTGGCAGTATGTGAGATGCTAGTGAATATGAGGTGGGCTTGAGTGTGTGAGTTTCGAGTGATGAGATGGTTGCCATACCCTGGCTGCACGGATGAGATCATTCATCCTCTATCCACATTGGAAGGCCAACCTCTTCTGTGCAGCATTGGCACTGATCTCCACTGCCATCATCTACCAAGCCGGCGCAGTAATGTAGCTGCCCCTCCTGCGGCCAGAGTGGGGGTAAAGGATATCACAGCGGGCCTCCATGGCATCCAAAGGGCGTTTCGGGGCCATGTCTCCTTTGCTGCAGCCCTGGGCTGGAAGCACTGAACGTGGCTGTACTTTAAATGTGGTGCCTGTCGTGATGACGTGGCGAGGTGACGGCATTGCAGGCGAATTGGAGCCCCCCCACCATTGAAACGGCATCTATCCCAGGAATGCATAATTAATGCGGCGGGTTTGGGACTACACAACGTGTGGCCGGAAGGTAAAGCGTCGTTTTTCCCGCACGCCACTGCACTTAGTGCAAATCTGAGACCATTTTGCCTATGATCTCTCCCAGGGTTGGAATACGGTTCCGGTTCCTCTTTATTGTTCAATTAAGATCTTTGGGATCCAGGCAAATTCTTAGCTCCCCATTTAGCATCTCTCTCACCATGATGAACTTGACCCAATCTGTAGGCTCTGTGACTCTCCATCTCTTGCGCTCCCTTACAACCTTTCCTTCTGGTCCTGTTAGTATTTTATGGAGCGGATGAATCATTGGCTTAATCGCCTTGTCAATAGTGATGTGACACTCAAAATCTTCAAAGCATCCAAAACGCTTGGGATACAGTTGTACCAGATTGTCCTTGTTTTTGATCTGAGGCCACATTTGGGGGGGTGTACCACTTTCAACTCTCCGTGCTGCCTCCTTTACCTCTTGGTTTACTGAAATAAGCTGCAGCTTTTTGCAACTGTTCAACCCCAAGAACAGCAGAACCACCTCTTTCAGTGATATAGAGCAGTTTTGGAGAATTGCAAACATTATACCCTTGATCAAAAAACGGTATAAAGATAAAGGATCTTGTTGAGGTGTTAGGGATCTTGCCTGCTGGCTGGAGATTCAGCAAGAGGCCTGTGCTGCCTCTTTTCGAGAACGCCCACCGAACCACAAGTCAATCAGGCAGTGGCAAGACCAGTGGTGGGCCTTCCCTTGGAATCAAGACCCTGGGGACAGAGGTCTAGCCTACCGAGAGTTGACAGCCAATCAGAGGTGGCTGCTGCAGGTAAATCACCTACTGCAGTTCCAGAATCCTGGAGCGACTCAAGCCACAGGTAAGAAATGTGGGGGAGGGGGATTTGTGGGGTGGGGATCTGTTGGATCCAGTGCCCTTGGTTCGTTGGGGCTAAAGGACCGAGGTTGCACGCTTGTGGCCGAGTTGGTACAGAGACAGAGAACATTAGTAGATCGTTGTTAGAATAAACACACGCTGTTTATTTACAAACGAAACTCAGCAGCTACACTTGTGTGCTCACAACTCAAAACTCTCTTCACTCTTCAGTGTCTAACTCAAGACTCTCTCAAATAGAGGTAGCCCGCACTATTCTGCTATTGGGTATTAAGATCATGTGATCTTACGTTACAACACTTGTCTTAAAGGTATATTACACGTCAGATTACTACATCCCTCCCCTTTTCTGAAAAATACATTTTACAATTTTTCAATATATCAAGTTATTTACACAGATCAATTATTTACAAAGTCAGTCTCTCTGGGGGTTTCCTTATGCGTGTAGAACGTCTCAGCTCTACAGCTTCTGAAGTTTGATTTGGATCCTCCTTTACTAGAGTCGTCTGGGCATCTGGCTCTTCAGTGGGCAAAACTGTTTCTTCAACTCTTTCAGGTACAGTCGGCCCTTCAAATGCATTTGTACTCGGTTGAGTTCTTTCAACAGATGTTGATTCAGTCTCGAACATTGGTGGAATCATTTCTGGGTACTTGGTTTCTCCTCTTCTTATGTGATCCACATGTCTCCTAATTACTCAATCTTTGACTTTCACGTGGTAGGAAACAGGTCCTGTCACTGTACTTATTTCACCGAACAACCATGCTGGTCCTTCTCTAAAATTTTTCACAAATATTTTCTCTCCTACATTAAATGTTCTGTCCTGACTGTAATAATCATGTCCCATTTTCTGACTTTCCTGCCTTCTTTCTACCTTCCCGCCCAAGTTTGGCATAATTAGGCTCAGTCTCGATCGGACCCAGCACTTCATCATCACTTCCGCAGGTGTGACACCTGTTGTCGTATGAGGGGTGGTTCTATAATGGAAAAGAAAACATGCTAATTTAGTCGCTATTGAATCTCCAGACAATTTCTTCATACCAGAGTTGAACATCTTAACTGCTCTCTCGACGAGTCCATTTAAAGAAGGGCGGTAAGGAGATGTTTTCACATGAACGATCCTGTTGAGGCTTGTAAATCGGCTAAATTCAGCACTCGTCAATACTGTTTCATTATCTGATACTAGCACTTTAGGTAGTCCATTAATTGCGAAACTTTGTTGCAGCTTGTCTACTTCGTATATGTCCATCCATTTGAATGAGCATCTATGATAAAGAGAAACATTGTTCCCATAAAAAGCCCCACATAGTCGATGTGTACTCGTACTCATGGCCTTTCTAGCCACTCCCAGGAGTGTAACGGGGCTGTTGCAGGTCATTTTTGCATTTGTATCACTCCCAGTTTTTCTAATCTGTCCAGTTCGGTGTCTACCTTATCCCTCATTGCATAAGGTACTGGTCTTGCCTTCATGAATCTTGGTGTTGCCTCTGGATCTACATGAATTTTTGCTTGTGGCCCCTCAATCTTTCCAAGTTCTTCCTTGAAAACGGAGACATATTTTTATAGTAGCTCTGATAGCCCATTGGTTCTCAGTTGGAAGATTTCAACCCATTCCAATTTAATTTCTTTCAGCCAGTTTCGTCTGATGAGGCTCGGTCCCTCGCCCGCTACTACCATCAAGGGTAATTTCACTGTTTGGGCTCCGTAGTGTACTGTGACTTTACATACGCCCTTGACTTCTATGTCTTCTTCTGTGTAAGTTCTTAATTTGTCATCAATTTCTTCTAAATTCAGCTTACGTTCTCCCTGATTCAGGTATTTAAAAATATGCTCACCTATCACCGTTGTGGCTACACCAGTATCCACCACCATTTTGATAGGCTTCTCATTCACTCTCATGGTTACATAGGTAGGCTCTGTTCTTCCTAACGTTAAATTATACAACAAAAAAATAGATATCAGAATCTATTACTTCAGGCTTTTCAACGCTGTTTATCTCATTGGGTTTTTGCTTTTGTCCGAAAGCCTGCCTGATTCTATCTTTACAATGTCTCATGAGGTGCCCATATTGATGCCAGAAGAAGCATTCGATTTTTTAAAAACTGTGGTTCACTGCAAGATTGTCTGCTTCCATCTCTGTTACTATTATGCCATGTTTTTGCTGCTAAGTTATCCCTTTTAATTTGTCTGCTAGCGGTGGCTGCTTCCCACTTCTGAGTAAAGCTCTGCTCTTTTTGGTTGAGGCTCCCTGCCCAACATAGGGGACGGCGCCATTTTGTGCTCCTCGTATGGTTCTGAGTCTCGCACTGCACCTTCCATTGCCAGAGCGATTTCCAATGCCTTCTGAAAATCTAAATTTGTTTCAGCCAGTGATCTCTCCTGAATCGCATTTTCATTTATACCGCACGCCAAATGATCGCTAAGCATATCATTGATGGATGTACCAAACTCGCAATATTCAGTTAATTGCTTCAGACTTGCCACATAACAAGCAACTGTCTCCCCCGCAGCTCTATTTCTTAAGTTAAATTTAAACCATTGCATCGTCACTGATGGCTGGGGCTGGTAATGACTCTTTACAAGGTTCACTAAGTCATCAAAACCTTTTGAGCCTGGGGCACTGGGCGCCAACAGATTTTGAATTAGTTCATATGCCTTACTCCCACATGTGGACAGAAGGATCGTATGCCTCTTCTCCTCCCCCGCAATATCATTCACCTGGAAGGAGAACGCGTTCAACATACTGAGACCAGTTGTCCGAGGTTGGATCGAAAGACTCCGCTCTTCCAAATTGCGGCATGTTCTGAGGGGATTACTTCAGATGATCAAGAAGAGAATTTTCTTGTTTTTTTACTTACACCTACCATATGAGGTACTGTCCAATTTCGGTTCTTCTGATTTCCTTCGTTCTTCCTTGTTTATTACCTCATTTTTTCCGTGGTTTTTCGTGCTTTTACTCTTGTTGCCAGTTTGTTGGATCCAATGCCCTTGGTTCCTTGGGGCTAAAGGATCCTGGTTACACGCTTGTTTCGGGGTGACCGAATTGCTATGGAGACAGAGAACATCAGGAGATCGCTGTTAGAATAAACACATGCTGTTTATTTACAAACGAAACTCAGCAGCTACACTTGTGTGCTCACAACTCAAAACTCTGTCTTCACTCTTCAGTGTCTAACTCAAGACTCTCACACAGAGGTAGCCCGCGCCACTCTGCTATTGGGTGTTAAGATCATGTGATCTTTTTTATAACACTTGTCTTAAAGTTTATTGCACATCAGATTACTACAGGATCACAGGGAGAGGGGTGTAGGGGGGTTGGCAGCAAGGGCAGGGGAGGCTCTCAGCGGGAACCCCCCTCCCTTCCCGACGCTGAGTCCTTTGATCAGGCACTGAGTGCCTTTGATTGAGGGACCCTCCACCCCCCCATGACCCCAACCTGGAGGCGACAAGGTGGCCGCACAGTTTTACCTGTTGTGCGGGTCGCATGGCAACAGGCCATTGGGTTAATACCAATAGCACTGGGATGAGGCCCTAATGTGGCCATTAATTGGCCACTTAAGGGCTTCAATAGGCGTGGGATGGAAAGGTTGACCATGGGCCTTGTTGCCCAGTCCTTAATTCTGGTGGAGGCAGGAAGGCAGCGAGGTTCCGGTACACCACCACCCCGCCTCATTATATGCTTTCCCTCCTCCAAGCTCGCCATTAGCAAGAGCAGAAGATTTTACCCAAGCCCAGCAAGTGGGAAAACTTCTAGAAACAATAATTTGGGATGAAATGAATAGTCACATGGACAAATGCGAGTTAATTAAGAAATTTCAGCATGGATTTCTTAAGGGAAAATCATACTTAACTAACTTGCTGGCTTTTTTTGAAGAGGTAACAGAAAGGGTTGATGAGGGCAGTGCTGTTGATGTGGTGTACATGGGCTTCCAAAAGGCATTTTATACAGTGCTGCACAACAGACTTGTGAGAAAATTTGTAGCTCATGGAATAAAAGGGACAGTAGCAACATGAATACAAAATTGACTGAGTGACAGGAGACAGAGAGTAGTGGTCATTGGCGTTTTTCAGGCTGGCAAAAGGTTTGTAGTAGAGCTCCCAGGGGTCATTGTTGTGACTCTTGCTTTTCCTGATATATATTAATGACCTAGACCTTGGTGTAGAGGGCACAATTTCAAAATTTGCAGGTGATACAAAACTTGGGAACTGTAAAGAGGAAGTGTAGAACTTCAAAAGGACATAGACAAGCTCGTCGAATGGGCGGACAGGTGACGGATGAAGTTTAATGCGGAGAAATGTGAAGTGAATCATCTTTGTAGGAAGAAAATGGAGAGACAATAAAGGGTGTGCAGGAGCAGAGGAAAGTGGGTGTATATGTACTTAACTCTTGAAGGTGACAGGACAGGTTGAGAGAGTGGTTATTAGAGTATACAGCATCCTAGGCTTTATTAAAATGGGTATAGAGTACAAGAGCAAGGAGGTTCTGTTGAACTTTTGTATAAGACACTAGTTTGGCCTCAGCTGGAATATTGCATCCAGTTTTGGGTGCCGCACTTCAGTAAGGATGTGAATGCATTGGAGAGAATTCAGAAAAGATTCACGAGAATGGTTCCAGGGATGAGGAATTTCAGCTATGAAGATAGATTGGAGAAGTTGAGACTGTTTTCCTTTCGAGAAAGGAAAAGCTGAGAGGAGATTTGATAGAGGTATTCAAAATCATGAGGAGTCTGGACAGAGTAGTTAGGGAGAAACTGTTTCCATTCATGAAAGGATTGAAAACAAGAGGGCACAGGTTTAAAATAATTGGCAAAAGAAGCAAAAATGATACGAAGAAACTTTTTCATGCAGCGAGTGGTTAAGGTCAGGAATGCACTGCCTGAGAGCGTGGTGGAGTCAGGTTCAATCGAAGCATTCAAAAGGGAATTAGAGTGTTATCTGAAAAGGAAGAATGTGCAGACTTATGAGGAGAAGGTGGGAGAATGGCACTAAGTGAATTTCTTTGCCGAGAACTGGTGCAGACACAATGGGGCCGTTTAGCCTCCTTCTGCGCTGTACCAACTCTGTAATTTAGTGATTCGATTAACATCCTTTCCTTCTTGTGTCCCTCAGATTTGGGTTGCTCTTAGCTGTTGAATCTTAGTTTCCTCATATGTCGTTAGCGTGACATTGCTTAGTTTTTTTCCTTGGGTAGCCATTTTCTTTCAAATTTTCATTGAAGATCTTCAGGTATAGTCCGAGAGCGATGATGTGCTCTGGTATCAGTCTTCAGCTTCAAATATATCATTGTGGACTTAGTTTTCACTCTATTCTCGATCTGAAACAGTCGCGTTAGCCATTTCATGCATTTGTGTTTCCTATGTCTATTGTGTTCTCAGACTCATTGTCATCTTCCAGGACATGGATGGTTTGGTTTGTTTTTCTTCTCATTTGCCTGATTGCTCTGCCTGATAACTCATCTACCATCTTCTTTCCTTCTGCTGCACATCTTTTCCCAGTAATTGGGCTTTCCACAAGCTGTACAATTTGATCCATATGGAGTAATTTCTTTCTGTCCGTGAACTCACGTGGTTGTCCACAACTCCTGCACATCTTTCTTTCTGTCTGGTGTGCATTCTTTTGTTGCTGTTTCACTGCATCGACACTGCTGACTTTCTTTTGCCTTAGCTGACGGCTGGCTGTTTGGGTAGTCAGCGTCTTCATCTGTCTACACGTGGCTTCATGTGCTCTGGCAGTGTCTACAGCCGGCAATATTGTGAGCTTGTCATTTCCAATCAATTCCTTTTGTACTTCAGGGTGTATAGGGCCACACATGAGTAGATCTATCAGCCTTTCATCTGTGTCCTTGAATTTACATTTACTGGGCTGCATTTTTCAATCTTGTTAAGCAATTATCAACAGGCTTACTTGATTCCTGCCTCAAGCTTTGAAATTTATATCGGTGGATCCGATGATTTGAGATTAGCTGGAGATTTGTGCTGAATTTTTCAAAAATTTTGCCTGGGTTTTTACCGTCATCCTCACACGTTTCCCAGTTATTGAACAAATTTAACCCTTTCTCTCCTCAAAAGGATGTAGCTGGCCCTTTTCTCTTCACCAGTACCTTTTAGAAAGCTATGGAATGTCAGTCTGCGCTTTGATTTAAACTTCTCAAATGCCTCTACAACATTATCAGTCTCCCAGTTTATCATGGGCAGGAACTGTGCATTTATTACTGATGTGGCAGTAATTTCGATTTCGCACAATTCACTCAGTTTTTTCTCTCTCCCTCCAGCATTAATTTGTGCTGATTTTTCTCAATCTAATTCAACAATAAATCCATGTAAAATATTTGAGCCTTATCCACAGACACCTGCTGCCACCATGTTATGTCTTTTAGTTTCCAGAAGTTCGAAATGCTCACACTTTTAGACTCAAAATGCTGGAGCTTCGTGGTGCAAGTTTCTTGCTGCTCTCCATGTGGCTGGTGGACTGATACATTGCTGCTCAGCACCTGACTGCAGTGCAGCAGTAAAATGTGGCACCCTGGATGTACATTCTCATAACAATTAGTTCCTAGCTCTTTACGAATAATATAACAATATCACAGCGCTGTTCTAAGTATTGAAGTGCATCATTAAGATGTTAGCCCTAACATTTTAATGAAATGCTAACAGTTGAAGCAAGATGTGCGGAAACTGCTAAATTATTTCCTGTTGCGAAAATATAAGAAAAATAACTAGATAATGGGATTTTGATATTGTTCTTGGTCTATGCATACACGCTTTTAAAAAAAAAATACTTAGGTAAGCTGATAGTAATTTTTGACTCAACCACACTCCTCATTTGTAAGTGACATTGTGCAGTAGTGTTCAGGTGGTTAAAAACTGGTCAAATATTTGAATCTTCATGGATATGATTATGCACTACAAATAGATATATAGCCTTGCTTTGTATTCTGTTTCTTGCAAAGGCAGTAACTCTTCTCCATTTGTTTAGTTTATTTAATAATCCGGGACATAACATAATTATAACAAATTCCAAGGTCATTGTGCATGCCAGTTAACTACATTGTCATCTGTTTGGATGATTTTTTTTTTGCTGCACACACAGTCCCTGGAATAGATAGAAACAATCTGTACCATGGATTCCATCATATTGGCTGGTAAAGTGTGAACATTTGATTAAAATGTATTTATGTTGGAAGCTTTGAGAAACATGTTAATATTATCTTGCATAATAGGCTAAAAACAGATCTGTTGTGTGGTGGAAATAACAAGGTATAGTAAAGTCAGTAGTTAATGCCATCAAATATTGACTGCTATAAATATGAAATGGTGTCTTCTGAAAAATATTCAACAGTTATATTCATCTTTCTCAACTTTTTGAGCTAAAGGATGTTGAGTGAAAAAGAATTTCCAAGAGCACAAGTTCCTGCACATGTATAACAAAATCCTAAATGTATGAATAAATAATAGTGGGGGGTTTTCCCAGGCAAGGGGAAGCTGGTTTGGCTGTGTGTGAGGAGTTAAATCCCCTAAAAGTTAGGGTGGGTGAGGATCCCGACATCATCCCATCTTCCGGGTTTCACCTTTTTTTTTGATTCATTCTTGGGATGTGGGCTCCGCTGGCTGGGCCAGCATTTATTGCCCGTCCCTAGTTGCCCTTGAGAAGGTGGTGGTGAGCTACCTGGACAGCTTTGAAGGTGAGCATGACCTGTTTCGCTATAGCTGTCATGTAAGTAATTAAAATATTGACAAACTTCCTAAGTTGTGTTTTAAGCAACTATTCTGGCTTTAACGGACAGACCTGTTCCCTGAGCTGCCAGCAACTCATCAGGGTCACTGTGGCGCGTGCATAGCTGTGACTGCCTCCTCAATGAATAAGACAGGCTGGGAAGGCTTTGAGTGGTGAAACTGAAGAGCTGCCACCATGGCCAGCTAAGAGGCTGTTGCTCAGAGCACTCCCTCTCAGGGAGTGTTTTCAGTGATGAACAGGTGATTACCAAATTCCTGGAAGTCACTTCACCTGACTTGCACTTCCCTGCTGTCAGCCTTCATCTCGGTATGGGAGCAGCTTATACAGTTCTACCTTGTACCTCTGACGGAGAAAAAGAGGGGCAGCGACACCAACACCGGCATCAGTAGGAAGAGCAAAAGCAGCCACTGCTGCCTTTTCTCATCCCTATGCCGTTCCACAGGGGAGATGGACACAGAGATCCAGCTCCAAGAGGTGAGACCCCCAGCACAGGGTTTACTGGAAGAGGATCAGCTCTCGACATGTCTGAGCCCCAGTGCCTTAGGAGGCTCAGATTGTGGCTGACACTTGCAGCTTCCTGGAACAAGACCTCCTTCCCACTGAATGCTGAATGCTGGGAAAACAGAGTGTGGGGCTTGGCATCTGCAAGTGTTAGGCCACTCACCTTTCCCACCATCCTGAGGCTCTGGTGAACTATCTCCAAGTTGGAGGGACCACACTACTGATGCTTACTTGCTCAGCCACTTGCGTGCACGCATGCTTGGTTGGAGAAGCTGTCTCCTTCCTATCGTCCTTGGAAAAGACCAGCGCACTGCAGTTCCTCCGAGCCCATGGCAGATACCTCGGTTAAAGAGCCTCGGGAAAGCCCGCTCCAGCTGTCAATAGGTTCCAAACCTGCTAATAGTCCCTCCATTTCAGCTCATTGCAGTCCCTCAGAGCCCACAGCAGATACTTGCAGGAATGAGAGACCTGGGGGGCTGCCTTCTCAGGTGTCCTCTCCATCCCTGTGGGCGCTGCAGCCTCAAAAACCCATGTTCAGTTGACCCTTTCTAACCCACATCATCATCCCTTTAATTGACAGACTCGGCGCACCATCCTGCCACCCTTGCTGATTGGTTGGGGAGCCTGGAGGTGGGAAGCTCGTGCTATGGTTTGGTTAAAGAGCCTTGGGGAAGCCCGCTCCAACTGTCACTAGGTTCCAAACCTGCTAATTGTCCCTCTGTTTCAGAAAGAAGGATTGCATTTGGAAAACTGCGCCCGTGTTTGCCATTTTCCAAAAGCACAGGACAGTGGAAATTTTTTCCTGATGTAAACAATACTGGATATTAACATTGAATGTTTTGGGAGTTCAGAACGTTTTTGTCTCATGTTTGGAACAATTTCCTTGCCCTATAAATCACCTTTCTCTCACGGATGACATCTGTTTCTTTTACCTGCTGTTTCAATGTCTTATTGTTCATTACTGAAGAAGTTTATTCAATGCATATCATTCTGTCAATGTAAAATTAGATTTGGAACATCATATATTGGAGAAATTACATCTTGCATATCTCCCTGTGGGAGAAAGAAAATGCTGGAGCTTGTTGTCCAAGTGTAGATGCCATGGCCTAATTCTTTTGGATGGATTGAAAATTTAAATATGATAATATTTCAGATATAAGTCCCTACTGGCCAATTGATAAAATTCATGTCACTTGACAAGACTGTCAGTTTCAAGTATCTTAATAAGTAACAACTTATTAACTTCCCCAGATGATTTCAGTTGTAAAGCAGTTGACTTTCGTATCATGACATATCAATAGGAATATCATTGACTGGGAGCCAAAATATGAAAATTGCAACCTCAGTAATTGATGATATCAAAATGAGCTTTGCAGCACAAACAATTGGACACATTTTCTTACCTGAATTGCCACTCAATTTTTTTGCTTTTTTCCATATCCCCATCCTCACTTGTGGGTTGCCTGTTCCTTGGTGGCGAGGCGTTCTGCCAATGTTGTTTTTGAATTTCTTTATTAAAAGTATACACGAGTACTAAATGGTCACTCAGATTCTCCCTCCCTTAGAGAAAATATCTGACTTTTGTTCAGTGAATGACATGGTCCTCACCAAGTAAGAAATCACTTGACAGGCCTTTGTGTCCTATAACTCTATGCAGCAAAACTCTGGCATGTCATGGATAATGCCATTGTTCTGTTGAATCACCATATAAACTCGCAACCTTATTGGCCTACATTTTGAAACTAAATCTATGATATAAGTAGCCTTTTTTGTGTTAACCTGAGCTCATAGAGCATAATTCTAAATAGTTGGTGCCCAAATTATGGTTCATGGGCCAGATGAGACCACAAGCCACATTTGGCCCACAAAACATTGGCAGCCCAGTTTCTATTTGGGAATTTAATTTGGGATTTGCAGGTTTCTCCTGTTTGACTTTTATAGGGGGCTTGGGAAGGTTTGCTTTCAGCCTCATTAATGCATAAATTCTAAATCTGGTCATCAAAATTTGTTAGCTGGCGTACTTGCAACATTCAGTTACGATTTAAGTGTGGACTAAGAGGCCCAATGGTAGGCACCTCAGGGGCCCATAAAGACAAAACATTTGAGCATCCCTGCTGTCATTTTTCAACTCTAAGATCTGAGCTCCAATCCGGCCTAGATTGATGAAATGAGAATTTGCTGTCCTTGACAAAATGAAATGAATTTGGGTGCGATTTTCTTCCCAAGCTTATTCTGAACCAGACCAATCTGCTAGGCAAATCAAACTCCCCGCTAGACAAATCAAACTATGTAACATGAGAAGATTTAATCAAGAGTAAATGGACCGAAGATTCTAATAATATGATTATGCCTTATTACCCCCTGATGCTCAATTCTGGTGCACTTGTAATGCCATCAAGTCACCATGTACTCATGTACCCTCATAATCTTGTCTACAGTGAGCTCTCTTATATTGGATAGCATCAATGTTAGTAACAGAGATTTTCCTGCTCAGTTTCCCCATCTTACCATCTAAAATAACAATAACACCAACAACTTGTATTTATATAGCACCTTTAACATAATAAACCCTCCCCAAAGTGTTTATGAAGCAGGGCAGATATGATGAAAATGAAGACACAGAAAAAACCTGGTTTATAAACAATATACACTTTTTAATGAATATACTGGAGCAGCTAGTGAAATAGGGAAGTTATTTCAGGTTTGAATATCTGCATTTTGCACTTTTTGGTTGATGAGTTCTGGGGTAGATCTTCTTGATACCTTCAATATAAGTGCATTAGCAAGCAAATTAGGTGAATCGATTTAAGGTAGTGGAAGTCTGGTGGAGCAAAACGTCTGTCTGCCGCTTTAACTCACAGTCAACCCCATGCCAAATCCTTAAGCTTAAAAAGAAGTTGGCATTAATATAAAGATGCAAACTTGTAAAAGTTAGTTCCAAACTTAACCATTTAAACAGTTCTTAACTTTCCATGCAATTCATAGTGAAATTGGTACCCATTGCACAATGTGACTGCTGGGTTCCAAAACAGCTTCTCCAAGTGCTTTTAGAATTTTCTTTGCAACCGCCATTTTTTGCTCAACAAGTGAAATTTCTAATATTCAAAGTAAGTGTTTAAACAAGATCTTACAAAGAGTATTAAAAAAAATAAGCATTTCACAATACATGATCAAATTCACCCACCAAATTGTCTTTTGTATCTTTTGATGCATTCATTAACAGTACTGCTAGAAGGTCTTTACCTTTCCCAGAAGCTTGAGCAAGGACTCAATGGGGATGATTTAGTCTTTACTGTTCAGCAGTATTTTAGTGAGGGGTATTTGCAAGGTCTGATAGAACCTGCCTCATTGATAGTTCATTGAAACGAAATGCTGCGGAAGGGGGTCTTAGAATTTTGGCTGGTCGATTGATTGACTTTTGCTTCTCTAAAACTGCTGCCTGAGAATTTCCAACCTTTCTTTATTATTGCTTTCAGATTTCCAGCATGAGCAGCATTTTGCTTTTGGGGGTAGAGTTGGGTAGGGTGAGGGGAGTTTAGCAAAAGGAGTCTGTGGAAAGGTGCAGGGGTAATGGATATGATGGGACAGAGGGGTGGGGCTAACACAAGTTATTGGGAGAGGGAAGTGGGCTGCCACATTTTGAACACAACACTATTCTTAATGCACCCTACAGCATTAGTGGCTCCTTTTCCTGCTGTACCATGCTGTACCACCCCCCTCCAAAAAATGACAAAAAATAGAGAAAAACATGATGGAGAATATATAAAGGGAAAGAAGCCCAGGAGAAGAGAATGATCGACATGAAACAGGAACGGTGATGCAAACAGCAGCACAAATTCATCAGAGACTCGTAAGAGAGTGATCTTATTCCCAGATTTACCAGGTGCAACATTGTAGGAGATCAATAAATAGTTGCTAATTTACTCTCAAATACGCCTCCATTGTTCTATAAATAAAATAAGCCTCGCTGAGAAATAGCTCTGTTTTGTTTCTGATGTCAGTGTGTTACACTTTGATTATCTGTTTTAACTCTAAGCAAGCTTTGAGCACAAATTTGCATTGTCTTTGTAAATAGAATGGTTCATTACATACTGCATTAGTTTTTATTTTATTCTCTGCATTATGATTTGGATGTCCCACAGAGCACAGTGTTGATTATCACCCTCATGATGTAGATTAATGAGACTCTTGTGTGCCTCAAGCCCTTGTGAGTTATAGAGATCTGTTTCCAATCTGCAGTGTAATCTGTAGGCTCCATGGGATATTTTATGCTGGCCTGTTTACATTTTTAATAGCATTCCTGCTCTAGGTGAAGTTACCCTCTAGGGGAAAATGTACTTCCAAAGCAAATCAATAAACTTGAGAGCACAGAGTGTTATTACATAGATTGCCTCTCAGTTGGTTTTCTATTAATTCTTGAATAATTAAAAGCATTTTACTGCTCTGGAGCAATAAGAAATATAGAGATGACTATTGACTAAATTAAGCTGTAGTTTAAACTAAATTGTCCACATTTTATCTTTTCGAAGACATTTTTGCTGCATTATTGACTAGGGGAAAATATACCCATCTGTACATGAGCAGATAGTAAATTAAATTATTTTAGAACACCACCACCTGGAAGTTCCCCTCCAAGCCACTCACCATCCTGACTTGGAAATATATCGCCATTCCTTCACTGTCGCTGGGTCGAAATCCTGGAACTCCCTCCCTAACAGCACTGTGGGTGTGCCTACACCACATGGACCGCATCAGTTCAAGAAGGCAGCTCACCACCACCTTCTCAAGGGCAATTAGGGATGGGCAATAAATTCTGGCCTAGCCAGTGATGCCCACATCCCATGAATTAATAAAATATATAGAGGTACCAACGAGAGAGGATGCAATACTTGATCTCCTATTAGGGAACCAGACAGGTCAGGTGACAGAAGTATGTGTAGGCGAACATTTTGGGTCCAGTGACCACAATGTCATTAGTTTTAAGCTAATTATGGATAAGGATAGGTCTGGTCCTCGAGTTAAGATTCTAAATTGGAGAAAGGCCAATTTTGTGGAAATGAGAAAGGATCTAGGAAGAGTGGATTGGCATAAGTTGTTTTCTGGCAAGGATGTGTTCAGTAAGTGGAAGGCATTCAAAGGTGAAATTTTGAGAGTGCAGAGTTTGCATGTTCCTGTCAGGATTAAAGGCAAAGTTAACAGGCATAGGGAACCTTGGTTTTCAAGGGATATTAGCGATCTGGTTAAGAAGAAGAGAGAGGTGTATAGCAGGTATAGGCAACAAGAAACAAATGAGGTACTTGTAGAGTATAGAAAATGTAAGAAAATACTAAAAAAGGAAATCAGGAAGGCAAAAAGAAGACATGAGGTTGCTTTGGCAGATAATGTGAAGGTAAACCCGAAGGGTTTCTACAAGTATATTAAGAGTAAAAGGATAGTAAGGGACACAATTGGTCCCCTTGAAGATCAGTGTGGTCATCTATGTGTGGAGCCTCACGAGATGGGGGAGATCTTAAACAGTTTTTTGGCTTCAGTATTTACTCAGGAAACTGGCATAGTGTATAAGGAAGGAAAGGAAACAAGCAGTAGTTTCATGGAACATATAGAGATTAAAGAGGAGGAGGTGCTTGCTGCCTTACAGCGAATAAAGGTAGATAAATCCCCCGGGCCTGACATGATATTCCCTCGGACCTTGAGGGAGACTAGTGTAGAAATTGCAGGGGCCCTGGCAGAAATATTTAAAATGTCCTTAGCCACGGGTGAGGTGCCGGAGGATTGGAGGGTAGCTCATGTTGTTCCGTTGTTTGAAAAAGGCTCCAAAAGTAAACCAGGTAATTACAGGCCAGTGAGCCTGACATCAGTAGTAGGTAAATTATTGGAAGGTGTTCTGAGAGATCGGATATATAATTATTTGGACAGCCAAGGGCTGATTAAGGATAGTCAGCCTGGCTTTGTGCGTGGTAGGTCATGTTTAACGAACCTTGTACAGTTTTTCGAGGAGGTTACCAAGAAAGTAGATGAAGGAAAGGCTGTGGATGTTGTCTACATGGACTTTAGTAAGGCCTTTGACAAGGTCCCACATGGGAGGTTGGTTCAGAAGGTTCAGACACTTGGTATCCATGGAGAGGTTGTAAACCGGATTCGAAATTGGCTGTGTGGGAGAAGACAGAGAGTGGTAGTGGATGATTGCTTCTCAGACTGGAGGTCTGTGACTAGTGGTGTGCCTCAGGGATCTGTGCTGGGACCATTGTTGTTTGTTGTCTATATCAATGATTTGGATTATAATGTGGTGAATTGGATCAGCAAGTTTGCTGATGACACTAAGATTGGAGGCGTTGTGGACAGTGAGGAAGGCTTTCAAAGCTTGCAGAGAGATCTGGACCAACTGGAAAAATGGGCCAGAAAATGGCAGATGGAATTTAATGCGGAAAAGTGTGAGGTGTTACATTTTGGAAAGTCAAACCAAAGTAGGACATACACAGTAAATGGTAGGGCACTGAGGAGTGCGGAGGAACAAAGGGATTTGGGAGTTCAGATACATAATTCCCTGAAAGTTGCGTCACAGATAGACAAGGTTGTAAAGAAAGCTTTTGGCATACTGACCTTCATAAATCAAAGTATTGAGTATAGGAGTTGGGATGTTATGGTGAGGTTGTATAAGACATTGGTGAGGCCAACTTTGGAGTATTGTGTGCAGTTCTGGTCGCCTAACTACAGGAAGGATATCAGTAAGATTGAGAGAGTGCAGAGAAGATTTACTAGGATGTTGCCGGGTCTTAAGGAGTTGAGTTACAGGGAAAGATTAAAAAGGTTAGGACTTTATTCCTTGGAGTGTAGAAGAATGAGGGGAGATATGATAGAAGTTTACAAAATTATGAGGGGTATAGACAGAGTAAATGCGAGTAGGCTCTTTCCACTTAGATTAGGAGAAATAAACACAAGAGGACATGGCTTTAGGGTGAAAGGGGAAAGGTTTAGGGGGAACATTAGGGGGAACTTCTTCACTCAGAGAGTGGTGAGAGTGTGGAACGAGCTACCATCTGATGTGGTAAATGCGGGCTCACTCTTAAGTTTTAAGAATAAATTAGATAGATACATGGATGGGAGAGGTCTGGAGGGTTATGGAATAGGTGCAGATCAATGGGACTAGCGGAATAATATTTCGGCACAGACTAGAAGGGCCAAATGGCCTGTTTTCTGTGCTGTAGTGTTCTATGGTTCAATGGTTCTAAAAAAAAGACATCACAATATGTACAAATTGACGTGAGAACTTGTAATATATATAGATGACTAAAGGGAGGAGAGGGATTGAACATAAAAGTAAGAATGTTATGCTTCAGTTATATAGGGCATTGGTGAAACCACATCTCGAACACCGTGTGCAGTTTTGGTCTACTTTTTGAAAGGAAGGATGTAAATGCATTGGAGACGGTTCAAAGGAGGTTTACTAGATTGGTGCTTGGAATGAGTGGGTTGTCTTATGAGGAAAGATTGGACAGACTGGGCTTGTTTCCACTGGGGTTTAGAAGAGTGAGGGGTGATTTGAATGAAGTATACAAGATCCTGAATGGCCTTGACAAGGTGGACACCGAAATGATGTTTTATCTTGTGGGTGAGCCCAGAACTAGGGGGAACTGTTTTAAAATTAGGGGTCGCCCTTTCAGGACAGAGATGAGGAGAAATTTTTTTCTCTCAGAGGGTTGTGAGACTTTGGAACTCTCTGCCTCAGAAGATGGTGGAAGTGGGTTCATTGGACATTTTTAAAACAGAGGTAGATAGATTCTTGTTAGGCAAGGGAATCAAAGGTTATTGGGGTTAGATGGGAATGTGGAAATCAAAACGCAAGAAGATCAGCCATGATCTTATTGAATGGCGGAGCAGGCTCGAGGGGCCGAATCATCTATTCCTGTTCCTATTTCTTTTGTTCTTATGTAAAGATGTTCAGTAATAATTGCACTAACAGTTAGCATATTTCACTCTGGAGCAGGTAACAAAAGGATATTGTCATCTCAGCCTTGTTAAGGCCAGTGTGTTCAGGACATCCAGGAACAATCTGCTGTTAAAGAAGAAGAGATTTTACAGTACAGGCTATATTTAATGCTGAGCGACCTGCATTATTAATTCTAGTATTTTCACCTTTGTTTTTTTTCCAGAAGTTGAATAGGTATCTTAAGATAGGATTGGTGATATAGCAATGTGATCACATTATGCTTTATCTTTGGGTAGCCCTCTCTTTATAACCATGGTAAAGTGTCTTAGTTGATACTTTTAGCCCCTTTAAGTAGACTGTAGGGAGCAGGCCAAATTTAATACTCTCCGCCATGGGGAGTTCAGTGGTTGGGGGGCATTTAATCAGACGGGAGGGTGGCGAATGGGAACCTCCCACCCTTACTCCACTGCCCCGATTAAGTCCATGGTGGGGGCCTTCCCGCCTGCTGCCAATTAAGGCCCTAATTGGGCCGAGATAATCCATCTCGGCCTCCTCCTGAGGTCCCCAGCATCACAGATACCAGTCTTCAGTCATTTTGATTCACTCCACGTGATATCAAGAAACGGCTGAAGGCACTGGACATTGCAAAGGCTATGAACCCTGACAACATTCCGGCAATAGTCCTGAAGACTTGTGCTCCAGATCTAGCTGGCTCCCTGGCCAAGCTGCTCCTGTACACTGTCAAAATCCTGGAACCCCCTTCCTAACAGCACTGCGGGTATTCCTGCATCACGTGGACTGTTGCGGTTGAAGAAGGCAGCTCACCACCACCTTCTCAAGGGCAATTAGGGATGGGCAACAAATACTGGCCTGGCCAGCATCGCCCACATCCCATGAATGAATAAAAAAAATGCCTACTGAAGGGCCTCATCCTGCCCGGTGATGAGTGGGGGCTTTGCCATATGGGAAGCCCAAAGAATAAACCCTGGCATGTTTGCTTATGGGCTTCCAGATTGGGAGGCAGATGGGCAGAATGGGGATGGCCAAGGTCCTTTGTTATCGGGCACTCCATGCCTAATCGAGAGACCCGGCATTGGGAAGGTGGGAGGGGCACCAAGAGCCACACCCCTGTCCTTGCTGCTGATCCCCATCTCATCCCTCCCCACCCGGCCCTTAACCCACGACACCCCTCCTGCCATCACTCACTTGTGCCTAGGTCCATGGCAACTATAGGCCTCGGGTGGGGTGGGGGTGTAATACTGCCAGCAGCATCGCCTCTCCAGTCCAACTGCCTTGCAATAAAGGGCTTCTGGCCTCTGATTGGCTGGCAGCACTTGGCAGGTGGGACTTACGCCTGTGGGGTCTTTGATCCACAGCTGCCCAGTTAAGTACCTGATTGGCATTATGGAGTGCCTCCATTCAACACAGCTGAACATTACCAATCATTCACTATGGCCCAGTTCTTCCACTCTTTGGATGATCGTACCCCGGAAGATGTGCCCTCGGAAGTCCCAGTGCAAGGACTCTGCAGCAATTACCCAGGAAATTTCAACTTCTGATAGGCAATTTCCCTGCATCTGGCACCCTCCGATATGATCTCAAACTCTGAATTAGAGTTGGAGACTTCAGAAGGTTCCAACTCACTTATCTGGGTAGTTACCCAGGAGAAAAAAAAACATATCTAACTCCTGGGTAACTGACCTGCACCTGCCCCCATCTCCTCATTGCCTCCCTGACTCCCCTCTTGACCCTCCCCCCACCCCCAACTCTGGTTCCCCTCCCGACCCTCCAACTCCCCTCGGACCCCCGCCCCACCCAAACTTCCCCCTCTGACCCGCCAACCCCTCAATCCTCCAATTCCTCTCTGATTATCCACCCCTCCTTGGATCTCCTGACCAACCCTCTGGCTCCCCCACCAAGCCTCCAACTCTAACCCCCCCCCCACCCCCTCAACACCCCCCACTCGACCTGACCCAACTTCACCACCCTGCCCACACTGCCAACCAACACCCTGCTACCCTACCCATGCTGCCACGTACCTCCCTGGCACTTACCACCCTGGCACTTACTACCTTGCCACCCTACCCAGCTGGCACCCAACCACCCTGCCACCTCATCACTCTACCCACTTACCTCACTCACACTCATTCACTCACACAGTGAAAAGCTCTTCAAATGTCCCAAAGCTTTTTGCTGTGTTAGAGAATGGAGACTAACCAAACTATGGCAGCTCGTACCATAAAAAGGGGGATTGGCAGAACAGATATGCTCTGCATTCCTGAAGAGGCCCAGTGCGAAAGTCTGGGCCAGAAATTGTAATTTTTTTGTTCATGGGATGTGAGCGTCGCTGGCTGGGCCAGCATTTATTGCCCCTTCAATTGCCCGTGGAGCTTCATTTTGGTGTTTAAAAAAAAAGGAATGGAGTGTCAATCTGACGGCGATTGCCAGTCCTCAGAAGATGCGGCCTTTTGTAGTTCATGTAGTTCACTAAATCATTCATTATTCATATTGATAAAAATTATTATATCTAACAGTGAATTCCCTGAAGCTGTTCTTGTTGCTATTCCCTTCATTTTAAGGTCATGAAGTGAGTTGCACCAATTTTGACCTTTACTGTAAATTGTCCAGCTCAAGGATGCTGCAGAAATGCGGGTGATGAAGTTCAAGTGGATAATTAGTACAGCCTCGGTAAAATTCCTTTACAGAGACGTTCATCGGAGTCAGGGTATAAATCGCAAGAGAGTTAATTTTACTGATCGCTGGCTGTAAAATGCCGCTGTGCTGCAGCTTTGTTAGAAATGCCAGAAGTGCAATTTGACCTTATGAAATCTGATACTGCTTCTGAGCAGAATTTGAAAGAATAATACTGCGGCTCTTACATATGTGAATTTATGCTGTCGGTTTGTGTGTAACTAATAACTGTATTTTCCTGAAGGATCTCTATTCTGCTATATCAAAGTGTGTGCTGATGATTCACATGCTGACGAGTGTTTTCGCCAGCAGGAGAGCTAAGGCCATGGGCAGGATTTTTAGTTCAGATGGTGCCCACTATCGGTGGGACCGGGAGCGGCTGGGGAATGGACCCCTGACCGCGATCGACCCCCGACAACGATTTCAGGTTGGCTGGCTGTTTAATGACCAGCCAACGTGAAAGGCGCGCTGAAAGGCTTAGTGCTGCTGTAGGGGGCGGGGTGGGAGGGGTGGGGGTTGGGGGTGGGAGGAGGGCGGGTGCTGAAGTCAGCGCGGGTGCAGGGGAGAGCGCTCACAGAAAGCTCCCTGAAGGCACAGAGCTGCATCAGGGAGCTGAAGGATTTAAGTGCAATAAATAAAGATTTTAAAAACTGGGAAAAAAATGCCCACACATCAATCTGATGTGTGGACATTTTTTTCCTGCAGCTTCAAATCTTTATTTCTTGGTTTTAGATCCTTCAGCTCCCTGATTCTGCTCTCTGCCTTCAGGGAGCTTTCATTGCGCACTCTCCCGCACCCACACAGACTTCAGCACTCGCCCTCCTCCCGCCCCCACCCCAGCAGCGCTGAGCCTTTCAGCGCACCCTTCACCTGGCATTTAATTGGCCAGCCAGCGTGAAATCGTGGTCGGGCACCGATCGCGGTCAGCGGTCCGTCCTCCGGCCGCTCCCAGACCCGCTGATCGTGATCGCCCGCTGACCTGAAAATTCTACCCAATCTCTCTCATGTTATCCTCCTCAAGCCATTACCACACTATATGCATAGACAGTGTAGTGTAATGGCTTGCAGACTACCCCAGAAGCTGGACAATAAAAAATGTCATGAATGTAGTGACATTCTGCCACGGAGAATAGAGGGTGAGGTACATTTGCTAGTTGATGTCACTGGCTGTCAAGTGGGACTGTACTTCCATCACCAGATCTGCCACCCTTAATCAGTACACATATAATATAAAAAAAAATCACTAAAGCATAATAACGTGTTCCAGCTGTCCCTAGAAAATGATTGGTTCTCATTTACAGTAAAATAAGTAGCTCTTTTGTCATGACATTGACCACAATGTAAATAATTTTTTTTGTTGTCTTTTCCTTCTATCTCTCCTTTTCGTCATTTCACTCTGTTTGTTTCCCTTTTTCGTTTTTGTTCTTTAATGTGCTATTAAGATGCGATAGGGGTTTTGCAACTTTTCTGGTGAAGCTGTTAGCTGACTATGACGAATTTGTTTATTGGAAGTACACAAACTTAAAAGAGTTATATAAAAAAAAGGCAATGATGTTCTACTTTTTGTCCTGAACATCTATGGCAAAAATGCTGAAAAATCTTGAAAACAAATTTCATAACTTAATGTTTAACATAACTAATTGATTTTTGATGTTGAACTTTGTTGGTCTCCAAAGAAGATTCTGGAACATTGTTTAAAGTAATTATGGCTAATTTACTATTCCTGCTGATTAGAGTGGTGTCCATCTGGATCAACATGCTTAGTGCTCAGCATGTTATAGCTGAATAACCTGGAATCTCCCTAAACTCCAGCATAATCAGAAGTCAGCATAATCTAGATGTTCCAAATTCATAGTATTCCTTTCAGGTCAGCATTTTATTTAGCCTGGTAATTTCTGTATATTACAACATCCGCTGACTGGTCTCCTAAGTAGGTGTTTATTTTTCTTATTAATTGGCTTTTACTTAAGTTCTAGTCATAACTTCCCCTGAACGCTGAGTGGGGTATCTACTTACTCAGCAGTTTTATGCATCACAACACAGGAAGGGCTTTTGTAGAATTGGCCAGAGAACAGCAGCATTGCAGCTGTTTATATGCATGGACGAACGTTTGGAACTGTTTATTGTGATGGACAGATGTTTGAAAGAAATGCCTGGTGAAAATATTTGTGAAACATTGCTGACGCCAACAGTCATTAATGTGCTTGGCACCAAAATGAAGGATCATCTCTTGGCCCACCTGCGGTAGTTGAAACCATTAATGCTGCTCGTACCTCATGGAAAGGCAGTTTATTTCCAAACATATCCTCGATGTTTCCCATGTCACCTCCGATCAGAATAACATTTCCATGTATACCCTTTAAATTGTTCGTCAAACTCTAAACAGCGATTGCATTAATGTATATAGAGTTGCAAATCAATTCATTCTACCCATTCCGCAGCGAGCGACATTTATTTTAATTGAAGAATGCTGTCTCGGGGACTCAGAAAGCGAGCGTTGCCCTAATTAGGTATTCAGAATGGTTATGGAGTGGCATTTCAGTGGAAAGAATGACTAGATTGTTATTTAATAAACATCATTAACACAAGCACCAGCAAAGGTCAGGCATTATAGCTTCAGTTTTATCACCGGGATTTAGTTTCCAGCTGACGGCTGAACAAATAAATTTGGGTTAATGTTGGTTACAGTGGTTAAGTGGTTTGACATTTTGTGTTGGAGTCAAAACAACTGATTCATCGGCGAGTAGTGCTGTATTCATTAGAATGTGATTTTTTGGAAACTATATTTTGTGCTTAAAAACTCTAAATGGGAATATTACTGTGGGGTAGAGGAGGGGAGGTGGTAAGTAATCAGAGGCTGAAGCTTTGACTTCAAATAGTCAAAAGGAAAATTCTTGTGCCGTCCCTTCTGAGCTTAGGAAAGGAATTCAGTGTGGTGGTACTGGGACTTGAAAGCCACGAACCTGAATGTATTCCTGATCTGTGCTGAGTGACTAATGGGAAGTGGTGGGGAGGTGCTGTTTTTGGCCTGAGTCCAAATCATGTCAAATCATGGTGGAAAATGCACAGTGTCGGCATGAAGCACAAAATTGTAGAAGCAGAGGAGTAACATGTTGTCACTCTCCATGGTTGAACTGGCTGACCAAACTCACTGGCTACGGTTTGCATATTAAGAATGATAATTTAACTCTAGCCTCTTGCATATTCCCTGATTTTAAATGCACTACTATTTGTGGCCATGCCTTCAGGTCTTGGGACTTAAGGTCAGAATCCCCTCCTTAAAATTATCTACATCTCTTCCTCTTTCCTCCTTTAGGAAACTCCTTCAAACCTACTTCTTTGACCAGGCTTTTGGTTGACTGTCGTAACATTGTCTTGTGTGGATTGGCACCAAATTCTGTTTCATAATGCTCCTGGGAAGTGTCTTGGGATGTTTTATTGCAGTAAAGCCACTAGATAAAATGCAAGTTGTTGTTGATGATGTTGTATTGGAAAGTAACTTCACCCCTTGGACAAATGGTGGCGTAGTGGTAATGTCACTGAGCTAGTTATCCAGAGGCCCAGGCTAATGCTCTGTGGATATGGATTCAAATCCCTCCATGGCAGCTGTTGGAATTTAAATCCAATTCATAAAATCTGGAATTGAAAGCTAACCTTAGTAATGATGCTGATGAAGTTATCATTGATTGTTGTAAAAACCCACCTAGTACATTAATACCCTTTAAGGAAAGATAGCTGCCATCCTTATCTGGTCTGGCCTGCATGCGACTCCAGACCCTCAGCAATCTGGTTGACCCTCTGAAATGGCCTAACAAGCCACTCAGTTGAAGGGATGGGCAACACCCCTTGCTTGCCAGTGACGCCCACATCCTGTAAAAGAATAAATTTTTCAAAAACTGTAGCATGAGTCACTTAATTTTGGGGGAGAAATGGAGCACATTGTAGAGAGCTCTCTGAAATGTTAGAACAACAGAACTCGATTTGAAAGATGAAAGAAATTGCAGGACGCTGGGGAAACGTGTGGGAGGAGCGCAACTAATTGGATCGCTCTTTCATAAAACTGGCACAGGCATGACGAGCTGAATGGCCTCATCCTGTACTGGGAGGTTCTGTGATATTCCTTCAAGGATGGAAATAACATCTGAGTGGCTCATTTTTCAAAATTCAAAATGTCAACAGTTTTGTGAAATCAGTAAACAAACGGTTTTCAATGTAATAGATGCAGATTGCTTAACATTGCGTCAAACAGAAATGCAGGCAGCGTATCCATACATACTGTTTCATCTTCAGTTCAGGGTCAAGATGGGGTTTCTTTAGGGTTTGCCTGTTACCCTAGGAATGCTACCAGAGACTGTTATTCATAAGAACTATTCTTCTTCATTGACAAATCTATGTACATCTCAGTACTCTACACAAGGTTGTACTGCGTCCAACGAGAGTTCAGTTACTTAATCATGTGACATTGCATCACAGTTACATCAGGTGCCATGATGTTAACCCTTTACATCGCCCCCCCACCACCACCCCTGCAACACCACAACCCCCGCCTCCCCCGCAAGTCTTTACCCCAGCTGTATTTTTTTTAATTCTTTCACGGGATGTGGGCATCACTGGCAAGGCCAGCATATGTTGCCTATCCCTAAGTGCTCTTGAACCGAGTGACTTGCTCGGCCATTTTAGTGGGCACTCAAGAGTCCACCACACTGCTGTGGGTCTGGAGTCACATGTAGGCCAGACCTGGTAAGGATGGCAGATTTCCTTCCCTAAAGGGGCATTAATGATCCAGATGGGTTTGTAATGACAATCAGTGATAGCTTTGTGGTGACTAGCTTTCAATTCCAGATTTTATTAATTAAATTTTAAATTCCACCAGCTGCCATGGTGGGAACCCAGGATTAGCTCTGGATTATTAGCCTAGTGACATTACCACTACGCCACCACATGCATATACATCCTCCTACACATACAGTAGATCAATGGAGTTCAATATGTTGCCTGATAGACTTTGGAGCTGTGATGCACTGAATATCAATAGCTTTGACATTAGCAAAAACGGTAGCAGTAAAGCTAGAATCCACTCTGGTGCTCACTGTTAATATTAGGATTTGTGGGATGGAAGCCCTGATATTAACATTGAGCACTGTGCAAATTACAGCACAGAGCTGTACCTCTGATACACAGTGGACGTACAACACTAAGTTGTCTATTGCTTCAGTGATTTTAAATCATTTTATTTTGCACACACTGTCTTTCCAGTTTGCTAAACAAAAGATTAAAATGTTGGTGAGGTGGTGATGATGGACGGAAGGTGGATGGTTGGGTTGGAGAATAGACTTTGAACCTGACTTTGCTGTCAGCACCCATCTCTGGTGTTCTGGATGGAGATACTGACTTTGCTAAATTTTAAAAAAAGAGTTGGCAAGTCTATGAAGCAATATTTGAATCGTTGAAATTGTGAAAATAAATCTTGTGTCACTGCAAAATAATAAAATAAATTTTAATAAGTAGCAAATGCAATGAGGACTCATGGTGCTCAGCTAGCATTATGCTGTGGTCCATCTAAACAGCCAGTGGCTGTTCTATATGAATGCTGTTCCATTTGCTTTTCATAAGATACCTTTAGGCTGTTTTCCGAAATGACAGTTTCTTGAGAGTTTGCCATGCTCAAACTTTGCAGGCAAATATTAACACTTAAACACATTGCAGCTGCTCACTGTATACTTAAGGATGTTTTCTACTGAGTTGCGTCTTACTGCTAAATGATGACCTTTCAGTTTACTTTCCAGTTGACATGGCAACCGTTGCAGCATTTATCGATTCATCTATACTTAGCTGCCTGTTTGTTAAGGGCTGACTTATAGCAATATAGGTTTACCACACCAACTATTTCAGCCAGAACACCAAATCCACAAATCACTTTATGTCAAATGTTACGCATATAACTGTAGGAGTCTTTAAATTCATTACTGGAGTAATTTTGTAAACCTGTGTCTTTGATGAGGAGCCTTGCAAGATGGCGTATAGGCAGCATAATCAACCCCCTAGTGTTTTTGACCCTGATGTAGGATTCCAGTCCAGTGAGGCTCTGTGACACAAATGCAAGCTGGTAAAATGTCCCCTTTCATTTAAGTGATCTGTAAAGATGTCAGGCAGAACTTTCAACTTTGTCCAGAGTGTAAAATGGGTGCCATCAGATTGCCTGTCAGTTATACAATGTGACTGTTTGACCGAAAGGTAAAGGAAAATCAGGCCAATCCGTTAGCGTCAAATTTGCAAGTTCCGCTAATCACTGTACTTTCTGGAAAGCAGCATGTCTGCTTGGCTGTTCGTGATTTAATTTAATGCTGAAATACACAATGGCTCTGTAAACATGCCAGATAATACTGGTATACAAACACTTAGCACATTCATCTGAAATCCCTCTCTGTGCTATTTTAGCTGGAGGGAGAGGGGAGGGTGGGGGTGGTGGCATTAGCCCGCTTAAATGGAGTGATTTAATTTATCTACATAAAAAAACAGAAATTTCGGAGGAATGCAAAAAGGTTCATGTATTATATCCCACAAATAAATTTCAGGGGCAGTTTATTTCTCTAAGCCTTGATTATACATCTGCTCCCCCAGCCATGTCAGTACCTGTCCCATTGTCTCTCCTCATTACAGGGGGACAATGAGAACACTGGCCTATTTCCTCTCATTATCACTCATTTATGTTGATAATCATATCAGTGTAAAGCTGGCAAGATGCCACTCGAAACTCTTTGGGATTAACAATGCCAAAGCAAAATATAATGGATGCTGGAACTCTGAAATATAAACCTAAAATGTTGGAAATACTCGGTGGGTCTGGCATCATCTGCTGAGAGAGAAACAGAGTTAATGTTTCAGGTCGATGACAGGTCTTTGTGGTCAAGCTGTCTTTATTTTAAACAGCATTATTTACCACAAATTGCTTCTAAATTTCATTCTCCTTTTCTTCAACTTAACACTGTGACTGCCCTTTGTGTCAACAAATATTCTTACTCTGATTCTTAATCTGCTACTCCTATGAGAGATAGAGATGAATGGTGGGAGACTGGCATGATACCCTTGGAGCATTGAAGCTTCAGATTTCTCTTGTCTCGGGGAAGCAGTTTCCATCAGCCTATCTCTCGCAATGGAAGTGGACTAAAGCCCAAGTTGAAGTACCCTTGTGTAAAAACATTGGGGGTCGAGTACCTTAAAGACAACAGACTCAACACCACTTTACAGAGAAACAGTGACATCCGTGCCCACAAGGGCCAAGAAAACCCCACCTATTCAGCCCTTTTCAGTTCCTTATCGATTGCGTCCACCTGCGGTCATTGACATAACGTGAAAATTTCCCCAAAAAGGCTAGGTCAATTAAAAATGTCAAAATTGAAATTGATAGATTTTTGTTAGGCAAGGTTATTAAGGGTTATGGAGCCAAGGTGGGCAGACGGCGTTAAGATATCATGATCTCCTTGAATGATGGAACAGACTTGCCGATCTGAATGGCTTGCTCCTATGATTCAAAAGACCTGTACACTGAATGAGCTGAATATATATATTTTTAAAAATCTACAAAAGTTCTTTATGGAATTTTGAGAAACAATGGCAAGCAATTGATAGGTCTGTAGATAAGAAATAGCATCTTTCCTTTCCTAATATTTTTCATGTATCATTTTGTGACATTTTAATAACTGTCATGTAAACTGAATTGAATTTTTAATTTATCTTTGACATCAGCACTGAGGTGTACTGAGACTATACTGGAGTATGTGGGCGGATTGGCAAATTATCTACCCTCTGCCTTAGCAATTAGAATACTTGCTGAAACAAAGTGCATCTAGAAGGCACCCACATAGCATATGGGCTTAAAATTCCTTTTTTTGTTCTGAAAAATAGGAGAGTGAGACCGGCTAATGAAACTGCAGGAGCATTCGGCTGTGGTGTTTATAATTTATAGGGTTTCATACACTTATGAAAGAGTTCCAACAATGAATTAGCAATTTACAATATCATACCTTCACAAATCATGCAGGATATTTTTGTTGCTGTGCTCTTCGTATTGATAAAATAGAGTTTGCTGTGTCCTAGGGCCTCAGTTATTTACTCAATTATTTATCCACATTAATGACTTGGAGGACGGGGCAGAGTGTAATGTATCCAAATTTGCTGGTGATTCAAAAATAGGTGGGAGGGCATGTTGTGATGAGGACATAAGGAATCTGCAAGAGGATATCGATAGGTTGAGCAAGTAGGCAAAAACTTGGCAGTTGGAATTTAATCTAGGAAAGTGTGAGGTCATGCACCTTGGTAGGAAGAATCAAAAGGCAGACGATTATTTAAATGGAGAGACACTCCAAAAAAAGTGCAGCACAGAGGGATCTGGGTGTTATTGTGCATGAAACACAGAAAGTTAGCATGCAGGTGCAGCAGGTAATTAAGGAGGCAAATGGAATTTTGGCCTGTATTGCTAGGGGTTTGGGGTTTTAAAATAGGAAAGTCTTGTTACAACTGTACAGGTGTTGGTGAGTCTACACCTGGAGTACTATGTACAGATTTGGTCCCCCGTATTTCAGAAAGGGTATACTGGCATTGGAGTCAGTTCAAAAGAGATTCACTAGGCTGATTCCTGGGGTGAAGGGGTTGTCTTATCGAGAACAGCTAAATAGGTTAGGCCTTTATTCATTAGAGTTTAGAAGAATGAGGAGTGATCTTATTAAAACGTACAAGATTCTGAGGGGGCTTGATAGGGTAGATGTTGAAAAGATGTTTCCACTCGTGGGGGAATTTCGAACTAGGGGACATAGTTACAGAATAAGGGGACACTCATTTAAGACTGAGATGCAAAGGAGTTTCTTCTCTCAGAGGGAAGCGAAGGTCTGGAATTCTCCACCCCAGAGAGTTGTGGAGGTTAGATCACTGAAAATATTTGAAGAGGAGGTAGATAGATTTTTGAAATATGGAGGAGTTGAGGGCCATGAGGAGCTGGCACGAAAGAGGAGTTGAGGCCTGGGGTAGATCAACCATGAAATTATTGAAGGTGGGGCAGGCTTGAGGAGCCGAATGGCCTACTCCTGCTCCTATTTCTTGTGGAAAATCTTCTCCCCATTGGGTGGGCTGGGCGGAAGCGGGTGTGGGTGGGCGTGCAGCTGATTGATGCCTACGATTGGCTGCGTGCCGCCATTTTGCGTGGGCAGGCCAACTAAGGCCCGCCCAGTGTGACGCGCACCTGGAAGCGCTGAGCACTCCCTATGTGGGCGGGGGGAAGAGGGAGAGTCGGGGCCTGCGCTCTTTTGCTCATGCGTGCGAAAGAGCGCAGAAATCTCCCTGATGCGCAGAGCTGCCTCAGGGAGATTATTTTCTTTATGGAAACTTCAAAAAAAAATTCGAAAAAATTATTCGGACATGTCCCCTCATGTGACAGTGTCGATGAATTTGAATAAAAAATGTTATTTAATTAATAAACACTTCATGAAACCTCATCCCGCCCGTGGATGAGGTTTCATGATAAATGCAAAGGCCGCCTGGGGTCTTTGCCTGCCCCCCAACCTTAAGGTTGGATGGGCAGCCCTGAGAATCAGTTTAATTAGTTAATTAATGGCTGTGCGCCCGCCGAACTGAGGATCAGAATGATGTGTGGTGGTGTCGGGACGCACGCCCGATGTCACCGCGCGTCATTTTACACGTCGGCGAGAGGGCCCCCCCACCCCCCCACCCCCCCTCCACCCACACATCAGCCAGAAGATTCAGGCCCTTACGTTCACTATGAATGACTGGTAATAATTTCTCAAGGCAAGTTTTCACTTTGGTGATGTGAAGCAAAAGTTTATTGATGTATCTGTTGTTTTGACCATGTTAGGACGGGTGAACTGAACCTTCCCTTTGCCCCACCTGCTGGGTTGGTTATAACAAAATTTGAACTAGAAAAGATGGTATTATCAATTCAATATCTATACTTAACTGTGTGTAACTTGGTGTAAGAAATAAGCCAGTCAGGTTCCTTAATTTAACAAGTAAAGAGTTAGTTTTATTCCTAAACCTCACTCAGGCAAAATGCAGAAATTATTTTTAAAAAAGGTTTAAACTGTACAAATATATTCAAGTACTCACTAATGCAAAAACAACAGACTCACAAACCACCCCCCACCCCCTCTCAAAGATTGTGAAAAAGAAATAAAACTCTGCAGAGTATCAGATCTTGATGCTTATCAAGGTAAAAATTAAAGTAAAAAAAAATCACGGATTGCCCGGATACTTGTTTACAGCTCAAGGGTCACTTTCCACAGTAGCTGATGTTACTTGATGTTCTCTCTGGAGCAGTCACGGCTGGTTGATTCTCTTTTGTCTTGGAGACAGTGGTGTTGATTCGGAATCCTCCATTAAGAACTCTCAGTTTGCAGCAGTGACGTCTTCTGGTGGGTTCTCAAATCACAAACTGCTCAGCTTTCAGAATCACAGAATCACAGGGTCACACAGTGCAGAAGAGGCCCTTTGGCCCATTGAGTCTGCACCGACACGTGAGAAACACCTGACCTACCTACCTACCTAATCCCATTTACCAGAACTTGGCTCATTGCCTTGAATGTTATGACGTGCCAGGTGCTCATCCAGGTACTTTTTAAAGGATGTGAGGCAACCCGCCTCCACCACCCTCCCAGGCAGCGTATTCCAGACCGTCACCACCCTCTGGGTAAAAAAATTTTTCCTCACATCCCCCCTAAACCTCCTGCCCCTCACCTTAAACTTGTGACCCCTTGTGACTGACCCTTCAACTAAGGGGAACAGCTGCTCCCTAACCACCCCGTCCACGCCCCTCATAATCTTGTACACCCTCAATCAGGGCACCCCTCAGTCTTATCTGCTCCAATGAAAACAACTCAAGTCTATCCAGCCTCTCTTCATAACTTAAATGTTTCATCCCAGGCAACATCCTGGTGAATCTCCTCTGCACCCCCTCCAGTGTAATCACATCCTTCCTATAATGTGGCGACCAGAACTGCACACAGCACTCCAGCTATGGCCTCACCAAGGTTCTATACAACTCCAACATGACCTCCCTACTTTCGTAATCTATGCCTCGATTGATAAATGCAAGTGAGAGATGAGTGAGGTTTCAGAGGAAGAGAGAAGGGATGGGGATGTTGCCCCTTCTATCCCTATGGCAGTCTATTTCTGACTGTTGTTCAAATCCAATATCTTTTTACACCCAAGGGCTGGGTCATGTGACCTCCCTGGTTTCAATCTGGGTTTACCTTAGCCACTGTCTGTGATAGGTCCGTAAACTCTGCATGTATCCATAAAGCAGCTTGTGTCCTTTGTAAATACAACATAGTAGCTGCTGTATGTCCATTGGTCTTTTTAAAATTATTGCTTCATGGGATGTGGATGTCACTGGCTGGGCCAGCATTATTGCCCCATCCCTAATTTGGATTGGGCTTGTTCAGAGTTAAGAGTTAACCCCACATTGCTGTCTGGAGCCATATATAGGCCTAGACCAGGTAAGGATGGCAGATTTCCTTCCCTAAAGGGACATTAGTGAACCAGGTGGGTTTTTACAACAGGTTTCATGGTCATCATTAGATTTTTTAATTCCAGTTTTTTTATTGAATTCAAATTCCACCATCTGCCATGGTAGGATTCAAACCCAGGTCCCCAGAGCATTACTCTGGGACCTTAGATTATCAGTCCAGTGACAATGCCACTATGCCACTGCCTCCCCATAATGGGAGGTAAACTTGTAATCGTGCTCAGGTTTAACATTTTCTATTTTAATCAACATCTCATATCCCATCATGAGGTCCCTTCTCATTTAACTACTTTCAAGCCTGATGAGTTGATGAGGGATATTTTAACCGAACCTGATGGGTGGGAAATTCACAGGATCAGGTTGAATGCTGATTTTCTACGCAGTCCAATATTACTTCGTACCACCTACACTGATTTCTAAAAATAATTGACAATTCTCGTGCACCTCCCAGTAAATGGTTTTGCGACGGAAGTGATGGAGGGGTGGGAGTGTGTTTGCCCCCCTGTTAGGCAGAGATGGCAGATAAACTCAAGGAAGGCAAAGAGAAGGAAATAGCCTTAGAAGAAGGGAATCTTCAAAACAAAGACATTTGCTTTAGTAAATGAGCAGTGACATTCGACAAGAAGGGGGAGAAAATACACTCAGGCCCATTGGCCCTCACCCTAGCCACTGGATGATGCATCATCAGAGATCGTCCATCTCAGCCTGCAGCTGTGCTAACTCCTGGGAGAGGTACTGGTATTACCTTAAATCCAACCTATATTAATATATGATGTATATTAATGTAGTGCATAGCAAAGCACTGGAAACAGCTTTTAAGAAAAGAGACATAAATATTCTTTGACGAAAAGTAGTCCAACTGAGAAAGGAGAAACTGAATTGCTTGTATTTTTTTTGTGACAGATCTGTTAGCAGTACCTAAATATCCATACGCTGCTATGGAAAACTGGGGACTGAGTGTGTTTGTAGAACAAAGGATTTTGCTGGATCCCGGAGTTTCTTCCATACCCTATTTACTGGACGTCACCATGGTTGTCGTACATGAAATCTGCCATCAGGTATAAAAGCCGGGTGAAAGTAAGGACAGTTTACCACTTTGTAATCACAGCTTTAAGCTCTTTTTCCAACCTTATGGAGATTTTAGAGCATCCCTGTCGCTCTGCTTTTAAATGCCTTTTATTTATTCTCAGTGGTTCGGTGACCTTGTGACTCCGATTTGGTGGGAAGACGTGTGGTTAAAGGAGGGATTTGCTCACTATTTTGAATATGTTGGTACTGATTACCTTTACCCAGACTTTAACATGGTAAGTTTATAGCCCATATTTTTGCAGACTCTCTACAGTTCATTATGCACCTCACTAACTAGCTATATCAGGATCAGTGGCGCTCTATTTATAACAATGCTTCAAGGTATAATCTACTATGCATGTAAGTGTTACTGCCTATTATACTATAATTACTTGAACCATCAAGTGTGAAATTTGTTCAGAAAGACATTCCGTTAATGTGCTTTTTTGTTGAAGGGAATATGATGTTCAAAGGATGCATTATTAAGTTTCTAATTCCCAAAACAAATTTCAGTGCTAGCCTTTATCATAAGGACCTGTATTTCCAGCCTACAGTTGAAAGTTTTAAAAAATGTGTTGTCTTTTCATGCTCTACATAAATATTTGATAGGATAGGTTTGTAATGTTTGCGATAGATCTCCAACATGATATCCTGATGTAAATGTGCGGATCAGCCACACATTATAGAAACTGCCCAGTTTGATTTCAATGGACTTCCACCCAAGAACATCAGGCAATATATGTTACAAAAGCAAAAATACTGTGGATGCTGGAAATCTGGCATAAAACAGAAAATGCTGGAAATGCTCAACACGTCTGATAGCATCCGTGGGGAGAGAGAAACAGCTAACGTTTCAGGTTGACAACCTATCGTCAGAACAGGAAAAATTAGCATTTGTGATTAAAAAAAGTGAGTAGAATAGGTAATTTCAGCTCCATATGAGGTATTAATCTCTAGTTTCATAGAAAATGCTTAAATATTCTTCTGTGGCGTTTGTTGTTGGCTTTTAAAATTCCCTGTTTTTACTTCCGCTTTTTCCAGTTCTGACGGAAGATCACTGACCTGACGTGTTAACTCTGTTTCTCTCTCTAGAGATGCTGCTGGACCTGCAAAGTATTTCCAGCATATTTTTGTGTTATAGACAATATATGTTGTTGGTTTGTTGAAGCTTGCACTTGAACTAAATCCATACACCTTTTGTCACATTTCTGCAATAAGATTTGGAATCTTCCCCTCAGTGTTAAAAGCGTTTCCTGCTCATTCAAAGCATTTTGAATTTTGCTTTTCTACCCTATAAAAATGGAGAGCATCTTATTAATTCTCTTAAGGTTAACTTGCAGGTTGAGTCGGTAGTTAGGAAGGCAAATGCAATGTTGGCATTTATTTCGAGAGGACTAAAATATATAAGCAGGGATGTGCTGCTGAGGCTTTATAAGGCTCTGGTCAGACCACATTTAGAATATTGTGAACAATTTTGGGCCTCGTATCTCAGGAAGGATGGTCTGGCCCTGGAGAGGGTCCAGAGGAGGTTCACGAGAACGATCCCAGGAATGAAAGGTTTAACATATGAGGAACGTTTGAGACTCTGGGTCTATACTCAATGGAGTATATATACTCAATATATATATACTCATGTATCACGTATATGTATCACGTATATATACTTGAGTATATATACTCAATGGAGTATACTCAATGGATCTGATTGAAACTTACAGAATACTGAAAGGCCTGGATAGAGTGGACGTGGGGAAGATGTTTCCATTAGTAGGAGAGACTGGGACCCGAGGGCACAACCTCAGAGTAAAGGGAAGACCTTTTAGAACAGAGATGAGGAGAAACTTCTTTAGCCAGAGAGTGGTGAATCTATGGAATTCATTGCCACAGAAGGCTGTGGAGGCCAGGTCATTGAGTGTACTTAAGACCGAGATAGATAGGTTCTTGATTGGTAAGGGGATCAAAGGTTACGGGGAGAAGGCGGGAGTATGGGGTTGAGAAACTTATCAGCCATGATTGAATGGCGGAGCAGACTCGATGGGCTGAATGGCCTAATTTCTGCTCCTATGTCTTATCTCTTATTATGAATTAACAATTTAAATGCCACTGCAGCTGATGGCATTTAAATTCAGTTCATCAATAAATCTGGAATTGAAAGCTAGTCTCAGTAATGGTGACCATGGAACTATCCTTGATTGTTGTAAAAACCCATCTGGTTCACTAATGTCCTTACCTGGTCTGGCCCACATGTGACTCCAGACCCACAGCAATGTGGTTGACTCTTAACTACCCTCTGAAATGCCTTAGCAAGCCACCCAGTTCAAGGGCAATTAGGGACGGGCAACAAATGCTGGCCTTGCCAGTGACCCCCACATCCCATGAAAGAATAAAGAAAAAAAACGGTGTCAACGAAGATACTGGCTTGATGATGAGCTTTGAGATTAGAGTAACAACTTAATGCACTTGCAATTCAATAGGAATATTTGTTGCCAGCTTTGTAAGCATTGCTGTTTTTACTTCAGCTATTTAAGTAATTTTGACAAGGACCTTCATGTGTTTTTAATAGCTGATAAGTCTTGTTCGATTGACTGTGAATCCACAGAGATTTGATCTTGTATTTGTGTGAATATTTCAGGAGAAACAGCGATTCCTGACAGATAACCTTCATGAAGTGATGCTACTTGATGGCCTGGCAAGCTCTCACCCAATATCCCAGGAGGTCCTGCAAGCAACAGACATTGACAGAGTTTTTGACTGGATTGCATATAAGAAGGTGCAGTGGCTAACAGCTGTTTGAGCAGCCGGAGAATATTGAAGCGTTTTCTAAGAAATCAGAGATTAATGTCTCACATGGAGCTGAAATTACTGTTTCTAGCTGTTCAAACTTAGCTTTACACTAATATGTACTCCTGAGTTTCTGTCTAATGGGTTTCACAGATGGAGGCATAGAGGGCAGGGGCCAGGAAATTGTGCTGAACCTATATAGGGCACAGGTTTGGTTCCAGCTGCAGTGTTGTGTCCAATTCTGGCCCCCCCTCCCCCCACTACTTTAGGAAAGCCCTGGAGGCTTTGGAGAGGGTACAGAGGAGGTTGACTAGATTGGTTCCAGGGATGAGAGATTACAAAGGCTGATGTGTCGATAACCAGAAGTCACAGATTTAAGGTGATTGGCCGGAGAACCAGGGGCCTCGTGAAGATTTTTTTCTCTTGCAATTACTGGTTAGGATTTGCAATGCACTGCCTGACAGGGCGGTGGATACAGATTCAGTACCACCCTTGAAAAGGGAATTAGACAAACACTTGAAGGAGAAAAAGTGGCGAGGTTACGGGGAAAAGAGAGGCAAGTGGGACTAACTGAATTGTTCTTCAAAAGAGCCGATGCAGATTCGATGGACCAAATGGCCACCTTCTGAGCTGGAGTATTCTATGGGCTGCATTTTACAGGGCACAGTGGTGCCTGTCTGCCACCACCCACCCTCTCCCCCACCCCAACTAAAAAGTCAGGAGTTCCTGCCCATGATCCCAACAGCTCCCCGCAGCAATTTAACGCTGAGAGCAGCATTAATTGCTTTAAGGTGAGACTTTCACCCCTATCTTGGGAGGAAGTCCTACCTTAGAGAGCCAAGGCAGCCAGGAGCAGTGGCCATTGCTGGGACTACAGGCAGTTCTACCACGCCGAACAGCCCAGGTAAATCCAGGGTTGGGAGTCTCGGTGAGGGGATTGAGGAAGGTGAGGGGGCAGGCTCAAGAGGTCAGGGGGGGAGGGTTAAAGGGGGAGATGACCTTAGAGTGGGAGTGTCTCCAATGGGCCAAGAGGGCCCACAAAAGAGGTTCCCCTCCCCTTTCCCGACACCAGCCTGTGCAGCTAAAGCTACCAGGCTTCCCGCATGGCATAGCCCCCCTCCTGCCACCAGGGACGCTAGCAGGGACGGGGGAGGGCCTTAAGTGGCCATTAGTTCTTCAGGGTGCTTCTGGGCTGGGTTTTTGGCTCTGTTCCCGAAAATGCAATTGGCTATGAAGCTGCTGAACATGGGGATGCTGTTGGGCTTATCCTCAAGGCAGGATAATCAGGAGCAACTGCAGCAGCAAGGAAGGCAGCAAAAACATAGGCTACAAAATAGAAGTGGAGAAAGGAGGCCTTACAAAATGTGGGTCTTCAGACATAGAACATCATATCTCAACCTCCCAGCACCTAAGGCAGCTGCACTTCAACAGAGAGACAACCACTAGCCTGTGCCGGCTGTTGGAATGAGAGTTAGAGGCATGCTTGTTGACAATGAAGGTGACCAAATGGCCCCAAACTTCTATGTCTCTGGCTCGTTAACTGCTTCTGTTGACAGCTCGAACATCAATCAGTTTGCTGGGAGGTGTCAGCTGTGGCTCAGTTCATAGCACCCTCTCCTTTGAATCAGAGGGTTGTGGGTTCATGTCCCACTCCCGGAAACCAAGAACTGTGATTGTACTCGAAAAGAGTTGCAATCTGTGACTGTTGATAACTTGAAAGAGTATCAATCAGTTTGCTGCATGCATAATGATCTGGCAGGTCACCCTTGCACTCATGCAGGTTTCTTGAGTCACCAGTTTATTAGCTTCTCCACAGAGGCTGATAAGCAGGAAGATTGAGTACTGGGACTTGTTGGCATTACTGGATTCCCACAGATACAGGGTAACATAGATTGAACATATATAGTCTTGTCTGTTCTGGGCCATAAAACAAAATCAGTGGGTGGTCCAAGGACAAATGGAAGTTTACATTAAAAGAGGACAGAGGAAAATATTAAAGTGCATATATGTTTATCAAGTGGTTAGCAGTTGTTTTCCATTTAAAGAACACAGGCATAAAAAACAGAATTGCGGTTTGGAGCCTTGCTGTCTGGTCATTTACTTTAATTAAAATACTCTTTGATTTCAATTCCAAGGGTGCTGCATTGATTCGAATGGTGGCTAACTTTATGGGACAGCATATATTTCAAATAGGATTACAGGTGGGTAAAAGTCTTGAAAAGGGATTATTTTATTTCTGGTTATGCTTGGTCATCTTACAGTGCTGTGCATGCTTTTCTAATGTAGGTGTGTGTGTAATGCATGTCTCTCAATGAAAGCACAATAAAATCCCCAAGAGTGCAAATAACCTAGGTTTGGAGTGTGTTTGCAATCGTTTTAACTTCTGTAACTTTTGCAGATTGAATTAAGTATTCAGTATTTAAGGTGGGTTTATGTATAGTGGTTGGCATAGGACATGATGTAAATTTATTGCACGTAATATAGTCAAATATATTTTTCCTATTCACCGGTAAAACCTGTCAGGAAGAGAGATACAATAAATAATATGCACAGTAGCACATTCTATTGAAGTATGTTGTGCATTTGGCAAGTTGCCATTTCTTAACTTGAGGCTGTGTGGTGAAATACAACAGAATATAACTTAATTTATAATCTAAGCGGAGATGTTTTTGTAGGGTTTCTCCCCCCACTCCCCGAATAAAGATACTCCAGCTTTGTATTTTTAGATTTTTACCCTGTGAACTCTAGTTATACACAAGATAACAGACGATTTTTATTTGTTAAAAAACAGTGCTCTGCAGCCACCCTGAGTGACTCTTTTGTTAAGTAGGCATCAGTCAATTGTAGAGAAAGATGGGTGAGGTAGCGGGGTGGGGAGGAAACAGCAAGTAACTTTATAAGACTCCACTGGGTGTCTTGGTGGACCAGCGGATTCACATGGGTCATAGCCGGTGGCTGGAAGGTGCCAGAGTGGGAGAGACACACTTCAACAACCCCTAGTTCCATGAGGAGTACAAATCTGTGATCTAAGCCAAAAGATCCCAGACAATAACAGCTATTTACTGGAAAAATGTGTGCGGACTTGTGCTGATAATTTGGCGGTGGTGACAATTTGGTGAAGGAGGATTTCTGAGTGGATCAGAAAGTTGACTGACTAAATAAAATATTTCTGAGGTTGGTCAGCAGGCTTACTGCCATAATCAATCCATTGGAAATTGGGCTAATGCTTGTCTTTCCCAGTCTTCAAAGAGAAAGGACCTATGCTCTTAGATACAGCTGGAATCTCACACTTAGGGCTGGATTTTACCAGCCCTCCAGGGACGGGCTGGGAGACAGGGAACCCATGAAATGGTGAGGGACGTTGGGGGTGGTGTGCCTGTCACCTTTCCACCATCATGCCCTTTTACCAGGGGCAGGGAAGGTGGAGGACTAATCTCCTGTCCAGAGTACAATTGTTGCATGTAAATGGCCATTAAAGGGCTCTTCACATCACCATTGGCATTTTATCAGTGGCAGGGTTGTCCCTCTGCTGCATGGGGAGACTGCTTGGTGAATCTTGGGGAGTCTCCCTGCGGGCACAAGGGGACAAGGAAGCCCTCCTAATTGGGCATTCTGTGGCCACAGAGGGGTCCTTGGTAGCAATGCCCCCCCCCCGCCACACCCCCACCCCCGCCCGAACCCCCACACCAACTTCATTAATCTATCTGACTGTCCCCGGCAGCACCAGGGCCCCACTTACTAAGTCAGGACGGCGGCCTGCTCCCTTGGTGCCCTTTCTGCTAGGCGCAGTCCCAACAGTGGCCGCCATTGCTGGTGGCGCTGCTGAGACTCCTGAGCTGCTGGCTCTCTGATTGGCTGGCAGCATTTGGGGGCAGTCACTCATCCTTTAAATTGACAGTGACTAATCTGTTGCCGAGTAGCTGAAAAATGTTGCCGGAGGTCCCACACATGTCCAAGGTGGGCTTGCCCCCAACTTTTGGACCCGTCGCTGAGGCCCTTGGTGCAACACAAAATCGCGGCTTGAGTCTGGGAATGCTGAAGTTATGTGTTCAAACAGCACTCAGTGCCATTATGTTTCATAATGACCTTTTAAAGGTTATGAAAAAATAAAGAGACATTTATAGTTGTGGTACTATTTTCACATAGTCATACAGTTCCTTGGGTAATGCCATTCATATTTCGAGAGACATACTGTATCTATGTAGAAATGCTAGCCAAAAGCTTTATTGTATTATAATTTATTTTAGTCAGCCATGTTTCTGATATACCTGGAAGCCCAGCACCATTTTTAAGAATCTCAGACCAAATTACTGAGGAAGCTACTAGCTTTTCCATTTTTACCTCCTCCACTGAAGGTGAGCTGAGGTAATATCTTTGCCCTTGTTAGTCTGTAAACAATAGATCTTGAAGAGTAATAGACGGCTTTCAGTGAAACTTGGTACACAGTTAGGTAATGGGTTAAGGAAGAGCTGAATAGATTTTGGTGATGATGCAGATCCGTATCCGGATCCTACAATTTTTTTAAAGGATCTGTTAAAATTGGGAGATAGGACAGATTGACTTTTTGTTTTAGAATGTTGTTGATTGTTTTAGAATGTTGTGGATTGTCTCAGCTGATGTGGTGGAATTTGTCACAGCTGTCAAAATGTGAGCAGAGTTTTCAGAGCAGGTTGTTGGAAGCAGATTGTCCTGAAGCCTCCTTAGTGAGATGGAAGCTCTTAATAAAAAAGATCTTTTTTCAGGAAAATGCCTGAAGGAAGCACTGCATAATTATAATAATTTGGAGTTAACACAGTGTGGCAGAGGTATGCACTCTTCAGTTGTTTGCTATGAAATGCACACTCTGCCACGGGAATACAATGCACTTACTTAAGCCAAGAAAATTTAGTCAGAGGTTGAGAACAGCTTCAACTTAGGGATCTCCAAATGGATGTAGTACAACTGCTGCAGATGAAATAGCTAATACCTTGTTGCTTACCAGCACAATGTACTGGCGAGCATCCCGATGTCGCAAGGTTATTTGGAGCTAAATAAAGAGGATGCCGTTGCCCAGTGACAGGTCCATTGTGCCAGGATCCACCAATAAACTGGTTGGCTAGTTACTCTTAAATGTCTTGGAACACCACACACCTGCCTGGCTCAGATCAGCACTGGCAAGTTTGCTACAGATTGTTGACTTATTTCCACTTTACCATTGCTTGACATCTCATCTTGGAGTCAACTCAAGGACGAAGACAATTCAACCCTTCAAAAAAATACTAGTTATCTTCTTCTCAAACTTGGGACATATCAACATATTTTCATAAGACATGAACAACAGCTAATGCTTACTGCCAGCTATGGGGACTGCCTGATTTATTGGATCAGCACAATCCCTTTTGCATCTGCGACCTAAGCTTGTATCTATCCCAGGCTGGTAGAGTGAAATGATCCTAGGCAATATCCAATTGTAAACCCTTTGACATGGTCACTAAGGTGGAAGCTTCTTCAGAATCCATCAGGATATTTGATGTGGGAAATTGAAAAATTATCTTTTGCACAAAAATGTTCTTTTAATGTACTGCTGGTGTACAGGCATAGGCAATTAAAAATTGTGCTAATGGTTGTGGTAATAATTTGGTGAATGAGGATTTCTAAATCGAGCTCCAAAGGCGAGTGAAGCATAAAATGATATTTCACACTTTACATGTACATTAACTAAGCACAGTCCACATAGCAATCTTTCTCTGTTAATTTGGTTACTTAATCTCGCTCTGATATACTTGATTTAGCTGGGAAAGGAGTGGGAAAGGAGATAGAATTTAGTATATTGACTATGCTTTTGTAATTTATAATGTTCAAGGGCCATTCAATAAACGTTGTCCTTGAATGATGCTTTGGCTAAATCAAGTATTAAAGTAATGTGCTTAGAGCTATCATTTCTACTTTTAAATTTTGTAATCTGAAGCCATTTATACTAGACACTGAATTACTGTTTTACAGATATTTGGAATCAATAAGATATTTTATATTTGGAAACTAAAAACTGATGGGTTTTGCTCTCAGTGATGAAGGATCAACATTGTGTTCACCTCGTTGACAGCTGACAATGGACTTTTGTGAGCTTAACAGAGGAGATCTCATCTAATCTGATGTATTTTCACCTCTTCAGGGGATCTCTGGTGTGAGCAAGGAAAATAACAATGAGGTTCAATAACTAGCCAGATTGAAGAATCTTTACTGAGACATGACTAGGAAGTATAAACAGACAATATAAATTAGATTTAAATGATGTATAGAAAGCAAAATAAAAATTGGAAAAAAGAGGGGGAATTAAGGGAGAGAGATAAACAAAGTTAAAAAAAAAATTCTAAAATCTCCAACACTAATTTCTTCTGAGTGAATGAGACTCCACAGTTGTAAATTTAAATCTTCAGAGCTAGAGAGGTTGTTCAGCAGTCATTATCACTCACTACACCATTTAAAAACTCACTTGCTCCTGAATGCACCAGCCTTAACTTGTTCAGCCATATTTATTCTGGAACTAGTGGACAAGTACAACAAGTTCATAGTATTGCAGTTATTTCAGTGCGTAGTCTATTGGCGAGAACTGCAACAGTGCACCCTATGGAGGAGCAAGGTATCTTTCATAGCAACATCTGGATTTCTGCATTTGTGGGAACACTGGAAGTTGCTGGTGAGATTTCGTCCAGTATAATGGAAAGTGCTAATAACCTCACCATTATTCTTATTGGAAATTCTGGGCTGATTAATGCTGTTGTTAGCACACAATGCCTAACGTTGATCTGTCTAATCCATTCAGTGCATAACTTATGAATTGTTAATCTTTCCCTAACGCGTAATAATCTGTAGAAGTAAATTGCTGCTCACCTACAGTGTAAGTATAATAGGGAGAGCAATTTGTTTTTTCTCCAAGCCCTGAAGGGATTGTTTTCAAAAAAAAAATTAACAGTGTGCCTCAGCTTAAGATCAAACGCTTATGGAACTTCTGAGTTGTTAATTAAAATGCATTAATGAGTACATTATATACATAATAAAAATGAGTGTCAAGTAAAATTAAGGAACTGTGACAATACTTTGTTATAGTTTGGGCTTTCTTCCTGCATGATAACTCATGATTGAGGCAAACAGACATTTCCTAGAAGCAGACCAAGTTTCCTGGGTGCTGTTAACACCGTTGACTGTGAAATTCCGTTCCATAGCACCTGCTTTTTATGTTGCTATGGGTGCCAAAATGGTGTCCGTTGAACATGCACCTGCTTCTGGTGCTAGCTGTGCTGGATGCCATTTCAGTGAGGGTACAAGCGCGTGTGCAGGGAGCATCTGTCAGAAGTATGCAGAGTAGACAGCTGTGCATTTAACGTTTGCTGTATGCAGCCAGCATGCAACTTAGCAGGCGGCAACAAGTTCATGTGTTCTGCCACTCTTATGTTTTTTAAAGGTTAACATTTCATCATTACCTGCCATTTACAACCCATTATACTGTTAAAGTTTTTATCAGATTAGCTAACATCACAATTTCACATTCAGGGCTAACTGACATAGTTACAGAAGTAAGTGCGATGACCTTCAAAATCCATTTGAGAAGATTTCACCAAATTGGTATTTACAGCAATATCACTGACATGCTTATGAATGGATCTTCAATGTTAATAATTAGTTAACAGTCTAATAATTCTTAGGTAAGGGTAGACTTGCTGATTGCATTATTCCTGCAAGCAGTGATAGCTGAAGGGAAATGGTAGAAATTCTTCCCAGTCATTTAAGAGAAACAGACTGGGCTGCTTCATGCTGCCAACACCTATGGAGGTTGGTGTTGAAAGTCAGACCTGACAGTATTGAAATAAGGCCCAGGAGTTAAAATGTCCTGAGCTTGACAGTTGCCTCGGTGGATCCACACTCACCTCTTGCCCCAGTTAATATCGGGGTTAGAGAGTTCACCCTGGCCGTAACATATTGCAGAGTACACTGCTGCCTTTGTTCTGACAACCATCGTGGATTTGGAAAGAACAATGTACACTTCAATCACCCCAGCAGATTCTGAAAGAGCACTTTCAGTAGAATGGGTTTATCTTTGGCTCTGCTGTGTCGTATATTTTGCAGAATTCTCCACAGTCTCCCTTTGAAGTTGCCGCATAAATCATTTAGTGAGGTCTGAAGACACAAGAAATGTGAAACTGCCGAGGATTCCTGGTAACTTAAGATTGACCAGATCTCCACTGTTAACATTTAGAACAATGTGGGTAAATATTGCTCCTGTTGCAAGATTTCACATGAAAGTGTTTCAGTGTCAGGAAATATGATTATTTGACTTAATAGTTTTCAGGTATTTGTGGCCATAAGTAAACTGAAGTCCCAATGGCCCTCAACTTGGTGCAATTGCAGTTTTTTGGGAGGGTGTATTATTTGCTCAGCCATGGGTCAAGGCTCTTCTCAACTCAGGTGTTTCTTTGTCTAATCTAGGATTTTTTAACTGAACACATGTATGGTAATGCAGGAAGAAATGACCTGTGGAACAAACTTACAGAGGTAACCCTTTTTTTAAAGTGTTGTGGCTTGTGGGAATAATCTGAACTAAAGCATTCGTGGCAACATTGTATTTAGTTTTACGTATGTTATATCCTTCTATGTATGTTAACGTGGAAACATTAGTAGTAAAGGCCACAGGCTCCTTTGGTATTGTTTATTGGAATCCATAGCCTAGCATGTGTTGCAGTGTAGGAATACATCAAAAGGCTCTAGCACTTTATTAACAGCATGTCAGCCCTGCTATGCAATTAGCCTTTGAATCAACTTTGGTCATTCTGCATAACGTATACAATATAAATTATATTCATATTGAACAGTTATTTATCATTTTAGTAGAGGTTTTTTCCAGTGATTTGGGCCATGATGGATTGCAAAATATGGTGACATCTTGGATTTGCATGATTCCAAATGCATAATGAGTTACATAATGACAAGTTGTTTTGCAAGTTCCAGCACAGTCCTGATATGTATGTTGTGATTCATGTAATTTTAGTTTTGCAGACATTTATTCATTATTTCTAAATATTAAAATATGTTCGCCTCATATGTTTGTGTGGTGGTTGGATGGTTTTTGAATTAAATCTCATTTTGGCTACATGATGGGGTTGGATATTGTTGCAGTGTTAGCCCCTTTTTATGTGTTCATTTGCTGCATAATACACATTTAGGGGAATTTAGCAATAGGTATTATAGTTAACATTGTTATTTAATTAAGTTAAAGGGCCTAATGGTGCAGAAATGAGAAGGATAGGGCAGTAAGAAGACATTCAAAGTGACAAGAGAGGGATTGATGAGAATTCAGAATAGAGAGGGAGCATAGAATGTGCAAAGGTAGCAGTGATGTGTGACTAATAGACTATTATCGCTGCAAAAAAGGCAAAACATGCTGCATGACTAATAGTACTAAGCTAATAGCTGTGTGGCTTGGTAAAAAGTAGAATTCAATTATCTCCATGCATAGTCAAACTAAATAGTCACAAATTATGATGTTTAATTATTTGTCTTATTCCTGATTACATTTGTACTAAAGTTTTTAAAGTCATCGTTTGTCATATATTAATAAAGTATTCATAGGAAACCCTATCTCGCTGTTCCTTACTATTTTATATTAACAACTTTTAACAATATATACATGAAAATAGTGGAAAAATATTTGCATTTGGTAAAATGCACTTTAAAAGGATAGGGCAGTAAGAAGACATTCAAAGTGACAAGAGAGGAATTGGTGAGAATTTAGCTTTGGGCTCTCAGAGTTCTGAGTTCTCATGGTTGGAACATCATGGGCCTACAGTCCTTGATTTTTCAAAGGCAAATCACAGCCTTGTGGGAACACAGCTTCCTGACCCATGCTTCCCTAAGCTGGGAATGACCAATTGGGAAATTGGTCCTCAAGTTTATTCACCAACTTGCTAGAGATGCACTTCGGTGATGTGAAAGTAAAGGAACTCATTTTCTTAGTCAATATTAATAGACTGCACCCAGCTCTTTATGTGGACTTCCACCACTTTATTTTACATGTGCTCCATGACCTCTGATCCTTTGACACTTTCCTGCTCCTTTCCCTTCCCTATTGGAAATATTTCATTACTTTGATTTTAATGGTTTGATTCAACTTCAAGTTTTAATCTCAGGCAAGTGAAAAGTTTAAGTAATTGAGATGAAAGTGAAATCTCACATAATGAGTGCTTAGTGACTTTTGAACTATGTTTGTACAATGATTATGTGCTACACCCAGCTCCACATCCACCTGGGTGGGACTGCAGTCATCTGGTTCCATTAATCCTAGCCAGTCTCATTTGCAATGGCTTTAATTCCTGCTCCTGCACTGTCACCTCTTGTCTACCTAGGATCTATCCTTGGCCCCCTCCTATTTCTCACCTACATGCTGCTCCTTGGCAACATCATCCAAAAACAGCGTTGGATTTCATTTGCACCCTGACAACACCCAGACCTACCTCACTACCACCTCTCTTGATTCCTCCACTGTTGCTAAATTATCAGACTGCTTGTGTGACATCCAGTTCTGGATGAGCAGAAATTTCCTCCAATCGGGCATTGGGAAGACTGAAGCTATTGTCTTTGGTCCCCACTACAAACTCCGTTCCCTGGCTACCAACTCCATCCCTCTCCTTGACAACGAACTGAGGCTGAACCAGACTGTTCACAACCTTGGTGTTCACCTTAACCCTGAAATGAGCTTCTGGCCACATATCTGCATCATCACTAAAACTGCCTATTTCCATCTCCGCAATATTGCCTGACTTTATTCCTGCCTCCACTCATCTGCTGCTGAAAGACTCATCGATGCCTTTGCTCCCTATAGACTTGACTATATTAACACACTCCTGGCTGGTCATCTAAAATGTTGCTGTCCACGCTATTACTTTCACCAAGTCCCATTCATCCGTCATCCAAGTGCTCATTGACCTACGTTGGTTCCCTTAGTTAAGCAATGTCTCAATTTTAAAATTCTCATTCTTGTTTTCACACATCCTTACCTCTTTGATCTCCTCCAACCCCACAACCCTCTGGGATCTCTGCACTCATCTAATCCTGATCTCTTGAGCATTCCCGATTATAATCGCTCCACCAGCTGCCTGGGCCCTAAAATCTGGAATTCCCTCCCTAAACCTCCCTGCCTCTCTTCCTCTCTCTGCTCCTTTAAGATACTTCTTGAAGCCTACTTCTTTGACTAAGATTTAATCCATCTACCCTAATATCCTTAATGTGGCTTGGTGTCCAATTATGCTTCATTATGCTCCAGTGAAGCACCTTGTGATGTTTCATTGTGTTAAAGGTGCTATATAAATACATGTAGTAGTTGTTGTACACCAGGTAAAACCTATTTAAATATAGTCCAGTCATAACTTCTCGCTGACAATGCATACTTTTTCTGGTTGATGAGAGCTTCAGTATAATATGGGAGATTCCTTATTTCACTACGGTCATCCAAGTGGAAAATTTAGTAATTGTGCAAGCCCTACAATAATGGGGATTGAGTGACCTATTGCTGTTCAGATTTCTTTTAGCTGAAAACATCTCTGATGCTTCAGATGCCAGTATTTTTGCCTTTATATAGACATTGCAGAAAATTGGGAAAAACATAAACATCAAAGAAGTTATGGACGGTTGGACATTACAGATGGGGTATCCTGTTGTCACCATTGTTAGGAATGAGAGCAGTGTTGATATTTTAACAATCAGCCAAGAACACTTCATCTATGATCTCACTACAAAATCTGTTAATCCAGCTTTTTCAAATAAAAGGTAACAGTTTTAGTTTCATTTTACATGCGCGGAGAAGTAGAAAGAAAACAGGACACACGGTGTTATAGCAGTTATTGATATTTGTACAAAATAAACAATACTTAATTGCTGTTGGGAGGTGAGATAAGGGGCCGAATTTTCCCCTTCGACTCACAGCCTGATGTGTGCATGGTGGGACTTTGTCAATGTCTTATCAAGGTTTGTTAATTGCAATTACATTGTTAAGGTTATGAGAAACAGGCAATAGGTGTTAATTGTCTTTGAGCACATATAAATAGTGGATTTTAGTTACAGTGCCCCATCAGGGGCTGTTTACCCCTCCTCATTTATTGATTTTTCTTTAATTTATTGAGATGTTTTTATCTCAGAGGACTATAAATATGGGATAGCTAGGTCACTGGATTGAGTGGGAGGAGAGATGTGAGATTGAACAAGTCAATAAACTCTCTCAATAAAGAGAGTGTCTTGGTTTCGGCTTCACCAACCAGCTTGGATCCTGTTAATAGACATTGGGCGCAATCTTCCCAGAGCTGGCCAATTAAGAAACTGCCTCCAGGAACGCTGACCAATTGGGGACAGCAGATGGCCTGGGGACAGCAGATGGCCTGAGGACCTCGGAGGGCTAATCAGAGTGCCTGAAGTAAAGGGCGGCTGGCAGACCCACTGTGAATGCTTGTGCCTTGCAGAGATGAGTGGCAAAGTGAAGGGTGGCACAAGATGAAGGCACCTTACAGCTGATGGCCAATTCCTCATGCCCAGCAGGTGACAAGTTATTAATTGCCGACATCTGCCTGCAAGTGACCTGAATATTGTCATAGAGACCACTGAAATGTCTCTATGAGCTCTGACCTCCCGCTCTGCTCTCGCCTCCTGTGTGTAGGGGAGCGAGGACATAGCAGGGGTCCTGTGCACCCCCGCAAAATTCTTCAACCTTCTAAAAAATATTCGCTAATTGCCTCCATAATTACTTTAACTGGCTTCTGATGGGCGGGTCGCCATCACTACTCTGACATCGCCTCCCGTAAAAGTGCAAGGAGATGAGAACATGACAGGGACTCAACCAGGCACATTTTTTGCCATCTTCCCAGCCTAAACACTGCAAACCCACCTCCAAGGTACTGGGAAAATTTGTCCCAATATGGCTATTATGTGGATGCTGTACTTATCCAATGTTTATCTCAGTTCCACACAAGGGCAAAACAGAACTGATTAAATGTATAACCTATAATAATTTTTTCCAATCCATTGACAACCTATAAAATTCCTGTGTTTGAAGGACAAATGAATATTGACATTTCCATGACCAGTTTGTCCTGCTGTTGGATATTAGCTTTTCTGATATAGTGGGAATCCGGCATGTTTAATTCACACCACAATGCGCAAGATTTGACACAAAGATAAAGCAAGAAAAAATATTATTCATTAGCCTTGAATTCAGTCTGTGCTCTCTCTAATGTTTGAAAAGTATTCAAGAGGATGTGCATTCTGCTTCAGAAAACAATCATTTGCACTTACAGCTCAGTTATTATTTTCAGTTTTACGAGTAGATTTATTTGTTGCTTTTGCTGTGTGCATGTGTTTTATAAAATCCACAGCAAGATCACAAATTGCCTTGTGTAGTGATGGAATTGAAAAGTTAATTGGACTTTTACAGTTGGCATTTTGGAGTTTGGGATAGTGTGTGTTATCCCTGGATTCCCAGTAAGGATCAAACACGTGATACCAAACTGAATTAAAAACAAAAGCCAAAATATTATTAAAGACACCTCACGTCTCACCTTTCTAGTGACTATTGTATGGTATTCCAAATTTATCTAGGCTCCTAGGTTTGCATTAGAAAGTAAAATTCAGACACTAATCAAATTTGGAACAAGTTAACCAAAGCTAGGGCCGCCAGGACTGAGAATACACACTGATTTACCACATGGGGACATCATGAATCAAGCTGCAGTATCTCCAATTGATTTTGGATACACAGGCAATACTCAGGCACAATATGCCTCATTTGAAAAGTGTAATCAAATTATCCACAATTTATCTGATTGATGTCTGGAAATATCTCTTCTGTTTGCTCCGCACACCCTATTGATATAACAGATCTTAGGGCAGAAATTGTCAGTAATGTTACTGTGTGAGCAGGATAATGACTCCGTACATAGTGGGAGATAGGAATTAGGTATGAGGTAGGGTTAAGTGTTTGTGTAATGATATTCCTGACAGTAATTTCTACCCTCTTGTGTTTTGTTTTCCTAGCTATTTGTGGGAAATCCCTCTAACTGTTGCCGTGGGAAACTTAAGCCACATCTTATCAGAGGCAATGATATGGATTAATAACAAAACAGGTACTGCTATAATTTATTAATATATTGTTCAACTATATGCAGGTACCGGACCCCGTATTTGGAAAGCTCGGGGCCGGACGTGTACCGGATGCGGAGATTTTCCGGATTCTGGGGTGGGGAGGAGGACAATTTAATGCCTTCTCCACCAAGCTGGACCCTGTCGGGACAGGAAAAGGAAGGAAGGGGGGGGCGTGGACCAGGCCGGCTTCCACCGTTAATCCTGGACCCAAAGAGCAGCGGATCAGCACGCCACGACCCGATCAGCAGGGCCTGATGGGGATTGTAGATTCCAGGGCAGGACATGGTTTTCAGGCCCTTGTGGATTTTGGGAGGCCAGATACGGAGTTCTGTACCTGCCAATCAGGTTTTTGAACTTACAAAATTTCAGGCTCACATCTTGTAAACTGTTACTAAGGAATTTTGATGCTGAAATTATGTTTTTATGGTGCCAATAAGACATTGTCCCCTGTTTCCCTCACTGTATTTCTCTGGCGCTGCGAATCTAAGTACTTTATCGTGAATATAATCGTGTCAGACTGTGATCAGTTGTGTACACTTAACATGATCCTGAGATAGAATCAAAACAATTTAATACTTGAACTGATTAACTTTGTGTTGAAAGCAGATTAACATTTAAAAGTAAAAGCCAAATACTGTTAATGTTGGAGATCTGAAATAAAAACAGAAAGTGCTGGAAAAACTCAACATCTGTGGAGAGAGGAACAGAGTTGAGGGGCAGAATTTTCTGCCTGTTGGGCGGGCGGGCCCGACCCAATCTCTGGCGGGCGCGGAGCCGATCGCCGCCAGTGAAGAGGGCCGCACCGCCATTTTACGTGGGCGGGCCAATTAAGGTCCGCCCAGCGTGACGTCTGCCGGAAAGCGCTATGCGCTCCCTTTGCGGGCGGGGGGGGAATCCCTAAAAGCGAGAGTGCGCTCTTTCACGCATGCGCATGAAAGAGCACACATCTCCCTGAGGCTAAGTGCAGCCTCAGGGAGATCACTTAAACTTTTAAAACTATTAAAAATAGAGAAAAGAAAAATCCCTTACATGTCCCCTCATGTGACAATGTCACATGAGTTGGGCCATGTTCATAATTTACAGAACAACTTTATTACAATTTTTAAAACCCTGCATGAAACCTCATCCCGTCGGTGGATGAGGTTTCATGTTTTCTCTATTTGCCGCCGGGGCTCCTGGCCGACCCACCAACCTTAAGGTTGGACGGGCAGGTCCTTTAATTGGTTAAGTGGCCATTGACAGGTCGGCGGGCCCGCAGCTGATTTTGCTGCGCCCCCACCTTTCTGAAAATTTAACTGGGGTGGGATGATGTCGGGGATTCCGCCCAACGTCATCCTGCGTCATTTTAGGCGTTGGTGAGCGGGCCCCACCCCCCTGCTCACCGATGGCAAAATTCTGCCCAATGTTTCGAGTCCAATATGATTAGCCTTTGAAACCCTAAGAAAAGTCTGAATAAATTTAAGGAGGAGATAGACAGATTTTTAATTAGTAATGGGTTGAAAGGTTATGGGGAGAGGGCGGGAAATTGGAGCTGAGGCCGAAATGAGATCAGCCATGATCGTAATGAATGGCGGGGCAGGCTCGAGGGGCTGAATTGCCTACTCCTGCTCCTAGTTCTTATGTTCTGATGTAAGTCATACAGGACTCAAAACGTTAACTCTGTTTCTCTCTCCACAGTTGCTATCAGACCTGCTGACATTTTAAAGTGTTTATTTAGTCCCTGGAGTTAATCTGACCCTATTATTGATGATGAACTACTATAGTCAATTGTTAAAGAGATAATTTGATAATTCCTTTTGACAGAAAGATAGATGATGGAGCAGATTTTAATCCTTGCCCCACCCGAAATGGTGTAGGTGGGGTGTGTTGTTACGATGGTGAGGTGAGTTGCATGGAAACCTTGATCCAGGAGGTGAAATCTTGAAGGAGCAGTGGACATCCTGTCTTACTATGAAAAGTTGTGGCTTGCATGGGGTCAACCCCAACAGTCAAACCATGGCAGCGGTTGCAGACCAGAGTTGTCAGAAGAGGTAGCAGTGAGTTTTCAAAAATGTGACTATTCTGTGGAATCCTTGGAGGCCAAGAAGAGTAGGAATGCTCTCCTGGGCCCTGCAAGGAGTCCTTGAGCCTGCACAAGCCCAGCCTTGTCTCGCCTTCTCAATTGCATTATCGGCTTCCAAGCCTCCTCCCTTGTGCTGACATTATGACAGGGCCATTTCTTGGGTGCCCAGTGTCCTTGGGCTCCCAACCCGATTAATGTCCTCTCGACATCAGTGCTGATGGTTTGAGGTCAGTGAATATCCTGCTTTATTTAAGTGAGGCTCGGGTATTAAAATTATCACGGTCACACGCTGAACACCCCATGTTCCTACCCACCTTGAGCACAACCCAGTAAAAAGTGACCCCAATATTTCAATATGCAAAGACTTATTTATATGTGGTAAGATTTTCCCTCCTGGCTATTGGCTACTCAAACTGGTTGATAATCTTCTAACAGTTTATGGAATTAATTCTTTTTATCTTATGATTGTGCGATCTCTGTTCAACCTCCCATCCCATTATACTCTTTGCCATTATATTGAAATTCCTCTCAGTTGGGTTCAAGTGAAAATGTTGTGATAACTGAAGTCCATTGAGTAACATCCCATTGATGAAAACTGTTTAGAGATGTTTAAAATATTAATTCAAAATCAATGTCTGTATTTCAGTCCAAAAGTACAGATGAAGATCGGTGAAGATGAATATTCAAATCAATATGTTCATTGTGCCAATGCATTGCAGCAATTGAAATTTAGACTCTACCCAGTGATGAATTTTTAAGTTATGTTCTTTCAGACCTTTAACTGATGTAGTTCCAGGGCCAAGCTGTTAATTAGCTCCAGGTCCTAAACGCAATAACGAATAACTATATGTTCTGTCTTGACTCTCTACATGTCAGTTGTGGCTCGGTGGTAGCACTCTTGTCTCTGAGTTAGAGGTTGTTTGTTGAAGACCCACTTCACAGACTTGAGCACAAAAAAATCAGAGGCAGATAATTTAGCGCAGCACTGCACTGTCAGAAGTTCAGTATTTCAGATGAGATGTTAAATCAAAGCCCTGTTTGCCTTCTTAGGTGGACGTAAAAGATCCCTTGACATTATTTTGAAGAAGAGTAGAGGAGTTTTCCCTGGTGTCCTGGGAAATATTTATCCCTCAACCAACATCACTGAAAATAGATGATCTCATCATTTTCATATTGTTGTTTGAGGGACCTTGCTGTGCACAAATTGGCTCCTGCATTTCCTAAATTACAACAATGACCACACTTCAAAAGTTTGTTTTCTTGTTTCCTTTTATTCATACAAGTACCAGGATCACAGAAACCATTCTATAGCAAATGGAAGATAGCTGAATGCTAATTTTGAATGAATTAACCTTAAGTCTCCTTTGTATTCAACAGAGCATCACAAAATCAACTTCTTGGACAACAGTAGTTGGCTTTTAGGAAACCTTAATCAGACTGGCTACTTTAGGGTTAACTATGATTTGAGGAACTGGAGGTTGTTAATTGAGCAGCTCATGACCAATCCTGAGGTAAATAATGTGCATTTTGGGTGTTTGTTATATTTTAAACACAAACATCTGGTGTGTTTTTTAGTGTTAAATAGTTTCTTTATTTGGTTGATCCTGACAGGTGATCTCAGTTGGTAACCGAGCAGGTCTGATCGATGATGCTTTCAATCTAGCCAGGTATATTTTGTATTTAATGTAAAACTACAAACTCAGTGAACTTTGCAACTATAGACACCAACCTAATACTCCATTTGAATATAGAAAAAAAATGAGACTGGCAATGGGGGTCACGAAACAGCTTACCAGTGTAATATTAATTGCACTGGTGTTGTTTATGTGCTCAATAGCATAGATTGTTAGTGTCCAATTGTTCTATGAATTAATTCATACTGAATTATGATTTTGTTGTAAAGATTGTGTACTGTATTTGTGTATTAAGTGCTGCTGTTATTTAATGTGAGAGAAGCCTTTGCTCTTCCTGCCATATAAAACTCAGTTTCAGATATCCTGACTCATTACTGCTTTAGGTAGCATGTTCAATGCTATAGATACTTGCAGCCTTTATTGACTAATTAGGTGAACAAGTCTGGTCTTGCATAGATCATTGGAGTCCTGTGGCTTATTAAGGCTATGGGATATTTGGAACATGCTTGTCCAAGAAATACAGGTGTACTTATTTGGTCATGTGTTTTGTGTAGTATCTCAATCATTCATCAGAAGGGCTTGTTGTGCCATTACTGTTTCTTTTCATGCAACTGAACAATTAGTTAGCCAAAGGTTTGCTGGTATGATACTTAGTAGGCTGCCCTTTAAAGATTCAAGTAGTAAATTAAACTAATAATGGATTATATTACAAATAAGCGTCGTTCAGTAATAAAACTTGGAAAACTGTTATCACATAGTCATAAATCAGAAGACTACAGTTTAACCATATTATTGTTTCTGCATTTTTCTATAATTCACAATGCAATCCAGAAATTATGCCATGTGATATAGGAATACTTAATGTATTCCTCTGAAGTTTCTCTGTACTGTTTAAGTGTTAACCCAATTTCATTTGCCGGTAAAGGCAAAAATACTGCGGATGCTGGAAATCTGAAACAAAAACATAAAATGCTGGAAAAGCACAGCAGGTCTGACAGCATCTGTGGAGAGAGACAGAGTTAACGTTTCGAGTCCGTATGACTCTTCTTCAGAGCTAAAGGGAAGTAGAAATGTGGTGAAATATATACTGTTTAAGGGGGGTGGTGGTGGAACAGGTGAAGCTGGATAGAAGGCCAGCGATAGATGGAGGCAAAGGAGAGATTGCAAAAGATGCCATAAACAAAAGGTCAAAGGATTGTTAATAGTGGTGGTACTGGCTAAAGGAGGTGCTAATGGTGACATTAAGAATGGAAAGCAGAATGTGATAGTGGCTGGATCAGGGTAAGCACTCTGGAAAGTGACAGATGGCCCTAGTGGGGGTGGGGTGGGGTGGGGGTGGGGGTGGGGACAGTAGTGGGAAAAAAGATCGAAAATAGGCTAAAAGCTGGGGATAAAACAATGAATAAAATGGAAATAAATTTTAAAAATAGTAATAATGAAAATAAGTGGAAAAAAATAAATAAAAATAAAAATGAATATAGAAAAAAGGGGATCAAAAAGGGGAGGGGATGAAGAGAGAGCTCATGATCTGAAGTTGTTGAACTCAATGTCAAGTCCAGAAGTCTGTAAAGTGCCTAATCGGAAGATGAGGTGCTGTTCCTCCAGTTTGCGTTGAGCTTCACTGGAACATTACAGCAGGCCAAGGACGGACATGTGGGCATGAGAGCAGGATGGTATGTTGAAATGGCAAGCGACAGGGAGGTCTGGGTCATGCTTGCGGACAGACCAAAAGTGTTCTGTAAAGCGGTCACCCAGTCTGCGTTTGGTCTCTCCGATGTAGAGGAGACCACATTGGGAGCAGTGAATGCAGTAGACCAAATTAAGGGAAGTGCAAGTGAAGCGCTGCTTCACTTGAAAGGAATATTTGGGCCCTTGGACAGTGAGGAGGGGGAAGTAAAGGGGCAGGTGTTGCACCTTCTGCGGTTGCATGGGAAGGTGCCGTGGGAGGGGGTTGAGGTGCTGGGCATAATGGAGGAGTGGATCAGGGTGTCCCGGAGGGAATGGTCCCTATGGAATGCTGACAGGAGAGGTGAAGGGAAGATGTGTTTGGTGGTGGCATCATGCTGGAGTTGGCGGAAATGGCGGAGGATGATCCTTTGAATGCGGAGGCTGATGGGGTGAAAAGTGAGGACAAGGGGGACCCTATCGTGGTTCTGGGAGGGAGAGGAAGGTGTAAGGGCAGAGGCACGGGAGATGGGTCAGACACGGTTGAGGGCCCTGTCAACCACTGTGGGTGGGAAACCTCAGTTGAGGATGAAGGAAGACATGTCAGAAGCACTGTTTTGGAAAGTGGCATCATTGGAACAGATGTGATGGAGGCGAAGGAACTGAGAGAATGGGATGGAGTCCTTACAGGAAGCAGCGTTTGAGGACCTGTAGTCGAGGTAGCTGTGGGAGAAGGTGGGCTTGTAATGAATATTGGTGGCCAGTCTATCACCAGAAATTGACAGATCAAGGAAGGGAAGGGAAATGTCGGAGATGGACATGGGAAAGTGATGGAGGGGTGGAAATTGGAAGCAAAATTGATAAATTTTTCCAGGTCCAGACGAGAGCATGAAGTAGCACCAAAACGGTCATCGATGTACGCAAAAAAGAGTTGTGGGAGGGGGCCTGAGGAGGACCAGAACAAGGAATGTTCCACATACCCCAAAAAGAGACAGGCATAACTGGGGCCCATGGGGGTACCCATAGTCATACCTTTTCACTTGTGAGACAAGTTTAAGGAGAAATTGTTCAGTGAGAGAACAAGTTCAGCCAGATGGAGGAGAGTGGTGGTGGATGGGGATTGTTCGGGCCTCTGTTCAAGGAAGAAGAGGAGAGCCCTCAGACCATCCTGGTGGGGGATGGAGGTGTAGAGGGATTGGACGTCCATGGTGAAGAGGAGGCGGCTGGGGCCAGGGAACTGGAAATTGTTGATATGATGTAGGGTGTCAGAGGAATCGCAGATGTAGGTGGGAAGAGACTGGACAAGGGGAGAGTGACCCTCTTGACTCCTATCTTGACTCAGTTCTCTCTCTCTCCCAAAACCACGAAAGGATCCCCCTTGTCTTCACTTTTCACCCCACCAGCCTCCGCATTCAAAAGATCATCCTCTACCTTTTCCACCAACTCCAGCATGATGCCACCACAAACACATCATTGTTTTATCCCCAGCTTTTAGCCTATTTTTGATGTTTTTTCCCACCACCGCCCCTCCCCCCACCCCAACCTCACTAGGGCCATCTGTCACTTTCGAGAATGCTTACCCTGGTCCGGCCATTGTCACATTCTACTTTCCACTCTTAATGCCACCATTAGCACCTCCTTTAGCCAGTACCACCACTATTAACAACCCTTTGACCTTTTGTTTATGACATCTTTTGCAATCTCTCCTTTGCCTCCACCTATCGCTGGCCTTCTATCCAGCTTCACCTTTTCCACCCCCCTTAAACAGTATAAATCTCATCACATTTCCACTTCTCTTTAGCTCTGAAGAAGTCATACGGACTCGAAACGTTAACTCTGTCTCTCTCTCTCCACAGATGCCGTCAGACCTGCTGAGTTTTTCCAGCATTTTTTGTTTCTGTTTCGTTTGACGGTGTTGACTGTCCCATGGTCTAATTTCATGACCTCTTTGAATTGCCACTGTCCATTTACAAAGCAGCAACCTGGCCAAGACATTGGTCGGGATTTTCCAGCCCTGCCCTCCTCTGGGATCTTCCGATCCTGCCGAAAGTCAATGGAATTTTGGCTGGCCCACCCCACCCCCTGAGGCAGGTCCCGCCATAGAGTCATAGAGGTCTACAGCACAGGAAAAGGCCCTTCGGCCCATCGAGTCTGTGCCAGTCAAACAAGTACCTAATTATTCTAATCGCATTTTCCAGCACTAGGCCCATAGCCTTGTATGCCATGGCATCGCAAGTGCACATCCAAATATTTCTTAAATGTTATGAGGGTTTCTGCCTCTACCGCCCTTTCAGGCAGCGAGTTCCAGATTCCCACCACCCTCTGGGTGAAAAACTTCTTCCGCCATGGCGGGGCCGAAAAATCCCAGCCTTTGTCAAGAAAATAGGGCGGAATTTTACGGCTCCTCTCACTGGTGGGATTTTCCGGTCAAACCGAAGTCAGTGGATTCTTGGATGGCTCGCCGTATTTTACACCCACCCCCGGCATCGACGGGGCCGTGAAATTCTGCCCATGGTTTCGGTTCATGACTTTTTCACTTTGAATTTTGTGGTGCGCACCCACTCCTCTTTAAAAATTGCAGAGTTTAATACCAATATGTAAGAGATATGATGAAAGGAGTTTACTGTAGGTTTAGTAAGTAGTATTCAAGGACTGTCCCCTGAGGAACGATTTAGTGGCTTAGGCTGGCGGCATCTTGTTAGTTCACTTTTGCAATCAGTATGTGTGAGCTTCTAGTCAGGGGTCTTTATAGGAAGACAAGTATCATCACTTAGCTTTGATAGTTAGTTGTAGTCTCTGTGGATTTATGTTACATCTCTTGTTTTATTTATACACATGCCCTCAAGACTTGCTTATGATCAATCTGACAGGAATTAATTCATGGTATTGTATGTCTAATGCTGTGTGTATTGCAATATTTGGCTACAGAAATTGAGAGTTCTTCTATTATTTATTAGGTATAATAATAGATTTGCCTTGCGTATGCACTGGAAGGGATAGAGGCTGGAATTTTCCAGCCCCCCCACACAGCGGTGGGTCTGGTGAGCCATTGAAATCTCTGGTTACATCGGCGGGACCGGAAGATCCCACCAGCGTGAGGAGCTGGAAAATTTTGGCTAGAGCTCGGGAAAACAGGGGTTCAAGGGGGAGATGTTCTGCTTGGGCACCACTAGGCACAGCATTGGCAATGTGCCCATGGTGCCCACTTAGTGTGGCATTCGGTAGACCCGAACTGGTTTCAAGTTTCGGTCTCATTAACATGCTTTCAGTGAGCTGTGGATGTTCAGTAAGCGCTGCACTGCAGCTTGCCAGATACCTGGGTCAGACAATCACCTGGCCATAGCACAGTGGGATCTCATACAGCGCATGTGAGAGGGAGAGAGGAGATGCCAGTGGGGAAACGAGGATGGGTCAGGATATGCTCTTCCTGGTCCTACAAAAATCTCATTTAATAAAAAGGCTGCACCTTTTTGGTCAGGTCTTCAGCAGTCCCCTTAAGACTTGGCTATTAGGCCTCTCCGTGCCTAGAGAAAGGGGGTTTATAATAGGGACAGGACCTGATTGGAATATTTAAAGAGCCTGGTTTTGGCTAAGAGTGCTGGGTGCCCATTCAAAGTTTTGCCTGAAAACGGATGCAGGCAGAAAAAACAAGTGCACAATAGATTTCCTGCTGTGGTTTGTCTGTTTTTCAGGCGAGAAATTAGTAATTGGATTTTCCTCTCAGCTCTCTGATTAAGTGAAGCTTGTTGCCCAAACAGTAAAGTTGAAGCGTTCAGCCGGAATCTTGCGCTGCTACCGGCAGTACCGGGAAATGAGGCGGGCGGACACATTTAATTTTGTTGGAGTTGAAATGTCAGGTTCCTGATGGCAGAGTGAAAGTAGGGAATTAGGCTGTGACGGACTGAAGGATCAACGGATTGAGCTTCTGGTGGCAAGCAGCAGGAGCCTATTTTTAATGCATTTGCATGTTATGCATACTCATTAAAACACCATTTTGCCAGATGAAGTGGTACCTTTGCAATTAACCCTACAGCAAATGAGAAACATATGCCTTCAGATTCAGGATTGGTTAAGGGTGGCGTGCAGCAGACGTAGCAGCCCTCCTGGAGGACTTGGTCTGAGTAGGAACTGCTTTTCATGGAGAGCTTTGTTGGACCACGGGAGAGGAGGCCCAAGAACATAAGAAATAGGAGCAGGGGTAGACCATATGGTCCATCAAGCCTGCTCCATCATTCAGGAGGCATCATGGCTGACCTTGGGCTTTAACTCCACTTTCTCGTCCACTTCCCACATCCCTTAATTCCTGAGAGACCAAAAAGCTGTCTATCCCAGCCTTAAATGTGTTCAATGATGGAGCATCCACAACCCTCTGGGGTAGAGATTTCCAAAGACTCACAACCGCTTGAATGAAGTAATTTCTCCTCACCTCAGTCCTAAATGGTTGACCCCCTATGCTGAGTCTTATGCCCCCATGTTTTAGATTCCCTGACCAATGGAAACAATCTCTCAGCGTCTGCCCTATCAAACCCCTTCAGAATCAGTGTGTGTTTCAATTAGATCAATTTAGCAATTTGCTGAGCCTCTCATCATAGGGTGACCCCCTCATCTCAGGGACTAATTTAGTGAACCTTCATTGTACCGCCTCCAATGCAAGTATATCCTTCCTTAAATATGGAGACTAAAATGGCACACAGTACTCCAGAGGCATTGATGCATTGAGATTGGATGGCGGCAGTGCAAGGGAATAGGAACATGGTTGATTGCGAGAGGGAGGGAGGGCAGGTCATGGTGGACCTTTGAGGGCTCATGGGGGACAGAGACAGGAAGCTGAACTACACAAGGAAGGTCAATGTCTACAGACGGGAGGTAAAGCATGACTGTGAGGAGATCCAGAGTTACAGGTCATGGTGAGGCCATGAGAGTCAAGGCTAACAGATGGCAGGTGTAGGGTGATGGAGGGAGTTTCAATGATGAGGGATGGCAGATCAAGTCCAGGGTGCCAGTGGGGGTGGTGGTGGGTAGGGGGCAGATCAATGGTAACGGGGGGCAGCACTAGGATGAATGGAAGTTGAGCAAAGGTGATGGTAGATGGCCCAAGGGTCAACAAATGCAGGGCATGGGTGATTTTGGGAAGATCAGGGGTGACTGAGGGAGGGTGCAGTGTGATGGCTTCTAGCTCCAGGGTCAATGTGGAAGTGTCCAGGGACATAGCTGTGACAACACAAAGAAGTCTCTGAAGTACAGGTTGAGAATGGGGGTTGGGTGTGGCTGATGCCAAATGCAGAGCTCCCTGTTGTAATATGCCTTTAAGGGATAGCAGCATGACATCACTAGAAAGGAAATGTGTCATGTGCTTCAGTCTTCATTCTACTTTTGATTTGAGCAGAGCACACATGCACAGCTCTAATGTCTTCAAGCTTTATACCTATGTGTAACTGATTTCATGTACCTAGCCTTAATAAGTGAACCCACAACGTGTTTACCCAATCCTTGATAAGTGATTGGTGCCTTGTGCCTTGTACAGTAAATAAGCCCAAGCTATTACATCATTATAATAACATGACACTCCCCATTGGTCAAAAGTTCTCAGGTCAGGAGGGAGAGCCAGAAAGACTGTGCTGACCAGATCTTTGCCTGCCCTGTGTCCGGAGTTCATTTCAGGCAGACAAGCTGGGTCAAGCACACCCAGTTCTTCTGCTAACTCTGGCACATCTGGAGAGGAACTGGCGAGCGTGGCCCAGGGCCAGGCACAGTAAAGACCAGAACGCCAACAAGGGGCACCAGCAGAGGGTCAGGTAGCTCAGGAACGCGGCAGCCAGGGTCCAGTGTGATATCGAGCATTGGTGTGTAATTGAATATACCACAGGTGGAGTAACGCCCTGTAAATGTCAGAGAGGCAGGGTCAGAGACAATGAGGATGTTAAGGGATTCTGTCACTCATCTATGTCAGCTGCTTCAGGATGACCTAAGTTCCCATTGACTGGGAGGCAATCCAATGTCAGTAGCTTTATAAGTCACTGCAGCATTGAATTTCTACTTCATCAGGGCTCTACAGGGGACATTTGTGGCGTCTCCCAGTCAGCAACTCACAAGTGCATCAGGGAGGTCACCAATGCCCTGTTCAGAAGAGCCAATGAATTTGTGAGATTACCTCAGGATCTGAGAGCTAGGCAGCCAGAGCTGTGGTATTCAGTGTCATTGCAGGATTTCCACAGGTACAAAGGGCAATTGATTGCATGTATGTTGGGCTACGAGCTCCCTAGGATCATCCAGCGGCCTTCATAAACCCAGTAGGGATTTCACTCTCTCAATGTTCTGCTGGTCTGTGATCACCACAAACGAATCCTTCATCTGTCTGTTCACTTCCCAGTGAGCTCTCATGACTCTTAACATCCTCACTCAGGTGAGGTGCCACAGCTGTTTGATCCCCCTCAGCAATTGCAGGGGTAGCTCTGGAGGACAGGGGATGTCCACAGAAGACCTGTCTCATGACACCTGTACAGAACCCACAAGCCCAGCAGAGGAGAGGTATACTCCAGCCCATTCATCAACAAGGGTAACAATAGAACAGACCATTGGACTGCTGAAGATGAGGTTCTGCTGTCTGGACCGTTCAGGTGGAGCGTTGCAGTACGTGCCACAGAGAGTCTCTCAGATCATTGTGGTCTGTACTTAAACTCCTACAGCAAAATTGCCAGACAGAGAGATGGAGGAGCCAGATGCCTCCTCAGCTGAGGAAGAAGCTGGTGTTCATGAGGGAGTACATAGTGTGGTTACAGCTGCAGATGTCAGGGCGATGGAGCGACGCACCAGACATACCCGTAACATCCTCATCGAAACCCGAGCCCAACAAGATCTCTTGTTCTCCTCCTCAATAAATGTCTCTGTGGAAGAGCCAGCAGGTCCAACATGTTACTTCCTGTCGAACCTACATTGTTGTGACCTCTGGCACCTAGAAGGAGAATTGCTGCAGGCACTTGGCACAAGCAACCCATTTGCATGGTTACTCCAAAGGCATGCACAATTGTGATATGGAAAGAACATTGGGACAAAGGAAATAGGAGCAGGAGTAGGTCATTCGGCCCCTCAAGCCTGCTCTGCCATTCAGCCTGATCATGGCTGATCTTCTACCTCAATGTCATTTTCCTCCACTATCCCCGTGCCCCTTAATCTCTTTAATATCTAGAAATCTATTGATCTCTGTCATGAACATACTCAATGACTGAGCCTCCTCAGCCCTCTGAGGTAGAGAATTCCAAAGATTCACCACCTACTGATTGAAGGAATTCCTCCTCATCTCAGTCCTAAATGATCTACCCCTTATTTTGTGACTGTGTCCCCTGGTTCTAGATCCCCCAGCCAGTGGGGTACATCCTTTCTGCATCTACCCTGTTGAGCCCTCTAAGAATTTTGAACGCTTTAATGAGATCGTTTCTCATTCTTCTAAATTCTAGAGGATATAAGCCCAGAGTCCTCGATCTCTCGTCCAGAGGACAATCCCGCCATCCCAGGGATTAGTCTGGTTAACCTTTGTTGTACTCCCTCAATGGCAAGTTTATCCTTCCTTAGGTAAGGTGACTCCAGAACACAAGGTACACATACTCCAGTTGCAATCTCACCAAGGCTCGATATGATTGCAGTACGATGTCTTTACTTCTGTACTCAAATTGTCTGGTGATAAAGGCCATCAACCCATTTGCCTTCCTAATTGCTTGCTGCACCTGCAGCTTTCAATGACTTACAAACAAGGACAACCAGGTCCCTTTCGACACCAACATTTCCCAAGCTCTCCCCATTTAAGGAATACTCTGAATTTCTATTTTTCCTATTAAATTGGATAATTTCACACTTTTCTGCATATTCCATCTGCCATGTTCTTACCCGCTCACTTAGCCTGTTGAAATCCCATTGAAGCCTCTTTGCATCCTCCCCACAACTCACATTCCCACCAAGTTTTTGTGTCATCAGCAAAGTTGGAAATATTACATTTGGTCCCCACATCCAAATCATTGACATTGATTGTGAACAGCTAGGGCCCATTGCGGTACCCCACTAGTAACAGCCTGCCAACCTGAGACTGATCCGTTTATCCCTACTCTGATTTCTGTCCGTTAACCAGTTCTCAATCCATGCCAGTGTATCACCGCTAATCCCATGTGCTCTAATTTTGCTTACTAACCTGTGTGGGATCTTATCAAAGCCTCCTGAAAATCTAAATACACCACATCCACTGGTTCCCCTTGATCTAGAAGTTGCACATGACTCAATGACACACGCTCCAAAAGCTTGCAAAGCCTTGCTAAGACCTCGATGTTCACTTGCAATATATGGAATGCCTCAGCTGCAGCTGCTCTTTGGGCAACAGTTTCTGATGGATGATAAAGGGGTGAGCACCACATGTTGGCTTGCCAGCCAAGTTCCAAACACCTGACCTTACTAAGGTTTCCTAAAATAGAAACCTGCACACGTCACTACTTCCGAAGCCACACGATAAATGGTGTTTCCATAGCCCCACGTCACTCAATCATTGATAGTCAATGGGGAGGTGGTGACGTTGTGGTATTGTCACTGGACTACTACTCCAGGGTAATGCTCTGGGGACCCGGGTTCCAATCCCACCATGGCAGATGGTGAAATTTGAATTCAATAAAAAATCTGAAATGACGACCATGAAACCATGGTCGATTGTTGTAAAAACCCATCTGGTTCATCAATGTCCTTCCCCTTAGGGAAGGAAATCTGCCATCCTTACCTGGCCGACATGTGAGTCCAGACCCACAGCAATGTGATTGACTCTTAAATGCCCTCTGCCCTCAGTCCTCAAGGGCAATTAGAGATGGACAATAAATGCTGGTCCAGCCCGTGACACCCGCATCCCATGAACAAATAAAAAATGTGCCACGCCCTTAATGCACCCACCAGTTTGTAAAACTCCCAACATAGTGACCATTTGACACACATGGATATAGTGATCCAAACCGTATATTTACACATGACTTCCATAGAATGAATAGATACCCCTTCCACCTTTGTGACATTAGAATTCTTTCCTGACACAATGCCCTGGTTCAGCTCCAACATCTGCAGCTGAGGTGGAGGCAGCCAACTGAGTGCTCTACCCTGTTGCCTGAGATGGCCTTGGCTGCTACCTTCTGATGGTCCAAGGCCTAGATGGCTCTGGCCTGCTAAGAGTGCCCTGCACATGTGCAGTTGCACCCACTTTGGCCTCACCTATGGGAGGGGATGGGGTCACTGGCAGAGGGGAGGAGGAACAGCACTGCACCCTTGGAGCACTATGAGGTGATGCCCCCCCTGGGCAGTTTTCAGGTGCTCCTGCTCCCTGCTGGTGTGCGATGGGACCTCCCTGACTCCAGGTGATGAGGGGCACCTGGAGGAAAATCGAGGTGCCTTGTTCCCCTCTCGCATACTGTATAGAGTACATGGCCAGAGCGATGGAGGTCTGAGTGCATATCTGGCAGCAGCTGAGTATTCTGCTGTACCTGCCTCTCCATGGCGTCACCAACCTCTGCAGGAGGAAGCCATCCATTCACATGCCGGAGCCACGAGAGAACTCAGGACTTGGATGGACTCCTCCATCTTTCACTCAAGGCTGCATATGTGTGAGATGTTCCCCTGACTGTCTCTGCATCTCCATCAGGTTTGTTATGGCCATTTCCAGAGACACATCATTTGCATGGGGCTGGTCTCCAGCAGTCCTCCGACTGCCAGGGAGCTCGGCTATCACACCCCTCACCAGCTGTGCGGGTGTGCCTGTGATGCCCTCACCAGCTGTGGGGGTGTGCCTGTGATGCCCTCACCAGCTTGTGGCCCTGAATCTAATTGAACAAGTGTATTCACTGAGGTGAATGTCTCTGCCCTGGTGGAGGGTTCGAGGGAATGATGTGACAGTGCGTCCTCTCACTGCTCTGTTTCATCATCCTTGAAAGTGGCTTGCTGCAGGCTGTTTCACAACTTGTCATGACTGTGAGCACCTGAAGTGGAGAGCACAAAGAATTGTCTCACGGTTATGCGCAATCCCTTTCCACATCAATGGGCCATGTCTGTATCTGTATGCCCGGTTCTGAATATCAGACTAGAGACATTCTCACTCTGATGCACTGAAACTCCAGTCACTCCATCAGCACAGAATCAGCCACTGTCCTTCCCTACTGGTTCCACTGCCTGCTTTTCTCTGGGGTAATTTCTGGGGCACCTCCACCCCCACCACCCCTCAATCTTTGCCTGCCCCCGGGAGTTATGCACTTATTTTGTCCTGCAGACAGAAAGAAGGATTCAGTGTCATTTTAGTGTGCTCCCACACACTACACTCCTGCAACTGGTATAACTTTTACAGCATGAATTGGTTTCCACACATTCCATCTGGTACAGAGGTCTGCCTGGCATCCCTCTCCACTTACATTTTAACATTGCTTTTTTATGTTCATTCATGGGATGTAGGCGTCGCTGACTAGGCCAGCATTTATTGCCGACCCCTAACTGCCCTTGAGAAGGTGGTGGTGAGCTGACTTCTTGAACTGCTGCAGTTCATGTGGTGTAGGTACACCCACAGTGCTGTTAGGAAGGAGGTTCCAGGATTTTAACCCAGCCACAGTGAAGGATTGGCAATATATTTCCAAGTCAGGATGGTCAGTGGCTTGGAGGGGAACTTGTAGGTGGTGGTGTTCCCATGTGTCTGCTGCCCTTGTCCTTCTAGATGGTAGTGGTCATGGGTGTGGAAGGTGCAGTCTAAGGAGGCTTGCTGAGTTCCTGAAGTGCATCTTTTAGATGGCACACACTGCTGTCACTGTGCATCGGTGGTGAAGGGAGTGAATGTTTGTGGAATGGGTGCCAATCAAGCAGGCTGCTTTTTGCCCTGTATGGTATCAAGCTTCTTGAGTGTTGTTGGAGCTGCACTCATCCAGGCAAGTGGAGAGTATTCCATCACACTCCTGACCTGTGCCTTGTAGATGGTGGACAGGCTTTGGGGAGTCAGGAGGTGAGTTACCCGCCACAGGATTCCTAGCCTCTGACCTGCTGTCATAGCCACAGTATTTATATGGCTAGTCCAGTTCTGTTTCTGGTCAATGGTAACCCCCAGGATGTTGATAGATGGGGATTCAGTGATGGTAATGCCATTGAACATCAAGGGGCGATGATTGGATTCTCTCTTGTTGGAGATGGTCATCGCCTGACACTTATGTGGCACAAATGTTTCTTGCCACTTGTCATCCCAAGCCTGGATATTGCTGCATTTGGTCATGGACTGCTTCACTATCTGAGGAGTTGTGAATGGTGCCGAACATTGTGCAATCATCAGTGAACATTCTCACTTCTGACCTTATGATGGAAGGAAAGTCATTGATGAAGTTGCTGAAGATGGTTGGGCTGAGGACACTACCCTGAAGGACGCCTGCAGTGATGTCCTGGAACTGAGATGATTGACCTCCAACAGCTACAACCATTTTCCTTTGTGCTAGGTGTGACTTCAACCAGCGGAGAGTTTGGTGAGTGATGCCCTTATGAGTGCCACTTGGTAGTGAATACACCATGATGCTTACCATTGTGGAGCACAAGAAGTCATTGACTCTTTTTCTGCACTGCACCCAGTTTTGCTTGTTGGCCCCACTGCTGTGAATCTCCACCGCGACCTCAGTCCAGGCTGCTTTGGTCAGGCGGGGGAGTCTCCTGCTGGGAAACAGGGCCTCCTGCCATTCCAGGATGGTCTGGAGGAGAACCTGCAGGTAGGCATTGCTAAATCGTGGGGCCACTCGTTTGCTCTGAGTCATCACTCAGAATAGCAGGTGGTAGCAGCAGTTATAGTTGTCTAGGGTGGGTGTTATAAGGCTCTGGCACATAAGGAGTTAAGGTGGGACTGTGTACAGTAGCGACCACACAGTGCTGTAAGAGAACACATGATCCACACCCAGAGGTCAACGTTGTGTTGGACAGAGTGTGTGTTGAAGCAAGCATAGAGGCAACTCCTAGCTTGGCCTTTTTACTGTACCTATGTATATAATTTCTAGCAGTTAATAAATACTTAATACTACCTAAGACTAGGGATACCCTAATAAGACCTACTGAACTGCACCCAAGATCTTACAACAGGGGCTGGGGGAGGGGGGAAGATGAGCAGATGGTAGCAACAGTTGAGGTTATCCAGGTGGGCAAAGATCAGAAGGTTTTAGAAACGGTTGTAGTCTGAAGGCATCCACTCACAAAGCCAGACTGATGCTGCTGGATTGCAGGGGAATAAAGGCCTGTTCAGGTGCCCTTTAAACAAGGAGGCCTTTGACCCCATGAGGTAACGCCAGGGTCGATGACTTCCTGCCTGCCCCTGCCACACAATTGGCTGGGCACCTCTTCCGTGAATATCTAGTTGGCTGGTTGCCACATAGTGGAAGTCTTGCACACTTCCAGACCTGCCGTTGGGGCACTTGACACTACAACAAGATTCCAGCCTACGTATTAGTGTGAGGGCAGGTAAAGTTAGAGTGTGTGTGGGCAAGGGAGGCAGAGAGGTGAAAGGTACACTGGATGACGTTAAAGGTTGAAGGAATTAGAGACTAATTGTGTTTCCTAATTTTATTAGATTGTTGTTTACCTACCTTTTCTGCATGAGAACTTTTGAAACATAAAGTGGCTTAATAGAATACTATACTTAGAAATAGAATTGCTCAGATTTTCATTAGCACTTTCATATTTGCCTGTGACTGATCTTCTGTGTTTGCCTTAGAGCTGGTTATTTACCACAGAATATTCCCCTGGAGATTATACGATACCTTTATAAAGAGAAAGAGTTCCTTCCATGGCATGCTGCAAGTAATGTACTGCTTTACCTAGACAAGTTGGTGGATCGGAACAAGGAGTACAACATTTTTAGTGTAAGTGTTTAATGTTCAATTCTAAGAAAGATTCATGCACTGCATAGAAAAAAACCTGCAATGTTGTTTGAAAGATAGACTTTTATTAGTGCTAGCAGTGTGAGATAATGCCAAAAAGTGACCTTAAAGAATTATAATTTGGACTAAATTTTTTGTTAGCTTAGTCATCAATAAACCTAATTGGAAAATGTACATATAGAATGAATTTTTGTTTAAAACAGGTTATTAGGATATGGAATACATTGCCACAAATAGCTGAGTCCATCATGATACAAAAGAGAGAATGAATTGTATATTTGAAGAAAAAAATTAAACACTGAATGATAGTGGGCAATTGGATTAGTGTTGTCCACTCTCATGCAGAATTGGGCATGATGAGTCAAATGATATCCATCTGTCCTACAACCTTTATGATATTTGAGAAATTATGCCAATAATTGAAGATTTAATTTTTAATAATTTTTGCTATTGTACTGTGCTCCATAAATCCACTTGCCTGTCATATTTCTCCGTAGTTTAGCCAAACTTATACTTTTAGCAACTGAGTAAATACATCTCCCCTCTTCTAAAAAATTAGTAGCACACAATAGGAACTAATCAACTGACAGTGACATGCAGGGCCATGTTACAAATTTCAGGACTTCTTTACCTATTCTCTTGGCTTCAGCAGCACTGGTCACTCCTATAACTGGTGCTTGCATCTTATGTTGAGGAATGGGCCCATCCTACTCAATGTCAATCATATGAGAGTGTAACTTGGAAAGGCATAACAATGGGAGCATCCTATGACCTCAAATGGATGCTGTGTCATTCAAATGCTGCCTTGTGCAAATCTCTAATCCTTCGAACAGCAGGCTGATTAGATGAGGGCAAATGCTGATTCACAACTAGTTTTGTCTAAATTGCAGTTGTCATGTGAGCAGAACTATTTTGTAGTAACCATCATCCTCTCTGCCCTACATAAGTTGATTCTGTGTCACACCTTGCAGCAAATAAAATAATGAAATACGCCACATTATCACTGTTAGAGAGCCCCTAAGGAGAGGACTAATCGCATACTCAGGGTGGGTGGTCCATAGCTTTTAGGTGACATCAGCAATGCTCAGAATCGCAATGGGTGCCCAGAAATTCAGAGCGGCAGAGTGCTGGTCCACGGATGAAAATGAGACAGATTGGCTAATTTGGCTTCTACTTAAAGTGAGGGTTTGGGCTTTTCCTGGGGCCTTATTGGGCTGCACACAAACTCTCAGGGCAGAATTTTGCCCTTGGTGGGCGGGCGGGCCTCACTGGCTCAGCGGCGGGCGGGCAGCCGACCCTCGCTGTCGAAGCGGGCCCTGCCGCCATTTTAAGTGGGCGGGCCATTTAAGGCCCACCCAGTGGGCCATCCGACTGGAAGCACTATGCGCTTCCTGTGTGGGGGATGGGGGGGAGATTCCCCAACTGACAAAGTGCGCTCTTTCACGCATGCGCGCGAAAGAGTGCACATCCCCCTGAGACTAAGTGCTGTCTCAGAGAGATCACTGAAAGTTTTTTAAACATCAAGAATAGACAAATAAAAAATTTATGAACATGTCCCCCTCATGTGATGGTGTCACACGAGATGGGACATGTTAATAAAAAGGACATAAAGTTTATTAAACATTTTTAAAATAGACATGAAACCTCATCCCGCCAGTGGATGAGGTTTCATGTTTTTTCTGTTCCCCGCTGGGGCTCCTGGCCCGCCCACCAGCCTTAAGGTCGGATGGGCAGGGCCTTTAATTGGCTTAATTATTCTGTCAATGGCCTCAATTGGCCATTGACAGGTTGGCGGGAGGACAGATGATTTCGCTGTCCCCCCGCCTTCCTGAATATTTAAATGGACCGGGATGACATCGGGGGTTCCTCCCTGACGTCATTCCGCGTCATTTTCCCGTCGGCGAGCGGGCCCCGCCCCCAACTCACCGACGGGAAAATTCTGGCCTCAGCTATTAGGCGTTACACTGAGGATGTATGAGTGCGTCCTGGGCAGAGTTCCCAGGGTAGCTGAGGAACCCACTTGCACACTTCTAATTGATAGAAGATTTGGACATACCTCCCTCCCCCTCTGACCAATTGCTCACTGTAAAATGCTGGGCTGAATTCTGGCAGGATGAGCTTTAGCTCCAAATTCCAACCCCCATCCAGGAGTTCTGCTGGCTTTTCTGCCTTGGCCCTGTTGAGAATTTCAGGTCCTAAGTATTTGCTGCTAATTGCATTTACTAATTGATATTCATTTAGCGAGTGTGAAAATGTGAACAATTTCAGGGTGTAGGAATTGGATGCCAAACAAGTGGATTTATCAAGATCTGCTTTATAGTCCTAAGGGATATGCCATTGTTAAAAGGTGATACAACAGTATTCCTAACTTAACAAATTACTAATATTAGATCAATTGTGAAATTATGTTGACAAATTCTGACAAGCCTTCTTGTCTTGTTTTTCTTCCTTTAGCAATATATTCTGCAGCAAGTTGCACCAGCGTACAACCTACTGGGATGGCCAGAGGATGCAGCAAACAGTTCTATTGTTCAAGCACCATACCAGACTGAGTTAAATCATTTACTTTATCACGTTTTAAAAACTGATTATAGATAAACTGGCTTTTCAGCAATTGGTGAATATTGGGGCATGATACGAACAGGGTCTCATGGTGGGCAATTAGAGATGGGCAATAATTGCTAGCCTAGCCAGCGATGTCCGCATCCCATGAACAAAAGAAAAAGTCAACAGTGCCATGCTAGTTCATCATTTTTCAATGCTGTTGAAAGGACATTAATTACACATGTCACTGTTGAACTCTAATATTCAATGTCTGAGAAGTTTTTACTTTTAGTGGTTGAGTCTGCAACTGAAGTTGAATTACATAATTTAATTTTAACAGGTTGGTTGCACATTACTGCTCAGTTCCTAAATTAGTTTTGTCTTGGGTTGATCGTGCTAACAATTTGTTTAGTACCATTTGTCAATCACTAAGTAACTCCCTGGAATTACCGAGTATGAAATTAAGTGACCAGTTGCTAATCATGAGAGTGAATTTTTGCAAATGGTAACACTTTCGGACCAGTATGTTGCTTTTGGAAAAGGGTTCACTTTGTACTTGATCTGAAATGAAGCCTTTTGCGTTCACTTGCAGTGATTTTAGTTTATTCAATTAGAATCACCTTGGGTTTGGATACATTTGCAGTGGTAGCCATGTCCTCACCGAGCATAAGTTCCTCAACATCTATAATTGCAAATACGTAAAACGTGAGGTCAAATATAAGGTTATTGTTTTTCCCACCTTAGAATAAGATGATTTTGTTTTTAATACTTGTAATGCTTTAAAGGGGTTGAAGCCCTGGCTGTTTATTTCGGACTGCAAAAACCTGGGAACACCCGCAATGTAGACTACACAGTAAACCCCTTGTCTGGTTAGTGGCAAAAATGTACACCTTGTCCTTGTCTATCTGATGGCAGAGCGGACATCAAAATAGTGACAGTCAAATACCAGAGTACATGTTGATATCAGAGGTGCCTGTCAAAGTTTTTGTCAACAGAGGTGGTATGTGTTTATGTTCTCTAATGGCATTTTGAGTATGTGTCCAGTCTGTGGTTATCGATATATAATACAGCCACAGGCCTGGCCTTCCCAAAGGACCCAGTATCAAGTCTCTCTGCCAAGGCTGAAGGCAAAGCTTGAATAAACAAATGCTCGTTCCTGCTTGATAGTGCATTGGTGTTACATTGCTATTCATCTTTCCCAATTGTAGCCTTTGCAATACCAGATTGTTTTGCAAAATTTGACTTTGAAGTTGCATGTGATCTCTAGAGTACAAATCTTATGATCTGATCCAGATATATTTGCATGCAGTCACGGTAAGGAAAGGTGCTGTGACTGCACTCCAAATTGTGGAAGCTTTGATCTTATCTCAGGAATGGTCAGAGTGAAAAAAAGACCTAATTGAAAATCAAATGCAATTTTGGAAATAAGATTTTGTAGCAAGTTGGATAACTATTGGTGAATAATACATCATAGTTAACATTGGGACTTATTACTGAACCTGTTTGCAGTTGCAATGTGGTAATAGCACAATGAGTCAGTAATGCAGTTATCTTGGTGGGTTCCTTGCTAATGGGCTGAAAGCAGGTGTGCACCTCCATTTAATGCTACTCCCGGCCCCACAAAAATCAATCCCTGTGTAGCCTGACCTTAGTCACCCCAATTCCTCTCCCACTTTAATCTAAGCTGCACTAAGCAGGTGTGCTCCAGACTGATAGCACTGCATTATTGGGGACCCCCCCCCCCCCCCAATCAAAAGGTGAGCAACTTGCCAGTGGAATCCTCATTGAGGCTCAATGGTGAAAATCGTTAAGGTGTTAGATCGATTCCACTGGGAGACCTGTAGGCTCATTCCACCCAATAGGGCGTGAAAACCTACCTCAATCTCTTAAGATAGTTCTTCACACCACAATAAGGTTTTGACAATTTTTAGAACCTACCTGGATGACCAGATTGATGGTTATGGTCAGCTTAGTATTTTGCCTTGTTGGTGTTTTTGCACCTATTTAGGCTCAGTAATGTTTCTGTAAGAGTAACATAAGCTATTGTGATGACGTATTATTCTATTAGGGGCTACGACTATTCAATTGCCCTCATCAATTCAAAGAAAACAAAAAAACTTACGTTTCAGCTGTGGTTTGCATGAACCATGTCATTGCAACTTCATTAAAAAATAAAATGAGCAGAATTGCTGACAGCATTCATATTTCACCTTAAAGTAAGTAGCGTGCTCGGTGGGCACCGCAGGGACTGGGGTGTTTTATCGATCCCTTTAACCACATTTTGGTTTAATGTTTGTAAGTTTCCTTTAAACTTTGTCCTTGGTTCTACAGCTGACCTGACTTAGGGGCTGTGTTTGCTTTATCCCTTATTTTGTTGAGTTAGTCTAATTGGTTGACTCAAAAGAGTTAAAGTAAGTACAAAAACAGAATTTGCTGGAAAAACTCAGCAGGTCTGGCAGCATCGGCGGAGAAGAAAAGAGTTGACGTTTCAAGTCCTCATGACCCTTCCAAAGATGCAGTAAGTTCAGAGAGAGACAGATTAGAATGGGTAAGAGGAGCAGAGAAATTGAGACGACTAATGTCACGCCGACAGTTCTCAATGAAAAGATCAAGAGAAGGTAAGAATCCAGAGGGAGGGGTCCAGGTGGAGGGAGAATATTGGAGGTGGGTAAAAGGATCCGTTGAACGGGGAGAGGACTCCTGCCCAAAGAAGTGAGCACGGAGACGAAGATGGCGGAAGAAGAGTTCAGGATCGTGCTGAGCCCGAAATTCATTGAGATGAGGGAGTAAGGGTATGAAACTAAGTCCTTTGCTGAGCACTGAACGTTCAGCATCGGAGAGGGGAAGGTCAGGGGGTATAGTGAATACACGGCCGGGGCTGGGATTGGAAGATGGGGTGGGGACAGAGGGACAAGCAGGGGTGGAGAGTCCTAGATGGGTGTTGGTGTCGATGAGATGTTGGAGCTTGCGTTCCTTAGCACTTGAGAGAAAGAGAAAAAGTTTCTTGTTGAGGTGTCGGAGGAGATGAAGAATAAAATGAAACTGGGGGCACGCGCAGCTTTGAAAAAGGGTGCGGCGGTGCTGCTGGAGGGAGAGGTCGAGTGTGTTCATATGGCGGCGCATGGCACTGAGTGTGGATCTCAGAATGCGACGGGAACAGCAGTCTGAGAAACGTTTTATGTCCCAGAGATACCTGTAATCCTGGGTGGGTTCAAAACAAGAAACCCTTTTGGAAGGGTCATGAGGACTCGAAACATCAACTCTTTTCTTCTCCGCCGATGCTGCCAGACCTGCTGAGTTTTTCCAGGTAATTCTGTTTTTGTTTTGGATTTCCAGCATCCACAGTGGTTTTTTGTTTTTATCTCTGAGTTAAAGTAAGTAGCCGTGTCATGTGCAGTGTGCTGATGACAGCAGGAGCTTTGCAATAAAGGCATTGCCTGAATATGTTTGGCAGCAGGAATAGATGCCTCCGTGTTAAAAAGCCGTTTTACCGTTGGTTAAGACTTCAAGATCTCTGACTAATGTGAGGCTCAGTTATCAGATGATCCATTGAAAATTCATCAGCAATTTGCAGCGGAGGGAAACTTTTTCATTGACTAGTTGTTTTCTTCTCAAACAGGGAGCTGCGTCGAAAGGTTATTATCTTGGCTTGTAAATTTGGCATCGCCCTCTGCCATGAGAAGGCTGTGTCGCTTCTTTCAGAATGGATGGCAAGCGATCATAACAGGTGCACATCTTAAAAACTGGGATTATCACCTTCGGTTTAAACAAATCTACGAATGCGCTTGCACGGAATGCCTACTCTTGTAAAGTATGACATGGCCAATCAAAAAGCACTTCTGTTTCAGCAGAAAATATCATTGAAATCATAATTGCATAAGAACAAGAGAAGTAGGGGGCAGGAGTAGGCCATTCGGCCCTTCGAACCTACTCATTCAATTAGATCATGATAACTCCATGGGCTGGATTTTACACAAACCCCCAACCCCCGCCGGGCTTGTTTTCAATTGGTGGGGTGGGGAGCATGTAAAATATGTCGGGTGGCTAGCCCAAAACCTTCCTGGCCAGCCCTGACCCAGTCCCCATAATACGGGGGAATGGGTAAGGCATCCACTAATTTGCTTGCCCTTAGGCCTATTGCGGGCCTTAAGTGGGCAATGATTGCCCACTTAAGGCCCTCAAACTGCCTCCACTGCCATAATATGCTGGGCATTGGAAGGCCAGTGAGAGTGGGCAGGCCATTTCTTAAACAATTTTATTTTAAAGGTGGGAAGGAGTGGGGGGGGGCGCATCATTCAGGGTGCTCTGTGTGCAGCAAGGGCACCCCCAGCCCCAAGATGTTACCCACCCACTTTGTGCCTCCCTGTCTGGTCTCCAAAACCTTCCATCCCACCCTCTCCCTAGGGTGCCCAATCCCTCCCACCCCCTGCCTTAAAGGCCTGGAACTTACCTGGGTCCGGTTGCCATGATCTTCTTCCCGGGAACTTCTTGCTGTCCCAGCAGCGCCCACTTAGAGTACTGGCGCTGCTAGGACCGCTGGCCAATCAGATTGTGCTGGCAGCTCTCGAGGGCGGGACTTCTTCCTTTTGAGGGGTGGAAGCCTGACCCTCAGCTTGTTTACCCTGTCAGCAGCGCGTTATCACTGCGGGGGAGTTGGGGGGGGCATTATTATTCCAACTGGGACAGTTGGAACACACTTTACTTCTGGGGGTGGAGGGTGGCCTGATCAGTGCGCACCCCTCTAAAATCCAGCCCCTGCTTTACTTTTGCTTGAAGTGGCTTTCTGCACTCCATGTTTCAGTCACTTTATGGAACAATGGGCTAACTTCAAAGAAAAAGCAGTGCAGGCAGTCTCAAAGGTATATTCCCTTGAAGGGGAAAGGTAGGACAACTAAATCCAGAGGGCCCTGGATGACGAGAGAGATAGAGATGAAGATGAAACGGAAGAAGTGCACGTATGACTGATGTCAGTTAGAAAATACAATGGAGAATCAGGCTCAGTATAGAAGGACCAGAGGACAAGTGAAAAAAACCAGTAAAAGCAAGGAGAGAGCATGAAAAGAGACTGGCAGCTAATATTAAAGGGAATCCCAAGGTCTTCTATAAGTATATAAATAATAAAAAGGTGGTAAACGAAAGAGTAGGGCCAATTGGGGATTTAAAAAAGGGGACTTGCATGTGGAGGCAGGACAAATAGTGGAGGTATTAAACAAATATTTTACACCTATCTTTACAAAGGAAGAAAATGCTACCTAGGTTGAGGTGAGAGAGGAGGTAATTGGTACATGAGAAGAATTTACAATTTAGAAGGAAGAGGTTTTAGAAAGTCTATCTTTACTTAAAATTGATAAGGTACCAGGACCGGATGAGCTGCATCCAAGGATACTGAGGGAAGTGAGAGTGGAAATTGCAGAAGCACTAGTGATAATCTTCCAGTCTTCCTTAGACACAGGGGTGGTGCCAGAGGACAGGAGAATAGCAAATGTTACACCCTTGTTCAAAAAGGGGTGCAAGGATAAAGCCTCAGTGGTAGGGAAACTTGGAAACTATAATTCAGGACAAAATCAGTACTCACTTAACCAAGTGTAGGATAATTAAGGAAAGCCAGCATGGATCCATTAATGGAAAACCATGTTTAACTGACTTGCTGGTGTTTTTTGAGGAGGTAACAGAGAAGGTTGATAAGGGCAATGCTTTTGATGTGGTGTATATGGATTTTCAAAAGGCATTTGGTACAGTGCCACACAACAGACTTGTAAGCAAAATTCTAGGTCATGGAATGAAAGGGAAAGTAGGCACCTGGGTAAGAAATTGGCTGAGTGACAGGAAACAGAGTAGTGATAAATGGTTGTTTTTCAGATTGGAGGAAGGTTTGTAGTAGAGTTCCCCAGGGGTCAGTGTTGGGACCCTTGCTCTTCCTGATATATATTAATGACCTAGACTGTGGTGTTCAGGGCATGATTTCAAAATTTGCAGATGATACAAAGATTGGAAACATTGTCAACTCTGATGAAGATAATCTTGAACTTCAGAAGGACATAGACATGTTGATGGATTGAGCAGACAAGTGACAGATGAAGTTCAATGTGGAGAAGTGTGAGGTGATTCATTTTGGCAGGAAGAATATGGAGAGATAGTATAAAATAAAGGGAGAAACTCTAAAGGAGGTGCAGAAACAGAGGGACTTCGGTGTATATGTACATAAGTCATTGAAGATGGCAGGGCATGTTGAGAAAGCAGTTAATAAAGCATACAGTATCTTAGGCTTTATTAATAGAGGCATTGAGCACAAGAGTAAGGAAGTCATGTTGAACTCGTATAAGACACTAGTTAGGCCTCATCTAGAGTACTACGCCCAATCCTGGGTGCCATACTTGGGGAAGGATGTGAAGGCACTGGAGAGAGTACGGAGGAGATTCTCAAGAATAATTCCAGGGATAAAGAACTGTAGAGCTATGAGGATAGATTGGGGAAATTGGGACTGTTTTCCTTGGAGAAAAGAAGGCTGAGAGGAGTCTTGATAGAGGTATTCAAGGTCCTGAGGACAGGGTAAGTAGTGAGAAACTGTTACCACCTAAAGGAGCATCAAGATCTAGAGGCCATCGATTCAAAATAATTGGCAAAAGGAGTAAAAGTGATGTGAGGAAATATTTTTTCACCCAGAGGGTGATTGGAGTCTGGAACGAATGTTTTGAGAGGATAGTGGAAGCAGGTTTGATCGAAGTGTTCAAAAAGGAATTGGATGGCTATCTGAAAAGAAAGAATGTGCAAGGTTATGGCGATAAGGCAGGGGAGTGGGATTAGATAGAATACGCTTTCAGAGAGCCAGTGCAGATTCAATGGGCCAAATAGCCTCCTTGTGCACTGTAAAGATTATGTGATCTGTCTATTATTAATTATGCAGGACTTATTGATGCCAGGAAATATGCTAGAAACTGGTTGAAGGATGTTAAAGACATTGGACTGGATTTTCGTGGAGTCATGGAGATGCCACAAACCTTTAAAAATGGCCCACTCCCAGTGGCCCCTCATACTCCCCACCCACTCCCAGTGGCCCATATACTTCCCACCCACTTCCAGTGGCCCCTCATAATCCCCACCCACTCCCAGTGGCCCCTCATACTCCCCACCCACTTCCAGTGGCCCCTCATACCCTCCATGGCAACTCATAAGACTTCCATGCACCCAATATACACTCTGCACAGAAAAAATGAACCCTATGGTAACAAGGGCATGCATGGAAAAGCTTTAAAGAAAAGCCATTCATAACTTTTAAAAAAATCACCCCGACCTTTAAAATATCAGTAGCTGAAACTATAAGCACTTGACACCAAAAGAGGAGCGTGCCTTTCAACAGTGTAAATTGGAAATTCAGATATGTTCTGCCCAAAAAGTTAGCACCATTAAAATAAATGGTCAAGAAATTGTCACCAGTGTATGCCTGTCATTGGTTTCTCCATTGGCAGAGTAGACTCAATAAAATTTAAACCGATTACATAAAAGCACGTTTTGAAATCAACATTACCATTTGTTGACCAAGGCATTTGTGAGAGTCGCATTGGATATTGTTGCTCATACAGGGTTTCAGTCAAATTTACTTTCACTCAATTGTCCTCCAGTGCCTCTGTCAGCAATTTTGTGCCCAATAACTTTCCATCGTTTTGAACAGAAAATCATTAAGGAATAACCCTCTGGGTAGGACATGTGTAGGCAAGCTTTTGGCATAGTTCTAATTAGAAATACTTTTTTGAAGCAACAAAGAAGCAGTTGACTTTTATCTTTATTTTGTTTTGATTTCTGTAATCCTAATATTGTGGGGGGTATAATGTCCGTGTCTTACAAACTGCATCACTGCCATCGTTTGCTTCAAGTTTCTGCCACGTGTAGCCATCTCAGATTGATCTCATTGGGACAGTGGTAGGAACATTGTAATTGACTTTGGACTGGAATCAAGGAATATGAAGCTAGTGCAGAAATGTGGCTCAAGATATTGGCTGGGATCTTTGACCTCTTGATAATCGGAGACCGGACATACCCCCCAAGATGTGCTATGGGGCCCCTTGAAAGTCCTAACACGCTGACTCTGGGAATTGCCTGGGAAGTTTGAACTTCCAGTGGGTAATTCCCCTTCTCTACAGCACCCTCTGAAAAAGTCTCCAACTCTGAGTTGGAGTCGGAGACTTCGGACAGTTTCGACGAACTTACCTGGATAGTTACCCAGGAAATGTTAGACAGATTAAATCCTAGTCTAACACCCTGGGCAACTATACAACTGACCGACCTCCTGACATCCCCAGCCGACCCGACCTAACTAGCCCCTGACTTTCCCTCCCCCCAAGACCTGACCTGTCTCGCCCCTGACTTCCCCCATAACCCGTGATTTCCTCCTGATCTCCCTCTCTCAGCAGGCGACTTTCCCTGACCCAAACCTATCCACCACCCTACCCGCTTATCCACCATACCCCTTCGCCCGCTGTACTCCCCTCACCCACCATGCTCCATTACTCACCTTACTCCCCTTACCCACCCTTACAGACTTACCTTCTCTCTGTAGGTTTTCAAAGAAGCCATGGGACATTTAAACTCTTTACGTACTAGAATACGGCAGCTAGTGCCTTAAAAAGGGGACGCAGATTCTTTCCGCTGCTCTCTCTGAAGTTTCCTGCGCTGGCTGAGTTTTGCAGGATCCTCCAATAGAAGATTGCCCTGAGAATCGGAGGAAGCTAAGCGTGTATTTTTTTGTCTGTTCAGGGTAGGAAATAGGGATTCTGACCTCGAATGGAAGCTTTGGGCTATTACATTGAACATGATACCGTAAAATACCAATACTTTGTATTTGTGCATTTCAGAATACCACCAAATGTTAGAGACATTGCCTATTGTACTGGGATTTCCCTCATGGATGACAATGTCTGGGAATTCATCTTCAGCAAATACCAATTCTCAACTGCGGTTTCAGAGAAGAAAATTCTACTGGAGGCTTTAGCATGCAGCAAAAATACATTTTTGCTGAACAGGTTAATCAGTCACTAAACCGTTAAAACAAAAAGGTCTTTTATCTTTTTAAAAAATGAAAATATTTTAAGTACCAATAGAACTCATTTCTCTTTTCAGGCTTCTTAATCTGTCACTGAACTCCCAATTGGTTCCTGACCAGAATACCATAGATGTTATAATTCATGTGGCTAAGTATCCAAATGGACGTGATTTAGCCTGGAAATTTTTCCGGGATAAATGGGCCGTTTTTAATTCAAGGTAAACAAAGAAACATTTTTCAATGGAATGAGCAAATATATCATCTTGTTTTGAAAATGGAGTCGAAATAAAAATGCCAGATTTAGGAAGTGAGCATACGTCATTAAGAATGCTTTATAATGTTTTTAACAGATATGGAGAAGCTTTGTTTATGAACTCCAGACTCATCAAAGGTGTGACAGAGTTCCTGAGCACCGAAGCTGAACTAAAGGAGGTAAATGTTCCAACGCACATGAGGTTTTACCTGTTAGGACGTGATTCAAGTTATCACTCTTAAGAATTATAACATTCAAAAAAAGAACGTGCCCTTTAAAGATAAGCTGAAATTAAAAACTCGCCTTTACACTATTTCTATTGATCCCGAGCTTCAGCAATAAATTGCCTCGTGTCATTTATTTTAGAGTAATTCATACAATACACCAGAGGAGGAAAATCTTTCAAACAAAGAAGTTGGGACTGAAATTCATTTAGGCCATTTTTGAGCCTTAAGTGGTGTGGTGACTGAGGGTATAGCCCCTCATGCAGTCTATCAGGGGTCACGTGATGTTCTGTTAAGGCTCTGATCAGGGAAACCTAAGCACGGGCAATCTGGAGGGTGGGGGGAGGTGGGGGGGTGGAGCTTCCTGACGTGTGACACCTGAAAAGCTTTCTGTAATAATGTTTAGCTGTTTGTTGTTGAAAACTGTCCGCTCCGCCAAGTCATTACAAGTGAATGCCACATTTTCTAACCGAGGGGCTCAAGGCTGGTCCAAGATTAGGCCTCAGGCCTCATTGACACTATTTCGATGAGCCATCTGCCGTGCCTTCATGGGCAGCTCGGCTATTTTAAGAAAACTAATATTGTTGTAACTCAATGTATTACCACGCTGCTTGTGTCATCGGTTGTGGCCGGATCAAAGTCCCAGCAGAGGAGGTGCAGTGGTAAAGGGGAGGAAAGGTGATGGTAAAAAGGGGGTGAATGGGATACTATGGAGATTTTTTTTATTCGTTCATGGGATGTGAGCGTCGCTGGCTAGGCGGAGCATTTATTGCCCATCCCTAATTGCCCTTGCTCTTAGGGCATTTTTAAGAGTCAAACACATTGATGTAGGTCTGGAGTCACATGTAGGCCAGACCAGGTAAGGACAGCAGATTTCCTTCCCTAAAGGACATTAATGAACCAGATGGTTTTTTTACAACAATTGACAATGGTTTCATGGTCATCATTAGACTCTTAGGGAAAATTTTCCCCCTGTTGGGGTGGGGGGATGTGCGGGGGCAGGAGCGAACTCGATCAGTGCCCCCCGATCGGGGCCGCAACGCCATTTTATGTGGGCGGGCCAATTAAGGCCCGTCCAGTACGTGCACGGAAGAGTGCAGAAATCTCCCTGGAGCACAGAGGTGCCTCAGGGAGATCAGTTTGACATTTAAAACCTTGAAATAAAATATTTAAAAACTTTTAAAACATGTCCCCTCATGTGTCACATGAACTGGGACATGTCAAAGAATTATTTTTATTGAATTTTAAAACCCTTCATGAAACCTCATCCTGCTTTTAAGGTTGGACGGGCAGCTCGTTTGACTGCTTTAATTAGTTCTTAACAGGAAGTCTAAATGATGTCAGGATGCCTGCCTGACATTACCATGTGTTGGTGAGTGGGCTTGCTGACCAGAGAATTCAGCTCTAAATTCCAGATATTTATTAAATGCAAATTCCACTATCTGCTGTGTTGGGATTTGAACCCAGGCCTCCAGAGGATTACCCTGAGCCTCTGGATTGCTAGTCTAGTGACAATACCACGACACTACCTTCCCCTTTGGGGATTTTTCTTGCTCCACAGCAACAGTTATCACATTTGACAAAAAACCTGTCTATCCCTGAGGAATTGTTAGCAGGCCCAGCACCAGCCTCTGCACACCTCTATTCAATTTCCTTAACATAACGCGGTTGTTGCAAGCTTTGGGGAGCTAACAGGAGCTCCTAAATTATGGCCTGAACCAATATCATGTGAGAGTTCTTTTATGTGTACTTTGGGTTCAGGACTTTGGGCCTTGAAACTGGGCCTTCTGGTCCCATAAAATGGGTGGGCAAGATCCGATTTCTGCCCCGTTGACTTCTTCAAACAATTCCTAATTACGAATTTAACTTTTGGATTTGCAAGATCAAGGCAGATCTGTAGTTAAAAAGATTTGTCAAGAACACATTGTAATAATAACATAATTACCACCAATAATTTCAAGCTTAAAATGACATATATTTTGTAAATAAATAATATTTTCTCCTCAAATTTTATTTTCTGCCAAGGCTTCACATGGAATATACAGGAAAGAATTGCATGTATCACTATTCTAGCGTTACCAATCATTGGCCAAAGAGTGACAAACTTAAACATTCTGTGGGATTGATTGTTATAACCATGTGAGGCATCATATTGGAGGTTGTATATTCTGGGCAACTCTTAGCCTCCTGCGACCCTGTGAAATGTTAAATGGAGTTCCTGATTGGTCAAAAATACCACAATGATTTATAGCAGATTTAGTAGTGTAACGCGTTTTGAAATGTCAAAGTAAAGTAGCAATATTCCCTTACCAACAGCAGAGTCTTCAGCAATAAATAACTCCCTTATTGTGATTAAAATCCCAGGGGTTCCACCTCAACATTTAATTAAACAAAAGGCAGTTATTGACTCATTAAAACTTAAAAGTTTTGACTTATTTTAAGAATCGATCTTAGCAGAATTATATTGTGAAGCAGTACTACCACAAAAAAGCTGCACAATTTTAAGATTCAGCTATTTAAGATGAATTTTTAAAATCCGTCTTGAATTGTGTAAGATTTTGGAATCCGCTCCTTGGCCTATGAAAACTTTGAAGTGTATTGTATCATGTATGTTTATTTAGACTGATGCACATGAAAACTTTTAAGCTTTAATAATGTGTAACCAGTAAAAGACCATCTGGCAAATGGTACCAAAAAATGGTCCTTTTATCAAAAGAAACTGAGGCACTTAACAAAATAAAAGCTTAGAAATTCTATGGGGAACTTCACAGTTTTTTAATATTTCATTTGCTTTAACCGTAATCTGCCATTTGATTTTGCTGATCTGTTCTTTTGTGATAAAGGTGACTGCGTAATGTGCCCACATTGTAAATTTGATCAAGTTGGAGTAGAGGTCTTTCAGAATGATTAATGTAATTCAGATATTTCATGCAATTGATCCATTGTTGCTTCTTAGTCGATGGAGCATATCAATTTGACAAGATTCCAAACAGTTAAAACAAATTGAATTAAGAAGTAGCCACACCAGTTGATCGAAATGACCTCGTGGTGACGTTTATGACAGGAATGAGAGAACTACTGAAATTCCTGTTCCCTTCCCATACTGCCTGTTTTTTAAAAGGCAGATGTGTGTGTTTCTTAACCCCTGAATGTGCTGACAATTTGAACGACCAGCGGCAAGCTTTTTGTGGGTTCAAACGAAGAGGATTATTTATTTATCCATTCACCCTGAAAGTATAAACATTATATTACTCTCACACGCACGCGCACGCTCGAGGAAAAATGCAGTTAAAGAGAATAATGCACCTCTACAAATTATAAACAGAAGAATAGTTCACAATTGATGTGTTTGACTCATTTTGAGGAAAAAGCATGCGTTACGGGCCCAGAGAAGAAGGTATTTTCACTCCTGAAAGCTAGTCTAGGTGGATTCAATAGCCAGAGTTGTATATCAGAACTGTTGCAGGATTCCCTTGAAGAGATGGATTTTCAGCATGCCATGAAGTTAGTTACTTGTAAGGTGAAATTTTCCCTGAATTGCGCTAAATGCGGTGGTGGGTGTGATAAAAGGCTCTTTTTCCACCAGCTGCAAGGGTGGATTTTTGCACGGTATCATCCGCTTCCTATCTCACTAATTATTCAGCCACAGGAAATACGCTGTATCACTGGTGAGCGGCCTCTGAATCAGCTGCCATGCTGTTACCTCACCATTTCCTCACTCCAGGTGCCATATTCAAACTGCAGCCGCACACACAGTTCTCAATGCTTACAGCCCAGTGCTGCTACAGTGAAGACATGGCCCTGAAAGCCAAGAAGAGTTCGGCGACCTGACACTAGAATGCTTTTCTGTATCCCTGCTCTGGCTGTAGGAGGTCCAGCAATCTCACCACTCTGGCTTGGGAGGCGGGGTGGCAGTGGTGGTCAGTACCAATGACGCACAGAAGAGGTCGGCTATCCAGTGCAGAAAGAGGATAAATGATCTTAGCTGCGCTGGCAGGGTAAGGCAACCATATCATCACCCTAAACTCACGCACTTACAAGCCCCTCAGACATTCACTGGCATCTCACTCACTGCCAGCTCACCACTCACTCTCCCAACCCACCCTCACATTTCCATCTGGCCTCATCTCCTCTGGAGACTGCCCCCTTAGCCCTCACCATCTTGAGGCCACTTGCACAGATCAACATGTGCCCCCCACACACACCCTGGGTTACACCCCTTCCCCAAGCAAGGCCAGCTCTGCAGGCATTGAAAAGCCACCCCTGCCTTACCGCTATTCTGGTAGGTAGAGACCTGCCCGTGAGCTCCCCTAAAAGTGATGTGGTGCTGCCTGTGAAGCCTGGCGCTGATGACTGCGAGTGCTGCCCGAAGCAAGGTTGATAAACAAACCTCGAAGTCCCGAGTGAAGTGCAGGTTGCCAGCTGCATGTCGTTTATGTACAATTATGAAACACTTTGGCGTGCAGTCACACCGACGTGAGCTCGTGATCTGGCATGGGGGGCTGATTCTAGTGAGCAGGGCTTATAATGAGATGCTAAAGTATTGAAATTAGGTCCCTGACGTGTGGTGGCGGGAAATGTGACCTGCCATTGACGGGTGGAGTGGGCGATCGCAAACTGGTTTTACGATGATGTGAAACCGATTTTTGCGATCTCCCGATATTTTTCTGCAAATGGGAGGGGAAAATCCCAGCCGTAGTCTCATTACCTGAAGGTCACTTCTCTGTACAAGTGGACTTGAAAAGGAACAGGCATGGCGATCTTACAGTGGGCAGAATTTTCCCCTCGGCGTGCGGGGGCAGGACCCACTCGCCGATGTGTAAAATGACGCGTGGTGACATTGGGCGAGCGTCCCGATGTCACCGCGTGCCATTGCGATATTTCGTTGGGAGGGTGCGCGATGATATCCGATGCACGCCCGCCGTTAATTAACCGGTCACTTAAGGCCCTTGAGGTGCCAATTGACGGCGATTTTTCCGGCATCCTTGGATCTTCAGGTTGTCACACGAGCACAACGGGCGGGTAGGACACACTTCTATAAACCTCATCCACGGGCAGGATAAGAGGGCTCAGTGGGGTCGCGAGTGCGCTCTGTCAAATATTTATTTTTCAAAGTTACTCATACTTGCCTGAGTGATCTGTAATACTTCAAAACGCATCCCAGCTGCTTGGACTGGACTCACAACCTTCAGGTCAGCACTCTGCAGTGAAGAATCTTTTTTGGGCCTGCAGGTTTCAGGAAGCCTTTCCCCAACCTGGGAATGGGAGTTGAACTCTCCACTGGAGGCACCTCCTCTGAGGAGGAAGGGAGGGCTAGAAGGAGGAGGAGGCCAGGAGTGCACATTCAGCCTCCAGGGGAGCCATCTTTGGGAGGACAGGCGCAGGTACAAGGGGCACAGGGCCATGGGGTAGTCCAAGGCGGAAGGGGCCGCAGAAGACACCACTATCCTGCTGCCAGGGTATACAGGCGGTGAAGCAGCTACCTCAATATGTCTGAGGTGCAGTGTCAAAGGAGGCTCCGTCTCTCAAGGGAGACAGTCAACTATATCTGTCAGATAATTGGGCCTGAGATCTCCCCTAACTGTGTGGGTGGACACCCCATGCCAGTGGCTCTAAAGTTCACAGCTGCCCTCAACTTCTATGCCTCTGGCTCCTTCCAGGGGTTGGTGGGTGATCTTTGCGGTGTCTCCCAATCAGCTGTCCACACTTGTGTCAAGCAGGTTACAGACGCCTCTGTTCAGGTGTGCATTGACCTTCATCCACTACCATTGGGACCAGGCAAACCAGACACAGCGAGCCAGAGGCTTCACGGCCATTGCTGTCTTCCCCCGTGTCCAGGGTGCTATAGACTGTACACATGTGGCCATCAAGACACCAGCAGGTGAGCCCGGTGCCTTTGTCAACAGGAAGGGCTTCCACTCCATGAACGTGCAGATAGTGTGTGATCACAGGATGCTGATTCTACAAGTCTGTGCAAGGTACCCAGGCAGCTCTCACGGCGCCTACATCCTCAGACACTCCCAGGTGCCGGGGCTCTTCAGTGCTCCGGCTCGGCTGGATGGTTGGCTGCTGGGTGACAAGGGCTATCCCCTTAGAAGGTGGCTCATGATGCCTCTCCGCCATCCAAGAACAGAAGCTGAGCAGCGGTACAATAGGAGCCACGGCACCACAAGGGCTGTGGTGGAGAGAACTATTGGTCTTCTCAAAATGCGCTTCTGATGCCTGTACCGCTCAGGTGGCGCACTCCAGTACCCCCCAGATCGTGTCTCGGTGATAGTGGTTGCATGCTGCGCTCTCCACAATCTTGTGCTGGAAAGGGGGGATGCAGTGGACGATGAAGATGTCGACGCAGTGGCTGTGGCTGCACATGATGAGTCCAGCAGTGAGTCCGAGGATGATCATGCACAGGGAAATGCTGAGGGGGTAGACGCTGACCCAGGCATACTGCAGGGAGGCAGGGACACTTGGGAGGCTTTAATCCAACGAACCTTCAGCTAGCACACCACAGATGGATCTCCAGGATGAGCCTGGGCTGCAGGCTCCATACTCAATGCCTGAGTGCAAAATCTGCCTGGATAGGAACCTTAACTAAGGACCTTGTCAATAAAGCTGAATGTCCCACAAATCACTCATAACATTATTGGTAACCATCCACCTGCAGAAGAAAAGAGGCACCCTCAGCCATGGTGACAGGTCTGAATTTAATATTACAACCAAAAGAACTTAAGAAAACAAAATGACAAAGGTGTTAAACATCACAACAGCTCATAAAGACCTAATTGCGGGCCAACACAAGAGCATCAGTGATAAACCCGTGGTGTGCCTAAGGTGCCTTATGTTTACGTTTCTGGGTGCTGCGTCTTGGTGCTGCCCCCTCACTGGGAGTGGGTTGTGAAACAGCCTGCTCACTGTGCTGTCCTGTTGGCCTCGATGACCTTGGCAGCCGCCCTCTGGCCTGTGGAGCCTGTGCTGGCCCCGCCTGGGAGAGAGCTCCCAGTTCCACAGCTGACATCTCCCCAGTCGTCGCAACCTCATCGGATGCAACGGTCACTGGGAGAGGGGCTGCCCTCATCCGGAGCGTCCTGAGAGGAGCCCGCAGAGACAACAGGCAGCTGCTGCGCTGACGTGAGGTCGCATTGGACCTCCCTGCTCACCATGGATGGATGGGCATCGAGCTGGGAAACTTGGTTCCTGACCATCTCCCACACTGGCACTGACCAGCTGAGGCCAATGCTGATGTGAGGACTTGCTTTTCCGAGTGCATCCTCAGGAAGCCCTATTGGTCTACTGGAGGAGCCTCTCCTCAAGAGTCGCCACTCTCTCCATGGAGGACGCATGACGCTCGGCCATGATGCTCATTGCTTCGGCGATCGTCCACGTAGACTCCTCCACCACGGACACCAGGCCAAGCGTAGCCTCATGAATCTCCACCAGATGCTCCCACACACCCAGCTGTATTTCCTGTGTTTGCTGCATTGCAGACGACTCCAGAGGCACATCATCAGACACCAACTGAGCATGTGCCTGGTCCCCTGCAGTCCCCCGACTGCTGGCACCATTGGCACTCTCTGTCTCTGCCAGCTCCTCCAGAGACTGTTAAGTGCCCTCACCGCTGTACCCTGGGACACTAGCCAATGTTCTAATTCCCACCGAGGTGCTAGTATCTGCGCTGGTGCCTGGCAGAGATGGTGTGACGCTGGTGAGACTTCAGGACCCTCAGGTGTGAGAGGGGGCCTCTGCTGCTCCTCCTCCTGTCTGTGCTCCGATGATGCTGAAAGGAAGAACAAGGACATTGGATCAGTTAACATGGAGACAATGACAATGTGCATCCCTGTCCCCCAGATCATTATGCGCTCATCCTTACATTAGCAATGGTCAAGCCATGTTGCAAACTTCAATCACTGAACATTCAGCAATGTCATGGTTTTTGGGAGAACAATGGTGACCTCAGTGCTGGGCAAACATACCTGGCCGTGGCACCCCGGCCTCACCGACACCGGTGGACCTGGGCGCATGGCGCCTCTCCTGATCTAGGGCCTCCTGCTTGAACTGGCTAAGCTACGCCACCTGGGCCGGCCCTCCGCCAGTCCTCACCCGCTCAGCAGCATTATGTGCATTCTTCTCCTGAAAAGGAGAGACGAGCATTGATTAGCACTAATTGTACCTGGATTCTCTTTGCGGACGGCCCACCTCAACCAGAGTGGGACATTGCAGGGCTCCAGTGCCCCACTGCTGCTGAACACCCGCACAAAGGTGCTAGGCCTGTCCCGCACCCCACCACCCCCCTCCTTGGTCATATCCTGCCTACACCGCATTAGGCACCACACAGTCTAACCTTCCATAGCAAGGAGGTGCAAGCGAGTATTCTTCCGCAGCTGAGGCCATTCAGCTGTAGCTCCATTGACATGCTTGGAGTTGGGCCTCTGAAGCTTTTCTGCCCACTCAAGCAACGCAAAAGCATGAATATGCCACCAAGCACCCCAGAACTCCTCACCCCTTGGGCGCAGACTGTAAATTAATATGCATTTTAGGGGGGTGCAGAACAATTGGTTGACTGGGCAAGTTTAGAATAACTTTGCAAAAGGCGGCCATGGCGCAGTCACTGGTGGAGGCACTCAGAGCCCTTTGCATTTTCTATATTAAAATTTCGACCAGTATCCCTCATGGTTCAAGCTAACAGCGCAGCCTTGCAGTGTGGGTTAGGAGAATGTCTGTGCCTGAGCTGAGAGCACAGCATGAAGTCCAGTGGGCAAAGCTGCCACCAATCAGTCAAATGGAGCGGGACGGAGGTGGCTGGGGTTTTGGACAGTCATGGTGCGCACTACACACCGGCCATCCAAGTGGTGGCTTGCTCTCTCAGGCATGCGTTAAAGGGATTTCAGTCTTAACCAAGAGAGGTTCTTAGGACACCTCTGCTAACCCACGTGTCTCTCTCTCTTTGATCCTGTAGGAGGGGAACATCAGGACCATGGAGCCTGGTAATTTAGCGGTACGCCTCATGGCTTACAGGAAGAAGAAGAAAAGAGCAGCGCAGGCCCCTGGCTTGGCAAAGAGAGGAGCATCTCCCTGAAGATGAAGGGGAGGCAGGGCCTGTTCCACACGCAGTTGAAGATCCACAGAGAGCTGCTGCTCGTAGGCACTTCGCTGACCTAGGGTCTGTAGACGGCGCCTGTCAGTCCTGCAGACGACTGAGAACCAGTGTCACCAAAGACTGCACATGTGTAGGGAAGTGGTTGGTCACATATGCCACGTGCTGCAGGATTTGGCACCACGGGAACATGGAGGGCATCGACTGCCACTGGCCGTGAAAGTGACAGCAGCGCTGAATTTTAACGCCAATGGCTTCTTCCAGGGCTCCACAGGTGACCTGTGTGGGATCTCACAAGCCTCCACACACAAGTGTATCCAGGAGGACACAGGCACCATCTTCACGAAGGCACAGAACTTTGTGCATTTCAACTGGTATCAAGGAAACCTGCAAGCAAGCGCATTGCGGTTTGCACAGATCTCAGGTTTTCCACAGGTGCAGGGTGCCATCAACTGCACTCATGTGGCACTTAGATCTCTGTGGCAACAAGCAGTCAACTACATGAACTGAAAGGGCTTCAACTTGCTGAATGTTCAGCTGGTCTGCGACCACCGCAAATGCATCCTACAGGTCTGCGCACGATTCCCAGGGAGTGACCACAACTCCCACACCCTTAACAGGTCTCGGATCCCTGACATCTTCCAGGGTCCACAGAGGCTGCAGGGATGGCTCCTCGGGGACCAGGGCTACCCACAGAGGACATGGCTGATTACGCCTGTGTGGCGGCCTCAGACTGCAGCAGAGTGACAGTATAACGAGGTTCAAGCCGTGACCTACACTCAGGAAGCCCTCATAGCTGCAAGATTTGTTGAGGATGATGACGAGATGCAACGAGGACAGTCCTGACATCCTCACCTTGAATCTGTGAATGTTTGACTCCTGTGTGGCTAATGGCAGCGCACTAGGCCTCACTACTCAGGCTCATATCATGGAGACGCAGCGGAGGCCCTAATAGTCACTAGATTCCAGGAGGATGATGATGACGTGGAGTGAGGACACTCCATAGGTCTTCACATAGCCTCTGTGAATGTCTGACTCCTGTCTGGCTGAGGGCAACTCGCTTGCGCTCTGTGATCAGGGTCATATCATGGAGGCGTAGCCATGAAACTTTAAATATACCTGATCCTTTGTCAACTGTTAGTACCTGTCCCCTTCAGGACCACAGCGTCACCGGACACAGATGCTGAAGAGATGGGGGGCCAGCCCTACCTCAAAGGTGCTGAGAGCACACAGAATGAGACACCTGCCCATGACATTCTGGCAGCGATGACCAGCACCATCAAGATGCAGGCATCACGAATGTGTCCAGTGAGTGTGAAGCTGGACCAACACTTTGATCTGAAGGTTACACACTGCACATGGAAGAGGTCATGTACTGAGACACCTGCCTTTATCTTGTGCAGGAACCAGGGTTTCACATCTGAGTGACACGAGCACTGCTCATCATAAGAAGGAGCCATAGGCAGGGAAGCATTCTTGGGAGTTTATTTACAGTGGTGAACATTGTGTTATTATGTTATGTTACAGCGCTCTGCTCCCAGGTCACATAATTGGGGCTTTTGTGCCATTGTCTATTTATGCAGGTGCACTGGGCCCACCCTGGGCCTGCCCTTGGCCCAAAGATCTTCAAAACGCCGGATTGTGTGCGTGTTACACCCAATTTGTGAAATGAAATGGGCAGTTTTTAAAAAATTCATTGATGGGATGTGGACTTCGCTGACTGGGCCAACATTTATTGCCCATCCTTAATGGATCTTCCCAAAGGCAATTAGGGATGGGCAACGCATGCTGGTCTAGTCAGCGACGCCCACATTCCAGCACTGACTAAAACAACAATGAACTGGGCAAACCCATTGCATGGATCATGAAGAAGGCAGTTTGACTGCTCATTTCATGAAATGACCAGTGCTCTGTACGAGTTTTAAAATCTAATTTGTGGAATTGTTGTCCAAGCCTGTTGAATGTACAAGTTTAACATCATGTATTAACTTGTTCAATAACAGCATGAACATTGTAAATTTGTGAAAGCAAGTTTGTCAACAAAGGCACAAATGGTGGTTGGTGGAAGGTGTAGAATTTAATATACGTTAAATGTAAGATCAAAGTTGCCAGATGAGTTCCTCAACAGAATCTCGACAGCCAGTGAGGACGAAGAATGGAAAAGACGTCTTGAGGAGAACATGGAAAATCCTGATCCTGAACTGACCCCTGGACCATCCTCCGTGGACAACCCTAAGCTGGCCCCAGAATCATCCACCATAGACGATTCTGAGACAGCCCCTGGACCATCCAACATGAAAGATCCTGAGTGAGTCCCAGAACCATCCACCGTAGATGATCCTGAGTTGGCCCCGGACCACTCAACGTGAACAACCCTGAGCCAGCCCCCGAATCATTCAACATGGACTTTCCTGAGACATCCCCAGGACCATCCCCCATTATTGACCCTGAGCAGGCCTCTGGATCATCTACTTTGATGACCCTAATTCTGATGAAGAACTTCATTCTGCCCGATGTGCAAGGAAGGTGACACACCAGGCATTACACAGAAGCCAAGCAGATGGTGGCACGTAGCACTGGGTCACTTCAGGCTGTTGGTGTTGGAGACAATGTGGCTGTCCCAGTGTCAACATTTGATTGCAGCAAAGGTAACTCACCAAATGTTATAGGTGTGGTGCTGGCAGCAGTTGGGACTGGCTACACTGTTGGAACAGCTAAGGGGATTGCAAAAGGAAAACTTGTCAGGAATCAGTTTGAATTTGTGCAGTACTGTGGACTGAGTGCAGAAGACATTCCACCAGAACAACCCAGCCTTGGTGAGATTGTACTAGCTCAAAGTGTCTGTGGTGGACAAGACCTCCAGAGATATTACTACAGGAATAACTGATTATCAAGGCAATGTTCCTGCTTGAAAGCAGGTCTCTGCTTCAGCAGTGCCTGTCACAGCCACAAGTCATGTGAGAACATTGACCAGTGCTGACACTGCCAGCATATTAAATATGCATGAGTTGTATTTATGCTGTGTTTGTAAACATTGATGTATAAGCTATCTGAATGGTTTGGGTGTGATCCTGAATGAAATATAACAGAACATAAACCAATGAATTTGAAATGTTTGGATGTCACAACGAATCTGAAATGTACATTGAATAAAGGCACATTGTGCATGTATGAATTGTTTCTTTACTTGTTTTTGCTGTATTGTAATAATTGATGAATACATCTGAATGGTTTGGATATAATGTTGGATGAAACATAAGAGGACAGTAAACAGAGTTAAGCAGATTATACATTTGTGAATTAAATTTTATTTTTCATTCATAACGGTCGGCCATTTCATGAACTGGGCAAGTTTTCCAATGCCCATTTCATGAACTGGATGGTCAAACTGCCAGTTTCATGACCTGTGCAGGTAGAAATGGACTATTTGACTGGCCATTTCATGAAATGGTCAGTTTCACAAATTGGGTGTGACACATGCACCGCCCACTCCCGAGCCACACAGGCATTGAAGCTCTCGAGGCCTGATGGGACTTGGAGTTCCCGGTGCTGATAAGTCTCTTGACAGTGTGCAGGCTTTCATCCTGGGGTCTGAAAAAGACCCTTTCAGGTCAGGAAACCTCTTCCGGATGCAGTCAGCATATGGGTATTGACACTTTTTACTCTGGAAGGGTGTCCATTTGTCCTTTTGAGACAGTGTGTCGTTTAAATCCACAGACCAAGTCCGGTGTCTCTCAGTGGACCTCTTTTGCAGCATTCTTATGTCCATTTTTAAAAGAAAAGTTAGTTCCAGAAGATTCCAAACTGATTACAGTTCATGTCTTAAAAGTTATGGATAGGACTTGCCTCTAATATGCATGACACAAAAACTATTCTTAATTGGCATTACAACAGAAAGCAACCGTTTATTGTAATGCTTCAGCCCCAACTCCAGAAACACCAAAAGGGGGGGTCATTTTCAGTTGCCACCAGCTAACTGCCTCATCTGTAGTTGATAATCAGGGCATCTCACCTGCCCCATTGGTACAGTTCTGAAGCAAGCCTGGAAATGGGTAGCCAGCCAGCCCACATGCCCTGGGGGGGAGGAGCAGTACTGTCTACAAATACATATTGAGGTGCTACTTAAGTTGCAAGACAGCGTTTGCAGTTTTCAGATACAGATGGACAGAGTGTGCCATGTTATTTGTACCAGGTGGTGAGCAGACTAACCATAGCCCTTAAAAGGATTGCTTAGGAAAAAGCTGCAGAGGGGGCCACGCATTCGCAACCTGCATTCAAATGAGTCCCGAACCTGAAAGTGGTGCGGGGCGCCCAACGCTAGCTTTGGGCAAACAGCACAGCCATTCCTGCCAGCTTTGTGCCCATTTCAGATGGAGGTCTAAACCCACCCCCCCCACCAACCCCCCTCCCCACTTCTGTTTTGTTTTACAGTTATTCACGGGCTGGATTTTCAACCAGGCATTGGGAACTGAAAATGGGGCCTGGTTCTGGGTCCCAGCCCTGTTTGGTGTGTTTCAGACATGCCCCCTGGGACATTCAATTCGCAGTCAATTAAAGGCGGGCGAGTGGGCTAGCTGTCCATTCAGGGATAGCAGGCTGGCTCCTGATGCTGCAGAGGCAATGGAAGGCCCTCTGGCACTCAAAAGATTGGCAGCCCCACCAGCCAAGGTGGGAGCTACTGATCTGAAGATGGCGAGAGGGAGAAGGCCCAGGTGATTCAATGTTTTAAAATGGCCACAGCTGCCTGACCGTGAATCTAGAGAGGCAGCCTTTCCAGGGGTGGCCAGTGGCTGCAGCGGTGGCCCAGCAGCTGTTTTGGGGTACCTGAGGGGTGTTCTCTTGTGTGATTCATGGGGCCTCCCCTTCCCCCAACCTTACTTCCCACCATGTTGACCTAAAATGATCTAGGCTGACGCGTTGCCAACTCAAAATCCCAGTGGGCACGGTAATTGGCCAGAATTCCCACCGGGGAATGACGGGCAGCTGATCTGACCCCCTACTGCCCTCACTGGAAATGGCTGTGGGGGTGGGTGGGAATCATGGTGGCGAATGAGCACAGGGGTCCGGCAGTGCAAAGCTGCCCCGCCCACCTGCCTCCAACCCGGAACCCCCACTAATTAAAAAACCCCAGCCCATAACTCGCATAAATCCAGCTCAAAATAACTTTGCAAGATATAAACAAAGTGGCAAGTAAGATGACAGGTACTTTTCATTTAATGTGTCCGATCCGTAAAAGACATCATCGCAAGCTGGGCGATTCTACTGCACAGCAAGCATTTTCCAATTTCAATCTACTTATAAAATGCTTTCTGTTTTACAGCTGAAGGCGTTTATAAAGAAAGTCGGAGAGGGAACAGACGCCTCGTTCGCACAAGCCATTGAAATTGTGGAAGCAAATGTTCGATGGCACGGTCTCCTTGAAGATGAGCTGTTTCAATGGCTCAGGAAATCCCTGAACAGTTAGTTTGTAACACTTCTACATATTGAAAACATGAAGTACTTTGATGCATTTGTATTCTTTAAAAATTCTCGACTTTTGTGAGAAAGGGGAAGAAGACCCGCACTGCAGATTTTGCACTGGTTATTTTTCTGCAGATTATACCATTCCTTCCTAGAGGCGGGGGAAGGATTGGGGGGGAAAAAAAAAATCTGCTTTAAAAATTAGACGTGGCTTCATGGGACAAAGAATGTTTTTACAACTAGTGCATGTTATTAACAGTCAGTGAAAAAAGGTATGAATTGAGATGTATTCTATGCATGATTATTTTATCCCTTCTGTATTCTAGCATGCTAGCTTTCAAAATTTTAAATTTTGTGTATTTGCAAATGCTCTTGTACCGACAAATGGTAATCTTATGCAAATGTTTTAAAGCACAATGACTGTTATGGACAATCAATGTGGAAAATTGGACACTGGAATCAATTTTTTCAACCTACAGAAATACACACACGTGCTTGAAACCATGATAATTGGAAGTTCAACCCAATTTTTCTTTCAAACATAAGTACAATTCGAGAAGCAATCCACAGAACGCTGACAGATAAAAAGAATTTTAATTTAGCCCATTTCATGTTATTAATATTGTAGATTTTCTAAATGAAAACCTATAGCATATGTATTTTAAATAAAACTACGGCATTTTAAGTCAAATAAAATTTTGTACAGTAACCTAACACGTGATGGTTTTAAGTTTATTTAAGATGCTTTTTTCCACTGCACCGCCCTTCATGCTGGTTTAAGTTTCCTCACAAAAATGCCTGCTTTCACAGCTTCTCTCAATTCACCATTACTTATGTGTAAACACTGACAATGAGTATAAACATGTCATTGACCCCATTCTAGCCTCAGGCCAATCATGTTTTTGCTCAATGTTTGTACCTGTAAACTCCTAGATAGAATTATTGGATAGTAAGGTGGGGTGGGAATAAAAAAAAAATATAGCTGAAAATGCTGCAAATCTGAAGGGGAAAAAGCAAAGTGTTAGAAAAACTAACAGCAGGTCTGTCAGCATCTAAAAAGAGAAAGGACAAGCTAACATAACATTTCGGGTGTAAACCTTTCATTAAATCACAGTGAAATTCCTTGCCAGTTGTCTTGCTGAAGCAAGGGATGCTGAAATCATTCACCAGGCTTAAAATCAGCTAGCTCACATTACTACCAACAGGTAGATACTGCTCATTTATTGGGTGTGATGTGTGTGCAATGCTGACAAATTTAGGAGTGAGCCAGCTCTCTCCAGATCTGTGCGTGCGTTTGCAGCATTGCTATGTTTTGTCAGGCAACACGACCCACTCAGCAAGATAGGATTTTTTTTAAAAACCTTCCTGTGTAGCTAGGGGAAACAAATGGCTCTACAGTCGTCAAGCTCATCTTACCCCTACCCCATCGCTCACTGTCGCCTGCTCCAGCTCCTCTCCTGGGGCTTAACTGCCAGCGAGGCAAGTGGCCCGACATTTGGCATCTTCAATCCATGAGCCCCCTGTGGATGCACAAGGCAGTGACAGCTCATGCAGAGCATGCTAATCAGGCCCATGGCCTAACTTCAAACCTGCCTCAGGCCTGCGCAGCACCAAGAATGGACCTGAAAACAGGCCCAGGCGAATTACCACCCCAAACTATTGAGCCATCCTGGCCTGTGAAACTCACTGAATAAATTTGCTGAAGCTTTGGTTACACGTTATACTGACAGAACTAAAGTGGCATTTTGATGAAAGTGGAATGCGTGGCAAGAGCTATGTAATATTGTCAAATTAGATTCATTTTCTGGCATCAAAGAGCAGTGGAAAACGAGCAAATTGTGTTTCCTTTGTAACGATTGATATTATTCAACTTCATGCACCACTTTGAATGTGAAGAGGAAAAACAATTGAGAACCCCCCTAGATAATTTAATACAGAGAAAATGAGTTTTGTCAATTCGTTTTGACATTATGCTCGGTTATTTCTTTTGAAAAACAGAAATAATGGGCTGAGTTTTCCTGCCCCATTAAGAAAAGATTGGAGGTGGGGGGGTTACTGTGCGGGATGGCTTCTGGACAAATTCCCACCTTCGGGGGGGCGGGGGGGTCTTTCCTTGGGGTGGGCTGGGGCCATGCAGGCTTCGCTGCCTACTCCACAGAGGCACACGGCCAATTAGGGTCAATTAATTTTGCAATCCAGCTCTGGTGTTTTGCCAACATCAGAGCAGCGATGCCCCCACCCCCACTACCTCGTTTCCCCCCCCCCCCCCCCCCGACCCCCCAAGCCTCTGTACGTGGAGGCTGATAGGTCATTGGTGGCAGCATCCCGGCAGCAGGATGGAGGGGAGGCCATTGATTATCCTTTAAATCCCCCTCTCCTGGAACCACAGTGATTATTGAACCACCACCATGGCAGTAGCCCATCATGTGGACTGGGTTCGCACCTCCACAGTGATAGCCTGGCTGCTGTGGCCACATTTACTTTGAACAATTTTAGAAGCTTAAAGAGGGCATCTCTTTAAGGACAAGGGCAGCAGATACATGGGAACGCCACCTGGAAGCTCCCCTCAAAACCACTCACCATCCTGGCTTGGAAATATATCGTCGTTCCTTCACTGTCGCTGGGTCAGAATCCTGGAACTCCCTCCCTAACAGCACTGTGGGTGTACCTACACCACAGGCACTGCAGCGGTTCAAGAAGGCGGCTCACCACCACGTTCTCAAGGGCTATTAGGGATGGGCAATAAATGCTGGCCTTGCCAGTGATGCCCACATCCCGTAAATTAATAAAAACAAATCTCCATCTTGAGGCATCGCCAATCTTTCTCGGTGGGTGTACCAGCCTCCCAGGGTCTTTTTGTCCGTACAGCCTGTCCACGGCCCCCAGTTGGATAGGGCCCTGGGAGCCAGCCTGTTAATTGACCATCTCCGGGAAAATGGTGCAGGTGGTTGGGACTCGGACATTAATAGAGTTGAAACCTCCAGTATGTCCCGACGTCAAGGTCCTGACACCCGCTGGGAAATTCAACCCAATATCTTTTCATTGTTTTCCCAACACACAAGACAGTATGGAACTTTCTGTGCTTTATTCATTTATAGGGATAATAAATAAATCAAGTAAATTAAGTAAACTTAAGATTGAATTTAACTTCAGCAGCAATCATTCGCTAGGTTCTGATGCCACTTGGTATTTGAAGGTTACTGGTAAAGCTATACTTACTATCATATAGTTTAAATCTAGATCAATATTGCACAAAGAATGTAAACAATCTGTTGATTAATAAGCTAAAACAACTGGTCTCCTGGGAGCTGTGAAACAAAGAGCAAATTAACATTTTAATTGCTATGTTGCTGTGAATTCCCAGCATTGTATTGCTCTCTATTATGCCATGGTCAACATTATGGACTAAAGGGTATCCTAATCAGTTACAAATGCACAAAAACAGTTGAAAAGCAAATATCTTAGGAGGAACATTGACTCTAGGTGGCCTTCAAAGTTGCCTTGAAGGAGATGATAAAAAGACAGATAAAAATTTGCATTTTAAATTAAATATACGTTGACTACAATTGTTGGGGTAGTGTGGTGGGTGTATAACAGGCAGCCGATGTGTTCCTGTCCGTTTTGAACCCCAATTTCAACCTTGAAGATTAAGGTGAGGACACAAGTTTGAGGATATTCAATTTAATTCCAGCTTAATTGTTCTGAGCACCGCATACACCTGAATCCTGAGAAAGGTATGTATAATCTTCTGTGGCGTTACATTGGGTAGGGAGGAGGTGATGGGTGGAGGGGGGTGCTAGGGAAGCGGGGTGGGGTGGGGGGTTGGAGTTTAGACAGATTTAGTCTCCACATGAAGCGGAGTTGGGGGAAGAGGTATAATCAGACCAAGGTAGATGTAATTTAGTCCCCATTCTTAAATCATACATTTTGATGGAACATTTTGATCTTGAATTGACTTGAAAGATAAGAAACAGTTTAGTTTATTACAAAATAGTAAAACTTATAGCAGTTTAAGAAGTAGAACTGCTTAGTTCCTATGAACTAGGAACCTATGCAGTTGGAGACACAAATTGAGGCCTAATTACAGTAAGATGAATGCCCATTTTAAATGTGAACATTGCCATTTATAATGGGAGAAGTTGCCACAGAGGCGCAGCCAAACATCGGATTTTTAATATATTACTGGGCAATGTTCTGTGGCACATGGAGAGTCAAGACCAAGCAACAGGTTTTAATTCAGAATTGGTTTCTGGTGGGAAATCGCTCTAAGTTGATTTCTCACTTGACTAAAATGAGTATAACAGCCAGGTCTCATTTAGATCCCACCTCCCACCTCGAATGGGCCTGACGAGGGTTAGGAGCTGTGGCCGACAGATAAAGATCATGCACCCCTTACCCAAAGGGAAAAACCAGTAAAACTTGGAAACGAAGGGCACCAGTAAAGCTTGTCTGAACTGGTCTTGTGTACCTTAAAATGGAGCTCCAGCATTGCTGATTTTTACTGGGATTTGAAAATTTTGAACTGGTTTTTCCAGATGTTTCAGGAGGGTCCCGCGGGAGGGAAGAGGTGGAGTTTGTGAAGCTGCGACTTTCCTTATGGGGATTGGACGAGCACTCCTGCTGATCCTGGCCTTGTAAGGGAACGTTTCAGACTTGGGGGAAAGGCCTCTTCTGCCGTTAGGCCAGATGCAGACCTGCTTCTGCCCAGAGGGAAAGCTGCAGCCTCCCTAATCAGGCTTTGGTTAAAACTGCAACAGGGTCCCACCACAAAATAGGACCCTGATTTCTATAAAATCAGAAGACTCCCATCTGTTTTAGGTGGCACCCCATCAGCCCGCAAAATCCTGTAGTTAGCATCACAGTCAGAAATGGCTGGGACGTGAGCAGTAATATGTTGCTTGCTTTTAACTTCCCATCTTGAATAACAGCTAATGCCTCCAGGTTGATCTGTTTTGTTTATGGGCCTGCTTGATTGAATATTTCCAAGTATGCTTTAAAAGGGTGCAAATCCTGTCTTCACTAATTCTAGCAAAAATAAAATGAGCGAGTTCAACATAGGATTTCAATTGTTGTGATCGCAATAACCTTTTCACTATGATAAACATTGGGGAGGATTTTTCCTTCGTCGGTTAGGGCTCGGCGGGGCCGGATGGGGGTGGTCAGTGGTCACAATTGGGGTCGGACCGCGATTTCACGCTGGCGGGTCAGTTGAAGCCCGCCCAGTATGAAACGCGCGCTGCAGCGCTGCCTGTGTGATGGGGGGAGGAGGACGAGACCACAAGTTCATGCATGCACTGTGGGTGCGCACTAGAAAAGCTCTCCGAGGCACAGAGCTGCCTCTGTCACATGAGCAGAGACATATTGTAAATTAGGATGAAATTTTAATTTTTAAAATTTTTTAATGATGGATCAAAACCGTGGATGAGGTTTCGCAAAAAATGCAAAGGCCGCCTGGCTTTTTCACCTGCCTGCCAACCGTAAGGTTGGATGGGCAGCGAAAAGTTTTAATCAGTTGGGTTGTTAATGGCCTGAATAGGCCTTTTAATTGTCGGCGGGCGGGCTGCCAACTCCCAGGCGCGCCCTCCGACTGAAATATCGCGCAAGTGCGTGATGACGTTGGGACGCTCGCCTGACGTCATCGCGCATCATTTTGCGCTTGAGCGGGTTGGGTGTGCGCCTACCCACTCAGTGAAAAATCCTGACCATTGAGGCCATATCAATGCTTGGAACAACATACCTCAAGATGATTTTTAAAAAATCCTTTCCTTAATCCCATTTCTCTTCCCTGTCAGATGTCAGACCTGTCTATAGGTAACAAATCCAGTATTCATCTGATATTGAAAGATTTCCTTTGTATTAAATGTGAGACATTTCTGCTCTGCAAAAAAACAAGTTTGAATGTGTATTCAAGGAAAACACAAATTGAGCAGACAACGATATTAATATCAAGCTTGCAAAGTTTCCTGACTTCAAGCTCCAAATTAAATGTCATACTCTGTACAAATCCTTCCTTGTTTTGCATTTACTTCTATTGAATGTACATAAAATGTGTGGTGTTCATGCAAATTTATTTTGCTCGAAGGCATCTCTGTGGGCAGGATTTTACGTTTGTCGTGCGGGTGTGCGCCTGTCCCGATCGAGCGTAAAGTCACACGCGATGATGTCGGACGAGCGTCCTGGAGAGCGCACTCTCATGATCTTTCGGCTGGTGGGCGTGCGCGAGAGTCGGCAGCGCGCCCGCCGACAGTTTAGAGGCCTGTTAAGGACCTTAAGCGATTAATGAAGTTGTATTTTTCACTGCCCGCTCAACCGTTTGGTTGGGCGAACAGGCCAGGCGGCCTTTGCATTTTTTTACGAAGCCACATCCACGGACGGGATGCGGTTTCCAACGGTAAGTAAAAAACACAAAAAAAAACGTTCTACTTCATTTTAAATATGTCCCTCTTCGTGTGACTGAGTCACATGTGGGGACAGGTTTATATCATTTACTAAAGCTTTATTTTCCTTTGTCCAATTCTTCAGCTCCCTGAGGCAGCTGTGCGCCCTCGGGGCGCGAATGGCGCGCGCTCCCATGCTTAGGTGCAGACTTCCGCGCTCACCCTCGTCCCGCCCTCACCCCGGCAGCGCTGGGCCTTTCGGCGCACCTTTCTCATGCTGGCTGCCCGTTAATTGGCCAGTCGGCGTGAAGCCGCGGTCGGGGCCTGATTGCGGTTGGCAGTCCGTTTCGCAGCCGCCCCCGGGCACGCCCCCTGCGCCCGCCCGACGAAGGGAAAATCCTGCCCTTTGTTATGTTGTACAAATGTTCCATGACTTCTACTTTTTAAAAAAACGACATCTTTACAATGGCTTTCGTGAAGGGTTTTACAACCCAGGAAGCACTGCTGAAGTGTAGTCATTGTTGTAAATGTAGGAAATGCGGTAACCAAGTTGTGGCAGCAATGTGCAGAGCAATGCCCCACAAACAGCAATGTGATGCTGACCAGTTAAATCTGCGACATTGATATTGGTTAAGGGATAAACACTGGCCAAGGCATGGGGGAGAACTCCCCTTCTCTTCAAAATAGAGCAATTGGGATCTTGTACAATGTAAACTTTACATCTACCTGAGAGTGTAGCTGATGCCTTGATTTAACATTTCATTTGAAAGATTGCACCTCTGACAGTACAGCACTCTCTTGGCACTGCACTGGAGTGTCACCCCAGATTTTGTGCTCAAGTCACTGGAGTGGATCTTGAATCCACTAACTTCTGACTCAGACTCTAGAGCATACCAGCGGAACTACGGCTGACATCATTCCTTTACAGTGATACACTTTTTTCAAAATGCTATTTCTTGCAAGCTATCATGATTTACTTTTGATTGCAACTGTAGTATAATGGAGTATGTTAGACTAAATCCCATTAAGGGTTAGCTGTAACAGTCTGTGGTATCATGGAAGGAAATGACATAGACTTATGTGATCTGGGACTTGAGGAGAGTAAGCATGGTCAGAAGCAAGTCTAGGGTGTTCTATTTTTTATTCTTTCAAGGGATGTGGGCATCACTGGCAAAGCCAGCATTTGGTGCCCATTACTACATGTCCTTGAACTGAACATTTCAGAGGACAGTTAAGAATCACATTGATGTGAGTCTGTAAGACAAGACCAGGGTAAGGATGGCAGGTTTCCTTCCCTACATCAGTGAACCAGATGGGTCTTCATGACAATCGATGATATTTCCATGGCCACCATAACTGAGGCTGGCTCTATATTCCAGCTTTATTAACTCAGTTCAAATTCCACCAGCTACCGTGGTGGGATTTGAACCCATGTCCCCAGAACATTAGCTTGGGCCTCAGGATTAGCAGTCCAATGACATTACCATTATGACTGTACATACATTACAATAAAGTTAGTATTTTGCAGCCAGTAGTCTTTGAAAATTTATTGAAACTACTCCAACCCAACAAAGCAATAATATAGCAACCATCCAACAGAAGACATTTAATGTAGAATGGCGTCTTTCCTTCCTTAAGCCCTCTTCCCCAACCCTCAGATCGAGGAACATAAGGAAATGCCTTTCAGCCTTACAAGCTGCCAAAAGAAAATAAAGTTTATTGGGCTGCCTCTGATGGTAACTTTTACTCCTTGCTCTCAGTAAGAGAGAAATGGTGGGGAGCCTCGCTCATTTGGAGCAAGGAATTGGAGGGCGGAGGTCTTTGTGACTGGGGCTGATTTTACATGCCCTCACCGGGTGTGTTTTCACTGGTGGGGGCGCATGTAAAAATAGGCCGGTGGCCTAGCCCACTACCTTTCCACCCACCTCAGAACTCACCCCCATACATGGTAGGTGGGCGGGTGCTGAAGTCGGCATCCCACCCACCATATTTATATAAATAATCAAGGGTCAATTGAGCTTGGGGGCAGCGGAGGGGTGAGCCGTCCACATCCCCGTAATATGCAGCCCCAGGGCTGACTCTGATCTGTGTTCCCTTTAAGTGAGGTTTCACAGCAAAACTTGAGCCTCACAAAATTTAGCCGTTCCGTGTATCTTATGTAAAGATACCAAAGCAATCCAAGGCATCAATGCAGTTTTAATTATACACTATAAAGATAATTTCTACAGGAGTTTGAAAGATGAATGTGACCATTGAATTTCAGTCATATAGCTCCTCCATTAATATTTGGCTCTGAATCATTCAATATTTGGTCTTCTACTATACTTTCTGTTTTCTCATTTGGGGAAGAGCTGGAGAAATAAATTCCTTTAAAAAAATGTTCCCAGTTGAAATGCTTCAACTTTTGGATATACGTGTTAAACCCACCCTTATTACTATAAGCAGTGTGTTCAATATTCTAATTTGTTCCCAGATGGTTTTCCAATATGAATTATAGCTTATATATGCTTTAAAAAATGGGGAACTTTGTTCCTATGATATCCAATAGCATTGGGACTTTCCTGTTTCAAACACCAAGGGCTGGATTTTAGTGTTGGGGTTGTGAAGCAGAAGTTTGGATTGTTTGCGCCTCTGTGGGAAATTGTCATTCTTTGCAAGTTTCATGTCCAAATGCAGCAAGATCTGGACAATATCCAGGCCTGGGCTGACAAGTGGCAAGTAATATTCATGCCATACAGGTCCCAGGCAATAACCATCCCAAACAAGAGAGAATCCAACCATCGCTCCTTGATGTTCAATGGCATTACCATCACTGAATCCTCCACTATCAACATCCTGGGGGTTACCATTGATCAGAAACTGAACTGGACTAGCCATATAAATACTGTGGCTATAAGAGCAGGTCAAAGGCTAGGAATCCTGTGGCAAGTAACGCACCTCCTGACTCCCCAAACCCTGTCCACCATGGAATACTCCCCACTTGCCTGGATGAGTGCATCTCCCACAACACTCAAGAAGCCTGATACCATCCAGGACGAAGCAGTCCGTTTTATTGGCATCATCTCCACAAACATTCACTCCCTCCACCACCAACGCACAGTAGCAGCAGTGTGTTCCATCGACGAGATGCACTGCAGGAATTCACCAAGGCATCATCCAAACCCACGACCATTACCATCTAGAAGGACAAAGGCAGCAGATAGATGGGAACACCACCACCCGGAAGCTCCCCTCCAAGTCACACCATCCTGACTTGGAAATATATTGCCGTTCCTTCACTGTCGCTGGGTCAAAATCTTGGAACTCCCTAACAGCACTGTGGGTGTACATACAGCACATGGACTGCAGCAGTTCAAGAAGGCAGCTCACCACCACCTTCTCAAGGGCAATTAGGGATGGGAAATAAATGCTGGCCAACCTGTGAAGTCCACATCCCGTGAATGGACAAAAAAAAAGGCACTCCCTTAACTGGCATCGAGCCAGTTCCATGTCCTGTTAAGGGAAGTGTGCGGGTTCTCAAAGCTGAAGGACCAGTCAGTGGCCTTCCAGCTTCAGAGGACCAGCAGATGGTAGGAGGGTAAGTAACCCTTCCCCACTCCCATATCCCCCCTAGCCATCCCTACCCTGCTCCCTCATCCCCTCTCCCCCACTCCAACATCTCTCACCCCACCTTCACCAACTCTCATGTGTGGTCCAAGTGTCCCTTCTTATTTGTCTCAACAGTCGGGTAATAGGAATCCCTCTACAGGGTGGCCTTTGACTGCACTAACACCCAGGCAGGCAGGGAAGGCCTCCAGGCTGCCCAGTGCTTTGGCCCCACTGGCCTGCTGCTGGATGCCGGCCTCCAGGCAGTTAAACAATCCCCCCTTCAGTTCGAGAAGTGTCTCCTTTCCCCCCTTTGCTGGGACCTGAAAACTCAGCCCCAAATGCCAGCATTAAGCTGTTCTTGAGTCGCCAATGCACAATGATGTTTCCTCATACTACCTTCCACTGCATTCTATTTTTAGATAAGCATCAACTATTTTAACAAAATGCCATCCTGAAAATAACACAGAGAAACATAACACAAGTGCGCATTAAGCGCTTATATTTACGATCAGAAAGTGTACGATCAGAAAGTGAAGTATAAAGCCAAGAGGAGTAACCCTCCTAGTGCAGCATTTATCTTTCCACAATGGCCAATTTGCAGCCTCTTTGACTGAGGATGCCAATTAGAATTACATTAGTGGCAGTTTTGTGCTGTGGGCTTTGTAGGTGATGTTTTGTGACTGAATTAATGTTACATAGCTTCCTGACAGCCAACAAGCACAGATTGCTTTTATGTCATCATTCTGGATAGGATTCAAACTCAGACACCAGGGGTGAACCAATGCACCATCCAATCCCCTCAAGAACTGAAGTGCACGTATTTTGAGCTGAGATGCAGTTTTGTCCTGGAACGTGGATCTGAGTTTGACAGCAATGCCATATCTTTTTGCAAATAAAAAAAATCTTGCTGCGCATTGTCCATCTAATACCAATTGGGACAATTCCAAATTGAACAGAAAATGCCAAAATACCACCCGAGAGGGGATGCTACACCAACTGAATTCCATCTGTTTCATGTTGGAACGAGTTTGCAGAGGCAGACTTTATTTTATATTTTTAACCAATACCTTGGCAAAGCGGGTCTTGTTCTTGGCACTTCAGCATAGATAAATCAATCAGCACAGCCCTGCAAAATAGAAGAGACAATAATCAATAAATCATTCAGCGCAGCCCTGTAATAAAAGAGACAATAATCAATAAATCAATCAGCTCAGCCCTGTAAAATAGAAGAGACAATAATCAATAAATCAATCAGCACAGCCCTGCAAAATAGAAGAGACAATAATCAATAAATCAATCAGCACAGTCCTGCAAGATAGAAGAGACAATAATCAATAAATCAATCAGCACAGCCCTGTAAAATAGAAGAGACAATAATCAATAAATCAATCAGCACAGTCCTGCAAGATAGAAGAGACAATAATCAATAAATCAATCAGCACAACCCTGTAAAATAGAAGAGACAATAATCAATAAATCAATCAGCACAGTCCTGCAAGATAGAAGAGACAATAATCAATAAATCAATCAGCACAGCCCTGTAAAATAGAAGAGACAATAATCAATAAATCAATCAGCACAGTCCTGCAAGATAGAAGAGACAATAATCAATAAATCAATCAGCACAGCCCTGTAAAATAGAAGAGACAATAAAATAAGGTATTTCAATAAAAGAAATGATCGACTGTAACTATAAATGTAATTGGCTATTAACTATCAGGTAGGGCTGCCAAGTTTTGAGGCCTTGCTGGAGATTTGATCATGTGATATTCTGCATAGCCACATGTGACACCCCAGAAGGTAAAAACAGTTCAGACCAGTACTCTTATTTCCCAGTTTTCATGGTGTTCCATTTTAAGGTATACAAAACCAGTTCGGACCAGTATTCTTACTTCCCAGTTTTTACTGTTTTTCCCTTCTGGGGTCTGATTACACGGCATCTGATTCACATGAGATCTTCAAATGTTACTGCATTGGCTTATAATACTTAATAAACCCCCTTGTGGCTGAGCATCTTAGCTCGTGGTTTCATGTTGTATGAGAAATTCCAAGAGACAGGAGGCCATCAGTGAACAGGGAAAGAGGGGCAACCAGGAGTGGTGGAAGTGATTTGCAATGGGAAACCTGGGATGGGCAGAAACCTTGATTCCACCTATCACTGAAATTGCATGGAGACTGGTAGTAATATTGATGTTAATGCTCAGATTTCCCTCATAATCAACAGTAAACCAATAACTCATTGATAATCTATAGGTAACTTGTGGTAATAAATGTAACACCCCAACATCCTAATTGTCTCGCCCTGAAACTTCAGAAAGGGTGTCCCTTTGCTGCACAACCCGAGTCCTGGCTCCCCAATCAATGTCCCATTTAACAAACCCTCATCTCTCTTCTTACCTTCTCAGGTTTGGATTTGAGTTCTATGGCCTGAATTTTGTGTTCCGAGGTCGGCCATGTAAAATTGCGCAAAATGACGTTGGGCGTGCGCTCCGCTGTCATCGCAAACGTGTCCAATATTGAGGTCGGCGGGCACGCGTGGGAGTTGGATCTGCGCCCGCTGACACTTAAAGGGCCAATTAAGATCATTAAATAGCCTATTGACCGTGAATTTACATTACCCATCCACTTTTATGGTTGGCGGATGGCCTGGTGGGCTTCACGTTTTTGTTAGCACCTCGATCCAGGGCGGGATGAAATGTCCGAGGTGAAATATAATAAAAAAAACGATGCCTGGTGACTGAGGTATTTTGAATCCTGCTGTCAGGTGCCTGAATGTGCTGCATCGACAGAGTTTGCTGCATTTTTTTCGTCTGATCTAATCTGCTCAGTTCTGCAGCTCCCTGAGGCAGCTCCGCAGCAGCTGTCTGCCTTCAGGGAGCTCGCTAGAAGCGCCCACCCGCACCCTCACTTTTCTCGGTGCCTGCCCTCTTCCCATCAACCCCGCCCCCTGACATTGCCAAGCCTTTCTCAGCGCGCGCTTCACGCTGGCTGCCTGTTAATTGGCCAGCCAGCGTGATATTGTGTTCGGGAGCCAATCGCAGCAGGAAGCACATTTCACGCCTGGTTCTGGGTCCGCTGATGGCGTGTGCCTGACGAGCGCAAGGTTCGGGCCTATGCGAAGGTGACAACTCTGAACTGAGAACTGTTCCCTTCTTGGACATCACGCACCACCACCACCACCATCACCCCAGCCCCCCAACACCCCCCTGCCCCCACTCACCCCACAATGGTGAGATGACACGACTGGGGCTAGAGGTGGGAAATAGCACCATACAGTGGAGCCTAATGCAACTGATGCCTGAGTGCAAACTGAAGGGGAGCTAGAGCCATGCCTCACAGTGCATTCACCCTGCGAAGGGACAGACTGCAGCATTGACTGGTGATACAACAAACCTTTCTCTTGAGTTGCTAGCCGACGTGCTTGGGGGAGGACATGTAAATTTCAGGGGACTCCTGCCAAAAGCGCGAGGGTTGGCAAATCTACTGTCAGGAAAAACGACCTCCAGGGAATGAATTGGCTTGGGATCTGGGAGGTGGTTCTTCCAATCAGCAGACAATTGGTGGAAATTCCTGTTTACATGGTTTATCTGGGTGTTAGCATTGATCATCCTCTGAAGTTATGGCAATCAATTGGGAGAATCCCACAGGATATTGCTGACATCAGTCACGTGTACGTTGAACACCAACATTTATAAGCAAGCAGCCTTTCAGCTGGTGCCAATACCTTAGTGTTCTAAAAGAAAAGTCAACTTTTTCACTGTGATTGAAGGCTATCAGTTAATTAGGTTGGTTGGATGTGACACTCGAGGCTGTCAGAACCAATCCATCAGATGTTACTTTCTCCAACTGTTACTAACACATAAATATGATACAGAAAAGTTAGAAGATGAGCTGATAGTTTGTGACAGTTGATACTTTTACTTGTTGTTTGTTTTCCAAGAAGTTGGAAACAGTAAATAAACTGCTGAAATGTTACTTTAAAAATACACCTTATTTTCTGCCAAGGAACTTTTGGGGAGATGCCCAGATGCTGTCCTACGTGAATGTTTGTTCTCTTCAAGCTTGGTTGCAGCCTTTTTTGAATATATATATCTTGTCACTGCATTTTTTTGTAAGTTATCAGGGTTTGGGAACTAAACCAGGGGAGTGGAGCTGGAATGTTGCAGAGTTTGACTTAATTCTAAAAATGACGTTGAGATTTCCATATTTAATGCAGCATATCTGTTATCAGATCTGTGGACTACTCACTGATTTTGCAAGGCTATACTCAGTAACTTTGAATGTGGTTTTCAGTTTGTTTGTGAGTTTATGCCTCTTTGTTAGTAGGCATCAGGGGATCGGAGTAGGTCTTCCGCCCCTCCAGCCTGTTCTATCATTCAAGAGTGTCATTGCTGATATGCATCTCAACTTAATCTGTCCACTATGGTACCATAGCCCTTGCCTGACCAAGATCTATCAATTACAGTTATGAAATTTTCAATTGACTTAGCCTCAACAGCTTTTTGAGAGAAGAGAGATCCAGTTGTCTGTTCCTCTTTAGGTGACATTGCTCCTGAATGACCTTGCTCTAATTTTAAGGCTAATTCCCCCTCGCTCTGGACCCCCCCCCCAACACAGGAAATAGGGTAGATAGAGAGAAACAATCAATTATTTTAGTCCTCTTAAATGCCTCAATTAGATCTCTACTCAAGGGATGTGCTCTGAAGTAATTAGAAAGAGCCACACTGTTTATTTTAGAGAAATCTGTTGGGGAAATCTGAAGACTGACATTAACCTGTAGGAGTATAATAGGGCATTAATCTCAGTCTAGAAGCAATTTTGTGGGAACACAAAATTTAGCTCCCGCGTTTCTTTCTGTAAAACATTTTATTTTTGTTTTAATGATTGTAGTATGTAATGATTGAAACATGTCTGACAGCCAATTGAGCATTACAGGCTGCAATTAGTGTTGGTGAAAGGCAGATTAAGGCTTCAAGTATGCACAATGACACTTCTCTATTTTTAAGTGGGTTGAAGTAACACATCATTCAAATGAGAAGAAAGTATACACTCGGTGGAAAAACACTAAAGTTTATGGATGGAAAGAGGGGCAAAGGGGCTTCAACAACATATTGTATTGAAAATGTGAGTGTTGGTAAGATAAAGCCATAAAAAGCCATCAGCATTTGGGGTTTTGTGAATAAGAAGATTGAGTACAAACACAAGGAAGTAATGATAAACATGGATAAAACAATGGCTAGAACTCAATTCCAGTAAAGAGTTTTGGCCACTCTAATTCGCTTGGGTATACTGCAACTTAGATTACAATGCCTTTGTAATGATTTGTTCCAACATATCGTAGACTTAATAACCAAGGCCATTCTCGATTTGCCAATTGAAGTCATTGGTCAATTTTTATTCAGCTGTGGCTCAGTTCATAGCACCCTCGCCTTTGAATCAGAGGGTTGTGGGTTCATGTCCCACTCCCGGAAAAACCAAGAACTGTGATTGTACTCGAAAGAGTTGCAATCTGTGACTGTTGATAACTCGAAAGAGTTTGATGGTCAATTTTTTCATTAGTCAGGAATCTGTGTTTTAAAGTTACAACATGGTTCTAGGTTGTAGAACTTCCCAGTTGAATGTGATCTAGGATTCTCAGTGTGAGCTCATTTTATTAGATCCTACATTTGTTGTCTTTCCTGACAGTGTGCAACAAAATGTGCTGGTACGCCGTGTTTAGGTGTGTGACTTTCTTATCAGAGATTCTCATTGCTGTGAAAGAGTCAGTACTTGCCAGGATGTATAGTTAGGCATTGTGAACTGCATTTGTCCTTATAAGAAATGAACCCTTAAAAATTCTTTAATGCTGGGGGAGTACACTGAGGAGTAGCCCAGACCCAAATACTATAATAATGTTGGAATGTACCTAGCCTGTACCTGAAGCATCTCTTCCTTTTCCGGTCAGTCTCTGGCTACATCCCTTCCCATTGCATTAAAATTAGTCCTTTTCCAATTTAGAAATCCTATGTGTGTTGATGCTTTCAGGAAATATGTCACACAAGCTAAAGGCTGATTCCATCAAACTTTCAGATGTGGTACAGCAACTCCTTGGCAGGCTTTCTAAAACACCATAAGTGTTGCTGAAAGGTGATTTCTTTTAAAGGCTGGGCCCCTGATTTCATCATCTTTGTCTTTCTCAGCAGAATTTGGAGATGACCTTTCTCTCTGGTGAGCTGTTGCCTATGCTGTCCTTTCCACTAGCTCCTGCTCATATGTTTGGTGGTTCACTATGTGCAGACTCCTCTAACTCCCTGCCTAACCCACCTCGGGTGCTAATCTCTGCTGGTGCATGGCAGGAATGGAATAGATGACTATACACCTTTCAGAGGATGGTCTTCCTCCAAATTGTCCTCCACATGGTCCAGGTGCTGAGCAGAATCCAGAGAAATGTAAAACTGTTAGCGTGACACAAACATGCCAGACAATAGTAGGCGGCGTCCCAGGTTTGCATTAAGTCTGGTAGCAGGCGGGAAAAACGCATTTTACCTGCTGGCCGCAATGGCAGCTTCTCACGCCATATTGTACCAAACCTGCTGCATTAATTATGCATTCCTGGGAAAGATGGCGTTTCCATGTTGGGCGGGGTCTCATTCACCCACCATGCCATCACCTCCCCAGGTGGCACAATTGAAGTGTAGCCGCGCGCACACCTCTCAGGGCTTCCAGCCCAGGATTGCTGCAGGGAAGACAGGATGGCCCCAAAAGGCAAAAAGACCATAGCCCCCCGATTTAGTGATGTGTTTCTTGAGCACATTTTGCACCCTGTGATGTCCTCTGGCCACCAGGGTAACTCAATCTTCTCATCACTCTCAGCTCACAAACCCATCACACATCCCCAAAGCCCTCACCCACTGCAGTTCCAGGGGCATCACCATTCATTCTTTCACACACACCTTCTTTATCCTCATCCCATCCATGGGACCACTCACCACCCACATATGCCAGGTACACTTATCATCTGGCCTGGCAGGTGTCCCACTTACACTCTCTCCATCTCTATTCATGCAGGACAGGCTGGTGCACAACAACCGGGAGAGGTCGCTTACCGGTAGAGGAATGCCTGACATCAAGGTCCTCACAGAGTTCCGTCATTCTCTCTGTGTGCTCTCAGCACCTTTAAGGTAGGGCTGGCCCCCATCACTTCAGCACCTGTGACCAGTGACGTTGTGCTCCTGAAGGGCTCAGGTGCTGAAGGCAGACAAAGGATCAGATGCTTCTAAAGTTTCATGGCTGCATCTTTATGATATGACCCTGATCACAGAGCGCAAGCGAGCTGCCCTTGGACAGACAGGAGTCAGACATTCTCAGAGGTTATGTGAAGATCTATGCAGTGTCCTCACTGCAAGTCGTCACCATTCTCCTGCAATCAAGTGACTATTAGGGCCTCCACTCCACCTCCATGATGGGAGCATTCTCACAGAGGGTATTCGCACTGCCATAAGCCAGACTGGAATCAAACGTTCGTAGATGTAGTGTGAGGATCCATGATATCTCCTCACTACATGTTGTAATCATCCTCCATAAATCTAGCAGCTATGAGGCCATCCCAAGTGCACCTGCCTCACCTGGACATTGCGAGGCCCTCATCACCATCATCTTCATCTTCTGGACCTCCTCACCCTCATCACCATCGAAGTCCTCCTCATCGGAGGAGACCTCCAGCTCCTGCAACTCCTCCTCAGCCAGCTCCTCTCCCTGTTGAGGCACCAGGTTGTAAAAGGCGCAGCAGGCGACGACAATGTGTGACACCTTCTGTGGTCTATATTGCAGGGCTCCAACAGACCAGTCTAGGCACTGGAACCTCATCTTCAGTAAACTGATGGTCTGTTCCACCAAGTTGCGAGTTGTAGCACGAGACTCGTTATACCTTTGCTCTGCTGCAGTCTGAGGCTGCTGCACGGGTGTCATCACCCATGTCCTATGTGGGTAGCCCTTGTCCTCAAGGAGCCAACCCTGCAGCCTTTGTGGACCCTGGAAGATGCCAGGGAGAATTTAGGAGTCATGGACACTCCCTGGAAACCGTGTGCAGACCTGCAGGTTATATTTGTGGTGGTCGTACACCAGCTGACCATTCAGTGAATGGTAGTCCTTGTGGGCTTGACATAGTTGACCCCTTGTTGCAACAGAGATCTGAGCGCCATGTGAGTGTAGTCGATGGCACCATGCACCTGTGGGAAACCTGAGATCTGGGCAAATCCAATTGCTTTACATCTTGGCTCTCTTGGTCCTGGTCAAAATGCATATAGTTTGTGCCTTCACGAAGATGGCATCTGTGACCTCATGGATGCATTTGTAGGTGGAGGCTTGTGATATCCCACAGATGTCACCTGTGGAGCCCTGTAAAGAACCACTGGCATAAAAATTGAGCTCCGCAGTCGCTTTGATGGCCACTGGCAGTGGATACCTTCCATGCCCATGAGGCACCAAATCCTGTAGTAGGTAGCAGATGTGACCGACCAATTCCCTAGACATGCACAGTCTTCAGTGACAATGGTTAGCGGTCATCAGCAGGAATGAAAGGTGGCATCTATAGAGCCTGAGTCCACCTAGGTGCCGACCAGCGATGGTTCGCTGTGGCTCTCCAGCAGCGTGTGTCGGAGCCCCCGCTGTCCCTTCTTCCTGGGTGCTGCTCCTCCCTCTGTGCAGCCAGGCACGTCCGTCGCTCTCTTCTCCGTCGCCTCCACTCTCTGTAGCCACGAGGCATACAGCTAGTTCACTAGGCTCTATGCTCCTGATGTACTCCTCCTGCAGGATGAAAGAGAGAGACGCACGAGTTAGCTTGGGTACACTAAGAACCTCTCTTGGTTAAGTCTGTAGGCCCCTTAACGCATCCACCACTTGGATGGCCAGAGATTAGTGCATTGCATGGCTAACTGAAACCCCATCTTCCTCCATGCCACTTCACCTGACCGATTGGCGGCAGCCTTGCCCATTGGACTGCATGCTGTGCTCTCAGCTCAGGTGCAGACATTCTCCTAACCTGCACTGCAAGGCTGCACTGTTAGCTTGAACCATGGGGGAGACTGGTCCAAACCAGTGTGATGAAATTGCAAGGGGCTGTGAGCACCTCCACCAGTGACTGCTCCATGGCCAGTTTTAGCAAGGAGATTGTATAATGTGCCCAATCATCCAAGTGTTTAGCAGTCCACTAAAATGTTCATTAGTTTGTAATCTGTGCTTATGGGGTGAAAAGCTCTGGAGCACTTGGTAGCACTTTCATGCCTCTGCAATTCTTGAGTGGGCAGATAAGCTAGAGGCCCAACTCCACGCACGTCAATGTGGCTGTGTCTGAACTGTCTCAGCTGCAGAGGAACGGTCACGTTTTACAAGGTTTCTCTAATGCATGGCCACTTCCCTCCCCCTTACCCTACACATGCTTGTGCACTGCCTTCAACTGCAGGGCAGCCCTTGCCCCCACCTCTCCAACGCGCCTCAAGCTTTATTTATGAATCAAGTAGAATTTATTAAGCTAGATTTTACATATACTTATCAAAAAATAGTGATGATAACATGGAAGTTCCTTATCCCTCAAGTTCCTAGGATTCCTTGAGCATTGCCAGCACAGGCGATGTCTTTCCCTTCTATGTCTGAAGTGATGTTGAACTGTCTCCAGAAGAATCATACCCCAGATACCATGGTAACACTGTGCCAACAAAGACTCCGATTTTCCAACTTTTATCCCCACTTCTCATTATTCCTCCTCCCTTATTTGGAAATAGCCCAGATTCACTACTGCTATTGGCTTAGTGTGACATTTGGTGTCACCCCACTTCTGCAACTAGAACCATGTAGGCTAATGACAACTGTCCATCCCTTCTTTACATTCCATTGTGAACAAATGATACATTTCTCTTAGCTCCAGAGCAATCACAAACAAAGTCATATCTTTTTGTCAATAATGTACCTATCGTAAACATTCGCATCAACATACTCTAACCTATTCCCACAAATACTAAAACCATTAAGAACTAATGTTAAAAACACTGCCTATCATAAGGTCAGAAAAGAAAGGAAAGTTTCCCTCTAATACAAATGTTCTACCCTACAGATATGGTTAATCAATTAAATCAATGCATGGGTTTTGTTTGAAGGTAAGCGTCATTCTAAGTTCAAGTCACTTTTTAGTCATTTCTTCAAAAATACGAGCTGCTGATTCCAGGCTCTCAATGTCATAAAACCATTAAGTGTAGTTTTTCACAAACAACAGCTGCCAACCTGGAAAGTATCCCAGCTGTCTTGTCTCACTAACAGAAACTCAAACTGAACTATTTCATCTAAAAAGTGGATAAAGAATAAAATACATAAATGTTACAGACCAACAACAAACTAAAAATTAGTAATTATATCAAAATCTTACAAGGCACCGGAGTTAAAATTGACTGGGCTTCACTCTGGTGACTTCAGATGATTTTGACTCTTGCTATACCCTCTACGTGCTCGAAAAACGCTCCCAGTTAAATTTCCCCCTCCAGAAACTGTGCAATGTTCTTGTTAGATGGGTTGTGAAAATGGTCACAAACTGACAATGAGCATTTCCAATTCCCTGAATTTCCCAACATCCACATATGGGAATATGCAATCTTTGAGTTATCTATTCCTCCCGAATATTCCCTTTAACCTTGCTTTTTTAAAAATATGGGCAGTAACATGACATTTGCCGAATTAAATTAAGCGGGACAAGCGAATGTATCTCCCCTGAGATTGTTTAAAAAAATCAATCAGCAATGTGTCCTGATAGAAGACATGGCGGCATGTTTAAAAATTCAGTGGTAGAAACTGACCAGCTTTTGGGAGGACAAGTTTGTAACCAACGACCTTTCTTGTATCATACATTTATAAAATAATGCTTCCTCGTGTTACAAAAATACACAAAATGCCTAAGGCGAAGATTAAAATAATGAAGCACATTTTATATCTGTCATTAATAAGGGCTCTTTAGTTCCAGATATTATCGAGGAAAGAGACCCTGATCACGAATGCAAAGGATTTTTTCACTGCTACTTGCTTGTTTGCACATTTCATTCGATACTTGCCTATGGCAGTTCATCTAAAATTAGGTCCCAAGTAAAACAGACAGCCGCATCCTACGTGCACAAATCTCCAGCAATCTCTAAATCATCCTGACATCTATAAAAGCCTGTCAGAATCAAACAAAATGCAGACTTCTGATTGTTCAATTCAGCTCAAAATCATGAAGGATGGATATGCTGATTATTTACATAAGCAAAATGCATAAATAAAAACAGGTATTTTACTAAAATTGATGCACTTACTACTTTATTATAAATCCTTAGAAAAATATATAGCAAAGAAGTTAAAATGTAACAAAACATAGGCCTGAATTTCACGCTTGGTGGCGGAAGCGGGCGTGGGACCTGCTCCCGGCCGTGGCCGTGTTGCAAACACAATTTCATGCTGGATGGACAATTAAGGTCCACCCAGCATGAAACTCTCAATGGTCGGGAAGGGCCGGGCGGGGGGGTGGGAGCCTGTCGGGCGCTGGGTCCAATGGCGACCTGTTGGGTGCTTTAAAACCAGCAGAGACAGCTCCCTGAAGGCTGCCGGGGAGGATCTTCGGAGCCTGTCCAGGAGACTGGATCAATGGCCTTACCAGCGGCTGGAAATGTCGGTTGATCTTCTCTGGATAGCTACTCCACTAACATACCAAAACGCTACTGTACCCTCGGTGAATCCCAAAGGTCAAGAAGTTTCTCAGTGCGGCTCTCACTCTGCTGCCATGCCCCTTGCTGGAAATGTGGCAGAAATTCTACTTCTTCTCTTTGAATAATTCCTCCTTCATGTCTTTTCTTTAGTTGCCATATTCTCCATTTTACCACCAAAACATTACAGAATCACACAGTGCAGAAGAGGCCCTTCAGCCCATCGAGTCTGCACCGACACGTGAGAAACACCTGCCCTACCTACCTAATCCCATTTACCAGCACTTGGCCCATAGCCTTGAATTTTATGATTTGCCAAGTGCTCACCCAGGTACTTTTTAAAGGATGTGAGGCAACCCGCCTCCACCACCCTCCCAGGCAGTGCATTCCAGACCATCACCACCCTCTGGGTAAAAAAGTTTTTCCTCACATCCCCCCTAAACCTCCTGCCCCTCACCTTGAACTTATGCCCCCTTGTGACTGACCCTTCAACTAAGGGGAACAGCTGCTCCCAATCCACCCTGTCCATACCCCTCACAAATCATTTTTGAACAGTCTTGCTTCTATTTGTTAGAACAGAAAATTTGAATAATTTCTCAGTTAACTTATTGTAGTAAAGCTCTGGTGAAATTCAATCTTTGATCTAATCATTCAGCCATTTGCTAATGAAGCAAAGCTAACCAAGGTGCCTTTACTCTCAAGGTATTTTTTCCATGAAATTTAAGGATGAATAAAATGTTGAGTTTGGTTCCATCTGTTTATGTTATGCATGGAGGCTTCTGTTCTGCCATGTTTTGTTAATCTGTTTACTGGTGTGACCATTAAAACCATATATTGTGATGTTCATTTGATGTGAGTGCCAAGATGATAGAAATTTTGCTTTTCTTCTAATGGCCTGATTATGCTTCACTTGTTTTGTAAGTGTAGGGCATACCAGTATCTAATGCTGGATGTGATTCACTCTAAACTTTATTGCACAGGCACTGAGTGGACTTCTGGTTCAAAGGAAAGGGTCATTTCAGATTGGAGGTGGCACCCCTGGCATGAGGTGGAAGCAGATCTTTGACAGCCTAGCTGAAGGATCATTGGACCAAAGTGTCCCTGGTGTCCCTGCCTCAATGAAGGATCCAGAGGTCTGCCTCCATGTCCTCACCGTGCTCCTCACCAGTGACTCACCACTGGATTCATAATCTGTGGCTTGTGGAGCTGCCTCAAGATCCTCTTCCTCCAGTGGGTCCCCCCTCTTGCCAGAACCAGATTATGGAGAGCTCAGCATGCAACCACTATCAGAGCTCTGGAGGGTATTGTGGTGCTCCCCCTAAATGGTCCAGGCATTGGAAGTGCATCTTCAGAAGACCTATGGTCCTGTCTATCACCGCCCCTGTGGAGCCATGATTCCTATTATAGACAAAAACAGAACTACCTGGAAAAACTCAGCAGGTCTGGCAGCATCGGCGGAGAAGAAAAGAGTTGACGTTTCAAGTCCTCATGACCCTGCAACAGAACTAAGTAAAAATAGGAGAGGGGTGAAATATAAGCTGGTTTAAGGTGTGTGTGTGGCGGGGTGGGGGGGGGGGGGGGGGGAGGGTGGGGTGGGGGGGGGGAAGAAGTTGTGGGTGGGGGGGGTGGGGTTGTAGGGACAAGCAAGCAGTGATAGGAGCAGATAATCAAAAGATGTCACAGATAAAGGAACAAAGAGGTGTTGAAGGTGGTGATATTATCTAAGAGAATGTGCTAATTAAGAATGGATGGCAGGACACTCAAGGTACAGCTCTAGTGGTGGTGGGGTGGAAAGACTGACAGGGCATTACAGGTATAGATTTAAAAATAATGGAAATAGGTGGGAAAAGAAAAATCTATATAAATTATTGGAAGAAACAAAAGGGAGGGGGAAGAAATGGAAAGGGGGTGGGGATGGACGAGTGAGTTCAAGATCTAAAGTTGTTGAATTCAATATTCAGTCCGGAAGGACTAATAATAGGACTTAAGTCCTATTATAATGCTGCTCTGTCTTTGTTCTTGGGTAGTGGATAGTTGTCAGGAGCCACATTTTCAAGGGATTGCCCTTGTCACCCAGCAGCCATCCATCCAATTGAGCTGGAGCAGTGAACAGCCTTGGCACCTGTGAGTGTCTGAGGTTGTAAGCGTCATGGGAGCTGCCAGGGTACTTTGTACAGACTTGCAGAATCTGGGTCTAGATGTCCATCTTCCTGTTGATGAAGGCACCTGGCTGACCTGCTGGTGCCTTGATGGCTACACGTGTGCAGCCAATGTCACCCTGCACGTGGAGGAACCCAGCTATCACTGCAAAGCCTCTGGCTTGCTCAGCCTGGCTGGCCTCATTCATGTGGAAATGAATAAATGTCATTAACCACCTAAACAGAGCTTCTGTCACCAGCTTCACAGAACTGTGGACAGCTGATCGGGACACTCCACAAAGGCCCCCCACTGAGCCCTGGAAAGAGCCAGAGGCATAGAAGTTGAGGGCCACTGTGACCTTCAGAACCACTGGCATGGGGTGTCCACCCACACAGTTGATCTCAGGCCCCATCATCTAACAAATGGAGGCCATAGTGTCCCTGAAGAGGCGGAGCCTCCTTCGGCATTACACCTTGGACATGCTGAGGTAGCTGCATTGCTGCCTGTAAACCCTGGCAGCAGGATAGTGGCATCTTCCGAGACCCCTTCTGCCTTGAACTAACTGCTGGCCCCGCGCACCTTGTGTCTGCGCCTCTCCTCCCACAAGTCGGTCCCCTGGAAGCTACATGGGGACACCTGGCTTCCTCTCCCTTCTGCCCCTCTCTTCCTCTTCAGAGGAAGTGCCACCAGTGGAGAGCACAATCCCCATTACCAGGGTCACGGAAGGCTCTATGATACCTGGAAGGGTCCACACGGTCAAAATCCTCCAGGGGCCTTGGAGACACCAACGAGTCCTGAAATGAAGCCTGGAGATGCTAATACTGAAGCTCAGAACAGAGATGAAGCTGTCAAATAAGCAACCAGCAGCAAACTATCTCCTAAACTCCTCACTACTCACAATGGCAATGCTGCAGATGCATTTTATCTTGCCCTAGGATGAGGTTTCGTTAAAAGTGGGCTGCCCACCTGCCTGTGTGACGAGTGTGAAATCACGTGGGCAATGTAAAATCGAGTACAATTGGCTTTTCAATGGCCTTAAGTGGCACTGTAATTGTTGGCTGGCGCGGATCCGACACCAGCGCACGCCCGCTGACCTGGAGATTGCTCGCGTGCAGGATGATGTCGGGACGCTCGTCCGATGTCATCTCGAGCTATTTCACATCCGTTTGGGTTGGCCGCCTGACTTAAAATTCTGGCCACGATGTTTCAACCTCCTTGAGCTCTAATTTTTGTACGGATCTGATTTTTTGATATATTTTGTCATTTACTAAAATGTACACCTCTCCTATTCATAACAAAAACAAAAATAGCTAGAAAAACTCAGCAGGTCTGACAGTATCTGCGGAGAGGAAGACAGAGTTAACGTTTCGAGTCCATATGACTCTTCACCAGGATTTCCAGCATCTGCAGTTTTTTGCTTTTATCTCCTATTCATAAATTGGTTAGCTTGTGCTTAGGCTGACATTTACTTTTCTTTGAAACACATCAATAATTAAATATGTCAATGTAAAGGAGCATAACTTCTTACATAAGAAAATCAATAGTATTTTCTTGTATACCACAAACCAGTTCTTGCTTTTCCTCACCCATTCTTACACAGACAGAAGAGACACCATAGGTGAGTATGTAGCAAAAAAAAGGCATTGTTTTAAAATTACATCTGCAGTTACACATGGTTTTAGCTCATTAAGCTGTGCTGAAGTCTGTTGATCAATTTTCATTGGACTGACTCCACGATATTTGCCTCTTCCATATATCTGTTGTGTGGCCACAATTTTGCCTTACCATCTCTGCTTTTTGACAAACTCAACCAGACATAGTTTTCAGGATGTTATAAAAGTTATTTAACACATCATTCTCTAAGACACCCTTTTCTCCAGACTTCGCTTTTAACCCTCTCTGAAGTGCTCACATTTTTCAGTGCCAGATGCCATAACCTTCTTAACATTGGTAATCTATGTAGACTATTACAATTGTTCAAAGTCTCTTTATTTATACGTGCCAAGTTCTGAGCGGTTTACTACACGTAGATCAAAGTTCCAATGTTAAAAAGCATTTCAAAAAAATGTGATGGCCTGGATAATTTGTTGACTCTGCCACCAAAAAGGTAAGCTTGTTTTTTTAAAAACAATTATCTAAATGTGGAGCCAGCAGCAGGTGTGAAATGGGGTGAAAGACTTTCACTCTGATGTTAAATTGAGCCTTGACTCTGGATTCAGGCTTCAATTATCCTCTAAGCTACACCACGTCCCTAATGTTGACCCTGGAATTTATCCCAAATCCACAAGCTGGCATTCGGATGAAGTTGTGTGCAAATTGGTAGCTGAAGTTGACACTATAATGTACAGGTTGTTTGCTAAGTGCGATAGAAGTGGGACTGCAAACAATTTTTTAGTTGTCAGATTTAAGTGAGGAAGAGTTTTTTCACCCAGAGGCTGGTGGGAATCTGGAACGTTTATATGAAGCAAAACAGGCTTGTCGGACTCGAAACATTAACTGTGCCCCTCTCCGCAGATGCTGCCAGACCTGCTGAGTTTTTCCAGGTATTTTTGTTTTTGTTTTGTATCAATACAAGTAGTGTAAATGCACTCTCAGAGAGCTGTTGCAGGAAGAACATAGCCATTTGGAGACATTACTCTTGTAGCCAAGTGGGGAGCTATTCCATCAAATAAAAACTAAGTTATAGGGTGTGGATTTGAAATTGCACTGAGAGTATCAGTGAGCAAATGTTTAACTGTTCAATTTAAGGCTGACAGATAAAAGTACACAAGCTTTCACATGCTAATATTGAGCAGTGTATTTTCAAAGTATTTGGGACTAGTAGTGAGGAAATTGTTCTTATAAAAGTAAAATGTTTGGAGTTGGCTGTTAAAATGCCTGTAATTATAAGGGTTAAAACTTAATCTGCAATTGATCACTAAAAGAAAATTTAAAAATAGAGCAGGGGAAGGATCTCTCCCTATTTGTTGCCTCGACATAACATCATGTTTGGAGAGCAACACCATTGTTTCATTGGCATTAAGCACTTTAGGATATTCTGAGGTTGTGAAAGGCACTATATAAGTGCAAGTCTTTTTTTCTTTCTTCCCTCAACCTGCAATATACATACAATAAAAACAAACCCCAAAGTTAAACCATCCTAACAGGGACTCAACAACATTTCCAAATATGCCCGCATGGTACTGTGCAACCCTCGTGTCCCCCCCTTCCCTCCACGCTCACCCATCACCAGCACCACCCCCTCTCCAAGTACCAGCTAGCAATAGAAAAACCAATACTCAATAATTATGTATGCTGGAAACATTTATAATTGGACAACATGTCCTACCCAGGAGGAAAAGGTCAGTTGCTAAGGTTAATGAGAACTTCACAATCCAGGGATGGCATTTTCAAGAACCAGCTGAGTCTCATAACAAATAATTGGCCTCCAATGCTTCCAATTATGGAACCACTGTTTAACAATCTCTAAACTTCCTTGAGTAGGTGTTTCCATGTATAAGAGAGGCTTTATGAATTTCCATTTTCTGGAACAGGGCAATTAACACACACATGGATGGCACTTACAGTTTGTATTTGCCACTGCTTGCTGGAATCCGCATTATAGGAAGAATGTGATTGCGCTAGAGAGACAGTGCAGAGGAGATTTACCAGGATGTTGCCTGGGCTGGAGAGTTTTAGTTATGAGGAGAGATTGGATAGACTGGGGTTATTTTCGCTGGAGCACAGGAGATTGAGGGGGGACATGATTGAGGTGTATAAAATTATGAGGGGCATAGTTAGGGTAGAAAGGAAGGAACTTTTCCCGTTGGTGGAGGGATTAATATACAGGGGGCATAGATTTAAGGTAAAGGGCAGGAGGTTTAGAGGGGATGTGAGGAAGAGTTTTTTCACCCAGAGGCTGGTGGGAATCTGGAACTCGCTACCTAAAAGGGTGGTAGAGGCAGAAACCCTCATAACATTTAGGAAATATTTGGATGTGCACTTGTGATGCCATGGCATATGAGGCTATGGGCCTAGTGCTGGAAAATGGGATTAGAATAGTTAGGTACTTGTTTGACTGGTGCAGACTCAATGGGCCGAAGGGCCTTTTTCTGTGCTGTAGATCTCCATGACTCTATGACTATGACTAATTACCAGTATAGTGCTTAATTCCAAAGTGTTCAATTGGTCTCACTATTAAGCAGGATTTATGACGCCATTGACAAAATTAAAAAGCACATGTTTATTTTTGTCATATTTTAAAGTAATTTAAAGAAATAATTTTTTGCATGTGCTTGTCTTGATTTTTTTTTTGTCTCCCTACTGAGGATGGAGAAGCAATTGGAAATGACTTTGCTGTTTCCCACCAGTCCCGTTCTCACAAACCGGCATTGTCCCTTCTTAGAAGCTACACCACGTCCCTAGTGTTGACCCGAAATTTATCCCAAATCCACAAGCTGGCATTCGGATGAAGTTGTGTGCAAATTGGTAGCTGAAGTTGACACTATAATGTACAGGTTGTTTGCTAATTGCGATAGAGATGGGACTGGGCCAACAGTGGTTGCAAACAATTTTTTTGTTGTCAGATTTTATTTTGTTACATGCCTGCTTATCGATGGCATGGATTTACACACATTAAATTATGGGCAGAATCGTCCCAGATTTGCACTAAGTGCAGTAGTGGGCGGGTAAAACAACATTAAAACCGCTGGCTGCAATAATGGCTTTTCACATCGTACCATTCCAAACCCGCTACATTAATTATGCATTCCCGGGAAACAAGCCATTTCCATGGCGGGTGGGGTCTCATTCACCCGCCATGCCATCATCTCACAGCTTCACCATGCCGGCTGCCATATTGAAAGTCCAGCAGCGCACCCACCTCTCAGTGCTTCCAGCCCACGACTGCTGCAAAGAGGATATGGCCCCGAAAGGCAAAAAGACTGCAGCCCCCAGGTTCAATGACACACCCCTCAAGCGCCTCAAACGCAGTGGAGTTTCGCCGTCTTGTCCTCCACCCCTGCTCTGGCCGCAGGATGGGCAGCAACCTCACTAACCCAGCTTGGGAGGTGGTGGCGGTAGTGGTCAGGGCCAAAGCCCTGCAAAAGTGGACAGCCACCCAGTGCCGCAAGAGGATGAGTGATCTCTTCCATTCTGCCGAAGTAATTCACTCTTCTCTCATCACTCTCAACCCACACACTCACAAACCCATCTTTTATCTTTTCGGTTATCAGGTTCGCTTAGTCTGGTGAACGCTAGCTGTGCCCTTGATATTAACACATTAGTTGGTGCTTGAAACAATATAGGCAGAGAGAGACTGATTAACTGAACAAACACTGGTGGTTTATTGGAACTAAGAACAGAGCACTAACGCCATGTGTGCTCCTTCAATCACCTCTTGCTCTGGACTTACAGTTACCCAAGAAGCCCCTGCTGTGTAGCGGTTGGTCAATTCAGTTACATCGTCAACTAACTACATTCTCTTAAGGTACATAGCACTCCACTTTACCACACCATCACATTATCCACAGGGCCTTCACTCACTGCCAGTTCAAGTTACATCACCATTCACTCTCTCACACACACCTTCATTGTCCTCATCCTGTCTGTGTGACCACTCACCACCCACACATGCCAGGCATACTTCTCAGCTGGCCTGGCAGACATCCTGCTTACGCTCTCTCCATCTGTATTTATGCAGGATAAGCTGGCACACAACAAGAGGGAGAGGTCGCTTACCAGTGGAGGAAAGTCTGAAATCAAGGTCGCCATGGACTTTGAAAACAGAGGCATCCAGCTGGCCGGCAAGGATTGAGACCATTTCTGTGCTGGCGGTGAGGTCAGCAATGCTCTACCAAGTGAGGATCCAGCAGTGTAACATCCATTAGACTCTGAAGAAGAGTCGTACGGACTCGAAACGGTAACTCTGTTTCTCTCTCCACAGATGCTGCCAGACCTAATGAGTTTTTCCAGCATTTTTTGTTTTGATTTCAGATTTCCAGCATCCGCAGCGTTTTGTTTATATCCATGAGATAGCCATGCTGTGAGTGATGTGCCCTGTTTCACAGGCCACTGCCATACACTAATTATCTCTCCTTGCTTTTGCAGGCACATCTGCCAAACAGCCAATGGAGTCCAAAGCCAAGGGCCTCCAATCAAACCTTGAAGAAACCTCTGAAGAGGAATCTGAAGGCACCCTCCCTGAAGTCCCGTCACAGCGCTCACCCACACCCTCCACCAGCTCAGAGACACACACCTCAATGGGACCTTGCTTTAGAGTCGCCTTGGGATCACAATCTGGTGGGCACATCACACTTTCTGATCCACAGCAGGTGGTAGCAGGGACCTCTTAGGTTTCCGGCATTCAGAGGACGGCTGGAGGCCAGAAATTTGCTGAGTCCAAGTCAGATGACGAGCCTCTGGATTCGGTCATGTCACATTTACTAGAGCTGCAAAGGCAAGCTCAGGACATCGGGAAGGGATGTCCGCTGCACTCCTTAGATTGCAAGGCATGATGGAGGAGTCCGTCTGCCTTCAGGCTGAAGTGATTGCACTGGCAGCCAATGCACTGAGGCCAACATTGATAGGATGGTGGCCGCCATGGAGACCTTGGTCCAGAACTTTGTTCCTGCACTGTTGCGCAGGCTCAACTCCATCATCGGGAGGGGTGCGGACCAGCTCGATCTCACTCTAATTACCCCTTCTCCTCAAGGAGTCAGCCAGGGACCCTTGGGGACCATAGGGAGGAGGTGCGCACCCCAGGGCCAGCCACCCAGGTGACTCTGGGGGTATCCAGCCCATTCGAATGCCCTCTTCCTGTAACCCCAGCAGCTCCAGCTCCACAGCTCGAGGAGGGCGCCACTGCCACACAGCAGGATACCTAAAGCAGGCCGGGGCCCTTCAGATCTCGGCCCTCAAGAGGGCATCCTTGGAGGTCATAACAGATAGGGCGTAGCAGTCGGAAGGCTGCCTCCACCTCTGCTGTGCATGTCTGCACCAAGACATAACGGCAGGGTTAGAAAGATTAAGAAGATTTAATTGCACAGCTTGGGCAAGGGTGTTAATCACTTGTACATACTGTTCACTATTGTCAATAAACTCCCAAGAATGTCTCCCTGCCTATGGCTCCTTGTTCTGATGAGCAGTGTTTTTGTCAGTCAGATGTGAAACCCTTCTTCACAAGATTAAGATAGGTGTGTCAGTACAAGGCTTCTTCAGACCAAAGTGATGGTCCGGACTCACACTTCCTGGACATATGAGTGATGCCTGCATAAATCTAGTAGCTATGAGGGCCTCTTGAACGCGCCTGCCTTGCCTGGCTAGTGCGAGGGCCTTATAGCCATCATTGGCGCCTTCAAGGACCTCCTCACCCTCATCATCATCGATGTTCTCCTCATCAGGGGAGTCCTCCGGCTCCTCCATCTCCTCCTCAGCCAACTCCTCTCCCTGTTGCAGTGCCAGGTTGTAAAGGGTGACAACGATGTGTGACACCCTCTGTGGACTATATTGCGGGGCTCCAGCAGACCGGACAAGGCACCGGAACTTCATTTTCATCATCCCGATGTTCTGCTCCATCAAGTTGCGAGTTGCTGCATGAGTCCCATTATAGCGTTGCTCTACTGCAGTCTGAGGCTGCTGCACGGGTGTCATCAGCCGCGGCCTCTGCGGGTAGCTCTTGTCCCCAAGGAACCATCCCTGCAGCTTCTGTGGACCCTGAAAAATGTCAGGGATCTGTGACTGACTGAGAATGTAGGAGTCATGGACACTTCCTGGAAACCGTGCACAGACCTGCAGGATGCATTTGTGGTGGTTGCGCATCAGATGCACATTCAGCGAATGGAATCCATTGCGGTTGACATTGTTGACCACATGTTGCGACAGAGACCTGAGCGCCATGTGAGTGCTGTCAATCGCACCCTGCACCTGTGGGAAACCCGAGATCTGGGCAAATACAATCACTCTTGCGTCTTGGCTGTCCTGTCCTGGGCGAAATGCACAAGTTCTGTACCCTTGCAAAGATGGCATCCGTGACCTCATGGATGCATTTGTGGGTGGAGGTTTGTGATATCTCACAGTGGTCACCTGTGGAGCCCTGAAAGGAGCCACTGGTGTAGAGATTGATCGCTACTGTCACCTTCACAGCCACTGTCAGTGGATGCGCTCCATGTCCATGTGGCGCCAAATCCTGGAGTTGCTGGCAGATGTGACCAACCAGTTGCCTAGATACGCGCAGTCTTTGGCAACACTGGCTCTCGGTCATCTTCAGGAATGAAAGGCAGCGTCTATAGACCCTGGGTCTAGCTCGGCGCTGACCAGCGATGGCTCGCTGTGGCTCTTCAGTGGCGTGTGCGGGAGCCCCAGCTGCCCCTTCTTCCAGAGGGTGCTGCCCCTCCCTCTGCGTAACCAGGTGCCTCAATCACTCTCTTCTCTATTGTCTTCGCTCTCTGTAGGCCACGAGGCATACAGCCAGTTCACCAGGCTCCATGATCCTGATGTACTTCTCCTGCAGGGTGAAAGAGAGAGGCGCGAGGGTAAGCATGGGTTTACAACTAACCTCTCTCGGTTAAGTCTGATGGCACCTTAATGCATCCTGGAGAGTGCTGGCCACCACTTGGATGGCCAGTGATCAGTGCGCTGCATGGCTGCCCAAAACCCCACCTTCCTTCATCCTACTCCACCTAGCTTTGCCCACCGGACTGCATGCTGTGCTCTCAGCTCAGGCACAGGCATTCTCCTAACCCACGCTGCAAGGCTGCACTGTTAGCTTGAACCATCGGGGAGACTGGTCCAAACCTGAATGATGACATTGCAAGGGGCTGTGAGTGTCTCCATCATGGCCAGCTTTGGCAAGGGGATTATACAACGTACCCAGTCACCCAACTGTTCTGCAGTCCACTAAAATGCTCATTCAATGCCCGAGGGGTGAAATTCTCTGGAGCACTTGGAGGCACTTTGATGTCTCTGTGTTGCTTGAGTGGACAGATAAGCTAGAGACCCGACTCCAATCATATCAATGTGGCTGCACCTGAACTGTCTCAGATGCAGAGGAATGGTCATTTATGCAAGGTGCCCTTAATGTGTGGCTGCTTCCCTCGCCTGCCCCACCCCACATGTGCTTGTGTGCACATTCAATGCAGGGCAGCCTTTCCCCCCACCCCCACCAAGTCACCTCAACTGCAGGGCAGCCTTTGTCCCCTCCCCACCCCCAGTCACCTCAACCACAGGGCAGCCTTTGCTACCCCACCCCCCAAGTCACCTCAACTGCTGTGAAGCCTTTGCCACCCCCATCCCACTGTGCCTCAACCTTGAAGTTCAACAAGGGTCCCTCGCGAGCGCTGTGCAACGTTATTGTTCACTCACCTCCGAGTTCCCCTCAAAGTGCAGTCCTTCAAGTGTATTCCTTTTATATGCCGTTATGAAACGCATGGGCGGACGATCCAGTGGGGAGGAGCAGGCTGAGTCCAACGGGCTAGCCTTATAATGATATGCTGATGTATTACAATGAGGTTCCCGATGTCCAATAGCAGGAAGTGCGGCCTGCCATTGACAGGCTGAGCAGACGATTGCAAACTGGTTTCACAATGTCGTGAAACCGATTTTTGGCTTTCTCGCCATAATGCCTGCTCACGCCACCAAACAAGCTCAGCCCCACCAGCCACAGGCGATTCCGCCCTATCTCCCAGTTAATTATACAGATTGTCTTTTGTGATTAGGAACCTTGTAGGAGGGAATAGGAAATAGAACCATAGAAAAGTTATGGCACTGAAAGAAGCCACTCGGCCCATATATATTATTAATATATATATAAAATTTCAAAGCACAAAATACGTTTTTTAAAGCAAGAAGCAAATATATTACTGAGGGAGCACTAACTTTGAAAGTGTAATTTTATTTATGTTACTCTGCAGTCTGTCTCTATAGTAACCGCAGATGCAATATATTGCTTCCAAAGACAAGCTAATATTGCTTTGATTTGTTAAGCATTTCTCAAGCTTTTAAATTTTAATGCGTGCATAAGTGACAGCAGGGTGTCTATTCCATATTCCCTGGGTTAACCTGAGAAAGTATCGAGCTTGCTGGGTAGCAAGGATGATTACCATAGTTTATCTTTTGCCAGAAACGATTACATATGTAAGGCAATTTTTGTGGACAACTAAGCACTATTAAAATTTCACTCGGTGTCACATCCGTAAGGGTTGTGAGAACCCTTAATATGATTTTTATCCAACATATTCTAATTGGGTAAAAGAACCAGGTGAACCAGATTGCTTTTTCCACTGCTGTTTCTTTGGCCACCATTATTACTTCATTCTGAATTCTTTGAATGACAAGAATGCTTCAATATTCTAAAGTCTGTGGTTATACTCTGCTAGCTCGGAATCATTTTATAAATTCCCAGTCACTTTTATCACATTTACAGGCTGACATAAATAATGTAGTTGTATCTAAATATATTAAAACTTTTTGAATAAAATTGTAGAATTTCGTAAGATATTTATTACATAGTTATTAATCTTTCTAACTTTTTAATATCTTTTAAACCTTCCACATTTATAGTCAAAGTGCATATAGAGATTTGTTTTGCTGATAGAGAAGGCCCCTTTGTTGAAAAGTGGTGAATAGAATTGAGGGGACGAAATTCATTTTGGGAGTAACACAAAATGGGTGATGGCAAACAATGCTAATGAAGAGGTTGTCAATGGCTCTTAAAATGTTTTCTTGTTGATTTGCACCCACGGCTCTGGACCGACGTTTGAGTCATTCCATCTCTGGGATGGGCGGATATGTTGGTGAGCATTATCGTTGCAATATGTTGGGGGGTAGGTATTGGCCTAGGACTGTGTTGACACCCACACCCGGTGCTGCATGACCACGCCTACACTGAGAGGAAATCGGACATTGAAACTCATCAAGATACTTGGCCCTTACAAAGATAGCAATGACCAGTCACCTGCCTCGCAAGCAGCAGGGCATTGGGTAAGCCCCACGAGGGAGGATTGAAGTGGAGGGATGGAGTGGGTACAATATTAGGCAATGGTTGTGGCTTCTGTTGGAGGAGTCCAGCTCTATTGGAACAGTTTTTAAAGAACGCCTTTTGTTAATGGCCATGGGGGTTGTGGGCGTTGGGGGTGGGGGGTGGTGATGATGGTGTGGTTAGGGTTAGGGTGGTGGTGCTAAATAATCCTGAGTGGAACAGGCTCAAAGTCTGCCCCAATCATCATCAACTAACTTCTGCATCCTAATTCCCATAATGAAGGGGCCTAACATCTGCTAAAGGTCTAGCTGGGATTCTTAAGAGCTCATGAGTTTAGCAGTGAGACTAATGCCTTTAGGATAATGATTTTTGGCTCAGAGACAAAATATTTTAAATATTTTATAGTGAAAACAGCTATCTGATTTGTGACTTGTTCATAACAACCAAATTCTTCAGAATCTTAGACATAAATGTTTCTATTACTGATCGTTAAGTTAGGGCCCTTTGTCTCGTGGTCGCGTATTAAAACCTGAGATACTTATAAATTCTGTCAATGTATAGAAGTATGATGGCTTACTCCTTATTTTTTTAAGTCTAAGTTGAGGCCTAAGAGTTTATGATATTAAACAGCAACAAATTATGAAAAAGTTTGAAGTTAATTTCATCTATTGGGATTATTATGATCGATTTGGTCAAAAATTCCATGGTAACTATTTGGAATTTTCCACCAAGTTAGCTTAGGCACAACACCTTCAGAAGTGGAAAAAAATCTTATACTCAAATAATCATTTCATCGAATGCATTGGTAAAGCAATGTAGTCAATATATGTACACCACATAAAAACTATATGTAAATAGTTTTCACTGTTGGTAATGGTCTCCATACATTGGAAAGACGACATTATTCTGATGACTCTCACACTGTTCTGTCTATTTCACCTGCTGTGCTTGCTTGGAGGCAAAGAAAATCATTACTGTGGCCCTGTTTCCATGGAAATAGACACCCATCACATTTGTCTGTCCACATAAATAGCAAAAAGACTTATTCTCTGATGCAAGCTCCACGGTACTGGTAGGGTCTTACCGACTTTCGCGGAGTTACTGATCAAACATTGCAGGAAACAACTGATTTGGCCCCTTAGAAGAAGCTTACAACTTTATTTTTTGATTATCCAGAAAATTATGTTTGCAATAGAATGTCTCATGCATCTGAAAAATAACTTCAACTTCTTGTGGATTCGAGACGGGTACATCATGCAAAACTAACCTTCTAGCGTTTTATGAATATTTTACTGAAATGGATCTTCAGGAAGCTATTGATAAATTAACACATTAGTTGTTTAAAGGCTAGGTTGAAAAGTCACAGTGGGGGTTAAAATATGTTGCTCAATAGATAATTGACTTATAAGCAGGAAACTGCATGCAGCCATGAATGGGAACTTTTAAAGCTGGAATTAAGGAAGGAATTGGTATTTAGACTGCCATTTGCAGTCTGTCACACTCTGGCTCTGTCTCTGTTTTCATGTTTCTCTCTCATTCTATATATATTCCAAAGGTGGCAATTCAATGTAGATAAATATAAAATAATTTTGGGAATAAGGTACCGAGAGAGAGAGAGTGAGAGAGAGAGGGTATGGAAAGAATGTTGACATTTTATACTTGCTCACAATGGGTGAGGCTGGCAGTGGGTCTGGAGCTTGAATTTTGGTGGAGCTAGTTTTGCTGTGGCTTTGGAACTCAGCTATGCTATTAACGCCATGCTTCCAGGTTTCCCGACCAATTGGAGTGGGCGGGCATGATGACGACTCACACCTGATTTCTATTTAAATGGACCACAGTAGGTGTCAGAGTGGATCCATTGTAGGATTGTCAGGACACAGGACATGTGTAATGATAGAGACTCCATGGAAAGCCACATTTTCACATGGTGAGCCACACATCACAAGTGAGCAGGAGCAGGTGTTGGATCCATGAACAGAAGCAGAAGGCGGAATTTTCCATGAAGCCTACTGGCGTCAGAGGTCAGTATGGTAGTAAGGCCAAAAAAGTGGCTTCATGTCGTTGTGAAACCAGTTTGCAATGGTCCACTCTGCCCGACAATGGCAGGCCATGTTTCCCACAGCCACACATCAGGAACTTCATTGTAATACATCATTATAAGCCCAGCTCGCCGGAATCACCACCCACCCCCATGTCAAATTTACCACCCAGGTCTGCGGGAAAACACTCCGGTGCAGAAACTGTCTTGACAAGTGTGACGTGCAGAAGTCGGGACTTGCCGTCAGGGCCTTGCTCACATCGTGGACGTCCAAGGAGCGGAGGATGCTGGAACCCTGGAGGAACATTCATCGCATGCTGGGCAGATTCTCATGGACATGGCTCCGCCATGACGTAGCTTACAGAAGGTGGAAGGTCACCACTGAGCGTCTGCTTTGGGACTTCATTGTCTTGGCCATGGTATGCAATGGATGATGGTCGAGGCGGTGGAGAGGAAGGTGTAGGTTTGATGGGAGAGGAAGGTGCATTGGACTGGAGGGAGAGGAAAGTCTAGTTTTGACTGGGAGAGGAAGGTGTGTTGGCGGGGTGGGCGGTGAGGTTGGGACAGAGGGAATAAAGATGTTGGATGGGGTGAGGTTGGGATTGGGGAAACAAAGGTGTCGGGGGTTTGAGGTTGGGAGGGGGGAATGAAGGTGTTGGGCATGTGATATTGGGGGGAAATGAAGGAATCGGGGGTGTGAGGTTAGGAGGGGGGAGCGAAGATGTCAGGGGGTGAGGTTAAGAGGGGGGAGCGAAGGTGTTGGAGGGTGAGGTTGGGAGGAGGGAACAAAGTTGTCAGGGGAGATGAGGTTGGATGGGGCAGAACAAAGGTGTTGGGGGGCCTGAGGTTGGGAGTGGGGAGCGAGTACAGGGGAGGAGGGGGTAACCGGGGATAATACAGCAACTGGGGAGGTAAGTGTAAGGGGGGAGGAAGGTGTAAGGGAAGGAGTTTGGAGGGGGGAAGGAGTTTAGAGGAGGAAGGAGTTCCAAGGGAGACAGGACTTGGGAGGGGCAGGAGTTCTAAGGGGAAGAAGGAGTTTGTGGGGGGGTGGAAGGAGTTCTGAGGGGTAGGAGTCCAGGAGTAATAAGGGTGGAGGAAAGAGTAAGGAAGGGGGAAGGAGTAAGGGGGGGAAAAGAAATAAGGAAGGGAGAAAGAGTCCGGTAGGAGGAAGGAATAAGGGTGGAGGAAGAGGTGCAGGGGCAGGATTTTGAGTTCGGTGTGCGGACACGGTTGGCGGGTGTGGGAGTGGCTGGGAAACGGGTCGCTGCCTCCGATCATACCCCACCGTGGTTTCACGCTGGCTGGCCTGTTAACGGTCAGCCAGCATGAAGCCTGCGCTGAAAGGCTCAGCGCTGCTGGGGTCGGGGGTTGGGAGGAGGGTGGGCGCTGAAGGCAGCGTGGGTGCGGGGGAGTGCTCACAGAAAGCTCCCTGAAGTCAGAGAGCTGCCTCAGGGAGCTGAAGAATCAAAAAGCCATAAATAAAGATTTTAAAATGCTGAAAAATATGTGCAGGCATCAGAATGAGTCATCTAAACATATGGATGCTGAAAATTCTGCGCATTTTTATCTTTCTTTTAATTACTCTCGGAAACCTCATCCCGCCCTTGGATGAGGTTTCATCAGAAAGGCAAAAGCTGCCTGGCCGATCACCCGCCTGCCAACCGTAACGTTGGACGGGCAATGATAAGTCCTCGGTAATTGCAACGTTAATGGCCTTAATAGGACTTTTAATTGTCGGTGGGTGTGCTGCCGACTCTTGCGTACGCCCACCGACTGAAATATCGTGGGAGTGCGTGATGACGTTGGGACGCTCGTCTGATGTCATCACGCACTATTCCACGCTCGAGCGTGTCGGGCACGCAGCCGCACGCTGAGCGAAAAATTCTGCCCCAGAGTGGGGAAGGAGTCCGGAGGGAGGAAAGTGTCTGGCTGGAGGAAAGAGTCCGGAGGGAGGAAGGAGTCCAGGAGTAGGAATGGCTAAGGGTGGAGCAAAGAGTCAGGATGGGGGAAGGGGTCTGGGGGGGAGGAAGGAGTGTGGGTCGAGGAAGGAGTCCGGGGGGAGGAAGTAGTCTGGAGGGGAGGAAGGAGTCCAGGGGGGGAAAAAGTAAGGGGGAGGATGCCCAGGTGAAGGTGTAAGGGAGGTGTCTGTGGAGTCAATGACTGTCTCCTGGGGGGTGAAATGAGGGTGGGCATGGTAGGAAGGAATGGTGAGAATGAGAGGGCAGAGTGAGCCAGTGGGTGGGAGGCTGAGGCTGCGATGATATTGGTTGAAAGTGTAGCGAGGTTGGTGGGGACTCAGAGGCATACACGGACCCTGGGGATGGGAAGAAGGAGGTCGGGAAGGTTAATGTGAATGGGGGTGGGATTTTCGGGAAGATAGGGAACGTGCACGTTCACCTGGACATCCCTGAAAGAGAAGGGTTGTGGCTGGTTGGCGACGGCGGGGAGGTGGAAGGTGATGCTGGGGGGTCGACAGTGATGGGGGAAAGGACATGGGTGACTAGGGTAAGGGAAAGGAAGGGTAAGCTAAAGATGAACGTTACACGCACCATGCTTCTAAATCCGGAAGTGAAAGGAGACTCATGATGGGTGGGAACAGGTGCTGCCTGGGAGTGTGGTCAGTGGGTGGGCGGAGGTGCAGGTCAGCTCAGATGGACAACTGAAAGTGAACCCCAGCAGGCAGCATTGAAAATGCTCGGGACATTGAGATGAGTGTGATGGAGAGAGCTTGCACGAGGCTCTGTAAGGCCCTGCCCCACACACACACACACACACCCACACACACACACATTTCCCTCCAGAATCACTCATGGGCCAGCTGCATGCAGCTGAACTGCTAATGGGGGGGGGGATACAGTGGAAGGACTCGCGAAGCCCGTAAATGAAGCTCAAAGACAACATTACACATCATTCAGTGACAGTGAATACATTTTCAGATTATAACATGGCAAAGTGTGTTCACCCTTGCAGCCACTATGATCAGAATTTTTTAACTAAGCCTAACACTTCCAGGTGCTGCCCTGACAACCACAGCAGGGGTGGAGACAGCCTAGGCAATGGCTGGCCCTGTTGCCTCTGATGACTTTGGTGTGCATCTTCTGGAGGGCCGAGGCCTTGGGGGCCCTGGCTTGCTTTGGCTGTCCTCCAGTGGGTCAGCTGCTCTCTCTGCAGTGACAGAGGATGAGGTTGAGAGGATCACAGGCAGAGGGGACTCGGAGGGAGTGGACAGCATCTGAGATTCCTGAGTGGATGACCCAGGGGTGTCCAGCTGCCGCTACTCCTCCCTTCAAGTGCCCGAGGGCCCCATCCTGACTCCTTGAGGGGAAGGAATATCTGGATGGAAGTGGAGGTGTCCCGTTTCCCCCTTGCATTGCCACTGCAGGACCTCACCCATGGCTACTGCAATGGAGTGCAGGTCTGCGCGCATTGCCGCGTTCTGCTGGACCATGGTCTCCATGGTGTCTGCCATCCTCCCTATGGAGACCTTCATACTCGTACATGTGAGCACTGCTTCATCAGAGAGCAGGTGGACGCACTCCTCCAACTCATGTGCCATTCTGTTAAGGGCTTCCAACAGCTCTGCGTGATGTCCCCACGCCTTCTGCTGACTTTCCACGATGAGTTGGAAGGCCAAATCCAAAGTCTTGTCATCTGACTCAGAGGTCATAGGTGCCTCTTCCCCAATAGTCCTCCGAGTGTTGTGGAGCTCGGCTGAACCTACCTCCTCCTGCTGCAGGCGTGTGTCCATACGGTGACCACCAGATTGTGAACCCGAGCCTGCTCTAGATCTAGGTCCCACCAAAGCTTGTGTCACTGCATTGGTGGGCAGTGTGAGTAAGTACTGAGACAGGTCTTCCAGGCTGCTTATTTCCAGCTTTCCAATGGAGGAGGTGTCCTCTTGGCCGGAGGTGAGGACCTAGATGGAGCTGAGGGACTGGCTGGCTGACGGTGTCAAGTTGCTTGGCAGAGCTCCCTGTGAACCAAAGTAGGGATAATGAGTGCATGGCAGCAGAGTTAAAAGCAGGAGAGAGCACTGACAGTTGTGTTGAGAGAGGGATCATGCGGTGCAGGATTCTCATGAGGATGCTCGCCACCAACCTCATCATTGCCGTAGGCACGATCCACCAGAGATGGGGAACCTGTGGAGCAGGAATCTCAATTGAGGACACAGTGCCCAAGTTGATCCTGTATTTTTTGGAAAAGGGAAGAAGCTAAAGTACATGAAACGGAAGAAAATAGTTTTACTTGCCGTAACGTTGATATGGAATCCTTTTGAAAACAAAAATACGAGAGTGTTCTGGTTTAGGTTTTCTCGTAACTGTATGTTATTCATGCAATGGCAGAATTATGCAAGATTGTGAAGCTGTGTGGAATCTGAGTTAAATGCTGTTGTATAGTGCAATGCTTTGTGACTGTAAAGGGGTTAAATTAAGGAATTGGATAAATCAGTGGGATAAGCACATCATCTTTGCCCTAATATTGGAGAAAATGCTTTTATCCTCTGTTCAACATCTTCAGGTAAGGAATGTATGGACTGTTTCAATGCACTTACTGAACAGCTGCCCAACTGGCAACACAAAGCTGGTTATAATTGGATTGGTTCACTTCGTGAGGGCATAAAGGTAGGAGGTGTGGGCAAATCTAAATGTCACCACTAATGCAGTGAGCTATCGCTCTTGTGAGGTTGTTGGTGTGGAATATGGTGCCATTTTTTTTAAAGCATTAGTGTTGTTTCAAGGTCATTTGTGACTCACATTTGTATAAAATCTAATATTTGTGAGGTCTCTGCAAATTTTAAATACCATTGAAGTGCAGTGCCAAGTGGTTTGCGCAATTTTATATTCCTGGTTCATGATCAATGAGTTCTCCCAATTATCAATTTCTTTCAGGTGTGTAATTTGGGGAATTGTAACACATTTATTAAGGAAGATTCAACCTCCTGCAAGGGAAGTTCTACATATCTACCTTCTTTCCAGGGCATCTCCATTATCTCCTGAGTGATGACACTGCGAAAAACCACTTTGAACAATTTGGTAGTTTCAAATCATCTCTTTGAAACTTGGTGCTTTGAAACTGATTCAACAATTCATACTGGGTGCTGGCTTTATTGCAGTCTAATAATAATTATTGTTAGAAACCTGGCCTGTCCCTGATAAATTGATTTGGCAAATTGCGAATTCAGAATTCTGGGCTGGAATTTTCCAGGCCCATTGGTAATAGCTGGGAGGTGAGAAGGCTGGTAAAATAGCATGGGAAGGCATGAGTGGTGTTTGATGTCTTTCCCTTGCCTTGCTATTTTGTCAATGGAGGGAAAGCAGAGGCAGATGTGCCAACTGCCAGATGACCAATTGAGGGCCACTTTTCACCTCCATCTCCAGGGAGCCTGCCTCCATGGGGGGGAGACCAGCAGGTCTCCCTGGCAGCCTTCAAGCAGGATACCGGGGAAGGACCCCTTTCTGGGCAAGCCACGGCCAAGAGAAGGCACGCCCAGCAGAAATGGCGACTCTCGTGACAATGGAGCACCTGCTCCCCCCATCCCCTCACTGGGGCTTGCCTGACTGACCTGGCGTCCCCAGATCCCACATACCTGTCTTGAAGGGCTTTGATGCGTCCTCGTCCTCCAAGTGCATCCCCTGATTGGCTGACAGCTCTTGAGGGGGACGGGCCCAATCCTTTAATCGGGATGGCAGCCTCGGCAGCAGTCACCTAATTGGAAGGAAGTGGGGAGCAGGTTATATTTTTGTATTTTGTTTTTGAATGGAGTGTCTAGCCTTTTCACATGTGATCTGTTGCTGTTGTTATTTGAGCCACAGTTGCCCACAACCTGTTCTTGTCACTGGGTCGTCTTGGAAGATGTTGGGCATCTTACTCTTAGGAGACCTGGCTACAGGCAAAGATCTTTTTTCAAAGTAACCTTTATTTATATAAGCAACTACATCCAGGATTACAAAGCACTAGGACGAAGCCACTGCTCCTCTCTCAGATTCTCCTCATTCTCTTCTGTGTGACATCACTATTACATGACCCCTTATGCACATGCTCAGTAGCGATTGTTAGAGTAGTGTTAGCGTTATCTTTTACTCCACACTTGGGAGTTCTCAGTTGTTATGTGCATGTGCAGTGCTGCTTCTTTTGTCTTTAGGAATATCCCAACTTTCGTCCACAGGGTGGAAGTTTGAATTTTTTGTAATTGCATTTTTGTGAAATCATCTGGTGAACACCATGTAAACCACAATGGCCTAGAAACTGGGCTGCTTTGTTCCCCTTTTCAGAGGCTAAGCATCTTACGCTGTCCCCCAGATAGTGGGCAGTGCATCACCTTTTTTTTGTAAGGACGAACAAGAGGCATCCTATACCCATGCCTGAATAGGGTGTAAGGCCCTTTGCATATGGCCATCATTTCTCTGCACTCAGGGAAACCAGGCCTTGATTCATCTGAAGAAAAGAGGTAAGTAACTTACTGAATGTAAGCACTTCTGTCCCTTCCAAGTCCACGATGAAACCTCCTCCCAATCACTGCCCTCGTTATAGCATTATCTGGAGGCTAGGTCAAAAACAACAACTTCCATATGTAAAGCATCATTAAAGCAGTAAAAGGCTCACCACGGAGACCTTGCCAAACAAACTGAGCCACATAAGGAGCTTGGTGTAAGAGTTAGGTCCTTATGTGGCTAATTATCAAATTTTGTTTGATAATTTTTATTTTGCAGCAGCTTAGGATGTTTACTACATTAACAATGCTATATAAATGCAAGTGCTTGTCACAGAACCTAACTCAAACACTTTCAATACATCAGCACATACAGCTGGCCAAAAATGGCATCACCGTCCTATTGAGTTTGAACATAAGATATAAAAAGGATGGTAAAAAGACCTAAACAGGGATTGATATTTGCCATGTTGCAGTTGAGTCATGATATTTCTGCGAAGGAGGACGAGTGGGAGACGTTCTCATCTTTATGAAGCAGAAGCTGTGAAGAGATCTGAATAAGGAATATGACTTTTAGAATGATAGTGTTGCACCATGTGCAATTGTTGACTCATTTGATGAGTTTATAAGGAAATGTGGGATGTATACATTTTGACTTTGTGCAAGAAAGAGCTAGGAACAACATAGGAACATAGGACTTAGGAGCAGGAATAGACCATTCAGCTCTCTGAGCCTGCTCCACCATTCAATAAGGTCATGGCTGATCTGGTTGTGTCCGCTTTGCCGCCTGCCCCCCATAGCCCTCGACCCCCTTGTCTATCAAAAATCTGTCTAATTCTGCCTTGCATATATTCAAAGACCCAGCCTCCATTGCTCTCTGGCGAAGAGAATTCCACATACTAATGACCCTTTAAGAGAAAACATTTCTCCTCATCTCCACCTTAAATGGTACTCCTCTTATTCTTAAACTGTTCCCCCTGGTTCTGGTCTTTCCCAAAGTAGAAATATCCTCCCAGTACCTTTCCTATCAAATCCTCTCAGGGTCTTATAGTTTCGATAAGATCACCTCTCATTCTTCTAAACTCCAATGGACATAGACCCAACCTGTTCAACCTTTCTTCATAAGATAAGCCCCTCACCCCAGGAATGAGTTGAGTGAATCTTCTCTGAACTTCTATTTTATATATATTTTTCAAATAAGGAGACTAAAACTGTACACAGTATTCCAGATGTGGTTTCATCAATGCCTATACAACTGCAGTAAAACTTCCCTACTTTTATATTCCACTCCCCTTGCAATAAATGCCAACATTACATTTACCTTCCTGATCACTTGCTGTACCTGCAGACTAACTTTTTATGATTCATGTACCAGGACACCCAAATCTCTTTCTACCACCGAGTTCTGCAATTTCTCTCCATTTAAACAGTATAATACTTTTCTATTCTTCCTACCAAAGTGAACAAGTTCACATTTTCCCACATTATACTCCATCTGCCAAATTTTTGCCCACTCACTTAACTCTATATCTCTTTACAGACTCTCTATCTCCTCTTGGCAACTTAATTTTCTACCTATCTTGGTGTCACCGGGAAATTTAACTACCATACTTTCAGTCCCTTCAGCCAAACCATTGACGTAGATTGTAAATAGTTGAGTCTCCAGTACTGACTGATCCCTGTGGCACTTCACTTGTTACAGCTTGTCAACCCGAAATAGACCCAAACAGACTGAGGCTGTTCATTGTATGCCTTTCAGTTCCATTCGCAAATCATCTGATGTTGAAGCATCCCATACCAGCTTACAGCAGGACTTAGGCAATATCCAGACTGGGGCTTATAAATGACATGCAACATTTGTGCATAATAATAATGTCAGGTGATCAACTTAAGCAAGTGAAAGTGTAGACAGTTCTTCCTGACCTTTAGTAGTCCCACAATCACTGAATCCTGCATAATTAACACCTTTAGGGTCACCATTGACCAGCATCTGAATTTGACCAGTTATACCAACATTGTGGCTACAAGAGCGGTCATGAGAGTCGCTATTCTGCAATGAATCTCTTGATCCCCCTCAAAATCATCAACAAGGCTTAAGTCAAGAGTGTGATGGTATATTCACCTCTTGCCTTGATGGATGCAACCACAACAATGATCAAGAGATTTGACACCACATAGGATTCCAGACCCTACCATAAACTCAATATCCACCACCAGTGTACACTGGGCAGACTAGAAGTAGAGAGTCTAGAACTAGGGGGCGTCACAGTTTTAAGGTAAGACACTGGCCATTTAGGACCGAGATGAAGAGAAATTTCTTCACTGAAAGGGTTGTGAATCTTTGGAATTCTCTATCGCAGGAAGCTGTGGATGCTTGCATTGAGCATATCCAGGGGAAAGTGCTTGACAGGTTTTTGGATGCTAAGGGAATTAGGGACTAAGGGGATAATGGAGGAGGGCGGAGTTGAGGTGGAAAATCAGCCATGATCTTATTGAATGGCACAGAAAGCTTGAAGAGCTAAATGGCCTATTCCAATTCCTTTGTATGGTGTTCTCATGTAATTATGGAAATGAGGGGCAGAAATTTTCACTTGGCAGGCAGGTGTGTGCCCGACCCGAGCGTGAAATGATGCTCGTTGATGTCAGCCGAGCATACCGACGTCAACGCGCAGTCGGGCGATAGTTCGGTCGGCGGGCGCTTGCCAGATTCGGCAGCATGCCCGCCGACAATTAATAAGGCCTGTTAAGGCCATTAAGTAATCAGTTAACTTAAATTTTTCGCTGCCCGTCCAACCAAACAGTTGTCGGGCAGGCGAAAAGGCCATGGGTGGAATGAGGTTTCCAAAAGCAAATATTATAAAATAAAACTTTAAAAATTGATTTAATAACATGCCCCTGCTCATTTGACAGAGTTACATGAGGGGACTTGTTTCATTACATTTTTATTTTCTTCATTTTCTTTCGTTAATAGTGCTTCATCTCCCTGAGGCAGCTCTGTGGCTCAGGGAGATTATGAAGCACTCACTCACGCGCACGCATAAAGTTCATGCTCGGCCCGCTCGCTCTCCTCCCCCCCTGCGGAGGCAACGCACAGCGCTACCGCTCGCTTTTCACACTGGGCGGGCCTTAATTGACCCGCCAGTGTGAAATCGCAGCCCAGTTCCTGTTGCGGGGGGCAGTCTGCTTACCGACCGCCTCCACCCACCCCCCCCCCACTCCCTGCTGAGCCCACCCGCCAAGGGCAAAATTCTGCCTGAGGTGTGTGCTGCCCACCTTGTTCTAAACTGGTACAGGCACTGGAGAGACCAGAAGTAGAGTGTCTTGAACTAAGGATCACAGTTTCAAGGTAAGGGGTCGGCCATTTAGGACTGGGATGAGGAGAAATTTCTTCATTTAAAGGGTTGTGAATCATTGGAATCCTCAACCCAGAGCGCTGTATATACTTGAATATATTCAAGCCAGAGATCAACAGATTTTTGGACAATAAGGGAATAAAAGCATATGGCGATGGTGGTGGGAAAATGGAGCTGAGGCAGAAGATGTGCCATGATCTTATGGAATGGTGCAGCAGGCTCGATAGGCCATGTGGCCTAATCTTGCTCCTATTTCTTACTTTGTAAGTATGCTATATTGAAAAGGACAAGAGCAACAATGTCATGGGAGTGCATTACCAACATTGCCAAAAACAATTACAAGGAGAAATCTGCTAGTGTTTACACACATGTTGTCCATTTGAATGAAGCTGCTGTTCCCATACCCACATATTAGGAATCAAAGTCAATATGAGGTGGAATGTGAGGAGGGAATTTAAATGTAAGAGAGCAGAGGAACAGTAAAGAGGAATAATAGTTTATCCTGATCCACATGCACCAAGGGTAGAAGAACCTGACTTGCAGCCATGTGAAAAACATCAACTTTTATTCCAAGTAGTGGGATCCGCAGGCTAATATTAATTACGTGCCAATTATATGTATGTTTACTGAAGCGCAATAATGAACAGACATCTTTGGTTATAGCAATGAGATGATTAAAATGCTCAGTTTTTCCTCAGGTTACTATTTCACATACAAGTTTCACCCTTGCTTGGCTCCCTCTTGCTGAAACCCTGTTCTAGGAGCCGACAGCCAGATTTATTAACTCCTGTGAAATTAAAAATGTGCCACAAGGGAATCCTGCAGCAAACGCAAATATATTCTGTGTACCTTGATGGCCCAATGCTAAAAGAGAGGAATTACGACTGTGTGAGTGATTCAAACCCATTTATTGATCACTTGTTGCTGAGACCATTTGCAGAAGGGGGTTCGGGTATTATGTGTGTGTGCTTCAATTTGCAGTGTGGGTAATTTGGATTGAACCAAAATGGACAGCAGGATGTAGGGGTAGAATTTTCCCCCATTTTACATGGGCAGGCCAATTAAGGCCCACCCAGCGTGACGCGCGCCTGGAAGCCTGTGTGGGCTGGTGGTGGTGGGGGTGGGGGGGGAGGCATTCCCTGAGTCGGGGCCTGTGGCGCAGAGCTGCCTCAGGGGGATTAGTTTAAGTTCCAAAAAGTTTAATAAAGAAAAAAAAAATTTAAGACATGTCCCCTCGTCACATGAGCTGGGACATGTCAATGAACGTTAATGAAAACATTTATTTAATTTATAAACCCTTCATGAAACCTCATCCCACCCGTGGATGAGGTTCCATGAAAAATGTGAAGGCCGCCTGGGCTCTTCGCCTGCTCGTCAACCGTAAGGTTGGACAGCCGGCTATCTCAATAAGCTTAATTAGTTAATTATTGGCCTTAACCGTGGTGGGGTGACTCGGCTGCCTGCCCACTGACTGAAAAACTAATTGACGCGTGGTGATGTCAGGACAAATGCCCGACGTCAACCCGCGTCATTTTACACCTCGGCGAGTGGGCCCTGCCCCTGCTCGCCGAGCCGAACATTCAACCCGATGTGTTGCAAATGCTGCCAATTGCTGAAAATTGACCGGTTGATGTTTTGCTGCTCTATTTGGGAAAGAAACATTCAACAAATCTAGCAAAGAGTATATGCATTTAAGTTTCCATTTGCAAGTAATGCTCAGGCCAAACAAAACAGAAAATGCTGGAAAAACTCAGAAGGTCTAACAGCATCGGTGGAGAGAAAAATAAACAGAGTTAACATTTCGACTCTGTATGACTTTTCTTCAGAGCTCTGAAGAGGAGTCATATGGACTCGAAATGTTAACTCTGGACTTTTTCCCTCCACCGATGATGTTAGGCCTGCAGAGTATTTCCGGCACTTTCTGTTTTTGTTTCAGATTTCGAGCATCCACAGTATTTTGCGTTTATGTTAATGCTCAGGCCAACTTGGAGCACACAGGGCAGAATTTTGCCCTTGATGGGCAGGCATGCCCCACCCATCGCTCGGGCGGGCAGCTGATCGCCGCCGCCGAAACGGGCCTCGCCGCCATTTTAAGTGGGCGGGCCAATTAAGGCCCGCCCAGCGGGCTGCCCGATGGGAAGCGCTATGCGCTTCCTGTGCGGTGGGGGAGGTGGAGGAATTCCCCGACTGTCAAAGTCCGCTCTTTCGCGTATGCGCTACGCTTTAAATGTCGCGCCCAGTGTGATGAAGCGGCGAGGTGATGGCTTGGCAGGCGAATGAGAGCTACCCTCCCCGCCATGGAAGCTGCGTGTTTCCCGGGAATGCATAATTCATGCAGCAGGTTTGGGACGATGCTGCGTGAGAAGCCGTCATTGCGGCCAGCGGGTAAAACGTCATTTTACATACCCGCTACCGTACTTAGTGCAAATCTAGGACGATTCCCCCCTCCAAGATCAGAGGTGCCGTGCTGGGATAACAATGACTTAGGTCATTTTTATAACGTCATACAACTCACAACTTTATAAATGTTGAGGAAATGGATAAGAAGAACTTGTTATGCCCGGCGGGGGGAGAACTGAGGATCCACATTATCTATACAGTACATTCCCAGAATATGAAAAAAACCTTCCATGAAGTCTCTCCACTTGGATTCTAAAATATCTTAGCCTTTTATCCAATAAAGTCCCAATGGTGACATCAGAATAATTAGGAATGATGTAAATTCTCTCGCTCAGCGTCTTTGTGAGCGCTTATGCAGGGTGAAATTATGAACGATGTGATCGAGTACGCTTTGTGCTTTAAATGTTTGATAAATGTTTTGTTATTGCAATGGAAATAAGAAGAGAATTTCTTTCTCTCTTGCAATTCGTGGCAATGCTTGTAATTTCTAATCATTGCATTCAACAATATAAGGAAATGAAATCTTATAATTTTGACCATTTTGGCATCGCTCTCATGTCCTGTGTTTGAAACATGAGTTTCTAAACTCGGTGGCTGAATTTGCGATGGATTACAATCCTAGCAAAATGTAAATATATCTATCCAAATATTCTGAATTCATTCTTATTCTGGCCTATCGATCGACATAACCCACTGAAGTAACAGCCTCTTTATATGACATGTATTTTTTAAGTTTCTGCAGCAACATGAAAGAAGATTGGTGATGGGGTCTAAATCCATGTGATTGTAGGGATTATTTCCGCATTGTTGCCATTTTTACTGCTCATTTAATGCTGATCAGAAAACAGCACTTTAGTTGGTAAGGTACCTTTAGCAGTACAGTCACATTCTGTTTTTCCCAAATGAGTTTAATAATGTGGTAAATCCTAAAACAAGCAAACTAAAAGCACCAACTATTTATAAGATAGATCATGTTTATTTTAGTTACTCCGATATTTTAAATCCTTTAAACCATCAGCCCTGTAGATGAGGCCACACCATTAGGAGCAGAAGAAATGCTTTAGCCAAATGAAAAGTAAATTCAAATCAGGTATTGGAATAAACAGATTTGCTCAATGGTGATAATTATTTATAAAAATATAGAATATGTATAATATATCAGGATATAGATTCAAATTAAATGGCGGCATTAAAGAAAATCAATCGGGTGCATGCCTTGGGGAGGTGAGTACTAGAGGAATGAGTTTCAATGGACCGCGTGGTCTTTTAACATTGTTTCACCTTTTCATGTTTTCTGTTATTTATTATGTGGTCACAAATATGTGTGATGTCGGCAGCAACTTAATGTACCCAATTTGCATTTGGGGGTACCTCGGCCATGCTCAAGCTGGGCTGTAGCTCAGCATCCCTATTGATGTGATTACTCTGAACGTTTTGCAGGACAATTTCAACAACCAGGAGAAAACAAACATCCCTACAGCAACAGAATGAAAAATGTCTGTTGCGAACCAACTGTAACCCACATTAATAACTCAAACAAGAAGCATGAAACAGATTTAAGTCCCTGTGAAAGGGGTGGAATGGACTGCAGCTAGTTAAGATTGCAAGCTGGAGTTGCATTGATTTTTCATTGGCCATGAACACATGAAAAAGGAACTCTCTTGGCTACTCATGCATGAGAATATTTCAGGGAATGTGGGAAAAGACGTATTTGTAGAATAGTTAGTGTTCTTACAGGTAGGGACTTCCTGAGGTCCCGGAAGGTGTTGATATAGGTGTGAGGGGGTGAGATTGATCTCCACGAAACAGACTTGTAGTGAATAGGTAGTCAACCTTTTATTGCACCTGATCATCTTTTCACTGAAGTTTACTGATCGAGAGTTCCAATTTTTGGGACACTCGTTTCCTAGTTTCATTATAACTTTTACTTTGTTTGCAATTAAAAATCTTGGCAATATTTTCCAAGCCAATGGAAGGTAAAATCTGGCATAGTGAAAAATCACCTGCCAATTTGTTACAGGCCCATCTCACACTGCTGGTGTGGGCCAATTTCACCCAACAAGTCTTTCTTTTTTCTTCTGATGCTGGGGGGAATCGTGCACTGAATCTATGATTCATCAGACCCAGATATTGCCGCAGAGTAAATACAGCAAATATCTCAGTCCTCTGCAGAGAGCACACAAAACTAACAAAGCTTATTGCCTATGGATTAGGAAGGATTGAGGCCATTGACAAAGCAATTAAAGCACTTAATGGACCTGCCTGTGCAGCATTAAGGTTGGCAGGTAGGCCGGGAGCCCATTGGAAAAAGCATGAAACCCCATCCACGGGCAGGATGAGTTTTCATGTAGGTTTTAAAATTTTTAATAAAAGTGTTAATGAAAGCGATGGACATGTCGCAACTCATGTGACAGTGTCATATGAGGGGACAAGTGAGGGGAATTTTTTTTTTCTATTGTTAACATTTTTAAATTTGGCTCCAATCTCCCTGAGGCAGCACTTAGCCTCAGGGAGATTCGTGTGCTGTTTCCCCACGTGCGCAAAAGAGTGCACTCTTGGTTTAGGGATTCCACACCCCCCCGCCTGCACAGGGAGCGCATAGCGCTTTCTTGTGGATGTCACGCTGGGTGGGCCTTACTTGACCCGCCCACGTAAAATGGCAGCGTGCCCCCATTCGGGGGCGCTGATCGGAGGCGTGCCTCCACGCGCCCACTACTAAACTTCCTCCCCGACTTGGGGGGGAAAATTCTGCCCTATGTGTGTGATGTGGCACTGGTTGCTTCCAGCTTGACCCTCCCAGTGTTTATGAAGTACAGTGGTGCACACAGCTGCACCTCCTGCCTGTGCCTGAAGACATTGCATGTGTGATATCATGAACGTGACCTGAATGCAAAGCCAGGAAACCATATTTGGCTAATATGTGCAGGCAACCTCCTGGTTAATCACTCCGAAAATAAAAACGAGCATTATGAAGCAAGATGCCCTGTTCTGGGGCTAATTAAAAAGCCACTCAGCAAGTTTTGATGCTAAGATACTTTTGGCTTACCTGCACTCAGGGAAATTTTGTGAAGCACTGTGATGAAGTTGCTGGAGTAATTTAGCAGTTTTGCTGAGCACAGAAAGGGAGGAAATGACATTGTCTTTCATAGATATGGGGCTGTACCATTTTCTCTGCAACATAAGGAGGAGGGGAGAAAGAGGGATCTCCACTGAAGGCCCTACCCGATAAAGGTGTTCTGGGAGCACCACTCCTACTAGTCACCAGCCAAGAGAAGTTCCCGAGGAAGCTACAATTCACAAAAGAAGTCTGAGGTGAAGAGAAATTTAGGTTGTGAATTGTTGTAGTTCTCGACCCCAGAGTGCTGTGGATCCTCACGCTAAATACATTCAAGTCAGAGGTTGACAGATTTTTGGGGTGCTGAGGGCTGTGCGGATAATGAACAAGGTGGAGTTGAGGTGGAAGATCAACCATGACCTTATTGAATGGCAGAGCCTACTCGAAGGGCTAAATACCTAATCCGATTGCTATTCACGGGGCAGAATTTTGTCCTTGGCGTGCTGGCTCGGCTGGGGCAGGGGGGGGCGTTGCGTGGGATCAGGAAGCTGACTGCCGCCCGTGATCAGGCCGGGAAGGCAATTTCACGCTGGTGAACCAATTCAGGCCCGCCCAGCGTGAAACGCCAGCGGCAGCGCTGAGCACTGCCTGAGAGGGCGGGCGGAGGAGTGTGAGCTGGGTGAGCACAACCTTCGCGTATGCACATGATTGTGTGCTACATAATCTCCCAGAGATAGAGAGTTTGCCTAAGGGAGATGACCTGTTTTCAAAAAAAAATTGAAAATTTTATATATGTTATGAAACATGTCCCCGCTCATGTGACTCTGTTTTTTATTTGATTTTTGTTTCCTTTTGGAAACCTCATCACACCCGTGGATGAGGTTTCCAAAAAAGTGCAAAGGCCACTTGGCCTTTTCACCTGCCCGTCAACTGTAAGGTTGGACGGGCAACGAAAAATTTATTTTAATTAGCTTTTTAAAGGCTTCGATGATGGGCCTTTGAATTGGCGGCAGGCGCACTGCCGACTCCGGCGCGGGCCTGCTGACTGAAATATTGCGCGAGTGCGCGATGACGTCAGTATGCATGCCCGATATCATCGTGCGTCATTTTACGCTCGGTTGGGTCGGGCGCGCACCCGCCTGCCGAGCTAAAAATTTTACCCATGGTGCTCTTACCAAATTGTGGAAATGAGGTGGGTGCACCAACTTTGTGCGCTGCCCACGACACTCTAAACTGGTGCAGGAATGCCGTGAATTGTGGCCCTCTTGCCCAAAATATGGGGATGCCAAGTTCTAGCCTATCAAATTCAAACAGCACTCATTAGTGAGCTGGCAATGAAAAAGGAAGTATACTGAACTTGAAGGTAGGTTCCCTGAGCTTGTGAGCCAAGAGAGGTTCACAGGCATTTGTTTGAACACCCCCGCCATGATCTGGGGTAGATCTTCCACGTGAGCTCCCCTGATTTTCTGGCCTAACTTTTCCCGGGGCACCTACATCCCATTTACCTACTGAAGCTCCGGCAGCAGATGGAGTGAACCGCAATAGAAATTCCAACTTGCTGCATAATTATTACAAGCACTTGAGAGGCTACCTTGTCCTTGTTACTTTTACAATCGGTGTTTTGCACATTTGTAGGAATCGGTTAAAAATAGTGGCGAGAAATGGCAGCTAAAACTTGAAACTCACAGCAGGAAGTGAGAAATCTCGAACTTCTCTATAAAGAAATGCAATGAATGATAATTACATTTTAAGCTACATTTGGAGAACTTTGCTTTCAATTATGCTAAAAGTTCCATACTATGCCTGTTAAAATATTACACAATGATTTACCCCTGCTGGGATTTGCATGCAACGTGTTCTCGTATGATTACTGTTCAGACTTCTAAGTGAGATAATTTTGAGTTGAACTGCATTATTACTAGACAAATGTACTTTTTAATTGTGACATTACTTGGGCAGTCTGAATAAACAATGATACTAAATTTGCGAATCATTAACTGAATAACCTGTCAATCAACACACTGCAACTAATAAGCAATTTTCTCCAAATTACTAGCAATTTTAGTGAAATAAATTATATGGTTGTTATTTTTACTGCACTATGGATACTGGGAGGCTAGAAATTAAATAAAGTCGTGCTAGTTTGACAGAAACAGCGCTAATTGCAGTTTGAAAAAAAATGCGACCAACTGATCAGTGACAACTTAGCTGTTAAAGGGGCAGGCCATGGCTCCTCTAATCATACTTCATGATCAAATATATAACAGATTTCTAATACACATCTTGGTTTTCAAGGCTTTACCATTAAAAAAAAACAAAAGAATAGGCCTTGACTTCGGGATAGTATTAAACAGGTGACTCAGAAACCCATTTTTGTAAAGGAAATAAAAACCAGATGAGGTGTAAAATGGCTCCCAATTCGCTATCGTCCACTTCACACAAGCACTCAAAGTCAAGATCTACCCCATGCACTTAGTGATATGATGGGCTGCATTGTTATTAATGAAGCATTATTCTTTACCCCACAAACGCCCACTCTAAAAGCAACATGTTAAGATATTTAAGGTCGTTTGATTTCGAATTATATGCAAAATATTAGGTTGGTTGGTTAGTTGTTTCAATTCATATTTACAGGTAGCAAGAATCAAAAATTTATAAGTCTTGAATATATAAACCTGAAGAAGGAATTGTGCTTAAGGAAGGTACTGCAGAGGAGCAGGGAGAAAGGTAACAATGCAGTTGGGGCTGATATTGGAACTGTGAATGACTTTATTCATTGTTACTAACTTATACATTGATACTGCAGGTTATGGTGGAAGTGATAAAATATAAGGCTCAAGGAGCCCTGTTATTAAATTTGCAATCATCAGAGCCTTGCTTTGGAAATTTTGTGGGATATTTTATTACATTTTACACCATGTGAGACAAAAACCAAATGATTGGTTTTGCTGAAGAAAACTACAGCTGTAAAATTCCAATCCATCACAAAACTGGCAGACGGCTCGATGAAATGAATTTTTTCTATGTATTCATTATATTCCGCTTCATAATCCATAATAAGCTTTATTAGTTTTGTGTCCTCTCCGCAGAGGATTGAAATATTTGCTGTACATATTACTCTGCGGCAATATCTGGGTCTGATGAATCATAGATTCAGTGCACGATTCCCCCCGGTATCAGAAGAAAAAAGAAAGACTTGTTGGGTGAAATTGGCCCACACCAGCAGCGTGAGATGGGCCTGTAACAAATTGGCAGGTGATTTTTCACTATGCCAGGTTTTACCTTCCATTGACTTGGAAAATATTGCCAAGATTTTTAATTGCAAACAAAGTAAAAGTTACAATGAAACTAGGAAACGAGTGTCCAAAAAGTTTGAACTCTCGATCAGTAAACTTCAGTGAAAAGATGATCAGGTGTAACAAAAGGTTGACTACCTATTCACTACAAGTCTGTTTCGTGGAGATCAATCTCACCCCCTCATACTTATATCAACACCTTCTGGGACCTCAGGAAGTCCCTACCTGTAAGAACACTAACTATTCTAAAAATACGCCTTTTCCCACATTCCTTGAAATATTCTCATGCATGAGTAGCCGAGAGAGTTCTTTTTCATATGTTCATGGCCAATGAAAAATCAATGCAACTCCAGCTTGCAATCTTAACTAGCTGCGGTCCATTCCACCCCTTTCACAGGGACTTAAATCTGTTCCATGCTTCTTGTTTGAGTTATTAATGTGGGTTAAAGTTGGTTCGCAACAGACATTTTTCATTCTGTTGCTGTAGGGATGTTTGTTTTCTCCTGGTTGTTGAAATTGTCCTGCAAAACGTTCAGAGTAATCACATCAATAGGGATGCTGAGCTACAGCCCAGCTTGAGCATGGACGAGGTATCCCCAAATGCAAATTGGGTACATTAAGTTGCTGCCGACATCACACATATTTGTGACCACATAATAAATAACAGAAAACATGAAAAAGTGAAACGATGTTTAAAGACCACGCGGTCCATTGAAACTCATTCCTCTAGTACTCATCTCCCCAAGGCATGTACCCAATTGATTTTCTTTAATGCCGCCATTTAATTTGAATCTATATCCTGATATATTATACATATTCTATATTTTTATAAATAATTATCACCATTGAGCAAATCTGTTTATTCCAATGCCTGATTTGAATTTACTTTTCATTTGGCTAAAGCATTTCTTCTGCTCCTAATGGTGTGGCCTCATCTACTGGACTGATGGTTTAAAGGATTTAAAATATTGGAGTAACTAAAATAAACGTGATCTATCTTGTAAATAGTTGGTGCTTTTAGTTTGCTTGTTTTAGGATTTACCACATTACTACCTCATTTAGAAAAAACAGAATGTGACTGTACTGCTAGAGGTACCTTACCAACTAAAGTGCTGTTTTCTGATCAGCATTAAATGAGCAGTAAAAATGGCAACAATGCAGAAATAATCCCTACAATCACATGGATTTAGACCCCATCACCAATCTTCTTTCATGTTGCTGCAGAAACTTAAAAAATACATGTCATATAAAGAGGCTGTTACTTCAGTGGGTTATGTCAATCGATAGGCCAGAATAAGAATGAATTCAGAATATTTGGATAGATATATTTACATTTTTCCAGGATTGTAATCCATCGCAAATTCAGCCACCGAGTTTAGAAACTCATGTTTCAAACACAGGTCACGAGAGCTACGCCAAAATGGTCAAAATTATAAGATTTAATTTCCTTATATTGTTGAATGCAATGATTAGAAATTACAAGCATTGCCACGAATTGCAAGAGAGAAAGAAATTCTCTTCTTATTTCCATTGCAATAACAAAACATTTATCAAATATTTAAAGCACAAAGCGTACTCGATCACATCGTTCATAATTTCACCCTGCATAAACGCTCACAAAGACGCTGAGCGAGCAAATTTACATCATTCCTAATTATTCTGATATCACCATGGGGACTTTATTGGATAAAAGGCTAAGATATTTTAGAATCCAAGTGGAGAGACTTCATGGAAGGTTTTTTTCATATTCTGGGAATGTACTGTATAGATAATGTGGATCCTCAGTTCTCCCCCCCCAGGCATAACAAGTTCCTCTTATCCATTTCCTCAACATTTATAAAGTTGTGAGTTGTATGACGTTATAAAAATGACTTAAGTCATTGTTATCCCAGCATGGCACCTCTGATCTTGGGGGGAATGGTTCTAGATTTGCACTAAGTACGGTAGCGGGTGGGTAAAACGACGTTTTACCCGCTGGCCGCAATGACGGCTTCTCACGCAGCATCGTCCCAAACCTGCTGCATGAATTATGCATTCCCGGGAAACACGCAGCTTCCATGGCGGGGTGGGTAGCTCTCATTCGCCTGCCATGCCATCACCGCGCCACTTCATCACACTGGGCGCGACATTTAAAGCGCAGCCGTGCGCACACCTCTCAGTGCTTCCAGCCCACGACTGCCGCACATAAGGCAGGATGGCCCCAAAAGGCAAAAATGCTGTAGCCCCCCGCCTCAGTGATGTGTCCCTTGAGCACCTCTTGAATGCCGTGGAGGCTCACCGTGATGTCTTCTACCCTGGCCATGGCTGCAGGATGGGCAGCTGCATCACCCTGTGGTGGCAGTCGTGGTCAGCGCCAATGCCCTGCAAAGGAGGACAGCCACCCCAGTGCCGCTGCGGGATGAATGGTTCCCATCCGTTCCACCAGGGTAACTCACTCTTCTCATCACTCTCAAATCACACACTCACAAATGCATCACACATCCAAAGGGGTCTCACACCTCAAGGGACAGCACCACTAAATGTCACACACACCTTCATATTTCAATCAGGCTCATAACCTCATGAGCTCGTGTCCTCATCCTGTCCATGGCTCCGCTTACCACACAAACATTCCACGCAGTGCCATGTGTCCTGCTCACACTCTCTTCATCTGTTTCCACACAGGAGAAGCTGGCTCACATCAGCAGGAAGAGGTCCCAGACCAGGGATGGAGTGTCCCATATTAGGCCCCTCACTCACTTTGGGGAGTATGCCATCATGCTGACTGGAGAGGACATGGACTGTGCCTGCGGTGACGCTGAGCTCGGGATGAACACCCTCGTGAAGATCCTGCACCACATCATCCCTCTCTCAAGGCAACTGTGGGTGCTCTCTCTCCTGCTTTTGACTCTGCTGCCATGCACTAATTATCTCTACTTTGGTTCACAGGGATCTCTGCCAAGCGACCGACACCCTCAGCCAGCCAGTCCCTCAGCTCCATCTAGGTCCTCACCTCCTGCCAAGGGGACACCTCCTCCACTGAAGATCTGGAAATAAGCTGCCTGGAAGGCTCATCACAGCACTTACCCACACCCTGCACCAGTGCAGAGACACAAACCTCGGGGGAACCTAGATCCAGAGCAGGCTCAGGTTCACAATCTGGAGGTCATCGCATGGATACAAGTCCGCAGCTGGAGGAGGCAGGGTCAGCCAAGCTCCCCGGCACTTAGAGGACTGCTGGAGGACAGGCATCTGTGAGGTCCAAGTCAGATGATGAACCTCTTGTCTTGGCCTTCCAACTCATCGCGGAGATTCAGCAGAAGGCGGGGAAACATCACGCAGAGCTGTTGGAAGCCCTCAGCAGAGTGGCAGGCGAGTCGGAGGAGTGAGTCCACCTGCTCTCTGATGAAGTGGTGCCCACATGTACGTGTAAGGAGGTCTCCATGGGGAGAATGGCATGGAGACGCCAGTCCAGCAGAATGCTGAGATGTAGTCCATCGCGGGAGCCAGGGGTGAGTTCCTGCAGTGGCAATGCGAGAGGGAAATCCGGCACCTTAACATCCCTCCAGGTGTTCCTTCCCCTCAATGAGTCAGGCTGGGGCACCCGAAGGGAGGAGGAGCGGCAGCTGGACACCCCTGGGTCATTCACTCAGGAATCTCAGAGGCTGTCCTCTCCCTCCGAGTCCCTTTTGTCTGTGAGCCCCTCAACCTCATCCTCTGTCATCGCAGATGGAGCAGCTGGCCAATGAGTGATTCTGAATGGAGAAGTGTGTATGTGGCAGGGCCTTTCAGAGCCTCATGCGAGCACTCTCGCACACATGTGGATCCTTCACGTATCACACTCACCTCAATGCCCGGAGCATTTGAATGCTGCCTGCTGGGGTTCACTTTCAGTTGTCTATCTGAGCTGACCCGCATCTCCGCCCACCCAATGATCACACTCCCATGCAGCACCTGATCTCGCCCACCACGACTGTCATTTCACTTTCGATTTGGGCAGCATGGTCTTTTTTGACTTTCTCGTGCCCTCCCCCGTCTTTTCCCCTCCCCCAGCCACCCATTACCTTTCCCCCCTAACTGTTGACCCCCCTGGCATCACCTTCCACCACCCCTCCGTGAGCTGCCAACGCTTTTCCTTTGGGAATGTCCAGGTGAATGTGTACATTCCCTTCCTTCCCGAAAATCCCACCCTCATCCACATTCACCTCCCCGACCCCCTCCTTCACATCCCCAGGGTCCGTGTCAGTCTCTGAATCCCCACCAATCACCTTCGTCATCATTTCTACCGCTGGTGTTGAACCCTCACCCTCCCACCCTACCCCCTCGTTCTGCTCTCGGTCATTCTCACCATTCCCTCATACAACGCCCAACCTCAGTTCACTCCCCAGGAGGCAGTCATGGACCCATCAGAGCCCTCCCTTGCACGTTCACCTGGACATCTACCCCTCTGGACCTCTTCTCGTCTATGGGCCCCTTCTCCCCTTGGAACCCCTTTGCCCCCTACCCCCTGGAAACACTTCCCCTCGCTGGACTCCCCACCCCTTGATCCTCCCCCCCCACCCCCCCCAACACACGCACACACCCGCTACCCTCCACCTCCCCCGGACTCCATCCCCACTTAGTCCTTCCCCCTTCCAGACTCCTTCAGACACCCTTGCTAATTCCGCTACCCTTAGTCCTTCCCCCCTCCTGACTTTTTCCTCCAGCCTTTCTTCTTCCTCCACCCTTAGTCCTTCCCCTTTCCTGACCCCTTCCTCCATCTTCCTTCTTCCTCCAGCTTTACTTCCTCCCCTCTCTGCACCCCTCCCTCCCCGTGGACTCCCTCCCGTCTTTGCACTCCTTCCTCCCCCAGACTCCCTCCCCTCTCCGCATTCCTTTCCCTCTCTGAACTCCTTTCCTTACACCTTTAACCCCCCTTACAACTACTCCCCCCAGTTGCTGTCTTCTCCCTGTTACCCCCTCCTCTCCCGTACTCCTTACCCCCTCCCAACCTCCCCCCCGACACCTTCATTACCCCCATCCCAACCTCACCCCACCCTGACACCTCCTCCTCCTCTCCCAATTGACCCTAGACCTTCCTCACCCACCCCCTGGTACATCTTCCTCTCCCAAACACAGCTGGACCTTCCTCCCCATCCCCTCGATTATCACTCATTGTGAGCATGAACGGTGACTATCCCACTTCCGTGAGCTGCTTCATGGTGGAGCCATATCCATGAGAATCCACCCAGCATGCCATGGATGTTCCTCCAGTGTGCCGCTGGTGTTGGGCTCCAGCATCTTCTGCTCCTCAGATGTCTGCAATGTGAACAAGGTGGTAAGCCCCGACTTATGCACATCACACTTGTCAAGACATGTTCCACGCCGATGCGGGCGGACAATCCAGTGTGGGGGGGGTGACTCTGGCGCCTGGCATCTGGTGGCGGTGGCTGACATGCAGATGTATTACAATGAGGTTCCCGGCGTCTGATGGCGGGGAACACGGCCCACCATCGGCGAGCTGAGCAGACGATCGCAAGCTGGCTTCATGACGTCGTGAAACCGATTTCGGGCCTTCTCACCATATTGTCCGCTCACGCCACCGAGCATGCCCAACACCAGCGGGCACAGACGATTCTGCCTCTTGTCTCAGGACTCCTTCCTACCATCTCCTATCTATTTTATATTTCTTGTTTATGGTCAGGTTTATCTTCATGGAAATTTCTATGTAACCAGGCGTCTGTAACTGAATTTTCCCCCAGTCCATTCGCTTGCACATTTTGGCTGCTGCTGGCTGCAAACCCGAGCCCATCACTCATTGTGCACCTTGACTTTTTTTTCAAACTTCCTTTCTATTTACACCTCCTAGATTCCTGTCCTCTATCGTCATGTCTCCTTTCAATTCTCCACTCACAGGTGCTCTGCCCTTGCCATTCCCTACCCCAACCTTTGAGTACTCCCTGACCTTCCTACTTCCTTGCAGCTGTTCCAGGCTTGACTCTTTAGAAGGGTTTATTGAGGTCCTTCACCCCCAGCTCATTATGAGCAACAAGGGAGTTATCCTCCACAGTGACGGTCTGGCAGCTGGAGCCACACCTAGTTTGAACAATTTTAAAAGTCTTCAGAGGGCACCTCCATCTTGAGATACCCTTGCAGTCTCGTACCCACATTGTCAATGCCTGCTGAGGCTGTTGGCCATCAGGTGCTCCAACTGCCCCTCCCCTCTGGGAGGCGGTCTGTTGATTGGTTGCCTCCGGGAAGATCATGCAGGACTTGGACACCATCAGGGTTGGGACCTGCATATGGTCCCAGTGTTGGGGTCCAGATACCCACCAGAAAATTCAGCCCATCAGGTCAGATGGGATCTGCTTATGCTGTATGACTTTGGACCTCAGATAAAGACCAAGATGACCAGTAGCACCAGGAGAAACAAGGGGGATGCAGTATAAATGCAGGGAGGTCTTTCTACAACTGCACAGGGCATTGTTGAGACCACACCTAGAGCACTGTATACTGTTTTGGTTTCCTTAGTTACTGAGGGATACACTTGTATTGGAAGCAGTTTAGAGAAGGTTCACTAAGTTGATCCCTGTGATGAAGGTGTTGCCTTATTTGGAAAGCAAATCAAGGGTTATTGGCAGGCAGGAAAGTGGAGTTAAGGCCACAATCAGATCAGCCATTACCTCACGGAATGCTGGAGAAGACTTGATGGACCGAATGGCCTATTCCTGCTTCTGTTTCCTATGTTCTAAGAGCAGCAACAAGTGCAACTCCATGAGACAGAGGGGATCAACCGGGAAGTGCGGTTCATAGGAGGCCACACCTGGCACACAGGGTCTACAAGGGCGGAATAAGCTTCATTGACATGTTGGAACAGCAGTGCCTCAGGAGGTTCAGCGTGTCACGTCAGCTGGTGGCAGACATTTATAACCTGCAAGGACTAGACCTGCTGCCAACTGGAGCTGGTGGCCATGCTTTGCCTGTGGTGTCAAAGCCACCTCTGCCTCGATTCTTTTGCCTCTGAATCCAACCAGGGTTCTGTTGGGGATATTTGCAGGAGTTCACACCCGACAGCCTACAAATACATAATGAAAACTCTAAATGGAGAGATAAAGTACGACTACATCAAAATCATCAAGTTAAATTAATGGAAACAAAAAAACCCCTGAAAAATAACAACATTGAATCATTCCTGATTCCTTTAAAAAAGACGTTCGAAGGCACTGCTCTCAATCCTCACTGCTACAAATTTAATTTAAAGGCCCCTTCTTCATTATTTCAAAATTCTGGTTACTGTACCAACCATAATCACAGAACATAGAAATACAGTGCAAGAGAATATGAATGAAATGGTGCAGGCTCAATGAAATGGCCTCCTTCTGTGTTGGACTATGCTGCGATTATATGAAAGAGCCTGATTGAACAGAATAGATTTCAACTGGAGCTTTGGCTAACTTTTCAAACTCGCTCCTTCAATCACATTAAGACTTCCGATAAATCAAAGACTGTAATATTCATAAATCCTGTCAGAAGCCGGTATAAACCTACACTGCAGGCAGAATCACCTCAATCTAAAATAACAACTCACAAGGTGAAAAACATCTTATCTTTACTTAAACATTTTACGCAAATTTAAATTTTAAATTTAAAATTTTCTGTTGTTAGTTGGTGTGTTTGAGTGCACATCTCTTTCCTCTCAGTGAGAAGTTGTGGTTTCATGTCTCTCTCCCGAGGTTTGCGCACAAAATTTAGGCTGGCACTCCAATGCAACACTCAAGGATTGCTGCACTGTCATCTTTCAGAGGAGATGCAAAATCAAGATCCTATCTACCCTCTCAGGTGGAAGTAATAGATCCCACGGCATTATTTCGAAGGAGAAAAGTAATGTTCTCCAGGTGCCCTGGCTATTACCCCTCAACTAATATGATTGAAGCAGATGACCTGATCATCATTCACATTGTTGTTCTCTGGGATCTTACTGTGCTCAAATAGGCTACCATATTTCCTACAGCAGCGATGCACTTGCTTGGTTTTAGAGTGCTTTGGGACATTCTGAGGATGTGTTTTGGATAGCTCAACAATAGTTTAATAACTTTCATGACTGGTTTAAGCCAATCATTTTTAAAAATCCACTTTCTTTCAAATTGTGGCACTTAACACCATAGAATGACCCCCATTGGCTGACTGTGGCTTTCCTAGGCCAATACAAAATTTGTCCAACTACCTTTCTCCACATAATTCTATTTGTTCATCTGCTTCAAATATTTATCTGGTTTTTCCTTTAAGCCGAATGATTCAATGGTCTCTGCTGTAAGAGTTTCCTGGGCTAAGTAGTCCATGCTCCTGTGTGAAGGAATCTCTCCTAATCTCTCTCAATTGATTTAACAACAATTGATGACTGCTCATCATTGATTTGCCGACAAGAGGAAATTGGTTTCATCTGACAGGGTAATGGGTTGCAGGGTGGAATGAAGGGTTTTAAAAATATTTCATATTTTTGACTTTAATTCAATCTACAAAATCATCTGGGGGCTGTTTTCATTACGTTTAGCAAGTCACAGCTCAGGGCATGAAAGCTCCCAAAGGTTCCCTGTGTGTTTACATTACTCTTTATGTTCCAGAGATTCTTCTCAATGAAACTATTATTTATTTATGGATCTGTTACCTGAATGCAATACCTTTTACATTGATTTTGTGCAGTGTCAATTGTGGGTGAGTTGGCAGCCTCACCTCTGAGTCTCAAGATTCCATTTCTGGGCTTGATAGTACAAAAATCAAAGCTGACACCTCAGTTCAGTACCGAGGGAGTGCTGCACTGATGGAGGTGCCATCTTTCAGATGAGATGATAAACCTCGAATACCATGTGCAATTTTGGCCTCCTTATTTATAGGAAGGGTGTAAATGCATTGGAGGTGGTTCAAAGGAGGTTTACTAGATTGATTCCTGGAATGAGTGGGTTGTCTTATGAGGAAAGGTTGGACAGACTGGGCTTGTTTCCACTGGAGTTTAGAATAGTAAGGAGTGACTTGATTGAAGTATATAAGATCCTGAATGGCCTTGACAAGGTGGACGTCAAAAGGATGTTTCCTCTTGTGGGTGAGTCCAGAACTAGGAGACACAGTTTTAAAATTAGGAGTCGTCCTTTTAGGACAGAGATGAGGAGAAATTTTCTCTCTCAGAGGGTTGTGAGACTTTGGAACTCTTTGCCTCAGAACGTCGTGGAAGCGGGGTCATTGGATATTTTTAAGGCAGAGGTAGATAGATTCTTAACAAAAATAAAAATACTTGGAAAAACTCAGCAGGTCTGGCAGCATCTGCGGAGAGGAACACAGTTAACGTTTTGAGTCCGTATGACTCTTCAACAGAACTAGGGAAAAATAGAAAAGAGGTGAAATATAAGCTAGTTTAAGGGGGGGCGTGGTGCGTGGGACAGGTAGAGCTGGATAGAGAACCAGTGATAGGTGGAGATAGCCAAAAGATGTCATAGACAAAAGGACAAAGACGTGTTGAAGATAGATTCTTGTTAGGCAAGGGAATCAAAGGTTATCGGGGTTAGATGGGAACGTGGAAATTGAAACACAAGAAGACCCGTCATGATCTTATTAAATGGTCGAACAGGCTCAAGGGGCTGAATGGTCTACTCCTGTTCCTATTTCTTATGCTGTTATGTTCTTAAACCGAGGCCCATCTGCCTGTTTGGCTGGAGATCCTAATGAATCATTTCAAAGACGAGCAGGGGAGTTATCTTTGATCTTCTGGCCAATATTTATCCCTCAATCAATACCATAAAAGCATATTATCTTGTCATTATCCCATTGCTGCTGGTGGGATTGCTCTGCGTATATTGACAGCCGCATTTCTTACGCTACGTTTCAAAAGTACTTCATTGGCTGTAAAGTGTTTTGAGACATCCAATGGTTGTGAAAAGTGCTCTATCAATCCAAATCTCTCTTTAGTCTCTCATCATTAGCAGTATTTTATATTAACTTAATTATATTTGTTTGTTTGCAGCTTCCATTGTTGTTGCAATGCAAGCATGTTTCTGAAATCGTAAAAAAATGTCTAGTTCAAAGTCTCTGATGCATGACAAAATGTGTCCAAATTGTTAAATGTCACAAGTGTACTCAGACAAACACCTTAAAAACAATCCCACCAAATGAAATGCTTTTAAACTTCTCGTCCTGGAAGAAGGCCTGTTTTATTGAGGAGTTGCTCTTAGACAAGTTGCAGCAACGAGGTGGATCTAGTTGTGCATTAGGCGTGAACGATAATACTATGGAGGAATCCACTAGGCTAATGAGAGTTTGATGTAACCTGCTTGAGGTTTGTAGTATTTCTACATTGCAACAACTGCTAAAGACCCCACAACTGCCGCACCAGGCCCAAGCTCTCCAACTCCACTGCATATCGTCGTGAATGGCTGTGGGCAATTAAAGCAGCTAACAGGAAAAGGAGGGTCCATGGACAACATCACCTTCAATGATGACGGAACCAGAGGAAAAGAAAGGAATTAAGTGTTGGCAACAATCTTTAGGAAGTCACTTTTGGCTGCTCTCCAAATTTTCCTGTCCCGCCCGCAATGATGCCCACTGTTGGCAGGACTGGAAAACCCCACTGTGCATCTTGGTTTATGGGAATACAGGCAAACTCAGTTGTTGAATCTTGAGATTTGTAAATAAGTACATCCCAATTATCCTGACCTTTATCAATTTTCTTTTTCCACGAATATTTTTGTCTCTCTTTGTCACTTCATTGGTAATCTCATTAAGGTATGATTCCTCTGACCCCAATCACTCAAATGAATATTGTCCATCGTTTAAACTTTGAAGTTGAGTCATAACATAATGTTATAACGTATCTTAAATGACTGCACTTTCAGTTTCACCTAATGTCTACACTCATGCGTTTCTAGCACTACTTGCTGGATAATGATCAGGAGCAGGAGCATTGGTGTATTTCCCTATCACTGACCCAGGGACACTGAATCCAATTTGGTGGGTGTGGCGCGTTGGAATGGGAAGAGATGGGGAGGGAAGAAATGTTCTGCATTCATGGTGAGGGGTGGGCTTGATTAACCAGCCTGTCCCTTCCTGTCCATCAATGTAGTATGTTTGCTTTGTAGTGACCAGTAAGATTTACATTCGGGAGTTACAGATAACCCAAAAAAGGAGGTCAAGCTCTTAAATGATTTTAGGGTGGCTCACCGTCTCCACCAAGTTCATTCAATAGTTTATTAAGGAGCAACAGTTAATGCATAAGCTAAATAGATAGGAAAAGCATGCAACCAATGAGGACGGTTTACCAGTCCTGTAGGGCGAGCAGACCGATGAAGCTGATTTCTGTAGCTGGGGGTGGGTTGGCAGCCTCTTGTCTTCTCTGTTCGTGGCCATCTTCTCTTTTGTTCTCTTTCCTCTTGAGCTAACCGAGATGCTAGGAAGCTCCCTCTCCCAGTCTTCCCTCATCTGAAGAAGACTGACCAGCAGGGATAAGTTCGAAAAACTTTTTCCTGCCCAAAGCGATTTTATTTCCCCTCTCGAGAGCCTGTTTTTAACCTTTTTCTCAGACAGCTGGTTTACTTATGGGTCATGAGACCCAACCTTATCAGGAATGTCTGTGATATGTCTTTGCTGCTAGGGATAAGAGCTCTGAGCTGTGTTTGTCAGCTAACAAGATGCTATGGAAGCTTTCTTCATAAGAATTCTACAATATTCAATACATTTCTTATCATTTTATAAAGTTATTTTACAGTTGTAAGAAATCAAACACTGTCCTAGCTGAGATCAGCTTGCTCCTAATTCAGCAAAGAGCAAGAAATAAAATCTGGGACTTTCCCCGTCTGTAAATTTCGGTAACTCACAAGGGCCGTGCTTCATTATACTTGCAATTTGCAAATTCCATTTATGGTTTCAGTCAGAACCTGGCATGACCTGCAGTTGACCATTAATGTCCTCAGCATCATAATCCTTCTGTTGAGATGGGTGTTTAAGTTCAGACCTGTGAAAATGTAACATTTACTTCAAACGAGATGCTTAGATAAAAAGTCCTGAGAGGCCATTCTTATGTTCACGTGGTGTACAGTACCAAGCTAGACTTATTTCTGCGATGGTAAAATAATTTGTTCTGTCTTAGAGTAGCTTGAGGTGAGATTATTGTCGAGCTGACTGTACCCCAGTAGCTTCCAATTTAATAAAATAATGAAAGAATATATGTTCATACAGATGCTAGACTGCTATCTTATCTGTCTTGAAAATAGAGGCACCTTATTAAGTTCCTGTTGTAAGTTGTTATGGTTACACTACACCCACTTTCAGAGCCTACTTCTATTTTCTACTCCATTAATTGTTGAAAAACGGCGTCTGCTAAGGCTCTGTCCCCATTATATTAGCTCATTTCAGAATTACCTTCAGCACTAGAGGATAGGTGTAGCTTAACGACAATCATAGGAAAGATACTCAAATCTCTTTTTTAAAGATTATATTAAAAAATTATCAAGAGACAAAGAATGCAACCAAGAAATAGCATTGTTTTCTGAAAAGGTCATGTTTAACTAAGCTCTGAAGAAGAGTCATACGGACTTGAAATGTTAACTCTGTCATTCTCTCCATGGATGCTGTTAGAATTGCTGAGTTTTTCCAGCATTTTCTGTTTTTGTTTCATGTTTAGCTAACCTGGTTAGTTAACCTGATGTAGACATGATGGGCCAAATGGCCTCCTGCGCTGTAACAATTCTGTGATTCTGTGGTTGAATTCTTTAAACAGAGAGAGTAGACAATGCAATACAGTGATTATGCTCACACGGCTTTCAGAAGACCTTCAATCAGGTGCCACATAAGAGTTTTGTGATAAAGGTGAGCGTGAGGATGGTATCAGAGTACTGGTAGCAGAATAGATTGAAAACTGGTTAAGAAACAGAAAACACAGGGTAGAAATCAAGGGGTGTTTCTTGGACCGGCGCAAGGTGATATCCTGTAGGGATATATAGTGTGTAAATACAGTTACTTCACACCATTCAACTAACTCAATGGTGATCCAGTGACGTGCCTTTTTTAAAGCTGCTGGCAGAACAGCAACTTCTGATCCTTTGTGGTTAACCACTCATTTGCTCCTTCGCTGATGTTGCTGAACCATTTGCGTATAAATAATTAAAGGTGCCTCTAGCCTCATCATTATTTTGGCAGGAAGATCTAGGCCATTGAAGCACAGGAGAATGTACAGCTGGCACAGACTCAATGGGCCGTTAAAATTCTGCGATTCTGAAAAGATTTGCAAAATACGTTGTCAGAATTAAGAGGTGCGACTAACTAGAAAGATTGAGAAGGCTGAGGCTCTTTCCTCTCTGGGAAGGAAAAGACTAAGCGGCATCCTGATAGATGAGTTTAAAATCATGAAGGGGTCAACAGGTTGAGTGTGGGAAAATGGTTTCCACATATTCCCCTCCTAGAACAAGGGGGGCATAAATATAAGACAGTTACTAAAAGATCAAATGAAGATCTTGAGGGAGTGTTGGGATGTGGAACTCGCTGCTACCTGGAATGGTTGAAGCAGATAGAATTGATCCATTGTTAAGGAGAGGTTTGATGTACATATGAAGATATGTGAATAGGAGGGTACAAGGGTAGGGAAGAAAGAGGCAATTAGCATGGAGGAGGCTTGAGTGGAGATTTTCTACCAGTATAGACATAAACTTGGGCTGTTTCTTTGCTGTAAGTTCCATGTGGCTCTATGTATGAAATTGTAAGTGCATCTTTTACATCTGAGGGTGTTATATTCCCCTTTGCTCCACAGATTTCATTATTTTACAAAGGGATGATCAGGCAACCTGGGAAGTTAGGTAGCATGGCATGGAAAACGCATGGGAAAACCAGCTTGAAGTTGGTAGGCCAAGAGATTGAGAGGTATGTGACAGAATACTGTATAATGATTTTCAAATCTTAGGTCCAGGCAGCGGAACATCATTCCCCATCCTGTACATTCCCACACTCAGGTATCATGTTTGCAAGCTGTATTTATGCGTGGTATAAAGATTGCTTATGTTAGCTGTGACTTAGTGTCACCTCTGATTGTGGGTTCAAGTTCCACTCCAGAGATGTGAGCACATAATCTTGGCTGACAACCCTGTGCAGTACTGAGGGAGTGCTCCACTGTTAGATGTGCTGTTTTTCAGATGAGACAATAAACCAAGGCCTTTTTTGCCCTCTCAGGGTGGGTATAAAAAGAATCTATGGCACTATTACTAAGAGCAGGGAGCTCCCCCTGATATCCTGACCAATTTTTATCTCTCAACCAACATTATTAAAAATAGTTTATCTGGATATTATCACAATGCTGTTTGTGGAATCTTGCTGCACATTTCCTACATTACAACAGTAACTACATTTCAAAAGTAGTTAATTGGCTGTAAAGTGCTTTGGAGTGTTCTGCGATTGTGAGGGGTGCTATATAAATGCAAATCTTTCTTTCGCTCTTTGTTAAAAACCTTTATTGTCTTTCCACTCAAACAAATTAAGGCAACTGAATCACATTCTGTTGGCAACAGTTAAATCTAATTAAGACGTGATTGTCACGGAAACCTAAATTTCTGCTTTTATTTTCAGCCCACCAAAGATAACGATTTAAAATGGAAGCTGTTCCTCCTCACAAACTTTCAAAATAGATGATCTATTTATGGGAGTGAGGCAGATGCTTGTGTTCAGAATCCAATCATGTTGCTATTTGATGGCTAGAACAGCTTATTTGAAATGCCAACACATATGGATTAAAAATACACAGCTGTGTTTTCCAATTTTTGTCAGGAGCCAAGAAACTAGGAAGATCTGAAAATCCTAGAGTTGAGAATCATTCCCTGGATCAATAGTACATGGTTTGGTGAATTAAGGTAAAATCTTCAAAGTGTATGTTTTTCATATCAAATAGGGGCACCGAGGAACTTCCTTAAAAGAATTGTAAGGATTTCAGAATTTGGGGTAAACCGCAACTTTCTGCGATTCTAGCCCAGATCTTCCAATCTCTGGATAGTCGGAGACAGCTCGTCCCCTGGATGATGAGCTACGAGATCCCTTAGAAGTCACAACGCCCTGACTCGGTGGGAATTGTTAGAGTCGGAGGCTTTGGACAGTTCTGACTGATGAACCTGAATAGTTAGCCAGGAAATGTTAGACAGAAAAATCCTAGTCTATCTCCTGGGTGACAATAGAACTGGCTCCTCTGACTCCCCCCTGACCCCCCACCAACTACACCCATGACCCACTAGCTTTCCCCTGACCAGACTTGACTAGCCTCCCATCACACAACTCCACTGCTGAACCCCCAACTCGCCCCTGACCAGACCTGACTAGCCCCCACCACCTGGCTTCCGCCCCGACCCAACCTGGCTCACCAACTGATTCATTCCTTGACCCCCCCTCCCCACTCAACTCCCCTGACCTGACCTGACTAGACCCCACCACCGGACAGCTCCCCCCAACCCAACCTGAACTGACCCCATCACTCCACCCCCCCTCCCCCCACCACCGACCCGACCTGACAAGTCAACCTGACTCGGCTATCCACTCACCATCCTACTCACCGTCACCCTACCCACTTGCCACCCTGTCACTCTACCCACCCTACCCCCCCGCCCTCCACACTTACCTTCTCTCTGTTAGCTTTTGGGACGTTTAAACTCTTTACTTACCAGAATACGGCAGCTAGTGCTGTAAAAAGTGGGCCCGGCTTGTCTTCCCCTGACGATCCAGGGCTACAAAGAAGCAGTTCCATTTCAGGTATGCTCCGCATTCCTGGAGAAGCCGGGACTGGAAGTTCCGGCGAGAAATGCGGAGTTCTGGCGTGGTGCAGAGAAGCAGGAGCGGAGTAGCAATCTGGCAGTGAATGCTGCTCCAAAGATTCAGGCCAATGTAAAACAAGCACTAATGAGAGTTAGCACCCCACATTAAATCTCTCTCAATTTTTACATTCATTATTCGCTTGTCTACCCTCAAGTAATTGTTTTGTGCAGATGATCTAGGAAGGTAGAGCACAGTTCATTACCTACAAATCTTTGCGGTGTTAACTCACACATCAACGCGTTTTATTCGATTTTTTTTTTGTACCTCCAGGTCATTATCTTCCCAATCAATTCCAGATTTCAAAGGTATTTGCCACTAATGAATCGCCATCATTTTAGCAGAGTTATGTCCTTTCACACAACCCCAATTATAAACAGATTTGACTGGAGTTAAAATAAGAATAGCTAGTCAGCTCAAGTAAAGCTATCACGTAATTTAAAATATAATTTAATTTAATTCCTTTCCTTTCTTCATTTCTGAAGCCTGTTGGATTCCTACCTCATTTGTGGATCAAACAACTCAATTCCTTTTGTTGGTGATATTTCTGTACTCAACAGTAAGAGATGTTTAGAGTAGATGACTCCAATTAAGGAGCTCGCACTGCTTACTGAGCCGAAAGGTCTCCACCTGATCTTTGAAGATTTATAAGGTCTTCCTGGTTGGGTGTTCCAGCGGAGCGGACCATCAGTCCGTTAATAGTCTGGCTGCAAAATTGCCATGGTGCCTCAACAGAAGCATTGATGTAGCAGCAGAAGAGATGACCGGCCAGTTAAAGGGGCCCTGAAGCACCCGCCTGAAGATCTAAAGATTAGGGACTGAATTTTCACCACTGGCACAGGAAACAGGGGTCGAAACTGTTTCTGGGACCTGAACCCGCCTCAGGAGGGGGAAATAGTTACTGACCTGGAATTTTCACTGGCAAACACCCCTAACTGGCAGGGAGACAGGCTGCCTGTCTAATTATAGGGGCGGCTGGTGGGCTCTTGAATCCGAAGGGCCAATCAGAGGCCCGATAATTTCAGTGAAGCATCCGGCTGCAGTGCAAGGTATGTAACTGGGAGGGCACCTCACCAGCAGGTGCCCTCTCAGCCACTTTTTCAAAACCTTAATTACAAAACACAAAAAGCACCCAGGCCACCAGTGTGCCCTCAGAGGGTTGCCTTTGGTTGCTCCCCACCCAGACAGGCAAGGAATTGCACCATCAACCATAACCTGTAACCTCACAGCCCGGCATATCCCCCACTCTACCATTACCACCAAACCAAGGGATCAACCACGGTTCAATGAAGAGTGCAGGAGGGCATGCCAGGAGCAGCACCAGGCATATCTAAAAATGAGGTGTCAACCTGGTGAAGCTACAACACAGGACTACATCCGTGCCACACAGCATAAGCAGCAAACGATAGACAGAACTAAGCAATTCCACAGCCAACGGATCAGATCTAAACTCCGCAGTCCTATCACATCCAGTTGTGAATGGTAGTAGGCGCTTAAACAACTTACTGGAGAGGAGGCCCCACAAATATCCCCATCCTCAATGATGGAGGAGCCCAGCACATCAGTGCAAAAGTTAAGGCTGAAGCATTTGCAACAATCTTCAGCCAGAAGTCCTGAGTGGATGATCCAACTTGGCTTCCTCCAGAGGTCCCTACCATCACAGATGCCAGTCTTCAGACAATTTGATTCACTCCATGTGATATCAAGAAACGGCTGAAGGCACTGGATACAGCAAAGGCAATTGACTGACAATATGCCTGCAATAGTACTGAAGACTTGTGTTCCAGAACGTGCTGTGCCCCTATACAAGCTGTTCCAGTACAGCTACAACACTGGCATCTACCTGGAAATGTGGAAAATTGCCCAGGTATGTCCTGTACACAAAAAGCAGGAAAAATCCAACCCGGCCAATTACCGCCCCATCACTCTGCTCTCGATCGTCAGTAAAATGATGGAAGGGGTCATCGACAGTGCTATCAAGCAACACTTGCTCAGCAATAACCTGGTCACTGATGGACAGTTTGGGTTCTGCCAGTGCCACCCAGCTCCTGACCTCATTACAGCCTTGGTTCAAACATGGACAAAAGAGCTGAACTCCAGAGGTGAGATGAGAGGGACTGTCCTTGACATCAAGGCAGCATTTAACCAAATGCGGCATCAAGGAGCCTTAGCAAAACTGGAGTCAAAAGGAATCTGCTGGTTGGAGTCATACCTAGCACAAAGGAAGATGGTTGTGGTTGTTGGAGGTCAATGATCTCAGTTCCAGGATATCACTGCAGGAGTTCTTCAGGGTAGTGTCCGAAGCACAACCATCTTCAGCTGCTTAGTCAATGACCTTCCTTCCATCATAAGGTCAGAAGTGGGGATGTTCACTGATGATTGCACAATGTTCAGCACCTTTCGCGACTCCTCAGATACTGAAGCAGTCCGTGTCCAAATGCAGCGAGACCTGGACAATATCTAGGCTTGGGCTGACAAGTGGCAAGTAACATTCGTACCACACAAGTGCCAGGCAATAACCATCTCCAACAAGAGAGAACCTAACCATCACCCCATGATATTCAATGGCATTAGCATCGCTGAATCCTCCATTACCAACATCCTGGGAGTTGCCACTGATCAGAAACTGGACTGGACTAGCCATATAAGCACTGTGGCTACAAGAGCAGGTCAGAGGCTAGGAATCCTGCGGTGAGTAACTCACCTCCTGACTCCCCAAAGACTGTCCACCATCTACAAGGCACAGGTCAGGAGTGTGATGGAATACTCCCCACTTGCCTGGATGAGTGCAGCTCCAACAACCCTCAAGAAGCTTGACATCATCCAGGACAAAGCAGCCCGCTTGATTGGCACCTCTTCCATAAATATTCACTTGCTCCATCACCGATGCACAGTGGCAGCAGTGTGTACCATCTACAAGATTCACTGCAGGAATTCACCAAGGCTCCCTAGAAAGCACCTTTCAAACCCACGACCACTACCATCTAAAAGGACAAGGGCAGCAAACACATGGGAACACCGCCACCTGGAGGTTCTCCTCCAAGCCACTCACCATCCTGATTTGGAAATATATCACCGTTCCTTCACTGTCACTGGATCAAAATCCTGGAAATCCCTCCCTAACAGCACTGTGGGTGTACCTGCACCACATGGACTACAGCGATTCAAGAAGGCAGCTCACCACCACCTTCTCAAAGGCAATATGGGATGGGCAATAAATACTGGCCCAGCCAGTGACACCCTCATCCCATAGATGAATAATTAAGAAGATCTGTGGGCTTGCTTAGCTGGAGTGCTGGTCTCCTGCTGAGTGCCCGCTCCAGGTATCAGATCCCCACCCACCCCCCCATCACATTAGGAAACCGTAGGCAGACTGAAAAATCCCACTCAGCTCCTTTAATCCCTGCTTAATTAGCCCATAACAATTATAATTGACTGCCTGCCATGTGGAATGAGAGCCTTCCCAGTTGCCCTGCACCCATGTTGGTGACAATGGTTCATGTCAGGAACAGGGTTGGGAAGCTGGCACATTGGCCAGCCTCGCAATTTTCAGGCCCTGCCCCTTGTATGCCTCCATTTCCAATGTTGGCGAGGCTGGAAGATTCAGCTCTGTTTCCTAGGCCTCGACAGGGAATGAAGCCTAAACTAGAAATGGAGGACAGTCTTGAGGAAGGAGACGGCCCTCTAAGGCTTTCTCCCTCAGAACTTTAATTACCTTCCCCTGGACTTGCCCTGTGGCAGCTCCAGGAAGCTCCAGGAAGCGGTGGTCGAAAAGCTCTCTGGGGAGCCAGGCCTCACTCTCCATCACACCTAGCCCTCCTCCCCACAACACTGCCATTTATATGAGTGGAATGGGAGGCCGCTGGAGGTCCTTGAGGAGATGGTTGTTGTGTGGGTGGGAGGAAATACCCAATGGTGAAACATAGTTCACATTTCCCTTCATTCTCTGCTGTAACCTTGCCCAATTTCAGGTAGGATATACGCATGCCCGAGAAAAGAAATATTCCAGCTAAATAATTAACGTAACAAGCACAAATTCAGTGCAGGTGATGATGGTTTGTGAGGTGAGTATAATGAATAATTTATTGCCAGCTACTTCATAAATGCTCATAACTTTTTAAAAAATTGTGAAAATGGATTCCTAACTCTATTAGGTAAGCAGCACATTGGGAGGAATCGTCTCAGATTTACACAAAGTGCGGTAGCAGGCGGGAAAAGTGAAATTTCTCCCGCCGGACGCAATGGTGGGTTTTTGCGCCGTATCATCCCATTCCTGCCTCATTAATTAAGCAGCCACAGGAAACTCGCCGTCTCACTGGCGGGTGGCTTGCCACGCCGTTACCTCATCACGTTCTCACGCAGGGCGCCATATTTAAACTGCAGCTGCGCGCACACTTCTCAATGCTTGCATCCCAGGAGGGCACCAGTGAAGACATGGCCCCCAAAGACAAAAAAAGTGCAGCCCACCGACTCAGTGACCCATCCCTGGGGTGCCTTTTGGACATCTTGGAGGCCCGCCGCGATGTCCTCTACCCCTGGCCACAGGAGGCCCATCAGCCTCAGCACTGTGGCTTGGGAGGCGATGGTAGAGGTGGTCAGTGCCAATGCTGCACACAAGAGATCAGCCATCCAGTGCAGAAAAAGGATGGATAATCTCATCTGTGCCACCAGGGTAAGGCAACCATCTCATCACTCTAAGCTCACACACTCACAAGGCCATCACACATTCACTGTCATCTCACTCATTGCCAACTCAAGGGACATCACCACTCAATCTCTCACACACACCCTCACATCTCCATCTGGCCTCATCTCCTCTGGAGACTGCCTCCTCAGCCCTCACCATCTTGAGACCACTTACGCAGATCAACATGTGCCCCACACACACCCTGGGATATCCCTCTTCCCCAGTACAGCTCACGCCCGGTATTCTCTTCCCTTGCTCGAGGCCACTTCTACCCCTTCACCAAGCAAGCCCTTGCCCTGCGGCCGTTGAAAAGCCTTCCCCGCCTTATGGCGGGTCTGGTTGGTGGAGACCTGCCCGTGAGCCTCCCACTAAAAGTGATGTGGTGCTGCCTGTGAAACGTGGCGCTGATGAATGCGAGTCTGCCCGAAACAGAGTAGGCAAACAAACTTTGAAGTCCCAAGCGAAATGACACTTACCAGGTGCATGTCGCTTATGTACAGTTATGAAAGACGTTAGCGTGCAATCACATTGGTGTGCCCAGATGATCCAGAGTGGGGGATTGATTCCAGCGAGCTGGGCTTATAATGAGATGCTAAAGTATTGAAATTAGGTTTCCAATGTGCGATGGCGGGAAATGTGGCCCGCTGTTGACGGGTGGAATGGATGACAACCAACTGTTCTCACGATGGCGTGAAACCGATTTTTTGGCCATCTCGCCATATCGCTCCCCCTCCCCTCACCGGCCATAAGGCCTGAGGCCAACGGGGCCGGAAAATTCCGGCCTTCATTTTGCCTAATAGAGCTTTTCACTTTAACGAAGAATGATTTGTGTTTTTGTTAATCATTCCCCATGCGAGCATCACTGGCAAGATTGGCATTTCTTGCCCATCCCAAGTTCTCTTGAGAAAGCAGTGGTGGGCCACCTTCTTGAATCATTGAAGTCCATGTGGTCCACAATACTGCCAGGCAGCGAGCTCTAGGATGATCCAGTGACAATAAAATCAACGAAGAATAAAAAAGCTGAATCCTAAGAAAGTTTTGGTAATATAAAATTGTAGCATAAGCAATTTGTAACTTTCTTATTGAAGCTCATGAAGATTTTCAGGAATACGTAACTGGCTTGCAGTTGACAGTATTTTAACCAACTTGTTTAGGCTTTCAGCTTTCTTGCCATTTAGTCAATATATTTAAGTTTTCAGTTTCACAGCATTTTCAAAATTATTTATTTTAAAATCTGGGTATCCGTTTCTATTTAGTCTTTCGTGTTGGGACATACAATACAAACATCTCTTGAAGATACATCTTGATTTAGGCTTTGTGTTCTGCAATTGATTTGTACTTTTCATATGAGCTCTTGAATACTGAAAAATATTTTTTTGTCTTTAAAAGTCTGTTCATTAATCAAGCAATCAGACCGCACAGAAAGAAGCGAAATTGGGTCTGCGTTAGCCCTTTGAAAGAACTATCCAATTAATCCTAACCCCTTGCTTTTCCCACAGCTCTACAAATTTATCCTTTCCAAGGATACAGTGCCGAAGAACGGAACCTTCAAAATTCCTAATATTTGCAAAGTAACCAAAGTTACTTAAAAATGTGTGTGCATAACCAGCTTTTGATTAAGTAGACGGAGAAGATGTAGATTGTTGTGAATGTCTGACGTGTCACAGGGATGTTATGCTGACTGTATAAGTGTGCTGCCACTAACCTGCAGTTCTCACTGTACCACTGATCTTGTTGTCTCCCCTGGCCAGAGCAGATTGCCTCCTCAGTACCTCCACTTTAGGGCTGAGGTCTCAAATGTTGGGGAGGACAGCTGTAGATGTTGTGTGCAACATCTTCCACAGCAGGATTGAGACATTAGGATTGGGGTGGTAACAGCTGAAATGATATAATCTGTTGGAATCTCCCAGTCCAAGTGGAGTAAGGAGCTAAAGACAGAAAATACTGGAAAAACTCAGCAGGTCTGGCAGCATCTGCGGAGAGAGAAACAGAGGTCATGTTTCGAGTCCAGTATGACTTCTTTTGAACTGTTAATGCTTAATTCTGTTTCTCTCTTTCCACAGATGCTGCCAGACCTGCTGAGCTTCTCCATCATTTTCTGTTTGTATTTGGATTTCCTGCATCTGCAGTGTTTTGCTTTTAGTATGGAGCAAGGAGCTCCAAGGTTCTGCATGCAAGTAATCTTCAATCGTGGCCCATCTGAAGATTATACTTGGTCTTGAGCCCTGTATGTTATGCTAGTGGAGAAGGTTTAGTTTATCTAAGTAACCTTGGGCTTGGAGAAAACTTGATGCAGTGCCCTAGCACCAAAATATCTTCATGGGCAACATTTTCCCCCCGTTGGGGGGGAGGTGCAGGACCGGGTGGGCTTCTGATCGCCGCCATTTTACATGGGCGGGCCAATTAAGGCCCACCCAGCGTGTTGTCCGCCAGGAAGCGCTATGCGCTCCCTGTGCGGGCAGTGGGGAGGCGGGGGGATTCCCTCAGCCGGGAGTGCGTTCTTTCACGCATGCGTGGGAAAGAGCACACAGATCTCCCTGAGGCAAAGTGCTGCCTCAGGGAGATCGACTCTGATTTAAAACTTTCAATAAAGGTGATTAAAAAATTCCCCTGCCATGTCCCCTCATGTGACACTGTCACATGAGTTGGGACATGTCCATAACTTTTATTTAAACATTTAATAAAAAATTAAATACCCTTATGAAACCTCATCCCGCCCGTGGATGAGGTTCATGTTTTCTCCAAAGCCCACCTGGGCTCCCGGCCTGCCTGCCAACCTTTAGGTTGGACGGGCAGGTCCATCAATCATGTTAATTAGTTTTTTAATGGCCTTAATAGGCCGTTGACATTTCAGCTGCCGAACTGAAAATCTAAATGACGTAGGGTGACGCCGGGATGCACACCCGACGTATCCCGCGTCATTGTATGCGCTGGCGAGCGGGCCCCGCTCCTGCTCCCACTCGCCGACCGGAAAATCCTGCCCCATATCTTAAATTGAGGAAATGCATGTCCAGGAATGTCATAAATATTTTGTAGTTCTGGTGATGTTTCGTGTCTTCAATGTGTTTCGTAGAGCACCTGAAGATTATGTTCAATCATTTGTTATATCAGAAACTTACCTTGAATTATTATCAGTAAATTAATATTCGATGGATATATAAATATTTTGCTTACCCTCGATTCTTTGGCATGTACAATTGACCGGCTATCCTAACAACAGTTTGTGCTGCATCTAATTTTAAATAGCAAATGATTATGTACAATATATCTGTGCAAAGGGACATAATTAAATTCTGGTGAGGTCCACTAGAAAAAAGAGGGAGAGAGATGCTTTTAACTTTAACGAGAAAAAAAGAAGGAACACAACACGATGGACTGAATGGCCTCTGTCTATTCTGTCAAGTCTTCTACAGGAGAAAGGGGCAAGACTGACTTCTCCATAAGGTCAAAATGGAATTGATTCTTATTTGTTATTCTTGTGTCTCTGCTTGAAGTTTGAGATTAGAGAAGATGAGGAACAAACTTGCTTCTATGACAGGTAGTGAAGTGTCCATTTTTTTGATTTCTTCATGGGATGCAAGTGCCGCTGACAAAGCCAGCATTTGTTGCCCATCCCTAGTTGCCCTTGAGACGGTGGTGGTGAGCTGCCTTCTTGAACTGCTGCAGTCCAAGTGGTGTAGGTACACTCAAAATGCTGTTAGGGAGGGAGTTCCAGGATTTTGACCCAGTGACTGCGAAGGAACGGCGATATAGCTCCAAGACCAGAGGGAAATTTGCAAGTGCTGGTGTTCCCATGCATCTGCTGCACTTGTCCTTCTAGGTGGTAGAGGTCATGGGTTTGGAAGGTGCTGTCAAAGAAGCCTTGGTGAGTTGCTGGAGTGCATATTATAGGTGGTTAAGGTGCTGGACGGGTGCCAATCAAGCGGGCTGCTTTGCCCTGGATGGTGTCCAGCTTCGTGAGCCTTGTTGGAGCTGCACTGATCCAGGCAAATGGACAGTATTCCATTGTACCCCTGACTTGTGCCTTGTGGATGGTGGATGGGTTTTGGGGAGTCAGGAGGTGAGTTACTCATCACAGAATTCCGAAACCTCTAACCTATTCAGTATTTATGATGTGTTTTAAATGTTTTTCTATATCTTAACCAGAGTGTCCTTTTATGCATGATGTATCGGGTGAATTGTTGTTCTACAATATTGCTATCTGGATACCTAAACATTTTCAAAACGAAACTCTTTTGACCACTATTTTAAGGATCATTAACTTAGTTAAAACAACGTAGCAAATTTATTTGAATGTATAAAGTCTTCATATGCTAATATCATATGGCACCCTATTTTAAAAGATCATGTTTTATTTAGTTGCTATTGTAAGGCAGCAGAGAGTAGTCCATAAATTTTAATTATAGAGCAACTGACATATCCTTAACTGGTTGCTTGTGAAATGCATTGTAGGGCAGAATGCAAGCTTTATTTGTTGGCACTAGTCTTCTTGTCTTTGCACTCATAATACCAAAAGGTAGAAAATTACGATAACAGATGATGTCAACCTGCAGTAGCAGGAGAGTGAATCACTGTACAATCAGGGCTTTGTATTAAAAGCAATCTCAATGCACAACTTCCATGCCCCAGATTGCTAAAGATCAAATCTGTACAAAACTAATTAAACTACCCTACCACATGCCAAAATCTGATTTCAATAAGCCATCTCCCTATTGTTAATGCCATCTTTTCTTCATTGTCACCTAGAACCTGGTCTGAACACAGGTTTTGTGCTAGATTGCAAAACAATATCCAAACTGACTGTATCTACTGTTTGAATTCATTTTTTGCCATTTATCATAAAAATAAATTGATTATATTTCTACCGTAGCAGAAGGCACAGCGTCAATTTTCCATTAATCCATTAGAAGTTCCAACTAGAGAAATGTCAACTTGCATCATTACCTGAGAATGCCAAAGGCATTGCTGAGACCTCTCTAAAGGTTATTCTGAGCTGTATTGTCTCTCCTGAGCCTGCGGTGTATGAATTTGATTTATAAACTTGTTCCTTTACAATTCGGTCTGCTTATTACTAATTAAATATTTGTATGCTTCTGGAAGGATACAGTTGGATTTCAGCAATCTGATGGAGGCCTTCGACTCAGTTCACCGGGAAACTCTGTGGAAGATCCTGGGACTCATCGGCTGTCTGAAAATGTGCAGCTTCTTCATGATGAAATGACTGCCACCGTTCTCTGCAACGGAGACTGGAGTCTGACGCCTTTGCTGTCAAGCAAGGATGCGTGCTTGCGCCCACCCTTTTCTCTATCTTTCTAGTGGTCATCTCCGACATGGTCAAGGATGCCCTCCCGCCCGGGGTCCGAATTGAGTACAGGTTCAACAGGAAGCTTCTCAACCTCAAAGGCTGAAAGTAAAGACCAAAATCCCATGCGTGACCATTACAGACCTCCAGTTTGAATGGATAACTTTGATCCTGGCACACACTGAAGAAAACCTGCAAGACACTCTTGACTTGTTCGAAGAAACATATTGAGCCCTAGGGCTGCACCTGAATGATGATAAGACTCGCCCAGCCAAAACCGAGGCTCGCACCTTATCCCTACCTGGAGGCAGACGACCACGTCTGTTATCTTGGTAGCCTCATATCCCAGTCAGCAACCATAGACTTGGAGATCCTACACAGTGTCCAGCGCGCGAGCTCCTCCTTTGGGAAGCTGCTCAGACGAGTCTTCACTAACCATCACCTGCGGAAAGACACAAAAGCCGCAGTCTGCAAGGCAGTCATCCTCTTGACGTTCCTCTATGATTGCAAAACCTGAGAAGGCTCAAGATATACCATCAGAGCTGCTTACAGAAGACCCTACTTGTTAAGGACAAGGGAGGGAGGCAAACTGAACTTCTTTACTTTTCTCACTGTCTGTCCATAAGCAGAGGTGTTTTAATTTTTGAAATAGACAGTGGTGGGTGGTGTGGTGTGTTTCCCCAAACCTTCTGTTTGTGAATTCAATTTTAAAGCCACTTGTAGCAAACCCTCTTTAGGGTTAAATCACAAGTATTGTTTATTCATACATTCAAGCCAGGGGAATGGTCGTTACAACTACACACACACACACACATACACACACACAAGCACAGAAGAAGGGAATAGGGAAGAAAAGAATTTTACATTAGGAATATCTTAGAACAAAGAAAAAAAAACACAGTAATAGGAATATCAATTCACATAAACGTTAGAATCCAGATGTCAGAGTCTAGTGCAGGTTCCTTCATGTAGGAGTTAAAGTTCAGACGGGTTCTGAAAGCAGGAAAGCTGAAAGCAGGAGTTGACGAATTCCTTCAAAGTTGGTGCTAGCGCAGCAAGATGAGGTTGGTATACAGAGGGCAGAATTTTCCATGCCCACTGGCGTCAGGTATGTTCAGTGGCATGAGCAATATGGTAAGAAGGCCAAAAATCAGTTTCACAATGTCGTGAAACCAGTTTGCGATCATCCACTCTGCCCGTCGATGGCGGGGCTGTGTTTCCCATCATCGTACATCGGGAACCTCATGGTAATACATCAGCATATCATTATAAGGTTAGCCCGCTGGACTCATTCCCACCACCCCCCACGCCACCCCCCCTCCAGCTGGAATGTCCGCCCACGTTGGCCTGCTTTCAGGGACCTACTGTGAGTCAATGGGACCCTCCCTTGAGCTGTGGAGCTGGAGCTGCTGGGGTCACAGGAAGAGGGGGTTCGGATGGGCTGGACACTCCTGGGGTCATCTGGGTGGATGGCCCCTGGGTGTGCACCTGTTGATCCTCCTCCCTATGGGTGGCCCTGGGCACCTGGCTGACTCCTTAAGGAGCAGGGGTAGCTGGAGTGAAATTAAGCTGCCTGCGCCCCTCTCACGTACACACTGTTGGAGGTCAACTATTGCGTCAGCGACAGAGTTCAGCCTGCGCAGCAGCGCAGGAGTGACGTCCTGGACCAAGGTGGCCGTCATCCTACCAGTGTTGACCTTGGTGTGCTGGCATGCCGGCGCCATCACCTCAGCCTGAAAGCGGACAGTCTCCTCCATCATGCCTTGCAACCTGAGGAGTGCAGCGGACATCCCTCCCTGATGTTCCCTAGCTTTCCTCTGCAACTTCAGCAACTGCGACATGACTGACTCCAGAGGCTCGTCATCTGACTTGGACTCAGCAATGTTCTGGCCTCCAGCAGTCCTCTGAGTGCTGGGGACCTGGGAAGTCCCTGCCGCTGTCTGCTGTGGATCAGACGGTGCGATGTGCTCACCAGATTGTGATCCCGAGGCTATTCTAAAGCTAGGCCCCACCGAGGTGTGTCTCTGCGCTGGTGGAGGATGTGGATGAGTGCTGTGACAGGGCTTCAGATTAGGGAAGGCAGTGGTGTAGTAGTATCATCATGGACTAGGATTCCAGACACCTAGGGTAATGCTCTGGGGACCTGGGTTCGAATCCTGCCATGGCAGATGGTGAAATTTGAATTCAATAAAAATCTGGAATTAAAAGTCTGATGATGACCATGAGACCATGAAACCATTGCTTGGTGACCATGATTGTTGTAAAAACCCATCTGGCTCACTAATGCCCTTTAGGGAAGTAAATCTGCTGTCCTTACCTGGTCTGGCCTACATGTGAGTCACGGCAATGTGGTTGACTCTTAAATGCCCTCTGAACAGGGGCAGTTAGGGATAGTCAATAAATGCTGTCCTAGCCAGTGATGCCTACATCCCATGAATGAATAAAAAAACAAAAATCCCTCTCAGAGGTTTCTTTGGGGCTTGATTGAAGGCCCTGGGTGTGAGGACTCTGCCAGTTGTTTGGCAGAAGTACCTGAGAAAGCAAGGGGAGATAATTAGTTCAGGGCAGTGGCCTGTGAAACAGGACACATCACTCACAGCATGATTGTCTGATGGATGTTGTACCGCTAGACCCTCACTTGGTCAAACACTACTGACCTCACCGTCAGCACAGGACTGGTCCAGATCTTCACCGGTCAGTTGGATGGCTCTGTTTTCAAAGCTGTTGTGAGGACCTTGATTTCAGGCATTCCTCCACAGGTAAGCAACCTCTCCCTCCTGTTGTGTGCCCGCTTGTCCTGAATAAATAGAGTTGTAAGCAGGACGCCTGCCAGGCTAGTTGATAAGTATGTCTGGCTTGTGTGGGTGGTGCGTGGTCCCATGGATGGGATGAGGACAATGACGGTGTGTGAGAGAGTGAATGGTGATGTCCCTTGAACTGGCAGTGAGTGAGGGCCCTGTCGATGTGTGCTGGGTTTACAAGTGTGTGAGTTGAGAGTAAGGGGAAGAGTTACCCTGGTGGAACACCATTCATCCTCTTGCGGCACGAGGTGGCTGTCCTCTTTTGTAGAGCATTGGCACTGACCACCTCCCAAGCTGAATTAGTGGGGTTGCTGCCCATCCTGTGGCCAGACCGGGGTGGGTGGGGGGGTTGAGGACATGGCGACGAGCCTCCACTGTGTCCAAAAAGTGCTCGAGGGGCACGTTATTGGACCTGGGGGCTGCAGTCTTTTTGCCTTTCGGGGTCATCTGGTCTTCTGTGCAGCAGTTGTGTGCTGGAATCACAGAGAGGTGTGTGTGCATCTGGACTTTCAGTATGGCACCCGGCATGATGAAGTGGTGAGGTGATGGCGCGGCTGTTGAATGAGAAATGGTGTATTTCCCTAGCAATGCATAATTAATGCGATGGGTTTGGGACGATCCGGTGTGAAAAGCTGCCATTGCAGCCGGTGAGTAACACAAAATTTTACCCGCTTGCTACCGCACTTAGTGCAAATCTGGGACAATTCCGCCCAGAGATTTACTCCACTCTACAGGCGACGGCAGGTATCTTCCAGAGAACCAGGCTTTGAGGAGCTTTAGACTTGAAGCAGACTTTATTGTCAGTCTGGAGTCCTGCTTTGGTCTTGACAGGCTGGATGTTAAGAGCAGACTGCCCTGGGAGTCCAGGAATGTAACATTAAAACTTTCCAAAGGACAGAGGCTTAGGTCATGTGGTATTGCCCACTGCTGAATCAGTTTCAGGTTAACAATCAGTTTCTTTGTCTCTGGTCAAAATCCATTGTTCTCCTTAGGCGATAGTTGTTGGCTATTAGCACCTCAGGTATAGCGCGTTTCAGTGGCTCTCTTTCTGTTATAAGCCCAGGCTGGGGGGAGAGAGACTACCTGCTGCTCCTTTGTTTGGTAATGGGCCCAGGCAGCGATAAGTGTGAGTTTCCACAAGGATGAAGGTTGAGCTTTGTCTTGTAATTACTGTTGGAAGTTTTCAGAACTGTGGCCAACTTGGAATCATATGACCTGTAGCAGCCTCTTTTTGATTCAGCAATGTCCGTTTTTAAATAAGCATAAGTAAGGTTTGATTTAAACAGTTTATGTTCTCTTTCATGTCTTATGGGCATTACATTCACGTCACCTGTATGGATCACCATATGAATACGAGCATTCTCCAGGAAGCAGATGCCCGGAGCATAGAGGTGACCATTCTGTGCGGCAACTACACTGGGCAGGCCAAGACTTCAGAATGCTGAACACTCGCCTCCTCTAGTGGGCTCTCTACTCCCAGCTCACAACTGGTCAAAGATCACAGGCCGGCCAGCGGAAACGTTTCAAAGATAGACTGAAAGCCGACTTGAAGAAGATTGGCTTTGACCTCAACAAGTGTGAACAGAGTGCACTGGACCACCCATGATGGCAAGCCCTGCTTCACCAAGGTGTAGCTGGCTTTGAAGCAAAGAGGATGACAAAGGACAAGGATGCGAGAGAATGAAGAAAGCTCGGGAGGGTGCGCAACCTCTTGCCGATTACAGACTGACCAACTGACCAAATAATGACTGTGGAATGTGGATTTTAACTGTGTCTTTTTTTTTCTCCCAGTTAATTCTGTTTGTCTCTTAGCCTGTTACCTTCCCATTTCTACCTCTTTTACCATGTACTGACTTCCCCCCTTTCTCCTACAGTCTCTCTCACTTTCATACCCCCTTTCTTTTTTTTTCTCTCTCCCCCTCTCTCTCTACTCTAGGGGCAGGATTTTGAGGTCGTTGGAGTGACAGAAAATGGTCTGTCGCCTGCGATTGGGTCCCAACCACGGTTTCACGCTGGTGGGCCAATCAAGGCCTGCCCAGCGTGAAATGTGGCTCCGCATTGGCCGGGAACGGCTGAGCCGGGGCGGGGGCCTGTTGGCCGCTGGGTCCAATGGTGACCCGGTGGCTGGTTTAAAAACAGCCCAAGCAGACCCTGGAAGGCTGCCATGGATGGATATGTAGTCAGCATTCCCAATGGAGTGGAATGTGGCTGGACACAGCAGGCCGGGGGGAACAGGTTGGGGGGGGCAGGTGGGGTGGGCACTTGGCCCCCCCACTTCTTTCACGAGTGCCTGGCCGTCACCCTAGAGGAGGTGGTTGCCAGATGGGACACCCTTGTCCCCAGGGATGGGAGGAGGAGGCCACCGCACCTCACCAAGAGGGTATGGGAGGAGGTGGCAGCAATAGTGAGCAGCCATGACATGGTGCGGCACACATGGGTGCAGTGGCGGAAGAGGTTCAATGATGTGCTGCGCTCAGGAAGGGTGAGTACCATGTTGGCATGGGTCAGTGTGCAGAAGTGTTAAGATCTGGCCATCCCCCCGTGGACCTCAGGGGTGCTAGAGTCTGAGTGTCAACTGTCAATGACACCGGAGCTGGGCAAGGGGGCGAGCCCTGGCTGCTTGGACTGAGCGCCTTGCGGCTCGAGGGCCACTATTCAGATGTGCCCTGCAATGTGTTCCTCAGGTGGGGTTGGCCAGGCTGCAATGGCGCTGCAGGTAGAGAGTGGACTACTCAATGCTCTTCTGTCCTTTCAGGAGAAGACAAGCCATAACCAGGCAGAAAGGGCATATACAGGCAGAGGGCAGCCCAACCTCCTGCTGCTCAGCAGGTTTGATCAAGACACCCTGGAGCATGAGACCTGGCACGTTCCCCATGCAGTGGGGTGTGGAGAGGTGGGGGTGCCAGACGAAGGTAAGAGCGCAGTGCATAGCGGTGAGAATTTCAGCCTGTGCAACCATTCTAGTGTAGTCTCTTCATTGATGTCAGCCTCAAACCTGGAGTCCCCATTGATCATTGGAAGATGATGGCCCTGTGATGCAGGTCTCCATGGTCTCTCCAGGGTACATGGCATGCACAGTGAGTGTGATGACTTTAACTAATGACATGTCCTTGTTCTCCCTTTTAGGTTTGCCAGCAGGCATTCGCTCTGCAGACCCCAAAGGGCCCCTCCTGACACCGGAGGACCACCGAGCTTCTGTTGCACCTGCGTCACTCCCACTCTCTGAAGCAGGCACCAGCGCAGATACCAGCACCTCAGTGGGCATTAGATCAGTGGCTGCTATCTCAGTGCACATTAGTGAGGGCAGGTCCTACTTGCTTGAGGTGCAGGTGGAGGCAAAGAGTGCCTAGGTACCAGCGGTCAGAGGACTGCTGGGGACCAGGATGATGCTCATTTGGAGGCTGATGATGAGCCTCTGGAGTCATCCATTAGGCAGCAGATGCTGGATGTTCAACGAGATGTGCAGGAGCATCTGGCGGAGATCCATGAGGGTATGCTTGCCATGGTCTCCATGATGGAGGAGTCCATGAGGAGTGTGAGCACTGCATTGACCGTCATGGGTGAGCGCACTGCCTCCTCCATTGAGAGAATGGTGACTCTCATGGAGAGCCAGCTCCAGGGACAGAATCAGGGGTTCCTGGGGTTGCACTCGGACCTGCAAGCCCTCACGCAGGCAATGATCTCAGATGGTCTGTGTCAGTGTGGGAGATGGATGAGCCACCATGTATCCCAGCTAGGTGCCCGTCCATCAATGGTGAGCAGGGAAGTCCAAAGCGACCTCACGTTGACGGAAGAGCTGCTTGTCATCTCTGAGGGCTCCTCTCAGGGCGCTCTGGATGATGGCAGCAGCTCCTCCGCCCCCCTGCCAGTGACCATGTCATCTGATGAGGCTGCAATGACTGGGGAGATGCCAGCCCTGCCACTGGCCTCCCCCTCCCAGGCGGGGCCAGCACAGGCACCACTGGCCAGAGGACGACCATCAAGGTCATCAAGGCCAAATAGACAGCAGGGTCAGCAGGCTGTCTCCAATGCCAGTGCCAGTGAGGGGGTAGCACCTAGACAAAGCACTCGCAAACATAAGCATAAGAGGGGCAGGTCACAGGTGATTTTATGTTCATTTATGTTTACTTTAACTGTACTGGTCTGGGAATGAAGACCAGAGAAGTTTATGTAAATAGCTTGAATTTGTCAAAATGGGATAAATTTTGCCTTTGTCATCATAGCCTGAGTAGGCTTCACCTTTTTATTTTATTGGTGCAGGGTATGCCAGTATGTAAGTAGCTCTGGACTTCATTGCACAGGCACAAAGTGTTCTTTCTGTTCAAACGAAAGGGTCCTTTCAGAGATCCGGGATGGAGGAGGCAGCCCTGGCATGTGTTTGAAGCTGATATTTGGTAGCCTAGCTGAAGGAGCGTTGGATCAAGGCATCCCTGGCGTCCCTGCCTCCCTGAAGGTTACTGAGGTCTGCCTCCACACCCTCAGCATTCTCCTCACTGTGCTCCTCTTTTGACTCACTACTGAATTCATCATCTGTGACCTGTGGAGCTGTGTCAAGATCCTCTTCCTCCAGTGGATCTCCTGCTTGCCACTGCCAGATTGTGGAGAGCGCAGCATGCAACCACTATCAATGACCCTCGCTCTGGTGGGTACTGTGGTGCTCCCCCTGAATGGCCCAGGCATTGGAAGTGCATCTTGAGGAGACCTATGGTCCTTTTTACCACTGGCCTTGTGGAGGCATGATTCCTATGGTAACTTTGCTCTGCCTCTGTTCTTGGGTGGTGGAGAGGCGTCGTGAGCCACCTCTTCAATGGACAGCCCTTGTCACCCAGCAGCCATCCATCCAGTCGGGCTGGAGCACTGAAGAGCCTCGGCACCTGGGAATGTCTGAAGATATAAGCGTCATGTGAGCTGCCAGGGTACCTTGCACAGACTTGCAGAATCTGCATCCTGTGGTAAAACACTATCTGCACGTTCATGGAGTGGAAGCCCTTCCTGTTGATGAAGGCACCCGCTGGTGCCTTGACGGCCACGTGTGTGCAGTCGATGGCACCCTGGACGCAGGGGAACTCAGCAATCGCTGTAAAGCCTCTGGCTCACTCAGCCTGGCTGGCCTCGTCTGTAAGGTAAAGAATAAAGGTCAGTACCCACCTGAACAGAGCTTCTGCCACCAGCTTGAGGCAACTGTGGACAGCTGAATGGGAGACTCCACACAGATCCCCCACTGACACCTGGAATGAGCCGGAGGCATAGAAGTTGAGGGTCACTGTAACCTTCAGAGCCACTGGCATGGGGTGTTCACCCACACAGTCGGAGCTGATCTCAGGCCTAATCATCTGGCAAATGGAGGTCACTGTCTCCCTTGAGAAGCAGAGCCCTCTTCGGGACTGCACTTCAGACATATTGAGGTAGCTGCATCGCTGCCTGTAAACCCTGGCAGCAGGTTAGTGGCATCTTCTGCGGCTCCTTCCGCCTTGGACTACCTGCTGGCCCTGTGACCCTTGTGCCTGCACCTCTCATCCCACAGGTCGCTCCCCTGGACGCTGCATTGGGACACGTGGCCTCCTCTCCCTTCTGCCCCTCTCTTCCTCCTCAGAGGAGGTGCCTCCAGCAGAGACCACAATCCCCATTACCAGGGTAAGGGAAGGCTGCCTGATGCCTGGAAGGCCCCACACGGTCTGAATCCTCTGAGGGCCTTGCAGACAGCAGTGAGTCCTGAAATGAAGCCTGGAAATGCTAAGAATGAAGCCCCGAACAGAAATGAGGCTGCCAAGTACCAATAAGCAACCAGCAACAAACTATCTCCAAAACTCCTCACTACTCACACTGGCAATGCTGCTGACCCTTTTTATCCCACCCTTGGATGGGGTTTGTGAAAATGTCGGCTGGCCGCCTGCCCGTTTTGCCTGTGCGACGAGCTGGAAATCGCACGGGCAAGGAAAAATCGCATTCAACTGGACTCTTAAGGGCCTTAAGTGGCCGCTTAATTCATGGCGGGCGCCGCTGCGGCACCCACGCACGCACGCCGAGCGAGATATCGCCCGAGTGCGCAATGACATCAGGATGCCCGCCCGACGTTGTCACGCACTGCATTACTCCTGATCGGGCCGGATGCGAGGCCGCCTGTGGAGTGAGAAATTCTGCCCTCGGACTCCATGACGAGCATCGTCCTTGCCTCGAGGGACTGGCAAAGAAGCGGGATTCAGTTAAACATCAGATGAAGGAGTGACTTTATTTTCTAACATTGAGGAATCCTTTCTCACTCGGGTGGTATCGGAAAACTCCTGCTGCAATCTTTTTCTCAGTTGTTGAGGAGTGAGCATTTCCAGAATTAAAATAACAATCCCTGTGAGCATTGGTTGCTCTTAGCCAAGGGAACATTTTTCCCCTAAAGTTCGTTACTGAGAATAATATTGTTGAAATATTTGATCATGGAGCAGTTATTCCATAAATAAAATTGTAATTTTGTTATTGAGACCAAAAATGTTTTTTTAGTGTTTTTATTATTATTATTCTCAGAGGGGTGTTGTTGCATTTTATCCTGAATGCATTAACTTTCAATGAAACTATCTTTAAAGGGAATAAAATAAAATAAGGACAACCGATCTTATAACTTACAAATAAAGTAGACTTTGCCATGTTGAATGTCAGGTCATTGCTACAACCGGCTTTCAATCAGTAATGTGATTTCTTGTGTAGTTGACCTGAGGCCATATTTTCCCCTCTCCAGAATATTAACAAAGTGGAAATGAATACAAATTAATACAATGCCAGCAGAAAGTTAATGGACTATTTGTCCATGTTTGGCTCTAGGCTGAGGTCTCCTGCTACTTCAGAGTGGTGGAAAAGCAATCCATATTTTTTTTAACTAATTAGGATCTTATTAAAGATAATTCTTGCAAAAGTCATGTACAATTATGTGGATGTCAAGGATAATTGGAATTGGCTGTTTAACTCTAGGTCAAAATTTGAGCTGGCGATCTTAGAGAAGCTAAGATTTCAAAGTATCAGCACAATGCTGACAGAAGTAAATACTACAGAGGTGTTTTCTGCCACAAAGCATTGGGAAGAGTGCCTATTAGCAGATATTTTTCAGTCTAACAGCAGCAGCAGGAGAGGTTAGTCTGGGTTACAGAGGCCAAAGACACACACTCCATAACGAACCAGACAGTGCAGCAATCTTCAGCTATTCATCTCTCCGAGGGTTTCAAGTTATGTTGGGAAATGGGAAGAAATCCTATGAACTTTCAGGGCTATGGATTACACCGCCTGGTGATCCACCTTCATAACTCCCACACCAGGGAAAATCTACACAAAGGCACTCAGCTTCTGTGAAACTGTGATGATCAATGTGCTGGTGCAATTGGTTAAGCCCAATTTGCTAAACCCTTCCTAAACTTTATAAATAGTGAAACAGTTCTTCTACTGATTTTAGATATGAATTTCATAGGATTTCCTCCCATTTCCCAACATAACTTGCAACCCTCTGAGAAATTAGCAGCTGAAGATTGCTGTATTGATGAATATTATAAAGGCTCAAATTTCTGACATGTTTTTGTCCCTGATAAAGTTTTCACCTTTTACATGCTGTGTAAAAATAAATACTCAGCAGGCTGAGAAAGCAAGCTTGGCGTTTGCTGTATTCGCCCCAGTGGTAGCACCTCTAAGTCAGGGGGAGAATTTTCCCCCCGTTGGGGGGAGCTGTGCGGGGCTGTGCGGGAACCCGATCGGCACCCCTGATCAGGGCCGTGCCGCCATTTTACGTGGGCGGGCCAATTAAGGCCCACACAGTGTGACGCTGTGCGGGCGGGGGGCGGGGGGGATGATATTTAAAAACTGAAATAAAGTAATTAAAAACTTTTAAAACATGTCCCCTCATGTGTCACTGTCACATGAGCTGGGACATGTCAAAGAATTATTTTAAAAGTTTTTATTGAATTTTAAAACACTTCATGAAACCCGCCCGTGGATGAGGTTTCATGAAAACTGCGAAGGCCGCCTGGGCTCTTCGCCTGAAGCTCATTTGATTGCTTAAATTAGTTTTTAACAGGCCTTAATCAGCCTTTGACAGTTCAGCTGGAAATCTAAATGACATGCGGTGACGTCGGGATGCCCGCCTGACATCACCGCGTGTCATTTTAAGTGGAGCAGGCCCCGCCCCCGCTCGCCGACCGGAGAATTCAGCACAGGAGGTTGTTGGTTCAAGTCTTACTTCAAAGACTTGAGCACAAAAGTCTAGGCTGACATTTGAGAGGTGCTGTCTTTTGAGCGAGATATTAAACTGAGGCCCCATTGGCCCTCTCAAAAGATCCTATGCCATCATTTCCAAGAAGAGCAGCTGGGGATTTATCTGCAGTGTCCTTGCCAATACTTATCCGTCAATCAACATCACTTAAACAGATATCTGGTCATTGTCTCATTGCTGTTTGTGGGGGCTTGCTGTTTACAAACTGGCTGCCATGTTTCCTACATTACAGCAGTCATGGGGAGATGATGGCATAGTGGTAATGTCAGTGGGCTTATTATCCAGGGTCCCAGGTTAATGTATGGGGTCACAGGTTCAAATGACACCATGACAGCTAGTGTAATTAAATTCAATTAAAAAAAAAATCATTCATGGGATGTGGGCTTTGCTGGCTCGGCCAGCATTTGTTGCCTTGAGAAGGTGGTGGTGAGCTGCCTTCTTGAACTGCTGCAGTCCATGTGGTGGAGCACCTTGGGATATTTTATTAAGTCAAGGGTGCATTTTACATACCAGGTATTGTCCCACTTAACATCACTCTTGGATCAATTGCTTTGCATCAGTGTAAATAAATTGTATAAATGTAGGATTAGGTTAGAAGGTTATAAAGGAAGGAAGACTTCAGGGTTGGAACACTGGCTTCTACATTCAATATTAGTTTGGGCTGAGCTACCATTTTTTTGGCTCTTGTGTGTTAAGATTAGAGTTCACGGAAATAGTAATGAATAGAACAGAGCAGAACAGTCCTTTAATTCAATGCAGCAGAGATTAAAGTTCAGGGGTTTCTGGAGCACGGAAGTCATAACTAAGTGCACTATATAGATAAATTGCCATGAAATCATTTGCTGTGCAGAATCCTTAAGGGTCAATTTTGCAGAATGTATTCCTTTCCAAATTAGTTCAATTTAACTAATGAAAATATCTTTGGGGTAGAATAATCATCAACAATAGAACGTTGAAAAGAAAATGAATCATGATTCAATTAGTACTGAAGAGCAGAAATCAAAAACATGCTGTTAATTAAACTCAGAAATGTTGTGGTGTGCAAGGTTTTAACAAGTTGAACATAAACACACCATTCCTCCTTTATTTCCATTTGGTTTAAAACAAAAGTCAAAAATGAGGAAATTTAATAAAAATGCATGTTACAGATTCACATTGGATTCCATTAAACTTGGAGGAATCCTGTAAGATTCTCCAATAGGAAATTCTGCAAAAATATCGAATTAGCACTTCTCCTGTGGAGGAAAATGAGAGAAGAAATGAATTGACAATGTTGGCCGTTGAACATTAAGCAACACATTCGTTTTCTAGACTCTCCAGTTTGCTTTGTGTACGCGCACAATAATCATCATCTGCATTCTGATCTGGGTGCCAGCAAATGTGCTGCCGCTTTCTCTCTCTCGTGGCCACAGATCTCATTCAGCTGCAGGTCCATGTGAGGCACAGGAACGGGCTGCAGAGCCAAGAAAATGAAAGGTCACTGCCCCCAGTTTTTGACAAATGGAAACCGACAGCCTGTAAGTTTGCCACTCTATTCGTGGCAGCCTCCTCTGCGGGAAACAGCAATTGCGGACTAGCACTGTATTCGTTATCTTTAATTGATCAACTTTTTTGCAGCAGGGGCCAAAATTATTTATCTCACCAATTTGACTGACATTATAAAGGCACCAAAAATCTCTCCCAATAAAAAGAAGAAAACATGGTATCAGCACGATATTGTCACAGTGAAGGTAATTTACTCTGTGGTAAAGGAATGATTTATAGGAGCCCAGTTGGAAGCCAATCTTTGCCATCATAATCAAAAGAAAGTTATTGAAGGTGATAATGGAATAAACAGCACTTACCATTTCTTTAAATGTCAATTGCTGATTACAAACAATTTTTTTCACTGCAATTTATACGTTCTTTTTCTCCAGTTATATGCCAACTGCACCCTACCCAGCAACAGGAGTTGTTATTTTAAAGTCGAGACCTCTGCTTGCTGGTTGGTTAGGGGGCAGCCAGCAGATTTGGAATCCCTCCTGACATTAAATGTGTTGAAACCTTTTTTTAAAAATTCATTCATGGGATGTGGGCTTCACTGGCTAGGCCAGCATTTATTGCCCATCCTTAGTTGCCCTTGAGAAAGTGGTGGTGAGCTGCCTCCTTGAACTGTTGCATTCCATGTGGTGTAGGTACACCCATGGTGCAGTTAGGGAATGAGTTCCAGGATCTTGACCCAGCAACAGTGAAGGAACGGTGATATATTTCCAATTCAGGATAGTGAGTGATTGGAGGGGAACTTCTAGATGGTAGTGGTCATGGGTTTTGAAGATGCTGTCTAAGGAGCCTTGGGGAATTCCTGCAGTGCATCTTGCAGATAGCACACAATGCTGTTTCTGTGCGTTGGTGGTGGAGTGAGTGAATGTTTGTGGATGGGGTTCTAATCAAGTGCGCTGCTTTGTCCTGAATGGTGTCAAACTTCTTGAGTGTTGTGGGAACTGCATTTATCCAGGCAAGTGGGGAATATTGCATCACACTCCTGACTTGTGTCTTGTAGATGGTGGACAGGCTTTGGGGAGTCAGGAGGTGAGTTACTTGTCACAGGATTCCTAGCCTCTGACCTGCTCTTGTAGCCACAGTATTTATATGGCTCATCCAGTTCAGTTTCTGGCCAACGGTAACCCCCAGGATGTTATATTGGAGATTCAGTGATGGCAATGCCATTGAACGTCAAGGGGCAATGGTTGGATTCTCTCTTGTTGGAGATGGTCATTGCCAGGCGCTTGTGTGGCACGAATTTTACTTATCACTTGTCAGCCCAAGCCTGGATATTGTCCAGGCCTTGCTGCATTTGGACATGACTGCTTCAGTATCTGAGGAGTCACAAATGGTGCTGAACATTGTGTAATCATCAGCGAACATCCCCACTTCTCACCTTATGATGGAAGGAAGATCATTGATGAAGCAGCTGAAGATGGTTGGGCCAAAGACACTACCCTGAGGAACTCCTGCAGTGATGTCCTGGAGCTGAGATGACTGATCCCCAATAACCACAACCGTCTTCCTTTGTGCTAGATATGACTCCAACCAATGGAGAGTTTTGCCCCTGATTCCCATTGACTCCAGTTTTGCTAGGGCTCCTTGATACCTCACTCAGTCAAATGTGGCCTTGATGTCAACAGCAGTCACTCTCACCTCGTGAGTTCAGCTCTTTTGCCAAGGCTGTAATGAGGTCAGGAGCTGAATGGCCCTGGCAGAACGCAAACTGGGCGTCAGTGAGCAGGTTATTGTGAAGCAGGTTAAGTGTTTGTCAGATTGTGTTATACCAGAATCAGTGCAAAGCCCAAGAGGTATGAGAATACCAGATAGAGGGGATTGAACATTCCCAGGCTTATAGTCATTTGGTAGTACAGAACTTGAGAATTGCTGAAAAAAGGCACATTTTAGTCAAAGTTTTTCATCTTGCACTCATCAGGACAGTTTACAAGAATACCAAATGTAAAGGGAAAAACAATTTATACCATATGAAAAGAGAATGCTGCTTGGTTGGAATTTCAGTGCCAGTGTGATGCTAGGAATGTAGGCCATACTTCCCAAAGACTGGCGGATCATATCAAACAGCCGCTCTTCACAATGGGCAATGTACAGACCGTACCCAACCAGCCCAAGCTTGCTAAACTCAAACCGCAGTGTCCAACATTAGATATGATTCGGACAATGTTTGCTAAATAATCCTCAGCGTGCTAAGAATTACACTGACCACCAATTTAATACTGTCAGTGGGGCTTGCAGTGTGGTGCATTTGCGTGTACTGGAAGCTACATATGTTAATATACAGGGCCCTGTTCTTTGCAGATAGACCAAAGATGTACTTCGCCTGTTTCAGCTAAACAAAATAAGTGACAGCCATTCACTGGTTTGTCAGCCTTGACCAATCAGGGTCAAGCTGCCTGGCTTAAATCTCAAACAATGCTTGGCAGTTAACTGTCAGCTACCATCAACTGGTGCATTCTCCATGGCAACACCTCTACCAATCAGAGTACACTTGCCAACCAATCAAGACTCTCTTCCCATGTGGTATAAATTGTTGTTCCCTTTAAATTTGGCACTCTTGCAAATTGTCCTAATGCGTGCAAGACAAAAAGCTTTGACAAAAAATCTCTTATTTCTGCAATATTCCCAGGTTTCAGAGCACTGGAGTGTCAGATAGCTGATCTGCCTCCCGAGCTATATTATCAGTTTTGAGGTTTGTTTTTTATTCATTCAGAGATTATGGGCTTCACTGGCTGGGCCAGCATTTATTGGCCATCCCTAGCTGCCCTTGAGAAGATGGTGAGCTGCCTTCTTGAACCACTGCAGTCCATGTGGTGTAGGTACACCCACAGTACTGTTAGGAAGGGAACATAAGAACATAAGAAATAGAAGCAGGAGTAGGTCATTCGGCCCCTCAAGCCTGCCCTGCCATTCAATAAGATCATGGCTGATCTGCCCCAGGCCTCAGCTCCCCTTTCGTGCCAGCTCCTCATGGCCCTCAACTCCCCCATATTTTAAAAATCCACCTACCTCCTCTTTAAATACTTTCAGTGATCTAGCCTCCACAACTCTCTGAGGTAGAAAATTTCAGACATTCACTACCCTCTGAGAGAAGAAATTAATTTGCATCTCAGTTTTAAATGAGTGTCCCTTTATTCTGTAACAATGTCCCCTAGTTTGAAATTCCCCCACTAGTGGAAACATCTTCTCAACATCTACCCTGTCAAGCCCCCTTAGAATCTTGTACGTTTCAATAAGATCACCCCTCACCCTTCTAAACTCTAATGAATAAAGGCCTAACCTGTTTAGCCGTTCTTGATAAATCAACTCCTTCATCCCAGGAATCAGCCTAGTGAATCTCTTTTGAACTGACTCCAATGCCAGGATATCCTTTCTTAAATATGGGGACCAAAACTGTACACAGTACTCCAGGTGTGGCCTCACCAACACCCTTTATAGTTGTAACAAGACTTCTCTATTTTTAAACTCCAGCCCCCTAGCAATACAGGCCAAAATTCCACTTGCCTTTTTAATTACTTGCTGCACCTGCATGCTAACCTTTTGTGTTTCATGCAGAAGGTCACCCAGATCCCTCTGTGCTGCACTTTTTTGGAGTCCCTTTCCATTTAAATAATTTTCTGCCTTTTGATTCTTCCTACCAAAGTGCATGACCTCATACTTTCCTACATTAAACTCCATCTGTCAAGTTTTTGCCCACTCACTCAACCTATCTATATCCCCTGGCAGATTCCTTATGCTCTCATCACAACATGCCCTCCCACCTATTTTTGTATCATCAGCAAATTTGGATACATTACACTCTGCCCCCTCCTCCAAGTCCTTAACATAGATAGTAAATAATTGAGGCCCAAGGACTGATCCTTGTGGCACTCCACTAGTTCCATTTTTCCAACCTGAAAAACACCCATTATTCCCAGCTCTCTGTCTTCTGGAGTTCCAGGATTTTGACCTAGCGACAGTGAAGGAATGGTGATATATTTCCAAGTCAGGATGGTGAGTGACTTGGAGGGTAACATGCAGGTGGTGGTGTTCCCATCTATCTGCTGCCCTTATCCTTCTAGATGGTAGTGGTTGTGGGTTTGGAAGGTGCTGTCCAAGGAATTTTGGTAATTCCTGCAGTGCATCTTGTAGATGGTACACACTGCTGCTACTGTGCGTCGGTGGTGGAGGGAGTGAATGCTTGTTCACGTGGTGCCAATCAAGCAAACTGCTTTGTTCTGGATGGTGTCAAGGTTCTTGAGTGTTGTGGGAGCTGCACTCATCCAGGCAAGTGGGGAGTATTCCATCACACTCCTGACTTGTGCCTTTTAGATGTGGACAGGCTTGGGAGAGTTAGGAGGTGAGTGACTCGTCGCAGGATTCCTAGCCTCTGACCTGCTCTTGTAGCCATAGTGTTTATATGGCTAGTCCAGTTCAGTTTCTGGTCAATGGTAACCCCCAGGATGTTGATAGTGGGGGATTCAGTGATGGTAAAGCCATTGAATGTCAAGGGGCGATGGTTGGATTCTCTCTTGTTGGATATAGTCATTGTCTGGCATTTGCGTGGTGCGAATATTACTTGCCACTTGTCAGCCCAGGCCTGGATATTGTCCATGTCTTGCTGAATTTGTACAATAGACTGCTTCAGTATATGGGGAGTCACGAATGGTGCTGAACATTGTGAAATCATCAGTGAACAGCCCCATTTCTGACCTTATGATGGAAGGAAGGTCATTGCTGAAGCAGCTGAAGATTCTTGGGCCTAGGACACTACCCTGAGGAACACCTGCAGTGATGTCCTGGAGCTGAGAGGACTGACCCCCAATAACCACAACTGTCTTCCTTTGTGCTAGGTATGATTCCAACTAGAGGAGTGTTTTCCCCTTAATTCCCATGGACTCAAGTTTTGTTAGGGCTCCTTGATGCCACACTCAGTCAAATATGGCCTTGATGTCAAGGGCAGTCACTCTCACCTAACCTCGTGAGTTCAGCTCTTTTGTCCATGTTTGAACCAAGGCTGTAATGTGGTCAGGAGCTGATTGGCCCAGGAAAAACCCAAACTGAGTGTCAGTGAGCAGTTTATTGCTAAGCAAGTGCTGCTTGATAGCACTGTTGATGACCCCTTCCATTACTTTATTGATGATGGAGAGTAGACTGATGGGGCAGTAGTTGGCTGGGTTGGATTTGTCCTGCTTTTTGTGTACAGGACATACCTGGGCAATTTTCCACATAGCTAGGTATGTAGCTGTACAGGAACAGCTTGGCTCGGGGCATGACAAGTTCTGGAGCACAAGTCTTCAGTACTATTGCCAAAATATTGTCAAGGCCCATAGCCTTTGCCCAACCAGTGCCTTCAGCCATTTCTTGATATCACATGGAGTGAATTAAATTGGCTGAAAACTGGCACTTGTGAAGCTGGGTACCTCCGGAGGAGGCCGAGATGGATCATCCACTCGGCACTTCTGGCTGAAGATTGTAGCAAATGCTTCAGCCTTATCTTTTGCACTGATGTGCTGGGCTCTCCCATCATTGTGGATGGGGATATTTGAACAGGCTTCTCCTCCTCCAGTGAGTTGTTTAGATGTGCACCACTATTCACGACTGGATGTGGCAGGACTACAGAGCTTAGATCAGATCCGTTGGTTGTGGGATCGCTTAGCTCTGTCTATCACTTGCTGTTTATGCTGTTTGGCACACAAGTAGTCCTAAGTTGTGGCTTCACCAGGTTTACATCTCATTTTAGGTCTGCCTGGTGCTGTTCCTGGCATGCACTCCTGCACTCTTCATTGAACCAGGGTTGGTCTCCTGGCTTGATGTTAATGGTAGAGTAGGGGATATGCTGGGCATTGAGGTTACAGATTGTGTTTGAGTACAATTCTGGTGCTGCTGATGGCCCACAGTGCCTCATAGATGCCCAGTCTTGAGTTGCTTGATCTGTTCGAAATCTATCCCATTTAGCACAGTGGTAGTGCCACAGTGGAGGGTACCCTCAATGTGAAGACAGGGCTTTGTCTCCGCAAAGACTATGCGGTGGTCACCTCTACCGATACTGTCATGGACATATGCATCTGCGGCAGGCAGGTTGGTGAGGATGAGGTCATGTTTTTCCCTCTTGTTGGTTCCTTCACCACCTGCCACAGATCCAGTCTAGTGGCTATGCCCTTTAGGACTTGGCCAGCTTAGTCAGTAGTGGTGCTACCGAGCCACTCTTGGTGATGGACATTGAAGTCCTCCACCCAAAGTACATCCTGCACCCTTGCCACCCTCAGCCCTGTTCAACATGGAGGGGTACTGATTCATCAGCTGAGGGGGGGCAGTACTTGATAATCAGCAGGAGGTTTCCTTGCCGACGTTTGACCTGATGTCATGAAACTTCATGGGATCCGGAGTCGATGGTGAAGACTCCTTCCCGCTTGTATACCACCTCTGCTGGGTATGTCCTGTGCCTATCAGTGGCATGGTGGCATTGATGCCTGGGAAATTATCTGTAAGATATGATTCCTTGAGGAAGGCTATGTCAGGCTTGATTAGTCTGTGAGACTGCTCTCTCAATCTTGGCATTGGCCCCCAGATGTTAGGAAAGGTGACTTTGTCGTTTCCAGTGCCTACATCACTGCCGGGTAGTCCATTCGATTTCATTCCTTTTTTGCGGCTTTGTAGCGGTTTGGTAGGCCATTTTTAGAGCCAAGCAGCTTGCTGTGATCAGACCAGGGGAGGACTGCAGATTTCCGTGAATTTAGTGAATGAACCAGATGGATTTTTGATAATGGTTTCATGATCATCACTAAACTCTTAATTCCAGATTCTTATTGTGGTGCTCAGTGAAAAATAAACCTCAGGTGAAACTATCGTGCTGATATTTCTCAGCACACTTGGTGTATAAATGGAATAGGTGATGATGTGACATCAAGCCAACAAAACTATTGTCAACTAGCCTCTCTCTGACAATACCGTTGTTCCCTACAAGCCTGTTTAACTGCATATCAAGTAATATAGCAGAAACAATAAGGGCGGAATCATCCCAGATTTGAACTAAATGCGGCAACGGGAGGGAAAAACAACCTGACATGAGGTTCCTGACGTCCAATGGCGAGAAACGCGGCCCACCTTCGACGGGCTGAGCGGGCGATCGCCAACTGGTTTCATGACGTCGTGAAACCGATTTTTGGCCTTCTCGCCGTGTTGTCCGCTCACGCCAGCGAACACGTCCGACGCCAGTGGGCACGGACAATCCCGGCCTAAATGCTTCATGCTTTTCTTGGTGATTTAGGGATGGATGATCACATTTTCTTTGAAATCCGAAAGGTTTGTAGGGAAAAATGCTCCAAGCAGCTTAGCATGTTTTAAATTAGGGAATTAAAATTGAAATACATTGCAAGGGACAAAATTTCATCAAGAGGTCGAAAATCACCTTGTGCCATAAATCATGCTACTTACTGCTGCCTCCAACCTTCGTTTTTACAAACTGACAATAAGTTGCATTTGTTCATTTTTATATTTGTTTTGTGAGCTTTTGATCATCTCTGAGCCAAAAAGCACACAGAATCTTGGCATGACTGGAATCCGACTGGCTTCAGCTCATTGCCCTGAATGGTGTTTAAGTTTTCAAAGAAGCAATTATCACGCTATTTATTTGATCTGACTAATGATAGGTTATTGCACACGTTAAGCTTTTTTAGAAGCAAGTGACACAGCATCAGTGAAAGGTTTACACAGAATGAGATCTGGAAGGAGAACAATCAGCTGCCTACTCATTTTGCACACACGAATGCCTTATGGATTTCTCACATGTTGTTTTGCATCCTAACTTTTTTCACACACACAGCAACATGCACACCCTCCCCCTTCTATGTTTTCATTTGAAATCAGCAGAGCAGTAATAGCTAATTTAAGTAATAATCATTTGAATTTGACTAATTGATTATTGTAATCATTTTTCACCGAAGTGAGCTGACTCCTCACTATTGCTATCTGGATGTTGAGGACTATTATTCTGAAACTCTATGGTTCACCCAAGGACTGAGTTGTTTAAGGCACTTCCCAATGTGGGTCTAAGCTTTAAAGACGAGGAAGGATACGAGCTTGATGCCCAGTTTCATATCCCAATATTGGAGGTGTTACAATTGGTCTTGTTAATTCTGGGCTATGGTCAGGATAAATAGGACAAGATTCTCACTCCAAGGGGTGGCTTTTAACTCTAAGCCTCTTTCCGGTAGGCTGCTGGGTTAAGGGGTTGCGTTTCATCACAGAATCGGGAGCTCGGAATTTTCCTGATATTGTGATCTTGTCTCTGTCCTGGCAGGATTTTCATCTTTTGCAGCATGGGATGGCCTGGAGTCCAATCTGCCACTGGAGGTAGTAGGCCTGAGGCAGCAACGGAGGCAGGCCGATGCTGAAGTGGCCAGGTTAAAAGGCTTGCCTCTGTTTGCTGAGACATCGGCCTAGTTCTACAGGTTAGTGCAAAGCTCCCCCTCACGACTCACCCACTTAACCTCTCTACCCCACTTCATCCCCCCTTCCCCTCCTTCAACTCCTATGCTCATCCCCTCAATCCCTCACCCTCCCTTCCCCCAACCCACTCACATTGTATCTGGTTTATAAACAGCACTCAGAAGCCCTATATCATTTGAAAGCTTTTGAAAAGCTCATAAATCTGTTAAAGATTTCAAACTCACATTCCAAAGGACAGCCCTGGAAACAAACCCTGCAGTGAATAATCCATTAGTGGCTTTGAAGAGAGCCAAAAACTCCCACATCTGCCACAGCTTTCAAACAGCCAAATAGATGGCTAAGCTCTTCGGCAAATAATGAATGGCAACCATGGGGAGAGTTCAAACAATTAACTATTAAGCTCACACAGGGCTAGCATTTATTGTACAATACAGAATAGCACATTATCCAGAGAATAATCTATTCTAATGCATCTGAAGACTTTTCTATTTTTACAGTGCTGCTCTTTCGATTGACAGCTTGCCAGTTGTCAGAAGTAACACCTGGAAAACATATTATTTAATGGCCACTTATCTTTTCCAATCACAGCAATGGCATCGCTCACTTTAGTAAACATAGACTACAGCATTTCATGATGAGCTGTAAAGGGGGAAACACCATTTTTGCTCATTTTGTGCTCTTGCCGCCTCCAATCCATGGTTCATACTTCCACTCTGCAAGTGCGACTCAGAGAGGCTTCTAAAACATGGCTGTCTTGCTGAAAATTGCAGAAGTTCTGAAATGCCCATTTCCAGAATGGTACTGGCAACTTCCAAACCACAGCGTACGCGGTTCCTGACTGGCTTCCTTTCCTATCCTGCTGAAAATAGCCGGGGATGGAAATCAGGATGGACTTCCACCTTCGTCACTCAGTGGCCATTTTTTCTACATCCCGGCTCAAGAATCTGGCCTAATATCCTACCACTCCGTCGGCAGCCTCTGGCCCAGAGATTTTAACGCCATGTCGTGCTGCCAGTTCACTTTCCTCCTGGAATGGATGGGAATATCTGACTTGCAGGGAGATTTGGGGAAAGAGATTCCAAGAGAGCTACACAAAAGGAAAGGCCGGGAGTCTGGGGCAGGGAGGCCTTGACTTTATCTTGTTAGAACTGCCAGTGGAGCACTCCTACTCATCCAGGCCCCACCAAAAATGTAAAAACAGTTCTCTCCACGTCCTGATCCTCTTCTGACTGGTTTCAGCCTGAGCAGGGAATGGATTTGCCATTCAGGCCCAAGTTAAAATTATGCGTGGGGGCCCCATTACTTCATCAGACATGATCTGCGTATTTAAAGAAGGGCTCTGCTAAGTTTGAGCTGGTGCCTTTGCCACATCCTCACAGGAGCAAATTAAAATCAGGATTAATGTGAAGTAGGCAGGAAATTGGTAGATAATTGGTTTCCTGCCAGACAAATAGGACTAAAATGCCTATTCCCAGCCCATTTACTGGTGGAAATTACTCTTTTGTGGAATCAACTATGAACCAGATCAGGTTTAGTTGTCATGCTCCCAAATAAGATAGCCTATTGATACTCACTGCCAGGTGTTTGAATGTACTGGTGATATACTGGACACAGCTGGTCTCTAGGTAACCAAAGGCCAGTAACAAACATTGGCTTCGAGATCAGAGATGGAGGAAGACAATTGAAAATATTCTAAAATATATCGTGCATCTATTATTTGAAGGCTATTAACCCATTAACTCCCTCTCTCATACCAATGGGTTTTCTGTTTCTCCCTGTACCCGTGTTTCCTTCTTATTTTTCAACCTTACTAAAATGCTTATGTATCTTTTGGTGTTTAGTTCTGATCAACATCCAAACATTGACTAGTCTTTTCCCTTTACAGATGCTGGCCTGCTGCGTAATTCCAATATTTTCTGTTTTTAATTTCAGACCTCCAGCATCCTCAGTATTTTTCTTTGTAAAGGTACATTCAGTCTAGTTAATGTTTGTAATTATACCAAAACACAATTAAATAAAATACCACTTTTGGAGTTTATCTCACCTTAGGATCCTCTTCAATCCAGGGTAAACAACTCTGTGCTTACTATTTTGAAGGTGGCAAATTTGTTTTGTTTAATGGTTTGCTTATATTTCCTGCATTGTGACTATGCAACCAATCGTAATACTTAATTAGTTCTAAAGTTCTTTGGGACATTCTGAGATCATGAAGGGTTATATATGAATGTGAGCTAGTCTCCCTCCAGGTGTCAGCTGTGGCTCAGTTCATAGCACCCTCACCTTTGAATCAGAGGGTCGTGGGTACAAGTCCCACTCCCGGAAACCAAGAACTGTGATTGTACTCGAAAGAGTTGCAATCTGTGACTGTTGATAACTTGAAAGAGTTTCCTTTCTTCCTTCATTTCCCTTAAGAGAGTTTCCAAAAATTGCTTCAGATGCTTTCCTGAAGCAAAATGAGGAGTCACAAGCCCCAAAGGAAATAATGAGTGGTGCAATATTATTTCTCATTATTTCTTCCCCTTTTAAAAATGACTGCACATAACATATGTATAAGATTTAGAAAAATCTGTTTCCCTGCAGGAACTTGGATGTGCCTGATGACAGAGATATAAAACTGTAGGAATTCAACCATTTGTCTGAAGAAACTTGAATTATGACATTTGTGATTCTTATTTGGAAAAATACAATTAGATTCATTGTGACCAAAACGAAGAAATGATAATCTGGTACTAATCCATATGGATCAGCGGGAAAAATAGTAAATTGGATTGCACTCCTGCCCCTTGTAGGAAAGTATCATTTTGTGAAATATCTATTTCTCCACCTTAATCACAGACACATTCTAGTTGTAGCTTCAGTTAAAGATGAAGCAGCAGTAGGCAGATGAATAGCATCAATCACACTATAGGCATCTTGAAGCATCACTTCTGATCATTGGACACGTCTGCGTTGAATCTTAGAATATAGTCCTAGGGTCTCTGAGATTATCAGAGTTTTCTGCTTCTTGTACAACTTTGCCACCCAGAGCATCCTAGAGAAAATGGGGGGTGGGGGAGGGGGGGGGTGGAGGAGATGACCCAGCACAAGGAATGGCAGAGAAAAATGGCCAGAAGGTATCCTTACTGAAACACAGCAGCAGGCAGTTAGAGCTAAAGGCAGACTCTCATAGAGGTGCCCTTTAGCAAAGTGCCACGTCCACCCAGTACATTAAAAGTCTTCTCCAAATGTGCAAAATGCAGTGATCCGATGCATCTTTAGCCACACTGACATCTGTGCTTTCTCAACCAACATAAATACCTGCCCTTTGATCCATTTGCTACCTTATTCTGCGCTGATGGAAAAAAACTCTCTGTGAAGAATTGAAATAGAGTGCAAGCAAATTTTATCCCCTCATAGCAATGAATGTATATGGCTACTGCTGTAGGCCCGGCAGCTTGCCCTTGATGATAGTGTGTACCTTGTGTGTTCTAGATTTTCATCCTGTGCTCATCTTAGGTGCTTTCTTTGTTGCAGGAGTAAGCAAAGTGGTTGGCTGCTGGTTGTCATGGGAGTCACAGGATAGAGGTGGCCCTGTATTTTGTTGCATTGGTTCACTGGTGCTATTGCAATCAATGCCACAGCGGCTGGTTGGTCCAGCTTGTCTTCTGGTGTGCATTCTGTCATTTCCTCAGGGGGTGGGGGTGGGGGTGGGTGGTGGTGGGACGGAAAGGGGTTGGCATATTGTGGTTTCGTCCTGAAAGGCAACTACCTCACCTGTGCTACTATCTTGTGAAGAGTGACCATAATATCTCGAATTCTTTATATTTGACTTGAGTAAGGCCAACTTCGGGGCAGAATCGATGGGCCAAAGGGCCTATTCTGCACTGTGTGATTCTGTGATTCTGTGAAGGTATGACAAATAAATTAACCACAGTAAACTGGCTGAACTGTTAATGGGTAATTGGTAAACAGAGGGAAGTACTCAAAGAAGTTTTTGGTACCATATAAAACCAATATGTAGCCCTAAAATGTCAAAGCTTCATTTGTGCATTTCTGAGAAACTATTGCCATTAGACTCAGTGTTAAGCTGGAAGAAAAGGCTTATACAAATGCAGGTCAGTGAGAGCTAAGCAGCAAAGAGATACAAAGAAGGTAACAAGAGATGCAGAAAGGGAGTGTGAAAAAACTGGCAAGGGATATATGCTAACAGAAAATGTGTTTAAGAAGATACTAAGCAGAACAGAGTGATAAAGGAGAATGTGGGCCTGTCAAGGACAGATACAGGTGGAACTATAATGCACATTACATAGAACAGCAGACTGGTTTAAATGAAAATGTTATATCTGTTTTTGTAGAGAGGACAAGGACAAAGTACCATTAGCACAAGGAAACCCAAATAAAAGCCAAGGGAGGAACTTCCTGGAGTTAATATCAATCAAAAAAATGGAAATGGATTGGGTATAAATAGACTCTTCAGTGTCCCTTTCTACACGATAAAACTTGCCAACTTTCATCCCACCGTCCCTCGTTTTCAGCTCCCAGGAGCTTCACTAGATTTCGTCGTACAGCACCAGCTCACAGCAACCTAGGGTGCAGGCCAATTTTCCCCATGCTGCTTCCTTCCTGATCTCAGTCAATTCGGAATGGTTCCACACCGGAGTGAGCATTACAGCAAGTCTTTATTCCAGTTGCTTTCAATGGAGCATGTTTGGTGACCATCCCCCGAGTACAAGCAATGTATGGCATGAGGAAATAAATCTGAATTAATAAGAGGCTGAGGATCTCGGTCACTTCTATCTTGCTCTTGGTTTTTTTTTGTTCACCATAAAATTATCCCTGGGTGTCACAACAATTAAATGCAGAGGCAAAACACCCAGTGCATTAAAGTCCATTTTGGGCTACGAAAATATATAAATATTTAGTGCTACGGCTCTCCGAATCATACATAATCTTAATAATGGAAACAAAGCATTGCTATTCATTAAGTGTTAGCTACGTGCTTGGACTCTAATTACAAAGGATGTAAAATAAATATCCCCTTTTTTAAATCCCCTTTTTTAATCCTTTTTCCCCTACCAGCACCCCCTCTCCCCACCCAAAAGGGCCATCGGTCACTTGTTTCTATGTTGTTCTTTCAGAGAGCGCTGACCCTTGTTCTGCCATTAACATATTCTGCTTTCTTACCATGATGCCACTATCAGTACCTTCTTTAGCCCTTACCACTACCATTAACACTCCCTTTGTCTTTTTGTCCATGACATCTTTGTCAATCTCTCCTCAGACCCCAACTATCGCTGACCTTCTATCCTGCTTTACCTACTCCACCCCCCCCCGCCTTAATCAGTATAAATTCCATCACATTTCTACTTCATTTTCGCTCTGAAGAAGAATCGTGGGGACTCGAAACGTTAACTCTGCCTCTCTCTCCACAGATGCTGTAGAACCTGCTGAGTTTTTCCAGCATTTTCTGTTTTTATTTTGTAAATTAAAATGGGTATGCCTGGGGAGAGCTCTGAATGGGGGCGGGGTGAGGTGTAAGGGACAGAAACCAATTTTAGGCCTCAAACCAGAAATAGATGGTGTTTCTAAGGATTGCAAGCCTCTTTGATTTGGATAACATGATTGTGCCCATGAAAGTTGAGGTAATATGGCACACAAACAATTGTTTCTACGACAATTTCTAACTCTACCTCCTCCACCTCTATTGTTTTCAAGTGTGCGGTCAGTCAAACTGTGAGAATTGATGTGAAATACGCTAAGGTTATTAATTCTTCAGTTGTTTATACCAGGGCGTTACAAAGAAAACTGGCCTAAAACGAGAACAAATACAATTCCACCATGGAGTGACGGCGCAAATGTTAAAAAAAAACAATGTTTTCAACCTTCTGCCAGGTGCCTCAATCTCAGAGCTTGTTGCTCCTGCTTCCCCTCTTCACGAGTGCTTCTCCAGGGCCCACAGTAATAACTTCAGGGCCTGAGCATCATGGAGAACTCTTGGATGCTTGGAAATGGGCTGCTGGATTAGTGCACTTCACCGGCTGGTCTCCCAAAAGTCAAACCCGACTCCATTGTGTGTTGGAATGCTAATCCTGACCTTTCAGGTAAAAGGTGGCATAAATTGGGACCACATTTGTTTTTATAGCCAGATTAATATTGGAGACTTGAGCGTTAGAAGCTCTATATTTCACATGGCTATTGTTAACATAGCAAATTTAATTATAACGCCCTGTATGGCTTTGAGACCAGTGCAAAAATGGTGTGTAATAAGGAATGGTACATTATAAAGTTTTACATAGCTTCTCTTAGCTCTTAATGAGTGAATCTATAAATACATTTTTCAAACATGCGCTGTATAATAAGGTCATGGTAACGTCAGGTTTTTGATTTTCTTTTTCTTTTTTTCCACGGATAGAGATGGTTACTTTGAATACTTTTGGTTAACCATTTTCAACTACTCCAAGGGCAGAATTTTACCCTTGGCGTGTGGGCTCGGCAGGGGTGGGCAGGGGCGGGCGGGAAGCCGACCGCCTCCAGCGATTGGCAGTGCACCGTGATTTTATGCGGATGGGCCAATTAAGGCCTGCCCAGCGTGAGACGCAGCCAGTGAATGAGCGTTAAGGTGCGGGTGGGGGTGGGGGTCTAATGTCCGCCGGGTCCAATGGCGTGGTGGGCCGCACACGGGTCCAGTGCCGGATGCGCTTTAACAATCTCCTGCGACTGGGAAGGGTGAGTACCACGCTGGCATGGGTCACTTTGCAGACGAGTAAGAGCTGCCCATCCCCCCATGGCCCTCAGAGGTGTTAGAGTGTGAGTGACAAATGTCAATGAGGCAGGATCTGGCCATGAGGAGGAGCCCTGGCTGCTTGGACTGAGTGTCTTGCGGCTCCAGGGTCACGAATGGGCTGAGCCCTGCGAGGTGTTCCTCAGGGGTTGGCCAGGCTGCAACGGCGCTGCAGGTAGATGGCACACTAATCATTGCCCCTCTATCCTTCCAGGAGAAAATATCCCATAACAATGCTGAAAGGTCACGGACTGGCAGGGGACCCACACATCTCCTCGTCCTCAGTCGATATGAGCAGGAGGCCCTGGAGCTGGAGAGGCGCCATGCACATTGGTCATGTGGCCGCGGCGAGGTTGGGGTGCCAGGGGGAGATAAGAGTGCAGTGCACTGAGATGAGAATGTGGCTTTTCACAACCATTGCAGTGTAGCCTGTATAAAGATGTCAGCCTCGAACCTGGAATGCCCATTGATAATGGAAAGACGAGGGCACCATGATGCAGATTTCTGTCTTATCAGGGTGCCAGGCATGCACAGTGACAGATTAATAACTTAAACTAATGACATGTCCTTCTTCTCCCTTTTAGGCTCACCAGCAGCCCCTCATTGTGAGGAGCCTGAAGACCCACCCCTGACCCCTGAGGACCAGCATGCTCAACACGCACCAGCGTCACACCCTCTCTGCCAGGCAGGCACTAGCACAGATACCAGTACCTCGGTGGTCATAAGATCGGTGTCTAGTATCTCGGTGCACATTGGTGAGAGAGCTTCACACTCACTTCAGGTACAGGCAGAGGCAGAGAGTGCCCAGGGCACCGGCAGTTGGAGGACTACTGGGGATCACGACAATGCTCAGTCAGTGGCTGATGATGTGACTCTGGAGTCATCCCTGAGGCAGCAGATGCTGGAAGTTGAGCAGCATGTGCGTGAGGATATGGCGGAGATACATGAGGGAGTGCGTGCCATGATGTCCGTTGTGGAGGACCCCCTGCAGAGCATGAGCGCTCTCATGGCCGAGTACACTGCCTCCTCAATTGAGAGAGTGGCGACTCTCATGGAAAGGCTCCTCTAAGGATTCAATCAGGGGTTCCCTGGGATGCGCTCGGACCTGCAAGTCCTCACACTGGTAATGACCTCAGGTGGTCAGTGTCAGTGTAGGAGATGGATTGGGCACCCAGTATCCCAGCTAGGTGCCAGTCCATCAATGGTGAGCAGGGAGGTCCAGAGCGACCTCGCTTTGGTGCACGAGTTGCCTGTGGTCTCTGTGGGCACCTCTCAGGGTGCTCTGGATGATGGCGGCAGCTCCTTCACCCCTCTGCCAATGACCGTGGCATCTGATGAGGCTGCGGTGACTGGAGAGATGCCAGCCGTGGCACTGGCCTCTCCCTCCCAGACGGGGTCAGCACAGGCTCCATGGGCCAGAGACGGCCCGCCAAGGTCATCAAGGCCAACAGGACAGCAGAGTGAGCAGGCTGTCTCCAATGCCGGTGCCAGTGAGGGGGGTGCACCAAGACGTAGCACTCACAAGCGAAAACTTAAAGCACCTTAAGCACAACATAGCCTGATCATGGGTGATATTTATTTCCCTATTTTTCTGTTACTTTTTTAATGGTGTGATGTAAAACACCGATAAATGTTAATTTCTGAGGTTTTTTTTTGCAACCGGCCTCTGGATGCTTCATTTGTTCTGTAGGTGCAGGGTAAGTAATGATGCTATGTTGGACGTGTGACTCCTAAACTTTATTGCATTGGCACATAGTGTATGTTATTGACCAAGGAACTGGTCCTGCCAGGGATTGATTATGGAGCCTGTAGACCTGGCATGTGGTGGTGGCTCTTATTTGGTAGGTTACCTGAAGGAGCATTGGATCAAAGTGTCCCTGCCTCCCTGGAGGTTACCCAGGTCGGCATCTATACCCTCAGCAACCTCCTGACCGTGCTCGTCCTCGGACTCACTACTGGACTCATCGTTTCTTGCCTGAGCAGCTGTGTCAAGATCTTCTTCCTCCACTGTGTCCCCCCTTTCCAGTGCCAGATTGTCTGGAGCGCAGCATGCAACCACTATCAGTGACACACGATCCAGGGGGTATTGCAGTGCACCCCCTGAATGGTCCAGGCATCAGAAGCGCATCTTGTGAAGACTGATGGTTCTTTCTACTACCTCCCTTGAGGAGGCACGGGCTCCTGTTGCACTGCTGCTCGGCCTCTGTTCTTGGATGGCGGAGAGGCATCATGAGACATCTTTTGAGGGGAGAGCCCCTTGTCACCCAGCAGCCACCCATCCAGCCGGGCTGAAGCACTGAAGAGCCTCGGCACCTGGGAGCGCCTCATGATGTAAGCGTCATGAAAGCTGCTAGGGTACCTTGCACAGACTTGCAGAATCTGCATCTTGTGGTGACACACTATCTGCATGTTCATGGATGGAAGCCCTTCCTGTTGACAAAAGCACCCGGCTCACCCGCTGGTGCCTTGATGGCCACACGTGTGCACTCGATGGCACTCTGGACGCGGGGGGAAGCCAGCAATCGCTGTGAAGCCTGGCTGGCCTCGTCTGTATGGTAATGAATGAAAGTCAATGCATGCCTGAATAGAGCTTCTGTCACCAGTTTGACGCAACTGTGGACAGCTGATTGGGAGACTCCACACAGATACCCCACTAACTCCTTGGAAAGAGCCGGAGGCATAGAAGTTTAGGGCCACTGTAACCTTCAGAGCCACTGGCATGGGCTGTCCACCCACACAGTCAGAGCTGATCTCAGAGCTTATCCTCTGACAGATGGAGGTCACTGTCTCCTTTGAGAGATGGAGCCTCTTTTGGCATTGCGCTTCAGACACATTGAGGTAGTTGCATCGTCACCTGTAAACCCTGGCAGCAGGATAGTGGCATCTCCTGCGGCCTCTTCTGCCTTGGACTTCCTGTTGGCCCTGTGCCCCTTGTGCCTGCGCCTCTCCTCCCACAGGTCGCTCCCCTGGAAGCTGCATTGGGACACCTGGCCTCCTCCCCCTTCTGGCCCTCTCTTCCTCCTCAGAGGAGGTGCCTCCAGCGAAGACCACAATCCCCATTACCAGGGTAAGGGAAGGCTGTCTGATACCTGGAAGGCCCCACGCAGTGTGAATCCCCTGGGGGCCTGGAAGATAACATTGAGTCCTGAACTGAAGTCCCTAAATGCTCTGAATGCAACTCTGAAGCCAAATGAACTGTCCTGTTTACAGGAGCAAGCAGCAACAAGTGATATCCAAAACTACTCACTATTGGCTTTGTCAAGCCCACTGATCCCTCTTATCCCGCCCGTGGATGAGGTTTTGCAAATTGTGGCCTGCCCACCTGTCCGCTTTGCCTGTGCGATGGCCTGAAAATCACACAGGTTACATACACTCGGGAGTCAATTGGTCTCTCAAGGGCCTTAACTGGCCACTTAATTAATGGCAGGCGCACCTCCGTCCTCATCGCGCCCCTGCCTAGCGAAATATTGTGAGAGTGGGCGTTGACTTCGGGACACTCGTCTGATGTCAACACGCGTTAATTCATGCACAGATGTGTTGGGTGCGCACCTGCACGCCAAGGGTAAAATTTTGCCTTAAGTGTTTACATTATATCTGTAAGAATCAAAGGACACATCATTGATTGTAACAGATGGACCTGTTTTCAGAAAGACAATTAATACATTTTGCATTTGATCTTCATTATCCTCTTTAGAAAGCGCACATTTGCCTTGGAGGGAATGCAGTGTAGATTTACTCGAATGATACCTAGGCTCCAGGGGTTAAGCTACAAGGAGAGACTAAACAAACCAGGGTTGTACTCTTTGGAATTTAGAAACCTAAGGGGTGATTTAATCGAAGATTTTCAGATGTTAAAGGGAACAGACAGGGTAAGTTAGGAGAAACAATTTCTGCTGCTAGTGGAGTCCAGGTCGAGAAAAAGAAGTCAAAAAATTAGTGCCAGAACTTTCAGGAGTCAAATTACAAAACACTCCTTCACGCAAACCATTGTTAAGTTTGGAGCCCTCTTTTGCAAAAGACAATTGATCAACTGGTAATTTTAAAATTGAGATTGATATATTTTTGTCAACCAAAACAACTAAGGAACGTGGGACAAAGGTGGGATATGGGTTTAGGTGAAGAGCAACCATGATCTCATTGAATGGCAGAACAGGCTCGAGGGGCTAAATGGCCTACTGCTGCTTCTGTGTTTATATAATGTGTAGGTCCAGACCCTTCGACACATCCTTAAATCAATTCAATTCATTTCAGTTAACACAGGACCAGCTCTGTTACATCACAAAATATGTTTCCAAATGTAAATTTATATCTGCCACTGTTCTTTCATTTCTCTTCTTGTTCCATTGATATCGTGCAATGTTTCCTGATCTTCATCATCAACAGGAAGCACCACTAAAACTAGGCCAAAAATTGACATTTAGTGACTGCTGGGAATTCTTTCTTTTCTGAAAATTTAAGCTTGGGTTTAATTTGTTTCTCTGAATGACACAGATAAAAATAGATTATCAGCTTTCATTATCTGAACTTCTAAATATTCATTCAACACATAAAGGTTATGTGCTTCAAAGAATTACATCACACACAAAACTTCATGTCAGGCAAATTATGGAACCATGAGGTAGAATTTAATTCATTTTTGGCACGAACATTACAGATGCAGATCTAACTGACTGACAATGCGTGACATTTGTTTGTATGGAAACAGGTAGATTTATTCATTTTAGAAGCACAACACAGCGTCATGGTGACAGCATCAATCAATATACCTGGATGCCCAAAATAATTAGTTAGGAAGTGACAAGACTCATATTATACTTTAAGGTGACCTTCGTCAGACAAAATGGATTCTATTTAAATGAGTCTATGAAAATTTTAAGCCCAATATTATAATTAACAAAGCAAGACTGCTGCTTAGTTTAGTTCAATTGCAAAACTTCTTGCTGCTTTGAGAACTGCATGAATAAATCACAGAATTCTTAGAGTGCAGGAGGAGGCCACTCAGTCCATCGAGTCTGCACTGGATCTCTGAAAGAGCGTTCTACCTAGTCCCACTCCCCTGCCTTATCCCTGTAACCCTGCATATTCTTTCTTTCCAGATAACAATCCAATTCCTTTTTGAATACCTCGATCAAACCTGCCACTGCTACCCTCTCAGGAAGTTTGTTCCACGCTCACAGGCATATGTTTCTATTTCACTTTCAGAAAAGGAGCCTGTCCTCTTGAGAGGCCCCATTATTGCGCTGATATGGGGCATGTTCCGATTCGCTATGATGTTGGCAAGAAAACCTTTGCCAGCTTTACTTCACTTAAAAATAACATCTGTTTGGTGCCTCAAGCAACATTCAGAACTTCAGTGCACATTTACTTAGAATCCAGTTAGCATTTGCACAATAATCTTTTCTTGCCCCTGCAAACCATTCAGTTGTTGTGATGATCAGTGCCCTGGGAACGAATTGCCTGATGTGCAATAATGGCATTTAGGTTTGAATAAATTTCATGGCAGCTGGTATTAAGATATTTCTATTTGAACTATTGTCCTTGTTTGACTGGAACAGCCGAAGTATGAAGTGATTTTTCAGAAGATTGCAGAGTTTAATGATATTTAGAATTTAGCAACACAGAATCACAGAATTGTTACAGTGTAGAAGAAGGCCAATAGGTCCATTGTATCTGCACCGGCTCTCCGAATGAGCACTTCACCTAGTGCCATTCTCTTGCCTTCTCCCAGAAAGGCTGCACATTGTTTCCTTTTAAATAATCATCTAATTCCCTCTTGAATGCTTCGATTGAACCTGCCTCCACCACACTCTCAGGCAGTGCATTCCAGACCCTAACCACTCGCTCTGTGAAGAAGCTTTTTTCTCATATCGCTTTTGCTTCTCTTACCAATTGCCTTCAACCTGTGCCCTCTGGTTCTCGATCCTTCTGCCAATGGGAACAGTTTCCTCTATCTACTCTGTCCAGGCCCCTCATGATTTTGAATACTTCTGTCTTCTCTCCTGTCAGCCTTCTTTTCTCCAAGGAAAAGAGTCCCAACTTATCCAATCTATCTTCGTAATTTAAGTTTTTTATCCTTGGAATCATTCTCGTAAACCTCTTCTGCACTCTCTCCAATGCCTTCACATCCTTCCTAAAATGCGGTGCCCAGAACTGTATGCAGTAAACCATCTGAGGTCTAACTAGTGCCTTATACAAGCCCAACATAAGCTTCTTGTTCTTGTACTCTTTGCCTCTATTAATAAAACCTAGGATGTTGTGTGCTTTTTTGGCTTTATTAACACAGTAAGAGATTAATCACCAATACAAATGGTGAAGGCGATTGTAGAAATTGTTTCACCATTTAGATACTCATGGTAGTAAGAAACATTGTGGTGGTGGATGGGGTTGGCGGGCGGGGATGGTGATTTCCCTCTGGTAGCCTTTTATTTCCCATCCGAAAAGCGAGCATTTAGCAGTGAGATTGGTGGGGGCTGGGGTGGGGGCTGGGAGCACCGTGGCTGTCCCCATGCTGCCCAATTGTTGCCTTGTGTGTTTTACGCTTAGGGCTGCTTGCGTTTGCAAATTGGGATCTGATGCAGGTTGTTCGAATCCATTTGCAATTTTCAAATACAAATGGTTTGGGTCTCCTGGTGCAAGCTTCGGACACTCTGTCAATTTTGTGCCTGTTTTGGGAAGAAGTCAAACTTTCCCCCATGACCATTTCCTAAGCCTACAAAAAGTGAGTTTGCTTCAGCTCTGTTGTTTTAATTCCACAATTACGTTTGACTGAAAAATTTGTATTGTGCTTTTTTAAGGTTTGTTACCTTTCCTACCAGCATTTTCTCAGTGCTAGCATTCTTGGCTGTGAGTCAGAAGTCACGGGTTCAAGCTCCACAACAGGGACTTGACTATGTAATCCAGGCTGACATTTCAGAAGAACACTGAGGAAGTGTTGCACTGTTACAAGTGCCATCTTTCAGGTGTGACCTTGAAATGAGGTTCCTCCTGCCCCATGAGTAGACCTAAAAGACCCCATGGTACTTTCCAAAGAAAACGAAGGGTGGGGAAGTCCTTTTGATGTCCTCAGCCAAAATCATTAACACAGTTTATTCAGCCACGCATCTTGTTCTTTGTGGGGCTGTGCTTTGTGCAAATTGGTTGTCGCATTTCCCTACGCTACAACAGTGACCACACTTCAAAAAGTGTTTCATTGGCTGTAAAGCATTTGGAGATGTTCTGATGCCGTGCAAGGCGCTATATAAATGCAAGTTCTTTCTTGCAGTCTTCCTGTCTTCTATTTTTACTTCTTCCCTTCTCTAGAAATATGTTCCCAATTTGTCATTTGGAAATTAGATAAGGTCCTGAATGATAATAGTCTTAAACTGTTGTCCATAACACTCAACGATGTCCATTATGGTGATAAAGATCCAGCTAGTACATTCCAGCAATCTGCCAGCTACAATATTAATAACTCTTATCTTGAAGACTGAATGTTGATCTCTAGTCTTAAGTGGTGGTTGAAGTTTGGCTTTCTTGAGAACAGGTTTCATTACTCTGGCCTTTTGTCTGGAAAGAGGAGGTAAATGAGACTGTAGGAAGGAAATATAATTCTATGCTTCGCAAGTATGCTTCCTGGATCACTGATAAAGGAACAGCATTCAGAGCATTTCATAGTGATGTTCAGCCTATTGACAATCACATTCACCTTAAGGTACGTAGGAGATTCAGAGAGAAAAACTGAGGATCAAGGTAGAGAGAATAATAAAAAATGATATAGAAAAGTTCACAATTTTCAGACAATTCTACAGGAAGGCCTATATTACTTAAACTTTTTTGAATATAAATATAAAAAAACCTTGTATTTACATAGCATCTTTCATATCCTCAGCGCCTTGCAACCAATGAAGTTCCTTTGAAGTGTAGTTACTGTTGGATATGTGGGAAACACTGCAGCCAACTTCCACACAACAAAGTCTTACAAACAGCAACTGATAATGATCAGAAAATATCTTAGTGATGTTGGTTTAGGGATATGTATTGGCCAGGACGCCAGGGAGAGCTCCGTTGCTCTTGCACCTATTTGTGCCATAGGGTCTTTTATGTCCACCTTAGAAGGTAGATGTTGGTTTAACCTCTCATGAGAAAAATGGTACCTCCAACAGTGCAGCACTCCCTCACTAGGGGGGGTGGGTGTGGGGGGGGGTGAGCCTAGATTTTGTGTTTAAGTCATTGGAGTGGGACTTGAATCCACAATTCTCTGACTCAGAGATAAGGGTGTTACCATTTAGTCATGGCTAAAGATGTTGCTGGGTTGCCTATATTAGTGCTGGCATCATTTTTTCATGACAATGACCTTTAAGTAAAACCTTGGACAGGGATTTTTAGGTTGGTGTGGGGGGCGATCGGCGGGCCCTGGAGTAGCCGGGGCGGGGGGGGGGCGGACTACTGCCTGCATTTGGCTCCCCATCCGCAATTTCACCATGAGCCAGTGTGAAACATGTGCTGAAATGCTCAGCGCTGCCGGGTAGGGGCGGGAGGAGGGTGGACGCTGACATAAGTGCGGGCGCAGGGGAACGCGGAATGAAAGCTCCCTGAAGGCAGACAGCTGCCTCAGGGAACCGAAGAATTTAAAGGCAGTAAAGAAAGGCTTTAAAATCCGGAAAAAAATGTCCACACATCAGAATCAGTCACCTGAACATATACATGATGAAAATTCTGTCCATACATTTTAATTTATTTTTTATTTAATAACGGAAACCTCATCTCACCCTTGGATGAGGTTTCATCAAAAGTGCAAAGTCTGCCTGGCAGGTTTGCCTGTCCACCAACCATAAGGTTGGACGGACCATGAACAATCGAGGACAATTGGAACTTTGATGGGCTTAATTGCCCTCTTAATTGTCGGCGGGCGCGCTTCTGACTTTCGCGTGTGCCCGCCGACCGAAATATCACGTGAGCGTGGGATGATGCCATCACGTGCTATTTACGCTCGCACACCGAGCTAAAGTTTCTGCCCCTTGGTACTAGAATAGACACTTGACTGGCATTCAAAACATTCAATATATTAGACTAGTTACTAAAGTACAAATGATGTGATCTATATAAAAGCTCTGCAACATTTAGACTCTAACAATCATAACTCATTGGATATCAAAGCATGTGGTTTGCTGATTTTTTTTCTCAATATTGTACAAAATTTCACGAACACGCTGACAAGTGGTTGCTATGGTAACTCCTTTGTTTGATTGAATAGTCTGCAGGGAGTGCCATATTTTAAATCTTTGCAGCACTGCATGAATGCCTCCTAAAAAGGCAAGCAAATATCAGCAGCTCCAGTTCCAGATTACCAGACAAATGCGAACAGAACCAGCATGAGTAACAAGCCTATGTTCATTAAAATTATATCATATAGTCACTTACATCCCGCATCTAAAAATTTGCAAGTGTACTGTAAAGGCTGCTTTTCAGAATGTTTTAGAGTGCATATTAATTAATGGTTCTGCATTAAAAGCCTTTAGATGGGCGGTTTTGCTGGGTGACATTTTCTTTCAAGCTTTTTTGTCGCTTGGGGTAATTATAATGACACTTGTTCCTGTTCTAATAAATAGCTTTACACTTTGTAGTACCATGATTAAACCAACAGATAGTGAAGCACATACAGGTACACAAGTTATAATCACAGTAGATTCCACTTAAATGCATATTACTAAATGAATATGGTTTTTACTTTGAAATGGCAAACAGAGAAAATCATTTTTAATCTCCATTCCATTTACTCTCCAGCTGCTGGCAGTTAAGTGCACTCATTTCACAGGAGCACCAAGTGGATCCACAGCCAAGGAATATCTGAGTACCCTGTTTTTATGACCTGCTTAGGTCTGTATCATGGAGTCTTGGGGGCCCTGTGTAAGGGGGAAATTTACTGATCATGAGCCCTTGGTTCAGGGGACCAGAAATTCGACAGACACGATTTTCCAAACTATGGGTGGTGAAAGCTGAGGTTGCTCCTTGTCAACTCATAAACTATAAACCATACAGTGTAAATCTTTATTCTGCAATTTAATTTGTATAGATCTCAAGTTGCTTATACTGACAAAAATTATTCGGCCCGAGGATTTTATCTACTGTGTTGGAATCCGTGGCTTCAAAGCTTGTATTTTTTGAGACAGACCTTAATTGGAAAGGGAAACTGAAGAGATAAACTTAGAAAGGAAAATTACCTTTCAATTTCTAGGGAAACTAAGCCTGAGGGTTGAATTTTATGTTCTCCCGGTGGGTGTGTTTCCTGTTAGGAGGGAGAGCACGTAAAATGGGATGGATGCCCATTCCACCACCTTCCCGTCCACCTTGATCTCTCCCCCATATTATGGGGAGGGTGGGCAGGCGCTGAACCCAGCAGCTTGCCCACCATATTTAAATGAACAATTAAGGGTCAGTTACGCTTGTTATCAGGCCAATATCAGACCCTGATATGCCCACACCATAAAATATCTAGCATGGGTAACTGGGCGGGAGCCAGAAGCCCGAATTTTAAATTTGAATGCTTAAAGGGCAGGAAGGAAGGTGGGTGTTGTGGTGGGGGGGGGTCACCGGGGCTGCCCTTGGCCGATCCAGAGCTGGCCCCCACTTAGGTTGAACACCCCTTCCTTCCTACCCATTTCCTCCCTAAACCCACACCTCCCCCCCTGCCCCTCCACCTAACCTACCCAAACCCTCCCAGATCAGGACCCTGGACGACCTGCTCTGGGGATTCATAGGCCTTGATCTTCCTCTTTCCCTGTAGTCCCGGCAGCTGTCACTGATGCTTTCCTTGCGCTGTCGAGACTTACCTCCCTAATGAGGGGTGGAAGTCCCACTTGGCCTTCGTTAGTGAGCCCGTGGTGCTTTATGGCTGTGGGGCAGGTCGGCATGGAGCATATCGGCCCCACAGTGACATGGTTTGCAATGGGGGGGGGTGCAGTCCACTTCACCCCTCTCCCCCCCAGCATTATTACACCCTGAAACTGAGAGTGGGACCAAAATTTTTGGGGAGACTAAAACTGTTTGAAACCATATAAAAGGAGACAGAGCCATCAGAGGTCAGCAAGTGATACCACCCTGCCTCACTGAAGATCTCAAACTCAAAATTGTGACAAGGGTTTACAAGGCTGAACCAGACATTGCTTTTCATGGTGTCGGATCACAGGACACAAGAATTAGGAACACGAGTAGGCCATTCGGCCCCTCAAGCCTGCTACATCATTTGACAAGCTTGTGAATCGACACATTTCCTGTGCCGGTCAGAATCACATCTGCTGGGAAATTTAAATTTACAGTTCCCCCACCTCCTCTTTTGGCTGCCCGATGCGGGTTTGCTGAGTCTTGGGATGGCAACCTCTGACCCCAAATGCTCTTGGAGACAGGAGGCAGATTCCAGGGGAAATTTTCTTTGTTAGATTCAAAAAAGTTGCCATTTGGTGGGGACAGGACTTTTGTCGTGAGATGTGGGCGGGAATGGAGATGGGAGGGCCCAGAATTTTCTGATGCCAGGTGGCATGGATTCCCCCATCCTGGCCCCAACTCCTGCCCATTTTTGAGGAGGCCGGGCTAGGTGTGAAATGGCTGCCCACAAGCTGTGGGTTGACAACAAAGTCAACTTAGGGCCCCTTTAAGGCACGTTTCTTGTGCTGACCTGAACTTTCTAGTCGGCAGGCAGGCCCTCTGCAGTGGCCAAAACAAGGCCAGCGATAGGAGACTGCTTCCTCGTGGCTAAATGGGGGGCCAGCAGTCCATAAAGATTTAAGTACAGTTAGGATACAGGGATAGTTTAAGCAAGTTATAATTGTATTTGTGGGTGTTAGGAATGAGTTTTGGCTTTAAGGTTTAAGTTTGATTTGTATTTCTGTATCGGTGTGTTAAGAAAAGGCCAAATTGAGTTTTAGTCTCAAATTAAAAGGTGCCTGCCTTTCTAATGAGAGTTTTATGACTCTAAGCTAAGTAAAGCAAACAAGAGTAAAAAAAAAAAATTCTGGGCTGTTGCTTAGCAACAGGGGCCCAGAGAGGCAGGCCCCTTCCACAGACATACACAGAAGAAACTAGAAACAGCAGTTTGATTTGGAAGTTGTTTTGAGTTCAGTTGGTTTTGCAAATAGCTGTCAGGAGAGACTGGAGCAAAGGGGACAGATAGCCAACCCAAGCTAAAGAAAAGAACCCCAAAATCCAGAGGAGTGGAACACGAGAAAGTCTGAAGTAGACCTTCTAGTCAAAGGGAAGGACAGGAACTTGGAAAAGGTCCTGCTGAGTGAAGTTAAGAGTGAGGGGCAGGAAGAAAGGCTCCAAGCTTCATGTTTAAAGAGACAAAAGCTGCAGAAAGCAGATTTAAAATGAGAACAGCTCGCAAGCGGCCAGAAGAGACAACTGAAGGTCTGTAACTCTTTGCTATGGACATGTGAAGCAGTGGTACTGTTGATGGCTGAGTCGGTGAGAGAGTGCGTGAAAGACAGCTTGAATGAATGTGGTGACCCAGGGGAGAGGAACAGCGGAAGAAGAGTCCGAAACCCTGGAGGTGAACCCATGGGGAAAGCATCTGAGAGAAAGCGTCAGTTTGGGAGAAGATTCCAAGTGTGTTCATGGAAAGTGGAGATTGGAAGCCCTCGTGTGAAAGGTAGGAGTTCAGTGGGACTGGTTAGCTCACAGTAACAAGCATCTGGGGGGGCAGCTGAGGAGCTATCCATAGCATCTGCCTGGGGTGGCATCTGTCACTTGGTTTTAGGGTGTGGTGTGTCTGACCACAGGTCGCCTTACTGTGCACTTCCCTAGGCACCAGAAACGACAACGGCAATCACAGCCCTGTCAACCCTGCAAAGTCTTCCTTACTAACATCTGGGGGTTCGTGCCAAAATTGGGAGAGCTGTCTCACAGATTAGTAAAGCAACAGCCTGACATAGTCATCCTCACGGAATCATACCTTATAATGTCCCAGACACCACCATCACCATCCCTGGGTATGTCCTGTCCCACCGGCAGCACAGACCCAGCAGAGGCGGTAGCATGGTGGTGTACAGTCGGGAGGGAGTTGCCCTGGCTGTCCTCAACATCAACTCTGGGTCTCATGAAGTCTCATGGCATCAGGTCAAACATGGGCAAGGAAATCTCCTGCAGATTACCATGTACTGCCCTCCCTCAGCTGATGAATCAGTGCTCCTCCATGTTGAACATCTCTTGGAAGGAGCACTGAGGGTGGCAAGGGTGCAGAATGTTCTCTGGGGGAGTTCAATGTCTATTACTAAGAGTGGCTCAGTAGCACCACTACTGACCGAGCTGGCCAAGTCCTAAATGACATAGCTGCCAGACTGGGTCTGCGGCAGGTGGTGAAGGAACCAACAAGAGGGAAAAACGTACTTGATCTCATCCTCACCAACCTGCCTGCCACATCTGTCCATGACAGTATTCATAGGAGTGACACCGCACAGTCATTGTGGAGACGAAGTCCCGCCTTCACATTGAGGATAACCTCCATTATGTTGTGTGGCACTACCACCATGAAAAATGGGATGGATTTCGAACATATCTAGCAACTCAAGGCTGGGCATCCATGAGACACTGTGGGCCATCAGCAGCAGCAGAATTGTACTTGAACACAATCTGTAACCTCATGGCCCAGCATATCCCCCACTCTACCATCACCATCAGGCCAGGGAACCAACCCTGGTTCAATGAAGAGTGCAGGAGGACATGCCAGGAGCAGCTCCAGGCATACCTAAAAATGAGGTGTCAACCTGGTGAAGCTGTAAAACAGGACTACTTGTGTACCAAACAGCATAAGCAGCAAGTGATAGACAGAGCTAAGCAATCCTACAACCAACAGATCAAATCTAAGCTCTGCAGTCCTGTCACATCCAGTTGTGAATGGTGGTAGACAATTAAACAACTCACTGGAGGAGGTGGCTCCACAAATATCCCCATCCTCAATGATGGAGGAGCCCAGCACAGCAGTGCAAAAGATCAGGCTGAAGCATTCGCAACAATCTTCAGCCAGAAGTGCCGAGTGGATGATCCATCTTCGCCTCCTCTGCATGTCCTCAGGAGTCTGAGGAAACACCTGACCTACCTACCTAATCCCATTTACCAGCACTTGGCCCATAGCCTTGAATGTTCTGACATGCCAAGTGCTCATCCACGTATTTTTTAAAGGCAACCGCCTCCACCACCCTCCTGGGCAGTGCATTCCAGACCGTCACCACCCTCTGGGTAAAAAGGTTTTTCCTCACATCCCCCTAAACCTCCTGCCCCTCACATTGAACTTATGTCCCCTTGTGACTGACCCTTCAACTAAGGGGAACAGCTGCTCCCTATCCATCCTGTCCATGCCCCTCATAATCTTGTACACCTCGATCAAGTCACCCCTCAGTCTTCTCTGCTCCAACGAAAACAACCCAAGTATACCCAACTTCTCTTCATAATTTAAATGTTTCATTCCAGGCAACATCTCCTCTGCACCCCCTCCAGTGCAATCACATCCTTCCTATAATGTGGTGACCAGAGCTGCACACAGTACTCCAGCTGTGGCCTCACCAACGTTCTATACAACTCCAACATGACCTCCCTACTTTTGTAATCTATGCCTCGATTGATAAAGGCAATTGTCCCATATGTCTTTTTCACCACCCCACTAACATGCCCCTCCGCCTTCAGAGATCTATAGACACACATACCAAGGTCCCTTTGTTCCTCAAAACTTCCTAGTGTCATGCGGTTCATTGAATACCTCCTTGTCAAATTATTTCTTTCAAAGTGTATCACCTCACGCTTTTCAGGGTTAAATTCCATCTGCCACTTACCTGCTCATTTGACCATCCCGTCTATATCTTCCTGTAGCCCAAGACACTCAACCTCACTGTTAACCACCCGGCCAATCTTTGTGTCATCCACAAACTTACTAATCCTACTCCCCCACATAGTCATCTACGTTGTTTACATAAATGACAAATAATAGGGGACCGAGCACAGATCCCTGTGGTACGCCACTGGACACTGGCTTCCAGTCACTAAAGCATCCTTCTGTCATCACCCTCTGTCTCCTACAACTAAGCCAATTTTGAATCCACCTTATCAAATTACCCTGTATCCCATGTGCATTTGCCTTCTTTATAAGTCTCCCATGTCAAAGGCTTTGCTGAAATCTATATAAACTACATCAACTGCACTACCTTCATCTACACACCTGGTCACCTCCTCAAAAAATTTAATCAAATTTGTTAGGCATGACCTCCCTCTGACAAAGCCATGCTGACTATCCCTGATCAAACCTTGCCTCTTCAAGTGGAAATACTGCCCCTCTCCCCTTTCTCTTGGCTCGTGCAGCAAGCTAGCTACAGCTGGCTTTCCTGGATTCCCCTACAAAAGGTCAATCTGGCAGCTCTGGTTATTTTTATTTTTGAAAAATATTTGAAAGTGCTGAGAATGCATCTCCATTTTGAGTCACCCTCTCTCTCCCTTACCTCGAGTGGCAGACCTCCACACTTTAAGTGATGGAGGGCCTCTCCTTGCCCCTACAGCATTGGGAGCCTTCCTTCATTGGATAATGAGTATGGCCTCTGGCCATGAATTGGACATTCCCTGGAAAATTGTGTCCAGTGACTAATCCCGACATGACGTGCTTCGGAACCCAGGTTTGATCCCGACATCGGGGTCTCAACCCAAAATCAAAAACCCTGACCATAGTGCCAGGTGAAGCCAACAGTAAAACAATTGAACTATTCTTGTTTTCTAGCAACTGACAGATACAATTTACATTTTATTTTATTTCAAAGGAACTTGGGTGACCACTATGTCCTTCATGGTTGCTTGCTGTTCCTAGTTACTCATTAAAGCTTTAATAATTTTGCACACTGTGCTGCTCAGTGAACACTTTGCCCAGTATGTCTAATATTATTAATAGGTATAAAGAACATTTGCATTTTTTTTTGCTTTATGTGTTGCATTGTCAGTTCAATATTTTTCATCACTTTTGCAATATATATGAAATGCACAATTCTTTTCAATATGAATTGATATATACAATTATCCTTCGTAATAATTTCATAAAATAAAAAAATATTTTAACAGAAGAAGTGTGTGCCATTAATGCAATGAATAATAATATGTGTATATGCAGGGAGATATATTTCACAGTCCTGCTGCTGAATTCTAACCAAGCCAACTCCTGAAATTTTCAGGGTTATAACCAATGAACCATTTGTAGTAAACTGCCAGCCCGTATTGCACCCAGGACTGGGAATTAATTCAAAAACAAAATATGGCAGATGACGGAAATCTGAACAGAAAATTCTGGAAATACTCGGCAGGTCAGGCAGCATCTATGGAGAGAGAAAAACAGAAAGGCCAATAATCCTCCTGTGAATTAATTGTTGCCTCAACCAACATCACTTCAGCAAATTATCTGGTCATTTGTGTGATTTGTATTTGTGTGACCCTGTTGTGTGCAGATTGACTGCCATATTTCCTGCATTATAACAGTGACTACGCTTCCAAAGTCCTTACCTCGTCATCTCCAGGGTGTGAAAGACGCTATGGGCAGAATTATTTGCCTGTCAGGTGGGCCGTGTGGGAGCGGGCGCGGACCCAATCGCTGCAGCTCCCGAGGACAGTGGGAGTGGGTGGGATGTGGCGGGACTGCTATGACTGCTGGGTCCAATGGCGACCCGGCGGCCTGTTTAAAAGTGCTCCTGCAGTCTCGCAAAGGCTGTCAAATATGGCCAACAGAAGGACCCCCAGAGCGCTGCTGGTGAGCAGGCCAGGCAGGCAGGTAGGGCAGGGGGGCACTGTGCCCCTCGTATCTCAATCGATTGCCTTGCTGCCCTCCTCGAGGAGGTGGTAGCATGGCGGCAGGTCCTTGTTCCAAGGGACAGGAGGAGGAGGCCCCCCCACATGACCATACGTGCCTGGGAGGAGGTGGCGGAGATAGTGAGCTCCCGCGATGTGGTTCGACGCGCCTGGATCCAGTGCTGCAAGTGTTTCAATGACCTTTTGTGCTCTGGAAGGGTGAGCACCATTTTGGTATTGGTTACTTAACCCAGCAGGTAGGCTTTCCACTATGGCTGCACCCCCTCCACCATCAGCCCCCCAACTCTGAGTGCATCATTGATGGCATGTGCCCTTCGCTGGGTGGGCCAGCAGATATTGGCCATGCCAAGGTCACCCTGAGAGGGTGGTGATGTGATGGGATCTGCACCCGCAGCACGTGGTACACTGAGACCCACATTACTGTTTTGGGGGCAACCTGGAAGATCTGTACCTAGGCGCAGTGCTGGAACTGCAAAACATGTCAAAGTCAGGGTGGTGACATGCTGTGAGGGGAGCTTCAAGGTGGCGTGGCAATGAACCATCTGCTGCCCTTTGTGTCCCACGTGCTTGTGCCTCCTTGCTTTGCAAGGTTGGACCATGTGGTGCCAAATGTGATGTAGGCAGCATTTGTCCAAGGGGATGGGTGGGGGTGTGGGGGACAGACCTGGCATCTTTGTGTGAGTGTGCAGCAGCTGCGGGGTGAGGAGGCTCTGGAGCCCTGATATGTCCCACTCTGGTTGGGGTGGGACGGCAGCAGAAAGATTCCAGGTACATGTTGCACTAATCAATGTTCTTTTCTCCTTTTCAGGAGAAGAATGCTCAGAATGTCGCCAAGTGATTGAGGACTGGCGGAGGGCCGGCCCAGTTGGCCATCATTACCAGGTTCGAGCAGGAGGCCCTTGATCTGGAGAGGTGCCATGTGCCCAGGTCCACCGGCATCGTTGAGGCTGGGGTGCCACGGGCGGGTATGTTAGCCCAGCACTGAGGTCACTGTTAGTGTCCCAGCAACCATGGCACTGCTGAATGTTCAGTGATTGAAGTTTGCAACACGGCTTAACCATTGCTTATGGAAGGATGAGCGCATAATGATCCGGGGGACAGGGATGCACATTGACATTGTCTCCACATTAACTAATCAAATGTCCTTGTTCTTCCTTTCAGCATCAGTGGAGCAGGGCCGGGAGGAGGAGGCACAGGGACCCCCTCTCACACCCGAGGGTCCTGAAGTCTCTGACCCACCAGCGTCACACCATCTCTGCCAGGCAGGCACCAGCGCAGATACTAGCACCTCGGTGGGAATTAGATCATCAGCTAGTGTCCCGAGGCACAGCGGTGAGGGCACTTCACAGTCGCTGGAGGAGTGGGCGGAGACAGAGAGTGCCCATGGCGCCTGCATTCGGAGGACTGCAGGCAACCAGGCACATGCTCAGTCAATGGCTGATGATGGGCCTCTGGAGTCGTCCCTGAGGCAGCAGATGCTGGAAGTCCAGCAGGGTGTGCGGGAGGATCTGGCGGAGATACATGAGGCTATGCTTGGCTTGGTCTCCGTGGTGGAGGAGTCTATGTGGACCATTGCTGATGCAATGAGCCTCATGGCTGAGCACCATGCTTCCTCCATGGAGAGAGTGGTGACCCTTGTGGAGAGGTTCCGCCAGGAGACCAATCAGGGCTTCCTGAGGATGCACTCAGACCAGCAAGCCCTCACATCGGCATTGACCTCAGGTGGCCAATACCAGTGTGGGAGATGGCCTGGGCACCAAGTTTCCCAGCTCGGTGCCCATCCATCTACGGTGAACAGGGAGGTCCAAAGCGACCTCATGTCAGCGCAGCAGCTGCCTGTCGTCTCTGCGGGCACCTGTCAGGGCGCTCCGGATGAGGGCAGCAGTTCCTCCGTCCCTCTCTCAGTGACCGCGGCATCCGATGAGGCTGCGACGACTGGGGAGATGTCAGCTGTGGAACTGGGAACTCCCTCCCAGGCGGGGTCAGCACAGGCTCCACAGGCCAGAGGGCAGCTGCCAAGGTCATCGAGGCCAACAGGACAGCACGGTGAGCAGGCTGTCTCAGATGCCAGTGCCAGCGAGTGGACAGCACCTAGACATAGCACCCGAAAGCGTAAATTTAAGGCACCTTAGGCACACCATGGGTTTCTCACTGGTGCTTTTGTGTTGCCCCACAATGGGGTCATGATGAGTTGGTGTGGTGTTTAACACCTTTGTCATTTTGTTTCCTTAAATTCATTTTGTTACATCATTAAATTTAGGCATGTGACCATGACTGAGGGTGCCTCTTTCCCTCTGCAGGTGGATGGTTACCCATGATGTTATGAGTGGGTTGTGTCACATTGAGCTTTATTGACAAGACCCTTAGTTAATGTTCCCATCCAGGCAGATTTAGCACTCAGGTATCAAGTATGGAGCCCGCAGCACAGGCTTTTGTTGACGGTCCATCTGTGGTGTTCTAGCTGAATGTTCATTAGATTAAAGCCTCCTGGATGTCTCTGCCTCCCTGGAGTATGCCCGGGTCAGCGTCTACCCCCTCGGCATTTCCCTGTGCGTGTTCATCCTCGGACTCACTGCTGGACTCGTCGTGTGCAGCCGTAGCAACTGCATCTACATCTTCTTCATCCACAGCGTCCCCCTTTTCCAGCGCAAGATTGTGGAGAGCGCAGCAGGCAACCACTATCACCGAGACACGATCTGGGGGGAACTGGAGTGCGTCCATTGAACGGTCCAGGCATCGGAAGCGCATCTTGAGAAGACCGTTGGCTCTCTGCACCACAGCCCTTGTGGTGCCCTGGCTCCTATTGCATCGCTGCTCAGATTCTGTTCTTGGATGGCGGAGAGGCATCATGAGCCACCTTCTGAGGGGATAGCCCTTGTCACCCAGCAGCTAACCATTAAGCCGGGCTGGAGCACTGAAGAGCCCCAGCATCTGGGAATGTCTGAGGATGTAGGCGCCGTGGGAGCTGCCTGGGTATCTTGCACAGGCTTGTAGAATCAGCATCCTGTGATCACACACTATCTGCACGTTCATGGAGTGGAAGCCCTTCCTGTTGACGAAGGCATCGGGCTCACCTGCTGGCACCTTGTTAGCCACTTGTGCAGTCTGCTGTATCCTGGATCTGGGGGAAGCCAGCAATGGCTGCAAAGCCTCTGGATCGCTATGTCAGGCTTGCCTGGTCCCAACGGTAGTGGATGAAGGTCAATGCACGTCTGAACAGAGCGTATGTCACCTGTTTGATACAAGTGTAGACAGCTGATTGGGAGACACCACAAAGATCACCCACTGACGCCTGGAAAGAGCCAGAGGCATAAAAGTTGAGGGCAGCTGTGACCTTTAGAGCCAGGGGCATGGGGTGTCAGTTAGCGGAGATCTCAGGGCCTATCATCTGACAGATATAGTTGACTGTCTCCCTTGAGAGACAAGAGCCTCCTTCGGCACTGCACCTCAGACACATTGAGGTAGCTGCTTTGCCGCCTGTACACCCTGGCAGCAGGATAGTGGCATCTTCTGCAGCACCTTCCGTCTTGGACTTCCTGTTGGCCCTGCACCCCTTTTGCCTGTGCCTCTCCTCCCAAAGGTGGCTCCCCTGGAGCCTGAATGTGCACTCATGGCCTCCTCCCCCTTCCCCCTCAGAGGAGGTGCCTCCAGTGGAGAGCACAACTCCCATTCCCAGGCTAAGGAAAGGCTTCCTGAAACCTGCAGGCCCCAGAAAGGATCTTCACTCTAGAGTGCTGACCTGAAAGTTGTGAGTCCTGTCCAAACAGCTGGTATGAGTTTTGAAGTATTTCTGCTCACATAGGCAAGTATCAGTAAGTTTCCAAATTAACTATCTGACTGAGCACATTCGCGACCTCATTGACCCCTCTTATCCCGCCTGTGGATGAGGTTTATACAAATGTGTCCTACCCGCCTGCCCGTTGCACCCGTGCGGCAACCTGAAGATCGCATGGGCCCCGAAAAATCACCGTCAACTGGTGCCTCAAGAGCCTTAAGTGGCCCATTAATTAATGGCGGACGCACATTGGAGATCACCCCGCGCCTGCCCACCGAAATATTGCGACACGGTGACGTTGGGAAACTCGCCCGACATCACCGCGCGTCATTTTACGCATCGCCGTGTGGGACCCGCCTTCGCATGCCAACGGGAAAATTCTGCCATCCGTAAATGTGAATTCTTTCTTCTTTTATTCTCTATTTGATCCACTGTATCGGTGCTGTCTGACTAACCCAAAACTAAACCCACTATTCCCCCCTCAAATCCATTACCTCCTCTGAATCAAAGGTTCTTCTGTTCTTCTCAAAGGCCTACCACTTAATCAGTAAATGCGCTGTAACTTTCTACACTCCAACAATCCTCTTCGTAAAGAAATTTCTCTCCTCACTCTTCATGACAATAGTGTTTCCCAACTACCCTATCAAAAGCTCAACAATCTTCTCCAGATATTTTTTTTTTTTAGTGCAATGATGACTTCAACTAATTAATTAATGGCCTCATAGTGAAGATAGCAACAGTCATAACATGATTGAATTTTACATTCAGTTTGAGGGAGAGATTATGTTTTTAAACTTAAATAATGGCAATTATGAGGCCTTGAAAGCTGAGTTGCTAAAATGAATTGGCAAATTAGGTTAAGAAATAGGTCAATAGAGATGCAGTGGCAAAGAGTTAAGAGGATATTTCAGGATACACTGATTAGATACGTTCCAACAAGTAAGAAAAATAGCAAATGACAGACACACCATCCGTGGTTAACTAGAAAGGTTAAATATAGTTTCAAACTTAAAGATAAGTTATATAATTGTGCAAAGATTGGTGGAAGGCCAGAAGGTTGGACATAATATAAGAAGCAGCAAAGGATGACTAAAAGATTAATAAGGAGGGAAAATTAGAGTCTGAGAGAAAGCTAGCCAGAAATATAAAAACAGGTAGCAAGAGTTTCTATAAATATTTAAAAAAGAAACGAGTTAACAAAGTGAGTGTTGGTCCTATAGAAAGCGAATCTGGAGAATTGATAATGGAAAACAAGGAAATGGCAGATGAATTGAACAGGTATTTTGCATCAGTCTTCACTGTAGAAGATACAAATAACTTCTGCTGTAAATCAGGGAATGGAAGGTAGGGAGGAACTTAGGAAATCATCAGAGAAGTGGTACTGAGTAAATTGTTGGATCTGCGAGCTGACAAGTGCTGGGTTCCTGATGGACTGCATCCTAGGGTATTATAAGAAGTGGCTTGTGAGATAGTTGATGCATTGGTTTTAATTTTCTGAAACTCCCTAGATTTGAGGAAGGTCCCATTAGATTGGAAGATAGCAAATGTAACCCCATCATTCAAAAAGGGAAGGAGACAGAACGTGGGAAACTATAGGCCAGTAAGCTTAACATCTGTCATAGGAAAAATGCTAGAAACTATTATTAAAGATGTTATAGCAGGGCAGTTGGATAAGTTCAAGGTAATCAGGCAGAGTCAAAATGGTTTTGTAAAAGGGAAATCATTCTTAACAACTTATTGGAGTTCTTTGAGGAAGTAACATGTGCTGTGGATAAAGAGGAACAGGTTTTTATACTGCACTTAAGTTTCCAGAAGACATTTGATAAAGTGCCACATCATTTTGTGGAAAATAAAAGCTCATGGTATGGGGGTAATGTATTGGCATGGATAGAAGATTGGCTGGCTAACAGGAAGCAGAGGGTAGGCATAAATGGGTCTTTTTCAGGTTGGCAAGGTGCCACAGGGTTCAGTGCTGGAACCTCAACTGTTTACAATTTATATAAATGAATTAGATGAAGGGATGGATGGGATGGTTGCCAAATTTGCTGATGACACAAAGATAGATAGGAAAGTAAGTGGTGAAGAGGACATAAGGAGGTTACAAAAAGATATTGATAGGTTAAGTGAGTGGGCAAAGATCTGACAAATGGAGTATAAAGTGGGAAAATGTGAAATTTTGGCAGGAAGAATAAAAGTGAAGCATATTATCAAATGGTGAGAAATTGCAGAAATCTGAGATGCAGAGGGGTCTGGGTACCTTAGTGCACGAATCACAAAAGGCTAATATGCAGGTACTGCAAGTAATTAGGAAAGCTAATAGAATGTTATCATTTATTGCAAGGGGAATTGAATACAAAAGTAGGGAGGTTATGCTTCAGTTATACAGAGCGCTAGTGAGGCCACATCTGGAGCGGTATGTACAGTATTGGTCATCTTATTTAAGGAAGGATGTAAATGTGTTGGAAGCAATTCAGAGAATGTGTATCAGGCTAATACCTGGGATGGGCGGGTTGCCTTATGAGGAAAGGTTGGACAGGCTAGGCTTGTATCTGCTGGAGTTTAGAAGAGTAAGAGGTGATTTGATTGAAACATATAAGATCCTGAGGGGTCTTGACAGGGTGGGTGTGGGGAGGATGTTTACTCTTGTGGGAGAATCTAGAATGGTTTAAAAATAAGGGGTGGCCCATTTAAAATGGAGATGAAGCGAAATTTTTTCTCTCGGAGGGTCGTGAGTCTTTGGACCTCTCTTCCTGAAAAGGCAGTGGAAGCAGAGTCTTTGAATATTTTTAAGGCAGAGGTAGATAGATTCTTGTAAACATGAGGGTGAATCGTTATCATGGGTAGGTGGGATGCAGATTTGAGATTACTATCAGTTCAGCCATGACCTTATTAAATAGTGGAGCAGGCTCGAGGGGCCGAATAGTGTACTCCTGCTCTTCGTTCGTATGTTCGTATGTTTGTATGTGACTAATCAGGTAATTGAATTAAATAATTATGAATTAAGAGGATTAAACAGTATTTAATCTCCTCTTAGCCTTCCCCACTTCAGTAGAAATAAGGTCAGTATCTCCATCTCCATTCATATTTGTATTTTGTTTTGGGAGAGACTAGAACTAATGGACAGCATTTAAAAATAAGGGGTCACCCATTTAAGATGGAGATGAGGAACATTATTTTCTCTCAGAGGGTCATGGGTCTATGGAACTCTCTTCCCCTCAGAGTGGTGGAGGCAGGGTCATTGAATATTTTTAAGGCAGAGTTAGATAGACCCTTGATTGATAAGGGAATCAAAAAGTATAGGGGTAGGAAGGAAAGTGGAGTTGAGGCCATAATCAGATCAGCCATGATCTTATTTAATGGCGGAGCAGGCTTGAAGGGCTGAATGGCCTGCTCCCACTCCTCATCCTAATCCTTATATATGTTTGCATGTTCATATGTTTAATTTGAGCATCATTCTGGTGAAACTGCACTATATAATTTTATTGTTCTTTCTGGAATGGAATCCCTAAAACTGTCCACAAAACTCTGTGGCCTAATGATTGCCATAGACAATTTCATCATTAGCTCTTTGTTCTTTTTCACTTTGCCCCTATTTTTAAAACTCCACATTCCAATGGTCTTTTTTCATGGCCTTATCTACGTTATCTTTTGCCCTCTACCTATTGATGTTTTTAACCTAGCTAACGCCACTGATCTTAATTGGTGCTCTCGTATCTCACATCTCAGCTTCCTCCAATAATTTTACTCTTCCTTTTCCCACTTTTTTTTTTGTATTTTGACAACTCTTAACTTTCTAAAGCCCCCAGGCCCAACCACGATTTCCATATTGCTACTTTCCAAATGGATTGAGAACAAAGGATTCGATATCCATCATTTTAGTGTCCTGCCTCTCTTTTCCTTGATTACATTAAAACAACATAGGGCAAGGGTGGGTTGTTGAATCTACTGCTTGGCTGTAGTTTGGATCTGAAGCCACTTTTGGTTGCACAAAGATACAGTCAACAAACATGCAAACTGATCTTACCAGTGATGACAACCAATGAACCATTTCTTAAAGCTGCAAATGAACTAATGAACAACACTAAAGTGACAGGATGGATCTTTGGGCTGGATTTTGCCGATGTGTAAAATGATGTGCGGTGACGTTGGGCGGAACTCCCAACGTCACTACGCCCCACTTAAATTTTCAGGAAGGCGTGGGTGCAGCAAAATCAGCTGCGCGCCCGCCGACCAGTCAATGGCCAATTGAGGCCATTGACAGAGCAATTAAAGTAATTAGTGGACCTGCCTGTCCAACCTTAAGGTTGGTGGGCAGGCCAGGGGCCCCGGCGCTAACTAGAAAAAGCATGAAACCTCATCCACGGGCGGGATGAGGTTTCATGTAGGGTTTTTAAAAATTTTAATAAAGTTTTTTTGGAAATTATGAACGTGTCCCAACTCATGTGACATTGTCACATGAGGGGACATGTTAGGGAAATTTTATTTTTCTATTTTGAGCTTTTTCACATTTAGAGCCAATCTCCCTGAGGAGATGAGTGCACTTAGCCTCAGGGAGATGAGTGCGCTCTTCCGTGCGCGTGCAGATCGGAAGCGTGCCTGTACGCAGCCGCCCATCAACTTCTCCCCCAACGGGGGGGCGAAAATTCAGCCCTTTAAGATGATGCCTTTTAAAACAAAATCTTGGTTAATTCATTGCAGTGTATATTGGCCAGGGTTTCATGTTCAGTGGTGAATTTATAGCCCTTGAAGAAATCTGCCTGAAGAGAACTAGCGATCTCTGTTGTGTGAATTTCCTCTTTCCCGGAGTTAGTTTGAACCTGGAGCCAAGTCAAGGAGAGCTTCAGGTATCCAGCAACACATGGCTGAAATATAAACAAACTTTTTCTTTAAACTGAAAGTATGCAGAATTTGTTAGCATAATGAAGAAGTTTGACAAAAGTAAACATTAGTTCTTCAGGGCCAGAGAGGTCATTCAGTAATAATTACGAACTGATTGCCCTGTTAAAAACCTAGGACAGAATTTTCTGTGCCCGTTGGCATCTGGCATCATGGCGGATGTGAGCGGACAATATGGCGGGAAAGCCAAAAATCGGTTTCATGATGTTGTGAAACCAGTTTGCAATTGTTTACTCCGCCGGCAAAAGCGGGCTGTGTTTCCCATAGCCGCACATTGGGAACTTCATTGTAATAGATCTGCATATCATTATAACCCCTGCCCACCAGAATCATCCAGCCCATGCTGGATCATCCGGCACATTGGTGTGTTTCACAATTGGATATAAGTGAATTGCACCTGGCAAGCTGCACTGTGCTCAGGACTTCAAGGTTTGTTTGGCTACCTTGCTTCTGGCAGAATGTGTGGTCATCAGCGCCAGGCTTCACAGGCAGCACCACATCAATTATAGGGGGATTCATGGGCAGGTCTACACCTACCAGACTAGCTGTAAGTTGGGGGCGGCTTTTCAATGGCTGCATGTCGAGGGGGAGAAGATGCCTCAGGCAAGAGAAGAGGCTGCAGGGCGAGGGCTGTACTGGGGAAGGGGGCTATCCCAAGGAGTGTGTGTGGGGGCACATGTTGATCTGTGCAAGTGGCCTTAAGATGGTGAGGGCTGAGGAGGCAGTTTCCAGAGATGAGGTCAGATGGAGATGTGAGTGTGTGTGAGAGAGTGAGTGGTGATGTCCCTTGAGCTGGCAGTGAGCGAGATGCCAGTGAATGTGTGATGGGCTTGAGTGCGTGCGATTAGAGTGGTAAGATGGTTGCCTTACCCTGGCAGCACAGATGAGATCATTCATCCTCTTTCTGCACTGGATGGGCCAACCTCTTCTGTGCTGCATTGGCACTGACCACCACTGCCACCGCCTCCCAAGCCAGAGTGGTGAAACTGCTGGACCTCCTGTGACCAGAGCGGGGGTGGAGGACATTACGAAGGGGCCTCCAGAAGGCATTCCAGTGACGGGTCACTGAACTCTTTTTGGCTTTCAGGGCCATGTCTTCACTGGAGCAGTCCTAGCCTGTCGGCATTGAGAACTGTGTGTGTGGCTGCAGTTTAGATATGGCACCTGGAGTGAGGAAACGGTGAGGTAACAGCATGGCGGGTGATTCAGAGGCTGCCAGCCAGCGAGACGGCGTGTTCCCTGTGGCTGCATAATTAATGAGGCGGGATTGGGCGATATGGCGTGAAAAGCCGCCATTGCAGCTGGTGGGTAAAATGCCTGGGTCGATTCTGCATCTAGGGCAGGATTTTCCAACCCGGGTATTTCCGACCCCAGTAACAACTCACTGAACAAGATGTAACAATTTCAAGGGTTTTACAGTGAGATTAAATGCATAAAATATCAAGTTCTCATCAGCTAAGTGGTTTTTAATTGATTACAATCTCGTGGTGGGGGGAGGGGGTGCGGTGGGGGGGTGGGGGTGAGGGGATGGATGGAGGGACCTCAACAGCACAGTCTATAGCGAAACACATGATCACTGACAGAAACTTCTGTACTTCCATGTTTTACCGTCCACACACAGACTCCAAATGTTGCTGTCAGTTACTGAAGAGTAATGATGCCGACTGCCGAATATTTCACTGCCATTATCACCATAAATCTGGGCCATTATGTGGAATCTGGTTATAACCATTGAATGTCAAAATGGTCTTCTGGAATATGTTCTTGCTATTTTCTCCCATTCTCATGGTCTACAATACACAACAACTTTACTATTGTTTTTGGAAGCCTTTACTTACATAAGTTTAGTCAGTGAATTCAAAATTGACCAATGCACAACATGCCAACATGCATTTACATAGCACCTTTAATGTCATGAGATGTCCCAAGGCCTTTCAGAGGAGCATTGTCAAGCAAAATTTGACACCGAGCCACTTAAGGAGGTATTAAGGCTGGCGATCAAAATCTTGGTCAAACAGGTAGGTTTTATGGACTGGCTTAAAGGGAGAGAGATAGAGAAGAGGTGAGGTTGAAGGAGGGAATTCCAGGGCTTTGGGTCTAGACAGCTGAAGGCACAGCTGCCAATGGTGAGGCAATTAAAATAGAGAATGTGCAAGAGGCCAGAATTGGAGGAATGCAGAGACCTTGGAGGGTTGTGAGACAGGCGGAGGTTACCGAGATGTGCAAGGACAAGGTCGTGGACTGGTCTTGACAAAGCAAAAATCATAGCAAACCATAACTTATTTACATATCTCAGCAAGGTGCATTATAATAAGATGCTGGTTAAATCTATGTATTATGTTCCTTAGCAGTTGTGTTGAACTCTCATAGCTGTTGTGGAAATTAAAATTCCAGTCATGTATAGAATCAGCTGCACGTATCCTGTCAACTGGCAGCAAATGACAGGTCAACTGAAACCTGCAATATGGAGATATCCTGCTCTTGACAGTTCAGGAAAGCTTCTACCCACTCATGAAAAGAGGGGCGGAGACCTCGCTAAGGCTTTCTGTCAGAATAAATGATTGCCTCCGTAGGGGAATGCTCATCATGTTGAACCCAGTACGCATCTTGTTCATAAACTGTGAAATGCTATAATTTGTTGAAGAAGCCATTTGCAATTGTATTGGAATTATGTCTCGGGCATCATAGTAAAGAAATTTAGTAACCTGAAGTTCTGCAGAACAAAAACATGAGAATTTCTTTGCTGCATTGCAAAGGCTAATAATTTCAGTCTTTTTTCCATATGCCCAATGTTTGTTTAGCATTGGCATGGCAATATAACACGTTTCTACATGCCAAGAAATTCTAAATGAGATCCACAGTTCTAAATATATACAGTGGAAAACAATTTTGGCACACTGCATGCAATACCTGTATTGTCATGTAGAGAATCACTGTATATTAATAATCATATGTATATGCATTAATTCCTTTTTAGTGAGGCCTAGAAAGAGTTTCCACTAAGCTCTCCCTGTCCATTATTTTGTTGTTTTGATCGAAAGCATTCTGCAAAAGAATCTGTCCTAACAATTAAATTTTTTGGAATAGCAACAGGTTATTGGATCCAATAAACCCATTCCTCCTTCGGAGGCCAAATCCGTTTATCCTGCCTCGCAGCTTCTGATTCTTCCTCAATCCTTTCTCATCTGCAGAAATGTTTCTTGAATCTATTCATCCCGTCCAATATGAGCAGCTTAAAGGAAGAGAAAGAGGTGGGGAAGCAGAGAGATTTAAGGAGGGTATTCCAGAGCTTCGGACCCAGACAGCTGAAAGCATGGCTGAGAATGGTGCAGTGACATAAATGGAGACTGCGCAGGAGGCCAGAATTAGAGTGTAGAGATCTTGGGGATTGCAAGGCTGGTGGAGGTTATAAAGATATGGAAGGGTGAGGTCATGGAGTGCTCTTGATAAGACAAAAAACACAGCAAAGCGTTGACAAATTTCAGGAAGGTGCATCATAATAAAATGCTGATAGACGCATGTATTGTGTTCCTTTATTAAGTAAAAGAGTACTGACAGCAGAAGTGTTGTACTCATAGCTGTTATGGAGATCCATAACTTACTCCACAAGTCAATCGCCTTTCGGATGAAAAAGCTATGCCTGACATTCAGGGCGGCATCATCCCAAGTTTGCACTAAGTGAGGTAGTGGGCGGGAAAAGAACGTTTTACCCGTCAGCTGCAATGGCAGCTTTTCATGCTGTATCATCCCGATCCCGTCTCATTAATCACGTATTCCTGGGAAACAGGTCATTTCGATGGTGGGCAGGTTCTCACTCGCCTGCCACGCCATCACTTTGACATTTCATCACGCTGGGCGTGATATTTAAAGTGCAACTGCGCGCATACCTCTCAGTGCTTCCAGCCCAGGACTGCTGCAGAGAAGACATGGCCCAGAAAGGAAAGAAGACTGCAGCCCCTCCCGGTTCAGTGACACGCCCCTGGAATGCCTTTTGGACACTGTGGAGGCCTGCTGTGATGCCCTTTACCCCACTCCGGCTGCAGGAGGGGCAGCAAACCAGCTCACCCACTCTTGCTTGGTAGGCGATGGCAATGGTGACCTGTGCCAATGCTGCACAGAAGAGGTTGGCCATCCAGTGCAGAAAGAGGATGAATGATGCCGCCAGGGTAAAGCAACCATCTCATCGCTCTAAACTCACACATTCACTAGCATCTCATTCACTGCCAGCTCAAGGGACATCACCACTCATTCTCTCACAAACATCTCCATCTGGCCTCATCTCCTCTGGAGGCTGCCTCCTCAGCCCTCATCATCTTGAGGCCACTTGCACAGATCAACATGTGTCCCACACACGCCCTGGGATACCCCTCTTCCCCAATACAGCCTTTGCTCTATAGCTTCTTCCCTTGCCTGAGGCCACTTCTCTCCCTTCCCCAAGCAAGTCCAAGCCCTGCAGCCATTGAAAAGCCACCCCCACCTTGTAGCTGGTCTGGAAGGTAGAGACCTGCCCGTGAGCTCCGTTAAGAGTGATGTGGTGTTGTTTGCGAAGTCTGGCGCTGTGGACCACGAGTGCTGCTCGAAGCAAAGTAGGCAAACAAACCTTGAAATCCCGAGTGAAGTGCAGCTTGCCAGGAGCACGTCACTCATGTTCGGTTGTGAAGGCCGACGTGCCTGGATGATCCAGCGTGGGGGGGATGATTTCGGCGAGCTGGGCTTATAATGATATGCAGATGTATTACAATGAGGTTCCCGACGTCCGACAGCAGGAAATGCGGCCTGCTATTGATGGGCAGAGCGGACGATTGCAAACTGGTTTCATGAAACCGATTTTTGGCCTTCTGGGCATATTGTCCGCTCATGCTGCCAAACACGCCCGCCGCCAATGGTCACGGAAAATTCTGCCCTCAGTCTGAATACTGAGGAGGGGCAAAAGCTCATCTTACATCTGAATTGATGGTCCTACCGCTCCTGTTCCCTTCCCCATCCCTCCACCCCTTGCCACTTCCATTTATGCTGATGTGAAGTACAAACCAAATTCAGGTTCAGACCTCATTACCATGCTGCTAGCGAGATTTGGGCTCCAAATCGGCATCTGGCTGCAGCCTGCCAACTCTAGGAGCAGAATATCCCTCATCCCAGAGAGTGACCTGGTTGTTCAGTCTGGGAGGGAGGACTGCCCTTGACTGCACAAAATTAATACTTCGCCTGCCTTTTTGAAATCTTCACCGCTGGGGACAAATACAAACCGTTCTTTCTGGGGACACTTCCGACTTGCCCTATGCACAGGAATCTTACTGTGCACAGAGGTCCTGCTGCAATTTAACTAACTAAAATAATATAGCTTTAAATTAAATAACTTAAACTTTAAACTAACAGGGGTGAGGGGCTGGTGGGGGTGGGGGAGGGGGGCGGGGGTGGCGGTTTGGGTGAAGGGAGACTTAGAATTCCAAAGAGAAAGGTCGAGGTCCCAGAGCAGCACAGCGATGTGGGTAAAGAAAAGCAGAGTGCGACAGGAAGGGACAAAGACTTTAACAAAAAATGTACATCAGCAAATATGGTCATTACAGGGAATAGGAGTAAAAAAATGAAATGAAAGGTTCTTTGCCTGAATTCACAAAGCATCTGCAATAAACTAGATGAATTAGTGGCACAAATAAAGGTAAATGATTTAGATTTAATCGCCATTTTAGAGACATGGTCACAAGGTGATCAAGGTTGGGAAAAAAATATTCCAGGGTACAAAATATTTTGGAAAGACAGACAGAATGGCAAAGGATGTGGGGTAGTCCTTATAGTAAGGGGTAACATAAGGACATTAGTGAGAAAGGATATGGCATCTGAAGATCATGAAATAGAATCAATATGGGTGGAAATTAGCAATAACAAGAGTCAGAAAACAGCATGGATGTAGTTTATAGGCCCCCTAATAGTAGTTATACCATTGGACAGAGCATTAAACAAGAAATTATTGGTGCCTGTAACAAAGGAAATGCAATAATTGTGGGGGACTTTAATCTTCATATAGACTGAGACAATAAAATTGGCAAGAATGGTCTAGAAAGTGAGCTTGTAGAATGCTTTCTTGATAGTTTCTTGGAGCAGTATATAGTGGAACCGACTAGGGATAAAGTTATCTTAGATCTAGTATTGTGTAATGAAGCAGGGTTCATTAGTGATGTCATTGTAAAATATCTATTGGGAAATAGTGACCATAATACCATTAAATTCCATGTTGAGCTTGAAAGTGATGTATTCCAATTGCAAACAAAAATCTTAACCTTAAACAAAGCTGATTACATAGGCATGAGGGGACAACTGGCTAAAGTTAATTGGTTAAATAGACTAAGAGGTGTGGAAGCAAATGAACAGTGGGAAATATTTAAAGAAACAATTCAAAATGTTCAACAAAAATACATTCCACTGAAGAACAAAAACTTAGCATGAGGAACTCATCTGTGGCTCATTCAGAAATTAAGGATAGCATTAGATTAAAAGAAGAGGCTTGCTATGTTGAAAAAAACAGTAGCAAGTCTGAGGATTGGGAATGTTTTAGAAACCAGCAAAGGGCCACCAAAAGTTCATAAAAAGGGAAAACATGGAATATGAAAGTAAACTAGCCAGGAATATAAAAACAAATCGTAAGGGCTTTTATAAGTTTATAAAAAGGAAGAGAATAGCTAAAGTGGTCCCTTAGAAGCAGAGACAACAGAAATCATCATGGGGAATGAGGAAATGGTGGAGGCATTGAGCAAATATTCCAGAAAAGGACGCTAACCTAGAGGCTAAAAAGAATGAGGAAATTAGGGAAATTAATATCAGCAGATATAAAGTAATGGGGAAACTTAAAGGACTAAAATCTGTCAAATCCCAGGATCTGATGGCCTACACCCTAGAAAAGGAGATAGCTGCAGAGATAGCGAACGCGCTTCCTATGATTTTCCAAAATTTCTTAGATTCAGGAACAGTCCCACTAGGCTGAAAGTTGGCAAATATTACACCACTTTTCAAGAAAGGAGGAGAGAGAAAACAATGAACGACAGGCCAGTTAGTCTAACACCAGTTGGGAACATTCTGGAATCTATTATTAAGGAAGTCCTAACAATGTACTTAGAAAAGCATAGTACAAGTCAACATGGTTTAACTAAAGGGAAATCCTGCTTGACAAATTCATTAGGGTTTTTTTTCAGGATGTAATGTGTACAGGAGAACTTTTTAGGTCAATATGTCGAGGGTCCAACAAGGGACGGCACAGTGCTGGACCTAATTCTGGGGAATGAAGCCAGACCGGTGGCTGAGGTGGTGGTGGGGGAGCATTTTAGTGATAGCGACCACAACATGGTACAGTTTAAGTTTGTTATGGACAAAGAAATAGACAAGTTGCAAAAAAATGTTTTGGATTGGGGGAGAGTGGATTTTGGTAAAATAAGGCAGGATCTGGCAAAGGTAGACTGGGAACAGCTACTTATGGGGAAGTCTACAGAGGAGCAGTGGGGGCGTTCAAAAAGGAAATGGGGAGGGTACAGGTTCAACATGTTCCCTCTAGGGTGATCGGAAGGAGTAACAAGTCCAGAAAACCATGGATGACCAGAGATATTCAGGTTACGATGAGAAGGAAAAGAGAGGCTTTTAGTAGGTACAAGGGAAGCAAATCAGTGGAGGCATTAGTGGAGTACAGAAAGTGCAGGGTGGAGCTGAAGAAAGCAATTAGGAGAGCAAAGAGGGAATATGAGAAAGCTCTGGCTGGTAAAAGTAGGGAAAATCCCAAGATATTCGATAAGTATATCAATGGGAAGAGGATAACCAGGGAAAGAGTAGGGCTAGGGCCCATAAGGGACCAAAAGGGGCAATCTATGGATGGAGCCAGAGGACATCGCTAGGGTGTTGAGTGAATACTTCACATCTGTCTTCACCCAAGAGAATGAGGATGAAGGTATCGGACTCAGGGAGTGAGGCTGCGAGGTTCTTAAGCAAATTGATATAGGGAGTGACAAGGTATTGGAGGTGTTGGCAGGCTTAAAAGTGGACAAATCTCCAGGTCCGGATGATTTGTGTCCCAGACTGCTGAGGGAGGCAAGGGAGGAGATCGCAGGGGCTCTGACCCAAATTTTTAATTCCTCTCTGGCTAGACATGGGGAGGTGCCAGAGAAGAACAGCTAATGTGGTTCTGTTATTTAAGAAGGGTTGTAGAGATAAGCCAGGAACTACAGGCCAGTGAGTCTCACGTCAATGGTAGGGAAACTATTGGAGAAAATTTTGAAGGAGAGAATCTATCTCCACTTGGAGAGGCAAGGTTTGATCAGGGATAGCCAGCAGGGCTTTGTCAGAGGGAGGTCATGCCTAACAAATTTGAATTTTTTGGGGAGGTGACCAGGTGTGTAGATGAGGGTAGTGCAGTTGATGTAGTTTATATGGATTTCAGCAAAACCTTTGACAAGGTCCCACATGGGAGACTTATAAAGAAGGCAAATGCACATGGGATACATGGTAATTTGATAAGGTGGATTCAAAATTGGCTTAGTTGTAGGAGACAGAGGGTGATGACAGAAAGATGCTATAATGATTGGAAGTCAGTGTCCAGTGGCATACCACAGGGATCTGTGCTGGGTCCTCTATTATTTGTCATTTATATAAACGACATAGATGACTATGTGGGGGGTAGGATTAGTAAGTTTGCGGATGACACAAAGATTGGCCAGGTGGTTAACAGTGAGGTTGAGTGTCTTGGGCTACAGGAAGATATAGACGGGATGGTCAAATGAGCAGATAAGTGGCAGATGGAATTTAACCCTGAAAGGTGTGAAGTGATACACTTTGGAAGGAGTAATTTGACAAGGAAGTATTCAATGAACAGCATGACACTAGGAAGTTCTGAGGAACAAAGGGACCTTGGCATGTGTGTCCATAGATCTCTGAAAGCAGAGGGGCATGTTAGTGGGGTGGTGAAAAAGACATATTGGACACTTGCCTTTATCAATCGAGGCATAGATTACAAAAGTAGGGAGGTCATGTTGGAGTTGTATAGAACCCTGGTGAGGCCACAGCTGGAGTACTGTGTGCAGTTCTGGTCGCCACATTATAGGAAGGATGTGATTGCACTGGAGGGGGTGCAGAGGAGATTCACCAGGATGTTGCCTGGGATGAAACATTTAAGTTATGAAGAGAGGTTGGATAGACTTGGGTTGTTTTCGTTGGAGCAGAGAAGACTGAGGGGCGACCTGATCGAGGTGTACAAGATTATGAGGGGCATGGACAGGTGGATACGGAGCAGCTGTTTCCCTTAGTTGAAGGGTCAGTCACAAGGGGAAATAAGTTCAAGGTGAGGGGCAGGAGGTTTAGGGGGGATGTGAGGAAAAACCTTTTTACCCAGAGGGTGGTGACGGTCTGGAATGCGCTGCCTGGGAGAGTGGTGGAGGCGGGTTGCCTCACATCCTTTAAAAAGTACCTGGATGAGCACTTGGCACGTCATAACATTCAAGGCTATGGGCCAAGTGCTGGTAAATGGGATTAGATAGGTAGGTCAGGTGTTTCTCACGTGTCGGTGCAGACTCGATGGGCTGAAGGGCTTCTTCTGCACTGTGTGATTCTGTAACTAGTAGGGTAGATAAAGGGGAACCAGTGAATGTAGTATGCCTGGATTTACAAAAAGGCATTTGGTAAGGTGCCACACAAAAGATTAATAGTTAAGATAAGGGCTCATGGAGTTGGGGGTAATATATTAGTATGCATAGAGGGTTAGTTAATGGATAGGAAACTGAGAGTGGGCAACACGGGGCTTTTTCAATTTGGCAGACAGTGAATAGTGGAGTGCTGCAAGGATTGGTGCTGGGGCCTCAGCAATTTACAGTCTATATTAATGATTTAGTTAAAGAGACAGAGAGTAATGTATCTAAGTTTGCTGATGATACCAAGCTAGGTGGCAAGGTAAGCTGCAGGGAGGACACAGAGAGGCTGCAAAGTGGTATAGACAGGTTAGGTGAGTGGGCAACAAGATGGCAGATGGAGTGTAATATAGGGAATTGTGAAGTTATTCACTCTGGCTGTAAGAATAAAAAAACAGAATATTTTTTAAAAGGTGAGGAACGTGTAAATGTTGATGTTCAAAGAGACTTGGGTGTGCTTGTACAGGGACTCAGAAAGTTAGCATGCAGATACAGCAAACAAATAGGAAGGCAAATGGCATGTTGGCCTTTATTGCAAGGGGATTGGAATACAAGGATAAAGAACTCTTGTGTTGGTTGTACAGTGTTTTGGTGAGGCCACATTTGAAGCACTGTGTGCAGTTTTGGTCTCCACGATAAAGGAAAGAAATACTTGCACTGGAGGTGGTGTAGCAAAGGTTCACTAAATTGGTACCTGGGACCTGGGCTCGGAGGGTGGGGGGTGGGTGGGGAGCGGGTTGTTGTCTCATGAGAGGCTGAGTAACTTGGATTTATATCCTCTGGCATTTAGAGGATTGAGAGGCAATCTCATTGAAACCTACAAATTTCTGAAGGGGCTTGATAGGGTAGAGACCATGAGGTTGTTTCCATCGTTCAGGTAATCTATAACATGGGGGCACAGTCTCAGGGTAAGGGGCCAATCATTCAAGATTGAGATGTGGAGAAATTACTTCACTCACATGGTATTGAATCTTTGGAATTCTCTATCCCAGAGGGTGGTGGATGCTCCATCATTAAACGCATTTATGGCTGGGATAGATAGATTTTTGGTCTTTCAGGGAATTAAGGGATATGGGGAGCAGACAGGAAAATGAAGTCGAAGCCTAAGATCAGCTATGATTGTATTGAATGACAGAGCAGGCTTGATGGGCCAAATGGTCTACTCCTGCTCCTATTTCTAATGTTCTTATAACTGATCATGGCAGATCACTGGAAAGCTTGCTGCTTCTCGTCTAACTAAATCCGCTCTACCCAGTAAAGCTTTGTCCTGCAGGGTTGGCAGGAACTAAGTGAATGAATCCTAGCCTCAGTGACAAGACTAGCCCTCCAGGTTCCACTAGTGAGCCAGTGTGGGAGATCAAGAGTGCTCTGGAATTCTGTGAACCTAATTGGCTCAGGCATCAGATTAGCACCGAACAGTGACAAATAGAAATTTTCTATTACCAAACATATTCATCTTGCAGATGTCAAAATCCCAATGTTTAATGTTATGAGTTTGAAACAATATTTTCCTGTTGTGTCCCTCTGTCCATTAAAACTCTGTGTTTTATTACTTTGTTATGAAAGTACAAAAAATGGTTTGCATAGTCATCGTATTTTATGACTACTTTGTTTCGTCTTGATGAGCTGATAAATGCACATACTGCTGTCATCGCTGCACCACCTAAATAAGATACCAGTGAAATACCTTATAACTCCCATTTGCCTAAACTACGTAAACAGAACAAATGAAGTCCCCCAGGAAGGAAAAATAATAACCTGACAGTATGTCTGCTATCATTAAGATTGCAGTGATATTGACTCATTTGCTAGTGCCTAACTCTGCACGTTACAGTGAAGTGGTTTCAGTATAAGTTGGGTGTAAGATCCTGACTTGGTTCCTAGGCACAGTAAAGCGAGACAGTGCAAAACCGAACCCTTCCTGAAGACCATTTCACCTCACAGGGACACTAAAGCAATCCAGAAGCAAGTTCTGATGAAAGGTCATGGCCTGAAATATTGGCATGAAGTTTGCGCTCGTTGGGTGCATGCGATTGGCGGACCGGGGAGCGGACGGGAAACGGTCTCCTGACCACAATAAATAGCAGCTTGCATGTGGCATCTACCATGGCAGGTAGCGGCAAGGGGTTATTTTAAAATCTGGCCCTCTAGAGTCAGGTAGCTTTACTTCTCTAGCCAAAGAGTGGTGAGAATATGGAACTCATTACACAGGAAGTAGTTGAAGCAAACAGTATGGCTGCGTTTAAGGGGAAGCTGGGTAAGCATGAGGGAGAAGGGAATAGGGAGTTATGCTGATAGTGAGATGAGGAAGGATAGGAGGAGATACAAGGAAAGTATTAAATGCTGGCACGGATTGTTTGTGCTGTACGGCCTGTTTCTATTCTGCTTCATCAATGTAATTCTACATAACCCCACTTCATTGCTGTAGGCACCCAAAACCTTTTACTTTCCCCCCAAGTCAGGCTCCCCAACATGGGCTGGGATTGTAACAAGAGCTGCCAAAATTAAGCAACTTATAAAAAATCTTTGATGGGAGTCACTGGCAAGGCCAGCATTTATTGCCAATCCCTAACTGCCCTTGAACTAAGTGGTTTACCAGGCCATTTCAGAGGGCAGTTAAGAGTCAACCACATTACTGTAGGTCTGGAGTCATGTGTAGGCCAGACTGGGAAAGGACGGCAGATTTCCTTCCCTAAACGACATTAGTGAACCAGATGGGCTATTATGACAATTGATGATAGCTTCGTGGTTGCCATTACAGAGACTGGTCAGGAAAGTTTCTGGGGAAATCTTCAATTTTAGTGGGAACAGTAAATAAGCAGGAACAGATCAGCCTCCCATTATGCACCCACCCCATTCAACTTTGCCTTGAATCAATACAAATGCTGACCATGTCTGTTACCATCAGATTTCTGTCCCCACTGGTGTTGAAGATTGTCACTTAATAGGTTTAGGAATAGTGAGGTTGGTGTTTGCAGCTTCCTATCAAAGTGGCAAGTTGTCAAAGTTGTATTTCTTACCTATCAATTTATTTATTTATTTATTCATGGGATGTGTGCGTCTCTGGCTAAGCCAGCATTTATTGCCAATCCCTAATTGCCCTTGAGAGGGTGGCAGTGAGTTGCCTTCCTGAAGCACTGCAGTCCATATTCAAATCTCTGTGTCATGCTTAAAAAAAAAAGTGTGAAGCGAAAGGCAATTATTTGGAAAGTACAGAAAAACTCCCCTGGAGAATAAAATATCAATAAGAATTCCTGCAGCCTTGTGATTGACATTATCAATCACACATTAAAAAACTAAGCCAAAGATTTAAGATAATTGGCAAAAAAAAGGCCAGAGGGGAGATGAGAATTTCTTTTACTCAATGAGTTGTTATGATCTGGACTGCATTGCCTGAAAGAATGGAGGAAGCAGATACAATATAAACCTTCAACAGAGAATTGGATCTCTACTTTCTTTATTCCTTAATGCAATGTGAGCATCACTGGCTGGCCCAACATTTATTGCCCAACCCTAATTGCCCTTGAGAAGGTGGTGGTGAGCTGCCTTCTTGAACCGCTGCAGTCCATGTGGTGTAGGTATACACACAGTGATGTTAGGGAGGGAGTTCCAGGGTTTTAACCCAGTGACAGTGAAGGGACGGTGATATATTTCCAAGTCAGGATGGTGAGTGGCTTGGAGTGAATTTGCAGGTGGTTGCGTTCCCATCTATCTGCTGCCCTCGTCCTTCTAGATGGTGGCAGTTGTGGGTTTGGAAGGTGCTGTCTAAGGAGGCTTCGTGAATTCCTGCAGTGCATCTTGTAGATGGTACACACTGCTGCCACTGTGCGTCAGTGATGGAGGGAGTGAATGCCTGTGGTTGGGGTGCCAATCAAGCAGGCTGCTTTGTCCTGGATGGTGTCAAGCTTCTTGAGTGTTGTTGGAACTGCACTCATCCAGGCAAATGAAGAGTATTCCATCACACTCCTGACTTTTGCCTTGCAGATGGTAGACAGGCTTTAGGGAGTCAGGAGGTGGGTCACTCGCCACAGGATCCCTAACCTCTGACCTATTCTTATGGCCACAGTATTTGTATGGCTAGTCCAGTTCAGTTTCTGATCAATGGTAACCCCCAGGATGTTGATAGTGGGGGATTCAGCAAATATAATGTCATTAAATGTCATGGGGTGATGGTTAGATTCTCTCTGTTGAAGATCGACATTGCCTGACACTTGTGTTTTGCAAATGTTACTTGCCACTTGTCAGCCCAAGCCTGAATATTGACTATGTCTTGCTGCATTTGGACATGGACTGCTTCAGTATCTGAGGAGCCATGCATGGTATTGAACATTGTGCAATCATCAGTGGACATCCCCATTTCTTATGATGCAAGGAAGGTCATTGATGAAGCAGCTGAAGTTGTTTGGGCCTAGGACACTACCCTGAGGAACTCCTTCGGTGATGCCTTGGAACTGAGTTCATTGACCTCCAATAGCCACAGTCATCTTCCTTTGTGCTTGGTTTGACTCCAACCAGTGGCGAGTTTTCCCCCTGATTCCTATTGACTTCAATTTTGCTAGGATTCCTTGATGCCACACTCAGTCAAATGCTGCCTTGATGTCAAGGGCAGTCACTCTCACCTCACCTCCAGAGTTCAGCTCTTTTGTCCATATTTGAACAAAGACTGTAATGAGGTCAGGAGCTGAGTGGCCCTGGTGGAACCCAAACTGGGCATCAGAGAGCAGTTTATTGCTAAGCAAGTGCTGCTTGTTAGCGCTGTTGATGATCACTTTATGGAGAGTAGACCAATGGGACGGTAATTTGTCAGGTTGGATTTTTCCTGCTTTTTGTGTGCAGGACACATAAGGGCAATTTTCTACATTGCCGGATAGACGCCAGTGTTGTACCTGTACTGGAACAGCTTGGCTAGGAGCATGGCACGTTCTGAAGCACAAATCTTCAATACATATTGCTGGAATATTGTCAGGGCCCATAGTCTTTGCAGTATCCAGTGCCTTCAGCTGTTTCTTGATAGGGTGTGGTGTGAATCTAATAGGCTGAAGACTGGCATCTGTGATGCTGGGGACATGCAGAGGAGGCGAAGATGGACCATCCACTTGGTACTTCTGGCTGAAGATTGTGGCAAATGCTTCAGCCTTATCTTTTGCACTGATGTGCTGGACTCCCCCATCACTGAGGATGAGGATATTTGTGGAGACTCCCCCAGTGAGTTGTTTAATTGACCACCACCATTCATGACTGGACGTGGCAGGATTGCAGAGCTTAGATCTGATCTGTTGGTTGTGGACCCGCTTAGCTCTTTCTATTGCTTGCTATTTATGCTGTTTGGCATGTAAGTGGTCCTGTGTTGTAGCTTCACCAGGTTTACACCTCATTTTTAGGTATGCCTGGTGCTGCTCTTGGCATGCCCACCTGCACTCTTCATTGAACCAGGAGTGATCCCTTGGCTTGGTGGTAACGGTAGAGTAGGGGACATGCTGGGCCATGAGGTTACAGATTGTAGTTGAGTACAACTCTGCTGCTGCTGATGGCCCATCACTTAAAATGAAAAAAAAAATTGCAGGGCCATGGGGAAAGAGCATTGGAACCAAATGGCAATTCTTTTCAGAGGGCCAAAATGATGGGCTGTTTTCCTATGTTAAAGGTATTATATTAACCTAGTTTCATCCCAAATGCAAGTGCCCCACAGGTGAACTTCATGCCATCTTCTGCCCCAGGAATGTTGGAGCTTGTACATCACAGATAATTTGTATTAATACTTATTAGTTGACTTTGGCCCCCGTGTTTTTGGGCCTACCAAAAGGTGGCCGACTGCACCCACTATTTTCTGTTGTTATTTCAAATCCCACCTTTTGCAAATGCTTTCCCTTTAACCTAAATGTATCTCCTTCTTTGGCTTTTTTTTACACTTTCCATCCTTATTTAATCTATGCCTAAAAAATGTAGTCAATCTCTTCGCCACTCCAAATGAGCTCAAGATTCAACATCTAAACTTCATGACCTGTAAGGAGGTGCTGAATGTTCTCCAACTTAAATCATAAAAAGCAAATCTCTCCCTTGGCTAACAGCTTACTCCCCACCTTCTTATTGCAGAATGTAATGCTCCATTGTTGAATACTTTCAAAATGAATTAATCGTTGTTAAGGTAGTAATTTAATTAGTTAGCAGCAAATACTGAGACATAGACCGGAACTTTCTAGCCCCAGCGGTGTAAGGCTTCATGGCGGGAATGGGGGGCGGGGGGAATGGGGGACAATATGGCGAGAAGGCCGAAAATCGGTTTTACGCTGTTGTGAAACCAGTCTGTGATTGTCCGCTCCGCCCGCCAATGGCAGGACGTGGTTCCAGCCGCCACATGTCGGGAATGTCATTTTAATACACTTGCATGTAATTATAAACCCCGCTCGCTGGAATCATCCCCCATATCAAATTTCCCGCCCACGCCAATGTGACTTCAGAATGGCACGCTTCACGGCCGCCTTTAAAAGGGGTGCACCTGGCGACCTGAACTTCGAGGGGAACTCAGACGTGAGTGCACACAGCGCTCGTGAGCATTGCCCATAGGACATCAAAGGGAGAGGCAGTGCGCATTCACCAGGGGGGGTGGGGGGGACAGGCAATTCGCTTTTTCCCGACTGACTTTCAGTGTGGTGCCGGGGCAAAGGCTCCAGTGCAGGTCAGGCCGGGGGAGGGCAGGGCAGCACAGACAGACTGAAGGAAAGACTCAAGCACATGTCGAGAGGGTTGGGGGGTGGGGGGGGGGGTGAGATGAGCGGCCATGCACTCGGAAAAGCTTGTCAAAAGTGAGAATTCCTCCGTAACTGAGACCATTCAACAGCAGCAACATTGACATGCTTGGAGTCAGGCCTCTGAAGCTTCTCTGCCCACTCAAGCAACGCAAAAGCGTGAAAGTGCCACCAACTGATCCAGAACTTTTCACCCTTCCACAGACTGCAAATTAATGTGCAATTTAGGGGGCAGCAGACCAATTGGCCGACTAGGCAAGATGTACAATCCCCTTGTGAAAGGCGGCCATGGCACAGTCACACTTGGAGGCCCTCACAGCCCCTTGAAATGTCTTTATTAAATTTTGGACCAGCATTCATTATGGTTCAAGCTAAAAGTGCAGCCTTGCAGTGCAGGTTAGGAGAATGCCTGTGCCTGAGCCGAGAGCACAGCATGCAGTCCAGTGGCTGAAGCTGCTGTCAATCGGTCAAGTGGAGTGGGACGGAGGTGGCTGGGGTTTTGGGCAGCCATGAAGTGCACTACACACTGGCCATCCAAGTGGTGGCCAGCAAGCTCCTGTATGTTTGAAAGGGCCTTCAGACTGAACCAAGAGACATTCTTAGTAGAGCCATGCTAACCCACACATCTCTCTCTTTGATCTGACAGCAGGAGAACATCAGGATCATGGAGCCTGGTGATTTAACGGTATGCCTCATGGTTTACAGGGAGCAGAGATGAAGAGAGCGGCAGAGGCGCCTGGCTGCGCATCGGGAGGAGCACATCCCTCAAGATTAAGGGCCAACAGAGACCTGCTGTGCATGCAGCTGAAGATGCAAATCGAGCTGTCGCTTATAGGTGCCTCGCTAGATCCAGGGTCTATAGGCAGCACCTGGCATTCCTGCAGATGACTGAGAACCAGTATCGCTGAAGACTGTGCATGTCTAGGGAACTGGTTGGTCACATATACCACCTGCTGCAGGATTTGTCGCCACGGGGACATGGGGGGCATCCACTGCCAGTGGCTATGAAAGTAACCACGGTGCTCAATTTTTACGCGAATGGCTTCTTCCAGGGCTCCACAGGTGACCTGTGTGGGATCTTGCAAGCCTCCATGCAAAATGTATCCAGAAGGTCACAGGCACCATCTTTGTGAAGGCACAGAACATTGTGCATTTCGTCTGGGATCAGGAAAGTCAGGAAGCAAGAGCTCAGGTCATTGGATTTCCACAGGTGCAGTGTGCCACCGACTACACTCAAGTGGCGCTTATGGCAACATGGCAACAAGCAGTCAACTACGTCAACCATAAGGGCTTCCACTCACTGAATGTTCCGCTGCTGTGCGACCACCACAAATGCACCTTACAGGTCTCTGTACAGAGGGGAGGACCTGGCTGAGGAGGAGATGGAGGTGCTGCATGTATCCTCCGATGAGCAGGACGTCAAAGAGGATGATGGTGATGAGTTCCTCGAGGGCAAGGATGCTGGTGATGAGGCTATTGCACTAGCCGGACGAGGCAGGCATGCTTGGGAGGCCCTCATAGCTGCTAGATTCATGGAGGATGATGGCGAGATGAGTGAGAACAATCCTAACATGCTCACCTTGCATCTGTGAATGTTTGACTCCTATGTGGCTGATAGGCTCAGGCTCATGTCATGGAGACACAGCAGAAGCCCTGATAGTCGCTAGATTCCAGGATGATGATGACAACATGCAGTGAGGACACTCCATAGATCTTCACATTGCCTCTGTGAATGTCTGACTCCTATCTGGCTGAGGGCAGCTCGCTTGCATTGTGATCAGGGTCATATCATGGGGATGCTGCTTTGAAACTTTAAATGCACCTGATCCTTTGTCAGTCTTCAGCATCTGACTCCTTCAGGAGCACACTGTCACCGGTCACAGATGCTGCAGAGATGGGGGACCAGCCGCACCTTACAAGTGCTGAGAGACACTCAGAGATACAGAGAGAATGACGGAACTCTGTGATGCCTGCCCATGACATTCTGGGAGCAATGACAAGCACCATCGAGGTGCAGGCATCACTGATGTGTCCAGTGAGTGTGATGCCAGAACATCACTTTGCTCTGAAGGTTACACACTGCACAGGGAAGAGGCCCTGGACTGAGACACCTGCCTTTATCTTGTGTAGGAACCAAGGTTTCACATCTGAGTGACATGAACACTGCTCATTATAACAAGGAGCCACAGGCAAAGAGACATTCTTGGGAGTTTATTTACAATAGTGACCATTATGTACAAGTGATTAACACCCATGCCCAGGCTGTGCAATTATATCTTTTTAACCTTCCTAACCCTGCCGCTACGTCTTGGTGCTTCCCCGACATCCACAGCAGAGGTGGAGGTAGCCTGCTGACTGCTTCGCCTGATCTGTGATGACCTTGGTGGGCGTCCTCTGGAGGGCTGAGACCTGGAGGGCTCCGGCCTGCTTTCGGGGTCTTGCTGTGTGGCAGTGGCACTGTCCTCGGCCTATAGAGCTGGAGATTCTGGGGTCACAGGAGGAGGGGATTCGGATGGGCCGGACACTCCCGGAGGCACCTCGGTGGACGACCCTGGGCTGTGCACCTGCTGGTCCTCCTCCCTATGGGTGCCCGAGCGCCCCTGGCTGACTCCTTGAGGAGAAGGGAAAGCTGGAATAAGATTGAGCTGCCCTGCACCCATCTCGCGTTGACACTGTTGGAGGCCAACTATGGCGTCAGCAATGGAGTTGAGCCCACACAGCAGTGCAGGAGCGAAGTCCTGGACCAAGGTCTCCGTGGCGCCGCCATCTTACAAGGGTTGGTCTTGGTGCATTGGCATGCCGGTGCTATCACCTCAGAGTGAAGGCGGATGGACTCCTCCATCGTGCCTTGCAATCTGAGGAGTGCAGCGGACATCCCTTCCTGATGTTCCCGAGCTTGCCTTTGCAACTGAGGTATGACCGAGTCCAGAGGCTTGTCATTTGACTCAGACTCAGCAGATCTCTGCCCTCCAGCAGTCCTCTGAGTGCCCAAAGCCTGGGAAGTCCCTGCTGCTGCCTGCTGTGGATCAGGCACTGTGATGTGTTCACCGGATTGTGACCCTGAGGATACCCTAGAACTAGGTCTCACTGGGGTTTGTGTCTCTGCGCTGGTGGAGGATTCCTGCCAGGTCAGATGAGAAGGATGCCTGGCATGTGTGGGTGGTGGATGGTGCCACGGACGTGATGAGGACACAATCCGCAGGGCAGATGAAGGTGTGTCTGAGAGAGTGAATGGTGATGCCCCTTGAACTGGCAGGGGGTGAGATCCCTGTGGATCTGTGATGGGTTTGTGAGTGTGTGAGTTGAGAGCGATGAGAACAGTGACTTACCCTGGCGGAACAGAGGAGATCATTCATCCTCTTTCAGCACTGGGTGGCTGTCCTCTTTTGCACAGCATTGGCACTGACCACTACTGCCACCGCCTCCCATGCTGGATTGGTGACCTTGCTTGCTGGTCTTTGCCCAGAGCGGGGATCGAGGATTTCACGGCGGCCCTCCACTGCATCCTGTAGGCACCCAAGGGAGGTGTTGCAAAACCTTTGGGCAGCATGTTTCCTCCCTTTGGCAGCCATGTCTTTCCAGCAGCTTTTGATCCCTTAGAGAGTGCAGGGGCACTCTTTAAATATGGCGCCCGGATTACTGAACAGCTTGAAGTGATGGTGGGGCAGGTGAATCAGATGCTGCCCTTCTGGCGATCCGGCGAGTTTCTCGTGAAAGCATTATTAATGAGGTGGGATGCGCCGGGAATGGGACGACATGGCACGAAAACCCGCCATTGCAGTCGGCGGATAAAACACCCTTTTCCCACCCGTTACTGCACTTTGTGCAAATCTGGAACGATTCTACCCACAGTGCTGGGCAATGACATTCTGTGCATGCACCGTACTTCCATGATTTGCCGGCAATTCAATGTCCCTAAGAGAGACCCGGTCAGTGGGCTGCAGAGGCAAGTATAGAATTCTTAATTTTACTTTGGAGAATAACGATTCATTCTGAAGTTTAAAACTTTTAATGCGAACATAGATACCGAGCGTAAACAGTCGAATTAGAATTGTATTTTTGGCAGCCTTCATTGCAAAATCCAAATTGCATTCACATTAATGTCAAAGCCTGTTTCTGGAAGAAAAGAAAATGATTATTGCTTTTTCCATAACAAACTGTATCATTTCCCAAATGTCACGGTATCTGAAATCCTCAATCAGTGTGGTTTGGAAAGCAAGTAACTGAAGTCAACAACATTTAGATGATAAACCATATATTGAGGATGAGGATGAAGAAACTTAGCTTTTGCACTGATGAAAGCATGCCATCTTTTGGTGGCATAAGCGTAGCTGCATTCTCAAAACAAATAAAACTTATTTTATTGAACCATTGTGCTAAGTTCAAGTAACAGGTGCATCATGGAATGGGCAGGAATTAAGTGCAGCATAGCACTCCTGATCCGGCTGGAATTCTGGGTTGGATTCGAATTACAAATACACAGCAGCTCCTGTTGTTATACTATAGCCCTCATTGGCAGCTCCCCTTTATTGGTGAAGAGAAGGGATACCCAGTGTTGTGACGGGGAGTTAATGGTCTGCAGCAGCCAAATAATGGGGAGGGAGGATAAGAGGAAAACTTTTACTGCATCTTTCAAATCATATGAACAATAGATCAGAGGAGTGCAAATTCCTCAGTCAGGGTTTTGCAATGTCAAGACAAATGAAGGACGGTGACGCTTATTGATGCTGCATAAAAAACCCACACTCTGGAACTGTTAAGAGGAGGCCTCACTAGATTCAGCAATGTATGACTACCCAGTGTTACATTATACCAAGTCAGATGAGTATGTTGGCCACAAAGTATTTCCTCCTACTCAATTTGCCTTATGGCCTTTTGAATGTTTGCGCTTGTCCTTTCTGCAGCACAGCAAAGCTTATAAGTCTTGCCGTTGACATACTTAATGTGCTTACCCCGAGTAGAGACTTTACAGCAGAATCTTACTACCTGATAACTACATGCATTCACACTCACACCCATGACTGGCCGAAAGATGGACAATTTGGTTTAGTGTATGAGCAAGGACTTCGATCCTTTCAAATTTGGTTTTCTGCTTGAAGGATGAGGCAGCATATTACAGAATGAATGCTCATCGATCGGAGAACGGTTGGCTAATTTGAAGAAAGAAAGAACAAAGGAAGCAAGGCCAGCATTTATATGACATCTTTCACCACCTCAAGATGTCCCAAAGTGCTTTACATCAGTGAAGCTTTTGAGTTTCCTTGAAGAGATGGCAATGAAAATCACTGGCACTAAGGATGGGGGGACGGTAAAGATGGGGGCTTTCCCCAGTCAGGAAAGCAGGAAGACATATCATTTGTACATGAAGTCATTCATTTCCATCCTTTTTGGGTAGGTGCTGCATTGGGAATGAGTGAAGACTGACTGCGGTTGAAGCTAACTGATGTCAGGGAAAGCCTAGGAAAAATGAAACTCAGGGAAAGTCAGAGCCAGTGGGTGGTCACGGCGGGTTAGCATGGGAAAAGGTGGCATAAAATAAGAATGGAAACCCTATTGAAGATCATTTAAAAGTAGCTGTTGTGGGAGTGTATTGATGAACTTTCAGAGAAAGATATGGCAGCTTTCCAGTTGGGGGGAAATGAACTCTACACGGTATAACTTGCTCCTTCTGTTAAAGATTTTTTAAAAATTCATTCATGGGATCTGGGCATCATTGCCTGGGCCAACATTTACTGCCCATCCCTACTTCACCTTTTTCAGAGGGCATTTTCAGAGCCAACTACATTGCTGTGGGTCTGGAGTCGCATGTAGGCCAGACCAGGTAAGGATGGCAGATTTCCTTCCCTAAAGGACATTAGTGAACCAGATGGGTTTTTACAACAGTGGTTTTCATGGTCATCACCAGACTTTTAATTCCAGATTTTTATTGAATTACAAATTTCACCATCTGCCATGGCGGGATTCAAACCCCAGTCCCCAGGGCGTTACCCTGTGTCTCTAGATTACCAGTCCAGTGACAATATCATAACATCACTGCCTCCCCTCATTTCTCATTATTCAACAACAAGGATCACTAAATTAGCTACAACTTTTGATCAGTATGGATTATGCTGCAATTGTTATGTTAGCTGGTTCATTATTATCATTGATAGAGAAGAGGGTGTAGGCTTCACTGGAGACTAAGCATCACCAACTATCAGTGGGCAACTGTGCTTCTACACTTACACTTCAAACAACAACGCAATGCTCCATGCAGAGTCGCTATAACCAGGTGAACAATAAATGATTTATACATTCCAATACACTGCTTCTGGAGAATAAAGATTTTAAATTATTGATACAAAATAATTGACAAACAAGATAATCACACCATATCTAAGAGCTGAATTGTAGTTTTATCTTCATTTCTGAATACAAAACTCAAGCTAAGGGGGAATTTTACAGCCCCGTTGCAGTGGGGGTGGGGCTGTAAAATGCAGCAAGCATTGACTTTGGCAGGACCATAAAATCACACCACCGTAAAATTCCTATTCATTGAATGAATAGCCATATATCAATAAAATGGTCCTTCAAAGTCCAAAAATAGCCACGTTAAGAATGCGGCTGTGGAATTTAGCTGTGCTTGAGTTTCTCTCGCTTCCCAGTCTCGAGAGTTGATTTGACAATTATGGTTTTATCCAGTGTGTAAAATGCCTTTAATAAGAATGCTGTTAGGGAAAATGATCTTGAGTTAACAATAGAAGAGTAGCGTGGGCTACTTATGTAGTTAGTAACAGCAGCGTGGAGATAGGGTTCGAAGTGAAAGCACACATGTAGTTGCTGCTGAGCACCTTTCTAAATAAACATAATGTTTTTCCACCTGAGAAGTGCCTGCTGATCAACTCTATCTATAGTACCAACTCGGCCACTACTTACAAGCATGTGACGAGGATCCACTGGATCCACAGATTAACATCCTTGTCTGATTCTGTCCCAGTTGAGCAGATGTTAAACAATTTGAGGGGTGCAAAATGAACATTACTGCAGGTGAGTTCTGATTGGGCAGGTTTCTGCCAATAAGAGCAATGAAAACCGAGCTTAGAATGAATTCACCCAGTGGAGCATTAGAGTAATTAGCATTTCTACAATTTGAATAAAGATGAAGTTGGGGAGGGAGAGGTTGCCACACCCACTTGTAAAGACAGAAAACACTGCACCCCATCTGTGCCTGATTTGGATAGCCAACCTTCAATGCACTGATTTAATATTGAAAACATTTTTAAATTATTCATTCACGGAACGTGGGCATCACTGACGATTTTTGCTTGTCACGAGTTGCCCTTGAGATGATTGAACAGCCGCAGTCTGTGTGATGAAGGTGCACCCACAGTGCTGTTAGATAAGGAGTTCCAGAATATAGGCCCAGTGACAGTGAGGGAATGGATAATATATTTCCAAGTGAGGATGGTTTGTGACTTGGATGGGAACTTGCAGGTAATGGTGTCCCCATGTGCTCGCTGCCCTTGTTCCAGGTGGTAAAGGTTGCGGCCTTGGAAGTTGCTGCCAAAGAAACCTTGGTGAATTGCTGCAGGCTGTCTTATAGATCTTCTTCTTAGGCAGTCCCTTGGGATCGGATGATGACCTGCTTTGACAACGGTTTGGATGGGTTCTGAAATGGCTGATAAATCCAATGCGCGACCCGCAGATTCTGCAGGTCAGGTGGTGCTTGAAGTGCTGGGTAGATGAGTCGTTTGGAGGTCTGTGCGCTCTCTCCAAAACCTCGACTTCGCCTCTGTATGCTCCCGACAAAGGGCGGCATTTTCCGGCCCTGCCCGACTCCAGGATTGTCCGGTCCCGCCGAAAGTCAATGGACTTTTGGCTAGGCCACCGAATTTCCCGTGGTGGGTCCCACCACAACAGGGCCGGAAAATCCCAGCCAAAGTCTCTCAATGTGTTCAGTGCCTTCCCGAATGAACCTTCTCCATTTTGGTCGGTCACAGGCCAGACTCCCATTATTTGGCAGGAACGTTTAACCTTGTTAGGAATGCTTTGAGCACACCCCTAAAGCATTTCCACTGTCCTCCTGGGGGTCTCCTGCCGCACTCAAGATCCGAGTAGAGCAGTTGCTTCAGGAGTCTGGGAAAAGCCTGTCCTGCCCAGTGGAGCTGGTTGTGAATGATTTGCACCTGGATGTTATGGGGTATTGGCTCGAGAAAAGATGCAACTGTCGGACCACCTCTCTTGCCCCCAGGTTTGGAGGATCTTGCGAAAGCACTGCTGGTGATATTTCTCCAGTGCTTTGAGGTGCCTGCATGTCTCCGTAGGATCATGGGGATCACTGTTGCCTGGTAAACCATGACCTTAGTCTTGAGTTTGAGATCCTAGTCCTCAAATACTCTTTTCCTCAGTCGGTTGAAGGTTGAGCTGGTACTTTGAAGGTCTCAATCGCCTTCTCCCAGTGGCTGAAGAGCGCATTCCAAAGCAGCAGTGTGGTTTTCGCCCATTGAGAGGCATCACAGATATGAACTCCACTGCCTACCAAATCCAAGAAAAATGAAAAGAACGGCACCAACCGCTGTACATGGCCCTTTTACAACCTTACAAAAGCCTTTGATTCTGTCAACCGCGAAGGCTTATGAAATATGCTCCTCAAATCTGGCTACCCTCAAATTTGTCACCATCCTCTGCTTACTCCACAATGACGTGGAAGCCATGATCCTCATCAATGGAACAACCACAGAACCTATCTCAGTGAAGACTGGGGTCAACCAATTATCTGTCGTTGCACAACTCACATCTCCAAATTCCTCGCTGCAATACTGCACCTCACTTCCAGCAAATTGCCCAGAGGCGTGGAGATAATTTAAAGAACGGACAGGGAACTGTTCAACCTAAGCTGCCTTCAGTCCAAAACCAAAATCACTCCAACCTCAGTCACTGAGCTTTTGTATGCAGATGACACTCACTAGAAACTGAGCTCCAGGTCATTGTTGATTCCTTCTCCAAAGCATATGAGAAAATGGGCCTTTCACTAAACACCCAGAAAACTAAGATAAAAGCAAAATACTGCGGATGCTGGAAATCTGAAACAAAAACAAAAAATGCTGGAAAAACTCAGCAGGTCTGACAGCATCAGCAGAGAGAAAGACAGAGTTAACGTTCTGAGTCTGTATGACTCTTCTTCAGAACTGAAGGGAAGTAGAAATGTGGTGAAATATTTACTGTTTAAGGGGGGGTGGAACAGGTGAAGCTGGATAGAAGGCCAGCGATAGGTGAAGGCAAAGGAGAGATTGCAAAAGATGCCATAAACAAAAGGTCAAAGGGTTGTTAATAGTGATGGTACAGGCTAAAGGAAATGCTAATGGTGCTAAGAGTGGAAAGCAGAATGTGATAGTGGCCGGACCAGGGTAAGCACTCTGGAGAGTGACAGATGGCCCTAGTGGGGGTGGGGTGGGGGGAGGGGACAGTAGTGGGAAAAAAATCGAAAAGGCTAAAAGCTGGGGATAAAACAATGAATAAAATGGAAATAAATTTTAAAAATAATAATGATGAAAATAAGTGGGAAAAAATAAAAGAAATGTTAAAAAATAAGAATGAATAAAAAAAAAGGGAGGTGGAATCAGAATCGGGGGTGGAATCAGGAGGAGAGAGTTCATGGTCTGAAGTTGTTGAACTCAATGTTCAGTCCTGAAGGCTGTAAAGTGCCTAGTCGGAAGATGAGGTGCTGTTCCTACAGTTTGCGTTGAGCTTCACTGGATCGTAGCAGCAGGCCAAGGACAGACATGTGGGCATGAGAGCAGGGTGGTGTGTTGAAATGGTAAGCGACAGGGAGGTCTGGATCATGCTTGCGGACAGACCGAGATGTTCTGCAAAGCGGTCACCCAGTCTGCGTTTGGTCTCTCCAATGTAGAGGAAACTGCATTGGGAGCAGCGAATGCAGTAGACTAAACTGAAGGGCTTGCAAGTGAAATGCTGCTTCACCTGAAAGGAGTGTTTGGGCCCTTGGATGGTGAGGAGGGGAGAAGTAAAGGGGCAGCTGTTTCACCTTCTGTGACTGCATGGGAAGGTGCCGTGGGATGGGGTTGAGGGGTTGGGGGTGATGGAGGAGTGGACCAGGGTGTCCTGGAGGGAACAGTGCCTGTGGCATGTGACGGGGGGGGAGGTGAAGGGAAGGTGTGTTTGGTAGTGGCATCATGCTGGAGTTGGTGGAAATGGCGGAGGATGATCCTTTGAATGCGGAGGCTGGTGGGGTGAAAAATGAGGACAAGGGGGACCCTATCATGTTTCTGGGAGGGAGAGGAAGGTGTGAGGGCAGAGGCGTGGGAGATGGGTCGGACACGGTTGAGGGCCCTGTCAACCACAGAGGGTGGGAAACATCCGTTAAGGAAGAATGAAGACATGTCAGAAGCACTGTTTTGGAAAGTGGCATCATCGGAACAGATGCGGCAGAGGCTAAAGAACTTAGAGAATGGCATGGAGTCCTTACAGGAAGCAGGGTGTGAGGAGCTGTAGTCGAGTTAGATGTGGGAGTCGGTAGGCTTGTAATGAATATTGATGGACATTCTATCACCAGAAATTGAGACAGAGAGGTCAAGGAAAGGAAGGGAAGTGTCGGAGATGGACCATGTGAAAGTGACGGAGGGATGGAAATTGGAACCACATTTCTACTTCCCTTAGCTCTGAAGAAGAGTCATATGGACTCGAAACGTTAACTCTGTCTTTCTCTCCACAGATGCTATCAGGCCTGCTGAGCTTTTCCAGCATTTTTTGCTTTTGACCCAGAAAACTAAGGTCCTCTTCCAAAGAGTTCTCACAGCACAACACCTCCCCCAATGATTAAGATCAACAGCGGGATCCTGGAAAGGTTGGGAGCCTCCTCTCGAATAAGGCATAGATGATGAAATTCATCTTACAGATAGCATCGACTGCAGCCATAATGCGCCAGAGGCACATGTAATGAAGGCTTAGGATGGTGGATCTCGTATTAAGTGATTTGCTTTGTATTGTCTTGGATGATGTTCGAGCTTCTTGAGTTGTTGGCACTCATCCAGGCAAGTGAGTATTTTATCACACTCCTAGCTTGTGCCTTATAGACAGTGTACTCACACTCTGCGCATAAAATTCAAGACAGACATTGGCATTTATCCAGCAATGTTAGCTTTTATTGTCTAGTAAACCTTTTCAGCAGACTTTATTGGCAATTCTATTACATTGCATTTTATTATTGTATAATCAAGCCACTAAAATGCATTGTCTCACAGGTGCTCATGTTGACAGGCATGTAAAGCTTATTAATATTATATCAAGCTGGTGTTTTTGCATCTACCACAAAGATTTTTTATTACTATAATCAAATGTTATTGATGAATTCCTATTACATTTCCTACAATGAAATTATGAAGTCATTAGCCAATGGTTCTTTAACATAAACCCACTAATTGTTCTTTTTATTGAGTTGTTAGAAATCATGCATGCAGCTTGAATTCATTCTATAGTGCTGGTGCTAATCTGTATAGTAGGGATATTATTGCGATTATTCATTGTCAGAAAATAACACATTCCTAACATGTGAGAATTTGACAACTGTATAATTGTGAAATAGGTAGTAATACCTCTTTTAATACTAAATTGATTCTGAAACCAACACCCAGATAATGAATACTGTCAAATTAATCTTATTTGCCTGATTTTATTCATTTATAAGAATCATATGCTGTCCAGGGTGAGGTCCGATGGTGCAGTGGTAACATCCCTATCTCTGGGCCAGTTAAGCCCTGGGTTCAAATCCCACTTCAGGACTTGATAGCTATTGAAGGTGTGTGCATTAATGTGGTCAAACAGGTTCATTATCAGCTTGCAACTCCTTCCAATATCCCTGATGGCAGGTGGTAAAGAGCAGGGGAGTTTCCTGGTCAGCCATGCTGCAGAAGACAATGGCAAACTGCTGCAGTACTTTGCCAAGCTTAATCATGGAGCAATCCAATGGAAGTCCATGGTCACTGACTTAGGGCATGGTACCTGTAGGATGAGGAGGATCTGCTGTGCAGTTTCTGGTAAAGTTACACCGGTAATCATCTGGCTTTTGGGAAATGTGTTAGAAACATTTGCCCTCAAGCTCCCTGTTACAATTATTAAATAACTGCATCAATTCAATATTGTTTAACTTATGTAAACAATTTGAAACAAGCTTAACTTATGATAATATTTGCAAACAGGCTTTTCGGCATTGTGAATCTTGATCAGAATGAGGGTGACAAATATGAAGGGCTCCTGTCTTATTCTGGTTTAATGATTAATTCCTGAATTGAGGCACGGTGCACTGGATTTTAAAATGCCACCAGCAACCTCCGAGCTATTTTCTTGTATACGTTGTGAAGATTGTTGCTGTGGTCTCCCTGGTAACAAGCTTAAGAAGTAGTCTAACACTTGGTTTCTAAATTAATACAGGTTTTGTGATTAGTCCAATTATGAATAAAACAGCCTGATATTTTTTGAACGAGGACAGCAGCAATGAATTTCCAATGAGCCTTGGCAAGTGTCAAGACTGACAATAGAGTTCTCTCAGTGTAGCTGAACTGAGCGAGTGAAATATTAATACATAGGCAGAAGGTTTTAGTTAGTTTTCACTATATCAGCGGACAATGAGGATGGGAAGCGTGGATTGAAAGATGAGAGCTTTAATTAGGTGGAATATGTACCAAAGCAAAATACTGCAGCTATTGGAAATCTATAATGAAAACAGAAATACTCAGCTGGCCTTGGACAGAAAAATACAGAGTTAATGTTTCGGGTCAAAAAACTTTCATTAGAATATATACAATATTTATGTATATTAACATATTTTTCTCTCTCTATATATATATACACATACATATATTATATATATATATATATATACGTCTTAGATATATTGTTCAGTCACTTAACATGTAGTGAAAACATACGATAATTCCTGGAGTTTGAAAGTATTGGACAGACCCAGGATTTCAGATTATTGTCCTACGCATGTTACTGAAAGTTTTACCTTTGTGAAAGAGCTCTGAAAGAAAGATAGAGTTATATTTATATAGCACCTTTCATGATGACAGGGTGTTCCAAAGACAATGAAGGAAACGTCGCAGCAAATTAGCACATAGCACGATCCCACAAACAGCAATGTGATAATTACCAGACAATCTGTTTCTGTGATGTTGATTGGGGAATAAACATCGGCCAGGACACCAGGAAGAACTCCCTTGCTCTTCTTCAGAGTAGTGCCATGGGATCTTTTACATCCACCTGAGAGAGCAGACAAGGCCTCGGCTGAGCGTCTCATCAAAAAGGCAGCACCTCCGATAGTGCATCGGAATGTCAGCTTTGATCTTTGTGGTTAGGTCTTTGGAGAGGGACTTAAAATCCACAAACTCCTGACTCAGAAATGAATGTGTTACCAACTGAGCCACACCTGGCAAAGACATAAGAATTTTGGGACTCACCTTGGGGAGTAATCTAAGATACCGGATTCAAATATCCTTGAGTGAAAAAAGTGGTTAGGAAACACCTAGAAACATACATGGAGTCTATTCTATGTTCATTGTGAGTTTAATACTTTGTTTAGTAAAATGCTGCTAAAAGAAATTGTTTTATACTACCACCTAGTGGTCAATGTATGACAATCAATGCTTCAAGTTGAATTCAAGCTGCTTGTGAAAGTGTAGGGCCAACTCAGGTGAGAATTTGGGATTGATTATGTCGATTTTTTGGGTGCTACGAGTGACCCTGGAGTTCTAAAATAGTACCAGCAGCCCATACATTTGCGGGACAAATTGCACTGGCGATTAGTGATGATGTTAACACACTTGCAGTGAACATTTGCCAGAAGAAAGCAGCTGATGAGGCCAATCGGTGTACAACGCTGATTTGATGCTAAGCCTGACATTTTGGAGCTCAAAACTCCAACTAATGCTCTCTCTTAAACTCACTTAACTGAATATGTATTTAGCGACAGGAGGCAAACCCTAACCAGTGCCATTTGAAGGGATTGTCAAATACTTGCAGGTTAGTTACTGGTTGATTTCTTCTGACTGTTGCCTGTAAAGTGACCGCAGCCTCAAACTTTTATGTGTCTGTCTCCTTCTGGACTGGAGCTCAAGGTATTTCATAGTTTGTGATCCACTGGTGCATAAGGGAAGTCACTGAGGCTCTCCATTCAATGAGAGCTAACCTTTTTGGGCTGAATTTTATGGGTCACCCATGGATGGGGGAAACAGGTGGGTGGACGTGTAAATGAGGACAAAAGCAAAATGCTGGAAATCTGAAATAAAAACAGAAAGTGCTGGAAAAGCTCAGCAGGTCTGGCAGCATCTGTGGAGAGAGAAACAGAGTTAACATTTCGAGCCCTCACTTTTTCAGAGCTAAAGAGAAGTAGAAATGTCTTCAGCTCTGAAGAAGGGTCATATAGGCTCGAAATGTCAACTGTGTTTCTCTCTCCATGGCTGCTGTCAGACCTGCGGGGTTTTTCCAGCATTTTCCGTTTTTAATCACGTCAATTCGGATGCCCATGCCATCGGTGCTGCGCACACACCGCCAGTCCTCCCACTCCGCCACGATTTTATGTGTGGCAGGGGAGGTATCAGGTTTGCCACCCCCCCTCCAATGGCCCAATAGGACCGTAAGTGGCAAATAATGCCCAATTGAGGGGCTCATCCTGCTGCTGCTAAGGCTTAATGGGTGGCAGGAGAGGCCTGTGCCCAACGTGTAGTCCAGCAGGTTTAGCCTGCGGGCTGCTGGTCAGTGAAAGGATGGGTGGGGGAGGGAGTCCCTCTTACCCCGGCGCCTGTGTCAATCTGAGGACCCCGTACACACACTTTTGCCCCCCTGCATCCACCATCCCCTGTCAAAAATGCGCCCACACCACCACCCCAGCCTCTCGCCAGGGCAGATGATGGACTTATCTGACTTTGGGGGCGCCCATGGTTCCTCTTCCTCCTGGTCTCCTGCAATACCGGCAGTGGCCATTGAACCTGGTCTGGTGCCGATCTCCTGGCCCCTGATTGGTGGGCAGCGATGGACAGAAGCCCCGCCTTATACTAATTAAAGGGCCGTCGCCTGTAAATCGAAAGCAGGGTGAGCTGGTCAAGTGGAGGCGGGTTTGCCCCAGAAATTTATGCTGGGGTTCAGGGAGCCCGTCCTCAGTGTAAAATCCAGTCCTGTGTCATTCTCTCTTGCCAGAGGGAAGCAGGGGGAGTGAGCACTGGGATTGCAGACATCCCCACAGTGGAGGGTGCCATGACCTGTATGCATGTCGCTTTGTGGGTGCTGTATTGTCATACACTGAAACCAAAGGAGATTTCCACTCTTGTCAATGCCGAGCTGGTGTACGACCATGGGCAGCGATGTCATGATGCCTTCATTCAGTGGCTGCCCGCTGTGCCAGCTGCACTTCACCCGCCAAAGGGTGGCTATAGGGTGCCCAAGCCCGTCTGCCGATGACCAAGTTGATGACTCCAGTGCGCAATGCGCAGATACGTGCGCAGCATTCGTACAATGAAAGCTGTGCTGCCACACGAAATGTGATTGAGCAGACCACTGGCCTGCTGAGGCACCTCTTCCACTGCTTGTATCGCCCTGGAAGAGGCCTGCAGTTCTCGGCTGGTCAGGCGTCAGGTCTGTGGCGGTCCGCTGCACAACCTCGTCATAATGAAGGGATATCCCTCGCCACCCACTATGCAGCGAGCAGATGAGGAGCAGGAGGAGGAGGAGAAAGAAGAAGGAGGGCTGCATTGATTGCTGTGACACCCTACAAGAACCTTTGGATGCTGCAATCCACATCCACATGATGGCAGCAGCCTGACCTCGATCTGTAGTCGTTGTTGTCAGGTAGATAAGAATGCATCTGCTTTAAAACATCACTTGGTGTACAAATTGTAAAAATGATCCAGCCAAAACAATGCAAGTGCAACCTAAATATTAAACACGCGTGTAGCTAAATTTTAAGATTGTTTAACACTTGCCTGAATACACTACAGCCCTTTTCTCCCCAAATTTCCTTCTGTTGAAAAATAGCTGAAAAATACCAGAAGGTGACTGGGTTCTTGTAGCCAGCACTGTTTAAATTACAGTTTATGCAGTAGATATGATTGTAATATTCCATCAAATCTGAAGAAGCATAGCTAAGACTATAACTATTGTAAATCATGCCATTGTTGCTAATCATGCATTCCTGTATTGTTTAGTAAATCTGTTTGGCGGTTTGCAGGCTAAACAACATTTTAATGGATTTTCCATTTTACTGCCTTCAGAAGTTGAGGAAGGTCACATGAGAGCATGCAAGATTGATAAAGGTTTTCTAGTTAACACCAGGTACAACACAAATTGCCTAGATTTTGGGTACACTCCAGTTTGTAGAGGCCAAAAGACCCTGGGCAGAATTTTCCCGTTGGCGTGCGGGGACCTGCACGCTGACACGTAAAATGACGCGCGGTGATGTCGGGCGAGCATCCTGACTTCATCGTGCTCCATCACAATATTTCACTGGCCGGGCATGCGATGATCTCCAATGCGCGCCCGCCATTAATTAACGGGCCACTAAGGCCCTTGAGGCACCAATTGACGGCGATTTTTCGGTGCCCGTGCGATCTTCAGATTGTCACACGGGTGCAACGGGCAGGCGGGTAGGACACATTTGTATAAACCTCATCGATGGGCGGGATAAGAGGGCTCAATGGGGTCGTGAGTGTGCTCTATCAAATATTTACTTTTCAAAGTTACTGATACTTGCCTGTGTGATCTGCAATGCTTCAAAACACATACCAGCTGCCTGGTCTGGACTCACAACCTTCAGCTCAGCTCTGCAGTGAGGAATCTTTTTTGGGTCTGCAGATTTCAGGAAGACTTTCCTTAGCCTGGGAATGGGAGCTGAACTCTCCACTGGAGGCAGCTCCTCTGAAGAGGAAGGAAGGGCTAGAAGGGGGAGAAGGCCAGGAGTGCACATTCAGCCTCCAGGGGAGCCACCTTTGGGAGGTCAGACGCAGGCACAAGGGGCGCAGGGCCAACAGGAAGTCCAAGGTGGAAGGGGCCGTAGAAGACACCACTATCCTGCTGCCAGGGTTTACAGGCGGCGATGCAGCTACCTCAATATGTCTGAGGTGCAGTGCCGAAGGAGGCTCCATCTCTCCAGGGAGACAGTCAACTATATCTGTCAGATGATTGGCCCTGAGATCTCCCCTAACTGTGTGGGTGGACACCCCATGCCAGTGGCTCTAAAGTTCACAGCTGCCCTCAACTTCTATGCCTCTGGCTCCTTCCAGGGTTTGGTGGGTGATCTTTGCGGTGTCTCCCAATCAGCTGTCCACACTTGTGTCAAGCAGGTTACAGACGCTCTGTTCAAGTGTGCATTGGCCTTCATCCACTTCCGCTGTGACCAGGCAAGTCAGGCACAGTGAGCCAGAGGCTTCGCGGCCATTGCTGGCTTCCCCCGTGTCCAGGGTGTAATAGACTGTACACATGTGGCCATCAAGGCGCCTTGATCAACAGGAAGGGCTTCCACTCCATGAACGTGCAGATAGTGTGTGATCACAGGATGCAGATTCTACAAGTCTGTGCAAGGTATCCAGGCAGCTCCCACGACGCCTACATCCTCAGACACTCCCAGGTGCCGGGGCTCTTCAGTGCTCCAGCCCGGCTGGATGGATGGCTGCTGGGTGACAAGGGCTATCCCCTCAGAAGGTGGCTCATGACGCCTCTCCACCATCCAAGAACAGAAGCTGAGCAGCGGGACAATAGGAGCCACACCTCCACAAGGGCTGTGGTGGAGAGAGCCATTGGTCTTCTCAAAATGCGCTTCCGATGCCTGGACCGCTCAGGGGGCGCACTCCAGTACCCCCCAGATCGTGTCTTGGTGATAGTTTCATGCTGCGCTCTCCAAAATCTTGTGCTGGAAAGGGAGGACGCAGTGGACGATGAAGACGTCGATGCAGTGGCTGCGGCTGCACACGGAGAGTCCAGCAGTGAGTCCGAGGATGAGCACGCACAGGGAAATGCTGAGGGGGGTAGACGCTGACCCGGGCATACTCCAGGGAGGTAGGGACACCCGGGATGCTTTAATCCAATGAACCTTCAGCTAGCACACCACATAGGGACCACCAAGACAAGCCTGGGCTGCAGGCTCCATACTCGATGCCTGAGTGCAAAATCTGCCTGGATAGGAACAGTAACTAAGGGCTTTGTCAATAAATCTGAATGTCCCACAAAACACTCGTAACATTATTAGTAACCATCCACCTGCTGAAGAAAAGAGGCACCCTCAGCCATGGTGACAGGTCTGAATTTAATATTACAACCAAAGGAACTTAAGAAAACAAAATGACAAAGGTGTTAAACATCACAACAGCTCATAAAGACCTCATCTTGGGCCAACACAAAAGCACCAGTGATAAACCCATGGTGTGCCTAAGGTGCCTATGTTTACGTTTCCGGGTGCTACGTCTTGGTGCTGCCCCATCGCTGGGAGTGGAATCTGAGCCAGCCTGCTGACTCTGCTGTCCTGTTGGCCTCGATGACCTTGGAAGTCGTCCTCTGGCCCGTGGAGCCTGTGCTGGCCCCGCCTGGGAGGGATCTGCCAGTTCTACAGCTGGCATCTCCCCAGTTGTTGCAGCCTCATCAGATGCAGCGGTCACTGGCAGAGGGGCGGAGGAGCTGCCACTCTCACCCGGAGCGCCCTGAGAGATGCCCACAGAGACGACAGGCAGCTGCTGTGCCGACGTGAGGTTGCTGCGGACCTACCTGCTCACCGTGGATGGATGGGCACTGAGCTGGGAAAGTTGCTGCCCAGACCATCTCCCACACTGGCACTGACCAGCTGAGGTCAATGCCAATGTGAGGGCTTGCTGGTCCGAGCGCAGCTCCAAAGTCTTGATTGGTCTCCTGGAGGAGCCTCTCCATGAGAGTCACCGCTCTCTCCATGGAGGACGCATGGCGCTCGGCCATGAGGCTCATTGCATCGGTGATCATTCGCGTAGACTCCTCCACCACGGACACGAAGCCAAGCAGAGCCTCATCACCAGATCACCCTGCCACATTTCCTGCATTTGCTGCGTCGTGGACGACGCCAGTGTCACATCATCAGCCATCGACTGAGCATGTGCCTGGTCCCCTGCAGTTCCCCGACTGCTGGCGCCATGGGCACTCTCTGTCTCTGCCAGCTCCTCCAGAGACTGTGAAGTGCCCTCACCGCTGTGCCCCAGGACACCAGCTGATGTTCTAACTCCCACCGAGGTGCTAGTATCTGCGCTGGTGCCTGCCTGGCAGAGATGGTGTGATGCTGGTGAGTCCGAGACTTCAGGGCCCTCAGGTGTGAGAGGGGGCCTCTGCTGCTCCTCCTCCTGGCCCTGATTCATTGATGCTGAAAGGAAGAACAAGGACATTGGATCAGTTAACGTGGAGACAATGACAATCTGCATCCCAGATCATTATGCGCTCATCCTTCCATAAGCAATGGTCAAGCCATGTTGCAAACTTCAATCACTGAACATTCAGCACTGCCATGGCTGTTGGGAGAATAATTGTGGCCTCACTGCTGGGCAAACATACCTGCCCGTGGCACCCCAGCCTCACCATCACTTGTGGACCTGGGCACATGGCGCCCGTCCGGATCTAGGGCCTCCTGCTCGAAGCGGCTGAGAATCGCCAACTAGGTCGGCCCTCCACCAGTCCTCACCCTCTCGGCGGCATTATGTGCATTCTACTCCTGAAAAGGAGAGAAAATCATTGATTAGTGCAACGTGTACGTGGACTCTCTTCGCGGACGGCCCACCCCAACCAGAATGGGACATTGCAGGGCTCCAGTGCCTCCCCACCCCACTGCTGCCGAACACTCACACCACGTCGTGGGAGCTCACCACCTCCGCCACCTCCTCCCAGGCACGTTTGGTCATGTGGGGTGGGGCCTCCTCCTCCTGTCCTGGGGTACCAGGACCTCCCACCGTGCTGCCACCTCCTGGAGGAGGGCAGCAAGGCAATCATTGGAAAAACGAGGGGCACAGTGCCCCCCCTGCCCTACCCTCCTGCCTGGCCTGCTCACCAGCAGTGCTCTGGGGAACCCTTCCACTGGCCATGATTCACAGCCTTTGAAAGGCTGCAGCAACTTTTTAAAACAGGCTTCCGGGTCGCCATTGGACCCGGTGGTCATTGCAGTCTTGCCGCCGCCCGCCCACTCCCGCTGTCCTCAGGAGCCGTGATTTACGCTGGGCGAGCCTTAATTGACCAGCCAGTGTAAAATGGCGGTGCGAACCGGATTGTAGGCGGCGATCAGTTCTGCGCCAGCCTGCGCCTGCTCCCGCTCCGCCCGCCCGACAGGCAGGAAATTCTGCCCCCTCTATATAAGTAGTCTAAATATGGTAAACCTGAGAAAAATATCTGGGGTAAAACGCAAGTGGCAGAGATGAGAGGCGGCACAGAAGTCAGGAGTGCGATGAAACGCTCTCCACTTGCCTGTACAGATTCACCTCCAATAACATTCGAGAAGTTTGACACTTCTAAATCTTGGCTGGATTGGAAACCCATCCACTGGCTTAACCGTCCACTCCCTCCACAACCGGTGTACTATGGCTGCAGCACATACTATCTTCAGAGGTGTACTGCAGTAGGCCGCCAAGGTTTCTTTGACAACACCTTCCAAACCTATGAACTCTACCGCCGAGAAAGACAAGGGCAGCTTGTCTGAGCCAAAATCCTGGGATTCCCCTGCCTAATGTTATTGTGGACAGCAGCATTTCAAGAAGAAGTCCCAGCACCACCCTCTCGAGGGCAAATTAAGATGGGCAATAAACGCCTGTGACGCCCACAACCCAAAAATGAATTTTTGTAAGAAAATATTTTTAAAAACTGTCTATTCAAAATGTTTAAGTTTAAACATTGCAAACTGCATGAGTTAAAACTGTTTACAAGGTCTCAGAAAGATTTAAGGGGGGGGGGACTCCCTGTTTCAGTGCTATTCAAGAGCCATAATTACCTATTAGGCTACAGGAGAAAGGCAAAAGAATGTACATACCGGCTAGGGGGCACTAAAAACCAAGTTTGAAAGGAAATGCCATAAGCTCAAGTAGGAGAAGATATACCACATACCTGAGGAGGATAACAGTGGCTGTAAGCTTTGGGAGGGGAATCAGTCTGTGGATTCAAGGCTGAGGCCTGCCAGACATGGAGAGGCTTTGAATTCTCCTCCTAATATTTCCTTCTTTGTCTTGTCTGCTTTTTGGTTACGCTTCCCTGAAGCACTTTGGGTGCTTTTCTGTGCTAAATTCATATTAAATGCACCATATTACATAGAATTGCTTAGAATTTGCTGCACAGAAACAGATCATTCAACCCAACTGGTGTCTGTGCCCCCCACAAGCCTTCTCCCATCCTACTCATTTTAAACTAAAATATGGGTGAGTTTGGATCGGGTGGCAGTATAGTCTTAAGAATTAGATTCCCGACTCAAACATGCCTCCAACCCGGCCACTTCTGGCTTTAACCGAGGCCAGAGGCGGGGGGTAAATGGGTGGGGAGAGTTGGGGGCATGTGACCAACTTGATTCAAGGAGGCAGTTTGGAATTTTAAATATGGTAATAAGGTCATGAGTCTCATCGTCATTCAGTTTTTCAACCTTAACTCCAGTTGACTGAGTTTCCTGAGCCTCGGAACCTGGTAGCTCCGTCCAAGCGAGGACTTGGTGAATACAAGAGATGAATATCTTTAAACCTACCTCCTGGAGCCAGTGTGCCTGTGTGGGCAACCCTCCCCACATGGCCTCCAATCCCACTACCCCCTCACCTCAAGATCTCTGACCTCACCCCCAGGCCTCCAATCTGCCCCATAAGGCCCCTAACTACCTCCTGGCTTCCTACCACCGAGGCTGCCGACCTCATCTCCAGGACCCTGTGATTGTCAGTGTACCCGATTGACACCCTCCCCCCAGCCCCCCCACCGATCAACCCCAGCCCAAAATTAATCCTCTCCCACCCATCAACTGCCTCTTGCCCCGCAATCAAACCACCTCTCCTAACTCTGAGACCATCCCGCCCATTCCCCCTACCTGGCCTAACCTGGTTTTGCAGCCTTCACCAACTGGACCTGTGCCCGATAGGAAACCGTGTCTGTCAATCAAGCTGGCCTCTGGTCAGGGAACCTGTCAGTGAGCTCACATGTATGCTGTGGAGTTCAAACTTGACAACATATGGGGAGGAATCCCTACTTCGTTGTGACCTTCGGGACCTCTGCCTCCACTCCTACTCCCACTGGGCCAGGTATGTAAAAATCCAGTCCAGGTGAGTGCAATTTGGCCCATTGTTCCTCTTTCTGCTCTTTGGTCGTGCTAGTCAATTAATCTCCTCACATTCTTGTTCATTTTTCCCATCAAGTACTTACCCAATTCTCTTTTTACAGGTACTATTGAACCTGCTTCCATCATCCTTTCAGGAAATGCATTCCAGGTCACAGCAACTCACTGTGTAAAAAAAAGAAAAGTCTTTATTGTTCTCACTGGGGCCTGTGGTTCCTCTATCACTCACCTCAAAACTGTGTCTTACTGACCTCTGCCCCTGGAAACAGTTTCTCATTGGGGTGGAATTTACGGGGCAGGGGGTGTTGGACATATTCCCCACCCCCACCACTGAAAAGTCATTCGTCAGCCCGCCCACCTGGAACTTGGCTGCCCGGCAGTGATATTACGCTGGGGGCAGTCTTAATTGAGTTAGAGAGGGAAATCCGCCCCCCTACCTGGGAAAAAGTCCCGCCCAAGAGAGCTGATGCTGACCAATCTGATTGGCCAGCAGCTCTGTCGTCCCAGCAGTGCCAGGATCGAGTAGTGGCCGCTGCTGGGACTACAAGCAGTCCCTGAAGAAGAGGAGTGATGGATCCTGGACTTCAGGTAAACCTGGGGATTTTGGATGGGCCTGCCTGGCAGACCCCAGTGAGAGTGGCAGGAGTATGTTGTGTTGGGGGGGGGGGCATATTTTAGAGGCTGCCGGGGAAGGCATAAAATGGTGGGGGGGGAGGGGACGGTCTTCAAAGGCCATAAAATTCAGCCCATTATTCACTCTCTATCACACCTCTATCATATCTCCCCTTACCTTCTGCTATACGGAGAACCCGAGCTTCTCCAATTTTTGTGCATAACTGAAATCTCTCCTCCCTGGTACCATTCTGGTAAATCTCTGCTTCCTCTCCATGGTCTTGACATACTTTCCAAAGTGTGGATCTTCTTTCTGAATGCAAACAACAACAAATGTGACGTTATTGTGTCTGCTCATCTATAAGAAATACCTGTTAGACCTAGTGGGATATTGTGAACTGAACACGTGTTCAAAAGGTTACTGAACATACCACGAACCTCAGTGTGATTTTTTTAAGACATGCAAGTGGAAGACTTCTAACCTTTTGAGAAAAAAAGGAACAGAAATTGGTTTATTTATTAATAATAAACACAGAAATGAAGAATACTTATGTGCTGCTTAAACGATTTGTCACCTATAGTGGCTCAGGCTTGTCTCAGATTAACAATAATGCTTGTTAAGCAGTTCTTATTTTGTAAGTTTCTAAAAGTTCACTGCTCGATACAATTTATTTGCAATAGTTTTTACGTGAGTATTGCAAGAGCTTATAGTCAGAGATTTCCATCACTTAAAAAGTCTCTTTCCTATTATCTGATACATCCGAAGATATCCAGGCAATTTATTCAAAACATTGAAGCCCACATATCATCTCAAAATAGGAAACTTGAACTACCAGAAGATGCTTACTTTCCATTCTCAATCAGGTAGGCAGATTTTGTTCTTGTTGATATTGTGTTCTTGTGGTACCAGTTGGGATGCAAGAGTTCTGTTATCTTTACCCCCTCCTCACCCCTGGCAGGGGTAAACCTCCCCTTTGAATGTATTGTTAGGTTAAAACTTCAACTAAGAGAAATTCTAAAATATCATAAGAGCTTAATCACCAAGTTAAATAGCAATTGGGTCTTAAGGTAAGTAGTCTTGCTCCCAGGAGTTCATAAACTAAACAAAATTATCTCAGGACGAAATATATGCCATTTACTTTATAACAGGATGAATTTTCTTGGAATCTCCTCTATCAGAACTTAAAACGTATAATTCAGAATTCTAGAATATTTACGAGGTTTATAAAATGAGACTACAAACTGTTTAATGAGCGATATCATTCTTCATTTATTTTTACTATGTATAGCTAAGATTATATTGAAATATTGTTTTGAATACTACAAAATGTAAATACAAGATAAACTAATTCCTCTAAGAGTACTAAATTCAATTTACGAATCCAGTTAAAAATGAAAGTTGTCAGGATATACAAACAAACAATAGCTAGTTTAATACTCACAATCCAAAGTGTAAAGTGTAGCTTTTTCTTTGCTGTCTTATCTCATTTTTTACTTAGGAAGATCGGTTTCTCTCTCCACCTGTGAAGATCTGAGTCCCTTGTGAACTTCTGCAGTCTGAGCCCTTGTTTGCTAAGTTTGCTAAATATAAAGAAAACATGTTGGTTTGAGAATAAGGTACCATTGTCTAACTTAATAATGAAGCTTCTTTGTTTTACTGAGGATTCTTGAAAATCAAAATATGTTTTTGCAATGTATTTGCACGTATCAGCTTTTTAAGCATGGTTCCCTGTCTGGAAAAGCCTGCTTCAAGGCCCCTGTCTGTTTTCCTGCGTCTGTATTTCTCACTAAGCCTTTTTGCTGTATTTCATTCCAGCTAAAGTTTTAACCCTTTCATAGACTGAGATAATTCCTTAACAGAGGTACAAGTACAGATTGCATGATGGACAGTGACTCAAGTTTACTGTGGATCCTGGTGTACATGATGTATATCCAATGACTGTTGAGGTGCTGCAACATATTAAACTGCTGTCTGATGAGATCAGCAATGGTAACAAAGAAAATATGTGTTTCCTCAAACTTTATGTGCATTAGATAGATGCCTAGTTTTGAGCTGCTGGTTCTGTTCTGAATCTATCCCATTTAGGACGGTGGTGGTGCCACACAACACGATGGAGGGTATGCTCAGTGTGAGGGTAGGACATTTTCTCCTTAAGGACTGTGTGGTGGTCATTCCCACCAATATTGTCATGGGCAGATGCATCTGCAACAGGTAGATTGGTGGGGGTGTGCCCAAGTAGGTTTTTCTCTCTTTTTGTTCCCTTACCACCTGCCGCAGGCCCAATCTGTTGGATATGCCCTTCACTGGGCCAGCTCAGTCAGTAGTGGTGCTACTAAGCTACTCTTGGTGATGGACATTGACATAGTTCAAGCAACCCCCCCCTCCCCAGTCCTGCCTTAGTCTCCCCGCTCTTCCCCCATGTTTCACACCCCACCCCCCAGTCCTGGCTCTGTCTACCCCCCCCCCACCCGCTGGTATTGCCTCCTGTGTACCGCCTTGCTGCAGCTTGTGATACAGGCACCTGAAGTCTCGCAGAAATGCTCTTAAAGGTAACAAAATCAGCACCTACTGACCTCATAGTCATTGATAAACTGAAGCTCGCCAGGCGCATGCCACTTACATACATTTGGGAAACAGAGCATTCAAAATATCCACTGGCGGAGCGCTTAATTTGGAGGGGGAGCGTAATTCTGGCGAGTTGGTATTCATGAGATGCAACTGAATGCAACTGTGTTTCCGACATAGATCAGCGGGAAACTCGAGCTGCCTTTAACGCGCCAACAAAGTCGGGAGAACAAAATCCCAAGCTAATTTCCTGCTGGCGGGAAACTGACTTTTTCCATCACGCCAAATTTAGTACCTGTGCCCGCCAACATTCCCACAGCTGGCAGGAGAGGAGAATTATGCCCAATATTCTTAAGAGATTAAAGGGACAATTTTACCTCAATTAATTTATTTGAACTTAATTTAACTCTGTTCTGATGAAGGGTCATCGACCTTGAAACATTCTCTCCGCAGATGCTTCCTGACCTGCTGAGTGTTTCCAGCATTTTCTGATTTTATTTCAATTTTAACTCTGCCTGCCCAGTGTAAACAGGCACAATGTACACCAATTTCACCCATAAGTCTTCATTAACACCTTTTTCCACCATTGAATAAGCAACATGTTGGAGTAGGACTGCTATTGTTTATGCTATAATTACCAACTATAATTTACCAATTACAGTCAAGACACAATCTGCGCTTTGAATAACAGGGACTTTCTCTGCTCAGTGCTCTTAGAGGATCCTGCACCTCCACAACACTGAATTCCTCATTGAATTTTACAATCATTGTAATAAGATTTTAGTTCACTTCAGACCAGTTCCCGGTGGTGGCTGGGAACACGGCTTTAAGGATTCATTCAATGTGAGGAAAAGGGAATAGGCAGGTTGGAAATGGACAAGCAATCAGACAGGGGATGGGGATGTGGCGGGAAATGGAGATCGGCGTTGGTTAATGATGACCAATGTATTTTTTCAATAAGGTATTTTTAAATGGGAGACTCTTTGAGGAAAGAAAGAACAGCAAAGAGTGAAAGAGAAGTCTGATGTCCGTTTGGAAGAGTCAGAGTATATTATGCAGCATGCAGTTGCCTCCCTGTGGGATTGTTGTGCAACTGCATTGCTATTATCCAGTTCTCACTCCCAGAGGACGACAGCATCTGTTTAAACTGCCTTAATGTATATGAAGATACCACTGAAGTGTGACACATTTCATTCATGGTCAGAAATTCCAGTAAACCGGAAGGAGAAAATGTTTGCCCTCTGCACAAGAAATCAATGGATTGAAAATGGGATGGTTTCTATAATTGTGTGAGTGATCCGCTTGACAAGATTACTGCCCATGCAGTCAGGTCAAAATGATATCCTTAAAAGTTTCAATTGAAATTCCATTTCAAATTCAGGATCTATTTGAACAAAACAAACAAATTAAAAAAAAAAACTGGTGCTATTCAGAGGGTCAAAAATCACGATCACCAAAACTTTGTCTCAGGTCAGAGGTGGAGAGTGATCAGGTCAGGGGAGCTGGAACTCTGGGTAGACCCTAATTCAGCCTCGGTTCTCCCCCAATAATCCAATGCGGCCACCTTCCAATGGAAAAGCCATGGTCAAACCTTCTGCATGCGCCCCACTCCCGCCTCGCCATGTCAAAAGGGTAGATCTTCTCTTTGCTCCCTCCATTGTGAATTCCCTGGGAATTCCACCCAACACATCTTCATAAGTCTCAGTAGAACTCTTAGCAGCTGCTACCTGTTTTGAGTTTCACTGAAGCATTTGAAAAGGTCCCAGGAGTTTAGAAGGGAAAGGTTGCTGTTTCCTCCATGGGATCAGTAGACCTTCTGAGCTATCAGGTGGCTCAGTTTGGAGCAGAAGATTCCACTTTCTTCAGGGTACCTCAGACAACTCAACCCATCCCCATCCATGCAAATTGTGGGTCAGTGTCTTGGGCCTTGGGTACACTTTGGTCCCACTCTACCTCACCTCTACTGGTGGAAGAGGACCATCAGAACTTTGACTCCTGTCAGCACTTATCATCTACAATGGAATGAGATCTGACTCATTGCCAATGCTGAATGGAGTAAATCAGGGTTGTATTCATGCACCAGCACTGTTTGGCATCTTCTTCTCCTCCCCCACTTTTGTGTGTTTTCTGGGATAAAGATTTCAGGGAAGGAGTTTTACTATGCATGAGATCAGGTAGGAGACTGTTCACCTTGTCCAGAATGAAAGCGAAGGCCAGGGTGAGACATGTTCCGAAATGTGAACTCCTGTTTGCTGATGATGTAGCTTTCGTTGCACATTCAGAAGGCCTGCAGTCAGGTCTTGCCTATTGCAGAGGAATTTGGGGTCACGATCAGCCTACAAAAGACGGTGACAATGGGCTGGAATTTTGTGTGCTAAAAAAGTCGGGAATGGGCGTGGGAATTGGCAAAACTGATGCTGCAGGACAGGAAATTTGAATTTCTGCCTCAGAAAGAGCCCCACACAAACTCCTCATAGGAAGGAAGAGGTTTGGGTTATATGGGTTGTGACCTTGTACGCATGGTCTGTGACATCGGTGTCGGCGTTGACAGGTTTAGGGGAAATTTGCCTTTCACATCCCACAGTGTTTTCGTCGGGTCCTGTGGGTATTGGAAGCCATTGGGAAAGCCGCCAGGTAAGAGAATTCACTAGCCTTGGGGGACGCCTGCTGAGGAGCTGGGACCATTCTGAAAGATAAGTGTTAAATGTTTTGACAACTTCAAATGGCATTATTAGATGCTTTCTTGTAAGTTTGGAGAAGATATATTTTCACTATAGTAATCATAGGGCACAGCCCTGGAAAGATAAGTGGACCATTACATTGACCAACATTGTGTAAATGTTGAGATGCATTGGAATACTTTGCCTATTTGAAGAAGTGCTATTATGCATTCCCGTCTCATGATCTGAAGCAAGTTGAATACCCACAGGGCTTTAACTTTGAAAGAAAAATGGCCTGCAGCTTTAACGTAGAAAAAAGGCATCTGCTCGTGGAATTCTTTGAATGACAGGCCATCTGATGTAACTTAGAAAAAAAACCACAAGTCATATTTCCTGAACCCGGAATGAAGATCCAGCCAAAAAACTCAAGGTGGTCAATCCAAAGCAGCACAACAACTAAATAACGCTGAACTGAAAAATGTAGACAAATTCTGCTGCGTGGGGTCAATAGGTGAGAAGTGAAATGACGTTTGAGGCGATATCAACTCAACTGGTTATGCTGCTGCAGCATTATGAAAGCTTCGGGCAAGGGCCTGAAAAAACCCAGACTCACGACTGCCACGCAACTAAGACTTGACAATGCCTGCGCATGAAGTAGACTGCTGTATTACACTAAAACTTGGACTACATATCAAAGACTGGATTTCAGATTCAACTCATGACAGGTGTACTGCTTGAGAAAGATTCTTGGGATCCACAGAGGCCTAACGGAGATGTACTGCAGCTTTCTAACTCAGGGTATCAGGCAATGATCAAGTGATGTCGATGACAAGGCCATGTCATTAAAATGGATGATGTTCCCCTACCAAACAATACATTGTTGGAACTTCATGGTGCCAATAGACCTGTTGGGTGCCAAAACTAAGATACAAGGATTCATACAAGTGAGACATAATTTCATGCCAGATTGACTTTGGGTGGAATTTTCTGCTCCCGCCAGTGGCAGGAATCATGGCAGGCAGGGACACTAAATTTGGCATCATGGAAAATGTCAGTTTCCCGCAGACAGGGAATTAGTTTGGAATGTTGTTCTCCCGACTTTGATGGCAGGTTAAAGGTGGCTCGAGGTCCCACTGATCTATGTCAGGAACAACATTTGCATTCATTTGCATCTCGTGAATGCTCGTCAAAAGGCCAACTTGGCAGAATCATGCTCTGCGTCAAAATGAAGTGCCCTGCATTAGAATGGTCTGTTTCCGACAGTATATAAGTGGCACGTACCTGGTGAGCTACAGATCATCAACGACTTTGAGGGTATATAGATGCTGCTTTCACCTACTTTTAAGAGTGTTGCTGCGAGATTTTGTGTGCATGTATCACAAGTTGCGCCAAGGCTGGGCACAGGAGGCAATGCCTGTGGAGAGCGGGCAGACGGAGGCAGGACTGGGGGGTTGAACACAGGAGGGGATGGGGAAGATGGAGGCAGAGCTGAGGGGGCTGGAACATGGGAAAGAAGGGGGAAGACAGGGGCAGGACTAAGTGGTTGTCGATGAACAGAGTGGAGTAGTGAAAGACCGTCCTGGGACAAGAGTTATAAGGCTGTCCAAGGAAGAGTAGGAGAATGTCCTGGGGCTGAGGCTGCGCTGTTGGGGGCATATTGAAGAGACTGTCCTGGGGCTGAAGCTGCGCCGTTGGGGGCATATTGAAGAGACTGTCCTGGGGCTGAGGCTGCGCCGTTGGGGGCATATTGAAGAGACTGTCCTGGGGCTGAGGCTGCGCCATTGGGGGCATATTGAAGAGACTGTCCTGGGGCTGAGGCTGCGCCGTTGGGGGCATATTGAAGAGACTGTCCTGGGGCTGAGGCTGCGCTGTTGGGGGCATATTGAAGAGACTGTCCTGGGGCTGAGGCTGCGCTGTTGGGGACATATTGAAGAGACTGTCCTGGGGCTGAGGCCCAGCTAGTTAAGGCCCACCCAGCGTGAAATGCGAGTGGCAGCGCTCACTGTGCGGGGGTGAGGGAAGAGGTCAAATGGGCGAGTGCGAACCTCGTGCATGTGCGCGAGTGCACGGTTAAGAATCTCCCTGAGGCACTGAGCTGCCTCAGGGAGATAAGAAGTTTTCAAAAAAAAAAATAAAGAATTGAAAAATGTTATAAAACATGTCCCCTCATGTGACTGTCACATGAGCTGGGACATGTTATTAGTTAAATTTTCACGTTTTAATTTTATTTTTATTCGCTTTTGGAAACCTCATCCCGCCTGTGAATGAGGTTTCCTAAAAAGTGCCTTTTCACCTGCCCGCCAACCATAGGTTGGATGGGCAGCAAAAAATGTAAGTTAATTGAGACTTTAATGGTCTTAACAGGCCTTTTAATTGTTGGTGGGTGCGCTGCCGATATGCGCATGTGCCCACCAACCGAAACATGGCGGGACGCTTTCCCAACGTCAACGCGCATCAATTTACGCTCGAGCGGGTCGGAAGCGCGCCCGCCCATCGAGGTAAAAGTTTTGCCCCTGGCATTGGGTGGGGAAGGCCTCTCCAGGCAGTGATGGTCATGCATAGCATGGGGCGCAGTGGTCAGTCACCTAAGGAATTTGGTCTTGGAGGCTAGAGTCATGGTGGTGTTAGGCAGTTGCACAGTGATGGTCAGAGGAGGCATCTGCATCCTGTAAGTTGGTAGCTGAAAAGCCATGGGTGGTGGATGGGGGGTGGTTATTGGATTGTCTTATGGTGGGGGCTCCTGGAAAGTCAGGGTGCATGTGACCTTGAGAAGTGGAGGGGTCAGTTCAACAAAAGGCATGGGGACATCAACATTAAAGAGTTCATTGGGGAGGACAAGGATGTCCACATGGATAATGATGGGTTTAAGGGTCATGGGGGATGCTGGATAGTGATAGGAGGAAGGGGAATTAAGAGGTGGTGAGTACAGAGGAGGCGGGGAGGGATTTGGTGGGTGATGGGGGAGGTTGGAAACTAGTCTTCCAGAGGATCAGCAGCATCATTTTTGAGCTTACATTACAATGATGCCGTTCGAAAGACAAGCTGGAAAAGAAACCGGAAGAGGTCTCCGGGTTTGTGGATGGAGTTCAGCACAGAAAATCTTAGCAGATTGAAGGGGCACCCTATCACTATCCTGCTGAAACCTTAGAGAACATGGCTAAGCTGAGTGCTGGACTTGGGGGTCTATTGCACAATGAATGAGCTTAGCTTCTTTCCGAATGGTGCGCATTCAGGTGAGAATCCATTATGTTTGGGAGCTGCAGTACATATGGTCTTAATTGGCATTTGATCCTTATATAGGCATGTTAGAATGGATGCTGGGTACAAGAATCAAGGGTCATGTCTGCTGCGCAGAGGCAGCATGGGTCTTACAAGCTTCCATGTTCTCAGTGCACTGGTCATGGCATTCAAGGCACCATGCTTGCAGTCATGACATATGTACAAGGATTGGGTATCGGTAGTTATTGTCAAGGCCACTGGAGGACATCCAACACAAAACTAACTGTGGCTCCTATGACTTGGCTCTTTTGACCCTAATTAAAACGCTTGTTGCGAATGCGCAGGCACGTTTGAGGGGAAAGCTCAACCACATTTCATCGTCCAGGATATCAGACTGCAAGTGGTGGCCTTGGTGATGTGCAGACTGAAGGAATGTCAAGGGCTGGATTCCTGCCTTGTATATGGAGGGAGACCATTCCATAGGAACTACCATTGATTGCTCAATTGTATCCATTCACAGATACAAGGAGGAGTGGAGAATGCAGCAACATTGCCTTCTTGATAGCTTTGATTAGAATGAGGAGAAGAAGGACCTGTTTCCAATTAGCACAGCTCCGGGAAGACCATTGCCCTGGGGAACAAGAGCCAGTAGGGCCTGAGGAAGGCCCAGATGCGGATGAGGAGGGGCCAAATCCACAAAGACATTTGGCCCTACAAAAGATGAAGCTCATACAGAGAGATGAGCGACAGTGCCACAGATGGCTTCGCTTCACTAGGGATGTGATAATTATTTTTGCCTCATTCTCAGTGAGGAACTCATGCTGCACGGACTGGGAGGCCATTCAATGTCGGCTGCTCTCTTTGAAGGTTACTGCTGCACTGAACTTTTTTGCTTGCGGATCCTTCCAGGGTTCCACTGGGGACCTTTGCAGAATCTCACAGTCGGCGACACATAAATGTATAAGGGAGGTGACTGGTGGTCTTTTCAGTAAAGCTCACCATTGTGTGCAGTTCCACATGAATGAAGCAAGCCAGGCTGCCAGAGCTGTGGGATACGCTGTGATCTCAGTCTTTCTGCAAGTGCAGGCCATCATTGACTGCACACATGTGGCCTTGAGAACCCTCTGGCAGCAGCCTGAAATTCATTAATAGAAAAGGATTTCGCTGTCTGAATGCCCGGCTAATTTGTGATCACAGAAAGCAGATCGTGCATGGTTGTGCTAGATGCCCACGGAGCTCACACAGCCCCCAGGTGCCAAAGATATTTGAGACAGCTCAGCACGTAGAAAGTTGGCTCCTCGGTGATAAGGGGTAGCCCCAGAAGACATGGCTAATGATGCCATTCCTCGTGTACAGAGAACACCTGAGGAGAGATACAATGCTGCACATTCAGTCAAAAGGTCTTTAATAGAGCAGACTGTCGGCCTCTTAAAGATGCATTTCAGATGTTTGGATTGGTCAGGTGGGGCTCTCCAATTCTCACCACAGAGAATGCCCTGCATCATTGTTGTTTGCTGCATCCACAGAATCGCAGAATCTTTACAGTGCAGAAGGAGGTCATTCGGCCCATCGAGCCTGCACTGACTCCCTGAAAGAGCATACTACCTAGTCCTACTCCCCTGCCTTATTCCCATAACCTTGTACATTCTTTCTTTTCAGATAGCAATCCAATTCTCTTTTGAATACCTCGATTGAATCTGCCTCCACCACCCTCTCAGGAAGTTTGTTCCAGACTCTGGGTGAAATAAATTTTCCTCAGTTCACTGTTACTCCTTTTGTCAATTATTTTGAATCTGTGCCCTCTAGTTCTCGATGTTCTCTTGAGTGGGAACAGTTTCTCACTATTTACCCTGCCCATACCCTTCAGGACCTTGAACACCTCTATCAAGTCTCCTCTCAGCCTTCTTTTCCCCAAGGAAAACAGGCCCAACCTCTCCAACCTACCCTCATAACTACAGTTCTTTATCCCTGGAATCATTCTTGTGAATCTCCTCTGTACTCTCTCCATTGCCTTCACATCCTTCCTCAAGTATGGCTTTCCTTAATTATCCTGCACTTGTCAAAGTGACTATTGATTTTGTCCCGAACTATAGTTTCCAGAAGTTTCCCTACCACTGAAGTCAAACTGATTGGTCTGTAGCTGCCGGCTTTATCCTTGCACCCCTTTTTGAACAAGGGTGTAACGTTGGCAATTCTCCAGATTTCTGGCACCACCCCTGTATCTGAGGAAGACTGGAAGATTATCACTGGTTCCTCTGCAATTTCCACGATCACTTCCCTCAGTATCCTTGGGTGCAGCTCACCTGGCATAACCTTGCCCTGCAAAGGAGGGGTATTTGCCACAGGGAGACATGGAAGATCTAGATACCTGCTTGGTCGAGGAGGACATTGCAGGGAATGAATCTGAAGAGGGCGAGCATTCAGACAAGACACTGAGGATGTCATTGCACAGGCATAATGCACAAGATGTGCCCGTGCCAACCTCAAAGCTGCAAGATTCCTGGAAGAATAAGATGATGACAAGTTGTTACTGTCTTCACACTTCGGGAAGATTGTCATCTTCAACATTACATGAAAAGTCAACAATCTCACGATGATCACTGAGGAAGCATAAGTCACCGTCATTCCTAACAATGGGGTCATCCTTGAAAGATGCAGTAGCCTAGGAACCATGTGGCTGCTGAGGAATGAGGAACAAGTGCACATCCTCAAGCATCTGCACATAATGCTGTCCTTTCAACCATGGTGCCGACAAGTCAGGGCCCTGGCATCCTTCAAGGGGCTGAAACACTATTGTACATGTAGTTGCACTCATGTAAGCATTCCAGCAGCGTATCATGGTGGCTCTAAGGCGAAGCTATGGGCCGGGTGAAGGAAGGTGGGATTAGAAAGGGCACCTGGGTGTCCTCGGGCTGGCATGGACAAGATGGGCCGAATGGCCTCCTTCTGTGCTGTAACTTTTCTATGGTTCTATGGAAGTCAGTGGTTAGCGCTGGACTGTCTCAAAAGGGAACTAGATCCAGGCTGCACTATCTCTCCAGTCGCCAGCTCTCAAGCCAGATTAATGCAGAGGTTGCATCTTGATACTGAGTCCCAAGATGCCAATGGGCATCAGGGACATTGATCTGTAACACGACAGCAAGTACCCAAAGCTGGAAGTTAAGTTAGCACTGTCCTCACAGAGGGTAGTACAGCAGGACCATCGTGTGATTATTGACAAACACTCATAACCATACATTCGTCAGAAGTGTGCCAAGTTTACGTCTTGCATTGCCTTGGCATTTGGGTGAGAGCGGCCCGGTCAGTTTTGACACAGCGGTGTCTTAACCTATTCCCTTCATCAATACTGCTAAGCACGCAGCAGGAGATGTGCCAGAGCATTGCTTTCATACCATGACTGTCCTTGACATTGTCCACCTCACAAAACTAATCATTTCTAAGAACCGTAAGTCAATGAGTGCACAGTCATGCCATGATTTACATATCCATTTATGTTCTGTGACCTCACAGAGATTCTGTGAAGCACCACTAGGCAGCTGTCCAGGTGCAGACTACGGTTGTCACAGGTAAGTGGATGGGTTCATCAGGATGAGCACGCACTTGTGACATCACACACTTGTTACCCTCTAGCAGATATTTCAAATGTCACTGAGTGGAACCAACTTCCATCATTCAGCGTCCTGCATGGGGAGGGTGAGAATTAAGAATTCATCCTTAAACGCGAAGACAAAAACACACTGCAGGAAGGCTATGGTACTCAACGATGAACACTATTAGCCAAAACCTCACAGTAATTAAATAAACACCATTGCAAAGTGCATTTGGATGAAAAGACTTCCATGTTGGTTGCAACAAATACTAATTGAGCAGAATCTTCGGCTCGGCGAGCGGGGGTGAGGCCCACTTGCCAAGGCGTAAAATGACGCGTGGTGAGGTCGGGCGTGTGTCACGACGTCACCGCGCATCATTCAGATTTCCATTTCAGCGGGTGCGCACCCGAGTCGGCTGTGCGCCCGCCGAACTGTCAAAGGCCTATCAAGGCCATTTAAAAACTAATTAAACTAATAAACTGAGCTGCCCGTCAAACCTTAAGGTTGGCAGGGGGCAGGTGAAGAGCCCAGGCGGCCTTTGCATCTTTCATGGAACCTCATCCACGGGCGGGATGAGGTTTCATGAAGGTTTTTAAAGGTTTGAAAAATTTTTAAATTAAATTCATTGACATGTCCCAGCTCATGTGACAGTTTCACATGAGGGGACTTGTCCTAAAAATTATTTTTTTCGTTTATTAAAATTTTTTAAACTTAAACTAATCTCCCTGAGGCAGCTCTGTGCCTCAGGGAGATTTCTGCGCTCTTTCGTGTGCAAGCCCCGACTCAGGCAACCCACCCCTGCCCACACAGGGAGCGCTCAGTTCTTCCAGGCTCTCGTCACGCTGGACGGGTCTTAATTGGCCCGCCCACATAAAATGGCGGTGCCCAGTGATTGGCTGCGCGTATGCCTGCGCCCGCTCCTGCACAACCATCCCGCGATGGTGAGAAAGTTCTCCCCATTATATCCAGAGACTGCAGACTTTAGTGCTACAGCATCAGGATAATCATTAAACTTGATAGACAATTTTCAGGAGGTCACATAATGTCTGCCGAAGATGTAAAGGTTACATTTGTCTTGTCCAGCCATCATTTTAATATAGGAAGTGCCTTTGTTCATGCCACTGATGTGGAACTAAAGGCTAAACACTGTGTTGAGATTGAGTGAGACTGAATAAAGCAGAGGAACAAGATGGGAGATAATTGATGGCAGGGGGTTCATTTTGTACCCTTGAATAAACATGGGGCCTTGCATCACATCGATTAGCCATTCATTATCTGAGACTTGAAGAGGGATAAATGTGAAATATATTTGCAATGGTGCAGATTATATACAGTAAATAAACACCTGCCCTATCATTTTGCAATCAAAACTACTTAATTTTCCTAACTCTACTGTTACGTCTAGGTGCAGCCCCGACATCTGCAGCAGAGATGGCGGCAACCTCTGACTGCTGTGCCCTGTTGTTTGAGCTGACTTTGGCGGGTGTCCTCTGGAGGCCTGAGGACTGAATGGCCTCAGCCTGCTAAGGATCTCCTACTCTGAGGCAGGTGCACCCTCCTTGGCCCGACCTGCCAGAGTTGATGGGGTCACAGGCAGAGGGGATTTGGGGTGGCAGGACACCCGTGAAGTGTTCTGGGTGGATGCCCCTGGGGTGTCTGCCTGGCGCTCCTCCTCCCCTTGGGTGCCCGAAGGGCCTTCCCTGACTCTTTGAGGAGAAGGAGCGCCTGGAGGGAGGTCAAGGTGCTCCGTCTCTCTCACTTAGCCACTGCTGGAACACACCAATGGCTAGAGCAATGGTACACAAGGGGATTTGGAGCTCCTCATGGGAGGAAAGTGTCCTCAGCTCTAGGGTCCCCCCTCCGGTCTTTGCTGTCTCCTGTCAATTATGGGTGATGTTGTCCTGCATTGAGACAGAGGGATTGATTGTGAGAACTATGGATGAAAGAGCATTTCAGAAGCATGCATTCCTGTTGTGTGTGCTGAGCCCTCCCCAGTAAGGGATTAAGATGTCCTTTGTGCAGGATCTTACATGAGGCAGTGATAGTAAAGTGACTGGCAGACATTCAGTGCTGATGTCCCATCTGCTGTTAGCATGTGACATCCCTGTGAACTCTAACCCTTAGACTGCCTGATGCTCTTATGAAAGTGTGAGTTTGAAGAGAGTAAAAGGTTCTCATACCCTGATGGAGCGCATCAGATCATTCACTCGCTTCCTGCACTGCACGGTGGTCCTTTTTTGAGTGGCATGGGCACTGATTTCACTGGCAACCCCCTCCCAGGCTGGTGTGGTCAGGTGGGTGGATCTCCTGCTCCCAGCTCTTGGAAAGAGGACCTCCCGTGTTTCCTGGACGGCCTGGAGGGGAATCCCCAGAGAGGCCCTGCTGAACTGTGGAGCAGAATGTTAGGAACATTAGTTGGCATGCTAATTCAGACCTTCAGTACACACCTGGTCAGCAGTGAATGAATGTCTGTGTGGGTGCCATTTAAATAAAGCAGCAGGATCTTCAACCCCATGAGATTGCCTTTATTAGCCGAGGCATAGAATACAAGAGCAGGGAGGTTATGCTGGAACTGTATAAAATGCTGGTTAGGCCACAACTGGAGTACTGCGTGCAGTTCTGGTCACCACATTATAGGAAGGATGTGATTGCACTGGAGAGGGTGCAGAGGAGATTCACCAAGATGCTGCCTGGGCTGGAGGGTCTGAGCTATGAGGAAAGATTGAATAGGCTGGGGTTGTTTTCCTTGGAGCAACGAAGGTTGAGAGGGGACCTGATAGAGGTGTATAAGATTATGAAGGGCATAGATAGGGTGGATAGGAAGGCACTTTTTCCATTAGTTGAGGGGTCAATAACCAGGGGGCATAAATTTAAGATAAGAGGTAGAAGACAAAGAGGGGAGTTGAGGAGAAATTTTTTCACCCAGGCATTGGTGGGAGTCTAGAGCTCACCGCCTGAAAGGGTGGTTGAGCCAGAAACTCTTGTAACATTTAAGAAGTATTTAGATATTCACTTGCATTGCCATAGCCTCTAGGGCTATGGGCCAAACGCTGGAAAATGAGATCAGTGCAGTCAAATCTTGCAGATCAGCACGGACACGATGGGCCGAATGGCCTCCTACTGTGCTGTAGATGTCTATGAGTCTATGGGCTGAATTTTCCCTCCGTCAGGGGAATGTTGAAGGGCGGGCGTGTGCGGGTGCGCTTCCGATCGGCGCCCCTGATTGGAGGCGCACTGCCATTTTACGTGGGCAGCCAACTAAGGCCTGCCCAGCGTGACATCCGCACGGAAGCGCTATGCGCTCCCTGTGTGGGTGGGGGGGGGATTCCCAAAATCAAGAGTGCGCTCTTTTGCGCATGCGCACGGAAGAGCGCACTCATCTCCCTGAGGCTAAGTGCAGCTTCAGGGAGATCAGCTGTAAATGTTAAAAAGATAAAAATAGAAAAATAAAATTTCCCTTACATGTCCCCTCATGTGACAATGTCACATGAGTTGGGACATGTCCATAATTTTTACAAAACCTTTATTAAAAATTTTTAAAGCCTACATGAAACCTCATCCCGCCCGTGGATGAGGTTTCATGTTTTTTTTAGTTCCCGCTGGGGCTCCTGGCCTACCCGCCAACCTTAAGGTTGGATGGGCAGGTCCTGTAATTACTTAATTGACTCTGTTGAGGCCACTGACAGGTCGGCGGGCCCACAGCTCATTTTGCTGCGCCCCCACCTTCCTGAAAATTTAAATGGGGCGCGGTGACGTTGGGAGTTCCCCCCGACATCACCGTACGTCATTTTACACATCGGTGAGCAGGCCCCGACTCCGCTCGCCGACTTATAAATTTCTGCCCTATGAGTCTCTATGAGGTAATGGCAGGGCAGACGAATCACTACCCGCCCGCCATGAGTTTTGATGAGCTCCTCACTGATGCATAATTAATGAGTTGAAAAGTGGATAATTTTGGTGCAAATTCTACCCTGCCACCCAGCGGGAATCATGCTGACTTTCCCGCCTGTCGCCACACGTAGTCTCCAGAATGGAAAATTCTGCCCAAATGGGAACAGTCTGCACGTGACTGAAACACTTGTACCTGGAGCATGGAAATTGGAAGAACCATGTCTTTAGATTGCCACAGAAAAACACTATCAGGAGCGTGCAGCACTAACCCAAGCATGCAACATTGGCCCAAACATGCAGCACTGGCCCAAGCATGCAGCACTAACCCAAGCATACAGCACTGGCCCAAGCATGCAGCACTGGCCCAAGCATGCAGCACTAACCCAAGCATGCAGCACTAACCCAACCATGCAGCACTGGCCCAAGCATGCAGCACTAGCCCCTGCATCAGTGACTAGCAACCTTTTCTCTTATTCATTCATGGGATGTGGGTATTGCTGGCTAGGCCAGCATTTATTACCCATCCCTAATTGCCCTTGAGAAGGTGGTGGTGAGCTGCCTTCTTGAACTGCTGCAGTCCACACAGTGCTGTTAGGAAGGCAGTTCCAGGATTTTGACCCAGTGACAGTGAAGGAATGACCTATGCCACTCCCAATGCTCAAATTGGACTGCACTCCCATTTGAAGACTCATAACAGATGAGCATTAGATGTGGAAGATGTGAATCATTAGCAACAATGCAAGAAGACTACTTTTAATCCAAAATTGCTTAATTAAAATGATCAGTTTATTCAAATTGAAATCACCATTGCTGATGCCCAACACATATCCACAAGCTTGAGTGGCTCAGCTGCCTGCCCGTTATTCTGGTGCCAGTCCTTACCGGGGTGGGGTGTCAGGAAGATATAATAATGTTCATAATGTTATTGGAATTTATTGTAATAGTGGAGCGTGTGTGTGTGTATGTGACTTCATTGAATTAAAGGCAGCTGGTTTGAAGGCTTTGATCTATCAGAAGATAAGCTGGATTTGAAATGTTAAGTAGGTAGGCATAGGTGTAAAGAGAACATTTGTATTTTTAAATAAAACAGACTAGCTTGAATTCAAAAGAGGGTGTGAAATGTTTCACCTAGCCAGGAAAAGTTAAGAAACAGTGGGTAGAATTTTACATTTGGCATGCAGGGGTGGGCCCAACACACCGGAATGTAAAATGATGCGCGATGACATCTGGCATGCGTCCCATCGTCATCGCGCTGTCTTGCGATATTTCATTTGGCGGGCGTGCACCGGAGATGGCTGCACGCCTGCTGATAATTGAAAGGCCTGTTAAGGCCATTAACTAGGTAATTAACCTTAACTTTATGCTGCCCATCAAACCTTATGGTTGGCGGGCAGGCGAAAAGGCCAAGCGGCCTTTACATTTTTTAGGAAACCTCATCCACGAGCGGGATGAGGTTTCCAAAAGCTTTTACAAATTAAATAAAAAGTTTCTTTGAAAAATAAAAACATGCCCCATCTTATGTGACACAGTCACATGAGGAGACATGTTTCATTAAATTTTTAATGTTTTCATTTATTTTTTGAAAAGTGCTTCAATCTCCCTGAGGCAGCTCTGTGTGAAAGAGCGCTGGACCCGACTTTCCCTCTACTTCCCGCCCTCACAGGTAGCGCTCAGCGCTACCACTCGTGATCCACGCTAGGCCGCCTTAATTCGCCTGCCCAAATTAAATCATGGTGCCGAGCTGATTGCAGGTGGTGGTCAGCTCTGCAACCACCCCCCCGCCCCTACGCTCCCGCCAAGCCAGCCCTACAACGAAAATTCCTGGCCAGTGTGTTTATTTTTCTCAAAGATTATTGGTAAAATTGGTACTATGAGAGATTTTTATTATTAGAGAGGTAAAGTCCAAAGGCATAGTGAAACAATGGAAATTTTCATTCAAAGGGGAAAATATGTATAAAGGACTGAAGGCTGTGTGTAAGGGTAGGTATTCTATGATCGAAAACAAGTGTGAAAAAGCCTCCAGCATCTAAGCCTCAAGCTGCTGTCTACAAAGAACTGAATTTAAGAAAACTCACTTTGAATTGGATTGTTCAGGGTATCGTGTTTCTTTGCTTGAGTCTTTTAAAATCTATGTGTCTTTAATGAAAGTGTAACTAGGAGTTAGATTAACTAGGGGCTTTGGAAGTTATGATAGTAGTAATTTCCAGATCTATGCTTGTGCTTAAAATCATTTCTTCTTTTAATAAAGGCTTAATTTAGTTTTGTAAGAAACCTATAAGACTCGGTGGTCTTGTTACTACTGAATTCAAGGCATGCATTATATAAATTGCAGAACAGTTGTGGCAGTTGTTTTAAGTTTCCCTTTGGGATTTGAGCAGCTCAGCATTTACCATCAGCTGTGCCATAACAGTGTGCCTGTCCCAAACCCGGGGCAGGAAATCCTGGGCCTGGACAGAGATGCCAACAAAGGAATATTAGAGTTATTTCCTTTGCAGCTTCTCCCACAATGTTTATTGTAAGCTGGTGTTTCTCATGTGCAGTCTCTCCATCGGTTTAAAAATAGTTAATTAGGCCCACAAGCTGTTAAATCTATAATTGGGATAATTTTAAATTCCTGTAAATGCACATGGAGTCAAAAGCACAGACAATAAGAGTTATCACACATTCGAGGCTTAATTAAAACATCTGTTTCATAAATACTATATTACTTAGTGAAAATTAACACACTGAAGTGGGATTTGCATTAAACAGATCATTTATTTCTATGCAAGCATGTTTCTCTGGGAAAATAAATGCAAACTGTTCGAGGACAAAACAATAGTTATGTAGCACACACATTAATTAGAAATGCAAACTCAATTTATTTCTGGAACTAATGTTTGGGCACAGACTATCGGAAATGTTCTGAATATGTACGCTTAAACTATTAAGCTTGAACTTGGAAAAGAGCAAATTCCATATGGATGTTGACTGTTAATACTGTGGCTGAAAAACAATTTTTATTTAGCGAGCAAGCTAAATAGTCATCTAAGATAAGCTGAGGTGATGCTAAGGATATGGTCATGTGGCCAGTCTTTAGTCATAAGTTCTCAATGGACAATGTTCTGCCCTCTCAAGTCTTGCTTATTATACATGAAAAAATTCCAAATAGCTTTAGATTTATAGATCACTCCAAATGAAGGCCTTGAAACAAATGTACTCTGGTGTCAGAACCACAGCTCCCATTTTCCTGTTTTATAATTGGCTGATGATCATTAAGTACTATTGTGAATTCAGACTATCTTCAGGCTAGAGTTTAGATACTCTGCGTGTAAATTTGGAATTCATGCAACAATGCGACAGGGAGATCAGGAGGAATTCTGATTGGAGATTTAAATGAGTTCCCCCAGCCATCAGACAGCTATCAGAAAGTGGGTGCGTAACTATGAATAAACAGGCAGAAAAATAGACATGTGCACAGCTAGACATCAAAAATTAACATTTAAAAATGCAAACATTCATTTTTAGACCAGTCATTCTTTCATAGCTGTCAAGATTGCCTATGTAGTGCACTGTTATCCTGTATGCAAAAATATTTATGGAGAAGCAAGGCATCACTTAGTTTGCACGATGCCTTTTTGATTTTAAAAGATAGCAGGAAAGAGCTTGCAAGTTTAAAGCAGTTTTTCTCTGCATCAATGCTAAAATTCTGAAGTCATGACCAAATCAGTCTCCAAAGTAAAAGGAAACCATATTCTCCAGAGGAAGGGTTCTTACTCCATTTGCCTTTAGAGGCAGGTCCTTTTCTTTTACGTTCATTCATGGGTTGTTGGGCATTGCAGGCAAGGCGATCATTTATTGCCATCTCTAATTGCCTTTGAGAAGGGAGCAGCCATTTTGAACTGCTGTAGCTCGAGTGGTGTAGATACACCCACAATGCTGTTAGGTAGGGAATTTCAGGGTTTTGACCCAGCTACATTGAGGGTCTAGCAATATATTTCCAAATCTGGGTGGTGTGTGACCTGCTGGAGAACTTGCATGTTCCCATGTTCTCATGCTGCTGCTCTTATCCTCCTAGGTGGTAAAAGCTCATGAGTTTAAGAGGTGCTGTGAAGAAACCCTGGTGAGTTGCTGCAGTGCATATTGTAGATGGCACACACAGGCTCTGACTCAAAATTAATACAACAACTTCTATTGGTCCCTTCTAGCAAGGAACTATAATCAGAGACAAACCTCTAGTTTCGTGGCTCAGGTTGCCTTATTAAAATTTTCACACCACATGAGTCTTTCTTTCTAGTCCATGGGAATTGTGTCATATCAGGTTGAGCTATTAAATATATAAGAGCCAAGTCTCCACTTCTTTAAGTATCTGTTCATCCACCTATTGTGAAGGACGCTGAACCCATTAAAAATAATTGGGTCACCCTAGTTAACGTGAGTGCACAATTGGGATACCTGAAGAAGGTGGGGAAGGGGGAAAAGGCCAAAAGGCTTTGGGGTCTTTAAACAAAAACTGATCCTAGGTAGGTCCTGTTCACTGATATAAATAATCACATTATAAAACTTGGCCTGGTACCTTCAGAATTCCTTACCACTCCCAACTCTCAGGTGTAAATGTGATTGGGATAGTCATTGTATGATATATTTGTCTTAATTCCATTGGATTAGAGATGGGTGGGTGTATTAAAGACCCCATCCTCTACTCCCACCTTCTGCAAAAATGCCAACATTTCCAACAGGGCCAGAAAGGGACAGGATCTCCACACATCCAGGTTCTGCCCATAAACATTGCATGGAAAACCACCCTCTCCTGCCCTGGACTTGCAGGGCCCCCACGTTTTGCAGAATCCTGCGGTTGTGAATGGTGAGATATATTTGCCAAATGTGCAGCTTCTGCTAAATAAAACCTATTATGTAATTGCATAGGTGCATTTAAGGGAAAGCTGTAGATAAGCTTATGAGGGAGAAAGGAATGGAAGGTTATGCAGATGGGATTAGATGAAGAGGAGGCTCATGTGAAACACAAGCGGCCAGTTGGGCTGAATGGTCTGTTTCTGTTCTATAGACGGAATGTAACTTTGGTGTACTTCACATTAAATTTTTTTTAAAAAGTGTTAGGCATTTTGTATAATGCTTTAGAATCCCAGCAGATGGCGTTTGACATTTCTGTAGAAGTAATATGGTACTTCTCTCCCTCAACTGCTGTGATTCACAGTTACGGTGCAAAATCGCAGCACATTTTAGAGATATTCTGATGGATACTTAAATTTATAGAGAATTATGTGAGCTCATGGAGCGATATCATCCAATTATTATTGGACACTTTGATGCATCAAACATCAGAGAGCCTGTTTTATGCCCTGTTTAAATGTGCTATGGATCCTCTTTGCCCGTGTGGTTTAAAACTAAATGAACCTTAGTTTTTCTGATTATAAAAGTTTTGATTCTGACTTTGCATATTTAATGTGTAATGATGCCTGATCATATAATCTGTACCATAGATGTCCTCCATTATCCTTTTTTAAAATTGACAACCTTTCATACAATGCACTTAATAGGAGACATCTGTTCCTGGCAAATGGCTGTAGTTCAATTGTGCACTCGTCAGGAAATAATAAGCAATGAGCGTAATTTTGCATTTTCTCAGGAATGGTGGTGGCTGGTTGGTTAGTGATGGAGCAGGAAGCAGAGAATCACTCAATTGATCTTGAGTTAGCTGCAGCACTAAACAAAGCAGACAAACTAGTCCCCAGTTACTTGGCAATGAGTTGCATTGAGTGTCAATGGTTGCATTTCCACAGGGGCTTTTCTGATTGTCATCACTGAAACATCAGTAACAGATCTACACAAAACCTTTGACAAATGAAGTAAATGGTATCCGTGCTATTTATCATGGTTTTTTGCAGATCTTCCTGTGAAGTTGGAGTGCGCATTTGGGGAAAACCCCCCATGAAAATTCAACTGCTATGTAACTGTTAACATTTTAAGAAATCTGTTGTATTTTTCAAAGATTAAAATATCTACAGAAGAATTTGTGATGTACTAACAAATTAGCTTGCACTCCTAAATTCTATTGCACCCACAGAAAATGTTGGAGTGATGTTGCATGTTAACATTGCATTGGGAATTATTTAAAGCTCTCTGTGACAAAGTAAATAAGCTGAAGAGCAAAAATGTATTTCAGTATTTTCTTTTCTTCAGGGGCCAAGGGAAATATAACTTTCTTGTTATTGGACTTGTTTTCTCATCCTTCCATTCCTAAAGGTGTTATCCTTGGCTCTTACCTTTGAATCAGAGGAATTGAGTCCAACCCTGACTTCTGAGACATGCAAACACGTTAAAATCATGTCACATTTGGTGGGGAGTCCTGCATGGTGGATTGTGCCAAGTTTCAACTGATATGTTGCACTGAGGTTCTATCGACTCTCTTTGAAAAAAAACTCATATGGGACTATTCAAAAGTGGGCAAGGGAGGTTGGTTAAAATGGATTCTGCGGTCATTTATTTCCTGGTAGTTTGTGGGACCTTGCTGTGCGCAAATTGGCTGCTGCAATTTCCAGTATTACACAACAACTTTCTTGTTCTCTGCAAAGTGATTTGGGGAATCCTGAGATCTTGAAAGAAACTATATAAATGCAAGTTGGTTCTTTCTTTAAAGACAATGACCATTTGCTGCACTGCAGTTCTATGGGTGCTAGTTGCTTGTTTAGGTAGCCAGTTGCACATACAACCTGAACATTGGCATGCTATCCTACAGCAATGTCTTACTCTGTCCTCACTAAACGTCTTTACATCCAGCAAGAGGCACTTGATAAAGGCCAACTTTGGCTGATTCCTCCCTTCTGATCCAAGGGTTTTGAGGCCAATTATTGAAATGAGCTAATAAGACAGACCAGAAAGGGGAAGGTTTTGAACATCTACCAATCCCTGTCTGAAAGAATCAGAGAAGCTGAATTTCCACACCTTTCTGGTGCACTACAAGTTGTGGCCTGCAATGCCAACATTTCTGGGGCTTTTTCTGGGGCACAGTCTTGGCCAGGGATGGGAATTTCCTCAGCCCATGCCTCCCAGTAACCTTGTGGTGAAGTAGCAGCCAGTGAGAAAAGGCATACAAAACACTATCCTGGGGTAAGTGGAACCCAACTCATGGTTCAGGTCTAGATCATGGCCTGCAAGCTCAACAGGGCGTGCAGGTTTTTGTTGTTTAATATTGAATAGCACGTGCAAGAAGGAAATCTGATCCATGATAGCAGCAAGCACAGGACTTCCTGATCTATGTGGCCAGTGACGTTTCCAAGATGCACCTAGTGGTGCAAGCAAGCACCATGGGTGTTTAAGTGATGAAACTTCTCATTGATTCCAGATATTCTGGCAGAGTGCTGAAATTCACAGGTGGGTTGAGACTAGGATAATGTTTAGAATTGCTTGCTGGGGATTTTTCATGGTTAGCTGCGCGCTGGATAAACTCCCTGAGAAGAAACTCTACTATTTTCCTCTTTTAGCGTTACCTTAGCACAATGATATCACTTGATATAATCACATTAGTTGAATGCTTACACTTCCTGGAGCAGCCATTTTGTATCGAATAGCAACAGACTACTGCAGAAAGCAGCTTTTTCATTGGTTGTCTCCCTAGAGTTTGATACCAGCATTGCTGTCCTTGATGATTTATATTTCCCATATAACTTCTGAAACTAATGTAGTCTGGGATGTTACTAAGATTGAAAACAAGATTTCTTTGTATCCAGTTCCACATCTCTTTGATTTACTAACCAGTGGGCAAGCCCCTATGGCCTAGGACAACGAGCCAAGTAACAGCACTCTCGTCATTGGCTGAAAGAAGGTAACCCCACACCTGGCCCCAACCCCAATTGCATTGAAATGCAGTGTTCCCACAACCAGGAATTGAATGAAAAAGCTTTGGCCTATTTGGAATGAGTGATGTTCAGGTGGGTTTGCCAACTCTGGTTAAATGTAGTTCAGGAGGTTTTGTCTTATGTTCTCCTCCGTCCAACTGCCCAACTTTACACTTCCGCCATTGGTTGTCCGTCCACAACATGCACACTACCTTCCCAACAAATGAGAAGCCATCCGTCTCTATGTTACCTGATTGGATTGACTGTCAGTTACACAGGCCATGATTTCCTGGCCCTGTCATGGCGGGACTCACTGCGGGAGATTTGGTGGCTCAGCCAAAAGTCCTTTGACTTTCGGCGGGTCCGGATGATCTCGGCGGTGGGTGGGGATGGAATATCATAAGACCATAAGACATAGGAGCAGAAATTGGGCCATTCTATCTATCTATCTCAGTCTTAAATACACTCAATGACCTGGCCTCCACAGCCTTCTGTGGCAATGAAATCATGCCCACAAGCCTTTTTTCCCCATCTCCATTTTGTTTTATTCCACCTAGAATTTTTCTCTATGGTTGCTCTTTGAAGTTTCTTGGAGATTAAGCTTTAAATCCTGGTAACTCCAGGTCAGCTGGGGATGGTTGTCAATCCTGTATTCAGCCAATGCCTGGCATAGGTGCAATAAATTCTGTAGTCCATTCCTGAAAGTTAACACAACACAACCTTTTCCCTTCCATCCTCCCTTGCCACAACACCCAAAGCACTAACCAGGAAGAAGAATATGGCCAATACTGGAAGGAGAACTAAGTCAATAGCACCTATATGCCAGAAGTCAGACAAGGAGAGTAATCAATTTAGATAGTCAGTGCAGCTAGAGTTAAATTTGAAGCACTTAATTGTATGCACGTTAGGGGCAGAATTTTCTGCCTGTTGGGCGGACGGGCCTGACCCAATCTCCGGCGGGCAGGGAGCCGATCCCCGCCGGAGAAGCGGGCCTCACCGCCATTTTACGTGGGCGGGCCAATTAAGGCCCGCCCAGCGTGACGCCCGGCGGGAAGCGCTATGCGCTTCCAATGCGAGCGGGAAGGGTGAATTCCCCAAAAGCAAAGGTGCGCTCTTTCGCGCATGCACACAAAAGAGTGCACATCTCTCCCTGAGGCTAAGTGCAGCCTCAGGGAGATCACTGACACTTTTAAAAATATGAAAAATAGAAAAAAAAAATTCCCTAACATGTCCCCCTCATGTGACAATGTCACATGAGATGGGACATGTTCATAAATTACAGTAAAACTTTATTAAACTTTTTTAAATCCTACATGAAACCTCATCCCGCCGGTGGATGAGGTTTCATGTTTTGTCTATTGCCCGCCGGGGCTCCTGGCCTGCCTGCCAACCTTAAGGTTGGACGGGCAGGTCCTTTAATTGTATAATTGATCCTGTCAATGACCTCAAGTGGCCATTGACAGGTCGGTGGGCCCATAGCTGATTTGGCTGCGGGCCTGCCTTCCTGAAAATTTAAATAGGCCGGGATGACATCTGAGTTCCGCCTGACATCATCCCGTGTCATTTTACGCATCAGCAAGCGGGCCCCGCCCCCTGCTCGCTGATGGTAAAATTCTCCCCCAAGAATTTCCTGGTCAGCCATACTACCAACGGCAAACCGCTGCAGTATTTTGCCAAGCATAATCATGGACCAACCCAATGGAAGTCCATGGTCGCCAATGCCCTCATTGTATGTATATGTGAGTTTAATTGGCTGAGAAGACATTTCATCACACTAACCAAATTCACATGTAGAAATATATACACTCAGTCGATAGAAATAGTGAGAAAATATCAGATGAGAAGGAAAAGAAAGAGACACTGAGGTCATTAAAGAAAAAAAGTTATGCCAGGGACAAGGAATATCAAAAAATAAATCAGAAAACCATGAAAAAATGAATAAGGCTTAACATTTCAAAGACTGGAGTTAGGTTGGGTGCCACTTATGAGAATGCACAAAGCCCTGTACCTCAGAATTTCTTCCAATAGTTTCCCTGCCACTGAGGTTAGACTGACTGGCCTGTTGTTCCCTGGTCTAGCCCTTCCTCCCTTCTTGAATAACGGTACCACAATGGCTGTCCTCCAGTCCTCTGCACCTCTCCTGTGGCCAGAGAAATATTGAAAATTATTGCCAGCGCCCTATCTCCTCCCTTGCCTCACTCAACAGCCTGGGATACATTTCATCCAGGCCTGGAGCTATGTCTACTTTTAAGCCTGCCAGACTACTTAGAAACTCCTCTCTTTTTATGCTAATTTCTTTAATTATATCATAGTCCTTCTGCCTGATTTCCATACCCACGTCGTCCCTCTCACTTGTGAACACCGACACAAAGTGTTCATTTAGAACCCGACCTATGTCTTCCGGCTCCACACACAAATTACCACTATGGTCTTTAATGGGCCCTATCTTTCCCTAGTTATCCTCTTACACTTAAGGTACTTGTAAAATAACTTTGGATTTTCCTTTATTTTACCTGCCAATGTTTTGTCATGCCCCCTTTTTGCTCTCCCAATTTCCTTTTAATTTCCCCCCTACACATTCTATACTCCTCCTCTAGGGCTTCCGGTGTTTTGAGCCCTCGGTACCTGCCATAAGCCTCCCTTTTTCTCTTTATCCAATCCTGTATACCCCTCGACATCCAGGGTTCCCTGGATTTGTTGGTCCCACCCTTTGCCTTTACTGGAATATGTTGGCCCTGTACTCTCACTATTTCCTCCTTGAATTATGTTAAGAAATTCCATATATATATAATATATATATATATCTTATTAAATTTAAAAGTTTGTTTATTATATTTTAGCTTTGACTTTAATCCCATGTGTGTGTCTTAATCATTTACTTCTGTAAAACATTAAAAAGCAAAAGTGAAAGAATTCAGTGGTTTTTACATGCTGGTTTGCTGGCTGTGAGAATACTTCAATCTGATTGGCTGTCTATCTGACTTGATGACATCACTGTTGCTGGACACTTGGAGATCCCTTGACTTAGTGCCAGGTTTAAGTTGATGTTGGGAAAGGGGAAATCCATGTAACAGGCAATGTTAGATTTTCAAGGATAGCCTTCTTTGAGTCCAGAGGCAACCACTGTTGCTTTGCTTCTGGCTGTAAAATTCAGCCCAACATTGGGTGGTTACCTGTCCAAAGATAGACTGGAATAAAGGCAAGGTATGTGGCTAAAGTGATGAATGGGTTTGAGAATGCTGCCAGGACTGCTTACTAGAGTGAAATGCAGGAAAGTAAAGTGGAACAAGTATGTGATATTGGGAGGAGAGAAACAATGAGAAATAGTGATCAAAACATATAGTTAGGTTCAATGAAAGATTAGAAAAAGATAATGAAGAGTCAAAGATCAAGGTGTTGGACTGAAAAAAAGGCCAAATTCAGTGAATTATAAGGGATATGGCCTAAACTAACTGGACAGAAAAGTTAAGAAACGGCTCAATTGATCATCAGTGGGAAATTGTCTAATATGAAATGCATATAGAAAATAAATAGATTTCTCAAGGGAAAAAGTGAGTTGCATCAAATAATAAAGTTCCATAGATTAACAGTGAGATTATAGCTAAACTGAAATTTATAAGAGGAGCCTTTTAGGGTTAACATTACTAAAGATATCCTTGAGGAATATAAAAAGTGCCAGAAAACTGGAAAGGGAGATTGGTTATAAGAGAACATGAAAAAAAGGTCAGCACATAATATAATAGGAAATAGTAAATGCTTTCACGAGCATATAAAAAGTAAAAGAATGGTTAAAGAGAAGATGGTGCAGGTACACAAGTGGTGTCGGCAATACTTCAGTGCTAGGATTTTACAGTTGGCGTGCGGGGACGGGCTTGACACGCCAGCGGGTAAAATGACGCACGATGACGTCGGGCGTGCGTCCTGATGTCATCGCGCTGTCTCGCGATATTTCGTTCAGCGGGCGTGCGCCAGAGTCGGCTGCGCGCCTGCCGATAATTAAAAGGCTTATTACGGCTATTAAGGAACTAACTAATTTCAAATTCACGCTGCCCGTCCAACCTAACGGTTGGCGGGCAGGCGAAAAGGCCGAGAGGCCTTTACCTTTTTTTAGGAATCCTCACCCACGAGCGGGATGAGGTTTCCTAAAACTTTTACAAATTGAATTAAAAGTTTTTTTGAAAAATAAAATGACTATGGTCACATGAGATGGGACATGTTTCATTAAATTTTTATTGAATTTATTTATTGTTTTCAAAAGCGCTTCATTCTCCCTGACGCATCCTCCCCCCCTGCCTGCACAGGTGACACTACCACTCGCTTATTATGCTGGGTGGGCCTTAATTGGCCCGCCCGCATAAAATGGTGGTGCAGAGCTGATTGCGGGCGGCAGTCGGCTCCATGACCGCCCCCTCCCACTCCGGCTGAGCCTGCCCGACGCGGGAAAAACTCAGGCCCAGGAAGGAGGAGGGAGGCTAATTTTGCGGCCTTAATCTGTAACAGAAATAGTCAACAAATATCTTTACTCTGAGTTTTTACAAATTGTGGAGGAAGGTCTATTGAGGAGGATCTGGCAGAATTGTTAGTGATGACTGTAATTTAAAAATATTAGCAGAGCTCAAGGTGGATAGTCACCTGTCTGGGGGACACAGCCTCTCCTGTGGAAAGAAACATCAGCGGAGATAGCTGAGGCTTTTGTCACAATTTTTAAATGGGCAAATTGTGCTGTAAATCTAGACCAAACTGAACACCGGCCATTCTGAATATTCCTTGGAAGTTCCACTTCCAGCTGTTCTGTCTCAGTGTGTGGTAAGGAATGAAATTGGATTGCTAGACACCAGATGTGCTTTCTGTCACTGAGAGGTAATAAAACAAGTATATTGGGTAACACTATTGGCCAATTCTAACAACATGCCTTCCTTTAAGAATGTTTGAGAGACTGTTTCTTATCTCACTAAAGCACATTTTGTCTCTATGAAATTCCCTGAATCTTCGAAGGCCATGTATGGTGATACATTTTTAAGCTGTAATTTTGAAAAATACGTTAGCAAGGAATTTGCTAAATCATCCAGCTAAACTTTAGAGACAAAAAAATGTACTGGCAAAATGTAGTGGTGGACAGTTTGACAAATGCCCTCATTTATTATGCATGCCATAACTATTGCCAGCCCTTCAAAGAGCTGCATCTGTTCAGAGATTGAACCAAAAGGTGGCTGCACACAACAAAGTGGAAAATCTATTGTTCAGATCATAATTTTTCGGTGAATGAATTAGTCAGTGGCGGATCACCACAAAATGATAGCCCTTGTACAAAATGTCAGCTAATCAAATCCTGTCAATAAAGTCATAATTTATACAGTTTAATAAAGGTAGTATTATTGCTTGATATCTATTACATTTTAAGAATGTGACATTCCTTTAAAGTAAGGCTCAGGCATGATGAATAATCTTCACTGCATTAATAACAAAATTGTGAATAATAAGTTGGTTTATAATTTTGCTGCAGCTACCACGAAGGGAGTTTTCCATGTTAATAAGTCTACTACATTGTGTAGGAGATGCACTGAGGCCAGGACATTCTTTGCACACAGAGGTGTGAGGCTGTGGAATTCATTCCCAGGATTAGTGGATGTGGATCAGAGGGAAATGGAGTTCAGGTATAGACCAGCCATGACCTTGTTGAATGGTGGAACAGGCACAAGGGACTAAATGGCCTGCTTATATTCCGACATTCTGACTGGTTGACTCAGAAACTATGGTGGAATGGAGGCCTGGATAGATTGGAGGCGGGGTGGGGGGAGGGAGGACCAAGGAAGAGATTGAAAGCTTTGAGTGGGAGATGGAGGGGGAGGTTGAAAGCCTCATGAGGGAGCTGGTGAGGAGGGCTGCCCAATCGCAAAGGTTGTCAGTTGGCACATTGGATCCAGCAAGTAGGTATAAGGCATTCACCTCCTGGACTGAAAGTGCTTGCCTGGGTGTAACTGCTGGTTTCCTGAGGCTTGTGAAATCTGGATGTCCATAGTTAAATCCGAAATAATGAGGCTCACAGCTTCCAACCTCCTATAAAGCTGGAAGTAGGCAGGTTGCAGGGGGTTGGTGTCAGTGTTCTGATTTTTAAGACTTTAACCATCGCCTGACCCACACATGTCAGTTACTTTGGGTTAAAATTTCCCCCTATGTCAGCAATCAAAGTTAGGTTGAATAGATGGGGGAAGGAAATGGGGTTGATAGGATGTGAGAAATGTGAGGGTATATGTGTATATTCGCTCAAGTGGAGCAGAAAGACTGATGCAGACTAGTTGGACTTTATATCCTGTTTCCAGTTGTAATTTCTATGTACTTCTGCTTTTCAACATGAGGTAAAACTTTAGAGAATGATACTGCCATTGTATTTGGTAAAAATATCATAAAAGCACACCTAGAATCTAATGGCATCTGCATTTTCTTAACTAACCCTATAAAGTTTAAAGAAAAAGGTTAGATCAGATTTGACTGAGATGTTGGATTTGATAGAGTAAGGTGAAGCTGTTTCCAATGGCAAATAGGTCACTAATTAGAGGACAGATTTAAATTGATTGATAAAAGAATCAACTGCAACATGAGGAAACTTTCTCTTACACAGAGAGTTGTTGTGACTTCCTTTTGTATCATTGTATCATTCTATATCAGATCAATTTGTTAAGGCTGGGCAAGAGTCAGAATTGTTCCACTATATGAACTAATACAGATTTCAAGGTGCCAATGAGCTGATTATAGTTTTGATAGTTTTCTTCAAGTTTGTAAATTCCAACCACTGCCTTATTCCATTCTGAACATGAGGCAGTGCAGTCTATGCCACAGATGTGACCATGTCTAAGTGAAGTACTAACAGGAACTACCTTCTGTGATTTCAAACTATTTCTGACAGTTCTTCTGCTGTTATTACATAGAGCCCTGTGTGAGATCAGGATAGATGAACTTGGCCTTTACAGCAGTTCAAGTGAGCTTTGAACCCTTGACGTTTTGTTGTGAGGCAGATGGTACACTACAACAAATATAGGGTCACAGTGGTTTGTGTTATGTTTCACAGCCATGTACCATGGAATGAATAAGAGAGAGGTAGATTTTTTTTCTTAATTTCCTGGGTGATGGATCAAATTGCGTGCACTTTAGCAAAACCTTCTACTTTTTTTCATGAAGTGAAGATAGATATCTACCCCAGTACCTTTGGCACTTTCTAAAAGGAATTCTGAAGGTTCACTTAAAAAATACTTTTAGCCAAATGCTTAGGATGGAGTTTTATCAACTTAGTCCCTGTCGAAAATGTGGGGCCTTTCGCAGGTTGGCAACCCATTTGATGAATTGGTGGGCTTTACTGAGGCTGTTTAACTGAGACATGGTGTTATCATCCTGCCTCAGGTGCCTTGAGCAATCAGAGAGGGCAGGCAGGACAATGCACCTAAACAGCAAATGAAGGATCTTCCTGTAAAGGGATTCCAGCAGAGCCTACAATGACAGCACTGAGGCAAAGCATTCAAGATACAGGTGGGAATCAGGAAACTGGTGAAAAATGGTGGCAGGATGTGGGAAGGCTGCCCTTCTGCAGGTTCCCAGACTCCTCCACAATGGTCAGCTAGGGCCAGAAGAGAAGTCCTTTATCCTGAGTACGGGAGGGGGAGACCAGCCAGTCTGCTGCACAGCAGTCCTCTGACCGACGCACACAATCATTGCTGGCACACACAATCCTTTCTTTCCAGTCACCTCTTCAAATCTCCAACTCACTGACAACACTTAAACCCACTTCAGTCTATTGCCCTCTCTCTCCCTATTCCTCACAGTCACCCTCCTCATCTGTTCATCCTCCATCCTCAGCAATCAGTTTGCTTCTCAGGCTCCTAACTCTCTGCTTTCTCTCATTGTAGGAAAAGAGAGCCCACAACTCCAAGGAAAGGTAGAGCACCAGGGATGAGGCTGCAGGCATTGCCACCCTGACCACAATGGAAGAAGAAGCCCTTGAGATCGGTATGGTGATGCTAGTACTAGCTGTTGGTGTTGGAGAAATGGGGGATGGCTCAGAAATATGGTGATAGCCTTAGTTGACGCACTTCCATTTGGCACTTAACTGTCATTCATGTTGAACTGATGTCACTGACACATTAAAAGTCATGATTTGCACCATGTTAGCTTGGAATCCTATTTCACCTCCTTTCCGCACTAACTCCTGTCTTACGTCTCTCATAAGTGCATCGCACGTCCCACTGGAGGAGATGAGCGAGAAGCTAGAGGAGGACGAGCACTCTCAGGATACATCATCACAAGAGCCCCACGCACCCTCCACCAGCACTGAACCTCGGTGGGTCCAGTCCAATGTCATAGTAAGGTAGGGTGGTACGTTGTGAGGAGCACATCACATGTGAGCAGGAGCTAGACACAGGGACAGCAGTAGAGACTCCCTGTCGGGAGACACAGGACACCCCAAGATCTGTTTAGCTTGACCCAGATGCTGAGCCTCAGGGTTCTTTCATGAAGAAAAGGTGCTTCTGGAGCAGCAACAGGAAATGTGCGTGCTTGTGTCAGCATTTCCAGAGGCAGAGCACACCCTTACAGAAAGAATAGAGGAACCTATCTTTACCTTGAGTGCAATGACGTCTCAGGCATTTGCACTGAGGACCATCTCCATTGAAAGTGTGAATCAGATGTGACAGGCCACCGAGTGCCTGCTGGCCCAGACCAGTGGCCTCATAGACACTTAGGCTGCCATTTTACAGAGGATTGAACAGAGCATCACTTTGGTGGCTGCTGCCACACTAATAGGCAGCAAAATGGTCTCCAGCTCTCTGCTAGCAAGGAAGTATGGGAGAAAGGATGGAGAAAGGGTACATGAAATTGGGGACTCTTCTTAAGACACTCATGCCTTGCATCACCACCGCACCCCTGACCCCCCATCCACCCCCCACCCCTCAGACAGAGGCCCACATGTGATAGGCCTACAAATAATCTGAACATTGAGGGAGTTTTCTTTATTTGCTCTTGGGATATGGGTATCACTGGCAAGACCAGTATTTATTGCCCATCCTTAAATGCAATCCCTTGCAGTTGATGAACACCCAGGATTATCTGATGGCTCCTTGATTGCTACATGAATGCAGTGGATGATTCCTTGAACTTGTGGGAAACCAGCCAGTGCAGCAAAGGCAAGAGCTTTCTGTGGCTGACTGTCCTCAACAGTGTCAAAGTGCACATATTGACATACATGGCATCTATGAATCGGGAGATGGACTTGTGGGCTGCAGATTGTGAGATCCTGCGGCTGTCCTCAACTGATGTGTGTAAGGAGCCAAAGGTGAAGAAACTCAGGTGACCCTGATGGCATCTGGCAATGCCTGCCCACCTGGCCCTCTGGGAAGGAAGCCTTGTTCCAAAAGGCTGTGAATCTCAGCATTTAACTGCTGTGAGAGCCTCCTGAAGGATTGTTGCTCTGTCATGTCGACGAAGCTGATCCTCTGTCTGTGCACCCTGTTTTGGGGATATTGCCTCCTTCAAGCTGTAACCCTGCGTCCTTTCTCTCTGCTCAGTATGTGGCTGTGGGGCGATAGCTGTTGTAGCTGCTCCTGCTGCTGGCGTTGGTGTTGCCTCTCTCCCTATTCCTCTTCAGAGGTCAATATAATGGCTGTATGAGCTGAAATTCATACACCACATTTCTCATTTGTGTGATAAGCTCAGGCTTTATTTACGAGGTTGCAAGGCCCGGGCCTTGCTCACCATGCAAGCTTGTTGCTGAAGTAGGGTGCATCAAAGACATCCTCCAAGATAATGGCTATCCTGTTTAGATCATTTCACACTGTATATCATGCAAACTCATGAACGGGCCCAAGGACATCACTTTCAGCCACGAAAAGTGCCCAGTCTACTTCAGCTTACCCTGGAAGGGCAAGGTGTCTCAAAAATATGAGCAACAGGTGAAGCTAGCTGTTTCACGCTGCTACTATGCGATAGCAACACGAGTGATGTTCTCCACTGACAGGATGCTGCCATCAAGACAAAAAGATGTTCTGCCTATCACACAAATGAGTAATGTGGTGTATGAATTTCAGTGCCAGTGTGATGCTAGGTATGTAGGCCATACGTCCCAAAGACTGGTGGATCGTATCAAACAGCATGTCCCTTCTGCTGTTCACAACGGGCAAAGTACAGGCCATACCCAACCAGCCCATGCTTGCAAAATTGAAAACACAATGCCCAACATTAGGTGTGATTCCGCGATAGGACAACATTTGCTAAATAATCCTCAGTGTGCTAAAAATTATGCTGACAACCAATTTATGATTGTCATTCAGGCTTACAGTGTGGTGCATATACGTGTACTGGAAGCTACATGTACTAATATACAGGGGCCCTGTTCTTTGCAGACAGAAAGGACATGTACACACATTGCGCCTGTTTCAAAATAAGTGATAGACATTTGCTGATTCATTCCTCCGGTAATGCCTTGACCAATCAGGGTCAAGCTGCCTGATTTAAATTTCACACAATGGGCAGGATTTTTTGCTTGGCGTGAGGGTGTGCACCTGACACGCCCGAGTGTGAAATAGCGTGCGATGACGTCGGGGGGGGTGTCCCGACGTCACCATGTACTTGCGCGATATTTCGGTCAGCAGGCGCGCGCCGACAATTAAGGGGCCCATGTAAGGCCATGAATGTAGCAATTGACCTGGATTTTGTGCTGCCCGTCCAATGTTACTATTGGCAGGTGGGTGAATTGGCCAGGTGGCTTTTGGATTTTTGAGGAAACCTCATCCAAAGGCGGGATGAGTTTCCAATATTAATAATAAAAAATATAAATGTTTGGGCAGAATTTTTATCATCATTATGTTTAGATGAGTGATTCTTGTGGGTGGAAATTTTTTTCGGAATTTCAAAGTGTTTATTTTTGGATTTGAAATTCTTCAGCTCCCTGAGGCAGCTCTCTGCCTACAGGGAGCTTTCATTGTACGCTCCCCCACGCCTGCGCTGACTTCAGCGCTTGCCCTCTTCCCGCCTCCACCCCGGCAGCACTGAGCTTTTTAGCATGAGTTTCACGCTGGCTGGCCGTTAATTGGTCAGCCGATGTGGAATTGCAGTCGGGAGCTGATCGTGGGTGGCGGCCCTTTTCCTGGCTGCTCCTGGACCCGCCCACCGCGCCCGCCCGATGACCCAAAAATCCTGCCTAACGTTTGGCAGTTATCTGTCAATCACCATCAACTGGTGCAGTCTCCATGGCAACACCACTACCAATCAGAGTCCACTTGCCAACCAGTCAGCATTCTCTTCTCATGCAGTATAACTAGGTTGTTTCCCCTAACACTGGTATTTTCTTGCGAATTGTCCTGATGAGTGCAAGATGAAAGCTTCGCCAAAAAATCTCTTTCTTTTAAGCAATACTCAAGCTCTGTACTACTAAACAAGAACTTGAAACATCAGGAGAAAACAGGGCAAGCCAGAGAAGGACTGGATGGAGAACATCAGAAACTGGATGGAGGGAGGAATAACTGTGGCGTGCGGAATTGTAGCGAATAGAGAAGGATGCCTACCACCCCTGGTGGACTACGTCTAATTAGGGATGGATGGAAGGAAGATCTAACGTAAGCCAATTGATTTCCAAAAAATTGTCACTGACCTGTAAGTGAGGGAAATCACCCTTTCAGAACGAGTGCTGTGAGTATAAACCTTTCCTGTAGGCAGGGCTGCAGCTGTTCAGTTTCTCCGAAAAAAAAGTTTGAATTGCTTTTTAGTTAGTTTCATTGATCAATGACTTTCTGATCTTCTGTTCTTCTTGCCTTCAGATAAGCTGGCAAGATCCACACGGCTCCTGAAATCCCTGTGGGGGCTGTTAAAGCCAGAATGAAAGGTTAAATTAGCACTGAGCCGGTATTTAACATTCAACCCAGCAACTTCAAAGAGGGGCAGGTTTATGAACATGCCCTTGTTAAATGTGGAAGAACGCAAGAACCTGTCAGGTTCCCTACATGCTGTCATTTTTCAGGGTTTTCAGCATCCCACACACCACCCCCCCCAACCCCTGCTTGCAGCAGAGCCCACCCCCTCCCCCCACAAAGTTTCATCCTATTGTTCCTATTGTAACATTATGTTCTCTGTAGTAATACTACAAAATCCCTGTTTTAGGTTCACTTAAGTACAGCATGTTTCTGTATTGATTTTTTACCATACGTTTCCATAGAAAATCAGAGATTCTTCAGAATGTACAACTACACTATGGATGTGTGGCAGGACTTAATTGGTGCCAGGAGCATGTTGCTTGTCTCCTAAGCAACACAGACGTCACTGAGCCGCACCATGTCATGAATTTTAAAATCATATTTTTTAAAAAACTCCATGTTCTGTACTACAGTGGAATTCACAGCTATGGTTCAAATAATTCTCTCTAATGAGCATTAACACTTACAATTCACCAAAAAAAAAAGGCATGTATATGTGCACACACACACGTTAACATTACTTTGACTTGCTTAATGCTGCTTGTTGCACCTTGCCACCATTAAGAGAGATCATGGCTTGTGCTATTTTTATCATCAGTTATTTTGATAATATAATTCATTATAAAGGTACGTTCCTGGCATTCATGCAAGGAAGTTCTATTGGCAGCCTGATGTTAAAATGGTAACGGAGGTCATAGGAACACAATGAAACCTTCAAAGCACATACAGTCAGAGAGAAAAATAAGTTAGGGTGGCGGGGGTGGGGGGGGGTGGTGGTGGGAGGGTGGGAGGGTGGGGGGTGTGGAATTGGGTGGCACAATCTGTCACTGTGAACAGATGCAAGGATGCAACACTGTGGCTATAAATAGATAAATTGCCTGATTTTCACCATCCGATTTAATAAGCCACCTTTTGTGCGTTCAGAGGAAGAAACATTTCTGCATGCAGATAACATCCTCCTTCAGAGGAAGGCATTACACATCTGTCATTCTCTGACCTAGCCTTTAGTAATTTTTGGAATTGAACTGTTGTGTGAAAAACTGGCTGAATGACCCTGTTGATGCCTTTCATCTTGTTATTCATGCTTTCTGTCCTTTAGATTTAATTACATATATTACCCTGTTCATCTGATGCATGCTAGAATTTCAGAGTAAAATCTGAAATGCTGATACAGCCTGAATATACAGTTGGGAAACATGAGCGTTTGACAGCTGTGAGTGGCAGAGGGAAATATAGGAAGAGACAGAATGAGGTCCAATGTGAGAAATTTAAGGAGACCGAAATGGAGAGGAAATGCACACTTGCTGCTGCTTTTGGATTATTAATTATAAGGTACACTCATTTTCAGTAAGATAATACAAAAATCATTTCTTCTCGTTTGAATTAAAATATCATTAATTTTTCAGAATAAACTTTTTCATCCTTATGAGGGCATTTAAGGGTTTTTACTATAAACTGATGACAGTAGTGAATCATCCTAACTCGTAGGCAATATTTTACTTTACGTCAATCAGACTAAGTGATCCAGCGATTTTTCATTTAAGGCCTAAGCATAAATAGCTATTATTTACCCTGCTTGTTATGGGGTATGAACAAAGTTATATCAACAACCAGATAAAATGAGTAACTGAGAACCAATACATTTACTTTTAATACCAAGCCACCTTTGAAAATCTTAAGCTACTAAATCCTTCTTCATGAGTTGTCAAAAAGCTTCCATAATTCCAGGTATGTTTCACAATTGTTCATCCGGAGCAATACAACCTTACATGGAATTACAGTGAATCTCATTGGGATAATACATTTGGATGCTATTTTCTGATTAATCCATAAACTAATGCTGATGGTGAGGAATCTTGCCCACAGTCGGAGAACATCGGAAAATCCTGACCGACGCGATGAATATTTTCTGGAACGCACTGGCAGCAGGTAAAGTTCCTTGTTGCTGGAATATTCTGGGAAAATGTAGGTTATAGTCCCTTGATAGGATGATTTAACAGTGTCAATGTTGAACAGAGAGGAGGCAAGTTCAAAATGTTTTGGACATGATAAAACAGAGAGGTTTCTTGGTGTTTGCTATGCAGTTTGTAGCTAATTGGTTAATTAGATCTGCATGCAGGTGCCGCCAGTGCAAAATGGCTCCTGCAGGGGACAGAGGATGGGAAATCATGGGCTTACAACACTTGATATTTGATCCATTACTTTGAACGGATCGAAAGGCAGTTCTTGCTTCCAACTTTCTGGCTAGTGCTCCTGAAAGGGTCATTCTAGGCCAGGAATACCCGACCATGGAACAATTCTTTTGACATTCCTGAGACAATTAGAATGGTGGGAGACAAATAAAGATGGCAAATTGAATGAGGTGATAGTATAGTAGCTCTTCTGTAACCACCTGGCAAGAAGCAACATGCTGATAATTCCATTTCTGTATGCATTGACTTAATTATGAATCTATATTGTATGTACCATGATCCAAACCAATTACAATCTACAAACTAAAAAACACACTACAGGTAAAAAACATTTTTGCAACTAACACATCTAATAGCATCATACTTTCTCACAAATAGAACAATGTGTAATTCTTGAACCTGATTGACTCAATTGTCATAACCATCATTTGGCAACGAATTTCAACTGAACAGATAGAGAACCTACTAATGAGTATGGGGAGAAAGCTAAAGTAAAATTCAAGGCACCACAGAGGTAAAAAATTACCATTTAAGATGTAACTGACTTAACTGTCCACTGAAGTGACCTACTTGGGGATGGCCAATAAATGTTAGCCTTGCCAGCGATGCTCACATTCTAAGAATGAATATAGTAATAAGAAAAAGTCAGCAAACAGTTCTCAATAAAATGATGAAGAGGATGGTCAATAAAATGAGTCAATTTTTTCTTTTGAAAATGTTTGCTGTTGCCATTTTGTTTCGTCAGTGCTGCCCATGTTCTTACTTGTACCAAGTACCATTGACCCATCAACCCTGTACTCTCTGACCTATATTGAATCTAGGTCAAGCAATGCATCGATTTTAAAATTCTCCTCCTTGTTTTCAAATCCCTCCATGATCTCTCTGCTCCCCATCATCCCTGATCTTAATTGCTTCCCCATTGGTGTCTGTACCTTCAGCTGCCTAGGGCCTTAGCTCTGGAATTCCCTCCTTAAACTCTCCACTTACCTCTCTTTTCCTCATGTAAGATAGTCCTTAAAACCTACCTCTTTGACCAAGCTTCTTGCCAGCCACCCTAATATGAGACTTGGTGTCAAATTTTGCTTTACAATGCTCCTTGGGACATTTTAGGAAGCTATCAGTACCATGTACATAAAAGTTTTGTTGTAATCTGAGGATTATAGTACTGAAACGATTTCTTTTAAAACATAACATAACATGAAAAACTCTTCACAATAAAATAATAAAATTTAACCTTACATTTGCATTTTTAAAAAAATCACTGAAAACATTTCCCCTCAGTGGCTTGAATCCTCTGTAGGTGCCTGAGATTTGAGTCTCATGGTGAGAGGTTTACCCTGAATGAATGGCTTTGGCGAATTGTAACTGATTGCAACTCACAGCCAGCACCTCTGTTCACGGAGTCCGAGGATTTTGAAGCACTAAGCATATAACATACCAGAGTTTTCTATGACTAACAGTAAGACTATTTACAGAGTGTGTCATGATATCCTGTTTATAGACCTTACCTCTATCACCCTGGCTCTGTAAAACACAAAAACCTATCAAACCCACTATTGGGAAAGATGTACACTTTGAAGGTAGCTGTGATTTTTGTTGTTCAAAAACAGCCAAGTAGAGTAGAGCATGAACATTTGAACTCTATCTGAACATGTTTTTGACAGGAAAAAAAGAATGCAATGAAATAACTGTAATAGCTTAAAATATATAATCAACAATTCCACTGTATAGATTTGCTATGCAATAGATAGAATTGACCTATTGTTCTCAGAAGGCCCATTCCATTGTTAACCCCTGAAATACTTCCACTCATTTCAGCCTTAGCTTTGAGTGTCTTTCTGTCCATCTCAGGTTTGTCCTATTCCTAGCTGTCAGGATGCTCACCCATTCCATCAACAAGTGCCTCATGTCCCACTCCATCCTTGCTTCAGCTTCCACTCCTAGTGACTGTTTTGCTCTCTGGTTTTGTGCTCCAATTCCCATTCAACTGCTCCACTCCTTGCCCTAGACTACCCAAAAGCAAGGTCACAAGAGATCAACTACTGAAGTCTAATTCAAAAGTAACACTGTCAATACCAAACGTAGCTAGGATTTTTTCACTCAGTCTTACTTGTTGGCCGTAAGTAAAGGTGCTGGGGTGGACCCATCTTAAATCAGCTATCGAGTAAAATTATGAATAAATAAACGGAACTGAATCATCCCTTCAGGGAGCTCCAGGAAATTGCTGTTGCCTCATCAGCTTTCAATTACAGAAATTCAGCTTAGCTTAAAACCAAACCATGAAGAGTCAAGGCAGTTTGTCTCATAGGCAAGCGAAGATATAATATCGAAGATATTAAGTATGGAAAATCCTATGGGCCACACAATAGATATGTTCACATATTTTCCCTTAGTATATATTGATGGGCAGAATTCCCAGGCCTTCTTTTCTTTATTCCTTCAGGGGATGTGGGCATCACTGACACAGTCAGCATTTGTTGCCCATCCCTAATTGCCCTTGAACTGAGTGGCTTGCTAGGCTCTTTCAGAGGGCAGTTAAGAATCAACTACATTGTTGTATGTCTATGTCTGGAGTCACATGAAGGGCAGACCAGTAAGAATGGCAACGTCCTTCTAAAAAGGATGTTAGTAAGCCAGATGGATTTTTATGACAATCAATGATAGCTTCATGGTCACCTTTAATGAGGACTGGCTTTCAATTCCACACTTTACCAATAGGATTTAAATTCCACCAGTTGCATGATAGGATTTGAATCCATGCACCCTGGGCATTAGCCTGGGCCTCTGGATTACTAGTCTAGTGATATTACCACTACATCACCATCTGCCCCACAGCTGGGTGTATTGGATGTTGCAGAACATAGAGAACATTGGCCACAGAGGATTGCGTACCCACAACCAAGCCCATCCAACTAACAATGCATGAGCTTAGGACAATCTGTCTATGCAGATAGAGATAGTCATCCAAAGAATTGCAGTAGTGAACACATTGCATAACATTGGTCTGGATTTTTTTTTGTTTGACAAAACTCCTGTGGAACATCTTGTGATGTTTTTCTGTGCTAAGGGCACTTTATAAATGTGAGTTGTTGTTGTTTTCCATCTGGACATTAAGCGTCAGTTGGGTGAAGCACACACACAACAAATCCTGTTGGGGATATTAATATGTTTAAGATCTGCACTGGCTAATGATAGGGTGAATGTGGATGCACATTCATAGAGGGACAAGAAAGTGTAGATTTACCTAGCCTCTGTGGCCAAACAACCTATGGAATAAAATGCTTGCATTTGAAAAGAAAATAAATGCCAAAATCAAAAAATGTTATTACTATGCACACATTCAACAGGATTTATTATTAATACATCAATGAATAATGCTTGATGGTCTGAGTGGATCACTGAAGGACCTGCATATGCTCACATTCTTCCCTTGGCCACAGAAACGTGACCAAGTACCATTGTAAACCCACTCAAAATGGCGTTGTGAATGGAACATACGGAAAAAAGATGTTGGCCAGAGGATTGCTGGAAATTAGGCCTCAGCCTTCATTTACAAAAACTGGAGAGCAGCATGTCACAGCCCTACACCTCAACACAACTCTCACAGGGGAGGTGGTGGCATAGTGGTATTGCTACAGGGCCAGTAATCCAGAGGGTCTGGGTTCAAGTCCCAACATGACAGATGGTGGAATCTGAATTCAATAAAAATTTGGAATATTAGAAGCCTAATAATGAAACCATTGCTGGTTCATAGGAAATCTGTTGGTTAGGCCACTGTAGTCCTAAAAAATTGAGCAGAGCATGTTTGTGGCCAAAAGTTGGAAAACAGAAATTAGGATCCTGGTTAGCATATTCAAGGGATCTAAAACCTGTCCCAGGTACATGTCCTTGACATCTGGAAGTCACCAATGGGAATCAGGTTTAAGATGTTACAGCTGGAAAGTGGGATGTCCAATGTTCCTTTTCCACTCCAAAACAGCTGAGGCAGGGATTAATTTCTTTCCCCAATATCGCAGAAATAATTTGCTCGCCTCTTGTTCTGCGTTCTCGAGTAATTGTGTATGAGAGAGAGATGTATATCAATTTAACATCTGTTACATACACTTGGCAAATTTAGCACAAAAAAACAAGTTGTTCTGCCTTGGAGCGTTCTTTCAACAGTTAGCTGCTGCTAGCTTGCTAGGCAACCTATATTTGGTTTGTAACACTATTAGAGAACAGATTCTTGTTATTCTCTTGGGTCGCTTTTTAGATCATAGAACTTGGTACAGCACAGAAAGAGGCCCACTGTGTCTGTGTTGTATCTCTGAGCTATCCAATTAGTCATACTCTCTTGCTCTTTCTCGTAGCCCAGTAATTTCTTTTGTTTTTAGGCACTTATTATTTTCCTTTCGAAAGTTACTATTGAACCTGCTTCCACCAGCCTTTCAGTACATTCCAGATCACAATAACTTGCTGCATTTAAAAAAAAATCCCTCGTCATCTCTGCTTCTTTGGTCAATCGCTGTGAATCTGGTGATCAATTTTTTTGCCACTGGGAACACTTTCTCCTTTCTTACTCTATCAAAAATTCATAAACTTAAACAACGCTATTAAGTCCCTTCTAAGGAGAGCAAGCCCAACTTCTCCATGCATTCCACATGACGGAACTGAAGAACTAATTGGCACCTATTCATCACCATAAACATTCACTCCCTCCACCACTTGGTGCAACATAGCAACAGTGTGCATCATCTACCCTGCAGCAACTCACCAAGGTTTCTTCAACAGTAGTAGCCAACCCCCTGATCTATAACCAACTAGAAGGAAAAGGGCAGCTGGCACAAGGGAACACCACCGCCTCCAAGTTCCTCTCCAAATCACACACCATCCTGACTTGGAACTATATCGTCATTCGTTTGTTGGTCGCCAGGTCAACTCTCTCTCTGACAGCGCTGTGAGTGTACTTACATCATAAGGACTGCAGCAGTTCCAGAAGGCATCACCACCAACTTCTCAAGGGCAATTAGAGATGGGCAATAAATGCTTGCCCGAGAATTCATAAAATTAATACTTAAAAAAAAAAGCTCCTTATCTCTGTTACCATTCTAGTAAATGTTTTCTGCATCTTTTGAGATGTATTTAGAGACAGGATCCAAAGCCCTGGCCTTTGATCCATTTTTGTAACTTGGCTGTTTAGATAAGAAGTGGTGAGTGAATGATTATTTGCTGTGTAACTCTCGTCAAGTTGGGTGGTGGAAAATGGATGGTCGTGACGGCATTTACAAATAATTTAGATTCTGCAGTGAGCTCATTAAGCATTGGAGAGAAAACATGGAAATATCTCAGGGGGCTAGTAATAGTGTGCTTTAATAAATCAACCCCTCACTAAAACATTTACTGATACATCATGAATTCAGATTGGATGCAGGCATTATCTTTTTCACAGTACTGGAGAAGCTGTATAAAATTTTATATTGGCATTAAGGGGCTTGAATAGGGTGTATAGGGGCTATACATGAAAATAACATTGTAAAATACAAAGAATGGATAAGTCTTTTGATGATTAATACATTTATATATTGAAATAATATTTAAGAAACAAACATGACAAAGAAGTTGGGCTATAAATTTGACAGCATGATACCTGTTTCTCAGGTGCTATTGGCCTACTAAGCCTGCAATATGATGGGCAAGAATCGCATGCTTTGTTCCGGCTGGAAGTGCTGCTCCTGTGAAGGAAAAAAAGCAGACGTGTCCATGGTCCAGGCCTGAAACAGGCCTGTTTTAGGTATCCTGTTGCAAGATTGGTTTGCCCTGAGACTGTTCTCAGTTAAACCAGGTCTTTGGATCACCTGCTACCAAAAAGGTAAGCTTTTGAAATTCACTAACCTGAATGTGGAATCTGAAGTCATGAAAATGATTGATATTAGACGATTCAGCTAATCACTAACAAAAGAGGAAATTATGAGGACTACGGGGATGTTTTATGCTGCTACTTAACAGCAATGATGACAGGAATGGTAGAAAATTTGGTGCCAGTTTTTTTCCCGTGCAGGTTGCGGCTTCCCCTCTCCCATTAGCTCCACCCGGATCACCACCTGTACAGTTTCCCCAAGACCCCGTGATCCACCTCCCTGACCTTTTATCTGAACACCCCCTCCACTTCCCACCCCTAGCTTCTACCTCCTGACCTCTGATCTCTCCCTCCCTGGGCATTGATCTGATTCCTGGGCTCTCAGCCTTTGATCATCCTGCTGGGAACTTCTGCTCCCACATTCCTATCTCCTGACCCTTCTTTTCGTGAGGACAGTCCGTGAGGTTTTCTCCCAGCTACTGGGCATGAAACTGCAGCCTGAGGTCTGAAGTTGGCAGCACCTTGAGCCTTAGCATTTAGGGCAAGGAATGTCCCCTGTCATCCCCAACCAGCCACCTAAAAGTGGATGCTGCTGAATTTCCACCCCATTATGTTTCTTAATTATACTGTTGTTTTTACATTGTTCATGCTCTTTCATGGGCAGAATATTTCCGTTGGCATACAGGGGCGGGCCCAACATGCCGATGCGCAAAATGACGCGCGGTGACATTGGGTGTGCGTCCCGACGTCATTTCGATATTTCGTTTGGCGGGTGAGCACCGGAGGCGGCTGCGTGCCTGCCGAACTGTCAATGGCCTGTTCAGGCCATTAAAAAAGTAATTTAACTTATTAACAATGCTGCCCGTCCAACCTTAAGGTTGTTGGGCAGGTGAAGAGCCAAAGTGGCCTTTACGTTTTTCAGGAAACCTCATCCACGTGCGGGAGGAGGTTTCCTGAAGGTTATATAAAATAATTAAATAAATTTTGCAAACTTCACAAACATGTCCTAGCTCATGTGATACAGTCACATTAGGGGACATGTTTAAATAATTTTTTACATTATTTTTAAAAAAACAGTTTTATTATCTACTTAATCTCCCTGAGGCAGCTCTGTGGTGATCAGCTCCACGCCTGCCCCTTCCCGCTCCCGCCCAGCCCGACCCCATAAGGAAAATTCTCTCATGTGTTTATTAGCGTAAAGAAATCACTGCTATAAAAATGTTGAAAATAATTACAAAGTAAATTTGTTCAAATATCTTCAATTAATTTTCCCATCTTTCACAAAGCCTAATAAACTAACCCATAATGGAAATAGCATTTCCCTTTTAATTTATAAATGGTGTCTATACTTTAATATCTTACCGTTACCATCCGACCTTGCCTTTTGCTGCTCTTTCTGTTCAATAACTAATCTCAAAGGATCTGTTTGTAAATTAATGACATGTCTGTTAACTCAATGAAAAGCTATTCCATGAACCGATGGAAGTGTAGAAGCATGCATATCACACTTAAGACTCTCATATCATACTGAAGATCCTGGGTTTAGAAGTTATTTTCTACATACACAGAGTGAAAAGGTGCACATTCATTTTCAGTTTCCGTAGTGTGAATAGAGCTCACAGCTGCTTTGACAAATTAGCATGTTGGGGAATGTGACTGTTTGCAGAACTAGCCATTCATGAAAATGATAGATATTAGACCATTCAGCTAATCATTAACAAAAGAGGAAATTATGAGGACTACGGGGGATGTTTTATGCTGTTACTTAACAGCAATGATGACAGAAATGGTGTTAAAATTGGTAGAAAATTTGGTGCCAGTTTTTTTTCCCCTCTACAGGCTTCTTTCTTTGCCCTCCCCCCCCAAAAAATGAAGGGGAATTAGTACCAATAAGTTATTTTTATCAAAACGCCTGTGTTTTTTTTTGTTACAGCTTTGTTAATGAGTTTTCAGAGAATGATGAGGTAACTTTCTCTGCGACGAAATTTAGGTGACCAGCTGGTAATTATTTTGCCTGTTCAGCTACTCAGTGAGAGGGAGCAGCTCCACTCTTTGGCTGAAGACTCGTTCATCGTGGATTTTGTTGGCACTTGTGACAATAAATATAAAAATCTTAAAGATCGTTTGTATTAAAATAATACAAGTGCCGAAAGGCCAGAACAAGCCAAGAAATGGATTTAAATATTATACTTGCTTCTTGTAAGCTCAGAGGTTGATTCTACATGCAGTGTGGTTCTAATGACATGGATCTAGAAATAAATATCTCAACGTTTGAAATAAACTATACTAACATCCTTACATTTACAGTTTCTCTCTCTTAGGAACAGGGTTTATGTCATTTTCTATTATTTGACCTGTTAAGTAGTTTTCAAGCTGCTGAAGGGAGGCAAAATGAGTATTATTCCGGATAAGCTTTGATTGCCCAGGAGCTGGAATTTCTGGCCCCGCCCACCGCTGACTCCTGCAGTGGGTCCCGCCACAATGGGGCTGGAAAATCCCTGTCCAGGTTACTAACACTAAAGCTGTAGCAAACAAAATCCTGTAACACCAACTGGAATGATTAGCTTCTCTATTTCTGATATTTGCCATTAATATGAAGAACGAGGTGAGGTGAGAGTGACTGCCCTTGACATCAAGGCTGCATTTGACCGGGTGTGGCATCAAGGAGCCCTAGCAAAACTGGGGTCAATGGGAATCAGGGGGAAAACTCTCCACTGATTGAAGTCAAACCTAGCACAAAGGAAGGTGGCTGTGGTTGTTGGGGGTCAGTCATCTCAGCCGCAGGGCATCTCTGCAGGAGTTCCACAGGGTAGTGTCCACGGCCCAACTAACTGCAACTGCTTCATCAATGACCTTCCTTCCAACATAAAGTCAGAAATGGAGATGTTCGCTGGTGAACCATCAGCACCATTCGCGACTCCTCAGATACTGAAGCAGTCCATGTCCAAATGCAGCAAAACCTGGACAATATCCAGGTTGGGCTAACAAATGGTAAGTAACATTCATGCTACACAAGTGCCAGGCAATGACCATCTCCACCAAGAGAGAATCTAACCATCGCCCCTTAATGTTCAATGGCATTACCATCACTGAATCCCCCACTATCAACATCCTGGGAGTTACTATTGACCAGAAACTGAACTGGACTAGCCATATAAATACTGTGGCTACAAGAGCAGGTCAGAGGCTAGAAATTGTGTGACAAGTAACTCACCTCTTGACCCCCCAAAGCCTGTCCACCACCTACAAGGCACAAGCCAGGAGTGTGATGGAATGCTCCCCAATTGCCTGGATGAGCGCAGCTCCCACAACACTCAAGGAGCTTGATACCATCCAGGACAAAGCAGCCTGCTTGATTGGCACCACATCCACAAACATTCACTCCCTCCACCACTGACACAGCACACAGTAGCAGCTGTGTGTACCATCTACAAGATGTACTGTAGGAATTTACCAAGGTTCCTTAGGCAGCCCCTTCCAAACCCACGACCACTACCATCTAGAAGAACAAGGGCAGCAGATAGATGGGAACACCACCACCTGGAAGTTCCCCTACAAGCCACTCACCATCCTGACTTGGAAATATATCGCTGTTTCTTTACAGTCGCTGGGTCACAATCCTGGAACTCCCACAGTGGGAGTACCTACACCACATGGACTGCAGCGGTTCAAGAAGTCAGCTCACAACCACCTTCTCTAGGGCAGTTAGGGATGGGCAACAAATGCTGGCCCAGCCATCCCGTGAATGAATAAAAAAGAAAAGAAAAGGTGCATCTTTGTCAGATTTTGAGATTTTGACCCAGGGTAGAATAGTGGTTGGTGAGGGCTGTTTCTGCAGATTGGTAATTGCCGCTGGGAGAATCTTTTGTGGGCCACAGGGTGCCCAATCAGGGTGGTATCCCCACCTCCCTGGGTCCGCAAGGAGGCTGCAAGCGTATACCCACATGGCAAAGGGCCCACTCACTGCTGGTAAAATCCCAGTGATGCTGGAAGAGGCCCTTAATTGGTCCTTAATTGGTGACTTAAGGGTCTCACTTGGCCTCTGGACTGGAGGGCTGTCGGCCACCTTCCCACCATTGGTAAAATGCCAGCCACAGCGGGAAGGTGAAGGGCACCCCTGCCCCCCCCCCACCTGAACCTTCCCCCCACCCCCAGCGTCCTAGCCTGCTCCCTGATGCCCCATAAAAGCCTTGCCCTGGAGGTTGACAGATAGACCCAGAGGAAAATGAGTTGACGATAAGCATTGTCTCAAACTGATACTAATAACAATAGTGGAAGGGGGTGGTCACTAATATCACATTGTGACATGTTCTGAAGCTATTCGTACTTGCATTGTTGGACTGGTTTCATTCAATGAGCCCAGCAGGGGGCCTAGCTGAGCAAACAATGTCGCCACCATGGGAAATGATGTTCTTAATTTCAACTGGGTTCTAATTGGCAATGCAATGGAAGAATGCTAATAACAGAGAGCTGGGAGAGAGGCAGAGATTAAGCTTTGCCTTTTTCTTTCTTGCTCACCGGCTGGAGATGGCAGCTGCAAGCACGTTTGTGTTTGAGACAGGCAGTGAGGTTGGGAGGTCTTTTTAATCAGACAGCTAGAGAAGGAGACGTATAAATATATACGCACCATATTATTGGGGAAGTTAGTTCCAACTAGTTCCAAGGGTGGATTTCCTGTACCTACACCACATGGACTGCAGGGGTTCAAGAAGGCAGCTCACCGCCACCTTCTCAAGGGAAACTAGGGATGGACGATAAATGCTGGGCCTGCCAGTGACGCCCACATCATTGTGATATTTTTCTTAAATTGTCCTTTTTTATTGACCTTTTGAAAGCAGCTCCAATCAGGTATCCTCAGACAACTAGAAAGCTGAACCAGCATGCTAAACCTCTGACCCATTTGTGCTAGACCCTAATAAACCCCCAATCAATGGTATTCCTTTTCCACTAGTGATCTGCGCTCAACCTCTGACAGCCCCTGTTGTTGATTAGGATCTTCTTTCATTGTCTGTGTGTGTTTGCTGGTGTCTCGGGCCTATAATATTCAGGTTCTTAAGCCTAAGCAATCCAAAACCATGGTCTTAAATCTAAACAAAGAAAACCATCTAAGTATGAGTGACGAGTTGGCTGAGGTAGATAGGAAGACTAAATTAAAAGATATGATGGTAGGTGGGCAATGGCAAAAATTTAAAGAATGAATTCATAATTATAATTTGCAATGATGATACATTCTCTTAAGGAATAAAAAAACCCAGGGGAAAAGTAGTCCAATGGTGGCTGACAAATGAAATTTAAGACGGTATTAGATTAAAGGAAGAGGCTAGTAGTTTCCAAAAGGCCAATAGTTACCAATAAGCCTAAAGATTGGGAGCATTTTAAAATTCAGCAAAGGATAATAAAGAAATTGATAAAGAAAGAGAACACAGAATACGGGAATAAACTTGCTGGGAACATAAAAACAGATTGTTAAAGAGGTATGCAAAAAGGAAGAGATTAACGACAGTAAAATGTGGGTCCGTTAGAGGCAGAAACAGGAGAAATTATTGTGGAGAATAAGGAAATGGCAGATGTTAAACAAATATCTTGTATCTGTCTTTAGGAAGAGACAAAAATGGAAGTGGTAATAAGGCACTTAGCAAATCATAATATGAATAGGCAGAGTCACCATGGTTTTATGAAAGGAAAACCATGTTTGACAAATGTGTTAATAGTTTTTTGTGGCTATTTAGTAGGGTGCATAAGAGGAACCAGCAGATATGGTGTATTTGGATTTTCAAAAACCACTTGATAAGGCATCATATAGGGTTATTACATAAAATTAGGGGTTGTGGGATTGGGGGTAATATATTAGTTTTGAGGATTGAGGATTCGTTGATGGCCAGTAAACAGAGAGTTAGAATAAAAGGGTAATTTTCTGGCTGGCAAGGTGTAACCATTGGGGTATCTCAAGTATCAATTCTTGGGCCTCTACTATTTACAGTCTATATCAATACCAATGACATAAATGAGGGGATTACATGTAATGTGTGCAATTTTAATGGCAATACAAAGGAGGGCACAAAGAAGCTGCAAATGGATAAGATAGGTTAAGGGAGTGGCAAGAATCATGGCAAATGGAATATAATGTGGGCAAATATAAAGTTACCCAATTTGGGAGGAAAGATAGAAAAAGCAGGACATTGTTTAAATGGTGAAAGACTGCAAAATGTTGGTATTCAGAGGGATCTGGGTGTTGTCATTGAAAACGTGCTTTATGCCAAGCAATGATTTTTAATCTACCAGCTGGAAATCGAAATTGAACTTTTAAAAACAGACTTTTTAAAAACGCAGAGACTGAAGTGTCTTGAGCTCACAGCCCAAGATGGCTAACCCCAATTTGCATTGCTATATGTTTCACATTCCAATTCATTGGAGTGGAATCAGACTGCCTGCAAAACCCATCAAAGACAATGACTTCAGGGGGAGTGCGAAGGACTCGCATCTCCTGTCTCATTAACAAGGCATCTACGGCAATCACCTGAGGCTTTCAACTGTTGGAGACGGGCCATTAAGACTAATTGCTTGGACAAAGGGACCTGGCTAAGTTAGCTTTCGGACATGAGCTAATCAAGCCACCTTTGGAACACCATGACAATGGGTGGAATTTTATGGCCCCTCCTGTCGGTGGGCTTTTCCGGTCCCGCCGAAGTCAATGGATTTTTGAATGGCTCGCCGCATTTTATGGCCCTGCCCCCGCTGTGACAGGCTGTAAAATTGTGCCCAATGTCATATTTTTGGATAAGGAAGTCACAGAGATTGATAGATCTGGGTGCTAAGGGAATTAAGAGATATGGGAAATGTGGTAAGGAGTAGCTCAGATAAAAGATCAAGATGACCTTATTGAATAGTGGAGCAGGATTGATAGGCAAAATGGCCTATTCCTGCTCCTATTTTATATGCCCTGTGTACTAATTTAACAACAGAATTTTCCGTGCCTGCTGGTCTGGGGTGTGTTTGGTAGCGTGAGCGGACAATATGGCGACAGGCCAAAAATTGGTTTCATGACATTGTGAAACCAGTTTGCAATCATCCACTCACCCTGTCGATGGCAGGCTGTGTTTCCTGCCATCGGATGTCGGGAACCTCATTGTAATGCATCTGCATGTTATAAGGCTAGCCTGCCGGACTCATCCAGCCCCCAGCTGAATTGTCCACCCACGTCGGTGTGATTGCATGCCAATGTGTTTCACAACAGCTTATAAAAAGTGTGCACTTGGCTGGCTGCTCTTTGAGGGGGACTCAGGGGTGAGTGCACAGTAACGTTGCGGAGCGCTCGTGAAGGACACCTGCTGGACTTCAAGGGTGAGGCGATGCTGGGCGGGGGTGGGGGTGGTGCAAAGGCTGCCCTGCTGTTGAGGTGACTTTTGGCGAGGGGGCAAAGTCTGCACTACGGTTGAGCCGACTTTGGTGCGGGGACAAAGGCTGCCCTGCAGCTGAGGTGACTTTGTGGGGGGTAGGGCCAAGGGTTCCCTCCGGTTGAAGGTAGCGCACAAGCACTTGCAGGGTGGGGGGTAGTGGGGTGGGCGAGGGAAGTGGCCATGCATTACGGAAATCTTCTATAAAGTGACCATTCCTCTGCAGCTGAGACAGTTCAGGCACAGCCACATTGATATGATTGGAGTTGGGCCTCTAGCTTATCTGCCCACTCAAGCAACACAGAGGCATCAAAGTGCCAACAAGTGCCCCAGGGCTTTTCACCCCTTGGGCACAGCCAGAAAACTAATGATGTTTTAGTGGACTGCAGAAAACTTGGACGACTGGGCACGTTGTACAATCTCCTTGCTAAAGCTGGCCATGGAGCAGTCACTGGTGGAGGTGCTCACAGCCCCTTGCAATGTCAGCATCCTGTTTGGACCAGTCTCCCCCATGGTTCAAGCTAACAGCGTAGCCTTGTAGTGCAGGTTAGGAGAATGTCTGCGCCTGAGCTGAGAGCACAGCATGCAGTCCAATGGGCAAAGCTGCCGCCAATCAGTCAGGTGGAGTGGGGCAGAGGAAGGTGGGATTTTGGGCAGCCATATAACACACTGAGCTCTGGCCATCCAAGTGGTGGCCAGCATTCTCCTGGATGCATTTAAGGGCCTTCAGACTTAACCAGGACAGGTTCTTATTACACCCATGCTAACTCATGTGTCTCTCTCTTTCATCCTTCAGGAGGGGTACATCAGGATTATGGAGCCTGGTGAACTAGCTGTATGCCTCGTGGCGTGCAGAGAGTGAAGACAATGGGGAACAGAATGGCTGAGGCGCCTGGCTGCACAAAGGGAGGGGCAGCACCCTTTGGAAGAAGGGGCAGCTGGGGCTCTCACACATGCCACCGAAGACCCATGGTGAGCTGTCGCTGGTGGGAGCCTAGCTAGACCCAGGGCCCATAGAAGCCACCTTTCATTCTTGCAGATGACCATGAACCAGTGTTGCTGAAGACTGTGCATGTCTAGTGAGCTGGTTGGTCACATCTGCCAGCTACTGCAGGATTTGACGCCATGTGGACAGGGAAGGCATCCACTTCCAGTGGCTGTGAAAGTGACAGCGGTGATCAATTTCTACGCCAGTGGCTCCTTTCAGGGCTCCACATGTGACCTCTGTGGGATACCACAACCCCCCACCCACAAATGTATCCATGAGGTCACAGATGCCACCTTCGCGGGGGCACACGACTTTGTGCATTTCACCCAGGATCAGGGCAGCCAGGATGCAAGAGCAATTGGATTTGCCCAGATCTCGGGTTTCCCACAGGCGCAGCGTGCTATCGACTACACTCATGCGGCACTCAAATCTCCATCGCAACATGGTGTCAACTATATCAACCGCAATGGATTCCATTCGCTGAATGTTCAGCTGATGTGCGACCACCACAAACATAACCTAAAGGTCTGCACACGGTTTCCAGGGAGTGTCCATGACTCCTGCTTTTTCAATTGGTCACAGATCCCTGACGTCTTCCAGGGTCCACAGAAGCTGCAGGGATGACTCCTTGGGGACAAGGGCTACCCACAAAGGACGTGGCTGATGACACCCGTGCAGTGGCCTCAGACTGCAGCAGAGCGACGGTATAATGAGGCTCATACAGCAGCTCACAACTTGGTGGAACAGACCATTGGGAAGCTGAAGATGAGGTTCCAGTGCCTGGACTGGTCTGGTGGAGCCTTGCAATATAGTCCACAGAGGGTGTCATGCATTGTCATCACCTGCTGCGCCCTTTACAACCTGGTGCTGCAACGGGGAGAGGAAGTGGCTGAGGAGGAGATGGAGGAGCTGTAGGTCTCCTCCGTTGAGGATGACGTCGACAGTGATGAGGGTGAGGAAGCACTCGAAGGCGACGATGACGGGGATGAGGCCCTCACACTGGCCAGACAAGGCAGGTGTGCTTGGGCGGCCCTCATATCTTCTAGATTTGTGGAGGATGATGATGACATGCAGTGAGGAGACACCAGAAGATCCGTCACATCTGATTGTTTGACTCCAGTCTGGATTATGGCAGCGCAAATACCCTCTGTGAGAATGCTCTTGTCATCGAGATGCAGTGGAGGCCCTAATAGTTACTCAATCGCTGGAGGATGATGACAACATGCAGGGAGGACACTCCATAAATCTTCACATAGCCTCTAAGAACGTCTGACTCCTGTCTGGCCGAGGGCAGCTCACTTGTGCTCTGTGATCAAGGTTATATCATAGAGATGCAGCCATGAAACTTTAAAAGCATCTGATCCTTTGTCCACATTCAGCACCTGAGCCCTTCAGGAGCACAGCGTCACTGGTCACAGATGCTGAAGAGATGGGGGCCAGCTCTACCTTAAAGTTGCTGAGAGCTCACAGAGAGAATGACGGAACTCTGTGACGCCTGCCCATGACATTCTGGCAGCAATGATAAGCACCGTTTAGGTGCAGGCTTCAGTAACGTGTCCAGGGGGTGTGAAGCTGGACCATCACTTGGTCTGAAGGCTGCACAGGGAAGAGGCCCTGAACTGAGACACCTGCCTTTATCTTGTGCAGAAAGGTTTCACATCTGAGTGACACAAGCACTGCTCATCAGAATAGGGAGCCATAGGCAGGGAGACGTTCTTGGGAGTTTATTGACAATAGTGAATATTATGTACAAGTAATTAACATCCATGCCCAGGCTGTGCAACTACATCTTCTCAACTTTCCTAACCCTGCCGCTACATCTTGGTGCTCTCCGGACATCCATAGCGGAGGTGGAGGCAGCCTGCTGACTGCTACGCCCTGTCTGTGATTACCTCAGCGGGCGTCCTCTGGAGGGCTGAGACCTGGAGGGCCCCGGCCTGCTTGCAGGGACCTGCTGTGTGGCAGTGGCATCCTCCTCGAGCTGAGGAGCTGGAGCTGCTGGGGTCACAGGAAGAGGGGATTCGAATGGGCTGGACTCTCCTGGGTCACCTGGGTGGATGGCTCTGGGGTGTACACCTGCGGATCCTCCTCCCTATGGGTGCCCAGGCTGACTCCTTGAGGAGAAGAGGTAGTTGGACTGAAATCAAGCTGCTCTGCATCCCTCTCGCGTACACACTGTTGGGGGCCAACTATGGTGTCAGAGCCCATGCAGCAGTGCAGGAGCGACATCCTGGACCAAGGCCTCCCTGGTGGCTGCCATCCTATCAGTGTTGACCTCAGTGTGTTGGCATGCCGACGCTATCACCTTAGCCTGAAGGCGGATGGACTCCTCCATCGCGCCTTGCAGTTTGAGGAGTGCAGTGGACATCCCTTTATGATGTTCCCGAGCTTGCCTTTGCAGCTCCAGTAACTGTGACATGACCGAGTCCAGAGGCTCGTCATCTGACTCGGACTCAGCAAATCTCTGGCCTCCAGCAGTCCTCCGAGTGCCGAACAATTGGGAAGTCTCTGCCTTCACCTGCTGTGGATCAGAAAGTGTGATGTGCTCACCAGATTGTGTTCCCGAGGCTACTTTAAAGCTAGGCACCACTGATGTATGTGTGTCTCTGCGCTGGTGGAGGGTGTGGGTGAGCGCTGTGATGGGACTTCAGGGAGGGTGCCTTCAGATTCCTCTTCAGAGGTTTCTTCCCTGATTGGAGGCCCTGGGTTGTGACTCCGTTGGCTGTTTGGCAGATGTGCCTGTGGAAGCAAGGAGAGATAATTAGAGTATGGGGACTGAGGAACAGGACACATCACTCATGGCGTGGTTGTCTGATGGATGTTGCACTGCTGGATCCTCATTTGGTAGAGCACCGCCGGCCTCGCTGTCAGCACAGGACCGATTTAGATCCTCACCGGCCAGCTGGATGGCTCTGTTTTCAAAATCTGTGAGGACCTTGATTCCACCGGTCTGCGACCTCTTCCCCTTGTTGTGTGCCAGCTTGTCCTGCATGAGTAGGGATGGAGAGAGTGTAAGCAGGATGTCTGCCAAACCAGGTGATAAGTATGCCTGAAATGTGTGGGTGGTGGGTGGTGCCATGGAAGGTGTGTGTGAGGGAGTGAATGGTGATGCCTCTTGAACTGGCAGTGACTCAGAGCTCTGGGGACGTGTGATGGGTTTGTGAGTTGAGAGCGGTGAGGGCATTGGCGCTGACCGGCATTGGATCGGTGATGTTGCTGCCCATCCAGCAGCCAGAACGGGGTTAGAGACCATCACTGTGAGCCTCCACCGTGTCCAAAAGATGCTCGAAGGACGTGTCATTGAACCTGGGGGCTGCAGTCTTTTTGCCTTTCCGGGCCGTGTCTTCCACGCAGCAGTCCTAGGCTGGAAGCACCGAGAGGTGTGTGCGTGGCTGTACTTTAAATATGATGCCTGGCGTGACAAAGCAGTGAGATGATGGCGTGGCGGGCGAATGAGAGCCTGCGTGCCTTGGAATAGCATGTTTCCCGGGAATGCATAATTACTGCTGTGGGTTTGGGACAATATAGCGTGAGAAGCCGCCATTGCGGCTGAAGGGTAAAATGTCGTTTTTCCTGCCCACTACCACACCTAGTGCAAATCCGGGACGATCCTGCCCTAACTGCTGCCCATGATAGTTGTTGCTGTACTCTGTGGTGCTATTTGTTTGCACCTTATGGACCACTGAGTTCCTGGAATTGTATTGTCAGGTACCGCATGGTCGTTAAAACAACTGGACGAATTGCAAAACAGCTGGAAGAGCTGAACTGTTTATTTAACAAAAGTACATAACATTTTAAAAGTGCGTAATGAAATCAGGCAGAAGAAGGTCTTCTGGGACTCTGCCCCACTCAAATGAGGCTAGTACATTCCACTGGTGGTGGCTGTCTGCTGATCTTTCAATTTTCTGCCCTACGTCAAGTCAGCATAGCTGGGGAGTGTACTGGGATTCTCTGGGAAATTGCATTCCTCCACTTCATGATAAGCCTTCGAAGACCTCTGCTTACTGAGAGCAGGTGATAAATGGGTTATTTGCCTAGAGTGGACTGCAAAAGGTGGAGGGAGCAAGTAATTAATCCTGGAGGGTATCTCTTACATCGGTACAGGAAGAGGCCAGTCAGCCCTTTAAACTGGCTTTGCTCTTCAGGTAGACCCACACCTCTTAGCTGCTGTTGATCCATATTTCATACCTAACAAAAAGATATTGATTGCAGCCTTCAAGATTTAATTACCATCCAAAGATGGCTTGACCTCACCTTTTGGAGCTGCAGAGTTTGGGTTGCTCTATATTTGAAGAGGTCTTTCCCAGGTCCCCTGTGCAGTGTTGGAATGGGATGTTACGACTTTCTGTTCATCAACAGGGATGGGCATTATTGATGCACCCCTATGAGCCTGGCAGCCCACCCCGAGTACCTCAGTGACTTCATGGCCAGCCTACAGTTTAGCCTGTTATACTGGACCTCCAGGATTTTGGAGCCGACGTCGTATAAGGCTTAACTCCAAACTCTACATTTTGTTGCATGGCTTCTAAGACCAAATGATTGAATTTTTATAGCATCCTAGGCCGTCTCTCAAAAATATCCCAAATTGCTTTACATTTGCAATTCATTATTTTGAAGAAAAATGATTGTTTTTATTGTTGGCGAACATGTGCATAGTAAGATCCCAGAGGCAGGAACCTGAATTGAGTTTGTTCTAATATTTAAAACAACTTTTGTCCGTGCTCATCACTGCCATCTTTTTCTTTGTTCGAGAAACAATGATGAGTATGCAATAAGCAATCCTAACTTTCTCCATAGTTTTAAGCGTGGTAGCAGTCATCTAAATACAGGGAAATGCGAACTAAAATTATTTAACCAAACAAATTCATTTTGCTTCTTACCTAATTATGAGCTCAGGCTTATAACTGTTAACAGTCTATTGAGAAAAGCCCAGGACCATGGACTCTGAGATGATAAATGGCTTTATTCATGACCTCTGCTTTACATTCCTCCGTCATTTAATGGACTTTATGCCTGTAGGGTGAAGGTGGCTTGAAACCATGTTTAGTGACTTGCTGAGCATTTCTGACAGTTCTAAAAATGAGCAGGCTTCTTTTGTGAATAACTATATGAGCAGAAAATCAAGTCATTTGAACTAAAACAAAAATTGCTAGAAAAACTCAGCCGGTCTGACAGCATCTGTGGAGAGAAAGACAGAGTTAACGTTTCGAGTCTGTATGACTCTTGTGATTTTTTAAAAATATTCATTCGTGGGATGTGAGTATCACTGGGTAGGCCAGCATTTATTTCCCATCTCTAATTGCCCTTGTTCAGAGGGCGTTTTAAGAGTCAACCACATTGCTGTGGGTCTGGAGTCACATGTAGACCAGACCAGGTAAGGACAGCAGATTTTCTTCCCTAAAGGACATTAAGTGAGCCAGATGGGTTTTTATGACAATCATTTCTTTTAATTCCAGATATTTATTGAATTCAAATTCCACCACCTGCCGTGATGAGATCCACACTCCGGTCCCCAGAGCATTAGCCTGGTTCCCTAGATTACCAGTCCAGTGACAATACCACTATGCCACTGCCTCCCCTATTGGCTGTTTTCATGTTACATTAAGCACTAGACAGCGTATATATATACATTTAATGAACAAGGATAATTAAGTATTACAGGTTCCAAATACTTGGCAGAGTCATCCTAGAGCACTGTTAAATATTGCTGTTGTTCTATCACTGAATATCCTATGCATAAGAGAAAGAAATCCTGAAGTACACATCTACCAAAATGTTAATACATAATGAGCTACATCCTTCTGCAATATTATTATATTCATTGCATATGATTCCCATTATAAGGGTTTAAGAATATGGCCTCAATTTGAGAACACGTTCAGTCTTGCAAATTCATTTGTGCTGTGCATCTCCGGTTCATATGCCTGATGCACTTTGTGAAACAGGTCAACTGATGACCCTGACTGTGTCAGCTTGCAAGTCAGGTAAAATCAGAGTGCAGAATACTGAAAGAAAAGCTTGATAAGATATATGCGAGCAGTTTGACAGGAACCAATGTAACTGGAATTGCATTAGAAATGTATTTTATTCCTAAAATCCATGCCTCTTATGCTCAGTAACAGAAACATGTTATATTTAACATATTTGGACATTTTCACATGAAACATATCAGCGTCCCTACATGCTTCAATAAAAATTGATAGCTTATAAACCACTTCACTTGGTGCAAAAGGTTGATGCTGGTGTATATGTTCCACTCGAGTCTCCTCCCACCTTATATTTTAAATTGATTCCTATAATTCACAATCGCACAATGGGCCTGTGCTTGGTTAGCTGTGATAAACAAGTGGGCGAAGAAATTCCATTGTGTCAACCATGATATAATTGCAGCAGTGAGGACACTGAGTCACCTTCGTTGGTGGTATTGTATGTTTGATATATCTCAGAGAAATGCAGTGATGACACTAATTTCAAAATGTATAACAGGTTTATTTACAGGAGCTTTTAATTATCTCTGCAATTACAAAATGTCTGCATACTCACACTTATCCCAGCTCTAGTTTCTAATAGCTTCTGTGGTGCCTGTTCACTTTGCTCTGAGTCATCACCCAAGCTTAACCAATCAACCACAGTGAGATTGATCAGTTACCAGATTTGCATCAAAAACAGAACAATTGAGCAATATCTCTTCCCCCTTGTAAAACTAAAGATCTCATTTTTAAATTAAACCATCCTAAACAACAAATATATATACATTAAGTCATTTCTTAAAGTTCAGCTTATCAGTTTTCTCTAAATACAGAAATTGTCTTGAAGATATGAAAGTCTACACCGAGATCTATGAATTTGAGGTTGTAGTTTTGCATGATCAACTTGATGAGGCAGATGATCAACATCACTGTTGTTCATCAGAAAAGGAAATGTATCCCCATAATCACTGTCCTTGAAGTACCCTGATCTGCTTGCCATCAAGAATCTTGTGTGCCACTATGTTGTCATCAAACAGATAGGCGTTGGTACTGAGCAACCGTATGAACTTCTTTGGTCTTGATAGAGATGCTGCCAGTTTGTGGTTGCAATTTGGCTGTTTTGATGCAAACCCAATCTCTAACTTCAAATCGTGGATCCTTGTGCATGTTTGCTTGTTGGAGTACGCTTTTGCTTTACCTTGTTGCTTTGCGATTCCTTCTGCTTTCGCTCAATGATACTGTTTGCTTGTTGTCAGCTCAACTCCTGTGACAGTATGGCATGGATTGCAAATGGCAACTGTCTCAAATTTTGCAAAACTGATGAAATTGATTTGTCGGCACGAGGAGAATGATGTACTCCTAAATCTCCTCAAATCCGGTAAATAAGGAATGATGCTGGTGGGCATTGTCTGCATCATCGATCACATTAATGTGTGCTCCATTGGGGTCTTCATGCTTGAATCCAAGCCTATCAAAAAAAAGTTTAACCCCCAGAAGGCTTCTGCCTTCAGCAACATTGAAAGTGAACCTGTCTAGGGTGTTGTTTTTGTAGTGCACTGGAACTGTGATCATTCCCAAAACTGGAATAATTGAGTCATCATAAGCTTGAAGAGTGTCTGTGCAGGAATGAGAGAAAATTGAGAAAAATACTGTTGGGAGAGATTGTCTCTCAAAATAGATACTTATGCACCAACATCGATGAGAAGTGACATTGAGATGCCCACGGTCTCAACTGAGAATTTCCTTAAATGACCTGGTGCATTCGTGATGGCATACACATGTCATATCACACTCTCAGGAAGAGACTCCCCCATGTGTTGAACCAATGCAGTCCTCTCCTTTGATGACCTGCACATCTTTGCAAAATGGTTCCACCTTAAGCGTGAGTTACACTTTATCTCTCAAGCTAGCATGGTATTGTGAATCGGTGAGCATTTGCACAATCTAGGCACTGTTTTGAAGCTATCTGACAGCAATGGGGCACATGTTGATGAGACTGCTGAAGTCTCTTTGTCCGTACCTCGTGCATGTAGCTGGTTGGGCAAGCTGTGTCTGCAACCTTGAGACTGAGGGTGCATTTCTACCTCCAAAATTCAAAATAGTGGATTTGATTTAGACTGCCAAGGTCATAGTTTTCTCCAAGGGTTAAATTATCATCCTCCATGAGGAGACATTCTTCCTGAATTGAAGTCTTTTCTGTTAATTGGTCACTAGTTAGTTTGTTGGTTAGGGTGTCCAATTTACATTTGAAAGCAAATTGCCGCAACACTGCCACATATAGTGTAATGGGTTCATCATTTCCCTGACATCTCTGCTGGAATGTATGTCATTCGATCATCACACTTTTCCTTGGTCCGAAGTATTTTTCGAGAGCACTTACCACCATATCAAACGTAGACATGTCTTCTGTGAACTATCAAATGTTCGCTGGCCTTCTGCTCTGAGACAATGTATGAGCATCACTGTTGTGCAGTTTGCTGCTACATCTGTAATGTCCATCCCAGCAGCAAGCAATAGGTCTTGAACCCTGAAATTCATTGAACCCATGAGATGGCTGGACCTCCTGGTGAAAAAACTTTTCCCTACCATCCTCATTACCAAATTTTGTTGTATACTTTATATATTTGATTTGCCTCAAAGAAATGCAGAGATGATATTTGTTTCTAAATGTTGCTAGCATTATATCTTCTAGAACTATATTTTCTTTTAAAATTTGGAAGGACATTGCATTACTTGAACACTTGGGAACTGACCTAGGTTTTTTTAAAAAAGGTCATAAGTTCACCCTGGATTGTGAGCAAGCATTGCCTTTTCCAAGAAGTCACATGGCTTCAGCTAAATGACCAGCATGGAACTTGAGGAGGAGTGCTATTTGCTTATTTGAACTGTAATTACTTTAATGGCAGGAAAAAAAAACTGTTTTAAAGACAAAGGCTCTGGTGATTTACTGGAAATCACGTGATGAAGATAAGTTTTATATTTTGAACTTTTTAAAAACTCATTTGAGAATTAACCAAGAAGCAGAAAGCCGCTCAACTCACGCTCTCCTTGCCTTGCCTTGCCTTGCCTGGGATACAGTACGGTTATCAGTATCCAGCTGGGAATCCTCAACTCAGTGAAACTTGTCTGTATTTGGAAACCAAGATGCTGAGACGAGAGGGGGATCCTAAGGATTGATCCTGCTCTATTCTCCTCCATGCCAAAGCTCCATTGATGAGAACCTCCAGACATCTACTGAGATTAGTGACCCATCATCACACAAGGGAGCACCAGACTGACAGTGTAAAAATCCTGTGAACTTAATTTTTTCATAAAGTTTTTCTTTAATCCCGGCAGAGACCCTATTTGTTTGTTATTTGTTAGTGTGTGTGTGTCTGTGTGTGTATGTCTGTCTGTGTGCGTGTGTGTGTGTGTATGCATGCACGCACGCGCTGGGGTGTTTTAAAAGGAATGGATAGTTACACTTCTGCATCACAAATTGTATGTCAACCAGTTCTTGCAACTTGTTTTAAAAAAGAAGTTTTATTTTATAATAAATCAATTATTATGAGTTTATTGAAAGAAGCCTGGTCAAAGTATCTTTTCTTCTGGGTCTAACAGTGTCGGAGTAAACAATTGACCATTTTTGTGAGTGAAGTAAACATTTACACTAATGGTATGATCTGTGGAGTAATGAGGCTAGATTAACTGCGCACTCCTCTCATCCCAGTTGTAACATAGATTGGGGGCTCTTGCACGATATTTGAAACGTGGACAACAGGTGATTGGACACAGAATGATAATAATTAGTAAAGGGCAAAAGGACAGATACCAAGTTTTTTATACATTAGTAAACCAAAATGACTTTGGAAATTTCGAAAGATGGAAGATTTATCCCTGACTAGTTTACAAAAAGTAAACAAAGCTAGGCTAATGGAATTGGTGGATGAGTTGAAGTTAGAATTAACCATAAGGGCAAGGAAAGTGGACATAGTTGAGGTAATAGTGCAGCATTAGAATTTTGGCAGGGATAAAAGAGAGACCAGTTTCTCCAGGTGGTGAGTCAATTGAATTAGCTAGGATTCAATTGCAAATGAAGCAGCTTGAACATGAGAAATAAATGGACAAACTTAAACTTGAAAAAGAAAAGGAACTGAGAAAATTTGAATTGGAGAGAGAAAGCGAGATGAGAAAACTCGAATTAGTAAGAAAAGAAAGAGAAAGTGAAATGCAAGAAAAGGAAGAGCAAAGGAAATGGAAATGAAAAAGCTTGCACTTGACCTACAGAGAGAGAAGTTAGCAAGGGAGGAAAGAAAGAAGGAACAAGAAAGGGAATACCAGCATAAAAGGCTGGAATTTAAAAAAAGAGGCCTCAGGTGCTGGGGAAAGTTTTGATGATGAAAAATCACCCACAATCCAAAGCCCAGTGGGGAGATATTTAAATACCCTTCCAAAGTTTGAGGGAAGGGATGTAGAGGCATTCTTTATTTCATTTGAGAAGGTAGCTAAGCAAATGAAGTGGCCAAAAGAGATCTGGACATTGCTCCTACAGAATAGGTTGGTGGGTAGAGCTCATGCGGTTTATACATCACTTTCAGAAGAGGTTTCTATAGATTATGAAGCAATAAAAAAGGCTGTTCTTAGTGCATATGAGTTGGTCCCTGAGGGGTACAGGCAGCAATTTTGAACTGTAAGAAAACATGCTGGGATGACCTAGACTGAATTTGAGAGGGTAAAACAAAATAATTTTGACTATTGGATATAAGCATTAAAGGTAAATTCAATGTATGAAGATCTTAGGGAAATAATTCTCCTGGAAAAATTAAAAAGTTCACTTCCTCCAGTAGTTAGAACCCATGTTGAAGTCCAGAGGGTTGCAAGAACTAGACAGGCAGCAGAGATGGCTTATGATTATGAGGTGGTCCATAAATTCAAACTGTTTTACTGTCACCCTCACAAACCTGAGAAGGATAGATGGTGGGAAGGTGAAAGGAAGGCAAGTAGCCAAGGAAGAGAAGGGACAGCTGGAAATGCCTGGGGAACTCCTCCTCAGACCAGAATGGAAGGCACTGAGGGTGGAAGTGATATTCGAAGGCCTAAATGTTTCCATTGTAACAAGGTTGGACACATTCATGCAGATTGCTGGAAGTTGTGGTGGAAACCCATGGGACTTATTGGGGTGCATAAAGGTGATTCAGGAAAAGGAACCCTGACTGAAAATACAACAGTCAAGTTGTAGTGTTAACTATAGCTGTGAAATCGAGTGTGAACACTTTTGCGAGTTCAAGGAAGGTGAATATGATAGATGAGAGTTGTAAAGAATTCTTGTCAAGAGGAAAAGTAATCCTTTATCCCTCAAATGAGACATTTGATTGGGGAAAGGAGTAACCTTTTCTTTAGAAAGCGCATTAAGAGCCAAAGTTTTTAATAAATAGTATTGGTGGGGAGTATATGCCCATACCTTTGTACCGGGTGCATTTGGAGTATGACCTAATGTCTGGGACAGTGACAGTAGGGGTTGTCCAGAAGTTACCCGTAGACAGAGTTGACTTACTCCTGGGAAATGATTTAGCCAGAGCGAAGGTAGTAGCTTCTCCCATAATTACAGAAAGCCCAAGTGAGGATAAAGAGACAGAGCAGTTTCAGGAAAAAGATCCAGGGATTTTTCCTTCATGTGTGATGACCGAGCAATGGCTAAGCAAAGTCCATCATCGGAGGTCAAAGTAATACCACAGACAGGTATTTGATTAGCTGAAACTTCTTTTTAAATTTAAAAATATAAAACAGTACAACAATAATTCAGTGCACTCACATTTGGAAGAGAAAGAGAAAGAAAGGAAAAGAGAAGTAGGAGGAAGAAGAAGAAAAAGGAAAGAGAAAAATAACCCTCCCCAACCCCCAAAAAATAAATAATAAGAAAATCAACAATAATAGGTCAGATATAGTTTTAAACCTGACATAATCCACATAACCTAATTAGGGTCAGTTATATGAAAGTAGAGAGCTTTAGTTCCTCAAAGTAATCGAAGAAAGGCTGCCAAGCTACATAAAATCCACCAGTGGAGCCTCTTATGGTGTACGTCATTTTCTCACGTTTCAGATTCTGCATAAGATCACGTATCCAATTAATAAAAGGAGGCGGGCAGACTGTTTCCAATTTAATAGAATAATACGTCTAGCCACTAACGTTGAAAAGGCAAGTGCATCAGTCTGAATTTTTATAAGAGGGATGCCGAGCTGAAACTTTCTTTGAAGACTTGGATAATCCGAGAGATGTTTAGTAAATCTTTTCTAGTTGAGGCGTAACAAGCCAATCCAGGGTTAAGTAAAATAGCACAATCAGCCCAAACTGAAGCTGAAGCTGAGGAAGTTCCAAAACATTATTATATTGAAATATAATGATACTAATGAGGAAGTGGAGACCTCCTTACAGACCTACAGATGAAGAGTGGACGGTTGTTCATCAGGTAGTGGTACCACCCAAATATCGTAAAGATATATTATGGAGTGCTGGACATCAAAGTCCTCAGTCTGTTTGAGAGTTGCACGTTGGAGCTGACCGAAGAGAACGTGGACTGTGCCTACGGTAACAGTGGGGTCAGCGGCGAACACCAACGTGAAGATCCTGCACCACATCATCCCTCTCAACACTATTCTGAGTCCACTGTTCTGTGTTCAACATGGCTGCCAAGCACTAATAATCTCCACTTTCTGTCCGAGGCACATCTGCCACGTCTCCCTCAGGCAACCTTGATGCTGACCCCAGCGCCAGGAGCATCTCGGATGAGGACCCTAAGGGCAGCACCGTTGAAGACCGGTCACAGCGCTCACCCACAACCTCCACCAGCGCAGCAACAAACACCTCGGTAGGACCTAAATCTAGAGCAGGCTCGGGTTCACAATCTGGTGGTCACCGCACGGACACGTACCCGCAGCAGGAGGAGGCAGGTTCAGCCGAGCTCCCTGGCACTTGGAAGTCTGCTGGGAAAGAGGCATCTGTGAGGTCCGATTCAGATTATGAGCCTCTAGATTCGGCTTTCCAACTCACCGTGGAGAGCCAGCACAAGGGGGGGATCATCACGCAGAGCTGTTGGAAGCGCTCAGTGGAGTGGCATATGAGTCATAGGACTGCATCTGCCTGCTCTTTGATGAACTGGTGCCCACATGTGCATGCATGGAGATCTCCATGGGAAGGACGGCAAATGCCATGGAGACCCGGGTCTAGCAGAATGTGGAGATGCACTCAGACCTGCACTCCATGTGGTAGCCATGGGTGTGTTCCTGCAATGGCAACGTTAGGGGGAAACGGGGCACCTCGACATTCTTCCAGGTGCTCCTTCACCTCAAGGAGTCAAGCCGGGTCCCTCGAGCACCCAAAGGGAGGAAGAGCGGCAGCTGGACACCCTTGGGTCATCCACTCAGGGATCTCAGAGGCTGCCCACTTCCTGCAAGTCCCCCTTGCCTGTAGACCCCGTCAACCACATCCTCTGTCACCGCAGAGGGAGCAGCTGGCCCACAGGAAGACAGCCAAAGCAAGCCAAACCTCAAGGCCTCTGCCCTCCAGAGGATGCACACCGACGTCATCAGAAGCAACAGGGCCAACATTGCATAGGCTGTCTCCAACCCTGCTGCAGAGCCAGGGGAGAACTTAGGGGAAGTGGTAGGCCTAAAAAAGTTAAGACATTCTGATCACAAGCGGTTGCACGGATGAACACACTTTATCACTTTATAATCTGAAAAATATTCTCTTTCACTGAATAATGTGTAATGTTTATTGACAGGCTTCATGAGGCCTCCTCCTGAATCCCCACCCCACCACCCATTAGCAGTTCAGTTGCACACAGCTGGATCATGAGTGATTTTGGAGGGAGAAGTGTGTGTGTGGCAGGGTCATTCTGAACCCCGTGCGAGCATTCTCCCACGCACGCAGAGCCTTCCTCCATCACACTCATCTCACTGTCCGGAGCATTTTCAATGCTGACTGCTGGGGTTCACTTTCAGTTGTCCATCTGAGCTGACCTGCATCTCCGTCCACCCACTGATCACACTCCCAGGCAGCACCTGTACCCGTCCAACATGAGGCTGCGTTCACTTTCGATTTGAAAAACATGGTCGTAGTCAAGTTTCCCGTAAGCTCCCCCATCCTTTCCCCTCCCCTAGTCACCCATGTCTTTTGCCCCATCACTGTTGATGTCCTGGCATCACCTTTGACCTCCTCACCATCACCTACTGACCCAAACCCTTGTCATTCCAGGATATCCAGGCAAACGTGCACATTACCTACCTCCCGGAGAACCCCATCCCCCCTCCACGTTGACCTCACTGACCTCCTTCTTCCCATCCCCAGGGTCCGTGTCTGCCGTTGTGTCCCCACCAACCACCCTAGCTGCCCCTTCTACCCTTACCAACGCACGCTCACCCTTCCACCCTACTAGTTCCCTCTGGCCCCTCTCATGCTCACCATTCCCGCCTACCATGCACACTCTTGAGTCGCTCCACAGGAGGCAGTCATTGACTCCACAGACCCCTCCCTTGTATGTTCACCTGGACATCACCCCCCCAACCTCCCTACACCCCCTCCATCCTTACTCCCTCCTCCACCTTTATTCCCTTTTCCCCTAGACACCTTCCCCCTCTTCTCTGGACACTTCCCTGCTTCCAAACTCCCTCACTTACCTTCCTTCCCCCTTGCACCTACCAATCCACTTGCACCATTTTCCCCCATTACCCCCTCCTCCCCCCAAACTCCCTCCTCCACCTGGACACCTACGTCCCCCGCCTCCCAACCTCACGCCCCACCCCCCCCAGCTCCCTTCCCCGGTACCTTCCTCTCTTCCCACTTCACCGATCATCTGCATCAGCCCATGGTGAAGTCCAGGATGCTCCAAAACAGGTCTGAAGCATTAGCAGAAACTATGGAAGATGGTGCAAGCCCATGGCCAAGACCATGATGTTCCGAAGCAATCCCGAAGCATCAACGGAGACCTCCCGCCTTCTGAGAGCTGCTTCGTGGCGGAGCCTTGTCCATGAGAATCCATCCAGCATGTGATGCACGTGTTCTTCCAGGGTCCGGTAGCTGTAGGACTCCAGCATCTTCTGCTTCTTGGATATCCGTGATCTGAGCAAGGGTGAGTCTCAACTTCTGTACTGCTTGTCCAGATGTGTTCTGGGCCGACGTGTTTTTCCACTGGTGTAAAGATAAATTGGGCATGGGCAGATGATTCCGTCTGACCTTCCTGTTCACCCCATTAGCGGAATGCAAACCGTGTTCACACCAGCCTCCAGTGGGATTCGCGTTCTTGCATTTCGGACATTGTTGGATGATCCTGCTGTGATTCCACACCGGTGTGAAACCGATTTCTGCCCCTTACACTGAGTCCAGAGAAACAAGCTCAACTGTAGGCAGAAATTCAATATATGTTAGAAAATCACCTAATTGAATCTAGTTAAAGCAGTTGGAGTTCTCTAGTAGTTGCGGTAACAAAAACAGATTCCTAGCCAATCCCTTGTTTAGAAGATTGTATTGACAGGGTTGACAATGCCACCTTCCTTACTAAGATATATTTATTGAAAGGATTCTGGCAAGTACCTTTAACATCATTAACTAAGGAAATATCGGCTTTTGTCACACTGAATGGGCTATACCAAGGCCGAGTGATGCCATTCGTGCTAAAAGTGCTCCCACTACTTTCCAAAAGCTAATGAATCAAGTTGCAGCCAGTGTTCCTAACCATGTAGATTAATTGGATGATGTATTGATTTGTACCAATACTTGGAAAGATCATTTAAAACAATTGAAGCCCTATTTAAACAATTACAGTTGGTAGATTTAGTCATAAACCTTGCCAAGAATGAGTTCGCAAAGGCACGAGTAACTTACCTAGGGCATATTGTAGGGCCCGGTCAAGTGTTACCAAGAACAGCGAAGGCACAGGCTTTGATGGAATTCCCTGTCCCTAAAACTAAACGGGAAATCATGAGATTTTTAGCAATGTGCAGCTTCTGTTGTAAGTTTGTGCCAAACTTCAGCACAGTAGCAGCTCCACTAACGGATTTTTACAAAAGAAAACAAAGGTAGTGTGGTCAACAGAGCTCCAGGCAGCTTTTGAGAAGCTGAAGGTGACCCTAACTAATTAACCAACGTTAGCCAGCCATAATTTCACTAAACCCTTCAAGGTGGCAATCGATACTAGTGACTTGGATGCGGGTACAGTCTTATTGCAAAAAGATGAATTGGGCATAGGGAAGCCAGTGGGGTGCTTTAAAAAATAAATAAATCAGCATCAAAAGAGATACTCTACAGTAGAAAAGGAAACCTGAGATTGTTACTGGCTCTTAAACATTTTGAGGTATATATCCATCATAACTGTAAAGAAACAGTAGTAAATATTGAACATAATTCCTTTGCCTTTGTAGAAAAATGTAAGGCTCAGAATGACAGACTGTTCTGATGAACCTTGCTAATACAGCCTTATCGCTTAAAGATTGTTCATATTGCTGGGAAGGATATAATTGCTGATGCATTATCAAAAAGGTGATTTTTGTAGAATTATCTGGAAATAAGAAAATCAGAGAAAACTGTACAGATTCTGTATAAGGGATGAATGACTGAGTGCATGTTTGAATTTTGTTTTATATATTGTATATATCTTTTCCTGTACACTTTGTAATGAAACATAAGACCATAAGACATAGGAGCAGAAATTAGGCCATTCGGCCCATCGAGTCCGCTCCGCCCTTCAATCATGGCTGATAAGTTTCTCAACCCATTCTCCCGCCTTCTCCCTGTAACCTTTGATCCCCTTACCAATCAAGAACCTATCTATCTCAGTCTTAAATACACTCAATGACCTGGCTTCCATAGCCTTCTGTGGCAATGAATTCCATAGATTCGCCACTCTCTGGCTAAAGAAGTTTCTCCTCATCTCTGTTCTAAAAGGTCTTCCCTTTACTCTGAGGCTGTGCCCTCGGGTCCTAGTCTCTCCTACTAATGGAAACATCTTCCCCACGTCCACTCTATCCAGGCCTTTCAGTATTCCGTAAGTTTCAATCAGATCCCCCCTCATCCTTCTAAACACATTTGGAAATGGTGTTTCGTTTCTTAATGGGCAGAGGCATGTTAGAACCATATCTTCAAGAACAATATTTTCTTCTAAAATTTGGAAGGACATTACATTTTGGACACTTGTTGGGAACTGACCTGGATTTCTTTCATAAATTCACTTTGGACTGTGAGCAAGCATTGCCTTTTCCAAGAAATCACATGATTTCAGCTAAATGATCAGGATGGAACTTGAGGAGAAGAGCTACTTGCTTATTTGAAATGTAAATGCTTTAATGGCTACAAAAAAATATTGTTTTTAAGGGAAAGACCCTAGCGATTTACTGGAAACCACCTGACAAAGATTAATTTTATATTTTCGAACTCAGTTGGGAATCGAAGAGGATAGTTGGCCAACTCGCAACTCTCTTTGCCTCGCCTGAATACAGTGTGCTTATCAGTATCCAGGTAGGAATCCTCATCTCAGTGGAGCTTTCTGTATTTGGAAACCTGAGAGGCTGAGATGAGAGATCCCAAGTATTGATCAGGCTCCATTTTCTTCCACGAAACTCCATTGGTGAGAACCTCCAGACCGGGACTAGCGATCCGTCTTCACATGAGGGAGCACCAGATCCACAGCATCGAAACCCTGTGAACTTTATCCTTTTTATAAAGTTTTTCTCTGCAGAGGTCCTATTTGTTTGTCCTGTGTTTGTGTGTGTGTGATATTTTAAAAGGGATAGATGGTTACACTTCCAGGTTACAAATTGTGTTAACCAGTTCTTGCAAATTGTTTTAAAAAATAAGTTTTGTTTTATAATAAATCAATCATTTTGAGTTTATTGAAAGAAGCCTGGCTAAAGTCTCTTTTATTCTGGGTCTAACAGTAGCAAAGGTAAACATTTGGCCATTTTGATGAATGAATTAAACATTTACACTAATGGTGCAACCTGTGGAGCAGTGGGGCTAGATAAACTGCACACTCCTCCCATCCCGGTCATAAAAATGTGCAACAGGTTTACTTATAAGAGTTCTAAGATATCTCTACAATCGCAACATGTCTGCGCTCATGCTTATCCCAGCTCTAGTTTCTAGTAGCTTCAATGGTATCTGCTTACTTTGATCTTGAGCAATCACTCAGACTTAACCAATCAAGCACAGTGAGCATAGGTCAGTTACCAGACTCACATAATCAAGCACAGGACAATTGAACACTACACTTGGGCTTCATTAATTTGTGGCTGCCGAGCTATGAGTGCTGAATGGGTGGTTCAAGGCAGCTCACTGGTCTTGGAAGGTTACAGGAGGATACTCAGGGCCCAACCGAAAGGAATGAAGACCATTTTCTTTTAGTGTGGTCTACAATGGTTCCTTTCAGGGACTACTGAGTTCAGTCACTCCTTACCAGGGACCAGTGAGTGGCTAAACCACATGGACGTTGCATCGGCAACCCACACTGAGCATAGTACCTCGATCTAATTATGGCTGCCATTTGTTTTGGTTGGGAATGCTGGACATTTGTTTCGATACACACTGGCAAATCAAGTTGGGGGTGCAGACAGTGAACAGGGCTTTGTTTCAAGTTTTAACTTGCCTAATGGCCCATTTACATTGAAAATGGGGATAGTAGGCATATGAAAATTGGCCTTGGTAGCTGCAATTGGCATCAAACATCTCAAATTCACCAAACGTAATTTAGAAGGCAGACACTAGGTTACAGCAAACTCCATGACAAAACTTACTGCAGAATATACTATGATATCATTGAGAGAGAAAGTGGAATATCGTAGCTGACAAGATCTGATATCCCCGTGCTAGCATTGTGGATGAGTTAGATGTGATGGACTAGTAACAACTGCAAATAAACCCAAGCAATTTACTTGCTTGTGGCTCCAGAATGTACAGGAGTGTGTGACAGCCAGGAAACCATCCTCTTCTGGTGGCTGTCAAGGCAACCATTGCCCTTATATTCAATGTTCCTGGCACCTTTCAGTTTCCACTTAGTAGCATTGCCAGTATGTGGCAGTCTTCCAACTCAAAGTGTATCTGCTAAGATGCAGCTGTTTTGGTCGAAAGAACAGCCAAATGTATCATTTTCCCTTTGGATCAGGACAGCGACATCATCATAAACAGTCCTATCGAATTCTCTGTGCCATTAATGACTAACATAGCAATTTACAACTGATCAAATGTTCCAAATTCATCAAAGTTCCATTTATTTATTCTATATCTTTTGGATGCTTCCTTACATACATACAAACAGACCATAGCAATATGCAAGATGTGTGAAATATTTTGAGGCTCTTTGCAAAAATAATGGAATAGAAATAGATTGGTGTCCAGTTTCAGGCATGAAGATGGCAATATGGCTGCAACTGGTGAATGGTCCTTGAATGGAAGGCTGTGGAGCTGCAAGGAGCAATATTACTCCTCTGGCTTCTTATCAATGTTTTAAAAATTATTGTACTTACGTTTCTGGTTGAGGCCAATTACTTTTTAAAAAATTCATTCATGGGATGTGGGCTTCACTGGCTGGGCCAGCATTTATTGCCCATCCGTAATTGCCCTTGAGAAGGTGATGGTGAGCTGCCATCTTGAACTGCTGCTGTCCATGTGGTGCAAGCAGCATCTATGCGATCAAAACCTAAATAGAGCAGCCCACCTCCCCACCCCTCTCCAGCTCACTCAGGACAGCCCAATTTCCCAGATGGGTACTGGAACAGATATTAAGCCCATCATTAGCATATGCAAGGGGCCTAACATCTGTTTTAGAAGTCTGCTCCAGATACCTGAAAAATGGCTCGACCCAACATCAGGTCTTTCATGAATCCTTGTCTCATAGGATGTTGGTCTGCATATCTATATGCCCATTGAATGGGTACAATTAAGTAAAATGTCTAAGTCAATAAATTTACACAATGCATTGTTCATGATTTTATGCAAATGACAATATGTTGGAATAAATGACTATCAGTTACTTTAAGAAAACGTTTTCTCAATAATGTCACAATAAATTACTTACTTCTTGCTTGAATTACCTGTGAGCTATGTTTTTGTGGGTCTGAATGGGAAGCAGACACCCTTCAAGTTAATAATTCTCCACTTTCTCCTGGGTCAAATTCAATTTCTCTGCTGGGTTCTGGCCTCTACTCTAGCCTCCAACTATTCCAGTACCTGACTAACGTTGTGGATGAAGTTCCTGGAAAGGGATTTTTCACTGTACACAGAACTAGCCCTGATCTATTCCTGCTGGTTCCCATCCTCCTGTGGATTCTGTTCCTGTGTTAGTAAATGATGTTGCTTTGCTGCTATCTGCTTGCTTCCCGTGACCACTGGTCTTGCTTCACTTCTTCTTCTGAACTCCTCCATCACCCTTTGCTCAACTCCCTATGGTTGCTCCTCACACCATATCCCTTGTCTACATTGATCCCATGGGTTTACTTCACACCCTCCTCTGCTCTACTGCATGTCACTGTTTTTGGTCCTTAAGTTTCAATGCCATAGCTCCACTGTTGATGTAACATTTCTGCTGGTGTGTACTGTTACCTGGGCTGTCCTGTAACCTATGCAGTATCCACTAAGCACCTCAGTTGAACTCCAGGATTAAGTTCTGCTGGCTCATTCTCTACTCTCTCCTCTTCCTTGACCCTCTGATTCCATTGGACAATCTCCAGCAGTGCGCCCCTCTACTCTACCCCTCAAATGGCTGCTTGATTCACTTTCTCTCCACAACTGACTCCGAAACTGGATACTTGTTCATGGATGCTGCAAGCTGACTCCACCCAAGAAGTATCTGCAGATCAACTCTATCAATAGTGCCAACTCAGCCACCACTCCCAGCAACTGTGAGATGCACCTCTCCAACAAAACCTGGGCTATCATGATTTCTTTCATCACAGAGCAGCAGCTCTGAAGGATAAGCACCCATTTAAAGCAATTAAAGTTACTTAATTGAGTGACTCCTTTAACAAGCAGCTGAGTGAATATTCAGTTGTGATCAGGGTCAAAGATTATATTCAACAACTTCATTCAACAACTTTAGATCTTAAACTCCCTCCCCCCATCCCCACCCCGTTTCTTCCCCCTCCCTTTTGTTTTTTTCAATAATTTATATAGATTTTTCTTTTCCCACCTATTTCCATTATTTTTAAATCTACAACTAATACCTTGTCAGTCTTTCCACCCCACCCCCACTAGAGCTGTACCTTGAGTGTCCTGCCATCCATTCTTAATTAGCACATTTTCTTAGATAATATCACCACCTTCAACACCTCTTTGATCATTTTGTCTGTGACATCTTTTGATTATCTGCTCCTATCACTGCTTGCTTGTCCCTACAACCACCCCACCCTCAACTTCTCCACCCACCCCCCCCCACCCCCCACCTTAAACCAGCTTATATTTCACCCCTCTCCTAACTATACTCAGTTCTGTTGAAGGGTCATGAGGACTCGAAACGTCGACTCTTTTCTTCTCCGCCGATGCTGACAGACCTGCTGAGTTTTTCCAGGTAATTCTGTTTTTGTCAAAGATTATAAGGTGAATTATAAACAAAGACCAAATATATGACGAATATTATGGTTAGGATCATGGGAATGATGTCTACAGCTTGTCAGGGTTGAATAATGGATTGTAATATTAGATATTATTCCTAGATTTGTTTTATGTCTTGAGTCTATGAGTTTGCTAGTTAAGTAAAATCGAATTATACACCTTCATATGCACTTGTTAGTTGATGCTCGCTATCAATAATGGAAAGAGACCAACATAAGAAAAACTGTAATTGCTTATTGCAACAGAGGGTAGAGCACTAAATCCTTGCGTGCTCCCACAACCACCTCCAGCTCTAGACTTACAATTAACTCGTAGCCCATGCTGTACATTGATTGGTCAGCACTGTCACATGGTTAGTCCACTTACATTCTCTTAAAGGTACATGGTACTCCACTTTACTACATCATGTACTTCAATTATCTCCAGAAGTCAAAGTATTTTTCAAAAACTTATCTTCCTGGAAGCTTCATTTCCTCAGAATAGTGAATAAATTGACAACAAGGGAAAATTATCGCTGAAATATTGGAAGGGTTCGATGGGTGAAACCCTACATTGCTCCATACTTCTTTATGGTCTTATATCTCTCAGTACAGGCTTCCACTCTGATCTCTGGCTATTTCAATCACAAGACAGCAAGAACAGAGAAAACCTGCAGCACAATGGATGTGGAGGCTAAATGTCTTGATGTGCCATTTCTTTAAAAAGGAAGAAGGCATGTGGGGAAATGAAAACATTGAGGGGGAGGAATCTTTGCAGGGTCTGCACGAGCAATACTGGTCATTCAGTCAATGTTAACTTTTTTAAAGCAGCATATGGAAATTTGAGACTGAGATGACAATTTTAGATTTTTTTATCTATGGTTATTTAGCCTTTATTCAACTGTGTTTTAGCAGAAACCATTTTCAAAAATGCAGTAATTAAAAGGCAGCACTTAATTCATGCTGATTGAATTGCTATAAAAATGACTACATTTGAAAGGTAAACTCTGTTTTCTCTTAAAGTTGCCCCTTGGTTTCCCCAGATTATACAGTGTAGCGCTATGGATTGGAGAATGGTAAAACCTGAAAGATGCTTTTTTGCTCTAAACAGCATGTTAGATTCCTGAATTGGTGCTGTTCAGCCCACTAAGTGCTTTCAAACCTCATCGAGACTGCTGTACAACTGCTGTTACTGGCTCATTGACTACTATAGCATTAGTTCTGAGTGAAGGACTTGCTGATATTGGAATGGGATTGCAGTCATCAATATGGGACGGTAAATTCCCAGGGACCTCCAGGACGCCATGGTCAGACTCAAATGATGTCAGAAGCCTGCACTGTGTGGGGAACAGACACTGGCTGTTATTTACCCAAAGCTGACCAATTAATGGCCAGAGGGCAGGCTCACCGTCCAATTAAGGATGGTGGACAGGCTCTCAAAGTGGAGGGCCAATAGGAGGAGCAGCAGGACGCCATTACGGCTAAATGGCATAGAGGCTAAGTCGGAGGTTCCCTCTCTCCAACTTTTTAAAATGTGAAATAATAAAAGCCCTCAGTAGCCAGGCTCCTCAGGGTGGTCTGCGTCTGCAGCTGATGCCAAGCTGATGCCAACGCCTGCCTGGAGTGCTGGCTTTTCCGTCTGCTGCCGAGAGGCCGCCTCCAGGCAGCTAAACTGTCACCTGACACCTCCGGGAACCTGGAAGCCAACCGGAAAATCTCAGTTGGCTCAGATAATAGGCCTTAGTAGACCATTAATTGGCTGAATTGGCTACCCGTCATTGGTGGGCAGGTAGCCCTACTGCCTCCTGCGACCCCCATGCCGCCCCTCGGAAAATGGCCTGGGCATGGGATGGTGTTGGAAAGCCAGCACGCTGGTCAGCGGTGTGAATTTGTGCATTCACCTGCCTCCATGTCCACCCTCAACAGGCCCCAAAAATTTAGCCCATGGGTTAATTGGTCGGGATGGAATTCTAAGCGGTTTCAGCGCATGGAAACCACAACAGTTTAAGTCTTGGACATCAAAGACTTTTATTGTATTGTTCTGTCCTTTTCATTACGAACACAAATATTATCCGTATCCATAGGGGCCAGTAAATTTCTGGGCTGGAGCGTAATGGTTTTCTAGTGTGCTGATAGTGGCAGAGAGTTATGGACTCCTGCTCTACTAGGATGCTAACCCTCTTTGAGAAGCATTTAAATCCTGGCACTTTTGGGGGCAGGTGTATAATATGCCCAGCCATCTGTGCCATGTAAATGTTGTAATTATGTCATCAGCCACATTTTCTTCATTGACATCTTAGCAATGCTAGGGCCATGCGGTCGGGGGAGGGGTGGGCGGTTGATGTTTATAAATTCAATAGCCAGTCTTTGCGATATCATAGACAGCAAAGAAATTGATTGCATTGACAAAACTGGCAGAAGAAGCAAGCTGAGGATTTGAGTAAAATTTACTTCTGCTTCTGCTTCTCTCCAACACACATAGGGAGCCACATCAGTTGAGCTGGAAGCAGCACTGGCACCCAGCCAAAACATTTCCATGACTCTGAGATTTTGGACGGGGTTATGTTAGGGTTAGGGTTAGGGCAGAAGTTCTGTATCCCATGTCTGTTCTCTCAAAGACTCTCTAGGAATCAGGGGCCATGACACGGATGTAAGAGCCTTCATGTTGCTTCTGGACACTCCTTGCCCCAATGAGCACAGTTCAGCTTATTGTATTGCTCATTATCCAAACCACTTGTTAATGTTGCATCTTCCTCAACTGTCACTGCTGCATAAAAGGCTCTCCAAAACCACATTAAGGTAATAAGGGTATAAATAGTATAAAGTAAAAGAATGAGCACATCATTAGTTATCACTAAGCAACGTCTAAACTAATTTTCAGCATTGAGCAGAAAAATAAAACAGCTAAAAATGCCTTTTGAATTCAAAATTTAGCAGATAGCTTACTGAAACCTGAAAACTAAAACCTATGTTGAGCTGAGAGACTAACTCTTTCTCTCATCTGCCATCTAAACAGATTAGTTCACTTTTAAACACTGATTCATGGCACTGCTTGTTAACTGTATGTCTATTGCGTTTATGTAGGTGGTAGACATCAGTTGGAATTTCACTGAATCACATACAAAGAGACATGAACTGAAACTGTGAGGCTGTTGAGTTAGAAGGTATAAGCTTGTAATGTTTCATTTTGTAAGTAAATGTAAGACTGATTAAAGATTGGCTGCAGTACTATCCTTCACCAACTGATTTTTTGGATTAGAACACTGCTCAGAAAACCATTGAATGCTGAATTTAACAGCTATCAACAGCATCACGAGACCAGAAATTCTATCTTCTTACAGCTTGGCTTCTAGTCATCAGCCATGGAGCATGGTAATGGAAAACAATAAGACGAAGGGCGGAATTTTCCGTGTGCACTGGTGTCGGACGTCATGGTGGGCATGAGTAGACAATATAGCGGGAAGGCCAAAAATCGGTTTCATGATGTTGTGAAATCAGTTTGCAATTGTCCGCTCCGCCTGTCAATGGTGGGCCCGCAGTTCCCTCTGCTGCACATCGGGAACTTCATTGTAATATATCTGCGTATCGTTATAAGCCCAGCTCGCCGGAATCAACCCCCTGTGCTGGATCATCCGAGCACATTGGCGGTTTCACAACTGAACATAAGCGACGTGCTCCTGATGAACTGCACTTCGCTCAGGACTTCGAGGTTTGTTTGCCTATCTTGCTTCGGGCAGCACTCATGGTCATCAATGACAGCCTCTTCAGGCATAACCACATCACTTTTAGTGGGGCTCATGGGCAGGCCTCCATTTATGAGACCAGCCGTAAGGAGGGGATGGCTTTTCAAAGGCTGCAGGGCTCGGGCTTGCCCGGGGAAGGGGGGGATGTGACCTCAGGCAAGGGGCAAGGCTGCAAGGCTAGAGCATTACTGGGGAAGGGGGGGTATCCCAAGGTTTGTGTGAGACACATGTTGATCTGTTCAAGTGGCCTCAAGAGGGTGAGGGCTGAGGAGGCAGTCTCTAGAGGAGATGAATCCAGATGGACATAAGAGGGTGTGTGTGAGAGAGTAAGTGGTGATGTCCCTTGAGCTGGCAGTGAATGAGATGCCACTGAACGTGTGATGGGGCTCAGTGAGATTTTAGAGTGATGAGATGGTTGCCTTGCCCTGGTGACACGGATGAGATCATTCATTCTCTTTCTGCACTGGAGGCCACCCTCTTCCGTGCAGCGTTGGCACTGACCGCCATGCCACCACCTCCCAAGCCGGAGTGGTGACACTGATGGGCCTCCTGTGGCCAGAAGGGGATAGAGGACATCATGGCGGGCTCCAACAGTGTCCAGAAGGCATCCCGGGGATGCATCACTGAATCAGGGGGCTACAGTCTTCTTGCCTTTTGGAGTCATGTCTTCTGTGTAGTTGCTCTGGTGTGGAAGCACTGAGTGGTGTGCATGCAGCTGCACTTTAAATATGCCACCTGGCATGAGGAAGCGGCGTTGATAGTGTGGTAGGTGAATTGGAGGCCGCCCACCGGCGAAATGGCATGTTTCCTCGGAATACATGATTAATGAGGCAGGATTGGGACGATATGGAGCGAAAACCCGCCATTGCGGCCTGCGGGTTTTCTTATCTTGTCTCCCTTTAAGTTTTTCTGCTTTAAAGAGAACAACACCAGTTTCTCTGATCCCTAAAGCCTTGACTTTTTTCCTAATGGATGGAATCTTGTGCCCTCCCCTAAGGCGAGTTTGGTGGCGGGGAGCATCTATGGTGGGTGGGGATCCCTGGTCACTACTGATTCCTCCAATACAGCTACATTAATTGTCAGCATCGTCTTCTCTGGCGAAGACAGAAGCAAAATACTCATTTAGTACCTCAGTAATGCCCATGGCCTCCTTAAAACTGTCTTTATTGTTCCTAATGCTGCCCACCCTTCCTTTGACTATCAGTTTATTATTTGTCTATGAAAGACTTTTGAGTTCTCTTTTATATTGATCTATTTTCATAGCCTCTCTTTTCTTTCTTATTTCCTTTTTAATTATCCTTGGTCCATTCTGTATTCAGCTTGGCTCTCTGCTGAATTATGAATTTGACATTTCCCTCAAGAGTCCGTTCTCAATGTTGCAATTATATATTACTGTGAGCAATCATCCTGGATTAGGCCCACCACCAGACACTGAGACACATTTTTGTGGTTGGGAGTTTGGTGGGAAAGTAGAATGTTAGGAAATAATTGCCATTCATAACATTCTGATGCTGTGTAAATACATTTTGATGCAGAATGAGTGCATTTGTCTCCTTAGTATGCCTCGCTTATAATAATAGACTGTGGCCAAGTCTATGAACAGCATTCCCAGCTATTTTACCTGGGATTGTTACTTTATCCTTTGTATAGCTAACAACTTAAATTCTAAAACATTCCTTGAGGATATCATATCACATCATATGGGGGAAAAAAAACAAATGTAAAGAAAGCCGTAAGAACTAATTATCCTGGTACACAGCGTTAATTATTAAATTACTGCAGCCCAGAAGTAATGTTAAAGCTGATCTTCCTATCACCATTCCGGGAAAGGATAATGTAGATTCTCTGACCATTCATTGGGTTATGGGACCAGTGTGCCCTAAGTTCTCTGCTTGCACACCAATAGGAAAGACCCTTACATCTCGGGTCAGCGCTGATTATAAATGCGCTAAGAGTGCAATCAGCCTGGATTGGGCCTTCCATCAGGAACTGAAAAATGGTGGTGGGATTGGGGACGGGTGGAGAGGGCAAATAATCCATCCAAGGAGCAGCATTTATCTTTTAAAGAGAAGAAAGGCATGTCTAACATTCAGAGGAGGCACAGTGTTAAGAAATCGTAGGTTAATTATGCGCATGTTGGAATTCATTTTAATAAAGTAGACTGAGTAATATTTTTATTGATTGAGTTGATCAAGTATAGAGCCTTATTTAATAAAGATTTTCTTATTTATTCATCCGTGAGGTGTAGGCATTGCTGGCAAGACCATCATATGTTGCCTATCCCTAGTTGCCCTTGAGAATATGGTGATGAACTGTTTTCTAGAACCACTGCAACAACAACTTACATTTATATAGTGCTTTCTCAGAGGCGTTATAAAACAAGATTTGACATTGAGCCATATCAAGTGTTATTAGGACTGATGATCAAAAGCTTAGTGAAAGAAATAGGTTTTAAAGAGCACTGTAAAAGAGAAAAGTGACGTAGAGAGACAAAGCGGTGTAGAGAAGGAATTCAGAGCTCAGGGCCTAGGGGTAGTAGAGGGCATGGCCACCACTGATGGAATGTTGAAAATTGAGGATGCTCAAGAAGCCAGGATTAGATGAGTACAGATATCTTGGAGGGTTGCAGGAGATTACAGAGATAGAGAGGGGCAAGGCCATGGAGGGATTTGAAAAGAAGGATGAGAATTTTAAAATTGAAGAGTTGCTTAACTGGGAGCCAATGTAGGCCAGCGAGTGCAGGGGTGATGGGTGAATGGGGCTTGATGTGAGTTAGGACACAGGCAGTAGGGCTTTGAATGACCTCAAGTTTACAGAGTGTAGACTATGGGAGTGTATTAGAATAGTCAAGTCTAGAGGGAACAACAGCAGATGAGTTGAGGCGGGGTGAGGTCGGGTGATGTTATGGAAGTGGAAATAGGCATTCTTAATGATAGTGCAGTTATGTGATTGGAAGCTCATCTCGGGGTCAGATATGACACCAAGTTTGCAATGAGTCTGGTTCAGTCTCAGGCAGTTACTGGGAGAGGGATGGAGTTGGTGGCTAAAGAGCAGAGTTTGTCGTGGGAACTGTAAACAATAGCTTTTGGTCTTTCCGATATTTAATTGGAGGAAGCCTTTGTTCGACACAGACTGGATGTCGAACAAGCAGTCTGTTGATTTTGAGAAAGTGAAGGAGTTGAGACAGATGGTGGTGAGGTCGAGCTGGGTGTCATCAGCATGCATATGAAAACTGACTTTCAGTTTTTGGATGATGTCACCTAAGGCACAGCACACGGTTGAGAAATAGTAGACAGCCAAGGTTAGATCTTTGCACAACACCAGTGGAAACAATGCGGGAATGGGAATGGGAAGAGAAGGCATTGCAGTTGATTCTCTGGCTATGATTAGATAGATAAGAATGGAGCCAGGCTAGTGCAGTTCCAACCAGCTGGATGACAGTGGAGAGGCATTGGAGGGAGACGGTGTGGTCAACCCTGTCGAAAGCTGCAAACAGGTTGAGAAGGGTGAGAGAGATAGTTTGCTTTTGTCACAGTCACATGAGATGTCCTTTGTGACCTTGACACTAGCTATTTTGCTACTGTGCAAGGAGCAGAAACCTGATTGGAGGGGTTCAACCCCATAGAGTTTCAGGAATGATGGACATGAATTTGGGAGGCCACAACATGTTGCATGACTTTGGAGAGGAAAAGAAGGTTGGAGATTGGGCAGTAGTCTGGAAGGACAGACCGGGCCAAGAGTTGTTTTTTTGAGGAATGGGGGGATGATGGTAGATTTGAAGGAGTATCCATGGAGAGAGAACTATTACCAATGTCAGCTAACATAGAAACCAGGAAGGAAGGTTGGATGCTCAGTAATTTAGTGGGTATTGGGTTGAGGGAGCAGTTAGTTGGCCTCATGAACAAAATGAGCTAAGTGAGGGCAAGAGGAAAGAAAGGAGAGAAATCAGAGAAAGAAACAAGTTTAGGGTGAGGGCAGGGGAGAACCTTAAAGGAAGCTTGACATGGGGGGGGCTATAGGAAGGAAGGGAAGTGACAGAGGCAGCTGAATGGATGGTCTCAATCTTAGTGAAAAAGAAATCCATGAGTTCCTCACACTTGTTGGAGGTTAGGGTGAAGGAGAGAGAGGGGAGAGGGGTTTAAGGAGGCTGTTTTCAGAAAGAAAATAAATCGGGAGTGGGGGGGCCGGTTACCATCCAAAATATTCCTGGAATAGTGAGTAATTTTCACAGATGACAGTAGGACCCATTAGAGCTTTATGTGATCTAGCCAGATCTGGCATTGAATGGCTAAACCAGTTGTCATCCATATCTATTAACGTCTGTGTTCCTTGGCTTAAGAAAGCAAAGATGAGGGCTGTACCAGGGGTAAAGGGCTGGGTGAGAAAGAATGATGGTTATAATGGGGACTACAGCATCAAAGGTGAAGCTGAGGGTATGGTTGAGCAGATCAGCAGATGCAGAAATGTTATGGTAGTGAATGGAGGGCCAAGGGCTGGATAGTAGGGATTCTGAAAGTACAGTTTTTCCAGGAGTAGGCACAGAAGAAGTTACAGTTTTAAGGGGGCAGTGGGATGTGGGTGGAGAACGATACTAGGAAGTGATCAGAGGCAGCTTTATCTATGATTGATTTTTTTTTATTCATTCATGGGATGTGGGCATCGGCAGCTAAGCTGATATTTATTGCCCATCCCTAATTGCCTTTTTGAAGTTTGTGGTGAGCTGCCCTCTTGAACCGTTGAAGTCCATGTGGTGTGGGTACACCCACAGTGCGATTAGGGACAGAGTTCCAGGATTTTGACCCAGCGACAGTGAGGAACGGTGATATATTTTCAATTCAGGAGGGTGTATGTCTTGGAGGGGAACTTCCAGGTGATGGTGTTCCCAGCTATGGAAATAGAGAGGACATGTAGAATACTAAGGTCAACAGGATGGCTGTGAATATGGACTGGGATATTTACGTGGTGGGAGAGATTAAGGGACGGTAAAATGACAGTGAACCCAGAGGATAGTGATCATGGTGAAATTGAGTTGGAGGTTGAAATCGTCTAGAATAAGAAGTCAAAAACAAAAAGCTAAAAGCTACTGCGGATGCTGGAAATCCAAAACAAAAACAGAATTACCTGGAAAAACTCAGCAGGTCTGGCAGCATCGGTGGAGAAGAAAAGAGCTGACGTTTTGAGTCCAAAGAAGGGTCATGTTGGACTCGAAACATCAGCTCTTTTCTTCTCCACCGATGCTGCCAGACCTGCTGAGTTTTTCCAGGTAATTCTGTTTTTGTTTTAGAATAAGAAGTCACTCGGTGCAGGGGCTGAGGAAGGAAAGCGTTGACAATAGTTTGATGAGAAAATTGAAATTGTACTTGATTTTCTATTTCAGATAGAGAGGTGATGAAGAATAGAATAGGAGCCTAATTTTTAAAAATTTATTCATGGGATGTGGGCTTCGCTGGCTGGGCCAGCATTTATTGCCCATCTCTAGTTGCCCTTGAGAAGGTGGTGGTGAGCTGCCTTCTTGAACTGCTGTAACCCATGTGGTGTAGGCACACCCACAGTGCTGTTAGGGAGGGAGTTCCAGGATTTTGACCCAGCGACAGTGAAGGAATAGTGAAAGTCAGAATGGTGAGTGACTTGGAGGGGAACTTCCAGGTGGTGGTGTTCCCATCTATCTGCTGCCCTTGTCCTTCTAGATCGTAGTGGTCATGAATTTGGAAGGTGCTGTCAAAGGAGCCTGGGTATACACTTGCAAACTTTTATTTACATAAGCACACATTACAAACATGCACCTTCAAACCCAACATGCACAGTTTCAGTCTCTTCCTATATATAGGGGCACAAGTGAATCCCCAGTTATTGCCCACCACCTGAATATATTTAAACATTCAAGTAATATACGATTAAAACTTGAATAGGCAGTAGAGAACGAGTTAGAGGCTGCTGTCCATGTGGGGATGTACTCCCACAGTGCTGTTAGTAGGATTTTGACCCAGTGACAATGAAGGAATGCTGATATATGTCCAAGGTGATTTGGAACAGAGTTTGGACGCCTTCATGTTCTCATGCACCTACTGCTCTCTCCTTCCAGGTGGCATTAATCATGGTTTTCTGTACTTATAAACACACTTGTGTAGTGCTGGTGTCCTCACTTAGGTGATTGTGATTGGCACAATCATCTAGAAACCAAAAGAGCTCACGATATAGAATGTGTTAGGATGGGTGGTGTTTTGAGAAAATATCTCTTGATTTGCAAGTGGGGGAGAAGGAGGTAAGGCTCTGGTGTCAAAGGTAAAATGGAAATCTTCAGCAATGAGATGTGCTGCAACGCCTCACTGCAGTAACTGTTGCCCGAGTCTCCTTTGCTCCATCCTTTAGTGCTGCTTTTCCCCTTAATGGTATGTAAGGAAGGGTCGGGGTTTGGATATCTGCCAGTCTGAACCCTGTAAGAATGAAGTCCAGGTGTGTGTGCAATTAAACAGAATAAAAAGAATTTCCTAGCTGTAGAACTTAGTGCTCAAAATTTCCAGCCTCTTCCCCTCTGTCTGTATCAGCTTATCCTGGCGGCTGCCTCACCAAAGCTCAAGTTTCCCAGTGGAAACCCTGGCAAGGTGCATCTGCTATGCTACCGTATTTAACTCTGACAAATGTAAGTGAGCTCAGTGGGGGCTTAAGCAGAATGCAAGAAGGCTCAAAAAGTGCGAGAAAAGTCTAGGGAAGCATTTTGAATGCACACAAATGACAGAGAGTACTTCCACCTGAGCCTCCCCCCTATTTAAATGAACTGCTCTTTTTAGGCATCAATAATATGCAGCAAATGTTGGGGAAATTCACCCCAATGCGCTTATTGGACAATAGTGCAATTTATACCTTAATCCAAAATAGTTCCATATAAAGCTGTTTCTGGTTTAGGGGTTAATGAACAATTATGGCTTTTGGGAATGTCAGCAAAATCAGCCATTCGGACATCTTATTTTACTCAAAGGAAAATTGTAACTTAAAATTTGTCCTTTGTATTCGGAAATTTGCATGAAAGTATGATTTGACTCTGAGAAAGACGCTAGCTAAGACCGCAGAATTTGCATTCAGTTGTCACTGTGAAAAGAAGGGCTGTACCTGTGATACCCTGATGAGCACAGGAATTTTTCAGTGCTCTTTCAGCACTCCTGTGTGCTACTGTCATGTTTTTAGCCATTTCCATTGACAAAATTTAGTCTGTCGTGAAAAATGGATTGTCTAACAGAACCACGTACAATGCCAAGGGCATCCTCCAAATGACCTACATTCTTAGGTCTGCGTTTGAAGCCAGTAATTAGACTGCAGGTGCTCATCCAGAATTGATGAGTCCCAGAGAACACTCCAGCAATTATACTTGACTGAAGTTAGTTTCAAGGTCTTGCATTTGTTTGCAGAACATGACTGGAGGCGAAAGTAACAATGTTGGGTTAGAAGGTTGAGCAAGGACAGCCAAATTGATCGAGCACAAATCTGTCCTGGCATACTTGTCAATGGAATTATTTTCTTAACTACTAGCAGATGCCCCATGGCATTGCTCATGGTGATGCAGAACTAGGATTAGCATTCACGTTAAGAATCTACTGTTGCAGACAGGAGGGATGCTGGGCTACAGAAGGGGGGAAGGAGGGGAGGATCACATCTACATAATAAAAATTTGTAAGAAATAAGAACATGAGAATTAGGAGCAAGAATAGGCCATTTGGCCACAGGTGCCTGCTCTGCCATTCAATAAGATAATGGCTGATCTGATTGTGGCCAGCGCTCTACTTTCCTGCCCGCCCCCACGCCCCCATAACCCTTCACTCCCTCCAGAATGGCCACAGATATGACAACTTAAGTGTTTGCAACGAGTTCTCACAACACTTTTCTTATCCACTGCAGGTGAGTATATATAAATAAGTAAATACCATCTGCTGTCTCATGGCTGGGTGGTGGGCACGAGGGGTGGCAAAAAGGCATTTCAGCTTTTCACCATGAAACTTGGCAATACACCTTCCACACAGGTCGTCGGAGTTGTGTTTCTGTATTGTACATTTGTTAATAAACACAAGATAGATTTTCGACTTGCTGCCAAACTGGTCTGAAAGGAAATTGGGCATTTTTATAATGGGTGGCCAACTCACAATGGCTGTTTCACGCCTGGGTGGCAAGTTGAAAACTGACCTTACAGCTGCAAAAATGCAATGCAAATGTTCAAAGCAAAGGGGTTGCATTAACTCTGCACAGAGTACACCTATTCCAGGGGTCAGTTAGATCAGTTGGCTAGTTTTGTGATTATAGAGTGATACCAACAGTGTGGGTTCAACTCCCAATCTGGCTGAAATCATTTATAAAGGCCCTGCCTTCTCAACCTCAGCTGAGGTATGGTGACTTTCAGGTTAAACTCACCACCAGTCATCTCTCTCTAATGTGAGAGTGTCCTCTGGGATTATGGGAACTTTTACTTTCACACATGCTCCTCATGCCTGTGCTTTGACTGAGCTGAAAATCCAACCAAGATATTCATATACACCTAAGGACCATACATCTGCTTAGAATGACTCAGTATTTGATATTTGTTTTCTCTTCTATGCCAAGAACTATATTTGAACTCAGTACTGAAAAGCAACTGGTATAAATTTAATAGCTTGCCATGAATATCAATGAGAAATGATTAAAGACTGTTTTATGGATCCAATATTTATTTTTCTATCTTTTGCAGAGTGTTTTGATAACAGCTTTGTAGCAATACATTTCAAATAGCTCCAGCAACTCATGGGACTCATTTAGAAATCTGAATACCGTGTACACTTTTTAATATTTATAAGATAATCATCCACATTTTGAAAGCTATTTTTTGTTGGCTATTATGCAAGAAAGTTTAACATGGTTGGTTGGACTTAATGGGAAATGGTTGGCTAATGTGGTTAATATGAAAACAGGGCCCAAAATCCAACTTCGTTTGGGCTAGAAGATTAAAAACGTATGGAAAAATACATGCTCTTTCATAAAGGGATACAAATCTGGTTTAGACCTTATTTTCCCTGATTATACATGAATCAACATAACTTAGATCAGTTGATGTCAATGGAATTAAATTGGTGGGTTCTATAAAGGCCAGATTAATGTCCAGGTGATAATGACAAAAGGTTGATCCATAAAATTGGTGCACCTGTGTAGATAGACAAAGGGCTGGATTTTGTCGTTGAAGTGGGGCAGGTGGGTTGGGGTTGCGTGGATGGTGGTGAAAGAGGCTTAGGGGAACCAGAATTCTGAAATTGCCACCTGATTCCCACCAGCCGCCATTTTGACCCACATGGGAAATGTGGCAAGTCATGACCTGATGCGCATGAAAACAGATGTTGGGATTTCCATGTTGTTGTTTACTTAAATTTTGTATTTCCTGGAGCTTGAAATTTTCAGTGAGGCGGGTGGGTTTCTAAAGCTTGAGTGAACCACGTCTGGTGAACTATAGGGGAAGCCAGTTCTGGAGTTGGGAACCTTTTGACAGGTAAGTGCCATAATTAGATGCTGTATGATAATTTAAGCAGGTTTTTAAGTCAGTAATTGATAATAGGGTTCTGTTCCTAAAGGCTAAGTGACAATTAAATTTATAGCATTGTAAAAGTTTTCAGATACTTTATTCACTAGATAAAATGCTCTTCTGCATTCAACAGTATTGCGCTTCCGATATTTATGTGCCATTTGTACCCTGTGCTTTAATCATCACATTGATTCATGCCCAGCCATCTGTTTTGTTTAGCCTTTGAAGCAGTGCAACAAATGACCATCTGTTCAGGCTCCTTCAAAAAGCTTTAATGTATTCACCACTCCAGGCTTTGTTTATTCAGTTGTGTAATGGAACTCCATTATGAATGTTTGGCTCAGCTCCCAATAATGGATTTAGCTAAGCACGGGTTGTTGACATAGTTGTCAAGGGAACTGAGTTTTGTTTTGATTGACAGTTTTATGAGCAGTTAGTATGACTATGTTCTTTTGAAGAGGTTTTTGAATGGTTGCTTATTTATTTTGACAGTTTTATGAGTACTTAAGAGGATAAACCTTTTTCAAATGTTGTTTGAATGGCTGTGTTTTTGATTGACAGCATTATGAGCTCCTAGAGGATTATAGTTTGTCGAAAATTATTTTGAATGGCTGTTTATTTTCACAGTTTAATGAACATCTCAAAGACTTTCCAATGTTATTATTAGGGCTCATGAGTTCTCTCCATAATGAATACTGAGTGAGTAGGCATGGGGGTGTTCAGAGGGGTTATGGGGGATATGATAGGGGATGGTAGATATGAGAGAGTATTGTGGTATGGAGGAGGCATGGGCTATCGAGGGGGCATGGGTGATATAACAGGGGCATGGGGCATGTGTTGGGGGGGCTGAGGGCTAGATGCCTAACACTCATGTGCAGAAGTGGATTGATGTCCCACTGAATGGATGTGGACAATCCAACCTTCCCACCTCAGCATTCACTCACCTCCATCCCACCCGTGGACCTGCTTCCAGAGGCAGTGGCTCCAATTCCAGCCTGTGCCGACCACCACACCATGAAAATAGTGTGGACGGGCACTGCCATTTGTAGGGCAGGGATTGCTACGTAGGGAAATGGCACAACTCACAACTTCAGCCTTCAAGGAAAAAACCAGCCCAAAGTGCCAAAAAGAAAACTAAATGAAAACAAATCATTTCCTGCTTATTTTCTGAGCTTAATAACTTGCCTTCTCCTGAAAAATAGAGGTCAGGTGTTCAGAAGCTGGTGGACCACAAAACCTTCCCTCAAGGATTAGCTACTGACCACAGAATGTGTTTTTTTTAAAACTTATTTTGCTATAGAAAGTTCCCGATCAGTAGTCTTAAAGGCAGGCCATCGTGAGCTCAGCTCCATTTTAGCACTTAAACTTCATGACCAACCCCAAATGGGAATCGGTTTAAATGTTTAAAACATTTGAGCCGCATCTATCGTAGCTCATCTATCAAACTTAGGTGCCACATTTAATATAAAACAAGTAGAGGAATCCATGCTGGGTTTTTCTGATCTCAGAGAGAACCAAAGAATCTGCAAGGTGTTCCTAATATATGGAGAAACATCCCCAGCATTCCGTCTGTCTGTTCTCAAGATGTACCTTTTTACAGCAAATGGACCTCATTAGCTTCAAATACCTGACCAGATTATGCACATTGCACTTTGGAAGCAAATTAATTAATTCTGCTTCTGCCCTTTGAAAGCAGTCCATCCTTCAACTTACTGCCATCAGTGCCACGGAAGATCTGGCAGGAATAATAATCCATCAATAGTCTTTTCGAAAGTGGGAATAATATTGAGAGCTGAAACATCTTCTTGATGGCTGGTGGGAGGAGGGGGGGGGGGTTGAGTGTTAAACTGAAAACCTGGGGCAGAATTTTATGTCCCGTGGGTGGGCGCACACCCGATCCGATCAGGCGTAAAATCGTGCGAGACGTGAGATTCTGACTGAAATTCATCTCATTGAAAGAAATTCATTAAAAATCAGACAGGTAATATAAAAGGCAGATGATCTACACTTCATAGCACTATGCAGGCAGGGAAGATGAAAATCTATCCTTCCATTTTTAACACAAAAATACTTGTGATAATTGGCAATTAATTAGAATAATAGTGTTAGTAATTGTTTTTATAACTGCTTCAGCCCGATGGTTATCAAACAACAATTTCACCAAAAATTGATCGTTATCCACTTAACTGAGGCCCATGCTCAATTTTCTTTTATTCATTCATGCGATATGGACATAGCTAGCTAGGCCAGCATTTATTGCCCATCCCTAATTGCCCTTGAGGAGCTGGTGGTGAGCTGCCTTCTTGAACCGCTGCAGTCCACGTGTTGTAGGTACACCCACAGTGCTGTTAGGAAGGCAGTTCCAGTATTTTGACTTGTCCAATGGTGTCTTCAGACAAACAATATGTGTAATTGACTGAGCCAAGACATGATAAAATTCTTGAGAGCAAGTTGAGCAAATGCATTGTCTTAGGATGAATGTAATAATTTGACAGCCTTCCTCAAATAACAAAGCTTGAACTAAGAACAGTAAACATCAGGATGAATACAACGTGGGGAAGTGTGAGGTCATGCACTTTGGTAGGAAGAATAGAGGCATAAACTATTTTCTAAATGGGGAGAGAATTCAGAAATCTGGAGTGCAAAGAGACTTTATAAGGCTCTGGTCAGACCACATTTAGAATATTGTGAGCAATGTTGGGCCCCGTATCTCAGCAAGGATGTGCTGGCCCTGGAGAGGGTCCAGAGGAGGTTCACGAGAACGATCCCAGGAATGAAAGGCTTAACATATGAGGAACATTTGAGGACTCTGGGTCTATACACGGTGGAGTTTAGAAGGATGAGGGGGGATCTGATTGAAACTTACAGAATACTGAAAGGCCTGGATAGAGTGGACGTGGGGAAGATGTTTCCATTAGTAGGAGAGACTAGGACCTGAGGGCACAGCCTCAGAGTAAAGGGAAGACCTTTTAGAACAGAGATGAGGAGAAACTTCTCTAGCCAGAGAGTGGTGAATCTATGAAATTTATTGCCACAGAAGGCTGTGGAGGCCAGGTCATTGAGGGTATTTAAGACCGAGATAGATAGGTTCTTGGTTGGTAAGGGGATCAAAGGTTATGGGGAGAAGGCGGGAGAATAGGGTTGAGAAACTTATCAGCCATGATTGAAGGGCGGAGCAGATTTGATGGGCCGAATGGCCTAATTTCTGCTCCTATGTCTTATGGTCTTATGATATGGATTCTCCAGTCAAACGGCTGTTGAAATTGTCTGGAGCTGTTGTATCACCCTGATCTTTGCATTCAGATCATAACACTTTCGTTTGAATTCTCCAGCTCCCCAAAACTTCCAGGGTCTGAATTTTGCCTTTGGTGGGCGCGCGAGATCTGCGGGCCTGGGAGCGGCCGGGAAACCGGACCGCCGTCAGTAATCAGCCCCCGACCGTGATTTCACGCCGGCTGGCCAATTAACGGCCAACCAGCATGAAACACGTACTGAAAAGCTCAGTGCTGCTGGGGTGGGGACGGGAAGAGGGCAGGCGATGATGTCACCATGGGCATGGGTGAGCACTTCGAGAGAGCTCCCTGAAGGCAGACAGCTGCCTCAGGGAGTTGCAGACCATCAAATGATGAAATAAAGTTTAAAAAGCTGTGAAAAAATGTCCATGCATCACAATCGAGCACCTGAAAATATACCTTATAAAAATGCTGTCCACAGATATTTATTTTTATTTTATTTCATAACGGAGATCTCATCCCACCCTTGGATGAGGTTTGATGAAAAATGTAAAGGCCGCCTGGCCGATACTCGCGTCCACCAGCCTTAAGGTTGGATGGGCCTTGAAAATTTGGAGACAATTGCGCCGTTAATGGGTTTAATTGCCCTCTTAATTGTCGGCGGGCGCGCTTCCAACTTTTGTGCATGGCAGCCTAGTGAAATATCGCACGATGTTGTTGAGATCACCCACCTTTTCAAGGATCTGACTGATCTTCCTTTCATTGAAATCAATTCATTAAACATTGGACAGGTAATATTAAAGGTAAATATCTACTTTTTATGTTACAGCACAGGCGGAGAAGATGAAAATCTATCCCTTCATGTTTAAAACTCAAATTCCTCTAGGTTATTGATTTCATCATGAGAAAGACAATGATGAGCGCAGACTATGGCATCCTGTGGCTATCTATCGGTTGGTAGAACTGGATTTCACAGGTGACATTGCCTTGCTGGTGGAAGAATCGTGCATGCTCCAAAACATGACCACCAGCCTTGAGAGTAGCAGCGGTAAAGTTGGTTGACACATAAGCTGTGAGAAGATCAAGACAATGACGACTGGATGGCAATGCCCTCCCATCACCATCAGGTGACAGAACATTGAGGATGTCGACCACTTCCCCTACCTAGGAAGCAACATTTCCAGGGAGGGTGATGTAGAGATTGATGTCCAAACGAGAGTTGACAAAGCAGCATTGGTCTTCCAGTGGCTCCATACGGTCAGGGCATCCAACACCATAAACATGCCCATGAAAACCTGGTGAAGTACATGACCTCCAGAAGTGGGGCAGCACCTGGGCTGGAGCTAAAGAGATTGCAATGAAGTGGGGCTGGTGGCGGAGTCTTGCTGCCCATTGCCCGGAAAGAACTAAGTCTAAGTAAGTAAGTCATAAGTAAGGTGAAAATACAATTTCAACTATAACTTCAAGCTCCAAGGTTAAAAGGTAAGGTTTAGCTCAATAAAATCGGGATTGCCACTAAAAGTCTGCAACCTTCAAATTATTTAAGATCATAAAGCTGTAGACTGCTTAATATTTTACCATTTTTTAAAATCTCTGAATCACTATGAGAGTAATTCATATTTTCGTTCATATTATTTTGGAAGGAATGTTTTGCTTGTATTTTTACTCTACAAATGCTGAACTCTAAGATGGTTAATGAGATTTTATTCCAATGACCGCAGAGTTTCTTACACTTTTAATGGATAAAAATATTATCAAGTTAGTAAAGTATTTATTTTAATTGTTCATTAGAATTATCCAGGTAACAAACAATATATTTAAGAAACTTTGAAGTGCATATTGGGAAGTCACATTGAGTTATAACTCAATGTTTTTACCCAATCAATTATTGGTCAGGTTTCAATTTCAGGTGTAAAATCAAGTTCCAAGATTGAGAGATAAAAATTAAATCAATAAAATGTTGTGCATGAGTTTCTGACCATTTCAATTGATGAAGGAATAATAGTCAGTGCATGCCTGAGTTCTCCATATATTGACCTCGATATTTCCAGGGAGTTGGGAGGGAGCTGGGGGTCTTGGGGACATGTAGTGGCTGGGAAGACTTGGAAATGCACATCACATGGAACTTCATTTGAATTGTTTTGCTCCTTTTCCAGGTGGCAGCCAGACAGACAGATTGACAAGTTGCTGGGCTGGAAGCCTATGCTAGAAAGCTGCAGCTGGGCACCGGATAAAGGAGGTGGGGAGAGATGGTGTGGAGGGGTAAGATTGTGGGCGGATGGAGGAGATCAAACCAGCCCTGGTCAAATGGGAAACAGGCAGTCTTCCAGGCAATTGGAGAACATTCCATCACATTCCTGACTTGCCTTGGACAGGCTTCATAGAGTCAGGAATGAACAGCCTCTGACATACTTTTGTAGCCACAGTATTTATGCACCTGGTCCAGTTAATGATTTGGTGACCCCCAGGATGTTGATGGTGGGGGATCCAACAATGGTGATGCCATTGAATAGGAAGGAAAGGTAGAAGACTCTCTCTTGCCTGGTACTTAGGTGGTGCGAATTTTATTTGTCACTTACCAGCACAAGCCTGAATGTATTTCAGGTCTTGGTGTATGTGAGCACGGACTGCTTCCATTATCTGAGGATTTTCAAATGACACTGAGCACTTTGCAATCATCAGGGAACATTCCCGCTTCTTATGTTTTGATGGAGGGAAGATTATTAATGAAGCAGCTGAAGATGGTTGAGTCTAGAATGCTATCCTGATGAACCCCTGCAGCAATGTCCTAGGACTGAGAAAATTGGCCTCTAACAACCACAAACATCTTCCTTTGTGTTAGGGATGACTCCAGTCAGTGGAGAGTTTTCCCCTGATTTCCACTAACTTCAATTTCCCCATATGTCTCAGTGAGGGAGGTTGCTGAGATCAACCACATCACTTTGGTGATTTCCATGTTAGCTTTGGCTGGCCTCACTTGTAGAGATATGTCTATTGATACATATCGATAGATATAGATATATTCCTAATGAAATTTTTTTTCAAATTGTATTCCAACCATTTTCAACAAGAAAGGTCAACCATTGTTTGATGATATCCAAGCAGCGCCAAATATATTAAAAATACTGTAGAAATATGGCACTATCGATACTTATTAGACAGAACTAAAAGCCCTTTCCTAAAGGGCATCAGCGAACCAGTAATTTTAGTGAACCAGTAATTTTGTGATAATTTGACTGTTTCATGGTCACTTTTACTGCTGCCAGCTTTTTATTACCTAGCATTTTTAACTGCATTCAAATTTCCAAATTGCCGTAGTGCAATAAAAGAAATAAAAGATATGAAAGACACGATAAAGAGCAAGCCTATCTTGTACATTTGAAGAGGAGAGGTGTTGAATGATTAGAATTCATTGAAGTTTAATGGAAGTAGATTATAACTTTTGCACGAGCAGATGAATTATTACTCACACTTCCCGGCCGATTAAGGAAAATCGAACGAGGTGTTTGATGTGTGCTCATTCCGGTCCTGCTAATATTCTGCCCAACAGTGAAAGTTAAAATCTACCTGATGGGCAGGGGTGTGGGTGGGCGGTGGGCATTTTCAATTCTGGCCTACATTGGATACGACGTCAGTGACGTACAGCCACAGTCGGGAGGCCTGAACCATTTTCAGTGCCCGCCTCATTTAAATTTTAATTGGCAAGTTGCGAACACGAAACAGCTCTTCAGTTTTAGATGCTGGCCAGTTTCTACATAGATCTGAGGGCAGGTAGAGCCTGTTGGGACACCCAGGTGCCCTGGGGGGTTTGGGGGGGTGGTGGCAGAGGTGGAGAGAATGTCATTAGTGAGAAGAAGATTTTTGTAGAGCCAGGAGGTGCCTGAATCTTCAACAAAAAACGCTCACTGTTAACTCCCAAACAAAAATGTACAGCAGACGAGAAAAGATGTCCTGTGGGTGACCAATAGCTTGGTCGGAAAGGTGGGTTTTCAGCATTGTCTTGAAGGAGGAATGGAAGGTATAAAGGCAGAGGTGGATACGGAAGGAATATTGGAGTATGAGCTTAGATGATTAAATGCACAGCCATCAATGGCGGGGCAAAGCAGGGAGAGTTGCATAAGAGGCCAGAGTCAAGGGAAACAGAGAGACCCACCACCGCTAGCCTCCAAATGTTGTGCAGTGCCAGTATCTGAGCTGGAAGCTGCAAGCGTCAAATCTATTGACAATGCTTCTCCATCAGTGCTGTTGCTCCCTCTCTTTCTCCTGTGGTTGCTGTGGCTGGGCAGGCAGCAGTTCTTGGGTGTCTGTAACCAGGAGATCAAAAGGGGAGGGTTGGATGAGGGAAGCGTGATGGGGTGGGAAGCAAGAGGCCCAGCTATCTCTGATTAATTTGATTTTATGCATGCTTGTCCTGCAGGAGAGATCTAGGGAAGAATGTCAATGAGTGTGTTGCACTGTGTTTGGGTGATGCGCGTACCATTGCTGAATAGGTGAATGCATGTGCAGGAAGCAAAATTTGGGTGTGAGGTTTGCACCATTGGAATGTGTGTCAAGGTGAGATGAAGCATCTGAATGTTAGATCTGAGTCCTAATTGCTATGGACTCCTATTGGGTCAGTGATGGGGGTGGGGTGCATTTAACAGCATGAGAGGCTGGTGGTGTAGTGGGCAGAAGATGTCATGTGAGGACACATACACTGACCTTGACCACCTATGCGAGATCATTGAACAATTATCGGTACTGCTGCCTGGTCCTTGGCGCCAGACTCCAGGCTTGCATTGACATCCTATGCCACCCATTCCCATTCCCTTTGGAGGGTGCTCTGTGATGTCCTACTATGCTGCACCCCACTCCCCGCCCCACCCCACCCCACTCAACCATCACCTCCCCCCTGACCAAGCCTGTGAACCTGGGTACCCTCTGGCAGCAAATTGCAATACTAGCACTCAGCAGTAGCTTTGCTTCAGTCAGTGCAGCGTCCTATTCCTCTAAGAGCTGGGGGCTAGATGGAACATGTGCTAATCTCACACCCTGTTAGGCCCCTGTTGAATGAGCAAGTCTGCTGCTTAGTCTTGCTCGGCTGCAGACTACAATCAGGCAAATGAAGAAGCAACACGAAGACTGAGAATTGGTGCAGATAAATTTTTAGCCCAAATTATTTATCATGCCTTTTTGTTTTAACTGTACAGCACAATCAATTAAAATAATTATGTAAGGTGGAAAAGCCTGGCTTGTATAAGGTCCCATAAACACAATTAAAGCTTTGGAAAATATAGTTCACAAGATTACTTTATAGATTTTCTTTCATGGTCCTGATTTTAAACTATACATTCTCAGAAAAATGCTAATCTAAAATGACATGAAGCACAGAAGATTATTGCCATTGTTAGCATGGTAATGTCAAAAATTACTGCAGTCTGGTCTGCTCAGGATGAAGTGTGCTTTTCTAGTTTCCAGCAATGGGCCTTCATGGAGTGCAAGTAGCAGTTGACACTATAACTGGCAGCTGCAAACTACATCTGTGTTTCAAAGCAGCATTCGAAAAGCATTCCAAGCAGAAATGTCGGATGCTATATCCTTCACCCACCATGTGATTCAGTGGAATGTGGTTCCCCTGTCATGGAATGCACACATTCATCATTCCGAATAACAGCTACCCGCCATCAAGCGTTGCACCTCGGTTGCTTCTGAAGCACGTGAACTGGGAGTATTTTCAAAGTACCAGAGTAACATGATGTAAGATATCTACTTTTATTTATTCAATAATTTTATTCCAAAAAGGCTTCTCAGGGTGGAATTTTCCAATCCATTGGCATCGGGCATCATGGCTGGCTTGAGCGGACAATACAGTGGGAAGGCTGAAAACCGGTTTCACAATGTCGTGAAACCAGTTTGCAATCGCCCGCTCCGCCGGTCAATGGCGGGCCACCTTTTCCAGCGACAGACATCACGTACTTCATTTTAATATATCTGCATATCATTATAAGCCCTGCTTGCTGGAATCATCCGCCCCCCCTCCAACGCTGTACCATCCGGGCACGTCAACATGCAACCATTCCAATGTGTTTCACAACTGAACATAAGCGACGTGTACCTGGCGAGCTGCACTTCACTCGGGACTTCAAGGTTTGTTTATCTACCTTGCTTCGGGCAGCACTCGTGGTCATCAGCGCCAGGCTTCACAGACAGCACCACGTCACTTTTAGGGGGGCTCATAGGCTGGTTTCTACCTACCAGACCAACCTTAAGGTTTTTCAATGGCTGCAGGGCTGGGGCTTGCTTGGGGAAGGGGGAGAAGTGGCCTCAGGCAAGTGGAGAGGCTGCAGGCCAAGGGCTGTACTGGGGAAGGGGGGTATGCCAGGGCGTGTGTGGAGACACGTGTTAAAGGAATGTGCTAATTAAGAGTAGAAGACAGGACAGATAAGGTACAGATAGCTCTAGTGGGGGTGGGGGAATACTAAAAGGTAGAAATAAACAATGGGTGGAAATACATTTAAAAATAATGGAAATAGGTGGGAAAAGAAAAATGTATATAAATTATTGGAAAAAACAAAAAGGAGGGGTAAGAAATGGGAGGGGGGTGGGGATGGAGGAGAGAGTTCATGATCTAAAGTTGTTGAACTCAATATTCAGTCCGGAAGGCTGTAAAGTGCCTAGTCGGAAGATGAGGTGCTGTTCCTCCAGTTTGCGTTGAGCTTCACTGGAACAATGCAGCAGGCCAAGGACAGACATGTGGGCATGAGAGCAGGGTGGAGTGTTAAAATGGCAAGCGACAGGGAGGTCTGGGTAATGCTTGCGGACAGACCGAAGGTGTTCTGCAAAGTGGTCACCCAGTCTGCGTTTGGTCTCTCCAATGTAGAGGAAACCTTCCTCATTCCTTTAGATAATATCACCACCCTAAACACCGCTTTGTTCTTTTGTCTGTGACAGCTTTTGGTTATCTCCACCTATTACTGGCTGCTTGTCCCAACAACCTCCCCCCTCCGCCCCCCCCCCCCCCCCCACCCCCCCTCCAAACCAGCTTATATTTCACCCCTTTCCTATTTTCACTTAGTTCTGTTGAAGGGTCGTGAGGACTCGAAACATCAACTGTGCTCTCCTCCTCTGATGCTGCCAGACCTGCTGAGTTTTTCCAGGTATTTCTGTTTCTGTTTTTGTTTTGGATTTCCAGCATCTGCAGTTTTTTTGCTTATATCTTCATCTGAGTTGTTCCATAATTGTTTTTTAATGAAGTTACAATGCACAGCTAGAGTCTGGATGCTTGGAGGATTTGGCTCCAGGATTCAGCAACAGCCTTAGCTGTGGAGCTCATGTTATTTACCATCATTCAGAAAAGAGTAGTTTACATTGGCTTTATTTGCTATGCAAATAGTGTCATCAAAGAAAACAACCAAGAACAAGCCACTGCATCCATAATATAAATTATGCATGCCTTAAACTTTGGTGTCTGGTGACATTTCACAGTATTTAGAATGTTTTTGGTTTCTGGCACAGCTGTGATCCTTGCTGCATTTATGTTCATTATTCTTGAAGATTCTCACTGGACTGCTGCCTGGAGTCTCCCAGAATAGTGGTGTAATCTTGGCACTGGCTTTTTCTATATAGTTATACTGGCCGAGAAAATAGGCGAGTCTATGCTGTGGCACTCCACCACTGATCTGGGGACAGGATGTGTCTGTGAGTCTTTGCGATCCCCTCATAAACAGGACTGCTTCCCAAAATATTTTTGGCTGCTGCTCTTTGGGAATCCAGTCTCCTCCATCCCCAGTCCGATGAGTCCTACTTCTGTCAGGAGAGAGTGGGTATCTGTACCAATGATGTGCCAGGTCTTGTCCGAGTCCCTAGAGGGGAACTTTGTGAGTTGCCAATTCTGGTCTCATCCCTTGGGTAAATAGCCTTGTTGGGATTGACAGGGGTTTGGACACCACATAGTCAACCCTGCAATATCTGGATTCCATGTTTGCAAGTCATTCTGGTTGATTTTGTCACTACTAATGGTAGGCATCTGCTGGATTGGTTGTGCGATTTTGAGGCTGATCTTTTTTGTGAACCTTAAGGAGAACCAATGTGGATAGTGGGATTTATTTGCTTTCTGTTGAACCTACTGAAAATGAGTAGGGACTTCTTAGACCAAAATATAGATTGACTGTAGTTATAAGAAAAATTCTACATATTAGGTCATTTGATACCCTATCTTTTTGTAAGTAATTGGAGACCCTTATCTAGAAAATAAGACAAGACATAACAATTCCTGAAAGTTAAATCAATGATCATATCATGTCATGTCATGTCATGTCATATTACATTTTCAGTATGCTCTTTGCACTTTTTAATTTGCACTATGGTTAGAGATTTTTAAGTGCCATTTTCACTGATGATGTCTTGACAACCCATCAAAGCCCTTCCAGGACTTAAAAATGCTCAACAATGGCTGATGATAGAAGTGAGCATTTTAAACTAAATTGACTCAGAAATCCAGGTCATGCGATGTAAGTGAGCTGTAACAAAGCTGAAAAAAAATTGTCATTCAGGATCAGCGACCATTCTCAACAATTTCAACAAAAAAGCTACCTTCTGCTGGCGACCAACCGTTCAGGTCAAAGTTACGTTTATTGTGCGCTAGCTGCACAGTAAGAAACATTGCGGAGTTTTTCATACACTGGGAGGCCCCAGGCAATTTTCGACAATGTCAACAGTATGAGTCACTTCAGAAATATTAATTTGCTATGTTAATTAAAATCTTGAACTTTATAGCTGTATGCCTGTGTAGGCTTTGCCGATTTGAGGCTGCACTTATATTGCAACAGCAGCGTTGGCGTGAAGCAGTTTCACTGCTCACTGAATCTACAGTTATGAGGGTGTATTTTACAAAACCACCCTTCTGAGGTGGAGCTTTTGCAAGGAGCCAGCGCACCTCAGAAAATCGTGCAGTGAGGAAGGCAGCAAGCCCCATAGATTTCAGTTCTTTGATTTTAATTAATTCTCAATATGCAGCTCCTTGGGCAAGAATGGCATGTATTGGTGCATATACCACACTGTGGATGGAGATTTCCATTTGAACTTCTGCGTCTGGTGTTATTCATGGCTCCATGGTGGCTGTGTACTGTATTCGCACCAAATGGTGCCAAGAGCAGTTTTCTCGCTGCCACTCAAATTGGGTTTTGGAGGCCAGTGCACTTGGTATAGGACTTGTAATTTGATCCTGTCTACTATACAGTAATTCAAGTTCTCTCCAATGTGTAATTTGACCCAGTCATTGTCAGGCAGGCTACAGAGTTCAGACAATTAAGGCACAGTGCTAACACTACTGATTTTAGAGAGCTGACTGTGCTCACATTCCCAAGTTCAGAGAATGCATGGCGCTAACACTATTAAGTTTGGAGAATAAACATGCAGAGCTAACATTAACAAGCTCAGAGCATGCACAGGTTAACCCTTGTGATTTCGGTGACTGCAGAGTGTTCACACTCCTGGGTTCAGAGAACGCATACTGCTAACACTCTGGAGTTCAGACATGGTACAGCAACCACTGAGGTTCAGAGAAATCACAGCACGCAAGGCAGAAAACATGCTTCAGCCCCCATGCTCCATATGCTTTGGCAGGGAGGATCACCAGATGCTCATGTGTGGCTGCAACACACTTTGGGTCAGATGGTCTTCAGTCTCCCTAGCTGCTATGTACATATGCAGCCGGGACCAAATGTGTATGGTTGGAAGTATTCATTCCCTGTCCATATTAATAGTGAACAACGACTATATTTCAAAAGTACATCATTGGCTGTAAAGCGCTTTGGGATGTGCTGATATCATGAAAGTCACATTTAAACATAAATGCAAATCTTTGGGTGGAAATTTATGGCCCCGCTATGGCGGGGGTGGGGCCATGAAATGCGATGAGTAGTTCAAAAGTCCGTTGACTTCAGCGGGATTGGAAAGTCCCACCAGCTTGAGGGCGGCAAAACTCCACTATTTCTTTCTGAATGTGTGTTAATGATGTGCTCAATATGTTGCCCCAGGCTGCTTTGATGGGATTGTCTGCACTCCTGCCACTATATGCAAATATGTGCAGAAAAACTTCAAAGGAAGCACATTAAAGGGAAGCTGCTATTGTGAGACAACATGAACCGTTTAATATGTTAAACAGAACCTTCTGTGCAATTGATGCAGTGCCACAGGTACTGACACTCCAGGTTTAGGGATGGCATAGTTGAGATGTGGGTGAGGAGACCTCTCCATATGAGGAGGGATGACAATGGTCAACATCTCCAGTATGTCCAGGAGTATGGCAAGGAGGTAGGAGCCCTCAAGCAGGCTTACAAGATAAGACTACCCAACAGGCAGATGGTATGCACTGAGATCCGCAAGAGTCCTTCAGGTGGTCCAAGGGCTGGTCCAAAATGCAAGTCACTGACGCACAATCTCACGGCTAGAGACTAGGCCAGAAACTTCACCTCATTACTCACATTAAGTCACACCCCCAGATCAGTTCCTGCATGCGTGGCATGAAGTGTCATAAGTGCAAGCAATCACAATCTAGTTTTATAAGCAAGGTTTATGTTATTGTTGATTTTGTTTGATTAATAAAGGCAGAAAGCAAGGATTGGTTTCTCAGAACATTTATTGTGATAATTTTATAATACATTTTAAATATCTGCTCTTGTAGTAATCATATTGATAAGATGAAAATGTCTATACTTTTGATTCTGACATAAATGAATAATTATGACATTTAATGAGAAATGTCATGAAGATATAATAATTCTCATAATGTTATCGGAATTTATTGTAAAATAGTGGTATCTGTGTCTATGTGTCTGTGTGTGTGTGTGAGACTTATTTGGATTAAAGGAAGTTGGTCTGAAGGCTTTGATGAAAACATGGGGGAAGTTTAGAATGTAAGGTGTAAAAGTACATTTGCATTTTTAAATAAATCAGACTTGATTGTTTACAAAGGAGGGAGTGAAATGCGTCACCTAGCCAGGTGAAGTTTAGAAACAGTGGGCAGAATTTTACATTTGGCGTGTGGGCGTGGGCCCGCCATGCTGAAACATAAAAGGATGCGCGAAGACGTCGGGCGTGCATCCCGACGTCATCGCGCACTGTCGCGATATTTCGTTAGGCGGCTGCCCTATGAGGATGGAGGTGCGTCTGCCATTAACTAACAGGCCAGTTAAGGCCCTTGAGGCTCCAATTGTCTTTGATTTTTCACAGCCCTTGTGATTTTCAGGGTGTTGCACAGGCGCAACGGGCAGGCGGGTAGGCCACATTTTCAAAAACCTCATTCACTGGCGGGATAAGAGGGGTGAGTGGGCTTGCTAATGCGAGCTGTTAGCACTTTAGCTTATAACTTGCTGCTGCTTACTTGTGTGAACAGGACAACCTCATTTCACTTCAGAGCTGCTTTAACAGAAATAACAGGCTTCAGTTCAGGACTCTGGAGTAGTCATAACATTTGGGGCCTTCCAGGTATCAGACAGCCTTCTCTTACCCTGGGAATAGGGACTGTGGTCTCTACTGGAGGCATCTCCTCTGAGGAGGAAGAGAGGGCCAGAAGGGGGAGGAGGCCAGGTGTTCCTATTCAGCTTCCAGGGGAGCGACCTGTGGAAGGACAGGTGCGGGCCAACAGGAAGTCCAAGGTGGAAGGGGCCGCAGAAGACGCCACAATCCTGCTGCCAGCATTTATAGGTGGCGATGCAGCTACCTCAATATGTCTGAGGTGCAGTGCTGAAGGAGGCTCCGCCTCTCAAGGGAAACAGTGACCTCCACCTGTCAGAAGATCGGCCCTGAGATCAGCTCTGACTGTGTGGGTGGACACCCCATGCCAGTGGCTCTGAAGGTTACAGTTGCCTTCAACTTCTACGCCTCCGGCTCTTTCCAGGGGTCGGTGAGTGAGCTTTGTGGAGTCTCCCAATCAGCTGTCCACAGTTGTGTCAAGTTGGTGACAGATGCTTTATTCAGGCGTGCATTGACTTTCATCCACTACCGTATGGATGAGGCCAGCCAGGCAGAGTGAGCCAGAGGCTTTACAGCAATTGCTGGCTTCCCCCGTGTCCAGGGTGCAATAGACTGCACACATGTGGCCATCAAGGTGCCAGCAGATGAGCCCGGTGCCTTCGTCAACAGGAAGGGCTTCCACTCCATGAACGTGCAGATAGTGTGTGTGATCACAGGATGCTGATTCTACAAGTCTGTGCAAGGCACCCAGGCAGCTCCCATGACGCTTACATCCTGAGACACTCCCAGGTGCCGAGGCTCTTCAGTGCTCCAGCCTGACTGGATGGATGGCTGCTGGGTGAAAAGGGCTCTCCCCTCAGAAGGTGGCTCATGACGCCTCTCCACCATCCAAGAACGGAAGCTGAGCAGTGTTACAATAGGAGCCATGGCACCACAAGGTGGAGAGAACCATCGGTCTTCTCAAGATGTGTTTCCGATGCCTGGACTGCAGTACCCCCCAGATCATGTGTCACTGATAGTGGTTGCATGCTGCGCTCTCCACAACTTGGCGCTGGAAAGGGGGGACGCAGTGGAGGAAGATGTTGACGCAGCTGCCCTGGCAGCAGACAATGAGTCCTGCAGTGAGTTCGAGAACGAGCATGGTCAGGAGAGCACTGAGGGGATAGATGCTCCAGGGAGGCAGCCTCCAGGGAGGCAGGGACACCTAGGATGCTTTGATCCAACACTCCTTCAGCTAGGCTACCAAAGTTGAACCACCACCACACGCCAGGGCTGCAGGCTCCATACTCGATACCTGACAGGAACATTTACTTGGTGAACAACATGCACTATGTGTCATTTCAATAAAGTTCAATGACAAACAAGTCACTCATAACATCATGGGTCAGGGGGCAAGGGCGGCTCCTAACTGTTGTGCTAAGTGACCCATGCCAACACGGTACTCACCCTTCCCGATTGCAGGAGATCATTGAAGCACTAACAGCACTGTACCCAAGTGCGCCTCACCACACCATGGGAGCTCACCCTGGATGCCACCTCCTCCCAGGCATTTTTGGTGAGGTGGCGGGGGGGGGCCTTCTCCTCATGTCCCTGGGGACAAGTATATCCTGCCGTGCTGCCACCTGCCCCAGGAGGGCAGCAAGACACTCATTGGAAAAACGCAGTGCCGACTGCCCCACTGACCTGCCTTCCCACCTGCTGTGTTCAGCATTGAGATTCTCCATAATGAAGGTCCCCCAAGTCAATGGCAGCCTTCGTATGGTTGCCTGCGCCACTTTTGAAGCGGCTGCTGGGTTGCCATTGGACCCGGCGGACATTGAGCTCCCGCCTCTGCCCGCCCCTTCTCGCTGATGCCGGAGTCGCGTATTAAGCTGGGCAGGCCTTTATTGGCCTGCCCGTGTAAAATGGCGGTGCAGAGTTGATCGCGGGCAGCAGTCGGGTTCCTGACCGCCCCCGCCCACTCCCGCCAAGTCCTGGCCAGTGTGTTTATTTTTGCCAGAGATTACTGGTAAAACATCAGAAAGATAAAGTCCAAAGACATAGTGAAACAATGGGAAGTTGCATTCAAAGGGGAAAATATGTATAAAGGAGCGAAGGCTGTGTGTAAAGGTAAGCATTTTTTAAGCGCTAACAAGTGGGAAAAGCCTTTAGCACCTGTGCCTCAAGCTGCAGTTTTCAAAGAAAACCCACTTTGAATTTGACTGGTCCAGGATATTTTGTGTAACCTTGCCTAGGTCTTTAATAATCTATGGGCTGAACTTTTAGCTCGGTGGGAGGGCATGTTCCTGACCCGAGCGAGCGTAAAATGATGTGCAATGATGTTGGGTGAGTGTCCTGACATCATCGTGCACTCCCGTGATATTTCGGTCGGCGGGCGTGCGCCGATAATTAAAAGGCCTATTAAGGCCATTAAGGAGGTAATTAGAAGAAGTTTTTCATGGTCTGTCCATGTGCAGAATCTTTTGTGCCACTTAAATGATCCATGGATTAAAAGGTTTGAGAACCATCGACTTTAATCTCACTGTGGAGCTGATTCCAGGACCCAGCTCTCCCCGCTGGGAGCAGCACGCGCAAGAAGTAATTTAAATAATTACTTTGCTTCAGAGACAAACATGATAAACATGATATTGGAAGAAGAGAGCAAAATAGATATAAAACTTTTAAAATAGGAAGAGGGAGACAATTGATAAACTAAGCAAAATTAGAGAGGATAAAACCCCGATTCCAGATTGATTGCATTTTTACACATTAAAAAAAAAGACTTAGGGCGAAATGGTCCCAGATTTGCACTAAGAGCAGCAGTGGGCAGGAAAAAGAACATTTTTCCCGCTGGCCGCAATGGCGGGTTTTCACGCTGCATTGTCCCAATCCCACTCATTAATTATGCATTTCCAGGAAACACGCCTTTTCAATGGCGGACGGGCTCTCATTCGCCCGCCACGCCTTCACCTCGCCGCTTCATCACGCTGGGCATCTTATTTAAAGTGCAGCTGCGCGCACACCTCTCAGTGCTTCCAGCCCAGGACTGCTGCGCAGGAGAGATGGCCCCGAAAGGCAAGAAGACTGCAGCTCCGCGATTCATTGACCCGTTCCTCGAACGCCTTTTGGACGCCGTGGAGGCCTGCCGTGCTGCCCTCTCACTCTGGTCGCAGGAGGGTCAGCAACATCACCAATCTGGCTTGGGGGATGGTGACAGTGGTGGTCATTGCCAATGCTCTGCAAAAGAGGACAGCCATCCAGTGCCGATAAAAGAAGAATGATCTCACCCATTCCATCAGGGTAAGTCACTCTTCTCATCAATCCCAACTCACACACTCACAAACCCATCACGCATCCACAAGGGTCTCACTCACTGCCAGTTCAAGGGACATCACCATTCACCCTCTCACACACACCTTCATTGTTCTCATCCCGTCCATGGGACCATTCACCATTCACACAGGCCAGGTACATTTATCATCTGGCCTGGCAAACATCCTGCCTGCACTGTCCCTATGTGTATTCACACAGGACTAGCTAGCATACAACCAGAGGGAGAAGTTGCGGACTGGTGGAGGACCGCCTAAAATCAAGATCCTCACGGACTTTGAAAATGGAATCATCCAGCTGGCCATCGAAGATCTGGACTGTTCCTGTGCTGATGGTGAGGTTGGCAAAGCTCTACCAAGTGAGGATCCAGCAGTGCAACATCCATCAGACAACCATGCTGTGAGTTACTTCCCATGTTCCGCACTCCCCTGCCATGCACTCATTACCTTTCCTTGCTTTTGCAGGCACATCTGGGAGGCAGACAATGGAGCCCAAGAGCTAGGGCCTCCAATCAAGCCCTGAACAAAACTCTGAAGAGGAATCTGAAGGCAGCTCCACTGAAGACCCACCACGGCGCTCACCCACACCCTCCACCAGCGCAGAGACACACACCTCGGTGGGACCTAGCTTTAGAGTAGCCCCAGGATCACAATCTGGTGAGGGCATCACACTGTCTGACCCACAGCAGGCGGCCGCAGGAGCTTCCTGGTTCTCCGGCACTCGGAGGACTGCTGGGAGCCAGAAATCTGCTGAGTCTGAGTTAGGTGACGAGCCTCTGGACTCAGTCATACCTCAGTCGCTGGAGCTGCAAAGGCAAGCTAGGAAACATCAGGAAGAGATATGCGCTGCATTCCCCAGATTGCAAGGCATGATAGAGGAGTCCATCCACCTTCAGGCTGAGGTGATAGCGCTGGCATGCCAACGCACCGAGGTCAACGCTGGTAGGATGGCAGCTGCCATGGAGACCTTGATCCAGGACATCAATCCTGCGCTGCTGTGCAGGAGAACTCCATCGCCGACGCCATAGTTGGCCTCCAACAGTGTGTAAACGTGAGGGCTGTGGGGCAGCTCGATCTCTCTCCAGCTTCCCCTTCTCCTCAAGGAGTCAGCCAGGGTCCGTTGGGTGACCAGGTCGACACCCCGAGGCCATCCACCCAGGTGACTCCGGCGTGTCCGGCACATTCGAATCCCCTCTTTCTGTGACACCAACAACTCCAGCTGTACAGGCCGAGGAGGGTGTCACTGCCACACAGCAGGACCACGAAAGCAGGCTGGGGCCCTCCAGGTCTCGGCCCTCAAGAGGACACCCGCCAAGGTCATCACAGACAGGGCGAAGCAGTCAGCAGGCTGCCTCCACCTCCGCTGTGGATGTTGGAGGAGCACCAAGACGTAGCGGCAGGGTTAGGAAGGTTATGATGTGTTAGTTGCACAGGCTGGGCATGGATGTTAATCACTTGTACATACAGTTCCCTATTGTAAATAAACTTCCAGGAATGTCTCCTCGCCTATGGCTCCTTGTTCTGATGAGCAGTGTTCATGTCACTCGGATGTGAAACCTTGGTTCCTGCATAAGGTGTCTCAGTCCAGGGCCTCTTCCCTGTGCTTTGTGCAGTCTTCAGACCAAAGTGATTGTCTGGCCTCACAAACCCTGGACACATTAGTGATGCCTAAATCTCGATGGTGCTTGTCATTGCTGCCAGAATGTTGTGGGCAGGCATCACAGAGTTCCGTCATTCACTCTGTGTGCTCTCAGCACCTTTAAGGTGGGCTGGTCCCCATCACTTCAGCATCTGTGACCAGTGACGCTGTGCTCCTGAAGGAGTTAGATGCTGAAGATGGACAAAGGATCAGGTGCTTTTAAAGCTTCATGGCTGGGTCTCCGTGATATGACCCTGATCACAAAGCGAGCTGCCCTCAGCCAGACAGGAGTCAGACATTCACAGAGGCTATGTGAAGATCTATGGATGTCCTCATTGCATGTCATCATCATCCTCCTGGAATTGAGTGGTTATTAGGGCCTCTGCTGCATCTCCATGACAGGAGCCTTATCACAGAGGGTATGTGCGCTGCCATCAGCCAGACTGGAGTCAAACGTTCACAGATGCAATGTGAGGATCTATGGTGTCCTCTCACTTCATGTTGTCATCATCCTCCACAAATTTAGCAGCTATGAGGGCCTCCCGAGCACGCCTGCCTGATTTGGCCAGTGCGATGGCCTCATTGCCCTGTTTGTCATCTTCGAGGGCCTCCTCACCCTCATCACTGTTCATGTCCCCCTCATCGGAGGAGACGTGCAGCTCCTGCATCTTCTCTTCAGTCAACTCCTCTCCAGATGGTGAAGGGCGCAGCAGGTGATGATGATGCGTGGCACCCTCTGCGGACTGGATTGCAGGGTTCCACCAGACTGGTCCAGGCACCGGAACCTCAATTTCAGCACCCCGATGGTTTGCTTCACCAAGGTGTGAGTTGCAGCATGAGCCTCATTATACTGTCGCTCTGCTGCAGTCTGAGGCTGCCGCATGGGTGTCATTGGCCACGTCCTCTGTGGATAGCCCTTGTTCCCAAGGAGTCAGGCCTGCGGTCTCTCTGGACCCTGGAAGGCGTCAGGGGTCTGAGACCTGCTAAGGATGTAGGGGTCAGGACAGCCCTTGGGAACCATGCGCACAGCTGCAGGATGCGTTTGTGATGGTTGCACATCAGCTGCACATTCAGCGAGTGGAATCTCTTGCAGTTGATGTAGTTGACCGCTTGTTGCGATGGAGATCTGAATGCCACGTGAGTGCAGTCGATGGCACCCTGCACCTGTGAGAAACCTGAGATCTGGGCAAATCCTAGTGCTCTTGAATCCTGGCTTTCCTAGTCCCGTGCAAAGTGCACAAAATTGTGTGCATTTGTAAAGATGGCATCCGTTACCTTATGGATGCATTTGTGTGCGGAGGCTTGCAGTATCCCACAGAGGTCACCTGCGGAGCCCTGAAAGGAGCCACGTCCCTGTGGTGCCAAATCAAACAGCAGATGCCAGATGCGACCGACCAGTTCCCTAGACATGGGCAGTCTCTGGCGACACTGGTTCTCGGTCATCTTCAGGAATGAAAGGTGGAGTCTATAGACCCTGAGTCTAACTAGGCGCCGACCATGCTCTTCAGTGGCATGTGTGGGGGCCCCAGACACCCCTTCTTCCAGAGGGTGTTGCTCCTCCCTCTGCCCAATCAGGCACCTCTGTCGCTCCCTTCTCCTTCGTCTCCACTCTCTTTATGCCACGAGGCATATAGCTGGGTCACCAGGCTCCATACTCCTGATGCACTCCTCCTGCAGGATGAAAGAGAGAAATGTGGGTGAGCTTCAAGATACTAAGAACCTCTCCTGGTTAAGCCTGACAGCCCCTTAACACATGCTGGAGAGTGCTGGCCACCACTTGAATGGCCAGAGTTCAGTGTGCTGCATGGCTGCCCGAAACCTCACCCCCTCCACCCCACTCCACCTGACCGATTGGTGGCAGCCTTGCCCATTGGACTGTATGCTGTGATCTCAACTCAGGGTTCTCCTAATTTATACCCCAGAAGGAAAAATACAGTTTGGACCGGTACTTTTATTTTCCAGTTTTACTGGTGTTCCATTTTACGGTATACAAGACCAGTTCAGGTCAGTATTCTTATTTCCCAATTTTTACTGTTTTTTCCTTCTGGGACTGCAAGGTTGCACTGTTAGCTTGAACCATGGGGGAGATTGGCCCAAACCTGAATGATGACATTGCAAGGGGCTGTGAGCACCTCCGCCAATGATTGCTCCATGGCCAGCTTTTGCAAGGAGATTGTACAACGTGTCCAACTGTTGTGCAGTCCACTAAAACGTTCATTAGCTTACAGCCTGTGCCCAAGGGGTGAAAAGCTCTGGAGCACTTGGTGGCACTTTCACGTCTCCGCAGATGCTGTCAGACCTGCTGAGTTTTTCCAGCATTTTCTGTTTTTATTTCAGGTTTCCAGCATCTGCATTCCTTAGGGAATTCAGGAAAATCTTTTTTACTCAGGAGCATGATTAGAACATGTAACTTGCTACCACAAGGAGTGACTGAGATAATTAATATAAATGCATGTGAGGGTAATCTAGATAAATATGAGGAATAAATCAACCGCAGGATATATTGATGGGGGTTAGGTGAAGAATGGGGCAAGGTAAACACTGCCATGGAATTTTGGGCGAAATGACCTGTTTCTGTGCTGAAATTTCTTTCTAACTTATTTTTGAAAATCCTGGATGTGCAGCCTATGATTTTCCACCCAATAATTTGAGTGGAATTTTCCTGTTTGATGTCCAGCGCAGCCTACCTGGTTGCAAAGATTCCTCCTCCTCCTCCTCATTTTTAAGTTGCCAGTGAAATGCTTTATAATGATCCTAATGGCTTGGTTGAATTCATCGGTATCAGAACTCTACTTCTGCCTGTACCTGGGGCAATGGTGTTATTAGCCAGGGCGGAAGAGAATGGCATCGGTTTCTATATTAATTTCATGTCTTAACTTCAATTTTCATATAGGACCTGGTATTGTGTCCAGGGGACCTGACTGAACACACTGGTACTTGGGATGACTACTTGGCTTTGGGAAACTCTACACTGCTGTAAACCTGATTAACTGTGTGAGTCCGGTGTTGTTATTCCATGGGAAAGGATATCAAAGTGTTGAAGAATGCAGCAATCACTTGTGTGATATATCTATGAAAGACAAATTGTCTGACAGTGCGGATATGCATTTAGTTAGCAGGGAAGGAACCATAGGCATCACAATTGAATGAAGGGTTGAGCTTAATCATCAGTTTGTCTTTAGGCACCCTTACAGCAAACAATAACTCCCTCTGTACTGAACTGGAGTCTGTCAAGTCAGTTGTCTCCAGCAGGTAGAAGAGCCAGGACCTCTAGGTATGTTTGGTGGCACAATTGTTGGTGGGATAGTCTCAGCTTCCTGACATGCCTTTAAAGATATTCCATCATTAATGCATTAAAACCCATGATTGGAGAACTTTGAAAGCAAACCCTGCTTTTGATGATGGATTTGAAGCTGGCTGGGACTTCTGTCTGAAGATGAGATGATAAATGGCTGATTATCAATGCCCTTATTTAAATATGTCCAACGCTCACAGTTCCTGTGTGAGAGCTGTTAATGCAGACTTGAGCCCTGAGTCATAAAATGCAAGTGGAGGATGAATTCCCATGAGATTACTAAATTCAGGTTTCCCCATCTACATCCCAGGTTTACGATGGCAGCATTATTCTTGCACTGTGGAATTTCTACCATTATGTTTCAAATATTTTTTATTAATTTGGTAATTATTTGCAAATATCAGGTATTTGCTAAAAAAGTTAAAAGAAGCCATTTGCTTCAGAAAAGACATTTTGGCAGGAAATGTTTATGCACATTTGCTTGTATTGAACATAATAAAACAAAGACAACATCCATAACCTGTAATTGAAGCATTAAAGTTCAGTAACCTTGGAGTGATTTCTGTTTGCAGTCTTGTTAAGGCACGGCACAGTTCATCTACCTGAGCACTTGCATAATAGAAATAAGGATCTTTACAAATGTAGCAGAATATGTCAAATGAGCATTTTTCTTTTAGCTTTATATGCTGGTATTATGTGAAATTAGCTCATCAAAATGAACAACAATAACTTCAAGAAAAAGCTCATAATCTGTGGGATCAAAAAAATACCGTATTGACTTCATTTACATGTCTGAAACAGTGACAGTGAGCTGATTATTAACACAAAGCTTTCTTGTAATGCAATATTGGTTGATTGGATTGTGCAGTCGCTATGTTAAATCATATTTTCTTTATATCAATCATCTTGTCAGGGTATAGTCACTTCATATTATGCACAATACACTGATGTAGTGCATTTCTTTATGTTCACTATCTGTCTCTCTCTCTCTCTCTTTCTAGTGTGTGTGTGTGTGTGTGCGTGTGTAAAACATGCATTCCTACAATGTCACACTTCAAAAATGGTTGCCATTGTGTAGTAAAGGTCAGAAGTGTCTTGGGGAAAAAAAAATCAAAGATTGGATTGTCCAAAACCCTCCAATCCTGTCAAGATTCCTAGTGGACTAGGGAACTAAATTAATTGGGATGTGGGAGGCTGGGGTTTTGAGGTGGGGGGGTAGCGCTGGTCGTGGGGGCGGCAGTGGGGAGGTAGTGTGCAATGTTTACCTTTGTGGAGGCTAGTAAACCTCCACTCATTCAAGAGAGAATGGCCTTATTGAGAGTTTTATGGAATGCCTGCACAATCTCTGGGCTCTATACGTTCCTATTTGGAGAAGAACAGCTTAAGTTTATCCCTCACCCAGTGACTGCGACATTCTTTGGGGCAAGGATGCATAAATGAAGTTCTTAAAAAGTACAACTTCAAAATTTTCTTACTGCAATATAATCATCAGAGCTTCAGACTTATTATTACTGATTCAAATAAAGCCAAACTTAATCATGAGACTCTGCAAGTCGATAACAGCCATAATGTCTATGCTTATTTTTCTTGAATTTGCATGCACAGTGAGTTCTCAGTGTGTCAATTAAATAAGTATATTTATTGTTGAGGATTCTTGGATTAAATTCACAATGCTTTAATATTTTAATCTTTATTTCCAGTACAGCAACTTGGCTGGACTAAGAGTCAGAGCAACACATCTACATAAACCAGATTGGACAGCACCGTTTTTCATGACAGAAGTAGTGTGTATTGTGGTGTACCATAATGTATTCTGTTTAATAAATCTGTTCTCTGAGGCATGTTCCTGTCATTGTGATAGATGCAGTCTGGGGATGTTTTGGAGTTACTTTAGGGTGGTGATGAGGACAGAATGTAACAGGAAGCCTATAATGAAGCTAAGTTTTAGGTAAGGTAGCTTTGAGAGTTGAAGAGAATGGATGAAACAGTAAGATGACAGGAATTATGTAGAGGAAAGGATATTGATGAAAAATGGGAAGTTTTAAAATGATGCTTTTAAAGGCACAAGAGCGATTAATGCCTGAAATAAATTGTGGCGGAACAAAGGTAATATCAGTGTGGTTAACTAACTCCTGGAAGCATTAGGGAGCATGAGAAAGTGTGAGGAGAGCTGTAAGGACAGATAGGAAGTGTAAAGAAATTCCTGGGAAATACTAAGAATAAACATGGGCACAATATAGTTTACAACACAAGGGGCAACAGTAATGCCTTCTCCAAGTCTGTCAGAAACAAGAAAAGGGTTTAGAAAGATGCCGTGTGCTAGAAATAACAATAGGGAAGTAACAATTGTGAGAACAGAGAAACTCAACCATTATCTTTCAACAGTGTTTACAAATGAAACAGTTTACAGGTAAGCATAGACAGGAAGGGATGCCTTGTGGTGCAGTGCGCCCCTACCTCTGGGCCAGAAGCTCTGGGTTCAAATCCTGCTTCAGGACTTGATGGCCGTGGAAGGTGCATTCATAACTTGCCCAAACAGGTTGATTACCAGCCTGTAAATGCTGCCCATATGCCTGATGGCAGGTGGTAAGAGTGGGAGCGTCAGTCATACTGCAGCAAGCAATGGCAAACCACTGCAGCGCTTTGCCAAGCATAATCATGGGCTGATCCAATGGAAGTCCATGGTTGCCAATGCTCTCTTAGGGCATGGTGCCTGGAGGAGGAGTAGATTGGAAGCCTTTAACACCAGAAGGGAAAATATACTGGGGAAGATGCAGAAGCTCAAGATAGACAAAGATATGGGTTATGAAAACTTCATCCTCAGGTCCTAAAAGGAGATTTTGATTCCTCTCGTAATTATTTACCAGCATCCAGACATGTCGGGTTACAACATGGACCATTGGAAATTAGCAACATTGAATCCTATTTTTATGAAAGGGGCTGAAGCCATAATGTCAAATTACAGACCTGTGAGCATTCCCTTAATTATGGGTATTATATGAAACTATTTTGGGGGATAGTAAAAGGGATGATATGAGTTATAGGGGTTAACTTATTAATAGCATTCTTTTACAAACTGCAGATCACTCTGGGCTTTCTTGAGGAGTTAAGGAATCTATTGGACCTGGTGGGTCTAGTGCCTTGCAGCAGTGATTGCAGTACACATGGGTTTCAGAAAGGCACCTTGATACTGTGCCACACAATTGACTACTGCATAGGGCTTGAGCTGATGAGATACCTGGCAATGTACTGAACTCAATTAGAAATTGGCTGTTTTGTAGACGGCAACAATTTGCAGTGGAAGACAGAATTTTGAGTGGTAGCTGGTTGTTAGGACATGAGACCTGAGTCAGTGTTGGGCTCAATGCCATTCATAATTCATCTAAATGATGTGGCGAATGGAATTCTGCCCATATTATATGAATGGATCCAAAATGACCCATAGGAACTAAGTCCACAGATAGAGAAACCCAAGTCTTTGTCCAGGTTTTTATTTTCTCACACCTCGCAGCATTTTAGTGAATCTGCTTTGCACCCTTTCTAAAGCCTTACCATCCTTCCTACGGTGAGGAAGTCAATACTGCATATAGTTCTACAACTGAACTCTTATTAAAGCTTATAGGTTCATGATTACCTCTTGCCTTTTATGTTCAATACTTCTCATGATAAAATCTATAATTCCATTAGTTATTGTACAAGCTTATCAATCCGAGGTTTTGCCTTTAACACCCTATGTGCTCCTAACTCCCTCTACTCTTCCAGATCAAAGGCTGACTTGCATTCAATGTATAATTGCAGCTGTTTTTCTTAACCAAACAACAACACCAAAAACAGCACCTCGTATTTATATGACAAAAAAAAACCTGTATTTATATAGTGTCTTTAATGTAAAGCAATGTCTCAAGGCAGTTCACAGGAGTATTATCAAACAAAATTTGACACTGAGCCACATAAAGAGATATTTGAGCAAATGACCAAAGGTTTAGCCTAAGATGTAAGCTTTACGGAGTGTCTTAAAGGAAGAACGAGAGGTGAAAAGGTTTAGTGAGGGAATTCCAAACCTTAGGGCCTTGTTAATTATACTGCTAATTTGGTATCACCGACAAAATTTCAACCACTCCACCCAGGCCTACACCTCATTTATCAATTCTTTGAACTACACAATGAACAGGAATAGCCCCAAATCTGAACTCTATATGGTTTCACCACCCACTTCAAACCTCTAAGCTGCCCTGAAATCTTAATCCATGTTTAACAAATTTTAATTGTGTTTGCTATCTATCTCCTAATTCCACATCCTTTCATATTCTTTAGTAATTTCCCATGCGGTATCCTGTCAAAGACACCCCTAAAATTCTAAAAAAGTACATATCCATCATCTGCCTTGTCTGTTACCGTCTCAAAATATTTTGTGTGGTTTGTTAAGCACGTCCATTACTTTTGAAGAATGTGCTAGCTATTTCTAACTCACTGCGCTCTAATTAGAGATGCTAACATTTAACCACTGCAGATGTTAAACTTACTGGCAATAGTTACTCAGATTAGCTCTGCCTCCGTTTTTAAAATGCCTACTCTCCAGTGCTCCGCCACACACACACTTGCACTCAATAGAGCTGTGAGGTATAAAGCCTCAATAATGTTCCCCCTCACCTCCTCAAGACACTTGCATCAGGCCCCCTTCCTGTAAAATAATTGGTTCCAGTTTGTTTCTCACACTCTGCATATTGCAATCTATGCAATTCAAAAATTAAAGGCTGACTTTTCCTCATGGGGATCTTAGATTTACTTTGATTGGCTAGCTGGGTGAAGCTGTTTTACAAAAAGGCACGTTCATCTTTTCATCTTGAGTCATTGTTTCTCCAAGAGCCATAAAGTCGGTATTTATCTTCAGTCCCCCTGCTGTCAGGACTGACAAGGTACAAAATCAATTGCATCCAGAAATCAGAGTCTTTTTTTCTGTCTCTGCAAGAAGGTTGTTTTAACTCTGGCATCCTTGCTGTTGTTTACCAACAATTTAAAAATCTTATGTAAATTACAGGACAACAGCGAACACGTATTGAACTCGAGAGTTTTTAAAACAAATTTAAGTGTTAAAATTTAGAATAAAGGAGTTGTTACTGCAATTGCAGGTCAGTCCTGTTGGAAATGGTGAAGTTTGTGGCTTGAACAGAACTTCAGTCTACCCCTGAGTACTGCTGCTGCCCATTGTGAAATAAACTTGAACAGTTTGAAACCCGTTTCTAGCTGGGGAGGGTCCACCCTACCGAACTATCCATCATTTAACACACATTCAGGTGTGAGGATAACAAGGGCGGAACCTTGTGCCCTCACCTGTGGCGAACTTGGAAGTAGGAAGGGCATGTATTTAGGTGGAATACTGACATACTGGAACCCACTTCGTCTCGAATTAAGTTCTAGTCAGGAAGGCCTCTGGTCAACTTTCCCACCCCACCTCCAGCTGAGGCCATTAAGTGGCTAATTAAAGGCACTTAGTGCCTGACTGAACTAGGGACTGGACATTGGGAAGGGGTGGTGGGTGGGGGGGGCACTGAGAGCCAGCCCTCTGTCCTTGCTGCCGATCCCCCTCCCCGCATTACTTACCTGTGGCCTGGGTCGCTTCACTATCCTGGGACTCTGGAGCCTGTCCCTCCAGCAGAACGATGGCCTCACTTGTGGCACTGCTGAGCACGAGCTGCTGGCCTCTGATTAACCGGCAGCTCTCAGTCGACAAGACTTACACCCTGTGGTCTTGGTTCCAGGGGACAGCCCGCTGCTGGCCTCGCCAATGCCTGATTGTCTAGTGGTTCAGTGGGTCTTCCTGAAAAGAGGCAGCACAGGTCTCTGGCCAGCTCTCTGGCTGGCAGGCGAGGCCCCTGATGCTTCAGCAAGATTCCGCCCCAGGTGTGGGAAGTGGCAACTTAGCATAGAAATGCTTTGATTCATATTTACATGTAAAGGCTGAGATGATATAGAATCATACATGGCTTTTGGCCCATTGCACCCATGCTGACTCTCTGAAACAACCACCATTTAGTACCACTCTCCTGTATGTAATGAAGTCAGCTACATTTTATTGGTCGACAATATTTTTGAGTAACTATTTTATCTTGTATGTTATTTCTTTGTTAATAACTTTTTCCTGCTACTCAATCATTCTCTCTATTTTCTTAAACAGAGTGAAAATTTATAGCAGAATGACTCTTCTCTTTCAAAATGAGTTAATTGCCTTTTGCAAATTTCTCCATTTTTCTCCACTTGGTCCTTTGGGTCCAATTTTCATACATATATTCATCCAGAGAGTGACTATACCAAAATGCTGCAAACATTAATGTCTCCTAAATTTCCATTGCAAATGTCATAGAGATGAAAATATATACACATTCAGTAGACAAATTATACAAACCAGCATCAAAATTGATAATGCATTATCCTGTATTAGTAATGTATAAAACTCATTCAACATAGGGAAATCTGTTTATCATTTGAATGACATGTTTTGATTCAAGTTATCAGTGTTTGATACCGTTCCAATGTAACATGGAAGGTACAATCGTCCATCCCTGTTTGCAGCGGGAGTCATGTTGAATATTGGGAGATCGCAAAAAGCCTGTTTTACATCATCGTAAAAACCAGTTTGCAAACGTCCGTTCCACCCATCAATGGCGGCCGTGTTTCCCATCGCCGCATGTCGGGAACCTAATTTCAATACTTTAACATCTCATTATAAGCCATGTTCACCGGAATCATCCCCCCACGCTGGATCATCCAGGCACGCCGACGTGTTTCACAACTGTACATAGTGACGTGCACCTGGTGAGCTGCACTTTGCTTGGGGCTTCGAGGCTTGTTGACCTATCTTGCTTTGGGCGGCACTTGCAGTCATCAGTGCCAGGCTTCGGAGGCAGCACCACGTCACTTTTATGGGGGCTCATGGGCCGGTTTTCACCTACCAGACCAACCGTAGGGCATGGGTGGCCTTTCAATGGCTGCAGGCCTAGGGCTTGCTTGGGGGAGGAGAAGTGGCCTCAGGCAAGGGAAGAGGCTGCAGGGCGAGGGCTGTACTGGGGAAGGAAGGTATCCCAGGGTGTGTGTGGGGGCACATGTTGATCTGTGCAAGCGGCCTCAAGATGGTGAGGGTTGAGGGGCAGTCTCCAGAGGAGATGAGGCCTGATGGAGATGAGAGGGTGTGTGTGAGAAAGTGAGTGGTGATGTCCCTTGAGCTGTCAGTGAGTGAGATGCCTGTGAATGCATGATGACCTTGTGAGAGTGTGAGCTTAGAGTGATAAGATGGTTGCCTTACCCTGGTGGCATGGATGAGATCATTCATCCCCTTTCTGCACTGGATGGCCAACCTCTCCTGTGTAGCATTGGCATTGACCACCATTGCCACCGCTTCCCGTGCTGGAGTGGTGAGATTGCTGGACCTCCTGCGGCCAGAGTGGGGTTGGAGGACATCACAGTGGGCCTCCAAAAGGCATTTCCAGTGATGGGTCACTGAACTCTCATTGGCTTTCAGGGCCATGTCTTCACTGGAGCAGTCCTGGGCTGCAGGTATTGAGAACTGTGTACGCATCTGTAGTTTAGATATGTAGTGAGGAAACGGTGAGGTAATGGTGTGGCAGGAGGTTCAGAGGCTGCTCACCAGCGAGATAGTGTGTTTCCCGTAGCAGCATGATTAGTGAGGCAGAAAGGGGATGATACGGTATGAAAACCCTCTATTGCGGCCGGCGAGTAAAACATCGTTTTTCACGCACGCTATCGCACTTAGTGCAATTCTGGGACGATTCCACCCAATGGCTTTCCAATGTCATTAAATGCTACTCTATTGATCAAATCAAGCCTCTAATAATTCGGATTTAAATTTACCCATGTACCCAATTAAGTTACATGAAAACATATGGAAGAAAGGAAAAGCAAAATACTGCAGATGCTGAAAATCTGAAACACAAACAGAAAGTGCGCTCAAAACACTCAGCAGGTCAGGCAACATCTGTGGAGAAAGAAACATAGTTAACATTTCACGATGAGACCTGTCGACAGTTCTGAGTATTTCCAGCAGTTTCTTTAGAAAAAAGCACTTGATGTTAACAATATAAATGGGGATCAATTTCCATTTCAAGTGCAGGTCAGGTGGGAAGTGGGTGAGGCATCCACTCCACCAGTGAAATGTTACTTAATATTACATATAGGAATGTATCAAAATGATGGACAAGAAAAGATCAACTGGTTTGTCCCTAAATTGTGGTGCTTCATGCTGTGATACAGATATTCTCTCCCAATCCAGCACCATGTAATCCCAGGGCAATGCTCCCATGTGCAATGAGTTTTACACATTACTAATGCATGATAATAATTAGTTTCTCTGCCAGTTTGCACAGTATGCCTATTGAAAATGTAATTATTTTGCGCCCCTTTGGCGATTGGGAGGGATAGCTGGGGTAGAATTCCTAACAAAAATTGACCTCAAGAGATAAAAGCTGCAAGTTGACAAAGAGCCAATTGAATGTTAACGTTTAAACACGTGGCCACTTTAGCCTGACCAGCCTGCCTTCTCCCTTCTCCACACAAGAGCACTATGATAAAGCTCATAAATTCTGATGCTCCCCCGGGGCATATTATCACAAGCACTCTCCAAAAGATTTCTGTCCCTTTTAGGCAAACGACCCCAGCCCATGGATTGGGGAGAGGGTCCCCATCTGGTCAGACTGGTAGATGGAAGTCCTGTCACCTCTCACCCATCTGCTGAGTTGGAATTTCTGAGCTAATGTATCAGGGGATAGTGGGGATAGTGAAAGTAGAGGAACCAAGGGCTGAATTTAGTGCCCTTCCCCAAGGCGAATTTGGAGGTGGAGGGCATTTAATCAGCCATGAGTGTGCAGAATGGGGACACCATCATCTTGCTGCCTCTATGCCAAGGTCCTTGATCCTAGGGAAGGCCTAACATTGACCATTCAAATGCCTGATTGGCACTTACTATGTTGGGCCTCCCCCAAAGGAGGCTCTTGCAGGCTAGAGTGCCACAGTGTTTGAGACCCCTGTTACTTGGATTAAGTTCTGCCCAAGCTTTCTTACTTCTCCTATATTTCATACACTAGACTCATTACAAGATGCTAATCGGTGAGTTTATCAGACAATATGTGTCCTGTGCCTTTATTATTTGTTCCACCTTTTCAAAGTCAGTGGTCCCCATCCTCTAGAGGTTGAAAGATATATTTACAGGAATGCCATCAACAATCTTCTTGATCCTAAAGAGTAAGAGACATACCATAGATGAGTAAGGATAAAGTATTCCAATGTCACCAGTTTACCATGATTCAAATGTACAGAATCATAGAGTAATTTACAGCACCAAGGAAGCCATTTGGCCCATTGAGTCTATGCCCGCTCTCCGCAGAGCAATCCAGTCAATCCCACTCCCGGCTCGATCGCTGTAGCACTGCAAGTGCCCATCCAAGTTGCTTTTGAAAGCATTGATTGTTTCTACATCCACCACCATTGTGACCTGGACAAGTTCCAGGTCATTACCACTCACTGCATAAAAGATTTATTCCTCCTCGACCCTCGACCCTTTCGTCAATATACTACTAAACCTACAAACCATACTTTCTTACCTAATCGACTGTCAGTGCATAACTGTGCTAGACATTACATAAAGTGAACAAAGGCTAGTTTGCACCATGTAAAGAAAACATAGAAACATAGAAACTAGGAGCAGGAGTAGGCCATTCGGCCCTTCGAGCCTGCTCATTCATTATGATCATGGCTGATCATCCAACTCAATAGCCTGCTCCCGCTTTCTCCCCATACCCTTTGATCCCTTTCGCCCCAAGAGCTATATCTAACTCCTTCTTGAAAACATACAATGTTTTGGTCTCAACTACTTTCTGTGGTAACGAGTTCCACAGGGTCACCACTTTCTGGGTGAAGAAAGTTCTCCTCATCTCAGTCCTAAATGGCCTACCCCATATCCTCAGACTGTGAACACTGGTTCTGGGTGATGACAGAGGAAGAAAGGCAGGTATGTGGGGAAAGGTATGGCTCAGGCTTATTTTTTTGTGGAAATCCTCAATTTACAATTGTCTCAAATAACAACAGACAAGGCTGTTCATTGGCCCTCTACAAACAAGGTCAAAATACATCAGTTTAAAGTAAGTTTTGTTGTTTAGAGACTGCACTGTGTGCTTATATGTATCTTTTGCAAAAAATTATCTTCATAGCATGCAAGTGAGCAGAATATTGGTACTGTACTTACTGAGTAGTCACATCTCTGTTTACTTCGTTAGCCATATCAAGAAGTGAAAACTCTGTCCTGAACAGTCTTTGAAAGATTGCTTATTGTAAGTACTATTTGAAAAACTAAAAATATGCACTTAAGCAGAACTCTATTCCTGTGTACAAATAGTTATGTTGGATCACATGATTATTGCTCTGGAAGAAAAGAGGAGATCAATGACACTGATTTCTGGTGTTAGTGAGAAATGACTGGATAATGAAGTAGAGAACCTATACTCAGAACCAGGCTTTGAGACGTAACCAAAGAAGTAGGACACTGCACAGATTCAGAATTGTGTAAAGCAAGTTGGTAATAGATGTAAGGAAGTACTTCTTTACACAGAGGATGATTAGCAGCTGGAATAAGTTAAATAAAGTAATGGGAGGAAGGGTAAGGTTGGAATTCGGAAAGAAATGAAATCAAATGGACTGAAGATCTCTTTTTGAAACACAAGCTTATCTATTGAAAGAGGACAAACAGCTTCAGACTGAAGCTTCATGTGGCATGCAGACTGATGTAACATGCATTTTTCTAAATGGTTTAAAAGGGGAAGAATTAGGATAAAAGTGAATATAATGATAAATATTTAAATGAGCTAAGGTGAAATCACAATTGAATAGAGTCATATAGGTCCTGTACCACACAATGTGGTGTTCTGTTCACACGCTATTGCAGATATATTTGTAGATAATAAAGATACACATTCATCAAAACAGTGCTGGAATTACATCTATGCCTCACTAATTATAAGGGTCAAAAGTGGTTGCTTAAATTAATTCACGTCGCCATTATAGGTTTCAAATCAGCCTGTTTACTAATTGTTCTGAACTCCCACCTTGATTAATTTTAATCAGAAGTCCCTTGTGTAGTTCTTAGCTGTTTCTTTGTTAACAACTTGCCTCTTCCAGCTCAATCATCACCAGACTGTGACATTGATTTAGACAGGCCATAAAGCCCTGCCAAACAATGCCTATTGTCCTTTCATTTTCTGGCTGCCTATTTTAGGCTTGGTCTGACATTGTTTCTCCTTCTTTCATCTATTTATCAGTCACATTCAGGAATCAATCAGAATCATTTCTGATGACACTGTGTCGCACTATTTTACCTTGTGAAGCCCTCGCAAGAGCTTTTCTGTCAACTTCATGATCGATGTTATTTGTGAGGTTAGATTTTTCCTTAAGCAACAAGCAGTTCTTGCAGCTCTTTAAAGGCACATGGGCAATATTCAGCTGCTGGTCACCTGTTTCTTACCTAAATAAAATGGGAGTCCACGCAATTAAGCACAAGGGCACCTAATGGAATTTTTAGGGCCTGCAAATTGGCAAGCAGCCTTTGTCAGGGTCCTAATGTAATGGAGGGGGCGAAGGAGGGAGCGGTGACTCCCTGCGCAGCTCCAGCAGGAGACCATGCCTGAGGGACACGGTCAAGCGGAGCCAAAGCATGAACAGAAGGGTCAGGAGGGGACAACAGGGGCAAATCGCCAGACCTAGGGTTTATCATAGAAGAGTCTCCTATTTACAAATATGCAAGAGACAATGCCATACATGTCTGTGCTTGTCCCGAGATCTGGTACATCACATATGTCACATTCGTCGTGAGGGCCTGACGCCATGTGGAGTTGGAGGGTTTCCCTGCCAGTCGCTTCGAAGGTGACCGCAGTGCTCAATTTCTTTGCCTCTGGTTCTTTCCGAGGATCAACAGGGGACCTGTGCAGCATCTCTCAGTCTGCAACACATTGATGCATAAAGGAGGTTACAAATGCCCTTTACAGGAAAGCCCATTATTAAGTCAGGTTTTCTCTGGATGAAGATAACCAGGCTGCGAGATTCACTGGCTTCGCTGCCATCTCAGACTTCCCTAGAGTGCAGGGTGCAATAGACTGCACCCTTGTGTACGGCTGTACGGGCTCCATGGCAGTCGCTGCTAATGTTTATAAACTGCAACCATTCTGGCTGCCATTCCTTCAATGTACAACTAGTGTGTGATCACCGGAAGCACATACTGCACGTTTGTGCATGGTACTCTGGGAGTTGCCATGACTCTTACATCCTGAATCACTCCCAGGTGCCTGAGATTTTCGAGGGGCCATTACATCTACAGGGAAAGCTGCTTGGGGACAAGGGGTACCCACTGAAATGCTGGCTGATGACACCAGTGCGTCACCCTTAGAGTCGTTCTGAGGAGAGGTAAAATGCTGTTCACAGTTCCACATGGTCCATTATAGAGCAAACCATAGGACTTCTGAAAATATGTTTCAGATGCTTGGACCGCTCAGATGGCTCACTCCAATACACTCCCGACAGGGTTTCCTGCATCATCGCAGTGTGATGCCTCCTTCACAATCTGGCAATGCAAAGAGGTGAACCCCTGCCAGAGGGTGAACTGGAGGAGGATGAGGGCTCATCGGAGGATGAAGATCTGGAGGCCCAAGAACCTCAGGAGGCTGCTGAGGGTCAGTATGAACCCGAGCACGCCATGGAGGAAGGAAGGCGTGGGAGATGTGCCCGTGATACTTTAATTGCTGACAGGTTCCAGGAAGAGTGAAGCTAAGTGAGGGCATACGGCCACATCTCTCCTAGCCCTCAATGTCATACCCTCTCATCTCAGGGGATGTCCAACCACTCACAGCAAGAACGAGTCCCGCATTCACAGCTTAGCGTTCTGGCCTCATGAATCGCCAGGCCATGACCTTTGCTTTGGCCGTGGTGCCCTGTGAATGCGTTCACTCTGGGAACTGAGAGACCACTGAGGAACAAGAGTGATGCAAGAGAAGAAATGAAGCCTTTGCCGCAATCTAATGATGCAAACACTGCTGCAACTGAGATGTGGACATGCCAAGGGATCTCCTCCTCCCATGCATGTCTTGTCTTCTGCCACTACAACTGAGGAGACACAGATGCTGCTAGAAGATCAATGCTGATGAGCTGCCCTCACTCAATGGTGCTCCTTGAGGAAGAAGGGTTAGAAACGCTTACATCATACACTTAAAATAAAGATTTAAACACATCCCGCTGACATCATACAAGGGTGCAGAGACTAGTTCAACTGAGGTTGACACTATCACTGAGTGGGAGGAAGGTTAAATCTTGAAATAAGAGGATTCCAAAGAACAAAATAAAAACAAATTCAGTTGCCCAAAACATTCACATAACCATCAAATGTATTCACAAAAGTGCAATTTCTTTACATGTATAACACACCCATGACCAAAAAGTGACAACAATTTTTCTTAACTTTCCTAGCTCTAGCGCTACTCCTGGGTGCAGCCCTGACATCCTCAGCAGAGGTGGAGGCAGCCTGCTGACTGCTACGTCCTGATGTCTATGATGACCTTGGCGGACGTCATCTGATGGCCCGTGGCCTGGAGGGCCCCAGCCTGATAAGGGTCCCCTGCTCAGGGGCAGAAGTGCCCTCGGCGGCCTGAGGAGCTGCAGTGGATGAGGTCACAGGTAGAGGGGGCTATGAGCAGCTGCACACACTCGGGGTGTCCTGAGAGGTGGCTGCTGGGGTGTCCGGATGATGATCATCCTCCCTATGGGTGCCCGGGAGCCCCACCCTGACTCCTGCAGGAGATGGTGCACCTGAAGGGGGATGGTCAAGGTGGTTTGTCCCCATGTTGTTGTCCCCATGTTGCCTATATCCTGACGGTGCCCACCAGTACGTGGCCATGGAGCGCAGGGCCGAGTGCAAATCCGGCATGACTGCTGGACCAAGGTCTCCATGCTAATCACCAGATTTCCCACAGTGACCTTGAGGCATTTGCATATTAGAGCCGCGACATCAGACAGAAGCTGGACAGATTCCTCCGTCATTTGCTCTAGTCTGCTGAGTGACTGTCGAATCTCTGCCTGATGTTCCGCTGTCTGTTGTTATATCTCCAGCATTCAGTTGGCGGCTGCTTCCAGAGGCTCATCATCTCACTCTGGCTGAGCAGGTGGCTGGTCTCCTGCAGCCCTCCAAATGCCTGAGACCTGGGCTGTCCCCGTCTCCGACTGCTGTAGGGACGTGTCAGTGAGGTGTTCCCCAGAAAGTGAGCCTGAGCCTAACCTACATCGGTGCCTCGCTAACATGTGTGTCTCTGAGCTGGTGGAGGGTGTGTGTGAGTGCCATGATGGTTATTCCAGAGCTTCCTCTTTGGATGTGGTCTGGGGGCTCGGACTGGTATTCGACTGGTTTGGGGGCCTTGATCTGCTGGTGCCTAGAAAATAGAAAATAGAGTTCTAGTTAATGAGCATGAACTATATAAGACTGCATATGAGTCACTGTGAATGTCAGGATTTGATGGAAGTGATGGAGCTGTGATCCGTACAAGATCGCTGAGAGAGGCCGATCTCCCCTTCCCCACAGGAGTGATCCCTGTCCCCCCCCAGCTAGCTTGGCTGCAGCCTCCTCAAACTCAGTGAGAGCGATGATGTCGGCTGTCCCTCCCCCCAGTCTGCGATCTCTCGTACCCGTTGTTCACCAGCTTGGCCTGTATGAAGAAGAAAGAAAGGCATGTGATGGGAAGGGATGGAGCAGAGTTTGGGTGAGATGCATGTCCCCTGTATAAGGTGAGCCCTCCCCAGAAGGGCCAGAGGATGAAGTGTGAGCAGCATGATAGATGGGATGGTGGTGATGTGAAAGTCTCCGTGAGAGAATGAGTGTTGGTAAGTGTCCCCTGTTAATGGTTGCATGAGATCCCTGAAGAGAGTAACTGTTTGAGTGCATGATGCCATGATGAGAGTTTGACATTGGAGGGAGTTGACTTACCCTGGCGGATGTCACTTTTTGCTCACGGATGTGCTATACATGTAAAGAAATTGCACTTTTGTGAATATATTTGATGGTTATGTGAATGTTTTGGGTAACCAAAGGCATTGTGATTTTATACATTGTAATCCTCTTATGTCAAGGTTTAGCTATCCTCCCACACAGGGATAGTGTCCCACTGTGAGATTAACATTCCTGCGATGTAAACCTCAGTTGAACTAATCTCCGCACCCTTGTGTGATGTCAGGGTGATGTGTTTAAATCTTTATTTGGATTGTGCAATGCAAGTGTTTCTAACCCTTCTCTCTCAAGTAACACAATTGCCAGCCGCGCTGACCTGTCCTGTGACGGCCTCCCAGGCCAGAGAGGTGAGGCTGATGCACTTCCTGCAGCCATCCCTGGGATACAGGACATGCCTGTGCACCTGCACTCCTCTGACCAAGGCCTGGAGGGCCTGGTGGGTGAAGCAGGGCGCTGTCTTCTTCTTGAGGCTTTTGGCCTTCTTCTTGTGGCTGTAAGACATCTCCGCACGTATCCAGAAGACAGGTGGGCCGGAGAGATTGAGATTATGTGTTGGCGCCCAGATCTTCGACCCCACCAGTTGATGGCAGGCAGACGAATCAGCTCCTGACCTGCCAGGTGATTCAGCCTAATTCTCACCTGTGCATAATTAATGAGCTTCCAAGCACAGAATCGGGCAAGATTTCCCGCCATTCCGGCCAGCAGGATGGGCACCGACGCCACCACACTTAGTCTCACAAATGGAAAATTCTGCCCTAAGTGAATTAAATGATTGCTTTCATTCAGGATCTATTTTCTATGTATTTAGGTTAGACTGAGATTTCAAATGGCAAGGTATCAGCAATTTCCCAAATTTGTGATCTTCTTCAGATTTTGGGGAGAGCCAAACACAAAATGCTGTCTCAAAAGGAAGATGGTGAAAGAAGTAGATATTTTGATGACTATTGTCCTGGGAGCAGTCCAGTGAGGAAAATGTGTAATTTCTTCAAAATGTTTAGGAAATCTGTAAGATTGTTTGAAAAGGACTTTTAATAGTTTGCATCAATTGTAAAGGTGCCAATTGTAATCTTCTTGGATTATAGGAAATATTGGCCCATGTGAGTTGATGACCTTTGACCTGGCAGCAGTACCATCAGGAAGGAAGTTGAGATGCAAAAAGCCATGTAGTCAGGCACAGAGAAGGCAGAAGCTATTGCTGTAAAGAAGATAAGAGAGCTGGAGGGAAAGGGTGATCAGCACATAGTTGCAGACATTAAGAGAAAGTAGACAGAGATAGAAAGAGGAACATAATGAATTGGAAGCAATGTGCGCACCGGCAAAAGAGTTCTAAATCTAGAAAGCTTTGTGAATAGCTTGGGGGCACTAAAGAGCTGGGTGTTTTCTCAGAATTGGCCTAATTGTGAATTGGGGTGTTACTGGTTGGTCAATTAAAAAGGAACTCTGGAGAGCTACACCATCAGGATATCCATGAGTGTTCATAGAAGCGTGCCTTGTTAATGATAATCGTAACCATGAAAATTGGGGGTGAAAGCTTCTGTCGGATAGCACTCCTGACCTACCTTGTATGAAGAAAGAACAGCCTATTGTGGAATGACATACTGCCCACGTGTCTGTGGGGAGTGACGCAGGTACTTGTGGTTATGTAAGATGTACCTTTGTTGTGTGGATTATTTAACGTGAAATAGACCCTTTTATTTGATGTATCATCTGCCTGTTAATTTATATTTAATTTATGTTGGTTCTGATTTGTGTTAAAGTAAAATATACAAAAAAGTGAAATCTTGTTGGTAATTTCTTCATTTGGGGCTCATTCGGTAAATTTGGTTATTTTTGGTTCATGGTTTTCCCACGGGGATTACAACAACCTGTGAACTCACACTGCTGTTGGTACATATGCTATCAGTCAGTTCCATTACAGCATGAGAAAGGGGCCTTGAACATGATATTTATTTGGCTGTTTGGCTGGGGATCGTGTGTGGTCAATAGAGCAAAATTGATAACTATGGTTAGAATTTTCTAGTCCCGCCAGCAGCAGGCATCGTCGTGGGTGGGACGGGAAAATTCGGAGAGAGGCCATAGACTTTTACCCGTTCTCCAAATATTCCCATCCTGCCCCCGACAATGCCCACTGCTGGTGGGACTGGAAAATCCCGGCCTATGAATTGTTGAAAATGAAATAATTGAACTTACATTTTAAATAATTATTTATTAGCAAGAGGTAACAAATGTTGTGATTCTACCTCAGGCAACCCATCATTGCATAAAAAGTAAAGTTCTTGTTGTTCAACTAAAACCACCATTTAACCAAGAGTTAATATAACTGTAGCAATGCATATCTTCCCTCTTGTAGCCTGGCTCACTTTCTAAGGCAGCACGCACACGGGGAGAAATATATTACAATTATATTTATCATTATAGCTCGATCTGAGGGAGCACAGCTCAGCAGGATTTACTGAACTGAAGATATACTAACCCAATATCAACATCCTGGAGGCAACTATTGACCAGAAACTGAACTGGACCAGCTATATAAATAAAGTGGTTACAAGAGCAGGTCAGAGGCTGGGAATCTTGCAGTTAACTCACCTCATGACTCCCAAATGCCCGTCCAGCATCTACAAAGCACAAGTCAGAGTGTGGTGGAATACTCTCCACTTGCTTGGATGAGTGTAGCTCCATCAATACTTAAGAAGCTCGACACCCTCCAGGACAAGCAGACTGCTTGATTGGCACCCCATCCATCACCTTAAACATTCACTCCTTTCACCACCGATGCACAGTGGCAGCAGTATGTGCAACTTACAAGATGCACTGCAGGAACTCACTAAGGTTCCTTCAACAGCACCTTCCAAACCCTAGCACCTGGAAGGACAAGGCAGCAGATGCATGGGAACACCATCAACTGTAAGTTCCCCCTCCAAGTTACACAGCATCCTGGCTTGGAACTATATCGCCATTCCTTCACTGTTGCTAGGTCAAAATCCTATAATTCCCTTCCTAACATCATTGTGGGTGTACCTACACCACAGGGACTGCAGCGGTTCAAGCAGGCAGCTCAGCACTGCCTTCTCAAGGGCAATTAGGGATGGGTAATACATTTAAGCCTAGCCAGTGACGTCCGCATCCTGTGAACGAATAAAAAAAATAAATAATATTGGGCTCTGGGCTATAGAGAATACTTTTGGGGAAGGATAGACTTTCTCTAATTAACCATTTACTTATTTACACAAGATAGGATGTAAATGCAATTAATATTAATCAGGATTGCAAGAACTCATTTTACCATAATTTATAAAGCATTCAATTTAAGCATTCTTCATGATTCATGCAAGCTTTTAAATAAAAAATTCTGGGAGTCTGTGCCTATCTGCAAATTTAGCTTGTTGGAATCTAGATTTTTTAACAGGGTTATTAATTTGTATTATTTAAAAGCATTGCAATTAAGCACCAAACTAATTCCAGCAGTGAAGCTAAAATTCCAACACTTTAGTGTCTTTGTGCTCCTCAGAGATTGCAGTGACGAAAATATTCTGAAGTTATTAAGACTTCTCTTCTTCTATCGTGGTCACTAATCAGAAAATGATGTTTGCCGTCATGATATCCAATAATTCAAAAGCTAGACAGGAGCTCACTGAAAATGGTTGTTGGAAAATTGCGCATAGTCACAGTTCTTAAAGTCTTGCAGATGTTATTTAATGTGATTATATTGCTTTTTGGCCAGTGAATAAATCACCACTTAAGTTTTTAGTAGAACCTACAGCACAGAAAACAACTATTTAGGCATTGTAATCTGCACCAGTGTTTTTTCTGCTGTAGCGCTCTCCCCTGTGAGACTGAGGGCCGGATTTTGGCTACCGAAGTCAGTACTTCAAGTCAGGAAATTTCCCAACTGGCCAGACTCGCCTGTGTAAAAAGTACCCTGAAATGCGGGATTTCTGCTCCTGGCGGGAGGGGGTGGGTGCGGGATAGAACTAGGCCTGCCGAACCTGCAAGGACGGGATCCGGTGAGTGCCAAGGTGGACTGGTTGAAAGGCCCGTCTCAGTTCTCTGGGACTTGATTCCAGTTGTTTTAGATGTTGTTAAACCCTCTAACTCTCACCTTTCACAACCCCTCATACCCTCCATGCCAACTGAGTGGCAACTTATCCCCCCGCATACCCCCCCATGGCTCCTCATACTTCCATTACAGCTCAATGCTAAAACATGCCCTCCTATCCACTCCCCATGTCTGCTCATACCCACCATGCCACCTCCACAGCCAGTCACCCAGTATCCACCATGGGCAAACTTCAGGAGCCATGTGAAAATGAAAAAAAAACTTCTAACAATCTAATACTGCTCTCATTCCTACACATTTGATAGTGAAAAAATCCCATTCATAAAATCCATTCAAAGCTTTTGAAACTCCACAAGTGGTTAATCTCTTATAAAAACAAACTTTTATTCAGTATCCACATCAAAGACAACTAATCCTTTAAAAGCCTCTTTAAAGTTGTCAATCAAACTGTGGACTCAGATCCCCCTGCTGAGACAATTTTAACTTTTGAAACTCAGCCAAACATTCATGATGACATAATGATAGCCCTTGGGGAAATGCCAGTAAACAGCTCTATTTAAATTGCATGATCTGATGCTACTTTTTTTTCTAACTTACACCTGTCAATCAAACAGTCCAGCAGAGGGCTTTTTAATTCTCACGGACAGCTGCAGCTTGGTTTTCTTAAAGTTTAAAGAGTGGGCATTTAAAAAACCTCAGCTCATGACAGTTATGCCAACTTTATCCATCTTTCAAGGTTGTTTATATCTACTCCATCAATTCTTAACTCCCAAGCTGAGCACTGAGTTCATATGGCTGCTGTGTTCAGGTTTCTCACCCGTGTGAATCATGTCCTGCTCCATTTCCCCGAACAGCAAAAATTGGATCTGTTTGAAATGGGGTTGGGACTTTTGCATCCGGGTCTTGCCCACCATTTTTAAAGTTCTGCGGAGTCTTCACACATCTGTGGAAACCTGGCCCAGAAAGTTCTGGGTTTAAGTCCCACTCCAGGACCTAAGCACAAAATCAAGGCTGACAGTGCAATACTGTTCAAGGCGAATGCAGCACTGTCTGAGGTGCTGCCTTTCGGATGAGCTGTGTAGTGATCTGAGGTGCAATACACCTTTAAGTGAATGTGAGCAGATTGACCACGTGACTGTATTACCCAGTTGCTGTGCAGTGCGGGCTACAATCTTAATCAGTAGTTTAGAATAGAATCTGGTTGGAGAAGAATACATTGGGCAGGATTTTCCCCTCATTGAGCGGGCGAGGTGGGCAGACCTGGGAGCGACTGCGAAACTGACTGCCACCCACAATCAGGCCCCGACATTGATTTCATGCTGGCTGGCCAATTGCCGGCCAGCCAGGGTGAAACGTATGCTGTTAACCTCAGCGCTGCCGGGGTGGGGGTGGAGGAGGGTGAGTGCGGAAGTTCACGCATGCGCATGAATCCGCGCAATGAAAGCTCCCTGAGGCACAGCGCTGCCTCAGGGAGTTGAAGATTTAAAAAGCAAGAAATAAAAAACTTAGCAATGTTAAAAACATGTCCCCTCATGTGACTCACATGAGCAGGAACATGTTATAAATGAAATTTTAAGAATTTTATTTAATTTTTAATTGCTGTTGGAAACCATATCCCACCCGTGGATGAGGTGTCCTAAAAAGCCCAAAGTCCACTTGGTCTTTTTGCCTGCCCACCAACTGTTAGTTTTGATGGGCAGTGAAAATTTATCTCAATTACAACTTTAACGGCCTTAATAGGCCTGTTAATTGTCGTCAGGATGCAAAAATTGACTCCCATGCATGCCTGCCAACCAAAATATCGCGTAAATGCATGATGACATTGGGACGCTCGCCCGACGTCATTGCGCGTCGTTTTACGCTCGAGAGGGTTGGGCATGCGCCCACCCGCTCAGCGCAAATTTCTGCCCATTGTGTTAATGCACTGCTATATATATTGGTCTCTGTGTCTGCAGTATATTGTTTGCCAACTCACCCACCAGTAGATAGGCCTGCAGCCGTATTTGTGAGCAAAGCGACCTGACAGAAGGGACATAACAAGCTGCTAAACTGAATCCCTGTCTGATCTTTCAGGGGGATGAAGAAGACTCCATGTCACTAGTTTGAAGAAGAGCAGGTGCCCTGGCCAAAACTTATCCCTTAATTAACATCACAAAATACAGATTATCTGGTCATTGTTGTATTGCTGCTTATGGGAGCTTGCTGTGCGCACATTGGCTGCCACCCTTCCTACAGCTCCAAAGAACTTGATTGCCAGTAAAGTGCTTTGTGATGTCTGGTGGTCATCAAAGGCACTGTATCATTGCAAGTTTTTCTTTCTTTCTAGTCCAATCCCCCTCTCCTGCTCAATCCAATTTGCGTTCCTCAGCTTACCACCCTCATAAAAGCCTTCATTCAACTTCTCTGGTAAATGTCATCACCGCATGCTAACAGTTCTCAGCTCACCCTCCATTTCCACTACAAAATGATTCCAGTTCTTAGTTTACCCCTACATGACATCCTTCAGCTCCCCTTGTTAGCTGTAGCTTAGTTCCTTCTGCATGTAATAGAGGCAATGATGGGTTTCTCCAATTAAAAATAGGAACATAAAAAATTTACAGCACAGGAAGAAGCCATTCAGCCCACCATGCCTTTTTTGGTCAAAAAAGAGCTATGATGCCTCATCTCTCTTTGGTCCATAGCCCAGTTACGGCACTTCAATCTCTATTATCATCATTGTGAGTCTTGGATGAGGCTGTCCTTGGTCAGGATTGATAGAGATGGCTGGGGGCAAGGGACTTAGTAAACTTTACTTTTTTTTGAACATTCTATTAACTATGCACAGTGCAAGGCTTAGCACAAGGCTTCACATAGAACTATCTCTCAGCATACTCTGTTGTCATGTGATCTTACATCATTGATGATGTAGACTCTTTATTTACATATTTAAGACTAACCCTTTACACTACACAAGCGCCAATCCAAGTCTTTTTTAAATGCAATGGAGATTTCTGCCTCCATGACCCTTTCAGGCTGTAAGTTCCAGATCCCTGCCATCCTCTCGTTAACAAAATTTTTATTCGACTCCCCTCTAGTGCTTCTACCAATTACCTTAAATCTATGCCCCCTAGTTATTGACCTCTCTCCTTTCCACTCTGTCTAGGTCCCTCATAATTTTATATATGTCCATTAAATCTCCCTTCAGCCTCACCTGCTGCAAAGTAAACAACCCTGGCCTATTCAGTCTTTCTTCATTGTTAAAAAATCTCCAATCCTGGCTACATCCTCATAAATCTCCTCTAGAGCCTGGCTAATCTGATGACATCCTCCCTGTAATCTGATGGTCAGAACTGCGTGCGCTACTCTCGGTGTGCTCTAACTGATATTTATAGTTCTAGCATAACCTCCCTACTCTTATACTCTAGGCCTTGGCTAACAAAGAAAAAGTATTCTGAATTTTTTCTTAATTAACTTATCTACCTGTCAAAGGACAACAATGGGTTAACTCTTTGTGTGAAATCCTGCTGAAGTCACAAATTTCAATGGAAGCAGACAGTCACATAACCCAATTGAGAGTTAAAGGCACAATAATCATATATGTTTTGCAACCACAATAGAGAAAGGGATTAGCGACGGATGACCTTAAAAATCAAACAATGGAGGGAGGCGGGCTCAAGTACTGTGTAAATCACAGAGGTGGGGGGGAAGTGTGAGACTGGCCTCCCTGAAATCGATTATCAGCAGGAAATAGGTGATCTTGTCTTTTGCAGAAGATTTTAAAAAAGGGATATCAAGAATGAGGACATAAGTTGCCAATCAGAACTGGTTATTGTGTTCATACATTCGTAATTCTGATGTCACGAACTTGAGTGCAGAGGGTATCGAAGTGAGGAAGAGAATTCCCTACACTGTCCTGTTACCTTCAGGGATCTGTGGATGAACACTCCAAGGTCATCCTGTTCCTTTACACTTCTCAGTATCTTGCCATTTATTGTGTATTCCCTCGCCCCTGTTTGTCCTCCACAAAGGCATTACCTCCAGCTTCTCTGGATTGAACCCCATTTACCACTCTGCCTCTGACCTGATCAATCTGTTGATATCTTTCTGCTCTCTACAGCTTTCTCCCTCACCAATCACACAACCAATTTTTGTATCATCCGCAAACTTCTTAATTATGCCTCATACATTTACACCTAAATCTTTGGCATATACCACAAGAAGCAAGGGACGTGGTACTGAGCCCCGCAGAACCCTACCGGAAACAGCCTCCCAGTCACAAAAAACATACATCGACCCTTTATTTCCTGACCCTGAGCCAATTTTGGATTCCATTACCACTTGCCCTTACAACCCATGTGCTTTTACTTTATTTGTGTATTCCTGAATCTAATATTTTTAAAAATAAAACTTACTACTCCCTTTATTAGGAATATCAAGGATATTTCAGAAGGTGTATTTTATTTTACTTTCATATTTCCTTTATTGCTTAGTTTCCAACGAAAATTTGATAATGTCCATCAGTAATACAAATTGGTTAGTGTGGTCTAAACATGGTGGACACTAAAGTATGTTGCACTCAACTCCATTTTTATGTCTGTTTTAATGCGATAAGACTAATATATAGATTATATTTTCTTACTGATCTATTTAAATGATATATGAAGTACAGATGATGTATATAAAAGCAAACGGACTAAAACCTAGCTAGAAATAGAATTGGAAGTTATAGGGATATGTACAGATTGAGATAATTGGAGACTTACGCCTGATTATGGCTTTTGGAGATTCATTTAAAATAAAATTTTTTGGTGGCGGGACCTGAGGTTGTATTGTCAGTGGCAGACAATTAAATGGCTGCTGCAGGGACTGCTGTCCCTATTAAGGGTGGCCGCTTACCCCAAAGAGCTGCTGGCCAACCACAGAGCCAGCAGCTCAGCAACTTCAGGTGCATCACCACTTGTAGTGGCCACTGCTGGGGCTGTATCTGCAGAACGGGGGGGCATTGATGGCCCTACGCCTTCACAGCCAGGAAAGTGGAGTCTGGGAGCACTGGTGCTCTGTCAGCCAGGCCCCAGCGAGGGCAGGATGTCTGCTGAGGGCGCTGTTGCCATAGGGGGGTGGCCCTACCCAGATGGTAGAGTCCCTCTGTAGGCTAAAGTGTGCCTGGAAAGAAAGCTCCTCTGCCCAAGGCGCTTAAATTTTCTTGGTGATCTCCCCACATGGCTAAGGGACCCCGTGACTGATAAAATACCAGCGGAGGTGGGAAGAGGCCCTTAATTGATCACTTAAGTGGTTCAGTTGGGCTCCAGGCAGGGGGAAGTCACCTGCCAGCTTTCCCAAGCCATTTTGCCTGCCTTCCGTCTCCCAGCTCATCCCAAAGAGCTGGTGAAATCTAGCCCAACATCTCCATTACAATACTGAACAAGAGAGTTCATACAAACCATTCAGTGTTCATTTCCCAAGATTCAAGCAACAGCCAGATACAGCAAGCAAAAAGACAGGGGATGAAATTTATCTTGGATAATAACACAAAACAGACGAATATGAATTGGCAGCCTGTTTCACACTCCACCAAGTATGTTTTCTTAGTGGCTTCAAACCAGAAAAGAAAATTGGGCTCTCAATTTGCTACCATCTGTTTCGTGCAACTACCCAGGAGAATTTCACCCCCAGGCAATTATAAAAATGATGGGCCTAGACAGCTCATTCTCCTTGCCAAATAACACAAAACTTCCCAGGGATGAATTCCAACTTCATAGCATGGGTGGTCACCTGGCGGAGCAGGTTGCTTGCCAGCTGTAGAACCCACCTTCTTTTCATTCCATTTTGATTCACCAGATCACCGCCCATAAGGCAAAGATGAAAATCTCATTTCCCCAATCCAGATTCAGCCCAAAACACGGCATAAAGTTGAAATAAATTGCATTTCAAATATGTATCTCCTTGTTGAACACTGGAGGAACAGCACTTAAGAAACCGTGACTGACCAATGAGTGGAGAACACTTTATTCAACATACTCACACACAACTGTCAGGGCACAGGAAATATTCGTACTATCAACAGTTCTATGAGCAACAGCAAGAATAAATAACCCATATACTCAGCAAAACAGGCTGTCCTTATCCTTCCATTACTGAAGAAAATGACAAGTAAAATGAAAAACCTGGCACGAGAAGAATGATTCTCTTCAGCAATCCCCACAACACCCTCACATAGCACACAACAGTCTATGAAACATGTATAGTGTATTAGTATCCTGGGCGCACTTCCTGTCAAGTTTAACCATTCTAAATTTTCGAAGCCCTCATTTATACTGAAAGTAGTCTGCTTAAAACTTGACAGGTTAGAATTGCGCCCGCCATTGAAACCATAGATTTTGCTCCTGATTACTGCTCAGAGAGTCTCATTGGAATATAAATGCACGTGGACATTGAGTCGTACAGGATTGGGCTCATCATTCATCCCCTTCAAAACTGAAAACCCTATCAATACTCACAGCCTATTTAAACACATGAAAAATGGTCACTTGGTCAGCTACTGGAAGTAAACCAATGCCCACGGAGCTATATATTAGGGAGATTCAGGCCACATTCAGGACTGAAGTGAAAAATTAAGAAAACTAGGGGAAAGAACTTCACTGAGCATGTGCAATTCAGCAAAGCAGCATAGGATTTGTTGTTTAAAATAAAAGCAGTGTGTGAATTCACTTGGTATCACTCAATGGTTTATTGTTTCATTATACAGCCAGCATTCAATCATGTGGTTTGTTGAACATTATTTAATATACTGCAAAAAAAGAATTCTGCTGAAGCCATGAATCACAGCTTGAAACCATAGCCTGTGTCTTCCACAACTCTGTGCAGAATACCAGATAGATAGCACAGGCATATTCTACAAGCTAGAAGAAACACAGACACAGTAGCCAGCCATCACTTTCTATGCTTTAATAAACTGCATGATCCAGATTGGGAATTGGTGAATCATGAGTGCAAAATGGTAAATTGGCACAAACATAGATGATGTTATTTCAGGCATCTCAAACCAACTGCACATCTAGTGAGTAGAAACCTCTCCAGCTACAGAAGATGCATCAACTCTCAACAGGTGCCTTGAAAAGTTGACAATGGGTGCCCAGAATGTTGGGGGTGCCAAGAAAGAGAGACATCCTGTTTGGCTGGAGGGTGATAGGCACAAGCTGTCAACCCTTTTATGTAGAGCTGGTAGTTTCTGAAGAGATTGCCCCACTGTGATCGGGCCCACCACAGGGGATTCAGTGAGCCAGCCAAATGTCCATTGGCTTTTGGTGGGACTGGAAGGTACCGGCAGTGGCCAGGGCCGGAAAATCCCAGCCTTAGAAAACCACTATTTTCTCAGTCAAATGCTCAGTGGTTTGAACTGTATTGGTGACGCGGTGTTCGGTGGTATTTTTACTTTTGCAGCCATTGACAGATGGTACTCTTGTCAGTACTTAACACATCAGATTCTGTTAATTCTTTGCAATAAGTAGCATGATAGTAAAATCTGATGCTGTCAAACTAATCTATTAAACAAGTCCAGATTCAGCAGAAACTTTGGGGAAAAGACTTGTTTAGGTTGTGCCTGAAAAATAAATGATCTGTCACACACTTTGAGCGCTGTAATGCTGTTTAAAGCAGTTGTGTTTTATATTCTGTGTCATTATGAAAACTCTAATGAGCATAATCGATGCAGAATAGTTTTACGCCCACAATGCCCCATTCACACTGTCATTTCCTCAAAAAGCAGGACGTAGGCTCCCTCCAATGGCTTAGTAATGGTGTCAACTTCGGCTCAACTCTGGCCTCAGCATCAAAAGGTCATGCGTTCAAGCCCCATGCCATTTCTCCCAGTGTCCCTATTCACAGAGAGTGTGGTTCAGCAGTAAGCTATTGAACTGAGTCCACAACCCAAGTTCCCTTTGAGCACAGCTTCCCAATGGGAGTACAGGCGGATTGAACTTACCCATTGTTTCTTAGGTTCCTTGGGTGAGGCAGCAGCAGTAGTCAGCTGGCTTTTGTAGAACGATAATAAAGTTTTCAGATAGGAAGGGAACAACTGCAAATAACAACAAAAATAAAATAGGCAGCGAAGTGAAGTTGGATGAAGGAAGGATGAAATAATCAATAGCCTTGGGCTTTTTCTTAGTGCTTGGATCAGGAAATGTTTTGTAGAGGTCTTCTTGCAGCTTGTTTCAGATTTGCCAACTGGATAATTGTGTATAGGCTGGAATAAATGATCTAAGCAATAAATAAATGTCACAGGGAACATCTTGTTATCTTCTTCTGGTGCTGTCTCTGGTGACCTTGATGATAATTATCTCTCATTTCTAATTGTGCTCAGTCATTAAAGTTTACAGGGGAAAAATGATGTGGGTTTCCAAATGCTTTTCAGGGGTTCCATTAACATCTGGTACTTTTGACTTTGTTGTTCTTTTCTTCATATGCTTCAAATGCCCAATCAAAGGATTTGAGCTCAGTCTTTCTTCCCCTAATGAGGCTCGAGCCAGTGTGTGTGGGCTGCAGTTCGATTAGACAGTCAAGCATTACAGCATAAATATTGGGAATACATTCCTCCATAATCTTAGGCAGACTTTGAATTGTTTTCTCAAATTACTGTAGATACTGTACTGTCAGATTTTGTTTGTAGTCAGGCTCCCCACTGGGCTTAGCAAGTGAAGCAGAATTTGACCTCTCCCTCTGAACAGCAGGTTTCTGTCCTACCTTTCCTTACATCTCTAGATTCATGTTCTGATCCACATACTGATTCTTCTTACAATTCATTGCCTAAATTTTAAGGATTTTAAAAATTCATTGATGGGCTGTGGGCACCACTGGCTAGGCCAGCATTTATTACCCATCCCTAGTTGCCATTGAGAAGGTGGTGGTGAGTTGCCTTCTTGAACCGCTGCAGTCCATGTGTTGTAGGTACACCCACAGTGCCATTAGGAAGGAAATTCCAAGATTTTGACCCAGTAATAGTGAATGAATGGTGATATAGTTCCAAGTCAGGATGGTGTGTGACTTTGAGGGGAACTTGCAGGTAGTGGTGTTCCCATGTATCTGCTGCCCTTGTTGTTCGAGGTGTGGGTGGTCGTGGGTTTGGAAGGTGCACTCGAATGAATCTTGGTGAGTTGCTGCAGTGCATCTGGTGGTGGATTGGATGCCAATCAAGTGGGCTGCTTTGTCCTCAGGTTGTTTTGTTCTGGATGGTGTCAAACTTCTTGAGTGTTGTTGGAGCTGCACTCATCCAGGCAATTTGAGAATATTCCTTCACTGTCCTGACTTGTGCCTTGTAGATGGCGAACAGGTTTTGGGGAGTCAGGAGATGAGTCATTCTTTGCAGAATTGCCAGCCTCTGACCTGCTCTTGTAGCCACAGTATTTATATGGCTGGTCCAGTTCAGTTTCTGGTCAACGGTACCTCCCAGGATGTTGATAGTAGGAGATTCAGTAATGGTAATGCCATTAAATGTCAAGGGGAGATGGTTAGGTTCTCTCTTCACAGAATCACAGAACCATAGAATCACACAGTGCAGAAGAGGCCCTTCAGCCCATCAACTCTGCACCGACACGTGAAAAACACCTGACCTACCTACCTAATACCATTTACCAGCACTTGGCCCATAGTCTTGAATGTTATGACGTGCCAAGTGCTCATCCAGGTACTTTTTAAAGGATGTGAGGCAACCCGCCTCCACCACCCTCCCAGGCAGAGCATTCCAGACCGTCACCACCCTCTGCATAAAAAAGTTTTTCCTCACATCCCCCCTAAACCTCCTACCTCTCACCTTGAACTTATGTCCCCTTGTAACTGACCCTTCAATTAAGGGGAACAGCTGCTCCCTATCCACCCTGTCCATGCCCCTCATAATCTTGTACACCTCGATCAGGTCGCCCCTCAGTCTTCTCTGCTCCAATGAAAACAACCCAAGTCTATCCAACCTCTCTTCATAACTTAAATGTTTCATCCCAGGCAACATCCTGGTGAATCTCCTCTGCACCCCCTCCAGTGCAATCACATCCTTCCTATAATGTGGCGACCAGAACTGCACACAGTACTCCAGCTGTGGCCTCACCAATGTTCTATACAGCTCCAACATGACCTCCCTACTTTTGTAATCTATGCCTCGACTGATAAAGGCAAGTGTCCCATATGCCTTTTTCACCACCCCACTAACATGCCGCTCTGCCTTCAGAGATCTATGAACACACACACCAAGGTCCCTTTGTTACACAGAACTTCCTAGTGTCATGCCGTTCATTGAATATTTTCTTGTCAAATTACTCCTTCCAAAGCGTATCACCTCATAATTTTTAGCGTTAAATTCCATCTGCCACTTATCTGCCCATTTGACCATCCCGTCCATATCTTCCTGTAGCCCAAGACACTCAACCTCACTGTTAACCACCCGGCCAACCTTTGTGTCATCTGCAAACTTACTAATCCTACCCCTCCACTCTTGTTGGAGATGGTCATTGCCTGGCACTTGCATGGCACGAATGTTACTTGCCACTTATCACCCCAAGCCTGAACATTATCTAGGTCATGCTGCATATGGACATGGATTGCTTCAGTGTTTGAGGTGTCACAAATAGTGCTAAACGTTGTGCAATCATCAATGTACATCCCCACTTCTGACCTTATGACAGAGGGAAAGTCATTGATGAAACAGCTGAAGATGATTGGGCATAGGAGTGAGATGATTGATCTCCGACAAACACAACCATCTTCCTTTGTGTTGGAGAATCCCCCTGATTTCTATTTGGCTACAGTTTTGCTAGTGCTACTTGATGCCACACTCAGTCAAATGCTGCCTTGGTGTCAAGGGCAGTCACTCTCACCTCACCTTTTGAGTTCAGCTCTTTGGTCCAAGTTTGGACCAAGGCTGTAATGTGGCCAGGAGCTGAGTGGCCCTGGCAGAACCCAAACTGAGCATCAGTGAACAGATTATTGCTGTATAAGTGCCACTTGATAGCACTGTCAACAACACTTTCCATGACTTTGCTACGATCGACAGTAAGCTGATGGGCCGGTAATTGGCTGGGTTGGATTTGTCCTGCTTTTTGTGGACAGGACATACCTGGGCAATTTTCCACATTGTCAGGTAGATGCCAGTGTTGTAACTATACTGGAACAGCATTGGCCATTTGTAATTACCAAAGTTCGAGTATGTAACTTAAAGTTGGCACAATAGTGGTTTCCCTTCCATTAGTCCTCAGGAGCATTAACAGAAATGGAATAAAGACTTAGCATCTCACCTCTTCCATCAGATCTTGCAAGGCAAGGTATTGTGAGACAAGCTGCTGGATTGTTGGAACCCATAAAAGCATAGAAAATACAGGAACAGAAAAGACTGGTGCTCACCTGACCAGGTCAAAAATGAATGCTCCTCAGTTCTAACCTGATGTCCCATAAACTTTCAAACTGGTCCCAGGAACCTGCAGTTCCATAAGGTCCCCTGAACTCCACCTATCTGTCATAACATTTCTATGCTTCTCTATATTTGAAGACTTAGTAGCCTGCTATTTCTGTTGCCATGTAGGGCTAGATTTCCATCCTTGAGGTGGGTAGCGGGAGCCGAGTAAATTCCCAGCTTGGCCTGCCCACCCTTGGGAGGAAGTGCCAGCAAAGATGGGAGTTTCATTGTGGGGGTGTGCAGGTGCGGGCACGGGTTGTGGTCAGGCCAGCTAACCCGAGGAAGAGTTCGGAGGCAGCCACAGGGGTTACTGGGCATGCCAAGGTGGGCCGTTTTAAAGGCTCAACTCAGTGTTGCAGGACTTCGTCCCAGTTACTATTAAAAAAGTAAGGCCCTCTAGCCCTGACCCCTCACACCCCCTCACCCTTCACACACTCCCCATGCCACCTCATGCCCCCACCCATCCCCTATAGCCCCTCATGCCAAGGTATGTTCCCCACCCACTTCGCATGGCCCCTTATGTCCCCAATGCCAAGGAATGGCACTTCAATGCCCATTCATCCACTATACACTGTACAGAACCAATTAAGTCTATGTGCAAAAAAACAGTCATTGATAACTTCTCAGTTTCTTTAAAAAACTCCTTTTTACTACAGCCCAATAAAAGTGTCAATGATCCAGACCCTTTCAAGTATCAATAGCAGAAACTGCAAGTGCTTGAAACCTCTTTTTCCTGTGTAAGTGAACATTGTGCAATTGACAGAAGAGATCAGAGAGTTGGAGCTGTCAGTCAAGCAATGTTTTCCCTGAAGCTCAACTGTTTCAACAGTCCAAAGGATTTCTGGGCTCTCAGCCAAACCTCATTATGCATTCTCGGCCACGCCTTGAACCATGTCTCTTTGGAAAACTGGGCTATCTCTATGAAAATTGCAGAGGATTAGGACATGTATATCCCCGCAATGGAGCCGGCCAGGTTGGGAGTGCAGGGCGCCAGGTTGGGAGTGCAGGGCGCCGGCTTGCAACCGGACCCAGACTGCACCCTTAAAAGGCTCTACTGGAAATCAAAAACCCTGGGAATGGATTTGGGAAACCCACAATCCTGGCCACCATTTTCACCCCTACACAGAGTCTTCCTCACTCCATGAAAATCCAGCCTATACTAATTTTCTGTAAGAATAACATTGCTTTCTGAGGTAATTGTATCTTCTGAAAATTAAGACAGAAGGTTCCTGTGACTGTATCAATGTTGGCATTGGGTGGGGGTTGGGGAAGGGGGCCAGTAGTAGTGGAGTGATGGGGTTGGAAGGAGGCAGGCAGACAGGTTGGAGTGTATCACTACTTTCACTCCCACACAGAAAGTTTGAAAACCGCAGGTTTGTAGCTTGAAGTACAAGGGTAACTTATTTAATTTGTCTTGGGCATAAATATTTGATTCCAGACAGCTGTGAACCGTATTTTTGTCTGCATCAGAAGAAAATTAATCAGGATCTAACATGACCTGCCACATGGTATTGGACTTTGTCTGAGAAAATGTATGCAACCCAAAACCAATAAGTGAAGAAAGATATTTGTTTGCAGACATTTGTGATTGGTCCTAATTGTGATATAAAATTTCAGGCCATGAAATTAGAATTGATAAACAATAATGAATCAATTTACTTTATTCAACAGGATATTAAAGGAGGTAAACCCCTAACCCAATCAAATCATGGACACAGTACTAGTTAGAAACTTTAGATACAGACAGCTCCAAGACAGAAATACTAATCTGGGGACAAATTGAGTACAACAGAGGAATCAGGGTTATCATATTCATCTTTTAGAGCTGTTAAAAATGATTGTTTGCTGGGAGAGAATTACTGTTGATGTTTTACAATTGACAGGTTGGCGGGCGCCCTGCTGATTTTGCTGCGCCCCCACCTTCCTGAAAATTTAAATGGGGCGCGGTGACATCGGGAGTTCCGCCTGACGTCACCGCGCGTCATTTTACGCGTCGGCGAGCGGGCCCCGCCTCCACTGGCCGACTTGTAAAATTCTGCCCCATGATATTGAGTAGAATGGAACAATGACTCTCTGGAGTTTAGAAGAATGAGAGGTGATCTCATTGAAACGTGCAATATTCTGAGGGGGCTTGATGGTGTACTTGCATTATTGCCCCAGCCTGGGGAGTTTCGAATTAGGGGTCATGGTCTCATAATAAGGTGACGGTCACTTAGGACTGTGAGGAGAAATGTCTTCACTAAGAGCATTGTGGATCTTTTGGGGGTGGGGGGGTGGTTGTGGATGCTCAGTCATTGAGTATGTTCAAGGCTAAAATCAATAGACTTTTGTGTTGTAAGGGAATCGAGGGTTGCATGGATCAAGTGAGGAAGGGAATTTAGAAGACCAATCATGACCCATGAATGGTGGAACAGGCTTGAGGGGCTGTATGGCCTCTTCCTGTTCCAATTTCCTATGTTCTTATACAAGGAAAAGAAGCTGTGCGTGCTAGACTGAACAGCTGTTTGAATGTAAGAGATGGTCAAGCTTTTTGTTTGCCTATTTTCTCATTTAAGAAGAAACTTTTGAAGCAATTATTTACATTTGATGCAGAATAAAAGTTTCATTGTCACCACAGCATCATTCAGATTAATATTTACAGAATCACAGAACCTTCACAGTGCAGAAGGAAGCCATTCAGCCAATCAAGTCTGCACTGGTCCACAGAAATAGCATTCTACCTAATCCCATTCCCCTGCCTTATCCTCGTAACCTTGCACATTCTCTCTTTTCAAAATACCTCGATTAAACCTGCCTCCGCCAGGAAGTTTGTTCCAGGCTCCAACCACCCTCTGGGTGGAAATTTTTTTCCTCACATTACTTCTACTCCTTTTGCCCATTAGTTTGAATCTGTGCCCTCTAGTTCTTGATGTACTCTTAAGTGGGAACAGTTTCTCACTACTTACCCTGTCCTCAGGATCTTGAATACCTCTATCAAGTCTCCTCTCAGCTTTCTTTTCTCAAAGGAAAACAGATCCAACCTCTCCAATCTATCCTCATAGCTGCAGTTCTTTATCCCTGGAATCCTTCTTATGAATCTCCTCTGTATTCTCTCCAATGCCTTCACATCCTTCCTCAAGTATGGTGCCCAGAACTGGACACAATACTCCAGATGAGGCCTAACTAGTGTCTTATACAAATTTAACATGACCTCCTTACTCTTGCACTGAATGTCCCTACTAATGAGTTGTTTTTTCAAGCTTACATTTGAAGAGTCAATTAAATTTTACTATGAGTTGTGACCTTTTTGCATTCATTTGAAGGGGTCTCTGGAAATGTATTGACCTGGATCATCAGGCAAAATAATTCCTCACCACAGATGAGGTAAAATCAAAGAGAATTGTTCCTTTGCCGCCACTCAGTGCCCTGATGAGAGAAATGGACCAGGATTCTATCAAGTGTGCATGACTTATAGATCCATTCGGCCAATGTAAATGAGAAAAAGTTGGGGTTGGGGTGGAATAGTAGGTAGGGGAGAGAACAGGCATAAAAGCAATTTTGAAAAGGAGAGGCTCAGAAGAGAGATCAATATAAAAGTGCAAACTTAATGACCTTACAATTGTATGGGCCATCATCCCAGCTACTTTACATATTAGGTGCCTTCTGTCTCACATAGGCCAGAAACTCCAATGCTTGCTGTCTGCTGAGGGGATGGGGCCTCCCCCATCCCAGAAAAATGATTTCGCCCTCCTGCAATCCCCTTTGTAACGGAGTAATAATTATTTTAAATTAAACATCTGCCTGTTCTCTGAGGTCCAGACTGTTCCCCTACCAGTGACTCCTCTGGTCAGGCCCACTCAGCAAGGCCTGTGTTCCTCATCTCAGTGAGAATATGGGCCTTCAAATTTATGCTACTAGGATTGGGAAAAAGGAACACCCAACACAGGGAGTCCCCAGCAGTCACTCCGTCCCCTCTGACAGGGACAGCTGTGCTTGGTGTGGACAGAGGTCCCATCCCAGACTAAGTTTCCCAGAAATGGTCTATCCACTCACCCGTCATGTGCCTGTAGTTAAAATTAGCCCTGGCATCTCGAAATTTGGTATCTTCCCCTGGGTTAACTCTAATCTCGGAGTAAATTAAAGCTCCAATAATGCATTTTGACTGCAGGCAAATACTAAAGGGTGGGTTTACTGAGTTCTCACATGCTACCAGTGTATATCAGAAAACTACATGTTGCCTCCATGGATGAAGATTGCAGGCAGTGCCCTGCAAGTTTCTGTTACACGCTGCTGGTGATGAGGATTCAGAAAATCTTCTCTGAAATTCCCACACCTAATAGGTAAAAGTAGACTATATAAAAATAGTGGTTTTTTAAGGTGTCTAAAGTTTCAGGCATTCTTGGGAGTTTCCTGGGTTTGCAGTTGAGATTTAGAAATTTACAGAATCTTTCTTCAGATGATTAAACTGGATCTAATCTAAATTAAAGCGTGTACATAGGGGAGGATTTTTTCCCTCGTTGGGCGGACTCGGTGGGGGTGGGCGGGAGCGGTCAGGGAGCCGACTGCCGCCTGCGATTGGGTCCAGACCACGATTTCATGTTGGCGCGTGCTTCAGCGCTCAGCGCTGCCTGTGTGGGGTGGGGTGGGGAGGGGGTGGGGCGAGAGCATGAGTTCGCGCATGCGCATGGGTGCGTGCTCGAAAAGCTCCCTGAGGCACAGAGCTGCCTGGTGGATGAGGTTCCCTGAAAAGTGCAAAGGCTGCTTGGCCTTTTCGCCTGCCCAGCAACCCATAAGACTGGACAGGCAGTGAAAAATTTCATTCAACTACCTTTTTAATGGCCTTAATAAGCCTTTTAATTGTGGGCGGTTGTGCTGCTGACTCCCGCGCGCGCCCACCAACCAAAATATCGCGCGAGTGCGTGATGATGTCGGGACGCTCGCCCAACGCCATCGTGCGTCATTTTACGCTCGGTCAGATTGGGTGCGCGCCTGCCTGTGGAGTGTTATATTCTGGCCGTAGGGTTGGAAATTTACAGGCGTGATGTGCCAAATGTCTTTTTCTTATTTCATATTTTCAGATGTTATAAATCATCATTTTACTAATGTTCAATAATGGTGCACTGGGTGGTAAGACCCATTACAATGTAAATTATTGAACAGTGTAATCTTTTATTGCACTCAATTGCAGAAGATAATTTTATTGAAAATAAAGCTGACACAAAGTTAAATTAATTTATCTGCAAGTTAATGAATATTTAATTGAAACTCAGGTACTAAAGCAATTTAAGTTTTACATTGGATTATCTTTGTTAAACTGAGTTATCTCTACGCGTGTTAATTCTTTATTTATTTATTCATGCACAGGATGTGGACATCACAGGCAAGGCTGGATTTATTGTCCATTCCTAATTGCCCTTGTGAAGGTGGTGATACAGCTGAACATTTTGCTAAGCTATTACGTAGGGCAGTTAAGATGCACAGAACCATAAATTGATAAAATGCTAACAGCACAGGAGGAGGTCCTTTGGCTTGTTGTGTTCGAGCTGATTCGACAAGAGCAACTCACCTAGTCCCATTCTCCTGCCCTTTGCCTGTCGCCCTGCAAATATTTTCTCTTCAGTTGCTTATACAATTTGCTTTTGGAAGCCATGGTTGAATCTGCTGCCATCAAATTCTTAGGCAGCACATTCCAGATCCTAACCATTTGCTGCATTAAAATAAGGTTTCTCATATCGCAGTTGATTCATGTGCCATTCACCTTAGTTCGATGTCCTCTGCTTCTTGATCCTTCCACCAATAGGAACAGTTTCTTTCTACCTACACTGTCTACAGTCCTCTTGATTTTGAATACCTCGATTAAATCTCCTATCAATCCTCCCTGAGGAGAAGAATGCCAACTTATCTGCGTAACTGAAGTACCTCATCTCTAGAATCATTCTCATAAATCTTTTCTACATCCTCTCTAAATCCTTCACGTCCTTCCTAAAATGCAGTGCCCAGAAATTGGACATAATACTCCATTTGAAGCCGAACCAGTATTTTAAAAAGGATCACCATACCTTCCTTGCTTTTGCGTTCAATGCTTCTATTTTTATAGCCCAGTATGCTTTTTTAACCTCTTACTCAACCTGTCCTGCTACCTTCAATGATTTGTGCACATAAATCAGGGGACGGTTGTCATACAGACTTGAAACATTAACTCTGTTTCTCTCTCCACAGATGCTGCCAGACCTGCTGAGTTTTTCCAGCATTTTCTGTTTTTTATTTTAGCTTTCCAACATCCGCAGTATTTTGCTTTTATTTTAGTGAATAATATTTCTTGCTGACTGTCACAGACCCCGGCCTGCAACACACCAAGGGAGGCAGCAATGAACCAACCAGTAGTCTTGGAACATCTCAAATCCTTTATTTAACTTCCGCTTCTTTTGTTTCCGACTCCAAAGTCCTCCAAATTACATCCTCGTACTGTCCTTTTAAACATTGAAGTTGTGGGCCCACATCACACCCATTGTTGTTCCCTCCCCAGGACACCCTGGTCCACTCCTCCATCACCCCCTACACCTCAACCCCCTCCCACGGCACCTTCCCATGCAAACGCAGAAGGTGCAACACCTGCCCCTTTACTTCCCCTCTCCTCATCGTCCAAGGTCCCAAACACTCCTTTCAAGTGAAGCAGCATTTCACTTGCACTTCCCTCAATTTAGTCTACTGCATTGTCTGCTCCCAATGCGGTCTCCTCTACATTGGAGAGACCAAACGCAGACTGGGTGACCGCTTTGCGGAACACCTTCGGTCTGTCCGCAAGCATGACCCAGACCTCCCTGTCGCTTGCCATTTCAACACTCCACCCTGCTCTCATGCCCACATGTCCGTCCTTGGCCTGCTGCATTGTTCCTGTGAAGCTCAACACAAACTGGAGGAACAGCACCTCATCTTCCGACTAGGCACTTTACAGCCTTCCGGACTGAATATTGAGTTCAACAACTTTAGATCATGAACTCTCTCCTCCATCCCCACCTCCTTTCTGATCCCCCTTTTTTCCAATAATTTATATAGATTTTTCTTTTCCCACCTATTTCCATTATTTTTAAATGTATTTCCATCCATTGTTTTATCTCTGCCTTTTAGCCTATTTCGATCCCTTCCCCCCACCCCACCCCCAATAGGGCTATCTGTACCTTTATTATCACATTCCTTAGATAATATCACCAGTTTCAACACCTCTTTGTCCTTTTGTCTATGACATCTTGTGGTTATCTCCACCTATCACTGGCCCTCTATCCAGCTCTACCTGTCCCACCCACCCCCACCACCCCCCCTTAAACCAGCTTATATTTCACCTCTTTTCTATTTTTCCTTAGTTCTGATAAAGAGTCATTCAGACTCGAAACATTAACTGTGTTCCTCTCCGCAGATGCTGCCAAACCTGCTGAGTTTTTCCAGGTATTTTTGTTTTTGTTTTGGATTTTCAGCATCCGCAGTTTTTTGCTTTTATCACACCCATTGTTGCTGTTTGGACGGGAAACCAGGAAGTAAAGCGATGATGAGGCAGCTAGGGTAAAAAAACCACTGGCCGACACGCTGATCATACTTTCGAGTTTCCGCCTCGATGTCCCAAATATGTCTCTCAATTAATATTGGAGCGATTATTCCAACATGAAACCTGAGCAAGGTCTTGTACAAGGACAACGCTTTGTCTTCTAATCAATTGTACTACAAGTGTAGATCAACATACTACTCAACCTTGTTATCACTGCACAGCAGTGCCCCTGCACTCTTAGAGATCTAGCTAATAAAATGGCCAGACCTCTTTCTTTTTCCTCCTTCTTTAATGCTTTTCTCTGAAGGATGTTCACATGTTGAGTATTCCTCCTGCCCATATGCAAACCGCTGCACTATTCAAAGCTAAACGTCATTTGCCAGCTATGAATCTAAACCTCCCACGCATCAAGATCCGCCTGTAAAGCCAAGCATCATCAGCAGTCATATCGTCCGTCCAGATCTTAGTATCATCTGCAAGTTTGTAGACCTTGCCCCCAAAACCTACTTCCAGATAATTAATAAAAGTGATAAAGAACCCTAGCTCTAACACCAAACCCTGTGGGACACCACTGGCAGCCAGTCTCAAAACAGATTCAAACCCACTTGTGACTACTTTCTGACTACAGTTTTCCAGCTAGTTCTCAATCCAGCTCAGTACATTAATCTTGTAGGGAAGCCTTTTATGCTTGTCAAAAGTTTCCTAGAAGTCTTAAGTAGACAATGTCTACTTGGCCTCCCTCACTCCCCATTATAGTTTCTTTTTAAAAAAAAACAAAAATTTCTAACAAATTACCTAATTTTTTCGAAACCATGTTGGGTCTGCCTAATATGTCCCCACTCTATCCAAGGAATCATATATTGCATTCCTAAATGTTCCCTCAAGCATCTTTCCTATTACTGATGCCAAACTAATGGACCTACAGTTACTTGGATTTCTTTTGTTTCTTTTTTTTTTAAAGATGAGGACCACATTTGCCTCCTTCCCATCAATAGGAACTATCTCAAACTGCAGTGAGCTATTAAAAATACAGGCCAGGGTCTCACACAGCATACTTCTCATCTCTCTGCGGACCCTTGGGTGGATATTATCGGACATGGCTGCTCTATCTATTTACAAGTTGCTTATTCTATCTAAAGTACTAATTGCGTATGTGGTATAAAACCAGAAAATGCTGCAAATACTCAGCAAGTTAGGCTGTATCTATGGAGAGAGAAACAGAATCAATGGGTTGGATTTTCTATGCCCACTGGCGTTGGGTGTGTTTGGGGGCATGATCGGACAAGATAGCGTGAAACTAGTTTGTGATTGTCTGCACAGCTCGCCGATGACGGGCTACGTTTCCCGCCATCGGACGTCGGGAACCTCATTGTAATACATCAGCATATCATTCTAAGGCCAGCCCGCCAGATTCATTCCCCGCCCCCCCCAGCTGCATCGTCTTCCCACATTGGCAGGAAAATGCTCTGACGTGTTTCACAACAGCACATAAGCAACTTGCACCTGACGGGCTGCATTTCGCTCGGGGTTTCAAGGTTTGTTTGCCTACCTTGCTTCGGGCAGCACTCACGGTCATCAGCGCCAGGCTTCACAGACAGCACCACATTACTTTTAAGGAGGCTCATGGGCAGGTCTCTACCTACTAGATCAGCCACATGTGGGTGGCTTTTCAATGGCTGCAGGGCTAGGTCTTGCATGGGGAAGGGGGAGAAGTGGCCTCAGGCAAAGGAAGAGGCTGCAGGACGAGAGCTGTACTGGGGAGGGGATTATCCCAAGGTGTGTGTGAGGGCACGTGTTGATCTCTACAAGTGGCCTCAAGATGATGAGGGCTGAGGAGGCGGGCTCTGGAGGAGGTGAGGCCAGATGGAGATGTGAGGGCGTGTGTGTGAGAGTGAGCAGTGATTTCCCTTGAGCTGGCAGTGAGTGAGATGCCAGTGAATGTGTGGTGGGTTTGAGTGTGTGAGTTTAGAGTGATGAGGTGATTGCCAAACCCTGGCTGTGCTTATGAGATCATTCACCCTCTATACAGATCGGATGGCCAACCTCTTCTGTGCAGCATTGGCACCGATCACCACTGCCATCGCCTGCCATGCTAGATTGGTGATGCAGCTGCCCGTCCTGCGGCCAGAGCGAGGGTGGAGGACATCACAGCAAACCTCCACCGTGTCCAAATGGCATTCCAGTGATGCATCATTAAACCTGGGGGCTGCAGTCTTTTTGCCTTTCGTGGACATCTTCCCTGCAGTAGTGCTGGGCTGGAAGCACTGAGATGTGTGTGCGCGGCTAGATTTCAAACATGGCGCCCGACATGCTGAAGCAGCGAGATGATGGCGTGGTGGGTGAATGAAAGCCAACCCGCCATGGAAACGGCGTGCTTCCCAGGAATGCATAAGTAATGCAGCGGGTTTGGGACAATACAGTGTGAAAACCCACCATCACGTTAAAGGTTGCTTTACCTGCCTGCTACGCGCTTAGTGCAAATCTGGGACGATTTGGAAAGCCACTCAACGTTTCAGGTATTTGACTAGTCTCAAGCTTAATGGTTATTAACATTATCATTAAATTCTAACATTTGAGCATTGATTTGAAGACTCGAAAACTGAAGTGAAGTACTCATTTAATATTTTTGCCATATCCTGTGAGTCCTTTGTAACCCGTCCTTGAGCATCCTTTCAATACACTTGACACATCTCTAACGCTGAAACTGAAAAAGCTTCTCCCATTACTCCATAATTATATACAGTCCTCATTTCCATTAGCTTTTCAGCTTAATATAATTATTTAAACCACTTCTGATTTTATTAATAATTCCCTAATTTGTAGCATCATGCATAGAAGGAGGCCATTGCGTCTGTGTCAGCGCTTTGAAAGAGCTTTGCAATTAGTTCTACTCCTCTACACTTTTCCCAAAGCAGATTTCTTATTTTCAAACATAAATCCAAGAGCTGCAGATAAATTGATTCTTGCATATGTTTCTTTTTTAGAATAGTTGTGTGAGTGGTGCTTCTCTATTTTTGCAGGTGAAGAACAGTGATGAAACAAGCTTTCCATTCAAGACACTGAGACTTTAGTAAAATATAAATTTATGAGACCTGATGAGATGTAAGATCAACAAGATCTACCAATTGGTTTGAGTATTGCCGTAGACAGCAGTTGGCCATTATTGACCACTGTTATGTAAAACTCTAGATAATTGTGAGACATTTCACTTCTATTTATGATAATCACAACCAATTATGACCACATAATATTGCAAGCAGAGAATATGAATTATGTTTTTTTCGATTATAGCTTTATTCATCTTTTGCTGCCCCTTTTATTCATGAATATTTCATTCAGCCTCCTTCCAGGTCTCCCTATTGATGCATGGAGAGTGGAGCGGTGGTGTTTGGGATTGAAATACACTGATGTACATGACTATAGCAAGCCAGGTCAGACCTGGCTTCCCATAGTCATGTGACCTCTGCCATGAGACACAGACTGGGGGCAGCCATGTTACATTCAGCTATAACAAAGGCATTGTATTACAAGCAATCTACTCTTTGAGCTCGTAACAGGTGGTGAAATTTACTAAATGGTATAGCCACATCTTTGCAGGCATGATATAATGCATTCTACCATACAGGACTGAAGTACTTCAATTGCTATTTGTTCACCTGCTGAAGTCTGATATTGCAGTTTTACAATAATTGAGCCCTTAAACTTATCAGTTGAAGCAATGTAGGATGCTATGTGTTACCCAGTCCCCGGGTAGGGTTCCCCCAATATGTTATGGTCCCAGATGAGATACCCCAAATTTTTATGCTCCCAGGTGAGGAAGGATGAACTGACTCCCCTTCTTTATTCAACCCCCTCGGCGGGTCGCAACAAGGCTAATTAAAACAGGATCCTTTCCGTTGCGGATACCTTTCCCCAGTCCAAATGTAATTATATTTTAGAGGCTGCCAAAGAAAAAGTAAAGTTGATTAGTTACAAAACCCAGAACATTTTAAAATAAAAATGCAACACACATACACACACATTAGAAATGAGAAGTTTAGCCCAAGAAAGAAGTTGAAAAGGTAATCAAATCAGTCTTTGGCTTGTCTGTGAGGAGCAGATGGTGAAACACTGCAGCCTTTAAGTTAGGTGATCCCAGTAGAGCTGACTTTGGCAGTTGAGCCGTTGGTTTAGAGACACTTGATTCTGCAGGTTAGCTGAAGGAGTTGTCCTGTTTCCTTTTTGACTGTGGCTTTGCTGCCTTGCCTCCAGCCTGAGAGAGAGAGAGAGAGAGAGAGATAGACTTTTACTCCCAAGCTGTAGGGATGCCTAGTTGCTGTTTTTCTGCTGTGACCTTCACAGCACACACTTGCACTCCAGGACTAGAACACATAGGTCAGGTTGGCAGCTGCCTTTTTAACCACTTTTCTTGTGTATTCGTGGAAGGGAAAAAAAAACAAACATGTTTTTCACCCAGAATCTGCTTTCTTTCAACTCAGATCACGTCCACATTCTGAGACATAACTCAACCGCAGATGGTTTCTGTTGAGATGGTAATCAGTCTCCATTGTCTCCGCAACCACAGGAGGTTACAGTTCAGTCTTTTGCATTGCATCTCTTCCTTTGAAGTGTTTCTGCCTGAAGTGGGCCTTGACATCATTTTAGGTGCGACTTTCCAGGGCCTCTCCGGGCTAGTTGATCAAGTATAATCTGCATAGAAATTTTCCAGAAGGTGGTTACTTTACATTCTCAGTCAGCTTTTGCTTGTAGGTCATTTTAAAAAATGCATCTAATTGGCATATTGAACTTTTTATGTAAGTAACTGGGACTGTGATCCAGTGTCATGACATATGTATCAAAATATCATAACATGCTATGTTTGCGGTTGAGCTACAACAGTGTACACTTGTTACGTGCCTACTATCGTTTCTTAATGACAATCCAAATATAGACCTTGCCACATATGACCTAAAGAAATGACTATTGGAGTTAATATTTTAGTGATATTATTACTAATTAAAGTTAATTTGCCTGGTAACAATTGAAAGCCTGGACTCTGTATGAGAGTCACTTTAACATTAATTTTCCTATTTCTGCGTCAAAATAGACTCCCTAACCAAAAACATTAACAGGACTGAACAATATGAACAATAGTACTATATTGGTTCTACAGCAGCACTTTATTGAAGAAAATATTGATTTCTATAGGAATCTATTTGAAATTATTGGAAAAGCATAGCCTAGGATCTTGGAAGAAAATGTTTCTGTACAAGCAGTAATAATCTGATAATTTATTTAAGTAGGTACTTAGGAAATGCATAGGTCATTCAATTCCTTGAGCATGCTCTACCATTTGGTTAGATCCTGGCCGAGCTGTAGCTTAACTCTATACCCACTTTAGCTCCAATCATATGCTTTGTTATGCTTATCTGACAAAAATCTATTGATCTTAGTTGTGAAACTGTCCCAAAAATCCACAGCTTGTTGGGAGAGAGAATTCCAATTTTCTATCATCCTTTGTACTGCCTGATTTTCCTTCTCAGTGGCTTAGTAGTTTTAATTTTTTTTTTATTCATTCACTGGATATGGGCACTGCTAGCAAAGCCAAACATTATTGCCCATTGCTGAGTGACCTTCTTGAATCTAACTTAGTGGATTGCTAGGCCCTTTCAGAAGGCAGTTAAGAGTCAACCATATTGCTATGGAACTGGCCTCACATATAAGCTAGATAAAGAAGGCAGATTTCCTTCCCAAAAGGACACTAATGAATCAGGTGATTTTCAATGAAAATCCAGCAGTTTCATGGTCACCATTACGGATACCAGCACTTTATTGCATGCTGTTTGAATTTGAATTCCCCAATTACCATGGTGGGATTTGAACTTAGGTTGTTAGATCATTAGTTCAAGCTTCTGGATCACTAGGTCCGGTAACATTACACTATGCTACTGTACCTCTGTTTTAAGAGTGTAGTTTTAAGATTATGCCCCCTTGTTCTTGATTCTCCCATTAAAGGTAATAATTCCACTGTATCTTCCTTATTGAAGCCTTCTAATATTTTAAATGCCTTGGTCAGATGACCCCCCCTCAATCTTGTCTACTCAAAGGAATTGCCCAATCTCCAATTAGCTCCACTAAATGAGATTTTGCCAATGACTTTGAATGGAAGCAAGCACAGGCTATGTCATAGAGCACCGGTGATGATAGGGAACTAATGTCGATGAAGGGCTCATTTGTTGCGAGGCACCGGCACAGCATGATGCAAGCCGCTTTATACCACAAAAGAATATGGACCTTACTGGGCGTGCTTTCACATGGACTGCAGCAGCTCAAGAAGGCAGCTCATCTCCACATTCTCAAGGGCAATTAGGGATGGGCAATAAATGCTGGTCTAGCCAGGGACACCCACACCCCATGAATGAATAAAAAAAATGCTGCATCAAGGCGGTACTTGTCCCCTTGGCATTCTACAGAGGACATCTGTATAGCCTCTCAGTTTAGCAATTAATAAAATTTGTAACTGCAAAATGAAAATGCTACATTAATACCACAGCATTAAATAATAATGCTCAGGAAAATGATTTTAAGCTAACTTATTCAAAAGCAGGAATGAATAATTCTAGTAAGAAAAAGATAAAAACAAGGTAATGTTATGATTGGAAAATGCTCTGCTCTTTTCATTTTCATTTTTATTTTGCTTCGAATTTCCACTGGATGTGAAGAATCGGGAGTCAGGATAGATACCTCTTACATGAACAATTCCATTTTACATACTTACGATAAAACTGCCCTGTATTTTTAAACAGTGAAGATATATCTTCAAGGATTGACTCGTTCCACCAACATTATGAAAAATGAATCAGATCAGTCAGGGTATAGTGGCTTTCTGATGACAATTCTTGATAAAGGATTAATGAAAGAGATCACTCAAGTTCTGCAAATTAATGTACTTTTAAAAAAAATTCTCAACTGCAACTTATTTAAAGCTTGGTTGAATTTTTCATCATGACCTCCTTTCTCACTCAACCAAATAGAATTAAAATACTTCTACAAGGTCTTACAATATATTTTAATATTGTGAACTTTCTACATCTCTGCATCCTTTTCCTCCATAATTCCTTCTTCAGGTTTTCTAGCTGGTACAATTGCTTGATAAAAAGCTGAAGCTATTTTATTGGTTAGATTTTAATTCTTTACTTGCCACACCTTTACTAAATGTCAACCGCCCTGCAGGTCCACTTCAATGCATGGCAATAAATATGCATTCATCGGTCATGTCAAGAACCGTTCCATTTGGATCAATATATTTAAGTTTAATCATATAGGAATGTTGGAACAGAGGAGTTGAAACAGTATATTTTTGCCTTTTGAACATGGGCTCATGTATGGACTAGACTAGATTTACGAGAGTGGCTCAGGGGATGAAGGACCATTTCAAATGCCTCCCGGCAATAATCTGGGCCATGATCTCTGGGTTCCCAGTCTTGTTCTATAAGCAGTGTTAGTGAACATGTTGTAATTCAGAATTTCTGGAGCAGTAGATTTTTGGCCTGATTATCCTATTGTTTACATACATCCATTATGAGACTATCTTCTGGAATTTAGCGTGACTTTTAAAACCGCACAGCTCTAAATTTTATCTTCTCTACCAGAACTCCCCCTCTTTTGCCCTTCAGAAATTGGATAATTTTGGGGTCTTAAGTGTCTATGGGCAGAATTCAATGCTCATGGCAGGGGGCCTGTCCACCAGCTGGAAAACCGATGGCAACCCCACAGCAGCCACCTCCATGAGGTCCGATGGAATTTAATTCCTGGCCAGCGATGGGCTTCCCGGCTCCTGAGAGGGGAGATCCCCCCCCTGGGAATCCTGCTGGAGGGCGGATGTCCTGCCTCTGAGAGCTGCCAGCTAATCAGTGTTCCAGCGGGGGAGCGGTGGCCACTCCCGGTACTGCAATGCAGCTTACAGCATGGATTGTCGGTGAGTGAGGCAGGTTAGCCAGGGCTAGCCAGGGAGACCCCAGCAAGCAACGAAGGGGATTGATTTAAATGGCATCGGGTGGGGGGGGTCTTACTCTGGGTGTCTCTGTTCCCGCTAGCTGTTGCCTCTGTCAGGCACAGAGTGCCTAACAAGAAGGTAACTCCCCTCACCAGGCACCAACCCTACCCACCAGGGTATTCCTGATGGTAGTTAAATACCAGCAGTAGAGGCCCTAAGTTGGTCCTTAAGTAGCCACACAAAGACCTCAATTGGCTTCTGAGCAGGGAGGCCATTTCTTGAGCCTTCTTGCACGGGAGTAAATTGGAAGGAGGCAGAATCTCCATCCCGCACCTCCCAGCCCAAACACAAGGCACTCCCACCAACCCACCCCCCCACAACCCTAACTCACCTCTGGGAGTTCTGGGGGTTGGGGGGTGCGTGGCTATTAAATTGCACCCTACATCTGAGAAATGTTAAACCATGTGCCATAAGTACTGATTTTGATGGCGATCCGATAATTGTGAAAGCAGGCTGAATTTACGCAAAAATGACTGTAGATGTACAGTATGTCTTTTGGAATACAAACTTCTCCTATTAGCATTATTTTAGCTGGGAAGAAAATTTAATCATGTTATTTTACATCTAATATATGAACAAGGTTTACAAATGTGACAAAATTTGCAAAGAAAATTAAGTAAACTCAAGGGCCCCTTTTCTTTAACATAAAAGCTGCAAATCAATTTCGTCAACAGGAATTGTTCACTTTAATACCTGGCTCAAAGACACAGGGCGGAATCATCCCAGATTTGTACTAACTGCGGTAGTGGGCGGGAAAAAGGACATTTTACCCTCCGGCCGCAATGGTGGCTTTTTGCACTGTATCATCCCATTCATACCCCATTAATTATACAACTTCAGGAAACACGCTGTCTCGCTGGCAGGTGGCTTCTGATATGCCCGTCATGCTGTTACCTCACCGCTTCATCACACAGGGTGCCATATTTAAACTGCAGCTGTGTGCGCACTTCTCAATGCTTGCAGCCCAGGAGAGTACCAGTGAAGACATGGCCCCAAAAGCCAAGAAGAGCGCAGCTTCCTGATTCAGCGGTTCAACCCCAGGACTCCTTCTGGCCACGTGGAGGTCCTCCTCGATGTCCTCTACCCCCACCCTGGCCGCAGGAGGCCCATCAGTCTCACCCTTCTAGCTTGGGAGGCGGTGGCAGAGGTGGTCAGTGCCAATGCTGCACACAAGAGGTTGACCATCCAGTGCATAAAACAGATGATGGTCTCATCCAAGCCTCCAGGGTAAGGCAACCATCTCATCACTCTAAACTCACACACTCACAAGGTCATCACACATTCACTGGCATCTCACTCACTGCCAGCTCAAGGGGCATCACCATTCACTCTCTCACACACACACCCTCATCACCATCTGGCTTCATCTCCTCTGGAGACTGCCTCCTCAGCCCTCACCATCTTGAGGCGTCTTGCACAGGTCAACGTGTGCCTCCACACACCCCCTAGGATAACCTCCCTTCCCCAGTACAGCCCTCACTCTGCAGCCTCTCTCCTTGCCTGAGGCCACTTCTCCATCTTTCCCAAGGCAGCCCTAGCGCTGCAGCTGTTGAAAAGCCACCCCCACCTTCCAGGTGGTCTGATAGCTAAAGTATTGCCCGTGAGCTCCCCTAAAAGTGATGTAGCGCTGCCTGCGAAGCCTGGCACTAATGACCGCGAGTACTGCCCAAAGAAAGGTAGGCAAACAAACCTCAAAGTCCTGAGTGAAGTGCAGCTCCCCAGGCGCATGTCACTTATATACAGTTGTGAAAGACGTTGGCATAATGTGCCTGGATGATCCAGCGTGGGGGGGGTTTGATGCCAGCGAGCAGGGCTTATAATGATATTCAGATGTATTAAAATGAAGTTCCCGACGTCCGACAGTGGGAAATACGAATATTGATGGGCAGAGTGGGTATTGCAAACTGGTTTTACTGCGGCATAACACCATTTTTGGCCCTCCAGGCATATTGTCTGCTCATGGCCATCATGACAGCCGGCACCAACGGGCACAGAAAATTCCATCCACAGTGTTATACTTCTCAACTTAATCTGGTTCAGGTTTTTGGCCTCTGATTTTATAATTCTTTTCATCCTTGGCACACAGAAACGAAGCCTAAAAATTTGTTATTTGAAGGTCTCATTATACAACTGAACAAATTAATGTACTTCAGTTGCTAATGACTTTAACGCTGCCAGTAAGTCTGCATGATACTGGGCACATTCCAATTTTGCTTGGAGGACAAGTTCAACCACTTGCACCATTGGGCCTGTGAACTTGGTGCTGTGAACTCACTCACCCCATCTATCCTAAGAAGAGTGGCAGTTGCATATTGAATTAGGCAACTTTTATTTGCCCAGGTAGCTAATTGAAAGCAGCAGAACCTTAAGAAAATATCGGGAAGGGCGAAGAAGCGGTCAGGATGGAGGGGAGCAATTGGCAGAGAGGAAGGCCTGGGAAGGAACAGAAGTGATAGGTAGGGTGAAAGTAACTGACACCACGCCAGCTAGTTGAGTTTACGGCAAACCAGTTTTGTAAAGCAGGTGTGAGACACACTACTTGCATATGCAGAAGTCCAAGAAGCCTCTTTTCCTGCTGTTAGCAAAATAGTTGGTGGTGCATATCAGGTGCATAATGAGTCCTGTATCACATCCACCATGTTGGATGCTTAGGTATGTCAGCTACTGGGGCAGATGGTGGCACAGTGGGACTGTGTCTAACCTTGCAAGTCAGAGGCCCAGGCTAATCCTCTGGGGATATGAGTTCAAGACACACTGTGGCAGCTGATGGGATTTAAGTTCAACTCATAAATCTGGAATTGAAAGCTAGGCTTAGTAATGGTGACCATAAAACTATCATTATTATTTTAGGGAAGGAAATCTGCCTGGTCTGGCCATGACTCCAGACTCTCAGCCTGTGACTCCAGACCCACAGCAATGTGGTTGACTCTCAACTGCCTTCTGAAATGGCCAAGCAAGCCATTCAGTTCAAGGGCAATTGGGGATGATCGACAAATGCTGACCTTGCCAGCAATGCCCACATCGCATGAAAAAAAAAAATTGCTCTTGATAAAGGGCACGTTGCTAATTGAATTTCTAGGGCAATAATTCTTAAACCTATCCTTGCCTAAGAGGGAGATGAGGAGTACGTTTTTTACATTTAGAGAGTTGTCAGGACCTAGAATGCTCTACTTGAAAAGATGATGGAAGCTGATTTCATAAACAATTTAAAAAGGGAGTTGGACAGGTACTTGACGATGAGGAACACATAACGGAGGGTTTATTGGCACACTTCCATGAAGATTGATCAATCTGCTGTGCTCTTGTCTTGCTTTGACTGGTGAGTTTCAGGAAACTGCTCAAATCTATAGGCTTAAAATTAAAGCCAAAAGTCTGTGTAACTATCACGCTACGCTACTTCAGCGATTATTATATATTAATTATCAACCCACTGCTCTTGAGGTGGCTGTGTGCAAGCAGCCTCTTGTGTTGGAGTGAAATCAAGAAGTCAGTGGCCAGGACCTTTAGGTCGGTGTACGGGAGGCGGGACCCACCCACCAACAGGTAAAATGACGCGGGATGATGTCGGGCAGAACACCCAACGTCACCCCGCATCATTTCAATTTTCAGTTCGGCGGGGGCTCAGCCAAATCAGCTGTGCGCCTGCTGACGTGTCAACGGCCCTTTTGAGGCCATTTAAAAAGTAATTGAGATAATTAGTGGACCTGCCCGTCCAACCTTAAGGCTAACGGGGCAGGCCGGGAGCCCTGGCGGGCTTCAGAAAAAGCATGAAACCTCATCCACGGGCGGGATGAAGTTTCATGAGGGTTTTTAAAATTTTAATAAATGTATGCTTTAAAGTGATGGACATGTCCCAACTCATGTGACAGTTTTAAAATTTGGCACCAATTTCCCTGAGGCAGCACTTAGCCTCAGGGAGACGAGCGTGCTTTTTCACGCGCATGCACCAAAGATCTCACTCTCGGCTGAGGGACTCCCTCCCTGCCCGCACAGGGAATGCACAGCGCTTCCTGGTGGACGTCACGCTGGGCGGGCTTTAATTGGCCCACCCACGTAAAATGGCGGCTCGCTCCCCAATTGGGGGTGTCAATTGGAAGCACACCTGCCTGCCCCCATTCCTTCACTTCCTCCCTGACGGGGGTAAAATTCTTCCCAGTGTGTTGGAGCCAGATTCCTGACCATTGTCAATTTCTCCAGTTTTAACTCCCACCACTCCCAAACCTATGAGCTCCCCCACATTACAATTCCCCGCAGTGTGTTGAATTTTGGTGTCCTCATAGAGTGGATGTTATATATGATGTTATTGAGGCTTTGGAAAGGATGCAGGAGAGAGCCACTCGAGTCATAGAGTTGGAGTCATACCTAGCACAAAGAAAGATGGTTGTGGTTGTTGAGGGTCAGTCATCTCAACTCCAGATATTACTGCAGGAGCTCCTCAGGATAATGACCTCGGCCCAACCATCTTCAACTGCTTCATTAATGACCTTCCTTCCATCATAAGGTCAGAAGTGCGGATGTTTCGCTGATGATTGCACAATGTTCAGTACCATTCGCGACTCCTCAGATACTGAAGCAGTCTATGTCCAAATGCAGACATACCTGGACAATATTCAGGCTTAGGCTGGCAAGTGGCAAGTAACATTCACACCACACAAGTGTCAGGCAATCTCCAACAAGAGAGAATCCACCCATCGCCCCATGACATTCAATGGCATTACCATCACTGAATCCCCCACTATCAACATCCTGGGTGTTACCATTGACCAGAAACTGAACTGGACTAGCCATACAAATACTGTGGCTACAAGAGCAGGTCAGAGGTTAGGAATCGTGCAATGAGTAACTCACCTTCTGACTCTCCAAAGCCTATCCACCATCTTCAAGGCACAAATCAGGAGTGTGATGGGAAACACCCCACTTGCCTGGATGAGTGCAGCTCCCACAACACTCAAGAAGCTTGACACTGTACAGGACAAAGCAGCCCACTTGATTGGCACCCCATCCACAAACATTAACTCCCTCCAACACTGACGCACAGTAACATCAGTGCATACCATCTACTAGGTGCGCTGCAGGAATTCACCAAAGTTCCTTCAACAGCACCTTCCATCGACCAATTCCATCTAGAAGGACAAGGGCAGCAGTTAGATGGGAACACCACCACCTGGAAGTTCCCCTCCAAGTCACTCACCACCCTGACTTGGAAATATAGGCCGTTCCTTCACCGTCGCTGGGTCAAAAACCTGGAACTCCCTTCCTAACAGCACTGTGGGTGTACCTATGCCACATGGACTACAGCGGTTCAAGGCAGCAGCTCACCACCGCCTTCTCAAGGGCAATTTGGTATGGGCAATAAATTCTGGCCCAGCCAATGAAGCCCACATCCCATGAATAAAAAAAATAGACCAGGACCCAGTTTAAAAGATCTAGTTATCAAGCTAGACTGAAAGAACTGGAACTCTACACTTTGGAGGAAGTGTATATTTAAGGATGATCTGATCAAGATTTACAAGATGATGAAGGGAATGGATAATGTTGAAGTTGGCAGCTTCTTTTAATTAAATTGTTTAAGGAGGCGCAGGGTCACAATTTGAAGTTGTGTAAAGCCAGACCTATTGGAAGTCTTGTGGTGCATTGGGTAGTGCCCTTGCCTCTGAGTCAGGATCTCTGGGTTCAAGTCCCACTCCAGGACTTGATGGCCAATTAAGGTATGTTGATAACATGACCAAACAGGTTGAGTATCAAATTGTAAGTCCTTCCAACACACACCAATGGCAAGTTGTAAGAGTGGGAGAGATACCTGGTCAGCCAGGATGCGATGGAAAGGAATTGGAGCTTCTACTATCACTAGCCGTAGCTCCAGATTACAACATGCATGGAAAAGTGTGTGTTGCCACAACCACTCAGACTCCTGGCAGGGGGGGGTTCGGGGGCAGCCTGTTGGCTGGATGGCTGGTGTGGATTAGATGGGGGCCAACAGCATGGGGTTTGATCCTGGTTCTGGCATGGGTGGAGTCAGGACCTGCCCCCCTGCCCTACCCATGGTGGAGGTCATGGCGCTATGGGTTGGTCCTGCCTTCGTTCAGAGAACTGAAGAAGAGGAAGGCCAGATGTAGGTTTGATGTCAGAAAGTGCTTCTTTTGCTGGAGTATAGTGAATCTCTGGAACAGCTCACATAGTGAATGCTGCTTCACTGAATTCCTTCAAATGAGAGCTGGGCCTATTTCTGGCAGGGGCAGAAATCACCTCTTACAAAAAGCAGATTATGAGGGTCAGAGCCTGGACTAGTTTTGATCGTCTAGGGGTTTGAGAAGTAATTTTGCAGATTTTTTTCCCCCAAAAGTGACTTGGGTTTTTTTAGCCCTTCGTGGCGATTGCATGGTTTTGGGTGTCTGGAGACTGTATGTATTATATTACACAAGGCATCCTCATTGTGTGGCTGCACCCAGAGGATGTTTTCCTGTTTTCCATTGTTGATATATAAGTTGTCCCATCCAGAAGACAGGAAGGAAAAAATATATATATGTATATATCTATGTCAACCTGGCTACTCTATAAAACTATTTTTTAAAAAAAACTGGACAAAGGCTTCTCCCTGACTAGCTGTGACTCACACCAGAGGGATGTCTACCCTTCAGCAGGGACCTCCGTTATCTTTAAAGAGGCGCTAATGCCCCTGAGACTACAGAAAATCAAATTCCAAAGAAATGCACCATTGCCCTTTGCATTTCTAAGGCAGAGCTGGCCAATGGGGATGGTATGCCTGCAAAGGACAAACGGGACCCTGACTCCTCTATTAAACACCTCAAGATTCCCAGACCTGGGAAAATACATCTTATGTCCAACACCCAGGAGAAGAAGTGGGAGCTATGTCACTGATCTCCCCCAAGCTGATAGAATCTGTAATTTTGCCATGTGGAACTGAACCCATGCAGTCTACCATTGTATCATCTAACAGGTAGCAGCAGAAGGATCTCTGTCTAGGTAAATTGTCTGGCCCTCATCTACACTGTGACCTAATGGAACATTGGAACTTCTGTACCTGTGCCTTCAAAACTAAATCATCTCTCCATGCCTTCTCCCATCATGTAATTCCTCACTTCTGGAGAGATAGATCACCCTCCAACCGTGAGACTGTTAACCTCTGAAGGAATACAACAATGGACTTTTGATTCTGGACTCATGTGAAACTACAACTCTTATTTTTATTGTGGTCTTGCCCTGTACCCCTTTCTTTCCCTTATCCTTCTTTTATTGTACAATTGCAAAAAGGGGCGGAGATTGCAAAAACCCCTTCCTGCGTTTTGCGTGTGTTTAAAATAAACCAATCCTCTTATTTTACCTTTTCTCGAGTTTACTGTGGGGTTATTAATAGAGGATTGGATAACTCCAAAACTGAAGGGTTGGGGAAAAAAAGCCAACACTTATAAAGGGGGAAATCAGAAATGAAAAACACCTCCCTGTTTGCGGAGGGGTCGTGAGAGGAGAAATCAAGGTGGTTTAAATTAATCCCCCTCCTGTCCATAACAAAGTACACTCATCCTGACAAACGAACCCTCACAAGATGGTTTCTTACCCACTGTAAAAATAAGCATGGGTCAGAACCATTTCTGGGTCCTGACCCCACACCTGCTGGCAATGTGGCCCAATGTGGTGTGATCTTCTGGGAGGTGGCCTCCTAATTGGCCAACTCTCATCCACCGTTCAATTAAGGACAGTGAGTGGGTTGCAGAGGCTGCAGGCCCAATCAGGGAGCCTGCAGCCTTGGAAGAACGCAAGTCCTGCCCTCCCACCGCACCCCCAAACCCGACAGAGGTGGGCACTGCAGCTGAAGGAGGGGCCTGTGGAAACCCTTCAGCAGGATGGCCTGAAGCTGAAGCTGTGTCCCACTGATCCCTGCGGCTCCGATGAGGGAGTAAGTATGGGAGCATGGGATGCCTCGTGGGTCTCCCGGCAAGCCACCTCCAGGAACAAAACCAGAAATACTCCGCAGATCAGGCAGCATCTGTGGAGGAAGAAACAGAGTTAAAGGACAGAATTTAATGCTCTCTCTCAAAGTGCATTTGGAGGTTGGGGTGGGGGGGGGAGGTGCATTAAATTGAGAGGGAGGGTGCCAGGTGGGGATCCCACTGCTTTCCCACCTCTGGCCCAAATAAGTCCGGGCCTGGAAGACTCGTGGATGGCCTCCCTGTCTCACTGCCATTTAATGTACATTTAAGGGCCTCACCTCTCTGCTGCTTGTATTGAACCAGCGGCAGGTGGGGCAGTTGCCACACGAGGAACCTAAAAGTCAAACCCTGGCGTATTTGCTTGCAGGCTTAAGGGAGTGAGGGTGAAGTGGGGGAGGGGGATGGGTGCGGGGTGGGTGTTGATCAAGCGACCCTGCATTGAGGGGGGGGAATCCCGCTCAGAGTCATTCACCTGCCCTTGCCTCTGACCCCCTCCGCTTTTTCCCACGACTGCCCCACCCCTTGACACCCATCCCGCCCTCACAATGCAGCGGGTGAGACACCCATCACCGGGATTAAATTCCAACAAACCTTGCAGGTATATAATTGTCAATGACAGACTGGTAGGGAGCATTTCACTTTAAGCCCAGTTATTAGCTATTCTAGCTTAGTTAGATTCAGGTACTTTACTGGTTATGGGGAAAACACGACATATATTCAGCTCTGAAAGTTGAGATAAACTTTGTTTTCTACTGATGACTTTTGACCCATGTTTCTTTGACAATAGTAAAGAATGCATATTATTCCCTTGTAAATCATACTGATTCATTGTCAGAGACAACTTCTCCTTCAAGTGAGTGAAATAATGATGTGATTCTTCATTCCAGCTGACTGAAAGCAATTAGGTAGTTCACTCAATGAATTAATAAGAAGGGACTCCCCCCCCCCCCCACCAATACCCCACACCCCCACCACTGACCACAGCAAGAGAACTGTTAATTGCACCTATTTAACAAAGTAATTGTTCAAAGTAAGATGGAAAGCTTGATCTTCTCCAGTAAACTGCACAGCGAGAAGCCATATCTTGGGTTTGCCAGCTGTGGCTCAGTCTCACTCTCACCTCTGAGGCAGAAAGTTATGTATTCGAGTTCCACAAAAATCTAGACACATGCTCCAGTGCAGTATTGAGGGAGTGCCGCAATGTTGGAGGGGTTGTCTTTTGGATGAGGCATTAAAAACAAGGCCCTGTTTGTCCTTTCAGATGGATACAAAACATGGCACTATACTGAAGCAGAACAGAGGACGCATCCCCTGCACCCACCACCCCCATGCCCTGGCAACATTTATTCCTCAATTATCATCGCTAAAATCTGATTGGGCCATAACTTCCGAGCTCCAGACTGTAGCATTGGATCACTCCAAACTGATGAATCAATTTGTCATTTCTATTTTTAAAAATTCATCCACGGGATGTGGGCTTCACTGGCTGGGCCAGCATTCATTGCCCATCCTTAGTTGCCCTTGAGAAGGTGGTGGTTGAGCTGCCTTCTTGAACCACTGCAGTCCATGTGGTATAGGCACACCCACAGTTCTGTTAGGAAGGGAGTTCCAGGATTTTGACCCAGCAACAGTGAAGGAACGGCGATATATTTCAAGTCAGGATTGTGAGTGACTTGGAGGGGAACTTCCAGGTGGTGATATTCCCATCTATCTGCTGCCCTTGTCCTTCTAGATGGTAGCGGTCGTGGGTTTGGAAGGTGCTGTCTAATGAGCCTTGATGAGTTCCTGCAGTGCATCTTGTGGATTGTACACACTGCTGCTACTCTGCATCGATGGTGGAGGGAGTGAATGTTTGTGGATGTGGTGCCAATCAAGCGGGCTGATTTGCCCTGGATGGTGTCCAGCTTCTTGAGTGTTGTGGGAGCTGCACTCATCCAGGCAAGTGGGGAGTATTCCATCACACTCCTGACTTGTGCCTTGTAGATGGTGGACAGGCTTAGGGGAGTCAGGTGGTGAGTTACTCGTCACATGATTCCTAGCCTCTGACCTGCTCTTGTAGCCACAGTATTTATATGGCTAGTCCAGTTCAGTTTCTGGTCAATGGTAATGCCCAAGATGTTGATAGCAAATATTACTTGCCACTTGTTAGCCCAAGCCTGGATGTTGCCCAGGTCTTGTTGCATTTGGACATGGGCTGCTTCAGTATCTGAGGAGTCGCGAATGGTGATGAACATTGTGGAATTATCAGCGAACATCCCCACTTCTGGCCTCATGGCGGAAGGAAGGTCATTGATGAAGCAGCAGAAGACGGTTGGGTCGAGGACACTACCCTGAGGGACTCCTGCAGTGAGTCCTGGAGCAGAGATGACTGACCTCCAACAACCACAACCGTCTTCCTTTGTGCTAGGTATGATTCCAACCAGCGGAGAGTTTTCCCCCTGATTCCCATTGACTCCAGTTTTGCTAGGGCTCCTTGATGCCACACTCTGTCAAGTGCTGCCTTGATGTCAAGGGCAGTCACTCTCAGCTCACCTCAAGAGTTCAGCTCTTCTGTCCATATTTCTATTTTCCATACTAACCAGATTTTGTGGCCTCTGAGTGAAGTTGAAGATTAGTACCTGCGGGGGTACCCCAGAGATATGCTGGGGAATCCCCTTTGGATTACCCCAGGTAAGGAATTGCAAACTTCTTCTGGGCAATTGCCCTGCATTGGGAACCATCTGGAAGTGGAATTTAAATTGCAAATTTGGATGGTGTGATTGGGTTATACCTATAGTTACCCAGAAAAAGTTAGAATAATTAAAACCTCTTCTAACTTTTGGATAACTATTGCATAGACTCACAGCAACCCTACACAGGACACCCCTACACCCACAAATACCCAGGGGACTCCACCCAGTCCCTCCAGCCCCCCCACAGGACTCCTTCCACCCTCCCCCATGGAACTCCCCACCCTCACGATACCCCAGGGGTCTCCCTCCACCCCCCCTGACTGCACCCCCCCCACTGCCAGGCCCGACCTGACACGACCCACCTTACCCTCCCACAGGCCCATGTAAATGCCACCCACCAGAGACCCAACACCCCCTCCAAGACCAGACACCCCCCGCCAGAGGCCCGAACTCCCCAAAGACTCGACACACTAACCCCACCCCCCGGATGCTTTGACCCGACAAGACCCAACCCCACCCCGATGTCCGACACCGTGCTTCCCCACCCCTGCTGAGGTACAGCACCTCCATGATGAGGCCGGCCCGACCCAACACCCCTCTGAGACCCAACCCACCAGAGAGGCCTGACATACCCCCTGAGACCCAACACCTCCCCCAAGGCCCAGCCCTCTCATCCCCCACAGCCCTCAGGCCGAGTCCTCACCTCCCCGCCAGGCCCGACTCTCGCCCCCCAACCCCATCCCACCTGAGGCCTGACGCCCCGCTGACATTGCCCAACACGCCCTGCTGATGCCTTACCTCCCCCATGAGGTCCAACCCTGCTCCCCAGAACCCCCTCCAACTCCCATGAGGCCCAGCCCACCCCACAAGGCCTGACACTCTCACCCCGCTCCTCCCCACCAAGAGCCCAACCCAACCCTCCCTGAAATCTTACCCCGCACCCGAGACATGACACTCCCAGCGAGATCCAACACTCCCACCGTGCATGACCCCCCACCTCACGACGCCCAACACATCCACTCTGAGGCACAATGCGACCTGCCCCATCCACTCTGGGACCCGACACGCTTCAACCCCTACTTCCGCACCAGCCCCGAGACCGGGAACTACCCCCCCCACCCCTCCTCCCCAAGGCCCAGAACTCCCCCTTCCTCCTCCGAGTTACAACCTGACCACTCCCCACCCAAGACCCAATGCCCCTTCTTGAGACTTGACATTCCCCACCTCCAGCAACACCAATACCCCGAGGTCCGCCACCCTCCTCCCAGCCAGTCCTGACTCTCACCCCCACTCCCACTCCCACCACCCCGTGGCCTGACACTCCCGCGATGCCCTCCCCCTCACCCCCAACCTCCAAGGCCTGACCCCCACCCTCTGACCCAACACTGCCTGAGGCCAGACCTGGCCCCCCACCATGAGGTTTGATCCCCCCTGCCCCCTCCATGAAGCCTTACTGCACTAACTCCCCAAGCCACCCAGGAGGCCCGACCCTTCCCAACTCCCCCGTCCTTCACCCCCATGAGGCCTGACCTGAACCCCCGCCTCCAACAAGACCTGAGTCCTAACATCCCCCAACCCACCATGAGGCCCGATCCCCTCCACCCACTCCCATGAGGCCTGACGACTCCCTCCACCAATTCCCACAAGGCCCAACTCAAGCCCCCGTACTCACCCACCATGAGGCCTGGTCCCCACGTGGCCCAACCCAACACCCCCATGAAACTCGTCCTCCTCCTCACCTCCCCCCCACCCCCCAAATCACAGTTAACGTTTCGAGTCCAAATGACCCTTCAACAGAACTAAGTAAAAATAGAAGAGAGGTGAAATATAATCTGGTTTAAAGGGTGTGGGACAAGTAGAGCTGGATAGAGGGCCAGTGATAGGTGGATATAACCAAAAGATGTCACAGACAAAAGCCCTTAATTAGCACATTCCTTAGATAATATCACCACCTTCAACACCTCTTTGTCCTTTTGTCTGTGACATCTTTTGGTTATCTCCACCTATCACTGGCCCTCTATCCAGCTCTACTTGTCCCACCCCTCCTTAACCCAGTTTATATTTCACCTCTCTTCCATTTTTGCTTAGTTCTGTTGAAGGGTCATTCGGACTCGAAACGTTAACTGTGTTCCTCTCCGCAGATGCTGCCAGACCTGCTGAGTTTTTCCAGGTATTTCTGTTTTTGTCTCAAATGTACCTAATTGACTGTAAAACATGTTGTGTATCCTGAGATTGTGAAAGGCTCTGTATAAATGTAAGCCTGTCCTTTTCTTTTGGCTTTGTGGTGAATATTTTCCTTCACTTCTACTATGGGTGGAGGCAGTAGCATAATGGTAATATCACTTGGGTAATAACTTAGTAGACCTCAGTAAATATGCATGGGTTCAAATCCCACCATGGCAATTAGTGGGATTTAAATGCAATTAATAAACCTGGAATTAAAGTGTAGTCTTAGTAATGATGATCATGAAACTATTGTCAATTGTTGTAAAAGCTCATCTGGTTCATTAATGCCTGTTATAATATTTTTGCTCTCATTGTCCTAACATAGAATATTTACAGAGACTGCTGAGGTAAGGAAATCATTAACTTAACTCAAACATCTCATACTTGGCTTTGTCTTGCCATGAGGTTCAACAAGAGAGAATAAGATCATGAGACAATGCATCACTTCCTGTGATGATGTATACTGTGTCTCATTAGCGTATCACACAGTTAGAATTACCCTCTTAAACTACATCCCCCCACCAAACCTCTGATTCTATCCATTATACTACATCTTCCCCAAGTCTCTGACTTGAAATTCTTTTTTATAGAGACAACTGCTGTGGCAGTTTCACAAGCCTACCCGAATATGTCCCTTGTTCCTTTGGAGGAGATTAAGGATTTGTGTCCTTCAGGTGATCTCTCGGGCTCTGCTCAGCAGAAGAAGAGGTTGTAGCTTACTTAGATTCACCAATCTGATTGTCATCTGCACCTCTCAATGAATGCAGCACCTCCGGTCTGTTCGATTGTGTAAATGACTGCTTTGACTATGTAAGTGGTTGTTTCTGCGTGGCATCTAGTGCACATCTGTTCCATCTCACCATACCATTGAGGTCACACCATGGATGTGGTGCCTGTTTAACCACTTGGCCATAACATGTTGGTCTCAGATCCAAATGGACTCTCCTGGTTGGAGGTTGTGTAGGTTGCATACTTTGTGATGTTTGTCGTTGTTCCACACCTGACTGGAATATTACTCAATCTTTTTCTCCTTCACCTTGAACAAGTCATCAGCTTGTACATGCGGTGTGAGTGTGTGGCAATAGGAAGTTGAGTCCTCAGTCTTCTTCCCATTAAGAGTTCATATAGTGCTAAAGCATTCTGGACTAGAGTTGAACAATAGAGCAGAAGTACAAATTGGATATCATTGTTCTTCAGCAATGCTTTCACTGTACGTACTTCTCTTTCAGCTTCACCTTTGGCTTCAGAGTATCTTGGTGATAGTATGGGCAAATGCATATAATGTTATGAACTCTTTCTAATATTCATTGGCAAACTGTGGTCTATTGTCTGAGATTACAAGGCCTGGGATCCCATGTGTTGCAAATATCTCCCTTAACAATCTAGTCACTGCTTCCGAAGTGTGATCCTGCAGTTTCTTGACTTCTATCCATCAATCAAGAACATCTTGTCTCTGTGTTCAAAGAGATCCATTCCAAAATGTTCCCATGGTCTTGATGGAAAGGAAGGTGACAACAATAGTTCTCGTGTCTCCTGAAAATGAATAGCACAAGTAATACGTTTAGGCATTTTTGCTAACTCTTTAGAATTTAAGTGTCACTAAGGGTTTGTGATCTGTCTCTATCCTGATGTGGAGACCAAAAACATAATTCACAAACTTTTCACAAGCCCATGTAGCAGCTAATGCTTCTTTCTCTATCACTGCATATCTCTGTTCAGTCTCTGTCAGTGAACAGGATGCATAGTAAACTGGACTGCACTTACCATCTATCTGTATCTGAAGGAGTACAGCTCCCAATCCTGCAGAAGATGCATCTGCAGCAATGATAGCCGGTAGTTCTGGGTCATACTGAGTGAAAATATCAGGTGATATCAGCATATCTTTGATTTTCTCAAAAGGTCTCTGTTGTGCTTCCTCCCAGCACCATGTATTGTCCAGTCATAACAGCAGACATAGTGGCTCATTGGTGATGGCTAGGTTGGGCAAGAACTTTCCAACCTGGTTTACCATACCTATGAATCCTTGGAGCTCAGTTCACGTTCTGAGCAGCTGAGAACTCCTTGAAATCTGAAACCAGATACATCCATAATATGCTCAAGGAACTTGACAGTCTGCTGCGAGAATTCGCAATTGTTATTGAGTGCTAGTACTACTTCCTGTAGACATTGCAGCACAGTTCGCACTCTAGTGTCATGTCCTGCCTGAGTGGATCCATTAATCAGGACATCATCCATGTGGCATACAACTCCATCCAGTCCTTCTAGGACACTTGGCATTGTCCTCTGCAAGATTTCTGGCTCTGATGTGATGCTGAAGTGTAATCTATTGAAACAAAACCTCCCAAATGGTGTATAAAGTTGTGAGCAACTTAAACTCTTCATTGCGGGATAGTTGCCAAAAACACTATTTGCATCTAGCTTCATGAAGAATGAACTCTCCCAACTTTGCTAAGCTCTCATCCACAAATGACAAAGGATGAACTCTGCATTCAACTTCCTTGTTTAGCTGTGTAATGTTTAACAAATTCTGATAGGTCCATTGGGTTTTGGCATTGAGTCCAAACCTGAGCACCAGCTTGTTTCTTCCGTCACAGGTGAAGTAACCCTCACTTCAACATAGAGTCAATTTCCTTCTTTACTTTTGGCAAGAGTGGATGAGGGTGTCAACAGACACAATGGCTTTGTTTCAGGATTTAGAGTGATGTGGTATGCTGTCTTCAGCTTTCTGAACCCTGTGATCAATTGTGGAAATTCAGCTCTGAAGGTTTTAGGCTGATCTTCTCAGCTTTCATATATGAACATACAAAATAGGAGCAGAAGTAGGCCATTTGGTCCCTCGAGTCTGCTCCGCCATTCAATAAGATCACGGCTGACCTGTTTGTGATTCAAGTTCTACATTCCCATCTACCCCCGATAACCTTTGATCCCCTTGCCTAACAAGAATCTATCTACCTCTGCCTTAAAAATATTCAAAGACCTGCTTCCACTGCCTTCTGAGGCAGGGAGTTCCAAAGTTGCACAACCCTCTGAGAGAAAAAAATTCTCCTTATCTCTGTCCTATAAGGGCGACCTCTAATTTTAAAATATTGTCCCCAAGTTCTGGACTCACCCGCCAGAGGAAACACCATCCTTTCCATGTCCACCTTGTCAAGACCATTCAGGATCTTCAATCAAGTCACCCCTCACTCTTCTAAACTCCAGTGGAAACGAGCACAGCCTGTTCAACCTTTCCTCATAAAACAATCTGCTCATTCCCGGTATCAATCTAGTAAACCTTCTGTGAACTGCCTCCAATACATTTACATCCTTCTTTAAATAAGGAGGCCTAAGCAGCACACAGTATTCAAGATGCAGTCTCACCGATACCCTGTATAACTGAAGCATAACATCCTTACTTCGATGTTCAATTCTTCTTGTAACAAAGGATAGCATTCCATTAGCCTTCCTGGTCACTTGCTGCACCTGCATACTAACTTTTTGTGACTCATGCGGAATTCTGCAGTCATTCTCCTTTTGAGCAATCCTCTGCTTTTTTAGTCTTCCTGCCAAAGTGAACAAACTTTCCATTTCCTCTGCTCTGCAAATCAGATGTATGTCAGTACAGGCTTCGCTGCTTAAGAATGAACCACTCTGGTTCCGGGTCACATGTAAGGTTTCAGTGACCTTTCTCTCTTCACATTGAAGGTTTGTATTCAGTTGGCCCATGACCTTGAGTTCTAAGCCTCCTGGCCCACGTAATTATTTTGATGATGGCTGAAGAGATCTTTTCTCCAACCACGGTTCAGCATTAGAAAGAACTGAAACTGCTGCATCTGTGTTTAACATAAAGCCTGTCTTGATTCCCTCTACTAGGATGCCAGCACTCCAGTAGCTTCTACTTGTTTCCTTGATCTCTCCAAGGAAAGGCATCTCAATATCACTGATAACTGCTACTTCATGGATTTTGCCATTTATCGAAGGCTGCTCTTTTTGCTTATTCTGTACAGGCTCCTTGCTACAACCTGAAAGTGACCTTTCTTTCTGCAAAGATGACATTCAGCCTCTTTGGCAGGAGAATTTTCATGCTTGTGTTTTCTCCCGCGATACCCATTACAGTTACCAGGGGAGGCTGATGAGTGCTCTTCCTTCCTCCCCTGTTTTGTACGGCCACCAATCTGCTTTTAAATTTAACACATTGCATTGAGTCAGTTATTTTCGGGATATGGTTCTCTCTCTCACCCTGAATTACCGATCAATTTTGCTTCCTGACCTCAGCTTGTCTGTTCAGTTGAATTGTCTTTGTTAAGGTTAAATCATCTCTCGACTGCAAGTGGTCAAACAATGCCTCAACCAAGACTCCAACAACAATTCTGTCCCTGATTAGTTCATCTTTTAAGCCATATTCACAGATCTCTGGAAGTGTATATAGATCATTTCTAAATGTGCCAATACTTTCTCCTTGTCATTGGGTGCGCTGGTTAAATTTAGCCTGCTTGACAATGGTATTCTTTCACAGATTGAAGTAGGCATTGAGTGCTTTTACTTCATCGTACATAGCTTATTCGTCATTGATCCCTTGCCTGACGAGGATATCATCTACACAGCCACCCATCGCATACAATGACCAGTTTGCTGCTTGGCTTTGCCACATGGCGTGCTGCAGTGTGATACCTGGTAAATCTTCAGCGCCGGTTCAATCTTGCTCCTGCTTGGTTGATACCTGCAGCCTGCTCAAAGCTATCCAATAATGGCAGAGAATTTTCCATACCTGTTCTTTCACTTACTTCCAAAGTATGATATTCTTGATCTCGTGCTAACACAGAATACTTACACGGTCTGCTGAGGTAAGGAAAACATTAACTTTATTGGAAAATCTCTTTCTGTGGCTATCTCGGTTCAACAAGAGAGTGCAAGATCATGGAACAGCACATCACTTCCTGTGATGAAGTATGCTGTGTCTCATTAACATATCACCCAGTTAGATTTAACCCCTTATACTGCATCCTTTAGCAAAGGAAATCTGCTGTCCTTACCTGGCCTGGCCTACATGTGACTTCAGACCCGCAGCAATGTGGTTGACTCTTTAATGCCCTCTGCCATTCAGTTGTATCAAATCGCTATGAAGTGTAAAAAAAGGAATGAAACCTGGCAGACCACCTGGCATCAATCTAGGGACCGGAAATGACAACAGCACACCCAGCCCTGTTGACCCTGCAAAGTCCTCCTTACGAACTTCTAGGAGCTTGTGCCAAAACTGGAAGACCTTTCCAATAGAAAGGTCAAGTAACAGACACCAACATCACCATCCCTGGGTATGTCCTGTCCCACTGGCTGGAGGTGGCAGCACAGTGGCATACAGTAGAGTAGAGGTTGCCCTGGGAGTCCTCAACATTGACTCTGGACCACATGAAGTATGAAGTCTCATGGCATGAAGCCAAACATGAGCAAGGAAACCTCCTGCTGATTACGACCTACTTCCCCACCCCCACCTTCACCCCTGTGCCCCCAACAGCCTCAACTGATGAATCAGTGCTCCTCCATATTGAACGCCAATTGGAAGAAGCACTGAGGGTGATAAGGGCGCAGAATGTACTCTGGTTGGGGGACTGCAATTTCCATATCACCAAGAGTGGCTCAGTAGCACCACTACCGACTGGCTGGCCAAGCCCTAAAAGATTGCAGCAGGTGGTGAGAGAACCAACAAGAGGGAAAAACCTACTTGACCTCGTCCTCACCAATCTCCCTGTCGCAGATGCGTATGTCCATGACAGTATCAATAGGAGTTTCCACTTCACTGTCCTTGTCCCGTCTTCACATTGAGTATACCCTACATTGTGCCATGTGGCACTACCCCATTGCTAAATGGGATAGATTTCGAACAGATCTAGCAACTCAAAACTGGGTATTCGTAAGATGCTGTGGTTCTGCCAGGGCCGCTCAGCTTCTGGCAGCATTACACCCTTGGTCCAAACATGGAAAAAAGGCTGAACTCAAGAGGTGAGATGAGGGTGACTGACCTTGGCATCAAAGCAGCATTTGACTGAGTGTGGCATCAAGGAGACCTAACAAAACTGGAGTCAATGGGAGTCAGGAGGAAACTCTCCGGAATCATACCTAGCACAAAGTAAGATGGTTGTGGTTGTTGGATATCACTGCAGGAGTTTGTCAGGGTAGTGTCCTTGGCCCAAACATTTTCAGCTGCTTCATCAATGACCTTCCCTCCATCATAAGGTCAGAAGTGAGGATGTTTGCTGATGATTGCACAATGTTCAGCACCATTCACAACTAGCTTTTACTTTTACAAAAACAGAATTAACTGGAAAAACTTTGAGTTTCTCCAGTTAATTCTGTTTTTGTTTTGGATTTCCAGCATCCGCAGTAGTTTTTTGTTTTTATAGCTTTTACTTTTGTTGCTTCCCAATTTATGGAAATTCCCATTTTATCACTGTTATCCCCAGTGGTTGCAGTTAAGTGTGTATCACTGTATATTTTTTAATGGATATAACTGGCAAATGTGGTATTTGTTGACCTGAGAAAGTACTGATAGACTTTCTCCTTTTCTGTTCTACGCGTGGTAAAAGTGCTACCACAATGTGATTAAGCAGGGCGCTCCAGCACTTTGATTCAATACAATTAAATGTCATTTCAAAAAGGCATTTAAGAGTCATGAAAGGAGATTTGTGAACCACTTGGCTTTTTACAATAATCTGACAATTTCATGGTTATTACTACTAATACCAGCTTTCCAATTCTCTAAGTACTTTGAACTCACATTCTATTGGATTATTAGCCCAGTAACATAACCACCACTCTACTGTGTTGTATGCTCCTCTCTGATGTCATCTTTCTGCTTTCTCTTTTCAAGGCTAAGCAGCATTATTGTTTTCAGTCTTTCTAATTAAACTTTGCAGCTATTTCCTGGATCTCCTCCAGTAACAGTAACAGTAACACTGGGTGTGTCTGACAAGAGCACAATCTAATTTGGTCATAATTTCTTTTGACTTATATTGTGCCTCTTAACCATGCTTCTTTTTAATTCATTCATGGGATGTGGGCATCACTGACAAGGTCAGCATTTACTGCCCATCCCTAATTGCACTTGAGAAAGTGGTGGGGAACCGCTGCAGTCCATGTGGTGTTAGGGAGGGAGTTCCAGGTTTTTGACCCAGCGATAGTGAAGGAGCAGCAATATAGTTCCAAGTCAGGATGTGTGGCTCAGTGGGAAACTTTCAGATAGTGTTCCCTTGAGCCTGCTGCCCTTGTCTCCTAAATCTAGGGGTAGAAAGAACATTGGTAAGTTGCTGCAATGCATCTTGTGGATAGTACACACTGCTGCCACAGTGGAGGGAATGAATGTTTAAGGTTGTGGATGTGGTGCTGATCAAGCGGGCTGCTTTGTCCTGAATGGTGTCAAGCTTCTTGAGTGGAGCTGCACTCATCCAGGCAAATGGAGAGTATTCCATCACACTCCTGACTTGTGCTTTGTAGATGGTGTAAAGGCTTTGAGGAGTTAGGAGATGATTCACTGCAGATTACATAGCTTCTGTCCTGCTCCTGTAGCTGGTCCAGTTAGGATCCTGGTCAATGGTGACCCCCTAGGATGTTGATGGGGAATTCAATGATAGTATCCTGTTTAAGATTGTAATTGCCTGGCACTTGTATGGTGAAAATATTTCTTGTCACATAACAGCCCAAGCTGAACATTGTCCAGGTCTTGCTGCATGTGGGCTTCATTATTTGAGGTATTTGAATGGAAATGAACACTGTGCAATCGTCAGTGACCATCCCCCTTCTGAATTATGAAGGAGGAAATGTTATCTTTGAAACAGCTGAAGATGGGGGGCTAGGATCTGTCCTGGGAGATCCTTGCAGCAATGTCCTAAGCATTAGCCTCCAACAACCACAGCCATCATCCTTTGTGCTGGCTATGACTCCAGCCCATTCTACTAGGGCTCCTTGATGTCGCTCTCGGTCAAATGTTGCCTTGATATCAAGGGCAGACACTCTCACCTCACTTCTATGTGTCAGCTATTTAATCCATGCTTGTACCAAGGCTGTAATGATATCTGGAGTCCCGTGCTCGTAGCGGGTCCGAAACTGAATATGTGCTGCTTGATAACACTTTCAATGATTTTTCTTATCGGTTTGCTGATGATGACTAGGCTAATGAAGCAGTAATTGGCCCGATTAGATTTGGCCTGCTTTTTATGGGCAGGAAATAACTGGGCAATTTTCCACTTTGTTGGGAATATGCCATCAGTGTAGCTGTGCTGAAGTTCAGTAAATACCATCTTGGCTAGAAATGTGGCTAGTTCTGGAGCACAAGTTTTTAACTGTTACTGTTGAAGTTAGATATTTTGTCCAACTGACTCTGTATTTTTCAAGCCATCAACTGCCCCTCTCAGTTTGGTAACATTTACAAGCTTAATGAATTTACGTTGAATTGTTGAATGCTGATTGTTGATGGAAATTGAAACTGATATACAACCCAGTGATCCCCGGGGAATATCACACCCATGCCTTCTGTCCCTCCAACCTCTGGTTTCTTCCAATTCTAATCTTAGACAAAACTACAAGTATTTACATGAAAGTGTCCTGAACTAATTCACTCTTTGGTTATTGAATTTCCCACCCTGCACCCCCTACCCTGACCCTCCCCAGTGAAGACGCGTCTTGCTTCAATCCTGCGCTTCAAGGACAACATCAGGATAATGCTGTATGAGGTGTTGTGAGCACAAAGCTGCCTCTAGCAGTCTCCTATGCAGCATCTTTGTACAATTCTATCTAGTCTGATATTTTAAATTAAATTTTGCTGGAAAAGACTAAACATCAGTTTGACATATTGCTCATTGTTTATCTGAAGTTCTTCACAAATTCCCACAAAATGACTCCAAGATGAAATTGTAAAGGCAGCCATGCTGAATGAAATTACATCCAAATACCAGGCATCGCAGATGAATTTCAGATTGTAAACTGAAGTTCAGTAAATACCATGATAATAGAATGTAGAAAGTAAAATACAATGAAGCCTATCTAGTTTATTTGTAATAAAAGCAAAGTACTGCAGATGCTGGAAATCTGAAATAAAAACAGAAAATGCTGGAAAAGCTCAGCAGGTCTGGCAGCAACTGTGGAGAGAGGAACAGAGTTAACATTTTGAGTCCGTATGACTCTTCTTCAGTTTATTTGTAATGTAGGTGCATGATCAAGACACATCGCTTGATGATAATAATATTTTGTCATGGCTGTATGAGTGGGTATATGTGGCTGTGTGAAGAAATTTAAATTGTTTCTAGACGTTTTTTTTCAATACTCCCTTCTAATCCATCCATTTTAGCATCACAAAAGATCACATTCAAATCCATAACTGAGGATCCTATCAGAACACTGACAAAACCAGTTCAATCATAAACATTTGCAATTTATCTTCCTTCCATTGCTTTTTATAGATATATTAAAAAGTACACCTATTTAGACATATTTATGCAAGAATAGTGGGGAAGATATGACTGCAGAAGGAATGTTCCCTAATCAACCACCGCTGTTTGCACTGTGAATGGTCAGAAGATGGCATATTCAGAACACAGTCATGACTGTATAATGTATTTTTATACTGCCTCGAAACGAAAACAGGCAGGATAGATTTTATTTTCCTCCTTTTCTGAATAACACCTCTGTGTAAAATTTGCTTTGATATCACGGTCAGCTCACTGATCCAAGACCTAGAATTTTGCCTTTTATGCTTTTGGTCCTGAGCGCTTTGCATTGGCTACACATAAGCATCAATCAAGCTGGTGGCATCTAAGTTGCACATATTTCTCTAACTTGACTGATTTCTTTACCCAAGACGTGGCAGCACTGATGTTATTGTTATGTGGAGTATTAAACCCCTGTTGCATAACTACAATCACAGCATTTTTAAACGCATCACTCGACTTCGCCCCTGCCTTAGCTCTTATGCTGTTGAAACCCTAGTTATGCCTTTGTTACTTCCAGACTTGATTAATCTAATGCACTCCTGGCCAGCTTCCCAATTCTACCATCCATAAACTTGCAGTCATCCAAAACTCTGTTGCCGATGTACTAACTCGCACCAAATCTTGTGCACCCACCCTTTTGTGTCCACTGACCTACATGGCACTGGGTTAAGTAACACCTTCATTTTAAAGTATTCATTCTTGTTTTCAAAATCCTGGCTTCTTGAGCTTCCCCAGTTTTAAAATCACCCCACCACTGGTGGCAGTGCCTTGAGCTGCCTAGATCATAAGCTCTGGTATACATTTCCTACATACCTCCACCTCTCTACCTCTCTTTGAGACACTCCTTAAAACCTACCTCTGTGACCCAACTTTTGGTTACCTGACTTAATGTCTCCTTATGTGGCTTGGTATGGTATTTTGTTTTATAATACTCCTGTTGGGATATTTCATTACATTAAAGATGCTATATAAATACAAGATGCTGATGTGATTTTGCGGTATCTAATTCCTGGCAATTTTGTAGTGGATGTTCAGCCAGTGCCATTCCTACATAGAAACTGAAATATATCAGGTGTCTTCTTGAGCTTGGCTTGACCCCAAATCACCCCAACCCCACAAGTGAGTTGATTTTCAGTCCAATACCACCCCACTCACCCAATAGCAAAATTTAGATTTCATCATCTCCTCTCAATGAACAAATTATCCTGATCCACCACCTATCACACAGACTCTGAGTGAAATATTGACCCTCATCCCATTCTATCACAACACACATTTTTGGTCCTCGTCCACACCGTTCAATGAGTAAGATTCATAACCAACATTGTGAATGTTGGCGAATAAAGCTTTGTACAATATTATTACATATAATGTTATTATAAAGCTACAAACAGCTCTGTGAAGACTCTTAAGAGAGTGTGCCTGCCCTGAAAGTAAATGCCACATCTTTCTTATTTTTCCTAATCCACGCAGACATACTTATTTGTCTTGACTGTTTCGTTTACAATGTCCAAAAGAGGGAGCTGCTACAATACACTAGAATATACTTTATAAGGATACAAAGACCTTGGAGACAGTGCTGAAGAGATTAACCAGAATGGTACCAGGGATGAGGGACTTCAGTTATGTGGAGAGACAGGAGAAAGTAGGCTTGTTCCCCTTAGAGCATGAAAGGTTAAAAGGAGATTTGATAGAGGTGTATCATGAATGGTTTTTGTGGAGTAAATAAGGAGAAAGTATGCAGTGGAAGAAGGGTCTGTAACCAAAGGAAACAAGTTTATGGTGATTGGCAAAAGAACGAATAGTGAAACTTTATTTTACATAGTGAGTTGTGCCTGAAAGGGTGGTGAAAGCAGACTCAATAGTAACTTTTGAAGAAAATTTGATAAATACTTGAACAGAGTCAGCGCTGGTCTGCTGTGTTCAGGTAAACCATAGCTACATGTGACCTAATGAACATTTCTTAAAGGGACCATAGGAGGCCACCAGCAAATAGGTGATAATGCAGTGGCCTGGAATTTAAATCTGCTTTGCCGTCAAGCTGATTGCATCTAATTAATTGTGGATCGAGGACCAATACTGAGTGCATCTTGGAACCAAGTGTTCCAGTACAGGGATTCTTCCTTGTGCCCAGTTTGTGACAAAAGGCAGGCATTGTCCAATTTCACCCCTTTGATCATTAAAAAGGATTTTGGACAAAATTGTAACTGCAAACACATATTGCTCAAAAATATAATCATCGATCATGTATTCTGAACCATGGTAAGAAATTTAAGTATTCATTGTTATTGTTATTTTAAGGTATATGGTACACTCCGGATAGAAGTTTATCATGATGTTTACTTCCCCTCTGTTCCAGTGCTACATACTGACTTATTCAACTTGCATAGCAGCATTCTGCAGTCATTTCAATTCAACGATTGATAGACATTTTTAATGTCTTGTGAAAACCCTTAAAAAGAAGCTGAAAGCTGTGTGAGTACCAGGCTAAATCTTGGATTGTATCCAGGATGTATACTCTAAGACCCATGTAGGAGTAGAGGAGAGACTCACAGAATTTAAGAGAGAAGTGAGAGAAAATTTTCCACTGTCCGTCCTACTTGATGTCTTTGTCAATGACGTGTTGTATGTAACCCTAAGGCAGGCTGTTTGGAATGATTGCTTTGGAAAATATTTTAATGCTGGTTTACGTAAATGCCATTTTGTTGTTGGTGGATTCAGCCTTTTGAAAACTGGGCTTAACAGTGAGCGATTGTGGTATCTGTAAGTGAGGTACAATGACTCAAGAAAGGACGGGAAAGGTATTGATTAGAAGGTACAAAGAGCATCCATCCCAATTGTTGATTCGTTCAGGTGCCTGGGGACACTGGCGTTTTTCAAATTCTGCCTGGACACAATCCTTCCGTAGCACGACAGTGAACCAAATAAGAGCAAAGTAAATAATATATCCAAACTGTTCTGCTCCATGGCTACAAACTTGTAGTCATATAACAGAAGAGCTTCTTTCAGGCCATGTGCAAGATCTAGGACCAAACTATGATGTGGATGTTTGGCAGAGAGGAATAACTGTTGCAGAGATGAACAGTTCCAGCCCATATCAACCTGATACTGAGTACCCTGCAGTCAGCCTTCTGAGAGTTTTAACAAAGGTCTTCACGTGAGGATCTGGATTAAGCAATTGGGGATAATTTGGTATACGGCACTAGATTTGGATGTCTGGAATATTAAGTTGTATTTTGTAAATCGTTCCACTATATTGAAGGCAAATGTCCAGCTCAGGGTATCCAAACTCTTGGAGCTATGAAGTAACACTTGTGCCAAAACAAGTAAGTGGGTATGATGATTACCTAGAAATATGAATGTGCAGACACAAATATTCAAGCACCACACACAAAAAAAGGGGAAAAGAAGGAAGAAAAGGTTAAAGAGAAGGGACATCATACACAAAAAGTGGCAATGCCTGCACAGAAAAAAAGATTCCTCCTACAGGCACAAAATGCCATACACAAAAACAAAAGACCCTCATTAAAAAAAAAGTTTATCTTAAGCCACCTACTCTGATTAACATTTCCCTTTAAGCATACACTCATGGACACCTCTGTACGACATGTCACATTTTCACCTTTGCAAATCCTTAGAAACGTGTGCAAATTCTGTGTTCGGCAGCTCACCCATGCTCCCGTCACAATATACAAAGAAATGCAATACCTATGAGAGTGATAAGAGTGGATAGTCAAGGCTTGACTGCCTGCTACTGCTCTCGAATTGCAGATCTGAGTACATGGATTGTGAAACGCATGTTTTCGAACTGCCAGTGAAATCCCCAATGCTTCAAAAAGAGCTGATGGGGTTGTCAGCTCTCTGCTAACATTAAAAATTTAAAGACAGTGCACGGGTTGCCTGACTATTTTTTGAAATCGTTGCTTTATATCTGGCCTCTTTTCATGTGGCATTTACATTGCATTTGTAGTCTCAGCTATAGCACAGGCTCCAGACATTTGGCTGGAACTCAAATTCTTCTGTCTGGCTAGAGGTTTCTAATATAATGAGAACTGAAATACACTAGGAGTTTTGCTAGAAACAACCAGCTCAGACTAAGAGGCTGGGCAGAATGCTTAATGAATACATAAAGAAAAGTATCAAGAGAGTTGCGATGGTTTCTCATACAGCAGGCACTTAAAATTTTTACTTATTTTTGCAGTCAGTCACTATTAATGACTAGCAGCAAAGTGAACTGACCAGAAAGAACTGAAGGCAAATATCATATAAAATGGATATGGAGGCACTGGAGAAGGTGCAAAGAAGATTTCCTATGGCAAAACCAGTCCTAAGAGGTTATGCTTATCAGGAAAGATTGGACAGGTTGGAGCTCCTTTCTCTAGAAAAGAGAATACCGGGATGGAAGTCCTTAAAAAGGCTTTTGATAGGCTAAGTGCAGAGAAGGTGTTTCCCCTTGCGGGGACACCAAAGCTAGGGGCCATGAATGTAAGATAGTCGCAAATAAATCCAACAAGGAATTGAAAGAAACATTACCCATGGTGTGGTTAGAATATGGAACTCGCTACCATGAAGAGCCATTGAAGTTACCAGCCCAGATACATTATAGGGTAGTGGAAATCTGAAAGTCACTCCGCAGAAATGGATGCTGGATCAATTGAAATTTGCAAAATTGAAAGCATTAGATATTTGTTAGATGAGGCAAATGGTGTTGAGATCATCCACAAGCTCGAGGGGCTGACTGGCCTACTACTGTTCCAATGAACTGAATTTTACCAAGGTGGCAGGAGCCTCACCACCAGGGCCGAAAGCAGGGGTAGGGTGGTGGAGGAGGGGGAATCCTGCTTCGGCGAGCAATGGGGTCGTGGGCCGCATTTTGTCCGTGGTACCTAATTAAGTGGCTGCCATCCATATGAAGAATGGTGGCCCCAAGAGCTGTCAGCAATCAGAGGGCTGGCAGCTCTAGTAGTGTAGGGATTTGTACTCTATATTAAATCCAGAGCAAGAAAATCCTTGGCGAGGAGTAACCATTGTAGTGATTGAAGGTATAGCCTTTCCTACTGCCTTTAGGGGTCACGTGATTGTACTGACGAATGAGCTCTAAGCACGGGTAATCTTTGGGATGAAGCTTTCTAGTCATGGACCTGGTTCAAGCATGTAGCTTCTAAAAGAGCTCTGTAATAAAGTTAACTATTTCAAATAAGAAACCTTACTGGTACCTCAAGTTCATTACATTTGGCAAAATAGCTCCGACGCTGCATCTTACCTCGTGAATGTGAGTACATCAACACTTAAGGAAAGAAAGGAAAGTATACTCACCAGTTGTGACACTCTTCGGCAGAATCGACCCTTATGACGCGTCCATGGAAGACTGGAGCCGGTACATAGAGCGCCTAGGTTTTTATTTCATAGCGAATGAAATAAACGCGGAGAGAAGCAGAAAGCAATTCTTTTAAGTGTCTGTGGTAGCAAGACATATAACCTCATCCGCAGTCTGACAGCCCTGAACATGCCCAATTCTAAATCTTTTAACAAATTGGTAGACCTCGTGAAGATGCATTTTCAGCGAAGCCATCGGGAATTATGCAGAGGTTTCAGTTCAACTCCAGAGTAAGGTCCCTGGGAGAGTCCATCGCAACTTATAGAGCGAAGTTGAAGCAGTTAACTGAGCACTGTGACTTCGGAGATCCACTCAATGACATGTTGCGGGACTGCTTGGTTTGTGGCATCCACAACGATGCCATTCAGCGTTGTTTACTTGCAGAAGCTAATGTCGATTTGAAGCGCGCCATGGAAAGCGCTAGCAATGGAGAGCGCTGACTGGGACTCGCAGGTTTTACAGAGTGTGCAACATGGCGCCGTTCTTCAGTTGGGGCGGGAACCTATTGCCGGGCCTGGCTCAAAAACCAGAGAGACAGCCGCTAAGCGGGAGACAGTCTTTGCTGCTCGAAAAACGAAAAGGCATAGGGGAAGCATTACGGCAGCGATTCAGAAATCAATCTGTTACCGATGTGGGGGTAACCATGTACTGGAAATCTGCAGATTTAAAAGAGGCAGAATGCCATTACTGCCACAAAAAAACGGCATGTAATGAAACAATGCAGGGTGAAATCGAGACAGCCAGTCAGACAGCAGACCAAGATGATTGAAGTGTATAATATAATGGAACCAGAAGCTGCTGATACTGATATCTATTCCCTAAACAGTGTCAAAGTAGTAAAAACTGAATCAATAACAATCACCCTTCAAGTAAATGGGAAGCCTCTAGTCATGGAGGTAGACGTGGGAGCCTCGACCCGAGTGGTGGGAGAACACGCATTTAAATACCTAAACAAAGGTACCCAGCCACTGAATCTAGAGCAAACCATGTTTCAACTGGAGAGTCAATACAGGTAAAGGGCATCGCCACAGTACCTGTGCCCTATAGGCAACAGACAGCCCAGCTTCCAGTGATCATAGTAACATGGGCCAAAGCGCAGGCGCTGTGGAGTGTGTGAGGTTTGCCAACAGCCTGCCTGTGTTTAATGTCGAGCTTTTAAGGACATGGTGAAGTTTGGAGGTACTGGTCGCAACAAGCAGGCCTGTTTACATAGAAGGTCTCCAAATCTGCTTGTGAAGGAGGCTGATGATGGTGAAAATGATGAAGATGATTCCAAGATAATTGGCAAAGCTTCTCCCAAAAGAATGCTGCAGGGTAGGATGAGGCGATGGAGAAGATGAAGTTCTGGAGATCAATGATTGTGTAGCTGTCAGCCCTGATGACCCTAGCAAACCCCTTTATTTACCGAGAATCACATCTATGTGGGTAGACAACAATGGGAAGACTCATCAAGCGCCGAAGACCACTGACCTATGAAGTTGAAGCTTCCAGTGGAATCTGGAAGCGACACACTGACCAGGTTAGAAAAGCAAAACCCAAGGAACCAAATTTCCAGGGATCTCCAGTCACAGTGGAAAATTTCTAGGAAACACCTGCTCCATTTGGTGAAACCTGACTTGATTCAACTGACAAACCTGTAGCACCTGTAGCTGCAACTGTTGAACCTGAACAGAGACAATTGGAACCTTCCATTTCTAAGCAAAAAAATACTGAGATGGCTAAACCTCCTCTCTGGACTAGGCCGAATCTGCAAACTGCCCGACCAATTTGTTCCTGGCTGAAGGAGATGTGTTGTGGGGGCGAATGCCAAAATTGGGATAGCTGTCTCACAGACTAGTCAAGCAACAGCCTGACATAGTCATTCTCACAAAATCACGTTTATGATTTTTTGTAAAAGAACGTTTTCGTTAAAAAGAAGATTTATATAAAAAAACCTACCTGTATCTCTAACCGGAGGTCCTAGGAATATTCTAGCCCTCAGGCCACCTTCCTGGCTAATCAGCATTGTAGATTTGGCTTCTCTTTTTTGCTAACCTAGACTCACTGGAGTCCAGATGTGCAAACGTATCACTCCCAAAGGACCCACACGTTCTTTCTTAAAGCTACATCACAGGATTTGGCACTTAAAGAGATGCCAACTTTAAGACTTACTTAACAATATACCCCAAAATTCGCAAATCATTCCAATAATACATACAAATTAAGACTTTTCATCATTAAGCTTTCATACAGCACAATTTAATAATTTAATTCCACAAACGTGCCGAGGTGATATATAATAGACTCCCCACCTTGAGGCTGTGAGAAACAACTCCCCCCCTACCTTGAAAACTCAATAAAAATGTATATCTCCAAGTCTGTTTTTGTTTCTTTGAAGCCTTAGACCTTGAATACTTCACATCATCTGAGAAATGCCAAAGTGCAGTATTTGCTCATTTGCAATTTTAACCTGAATTACATGATACCATCTTGCCACTTGCTTATTTCTCCTTCTTTCCTGTGGTAGCCTTAAAGATACACAGCTGGGTTCAACTCATCCACTATTGGGAATGGACCCTTCCATTTAACATCTAAAACATTTTCTTTCCTGCTATAATTCATGACCATTACTCTATTCCCAATTTGATACTCAAAAGGCCTGAGTATTTTGTTAAAATACCTTCTAGCCCAATCTTTAGATTTCTCAATATTCCTTGCAACAAATTCATTAACTTCCCGTGAGTAACTATAATCTGTTCCAACCATTTAGAGTTATGCAACTGATGTGTAAGAGGGTGTGTAACAGTCAATGTCAAACTGACCTGGAACCTCATTAACTTTCCAGTCACAGCCTGATAAGGTGACGTCCCTGTACTCCAAGAGGTATTGACCTCGTCAACATCAAGCAAAGAGACAACAGGCGAAATCATCCAAGATTTGCACCAAGTGCGGTAGCGGGTGGGTAAAACGATGGCTGCAGTGGTGGCTTTTCATGCTGTATCATCCCAAAACTGCTGCATTAATTATGCATTCCCGGGAAACACACTGTTCCCATGGGGGGGCGGGCTCCCATTCACCACCATGCCATCAACTCACCACTCCATCATGCCAGGCGCCACATTTGTAAGTGCAGCCGCGTGCAAACTTCTCAGGGCTTCCAGCCCAGAACTGCTGCATGGAAGGCAGGATGGCCCCGAAAGGCAAAAAGACTCCGGCCCCCTGCTTCAGTGATGGACTCTGCCTGCGGTGATGGTGAGGTTGGCGGCGAACAGCCTCATGAGGATCCTACACCAGAGCATCCCTCTCTCAACGCAAATGTAAGTGCTCTCTCTCCTGCTTTTGACTCTGCTGTCATGCACTACTTATCTCTACTTTGGCTCGTAGGGAGCTCAGCCAAGCAACCGACATGCTCAATCAGCCAGTCCCTCAGCTCCATCCAGGTCCTCATCTCCAGCCAAGAGGACATCTCCTCCATTGAAGAGTTGGAAATAAGTAGCCTTGAAGACCTGTCACAGCGCTTGCCCACACCCTGCACCAGCACAGAGACACACACCTTGGTGGAACCTAGATCTAGAGCAGGCTCGAGTTCACAATCTGGTGGTCACCGCATGGACACATGTCTGCAGCAGAAGGAGGACTACTCGGAATCAGACATCTGTGAGGTCTGAGTCAGATGATGAGTCTCTGGATGTGGCCTTCCAACTCATCGTGGAGAGTGAGCAAAAGGCAGGGGAACATCATGTAGAGCTGTTGGAAGCCTTCAGCAGAGTGGCATGCAAGTCAGAGGAGTGCGTCCGCCTGCTCTCTGTTGAAGCAGTGCCCACATGTACGCATATGGAGGTCTTCATGGGGAGGATGGTGGATGCCATGGAGACTTTGGTCCAGCAGAACACGGAGATGAGCTCGGACCTGCACTCCATCGCGGGAGCCACGGGTGTGTTCCTGCAGCGACAATGCAAGGGGGAAATGGGGCACCTCGACATCCCTCCAGGTGCTCCTTTCCCTCAAGGGGTCAGGCCGGTGCCCCCAGGCATCCAAAGGGAGAAGGAGTGGCAGCTGGGCACCCTGGATCATCCCCTCAGGAATCTCAGAGGTTGTCCTCTCCCTCCGAGTCCTCTTTGCCTGTGAGCCCCTTAACCTCATCCTCTGTCACTGCAGAGGGAGCAGCTGGCCAATGAGTGATTCTGGAGAGAGAAGTGTGTGTGTGTGGCAGGACTTTTCAGAGCCTCGTGCAAGCACTCTCCCACGCACATGGATCCTTCATGTATCACACTCATCTCACTGTCCTGACCATTTTGAATGCTGCCTGCTGGGGTTCACTTTCAGTTGCCCATCTGAACTGACCTGCATCTCTGCCCACCCACTGATCACACTCCCAGGCAGCACCTGACCTTGCCCACCATGACTGTCATTTCACTTTTGATTTAGACAGCATGGCCTGGATTCGCTTTTTCGTTAGCTCCCCCAACTTTTCCCCTCCCCCAGTCACCCATTTCCTTTCCCCCATCACCGTTGACCCCCCGGCATCACCTTGCACCTCCCCTCCATGACCTACCAGCCACAGCCCTTTTCCTTTGGCGATGTCCAGGTGAACGTGCACATTCCCTCCCTTCCCGAAAATCCCACCCTCATCCACATTCACCCCCCTGACCTCCTCCTTCCAACCCCTGAAAAACCTAGGACTCACCAATCCTAAAATGAATGAAGTGCAGACTTGAATGTTAGCTTCTACCTTGTGACTGTCCGGACTCAAAGACCACGTGATGATATTGATGCTCCCAGGAAATTACTTTTTCCTGCAACAGCCGAACCTTCTTGGGGTTAACTTTCTAAACATGCCTTCGATAATAAAGATAACAACTCATTCAATAATTTAAGGTGTTCATCAACTGTTTCAGTGGCTAAGAGTAAATCATCTGCGCACTGCAACAAACATTTTGACAGTGGAAAGGATCTCATAATTTACGCCATTTTCTTATGAAAAATAGTCGGAGCATTATGAAGCCCATGTGGGATCACCATCCACATGAAGCTACAATCCTCAAATCTGAATGAGAACTTGTACTGATCTCTTTTTGCTACTGGTACGCTCCAGAATCCAGATGCGATATCCAGTGTAGAAAATGTCTGAGCTCTTGGTGGTATTTCAGAAAGCAATGTGAGTGCTTCTATCACAATGGGTGTGCATTTAGGCGTTACCTTATTTAATACTCTGTAGTTGGCCATCAATCTCCAAGAACTACCTTGCTTTCTCACTAGCCATATGGTGAATTGATTACCAAAGTGCCTTGCAATAACATGCCCTGCTTAAGGAATGGCTCTGTTCCTAGAGGAATGCTTTCCCTGGGAATTGGGTGCTGTTTGAGAAAAGAATGACAAGATCATTAATTTCTTCACACTGCAATTTCCCACAGTTGTGTTTACTCCTAGTGAAAATTAATGCATACTCTGACTGGACTCGGTTACCTGAATGGCAAGGAACTTCAAATACTGAAGTCTCTTTAATTGCACTGACTGATTGAACATCAGAAATCTCAACCAGTTCACTAGTTCCCGTACCTGTCCGAATGCTGCCTTGGTTATAATTGTAATATAAGGATCTGCTATGCCCAACACCTCACAAGAATAATCAACAATAGCCTGATATTGTTTTAACACATCGCTGCCCAGTATCCCTTTTCCATTTAGAGTGTTCATAAATTAGCAATTCAACATTAATGAGATCCCTTGTACTTTAAGGATCCAGGCATTTCCTTTATATGCTCTTGCTTCTCCTCCATTAAACCTGTTTAATTTAATCAGAACCTTTAAAATTGGAGCCCTTGCCCAACCCCGCTAGATGTTCAGGGCATGCGGTTGGAGAATGATAATGATGGACAAACATAATTTGAGTTTGACCACCACCCCCATCCCCCTGCGCCACCTGCCAGTAATTTAGCCAAAATCTCCAGTCGCCTGTTCACATTGCATTGGAGCCTCATTTCCAACCAGTCGAGGCTGACTTCTAACCCTGTGGCCGGCTTCTTTGAGTCCGTCAAAGAATGTATGATAATTGCACACACCGGAAGACCTTTGACCTTGTGTCTAGGTCCGCGTAGCCATGATCACTACCAGTTTCTCAAACGTCCCACTTAAATCAACAATTTCACTGGCCAGTTGATTCATTTTCACTTCAATGCTTTCCAGTACACACTGACTGTGAAGTGTATGGAGAAGGTCTCGAATGTGGTGTTCCCTTGGGCGATCTCCCCCATTCTTTCCCGCTTAACCCCTCTACACTCCCTTGCCCTCCCATAGCTATAGCACAATATCTGAGATTACTTGAACTTCTCTCAGTCCTTCCACAACAGTGATAAACATTTTAACTATGGCTTCTTTAACCTGGATGCTGTCCTTTACCACACCCCAAGCTCTCTCTGCATGGTCCTCAATTGTAACCCATGGACTTGTACTACTAAGGGTGTAGCCTAACGCTGCCCATAACTCTGACCTAATCTAGAAGCGCACTCTTGAAAAGACCATGGTTAAACCCTGCTGCCAATGTGGGAGGAGACTGTCCCTACAATAAGCCATAGAACCCATATAATATTGGGCAAATTCTCTTGGATGCTCTTCTGGTCCCTGTTTACAAGACCTCAACTTTTCATTATTATCTATTTTCTTAACATCTAACCCTTTAAGAACTGCATCTAATATTTCATTTGTTATTCTTTGATGTATATCAGGATGAATTTCCATCTTAAATCCTGAATCACAAGCTGCAAGAATTATTCTCTTACAATCCTCTTCCTCTAACTCTGGGTCCCAGCCTGAAATACTGATACTGTGTATATAATGCTTTTGGGCAGGTCCCTGACTTAATAGTCCCTAGCTCCTTAACATAAGCCTGAACTGCATTAAGTGTCAAACTGTTCAAAGTCATCCTGTACCCCACTGTTCCTCTGTGAGGATTCATCTCATGTGGTGTCTGTACTACTGCTACTGGGGCTGAAGTCTTTGAAGGAGAAGAACTCTCTATCTCCACACTAACTTTACTATCTTCCAAATCACTTGTATCATAAACTGAACCCTGGGACCTAGTAGTCACCGCTGAAACTACCGCCTACTGTCGTCTTAGTTTCTTTATCAACTACTCAATCTCTACTTTACATCTGTTTCCCTGTGAGACCGCTTAGTTTATTCCTGGAGTGCCCCGCGTACATCCTCCAATTCCTGTCTAAGACCTGTGTTTTCCTTCTGACACTGTTTCAACAATTGCTCTACCTCCTGCAACTCATGCATAATGTTCCCTGCTTGTAAAATCATCATCTTCTGATGCAGTACCACTGCTGATGATTTCATTACTCTCCTTTCTAAATTCTTTATCTGCTTTTTTAGTTTTTCATTCTCCTCCTCTACCCCTCTATTGTTCACTTCATCCCTTTCTGCACAACAAAGAGCTGCATATGTAATCAACCTTGGAGTCTTGTCTGCTGTTCCTGAATGAACTTTATCACTTCCTCCATGGGTACTCTACTCCCCTTACTTAAACATTCCATTATTAAAGCCTGAGTCCTACTGAATCCACCCTGCTAATTCTTCTAACCCTATTCCTTAAGATATCCACTATCACTGCTCCCATTACAACCACTATGGTTCCTATTACCCATGTAGACTCACATCTTAGCAAAGTCTAGCTCCATGAATAAGCTTCCAAATTACTTTCACAACAGAATTGTTAAACTTCCGCTTCCCTTGTCTCATCCCTTAGAGAAGGCTGGTGATCAGGCAGCCAACTCAACATCTAAAAACTCAGCTTGCCCTTGGAAAAATTTGGAAAAGGATTATAAAAGATTTATGACGTGAGTGGTTATCTGGAATGTGCCGTCTGAAAGTTTGGGTGATGACAGATTCAACTGGGGCTTTTTAGAGGGAGTTGGATAAGTAGCTGCAGAGAAATAAAAATGGGGAGTGGGCTGACTTGCTCTTGAAGACAGCCAGTAAAGAGACACCAGGCTGAATAGTCACCTTCTGTGCTGTACCCATTCTATCATCCTATTCTGTGAATAATGGTATTTAGACATGGACAATATCCAGGCATGGCCTGACAAGTGGCAAGTAACATCCATGGCACACAAGTGCCAGGCAATGACCATCTCCAATAAGAGAGAATCTAACCATCACCCCTTGATGCTCAATGGCATTACCATCGCTGAATCCCCCACTATCAACATGCTAGGGATTACTGTTGATCAGAAACTGAACTGGACTAGCCTTATAAATACTGTGGCTCAAGAGCAGGTCAGAGGCTAGGAACCTTGCCGTGAGTAACTCACCTCCTGACTCCCCAGAGCCTGCCCGAAAGGCACAAGTCAGGAATGTGATGGAATATGCCCCACTTGCCTGGATGTGTGCAGCTCCAACAAAACTCAAGAAGCTTGACACCGTCCAGGATAAAGCAGGTCACTTGATTGGCCTCAACCACAAATATTCACTCCCTCCACCACCGACGCACAGTGGCAGCAGTGTGTACCGTCTACAAGATGCACTGCAGAAACTCACCAGGGCTCATTAGGCAGCACCTTCCAAATCCATGTCCACTACCATCTAGAAGGGCAAGGGCAGCAGGTACATGGGAACATCATCACTTGGAAGTTTCCCTCCAAGCCACTCACCATCCTGACTTGGAAATATATCACCGTTCCTTCACTGTCTCAAGGTCAAAATCCTGGAACTCCGTCCCTAACAGCACTGTGGGTGCTACACCACACCACATGGAGGCTGTTCAAGAAGGCAGCTCACCACCACCTTCTCAACGGTAATTAGGGATTGGCAATAAATGCTGGCCCAGCCAGCGAAATCCACATCCCACAGATGAATAAAACAAAGGTCACTTGGGCTCCAAAGGCTGACTGGTCCCTGATTTTATTGATTTCAATCTTAGTTAATAGAATTTATAATGAACTCATGTAACAGCTAAACGCTAATGAAATTCTTTTTCCATGTTTTCCTCACCAATTTTCCTTTCTTTTTTCACCTTAGGGTGTTAACTCCTTGCTGGGTTACTAGTCCATTTGATGCCAGTCAGTAACTCTCCCAAAGCAACCATTGCCTATGCATGGGTCTTGACAAGTGTGGGTGTTGGGAAGATTATTTGACTTCAGGACAGATTGCAGTTGAGTTTAACCTGTCCTCATTCAATGTCCATGTCGCCGGGGTTACGGGATAGAAATCAGGAGTGGAAAGCGATTTAATTTTCCCCTCCTTAATCCAGGTGGACTGTGGCCAATCATAACGTCCAAATAGCCCTCGAATGGAATTATCACAGACGGCTGAATGAACCTTCCATCTCCTGTCAATCAGTCCCTCAAAGCTAATGCGGTTGAGTTGAATTTGTGCTTATAATGTACTTCATATACTTCTGTCAAGTTCGTGTGCCTGGAAGTTTGGAAAGAAGAGTTTTTGCTTCAAATTCTAATTCAATACTCTAAATCAGAGCACCAAGATATCATACCTAATAAAAACAGAAAATGCTGCCAAAACTCAGCAGGTCTGGCAGCATCTGTGGAGAGAGAAACAGAGTTCATGTTTTGAATCCATATGGCTCTTTTAGGTGGACTCAGAAACATTAACCCTGTTTCTCTCTCGACAGATGCTGCCAGACCTGCTGAGTTTTGCTGGCATTTTCTGTTTTTATTTCGGATTTCCAGCATCCTCAGTATTTTGCTTTTATCTTAAGATATCAGCCCCACAGTTTGAAATATATGCAAATTATGGTTTTCAATATTACGTAGCATGCAGATTCATGATACACATTTCTCTGGGCCACGAAGAAAACCCTGGCTTTAATGATTTAAAAATGCCATTTGAAATGCTGAGTAAAGCAATCAAAAGAGATGGGTCAATGCCAACAGCCTTGTCTTGCAAGCATGTCTGTGTCATGGGGGGATAGGCCGATGTGCATACTTCTGAAAATGTTGATCTTTGATTGGTTATGAACACATTCCAACTACATAAATGGCATTTTAATCACTGGATTAACAAATGCTGCTTTGGCTGCTGATTTCGACGATGTTGAGTTTTACAGTTGTTTCCGATCGCAACTGTTGATTTTCTTTTTCTGCTGCTGCCCATTGCCTGATAACAGTTTCCTTGCTGGCTGCTTCAGGCAGCTTAGCGATTTGCTATTTCCAGTCATGTTTTGTACTGTAGATCTGTGGACAGATCCCACGCCTTAGATTTTCCTTACAAATTTCAGAAAGCAACAATTTCTTTCTAAGGATTAATTCAATAGCAAATACTCCGAAAACCTAATGAAAAGTGCCCGACGTTAGGCACAGAGCTTCACAAGCACAATCCACAGTGCCTGCATTCATGCAAAATATTATAAAGGGCCTTTTTATAGCTCCGACTTGCCACTGTTGCCATGGAAACTCGCTGTAACAATCCAAAAGGCTCCTGAAGATATGACAGTTACCATCAAGATCTGGAGAAGCGAAATCACTAACTTGCAACTCTCCAACATGAGGATGCGATTTTAGAGTAACCTTATTTATATCCATGCAGCTGCAGTCACTTGCACAAACGTTGGAATAAATATCTGGGTGAATGAAAAAAAAAGAAGAAACTAATGTTTTGCTTAACTACTCATGCAATCTATATAAACATAACAGGTAATTCAGGTCAAAGAAATTTTCACTGCATATATTATGCTTTCCTTTAAACAGTACAGAGCCAACCAGTATCATCACTCTAAATATTACACAGCAGCTGATCCACAGCAATTTTTGAGTCTTAATTCCTTTGAGTTGACATACAATATGTTTGATTCCTCTCAATAACTCCTTGGGTAGGTGCACTGGGTTATGTGGTTCTGGGCACAAAATCCCAGGTTCAGCGCTTGCTGTCTGCTGAGTTAGCTATGGCAACAGTAGACACTCCATCGTCAGTTTAAATGCCCTCAGATGAAGGGATGAGAAAAACTATTAAACTTCATACCTATGTTATGACCCTTTCCAGAAAACATGAACGTGCAGTCTTTTGGCTAAGTGCAGGATCAAGCTCGGATGTGAAGTCACCACAGTTAAATAGACACACAGGCCTGTAAATATAATCACTTCCGAATTTCTACCCCTTAATGACGAGATTCACTGATGAAGAATTGATCATTTGGATGAGGTACTGCATAGGGTGCCAGCACCTATTGAACTGAGCCCAACGTGTGATGCTATCTGCAGGAGGGGAGAGGAGAATGAATGGCTGCAGTTTTGTGTACAGCAGGTATATTAATGAAGTTACTATTTTTACTAATGTTTTTCTTCAAGTATTATGGTTTAGCTATGATTTCATTGTCACTATTCAGAGATTTTATTGCATAATACATTGACACACATAGGAAAGACCTGACCTGACAATATTATAAAGTCAATATAATAAGAGTTTGTTAATGATTTATGTTTTGACAGATAGGTTATACTTATCCAGATACTAATGAAGGACATGCTGGGAAGTATATCGCAAAAATAATAATGCCTAATGCTGAAGCTTCTAATTGGTTTAGTCTAAAAGCAAAGCAGGTTATGAATATTGAAAGAACATCTCTTGATCTGCAGTGAAAATATACACAGGGAAATGTATTATCTGCATCAAAATTAAACCAGACAATTTCATCACACATTCTAGTCATTAGCATTCTGCTACAGTCTTACTGCAGTAAAGCTGATCCTTCAGAGCACATGAAGGTAAAATCAAGATGTATTCTATACATTCCCTATTGGTGTTAATAGCTTCTGATCTAATGTCAATGTGAAGTAAACAGCCGTAGCTGTATAGAGTTTAACAAACCTATCATCTTTGTTAAATGAATATTAAAAAATGTACAAGTCACTTCACAAAAGTGAAGTTCATGTTGGTTTTGCCAGCAGTTTTCCCAGAGTCAGTTCTGATAACATATTAAGGTTTGGAACATACTCTTAAAGTCGGGCCAATTGTTTGTAGAATAATTGTTGAGGAAAACAAGATGAAAATTGTTAACGACAGTTCTGAATTTGGGGTAAAATAAAATAGAAATCTGTATTTCTTGATTTGGACTTTCAATGAACTTTATGAGATTAATTTCTGATAACTTACGGTTGACAGAAAATGGTTATAACAAGGAAATTTTAGATACTCACCTTAATGCATTTCCGTTGACACTCTTCTTGGGACGGAGTTTAATTTCCCCCCCCCCACCCCCGGGAGATGGCTCGGAGGCAGTGGGAGGGAAGACAGGGGGTGGAGTGCCTGTCACCTTCCGGAACCCCCACTACAGTCAGAATCAGGGCAAGTAGAGGATTGCCTTCCTGCCTGGAGGCCAACTGAGGCTCTTAATTAGTGGCCTCTTAAGAACCTCATCCTGTGGCCACTGGTATTCTACCAGCAGCGAGGGAACCGTAGGAAGACTGCCTTGTGAAAGGGTGGGGATCCTCCTGATTGGGCACCCTGTGGCCCATGAAGGACACTCCTGGGGGAAATGGCTACCCCTGGTGGAAGGCCTCCACCGCACCACACCACCATTCCCCACCCCGGCTGAAAGCCTTACATCCCTAGCTGTGTCCTACCTAGTTGGCGCTGGTGAGCCCCACAAACTTACATGCATTCTGGATCTTCCTCCATCTTTCCCGGTCCAAGCCTGCTGCAGTACCAGCAGTGACCCTGCTGGGACTGAAGAGCTACAGGCCTCGCGATTGGTCAGCAGCTCTTGAAAGTGGGATCTCTGCCTTTAAGGCAAGTTCATTCTGAGCTCCTGAAAATGGACATGACGGGGTCGCCTCCGGCATTTCTGGCTGGTGGACGGGGACATCACTGCAGGCATTAAATTAGCCCTGGGTGTGCACATATAGCTCATTAGGTTCACACAAGTATCCAAAGTTACGATGTAACCTAGCACCATGTGACATCACAATTCTTACACGTACATTGCTTAAAGTAACATTATATGTGACTAACTCTTATTTCTTAGGAACAAAATAATTTGTTTAGAAATACATCTTATTTGAAGATTTAGCATGTGTGGCATTATTAATCCATGCCTAGTGATCTGCATAGATTTTACTCTTGTTGATATGTAAAGAACATCCTTTGGTCTTGATTATTAAAACTAAAATCTGAGTTTAAAGAATAACTAAATATCTCATGGGGCTGGATTTTGCCCTCGTCGGCTGGGTGGGCCTGGGAGTGGTTGCGAAACTGACCGCCGCCCATGATTGGTCCCCGACTGCGATTTCGCGCTGGCGGGCCAGTTAAGGTCCGCCCAGTGTGAAACGCGGCTCGTCACTGGCCGGGAAGGGCCGAATGGGGGCGGGGGCCTGTTTGCCACAGGGTCCAATGGCGACCTGGCGGCCGGTGTAAAGAAGACCCAGGCAGCCCCAGAAAGGCTGTCATGGATGGACGTCTGACTGCTGTTCTGAAGCTGCACTCAAGTGTGGCAGCGAACACCAGGCAGGGGGGCAGGGCGGGTGGGCACTCGGCCCCCAGCTATTCGGATGAGTGTCTCGTGGTCCAGCTGGAGTGGGTGGCTGCCAGGAGGGACAGCTTTGTCCCCAGAGATGGGAGGAGGAGGCAGCCGCACCTCACCAAGAGGGCATGGGAGGAGGTGGCAGCTTGGGTGAGCAGCCATGACGTGGTGTGGCACACGTGGGTGCAGTGCTGGAAATGCTTCAATGACTGGCTGCACTCAGGAAGGGTGATTATTGTGTTGGCATGGGTTAGTGTGCAGGAGCGTTAAGGTGTGGCCATCTCCCCGCCTCCCAGTGGACCTCAGGGCTGCTAGGGTCTGAGTGCCAACTGTCAATGACGCTGGAGCTGGCCAAGGGGGTGAGCCCTGACTGCTTGGACTGAGTGCCTTGCAGCTTGAGAGCCATGTCTCGGATGTGCCCTGCGAGGTGTTCCTCAGCTGGGGTTAGCCAGGCTGCAATGGCGCTGCAGGTAGAGAGTGGACTAATCAATGCTCATCTGTCATTTCAGGAGAAGACATCCCATAACCAAACTGAGAGGGCATGTACAGGTGGAAGCCTGCTGATGCTCTCCTGGTTCGAGCAAGCTGCCCTGGAGCTGGAGAGATGGAACGCTCCCCGTGCAACGGGGCATGGAGAGGTGGGGGTACCAGATGAAGATAAGAAGTCAGTGCACAGAGGTGAGACTTTCAGATTGGGCAACCATTCCTGTGCAGTCTCCTCATGGATCTGAGCCTCAAACCCGGAGTCCCCATTGATCTTTGGAAGACGATGGCACCATGATGCATATTTCCGTTGTCTCATCAGTGTGCCTGGCAAGCACAGTGATAGTGCGATGACTTTAACTAATGACATGTTCTTCTTCTCCCTTTTAGATTCGCCAACAGGCTTCCCAACTGTAGACCCCAAAGGGCTACCCCTGGTGCCAGAGGACCACTGAGCATCACTGTCACCTGCTCTCTGAAGCAGGCACCAGCGCAGATACCAGCATTAGAGCAGTGGCTAATATCTCTGTGCACATTGGTGAGAGCACTTCACACACGCTTGAGGTGTAGGCAGAGGCAGAGATTGCCCAGGGCACTAGCAGTCGGAGGATTGCTGGAGACCAGGATGGTGCTCAGTCAAAGGCAGATGATGAGCCCCTGGAGTCGTCCATTAGGTGGCAGATGCTGGATGTCCAGTGCAATGTGCAGAAGGATCTGGCGGAGATCCATGAGGGTCTACGTTCCACGGTCTCTGTGATCATAAGACCATAAGACATAGGAGCAGAAATTAGGCCATTCGGCCCATCGAGTCTGCTCCGCCATTCAATCATGACTGATAAGTTTCTCAACCCCATTCTCCCACCTTCTCCCCGTAACCTTTGATCCCCTTACCAATCAAGAACCTATCTATCTCGGTCTTAAATACCCTCAATGACCTGGCCTCCACAGCCTTCTGTGGCAATGAATTCCATAGATTCACCACTCTCTGGCTAAAGAAGTTTTTCCTCATCTCTGTTCTAAAAGGTCTTCCCTTTACTCTGAGGCTGTGCCCTCGGGTCCTAGTCTTTCCTACGAATGGAAACATCTTCCCCATGTCCACTCTATCCAGGCCTTTCAGTATTCTGTAAATTTCAATCAGATCCCCCTCATCCTTCTAAACTCCATCGAGTATAGACCCAGAGTCCTCAAATGTTCCTCATATGTTAAGCCTTTCATTCTTGGGATCATTCTCGTGAACCTCCTCTGGACCCTCTCCAGGGCCAGCACATCCTTCCTGAGATACGGGGCCCAAAATTGCTCACAATATTCTAAATGTGGTCTGACCAGAGCCTTATAAAGCCCCAGCAGCACATCCCTGCTTTTATATTCTAGTCCTCTCGAAATAAATGCCAACATTGCATTTGCCTTCCTAACCATTGACTCAACCTGCAAGTTAACCTTAAGAAAATCCTGAACTAGGACTCCCAAGTCCCTTTGCACTCCAGATTCCTGAATTCTCTCCCCATTTAGAAAATAGTCTATGCCTCTATTCTTCCTACCAAAGTGCATGACCTCACACTTCCCTACGTTGTATTCCATCTGCCACTTCTTTGCCCATTCTCCTAACCTGTCCAAATCCTTCTGCAGCCTCCCCGCCTCCTCAATACTACCTGTCCCTCCACCTATCTTTGTATCATCTGCAAACTTAGCCAGAGTGCCCTCAGTTCCTGCATCTGGATCATTAATGTATAAAGTGAAAAGTTGTGGTCCCAACATTGACCCCTGCGGAACTCCACTAGTCACCGGCTGCCATCCTGAGAAGGACCCCTTATCCCCACTCTCTGCCTCCTGCCAGACAGTCAATCTTCTATCCATGTTAGTACCTTGCCTCTAACACCATGGGCTCTTATCTTACTGAGCAGCCTCCTGTGCGGCACCTTACCAAAGGCCTTCTGGAAGTCCAAGTAGATAACATTCATTGGCTCTCCTTTGTCTAACCTACTCGTTACCTCCTCAAAGAATTCTAACAGATTTGTCAGGCATGACCTCCCCTTGATGAAACCATGCTGACTTTGCCCTATTTTACCATGCACTTCCAAGTATTCTGAAATCTCATCCTTAATAATGGACTCTAAAATCTTACCAACGACCGAGGTCAGGCTAATCGGCTTGTAATTTCCCATCTTTTGCATCATTCCCTTCTTAAACAGGGGGGTTACATTAGCGATTTTCCAGTCCTCTGGGACCCTCCCTGACTCTAGTGATTCCTGAAAGATCACCACTAATGCCTCCACTATCTCCACAAGCTGCTCCAAAAAGCCATCTCGTAGACATTCTGCAAATTCCTTTTCTTGGGATCCACTACCAACCTGATTTTCCCAGTTTAACTGCATATTGAAATCCCCCATGATCACTGTAACCTTGGCTTTTTTACACGCCTTTTCTATCTCCTGGTGTATCTTGTGCCCCACATCCTGACTACTGTTCGGAGGCCTGTACATAACTCCCATTATGGTTTTTTTAACCTTTGCGGTTCCTCAACTCTACCCACACAGATTCTACGTCATCTGACCCTACGTCATTTCTTGCTATCGATTTAATTTCATTTCTTACTAACAAAGCAACCCCACCCCCTCTGCCAACCTGCCTATCTTTTCGATAGGATGTACATCCTTGGATATTTAGCTCCCAGTCCTGATCCCCTTGCAGCCATGTCTCCGTGATGCCCACCACATCATACCTGCCAATTTCAATCTGCGCCACAAGCTCATTTACCTTATTTCGTATACTGCGCGCATTCAGATACAACACCTTCTGTCCTGTATTTCCCGTCCCCTTTCTCATTGTCGTCCCTTTATCTGATGTGCTTGAAGTTAGATTCATTGCCCTTTCCAAACACTCTGTCCTATTTTGTGTTCTGTGGACTTTAATAGCCTCTCCTGGGCTCTCCCTTTTCAGTTTTTTCATAATTTTCCATGAAGTTGAATCCACCCCCCCCACACGTTAACCTGCTGCTTTGTTTCCCATTAGTCATACTTCTTGGAGTTTTACCCTTCCCTCCGTGATAGCGGAGTCCATGCAGAGCATCAGCACTGTGTTGACCGTCATGGCCGAATGCACTGTCTCCTCCATTGAGAGAGTGGCAACGCTCATGGAGAGGCAGCTCCAGGGACAGAACAAGGGGTTCCTGGGGTTGCTCTCAGACCTGCAAGCCCTCACACAGGCACCAAGCTCAGGTGGACAGAGTCGGTGTGGGAGATGGATGAGGCACCCAGTATCCCAGCGAGGTGCCCATTCATCAATGGTGCTTAGGGAGGACCACAGAGACCCCTTGTTGGCGCACGAGCTGCCTGTCATCTCTGCGGGCTCCTCTCAGGGTACTCTGGATGATGGCAGCATTGCCTCCACTCCTCCGCCAGTGACCGTGGTGTCTGATGATGCCGCGGCGGCTAGAGAGATGTTAGGCGTGGCACTGGCCGCTTGCTCCCAGGCAGGGCCAGCACAGGCTCCACTGGCCAGAGGACAACCACCAAGGTCATCAAGGCCAACAAGACAGCAGAGTCAGCAGGCTGTCTCCAATGCCAGTGCCAGCAAGGGGGGAATACCTAGACAAAGCACTCACAAATGTAAGCTAAAGGCACCATGAGCAGAAGAGGGACTGGTCACGGGTGATTTTATGTTCATTTATGTTTACTTAATGTATACTGGTCTGGGAATTAAGACCAGAGAAGTTTTATAAATAGTCTGTAATTGTCAAAATGATATAAATTGTGTTCTTGTCATCATGGCCTGAGTATGCTTCATCTTTTTATTTTATTGGTGCAGGATACGCCAGTCTGTAATGCTGGCTGTAAGTGACTCTGAACTTTATTGCAAGGCCCTGAGTGTTCTTTGTGTTCAAATGAGAGGGTCCTTTCAAGGCATCCGGGATGGAGGGGGCGGCCCTGGCATGTGGCTGAAGCTGATCTTTGGTAACCTAGTTGAAGGTGTATTGGATCAAGGCTTCCCTGGTGTCCCTGCCTCCCTGGAGATTACCAAAGTCTGCCTGCATGCCCTCAGCATTCTCACCAGGCTCCTCTTCTGACTCACTACTGGACTCATCCTCTGTGGCCTATGCAGCTGTGTCAAGATCTCCTTCCTCCAGTGGGTCCCTCCCTTGCCAGTGCCAGATTGTGGAGAGCGCAGCGTGCAACCAATATCAGTGACACCTGCTCTGGGGACTACTGTAGTGCTCCCCCTAAACGGCCCAGGCATCTGAAGCGCATCTTGAGAAGACCTATGGTTCTCTCTACCACCGCCCTTGCTGGGGCATGACTCATATTGTAACGCTTCTCTGCCTCTGTTCTTGGAGAGACGTCATGAGCCACCTCTTCGATGGATAGCCCTTGTCACCCAGCAGCCATCCATCCAATTGGGCTAGAGCACTGAAGAGCCTCGGCACCTGGGAATGTCTGAGGATGTACATGTCATGGGAGCTGCCAGGGTACTTTGCACAGACTTGTAGAATATGCAGCTAAAAGCTACTGCGGATGCTGGAAATCCAAAACAAAAACAAAACTACCTGGAAAAACTCAGCAGGTCTGGCAGCATCGGTGGAGAAGAAACCAGTTAACGTTTCGAGTCTTCATGACCCTTCGGCAGAACTGAGTATAGTTAGGAGAAAGGTGAAATATAAGCTGGTCTAAGGTGGGGGTGCGGGGGGAGAGAGAAGTTGAGGGTGGGATGATTGTGGAGATAAGCAAGCAGTGATAGGAGCAGATAATCAAAAGATGTCACAGACAAAAGGATCAAAGAAGTGTTGAAGGTGGTGATATTATCTAAGAAAAGTGCTAATTAAGAATGGAAGGCAGGATACTCAAGGTACATCCGCGCATCCGCCCTCACGCCTTCTCCTCCTTCCCAGAAACATGATAGGGTCCCCTTTGTCCTCACTTATCACCCCACCAGCCTCCGCATTCAAAGGATCATCCTCCACCATTTCCGCCAACTCCAGCATGATGCCACCACCAAACACATCTTCCCTTCACCCTCCCTGGCGGCATTCCGTAGGGATCGTTCCCTCCGGGACACCCTGGTCCACTCCTCCATCACCCCCTACTCCTCAACCCCCACCTATGGCACCTCCCCATGCCCACGCAGAAGATGCAACACCTGCCCCTTCACTTCCTCTCTCCTCACCATCCAAGGGCCCAAACACTCCTTTCAAGTGAAGCAGCATTTCACTTGCATTTCCCCTAACTTAGTCTACTGCATTCATTGCTCCCAATGCGGTCTCCTCTACATTGGAGAGACTAACCGCAAACTGGGCGACCGCTTTGCAGAACACCTGCGGTCTGTCCACAAGAAAGACCCAAACCTCCCTGTCGCTTGCCATTTTAACACTCCACCCTGTTCTCTTGCCCACATGTCTGTTCTTGGCTTGCTGCATTGTTCCGGTGAAGCCCAACGCAAACTGGAGGAACAGCACCTCATCTTCCGACTAGGCACTTTACAGCCTTCCAGGCTGAATATTGAATTCAAAAACTTTAGATCTTAAACTCCCCCTCCCCCCATCCCCACCCCGTTTCTCCCCCCTCCCTTTTTTTTCAATAATTTATATAGATTCTTCTTTTCCCACCTATTTCCATTATTTTTAAATCTAAAACTAAAACTTTGTTAGTCTTTCCACCCCACCCCCACTAGAGCTGTACCTTGAGTATCCTGCCTTCCATTCTTAATTAGCACTTTTCTTAGATAATATCACCACCTTCAACACCTCTTTGATCCTTTTGTCTGTGACATCTTTTGATTATCTGCTCCTATCACTGCTTGCTTATCTCCACAATCATCCCACCCTCAACTTCTCTCTCCCCCCACCGCTCCACCTTAGACCAGCTTATATTTCACCTTTCTCCTAACTATACTCAGTTCTGCCGAAGGGTCATGAAGACTCGAAATGTTAACTGATTTCTTCTCCACCGATGCTGCCAGACCTGCTGAGTTTTTCCAGGTAATTCTGTTTTTGTAGAATATGCATCCTGTGGTAACACACTATCTGCATGTTCATGGAGTGGAAGCCCTTCCTGTTGACAAAGGCACCCAGCTGACCCGCTGGTGCCTTGATGGCCACATGTGTGCAGTCGATTGCGCCCTAGATGCGAGGGAACCCAGCAATCCCTGCAAAGCCTCTGGCTCACTCAACCTGGCTGGCCTCATCTGTGCAGTAAAGAATAAATATCATTACCCACCTGAACAGAGCTTACGTCAGCAGCTTGACGCAACTGTGGACAGCTGATCGGGACACTCCATACAGATCCCCGACTGACCCCTGGAAAGAGCCGGAGGCATAGAGGTTGAGGGCCACTGTGACCTTCAGAGCCACTGGCATGGGGTGCCCACCCACACAGTTGGTGCTGAGCTCAGGCTAAATCATCTGGCAAATGGAGGTCACGCTGTCCCTTGAGAGATGGAGTCTCCTTCGGCATTGCACCTTGGACATATTGATGTAGCTGCATTGCCACCTGTAAACCGTGGCAGGAGGGTAGTGGTGTCTTCTGCAGCCCCTTCCACCTTGGACTTCCTGCTAGCCCTGCGCCCCATGTGCCTCTCCTCCCACAGGTCCCTCCCCTGGAAGCTGCACAGGGACACGTGGCCTCCTCTCCCTTCTGCCCCTCTCTTTCGCCTCAGAGGAGGTGCCACCAGCGGAGACCACAATCCCCATTACCAGGGTAAGTGAAGGCTGTCTGATACCTGAAAGGGTCGACACAGTCTGAATCCTCCGGGGGCCTGGCAGACAGCAATGAGTCCTGAAATGTAGCCTGGAAATGCTAAGAATGAAGCCCTGAACCGAGATGAAGCTGCCAAGTACCAATAAGCAACCAGCTGCAAACTATCTCCAAAACACCTCATTACTCACACTGGCAACCTTTTCATCCCACCATTGGATGAGGTTTGTGAAAATGTTGGCTGGTCGCCTGCCCGTTTTGCCCAGCGATGAGCAGAAAATCACACGGGCAATGAAGAGTCACAGGCAATTGGATTGTTAATGAAGGCCATGAAGTGCCCCGTTAATGAATGGCAGGTGCAGCTCTGGCACCTGCGCGTGCCCGCTAAGCAAACTATCGCACAATGACGTCAGGATGCTCGGCTGATGTTCATCGCGCTCAGGTCGGGTGAGCGCCCACCTGCGGGACAAAAAATTCAGCCCATGGTGTCCAGATGCACTTTGTTTATCTCATTACTGCTCAAAGCTTCCTTAGGCCTATGTGAAAATTAATCACCCACTATCCTGTAAATCTTTCGAGTTATCAACAGTCACAGAATGTAACTCTTTCAAGTACATTCACAGTTCTTGGTTTCCAGGAGTGGGACATGAGCCCACAACCTTCTGATTCAAAGGCAAGGGTGCTATGAACTGAGCCACAGCTGACACCTCCCCCCACTATCCTGTAGCTATCTAACCTTCAAGTTTAACTAATTAGTTCCTAGAACTGAAGCAATTATTCAGTTACAAATTGATTATGAGTTGGGATTAATTGAGTATAAATCATTCATCTTCATGTATTCATTGATTATTTCAGCAAAACAAGTGTCAACTCTACTTGCTTAATGCTCTTAGTAATGTTTCAAATTGTGCTGTATTGACTGAAGACATCCAATTATCATGTGCAATTGCAATGTTTCTCAACCTTGCCTGAAACAGAACACACCTTGTTTCAGTCAGGTTTACTTGGCAAAGGGAGTTAAAATGTTAACCACAAATAATACAGCTTGGCATGATTGACATTCAATCAGAATATGCAATTGCACAGTTGAATTTAGCTCCATTAACTCATGCTTTAAATAAGAAGACTGCAGCAAAAATGGTTGCAGAAGGCTGCAAGCAATTAAGATGTGTCACAATAGATGGATTAGATTTAGATGGTGTCAATTCTTTTCTGATTATGTTCCTGCAAAGTGCCTGGATTGGTTTACTCCATTAATGGCAGTATATAAATGCGAGTTCTTTTTGATTTAGGAACTGGTTCAATGGGGGAATTTTCCCATTATGTAATGGTGGCATGGAACCTCACAATTTTTCAACACTGGAGCTGTCAATGCTCCCTGCCTCTTTGTTTACTTGTAAAATTGCCCTGATATGTCTTTGCCCAATGCCAGATTCAGCCCACTGCAGTATTGGATAGGGAAAGGAGATATACAATTCCTCTGTGTGCTATTTGTAACAAAGTTGTACATACATTTGTAAAACCTTCCTCTGCTCAATAATGCTAGTAAGAGTACAAATGTTCTAAAGAATAGAGTTATGATTTTGCTGGACGCATCAGAGAAAATTTCACAATACAATTTTCTAAACTTTGTACACCATGTAAGATATTTGTTTTAAATTGTTGGAATAAATATATGTTCAAAGAAATGGAGAGAGATATCGAAAAATAACCATAATGTGCTTAAAGGTGGACCACCCCAACATCAGAATGTGAAGTAGGTTGGACTTCAGGAAGAAGATTAGGCTTCTACTTTCAATATGGGACTGAATTAGAAATATTTCTGGAAGAATATAGGAAAAATAGAACTGCCACTGAAAGGAAGTTTTAAAAAATTCATTCATGGGATGTGCGTATTGCTGGCTAAAGGGCAGTGTTTATTGCCCATCCCTAATTGCCCTTGAGAAGGTGGTGGTGAACTGCATTCTTGAACCGCTGCAGTCCCTGTGGTGTAGGTACACCCACAGTGCTGTTAGGGAGGGAGTTACAAGACTTTGACCTTGCAACAATGAAGAAACTCCAAGTCAGGATGCTGAGTGGCTTGGGAGGGAACCTTCAGGTGGTGGATCGAAATAGATCAAAGCCAGCACCATAACTAGGAGGGTTCTGCAAACAAAATGGAGCTACTGTTAAGAGGGGGCTACAAATAAAGCTATCACCAAAAGTGGAAATAAATTCATCACTATTGAGAAGGAACCAAAATTAATTTACGTTTATATATGCTGTCCTTACTGAACTGTAGAATTCACATTTTGATCACATTTTGTCGCTAATTAAGGAAAGTTGTACAGGCAGTAGGCTTTATATGTTAAGCAAAATCTTCTGGTCAATATTGGCAGATTGACAGTTGGCATGATTTTCTCACCAGCAGTTTCAGGGAAGTGTTGTGAACAGCGCAGGCCGCTCTACATTGCCTTCGTAGACTTCACTGTGCCTTCAACCTTGTCAGCAGAAGTGAGCTTTTTAAACTGCTGTGCTAAATAGGCTGTCCGCAAGCACTCCTGGGCATCATTTCTTCTTCCCATGAGAACATGCACGGTTTCCTCAGTTACAATGGAGCATCATTGGAGGCTTTCAAGATCAGCAGTGAGGCAAAGCAGACCTTCATTCTGCCACCAACTCTCATTGGCATATTTTTCTCCATGCTGCTATTGTACACTTTCAGTGACTCAAATAAGGGTGTCTACCTGCATGCTAGAGCTGATGACAAACTGTTCAACTTGCCAAGACTGCATGCTTACACCAAAGTGTATGATGTCCTAGCCTGTGAGCTGCTGCCTGCTGATGATGCCGCATTGGCATCCCATACTGACGTTCACTTACGCTAGCTTGTAGATCAATTCTCCTGGGCCTGCTAGGAGTTTGGACAGACAATCAGCAGCAGGAAGACCAAGGTTATGGGCCAGGACACAGAGACTCTACCTTCCATCAGCATTGACATACTCACTCTGGAGGCTGTCGACAGTTTCACATTCCTTGGATCAACAATTACCAGCAACCTGTCCCCTGATGCCGAAATCAGCACCAGGATTGCCACGGCCGCAGCTGTCATGTCAACTTTGAGAAGTCAAGGGTGGACCAACAGCAAACTAACTGAAAATACAATGCTCCATGTGTGCCAGGCTTGTGTTCCCAGCACCCTCCTTTACAGTAGCAAAGCTGGACAACCTATGTAAACCAACAAAAGTAGCTGCACAGCTTCCAACTCTGCCGCCTTGGTCAGATATTGAGCATCTCCTGGCAAGACAGAGTACCCACCATGGAAGTACCCCAGCGTGCAGGGATCACCAGCATGTTTGACAACTTGAGTCTGCGACGGCTCTGTTGGCAGGTCACCCGCATCGTGTGATATACAAGGATGTCTGCAAGCGAGACTTCAAGTTAACCGGGATTGGAGTAAATGCATGGGAAGTTCTTGCTGCTGACCAGAGTGCCTTGAGACAAGCAGTCAGGAAGCAGTGGCGAAAACAGAGGACAAAAGAAATGACAAGATGGCAGAAAAGAGAGCTCGCCAGAAGGGAAAAAACAACAGTCGACCTCATGCCAACGCTATTCACCTGTGCCAGCTGCGGAAGGGACTGCCTCTCATGAACCAGTTCTACAGACACAACAGACGATCTTCAGGAGTGGCATACACCCTGGGCGCAGTCCATCATCTCCCGAGATGGACGGATCCCTAACCAAGTGTTGCCAGTGTCCCAAGCTGGCATTTGTCATTTCTGACGTATTTAAAAAAAGACTAAAGTCTTGGTTCAATGTCAAATGATGAGAAAGTACTATTATAACAGTGGGAGCACCATGTCATAGAACCACACCTCAAAGCAGAAAGCTCATGTTTAGTGCTAGTGATTTGGAGTGGAGCAACGCCGCATGATAAACTCTGTGAATTATTACACTTACCAAGTGTGGTGCCATTTACTAATACAATTTTTCAAAGAAGTTTCTGGAGCAAGTGAATGTACCAGTTTTTGAGCTGATCTATGCGGTAATAAATCACGTGCCCTGCCCATGAATAAGTGAATGAGGATGACACAAGTATCTGTCAGCTCAATGTCACTAACGTGAGGCAGTTGAGAATAATTTAAAGGCTGTCCCCTATTCCAATGTTCTACCACACTTTCTGTAGGCAGACTCTTTGTTCCTTGTAGGACAGAAGCTGGTATCCTGTCTGTAATTTGTTTTTTTACCCTTATAGGGATATTGAAACCTTTAGAACATCACAGTCCTAGGCCACGAGTGCCCCAGATTTACTCTTCATTCCTCTCAAACCACTCAGGCAGGCACAATTTGTCAACACTTCACACTTGGGAGCTGGGCTCAGATTCTAAATGAACTAACAAGGTTTATTTATGGAAGATAAACAGGTCGAACACATGCAGAACAACAAAAACATATGTTCAACAGTAGAAATAGGTCTGATCTTTTAATAGTGATAGTAGTGAATATGGTGAGATTCTCTTTACCAGCAGTCAGAAATTCATTCCAACAGCCTTGTTCAGTTTTGCTTCACCCTCGATCACCTTGATCCCTCTCTTTCTGTCTTGACTTGAGCTTCATATGTACCATTTTCCCTTTGAAATTCACAGACTCCAGAGTCAAATCCAGGTATGGGTAAAACAATACATAAGGATGTTGAAGCCATTTCCAGTTGAATGATCTGCACCTTCTAAACAAAACCTTCCTGTCTTAGTTAGCACTATTTGGAAGCTGAAGCTAAAAGCTACCCAGAAGGGAAAAACCGTTCGGACCAGTACTCTTCTTTCCCAGTTTTTACTGGTGTTCCATTTTATGGTATACAAGGCTAGTTCAGACCATTACTCTTATTTCCCAGTTTTTACTGGATTTTCCTTTTGAGTATCTCCCCGAAGCTAAAATAAAAAAACAGAAAATGCTGGAAAAACTCAGCAGGTCTGACAGCAACTGTGGAGACAGAAACAGAGTTGGCGTTTCGAGTCCGTGTGACTGTTCATCTGAATTTATCCACCAGAGATAAGAATTCAGCTTCAGAGAATATTATCCGAGATGATTTCTTTATAAGGATATACATGCTTAGAAACAGGATTGCATATCAGCTTTTTTTCATAGAATCATGCCATGGTTGCAGCACAGAAGGCGGCCATTTGACCAATCGTGTATAAGCTGGCTATCTGCAAGGCAACTTACGTAGTTCCACTCCCCTGCCTTTTCCCTTTAGCTCTGCAAATTTTTTCTCTTCAGATAGTTCTCCTATTCTCTTTTGAAGGCCTCAGTTGAATCTGCCTTTTCCACAATCTCAGGCAGTGTATCCTAGATCACAAAACACTCGTTGCATATAAATGTTTCTCCTCTTACATTTACATACGTCTTACATTTGCTTCTTTTACAAATCACCTTAAATCAGTGTGCTCTAGCTGTCAATCCTCCCAACCATGGGACCAGTTCCTCCCTATCTATTCTGTCCCATCCCCTCATGATTTGGCTAAAAGATGGGTGATGAAGGGTCCAATATAGGGTTTAGCATGCGTGCACTCAATCTGCGTCAGGAGAGTTGTCCAGGGCTTCTGCCTGAAAGTAGCGTTAGGCCCATTGCTAATGCAAAACTTGTTTCAGGCCCCTTTACTTAGCAGGAATTGACTGCAACATGTGCTGTGTAATTTACTCGGGTGTGAGGCAGCTAAATAACCAGTCTTTAAAGGGACTGATGGAAGCTGCTACCAATTTGTATCTTCTTGAATGTGGAGCTAGTTTGAGCAGGTGCAGAAACATACCCCTTTCCCCTGAAATTACCCACCAGAGATAAGAATTCAGCTTCAGAGAATGTAATGTTTTTTTTAGCCATACTACCCGCAATAATAATAAAGGTGAAGATTGAAGTTACAAATTTATCACTTCTCCCTGGATTAAGGTTTTGACCCTATTTTTCAGATACGAGAGGAAAATCAATATCTATATTTAGACTCACCTGATTTTAGGAATCTGAAACTATTACAGCCCTTTTCTCAGCTATCAAGCTTTGCTCTGTGACTTCACTGCTAATAGTAAAGGAAGTAAAGTAAAACTGTCTGATTTAACTGAGTTGGAGTGTGTTAAGAAGCTGGCCGTGAGCGGACTGGCCATCTCTGATGTTTGCTTGCGTTCAATCCAACCTACCTCATGCATTCGACAATAATTTAATCTGGGTGCAACATAAAAGTGCAAGGCTTGTTAAAGGTCATTGGACCCACAATTTGGTATAAGACAAAAACACTGGGGCAATTTTTAATGGCCGACGACTTGTTTCACACCTAAAAAATGAGTGGCCAGCAATTGAACATCAGGGTGGGGGCAGGACCCTTTGGCTGCCCCATTGACACCCAAACCTGCCCGATGCAATTTTTAGGTGGGCCTGTAGGCAGAAATTGACTAGGAGATGATTGGCTAGGAGGTGTCAGGGATCAACTTTGAAGCCGGGGTGCAGGTGGGGAGGCATTGAAATCAAGGGGGACTTATTTGAAATTGGGGAGGCTCATCTGCAGGAGCAGCATTGAGGTGGGGACTGGGGACTGGAGACTTGGGAGGGAATTGGAGACTGGGTATTGGGGATGGGGAGATAGGGAGATAGGGAAACTGGGGAATGAGGGTTCGGGGGAAGAGATGGAGAGTGAGGACAGGGAGAGGGAGGGTAACTGGGGGCTTGGGGGAGAGATGGAGACTGGAGAATGGGGCTGGCAAGGCAGCCAGGGTTTCTTGCAGAGGCAGATGTAGAAGCAGCAGCACAGTGAGAGAAGCAGCCTGTAAATGGTGAGTGAGACCTAGGGACCCCACCGTGAGTAAATAGAGAAAAATGATTTCTAGCGGTGGTGAATGGGGAACTAGGGAATGGAAACCAAGGATTCTCACTGGGGAAAAAAAACAAGGGGGAAGGGAGGAGGAAAGTTCTTGAACTAATGTCTATTTATAGGATCTTCACTTTGAAAAGAATGGGAATAGATATTTGATCATGTGATCAGATGTCACATGAACAAAAATCACACTGAGATATCATGTAGCCAGAGTGCCACATGAGCAGGAATGTCTTCAAAGAGAGTTATAAACTTTAATATCCTCTAGATGACCTACTTGTGCAGCAAGAAGGCCAACTAACTTCTTAGGTAAGGAAGGGATGTGCAATAACAATGGGGCCTTGCCACCATAACCCACTTCCACAAATAATTGAAAAATGTTTTATGCTCAATTAAAAGTATTACCTCCATGTTGTACTATATTGCCATTAAAAGGAACCTCAAAATGAGCATCAAAGTTGAATGGTGGCTGTGAGCCTCGACAAGAATAATGATGCAATGAATTGTAGCCTTCAAGAGCAGAGATGATCCTGAGGAGTGGGGAAGGGTGGTGTGACAACCAGTCTGCTACTTCCAGTAGACAATATTGATCTTCAGGACAGTCATGATATGTAGATCAGCCTGATTTGCTTTTTTGTTTGCTTTTTCTCATTTCGGTTGAATAAAGGCACTGACAACAAAGGAAATACATTAACTATGGTACAAATTTCTTTTAATTTTCTTTGTTTACTGATGCTTTTGAACTGAAAGTCATTCCTCAGTATGCATAGTGTACATTCTAGTTTTGATTTAATTAATTAATTTAATTCTCTTAATTTTGAGAAATATTTGGGAAACATTCTGTTCCTTTTGATAGAAAATCCTTTTTCTTTTACTGGGCAGAAATTAATTCTTGCCCAATGATCATATAGGAAGTTGGGGCCCATATAACTGGGTGGGAAGGTGATGGGTGGAGACCCCATTGAATTCTGGACTTGATTGATTAAATCCTGGGCGGAAAGGATCGAAAAAGGCCTTCACACCCAGAGGCTAATTGAAGTCCTGCCACTGGTGGTATTCAATCCACGGATGAAGACCCCCCCCACTCTGCTCTAAATACTAACCACAATCAACCCACACGGGGCCTTCCCTACTGGCCATGGTGATGCTGCCTTACCTCTTTTCACTCAAAGCTCCAGTGATGGCCCTGCAGCCTGGGCCTACTGCAGTACCCACAGTGGCCACTGCTCCCAGTGGCGCTGTCAGTACTAGAGAGCTGGTAGCCTCTGATTGACCAGCTGCTCTAGAAGACGGGATATCCACCCTGAAGACAACGAGGACCCCAACGCCAACCAGGTAAATGCCTGATTGGCACTAAATCGCATGGGGGTGGGGGGAGGCTTGGAATGACTGCAACGGGGTTGCCGCTGGCTCTCCAGCCAGTAGATGGACCATCACCACAAGCATTAAATTCCATCCATCATTTTTCTGTCATGTGAAAAATATGAGCCTCAAAACAAGGTGGCAAAATTCCCTTGGCCCTCCACTCCACTCCCACCTTAAGTCCAACAAGAGTCCAGAATGAAACAAAAATAGAAAATACTGGAAAAACTCAGCAGGTCCAACAGCACCTGGGGAGAGAAAGACAGAATTAATGTTTCAAGTCTGTATGATTCTTCATGGTTTCTGTTTCATTTAGTTTTTTGTGAGCTTGGTGACGGGAAGTCTGGGGGTTCTCCTAGCAAAAAGGGTCAGGTTTTCTGGATTTGTTTGTATATGTGCATTTTTAATGAGGTTTTACAATCCTTGAAGTGAAGAGCTGGGATACAAAGGGGTTAAGCAGTTTAGTGATTTGGAAAAAAAACTGTGTTGTTGCCTAGCAACAGGGGTCCAGTGACACACAGAGAAAGATAGAAAGGAAGTTCAGAGTGTGTATGTCATGGAGTGAAGACAGGAGTTCTAAACTCTCTGATAAGAAATGCTCCAAGGCTGCTGGGGGTACGGAGTTTAGAGGACTCGTGTGTTCGCTCTGCAATTGAAGTAATAGTGAGCTTAGAGTGTGGTTTTGGGTGTCTCAGGGAGAGATACCAGCTGAAGAAAAAACATCTAGTGAATACTCAAATCTGTCGGAAGAAAACTGTTTGCAACTGGCCAGCCCAAGCAAGAAGCCTTGATGTTAAGATAGTGTTAAATCTTTACTGGGACTCTGTCTGTAAGGGTCTTGCTGGGATAAAAGGAATGGTGTGAGTTTGAGTTATTTTCTTGCATTTGTAATGAGATATTTCTAATTTTTTTTGTCTGGCGCAATATAGTTCATTTTTCCTCATTTAATGAATGTTTAATTCTTTATGTTAAAAGTTCATCAGTAAACTCCTGTGAATTTCTTTAGTAACTTTCCTCCACGATTTCTAAAAAAAAACAAGGTTAGGATCTATCAAGCCAGGTTTCACCCTGGGATCTGGCTGTCCAGTGTTATCAGCTGGGATTGTAACATCCCCAGAATAGCGAATAGAAATGATTACTATTTCTGGAGCCAACTGGCTCAGTGTCTATGATATAGGCTTACCTGTGGATAGATGAGCAACTATCTCTGATGTTCCTTCATCAGTGCCAAGATTGATCCTTACTTGAGTCACTGGCATTTCTGTGCTTTCTGGGGTGTTGTGAAAGTTATTTATGGAAGCCCTTATGATGTGCAGAACTGCCACTGATTTTGGCATCATTTGGCTCCTACCTTTATTCTGTAACCCGTTGTGCTGCTGCCGGCTTTCCCCATTCGTTTCTTACTGTGTGTGCTCTGCCTCTGTGGCAGCTTGCCTTACCTTTGTAATGACTATTACCAATCATTCCAAATGGGCTTAATATCCTGCTTTGTTGAAATGGCCGCTGCAGCTGTCAGGCGGTTATTGCCCTCATTTAAGACAGTTTATCACACAACTCCTGAAGTGCCATTGGCAGGGAGTCAAAGAATTTATTCACAGAACGAGACTAATGCATTCTTGTTTGGGAAAGGTGGAGCAAAAGTAAATTGCACCAATCGCCTCCTCATTCTTTAAGCAGCAAATTGGCTCTGCACCCATTAATGTTGTGAGATGTGTTCTTCTGTCTTGGACACTAGGCGTGGCACTTAGTTCTTGGACAGACTTTAGACATACCCTGTTATCTGCTTAACGCTTGTTTATTAGTATTATGTCAAAACAGGTTACAGAGGAGGCATGTTGCTCCTCGGCATCATTGCAACCTCTCTCTTGAGTCTAACACATGACTGGTGTCAGTGGTACATCATCATCTACACCATACATTAGCATATCCCATCCATTAACCCTTTATACTACATCTCCCCCCCCAAGTAAACTATCATACTTTTTAACAACAACATGAAACAATCAGCTGCATTTCATATGTCCCCATGTTTTCAGGAACTCCCACAAACCCCATCACCTTCCCCACACCCCCATAATACGGAGGGGTTTGGGTGGGCACCGAAATCGGCAGGCCACCTACCATATATAAATAGATAATCAAGGGTCAATTAGTTTGTTACCAAGCCAATTGACCCTGATACTATGTTGCCCACACCATAAAATGTTCAGTATGGGCAGTCGGTCAGGAGTGGGCAGCCCAATTTTTAAAATAATTTCTTCAAAGGGCAGGAAGAAAGTGGACTTCATGGGCTGCCTTTTGTGGATTGGGGCATGTCCCCCTAAGATAGAAACCACCCTTTTTTCTTACCCGCCTGCAGCCTTAAACCCACCGCCCCCACCCCTCCCAACCTATTCAATTCCTCCTCTGACTAACCTCGCTTTGGGGATCCATTGCTCCTTTTTTTGATTATTTAACAGGATGTGGGCTTCGCTGGCTGGGCCAGCATTTATTGCCCATCCCTAATTGCCCTTGAGAAGGTGGTGGTGAGTTGCCTTCTTGAACTGCTGCAGTTCTTGTGGCGTAGGTACACCCACAGTGCTATTAGGAAGGGAGTTCCGGGATTTTGACCCAGTGACAGTGAAGGAATGGCGATATATTTCCAAGTCAGGATGGTGAGTGACTTGGAGGGGAACTTCCAGATGGTGGTGTTCCCATCTATCTGCTGCCCTTGTCCTTCTAGATGGTAATGGTTGTCAGTTTGGGAAGATGCTGTTGAAGGAGCCTTGGTAAATTCCTGCAGTCTATCTTGTAGATGGTACACACTGCTGCTACTGTGCTTTGATGGTGGAGGGAATGAATGTTTGTGGATGTGGTGTCAATCAAGCGGGCTGCTTTGTCCTGGATGGTATCAAGTTTCTTGAGTGTTGTGGGAACTTCGCTCATCCAGGCAAGTGGAGAGTATTCCATCACATTCCTGACTTGCGCCTTGTAGATGGTGGACAGGCATTGGGGAGCCAGAAGGTGGGTTACTTGTCTCATGAATCCTAGCCTCTGACCTGCTCTTGTAGCCACAGTATTTATATGGCTAGTCCAGTTCAGTTTTTGGTCAATGGTAACCCCAGGATGTTGACAGTGGGGGATTCAGTGATGGTAATGCCATTGAACATCAAGGGGCGATGGTTGGATTCTCTCTTGTTAGAGATGGTCATTGCCTGACACTTGTGTGACATGAATGTTTCTTGCCACTTGTCAGCCCAAGCCTGGATATTGTCCAGGTTTTTCTGCATTTGGGCACGGACTGCTTCAATATCTGAGGAGTCGAAAATGGTGCTGATTATTGTGCAATCATCAGCGAACATCCCCACTTCTGACCTTATGATGGAAGGAAGGTCATTGATGAAGCAGCTGAAGATGGTTGAGCCTAGGACACTACCCTGAGGATCTCCTGCGGTGATGTCCTGGAGCTGAGATGACTGACCTCCAACAACCACAAATGTCTTCCTTTGTGCTAGGTATGACTCCAACCAGCAGAGAGTTTTCCCCCTGATTCCCATTGACTCAAGTTTTGCTAGGGCTCCTTGATGCCACAATCGGTCAAATGCGGCCTTGATGTCAAGGGCAGTCACTCTCACCTCACCTTGCGAATTAGCTCTTTTGTCCATGTTTGAACCAAGGGCTGTAATGAGGTCAGGAGCTGAGTGGCCTTGGTGGAACTCAAACTGGGTGTCAATGAGCCGATTATTGCTAAGCAAGTGCCGCTTGATAGAACTGTTGATGACCCCTTCCATTACTTTATTGATGATGAAGAGTAGACTGGTGGGGTGGTAATTGACCGTAATCTTACTTGTTGCAGTCCCATCAGCTGGGATCGTGACATCCCAGCTCTTAGTGCTGCCAGGACTGATGGAGCTGCTGGGAATTGGCCAGCAGCTCCCAAGGGCAGGACTTCGTCCCTAGGAACTCCCACACTGACCCTATTAAGCCCACCCAGAGCATTTAATGGCTGCGAGGTGGGCTGGCGTGGAAAGGGTTGGCTCTACACCAACTTTGCTCCCAGGGTGAGGTCTGCACCCCCATAATATTCAGCCCCCTGTCTTTTAACTTTTTACATTTCATTTCTGTAACTACCTTTTGACAACTACAGATTCTAGCCACTCCATCTCCCATTCTTCCCCTTCCTAAGTCAGTCTTCGGGGGGGATTCAATCTCACTCAGTATTCTTGGCCCTTAGGGAAGGCGGTTTGGAGACATGAGGTCATTCTTCTGCATGTGGGATCTCATCATGTGCAGAATGGGACAACACTTTAGCAGCATTGCTGGGAAGCTGAGTGTAGACTTCAGGTTGACTGAACTGCAAGGTCAATGAAAACTTTTCAACAAAAGACTGTTCCAAAGGAGAAGACCGAAGAGAATCCTCTGGGACTAGAAGAGAAGCACTCAGAAACTCTGAGGAACTTGTTGCTGCCTCGAAGAGCTCCAGGAAGAAGCTTCAGAAGAGGAATGATCTTCAACTCCTTGGAAGGCTATCACAGCTGTATCAAAAACTGCTGTATCAAAGACTGAAAATGCATTGAAGATCTGAGATTTCAATGAACTTAGACAATGAAGGAAAGAACAGCCAACTTCCTGTAAGACTGTCAGGAAAAGAAGAAGAGATGATTTCCCAATGATTTTTTGTGAAGACTGTCTACTCTCTGTAGGCAGTGATAAGAGAGCCATACTTCTCTCTGTACGAGGTTGCTGCACTCTGGACAATGCGAAGAACTGCTGAGGATATGGAGACAAGACTGCTTCATCTTCTGCAAGGAGAGGAATTTCCTGCAGAGAATCAAATCTGGGACAAGATTAAAAGCAAAATACTGTGGATGCTGGAGATCTGAAATAAAAAACAGAAAATGCTGGAAAAACTCAGCAGGTCTGGCAGCATCTGTGGAGAGAGAACAGAGTTAACATTTCGAGTCCATATGACTTCTTCAGAGCTCTGGGACTAGCTAGGCAACATAGGTCAATCAGGAATTATTAAATCAATTCCCCGGGTAGTTACAAGTGCTGGTTAAAGCCCACTCATTCAATTACTAAATGTTCCTTTGGGCTAAAACAGGTGTCAATAATGTAATCAAAGTTCGCAGTACATCCCTGCACCCCATATCTTAGGAGAATCTCATCTACTACTGGACCTACTGCATAAAGAAAGGAACTAACTTGAAGATTGATGCTGCTCAGTACCGGAGCCTCTATGTGGATCCTCGAGGTAGTCAAATGGGTGGGGCAAGGGCAGGGACTGCTCAACAGGTACGGTCATTGTTACCTCTCTCCAAAAAGCCTCCTTCTTTTGCCAAAACCTCTCGAGGTGCTTTCAAAGGTTCACTCTGAAGTTCCTTCGACAACACTGATGTATGTTAAAAATTTTTATATCTCTACCGCTGCCACCATGTTGTGAGATGTGTCCTTCTGTCTTGGACTCTAGGTGTAGGACTTGGTTCTTAGACAGACTTTAGACCTATTCTGGTATCTGCTGAACACTTATTTATTAGTACTACATCTAAACGGGTTACAGAGTAGGCACACAGCTACTCAGCATGCTTCCAACCTCTCTCTCTCTCACTCAAGAGAAAGAGAGTTTAACACATAACTGACTGCTATCAGTGGTACATCATCATCATCTACACGATACATGAGCACATTCCATCTGTTAACCCTTTATATTACATTCCACCTTATATTGCAGCACTGTTCTGACCTACAGGACCAGTACTGTAAGACACCCAGTTGTACTTCCCTCTCCACAACCTAGAAATATGTGTCTGCAGAGAGCACAAAGGCAGAAAATAGCCCTTGATTGTTCCTTCTGATAGCACAAACACAGTTATCAATTCATTCTCAGAGATTCTTTAACTATGAGTGTGGAATTATAGCAGTGCCATCTTGTTTCATGGAATTAGCGCAAAGTATTTAATATGGTTCCAACCACTTGAATTAATCTATACACCACATATTATAAGGAACTATAATATATGCAACAGGAGGTGGTGGCATAAGGATATTGTCACTGGACTGGAAATCCAGAGACCCAGGGTAATGGTCTTGGGACCTGGGTTCAAATCACACTATGGCAAATGGTGGAATTTAAATTCAATAAAAACCTGGAATTAAAAGTCTAATGATAACCATGAAACCATTGTTGATTGTCATAAAAACCCATCTGGTTCACTAATGTCCTTTAGGGGAGGAAATCTGCCATCCTTACCTGGTCTGGCCTACATGTGACTCCAGACCCACAGCCATGTGGTTGACTCTTAAATGCAAGGGCATTTAGGGGTGAGTAATAAATGCTGGCCTAGCCAGCAATGCTCACATCCCATGAGTGAATAAAAAAAAACTTTAAGGATTATGTTCCTTTCAAACTTTTCTCCATTGAAATCTAGATTTAAATGAAGTGTTAAAAATTATGAGGGCTTTTGACAGAGTAGGTAAGGAGCCATAGGTTCCACTGGCAAGTAGGTTGGTAACCAAAAAAACACTGATTTAAAATAATTGGCAAAAAAAATCCAGGGGGTAGAGTTTTTATTGCAACTCAGAGCATTGTTATAATCTGAAGTATGTTGCCTGAAAGATTGGTAAAGCACATTTCATAGTAAGTTTCAAAACAGAATTGGATCTTTCCTTAAAAAGGAAAAAACATGTAGGGCTAATGGGAAAGAGCAGAGTTGGAGGAGTAATTGGTGGCTATTTCAGAGTGCTAGCACAGGCACGATGGGTTGAGTGGCGCCTTCTGTGATGTGTCATTCTATGAATCATGGAAGACAGGTGTCCTTTAATCAGGTAGGGGTACTTTCATGTTGGATGGTCCACCCCTTGTATGTAAACAGCCTGCTGACTGAATTCTACTTTCTCCTTACCAGCCTTCTTGACATCTTAAACTTCCTATCAGAATTCTTTTATTGTGGGCGATTCTTTCAACTGCTGGAAAGCCTCATTCAAGCTTTTCTATAAACACACAGGTTTAGGGAATTCATGGCTCCCTCTTCAGCATTTATCTTTTCTCCTCTATCAAATCAAACTCCTACACTCCGAACACTGGCTTTCTGTGAGGATGTCTTTTTCTGTAATAGTGTGCTGTTAGCATATTACAAGGGGCGCTTTGAGTGTAACAATTCCTGTCATAACATCAGCACCATTTGAAGCCAACCAATGTTCCCCCTGTCCAAATCAATTTTGGAAGTTCATTGATTTTATACAGAAGTAGCCCATTTAATTAATCCTCTTCCATATTGGGCGATGACCTCCGACTAATTGATGGCCTGCAGAAATTAGAAGCAATAAATACCTACTTACCTGGTCTTGAAAATTGCATTGACACTTTCGTTCGCTGGACCTGCTTGGGGCCGGCAACGCCGGAATCCTCGCAGGCCACAGCGAAGTGTAGATCCAGTGTATTCAAGGAGGCCACGCCTACTTTTTTTTACAGCACTAGCTGCCATAAAGCAGGTAAGTTTAAAGGGCCAAAGAAATTGACAGGCCTGGGGCAGGTGAGTGTCTAAGGTAAGTGGATGGGATTTAGGCCTTGGGGGTGTCTGAAGGTCGGTGGCGGGGTGTCCAGAGGTCGGGAGGTGGTGTCCGGAGGTGATGGGGTCGTGGTGTCCGGAGGTCGGGGTGGGGGTGATGTCCGGAGGTCGGGGGTGGGGGGTGCTGGTGTCCGGAGGTTGGGGTGGGGGTTCTGTCCGGAGGTCGGGGGTGGGGGGGATGGTATCCGGAGGTGGGGTGGGGGTGATGTCCAGAGGTCGAGGGTGGAGTGCTGGTGTCCAAAGGTCGGGCGGGGGTGATGTCCGGAGGTCGGGGGTGGGGGGGCTGGTGTCCGGAGGTCAGGGGTGGGGTGCTGGTGTCTGGAGGTTGGGTGGGGGTGATGTCCGGAGGTCGGGGGTGGTGGGTGCTGGTGTCCAGAGGTCGGGTTGGGGCTGATGTCCGGAGGTCGGGGTGGGGGTGGTGTCCGGAGGTGGGGCGGGGGGTGGGGGGGTGGGGGGGGGGGTGTGGGTGTCCGGAGGTGGGGGGTGGTGTCTGGAGGCTGGAGGGTGGATCTGAGATTTGGGGGATGGATCCAAGTTTGGGCGGAGGGGGTGGATCCGAGGTCGGGGGGAATGTCCGAGGTTGTGGGGAGGATCCAATGTTGTGGGGGGGCGGGATGGGTGTAGTCCCGTGGTGGGGGGTTTGGGGGCGGGGGGGGTGGTGGGGGCGGCGGTAGTCCCGCGGTGGGACTGGGTGGAGGTGTGGGGGAGTCCCTTGGGGCCGGTCTGGATCTTTACAATAGTTACCCAGAAGTTAGAAGAGGTTTTAATTCTTCTAACCTTTTCTGGGTAACTATTGGTATAGCCCCGGGGGAACCATCGAAGTTTGGGATTTAAATCACATTTTCAGATGGTTCCCAGCACAGCGCAATTGTCCAGAGGAAGTGTGCACTTCTGGACAACTGCCGTGCAAACCCTTACCTGGGAATTTGCCAGCGGGATTCCCCAGTGCATATTTGGGGTACCCCCCAAATCCGACGCTGGGGAACACGGAAGTTACAGGACATTCTGTCTTTGTTTGACTATCCTTCAAAAGTAAGATACTTAAATTGGTTGGAGAGGAGAAGCGAGATCTGAGAATAAATGATTAGAAGTAGCTAGGCAAGTGTGTGAAAATTACTGGCAGTGGTAAATGGCACTGCCACTACCAGTAGCACTGTAGTTCATGTAGAACCTTGACATTAAAGCACTGAAGTCAGTGTCGGAAAGATTTACAAGGATGTTAGCAGAACTGAGAAGACACAGTTATGGAGAAAAGTTGAACTTTTGTTCTCTAATAAAGAGAAGACTGCGAGGAGGCCTGTTGGAGGCCTTGGACAGGGTGCATATGGAGAAACGTTTTATACTTTTTGGTAAATCCAGGGCAAGAGGGCATGAATAAAAGATTGCTATTAGCGGGTCAAATAACAAAATTGAGGAATTTCTGTACACAGAACTGTGTGAATGTGGAACTTACTGCCACAGGGAGCGGTTGAAGCAGATAAAATTAATGCATTTAAGAGAAGTTTCATGCATACATGAGGGAGAAGGGAATAGATGAATATCGGGGCAGGGCTGGGAGAGATAATTGGTGTGGGATTAGGCACAGGTCGAACATTAACAGTGGCATAGACCAGATGGGCTGAATTTTCCAAATGAACCAAAGTATTGGTACTTATGTAGCGCAATATGGTGGCAGTAGCATGAAAAATAGCACTCGTTTGAATGCATCTATATTGTGGTGGAGAAATTTCTCATCTTAAAAAACAGAGGGCGTTGGATCTTGTGGATCTTTGTCGCACGCTTGTTGTGGCCGAGTTGGTGCTATAGATAGAATTGATCAGCAGACACTTCTTAGGTGGAAAACATTACGTTTATCTACAAAGGTGCTCAGCAGCAACTACACGTGCACTTTCACTTCAAACCCTATCTCCACGCTACTGGCTGCTAACTACAGAGGTAGCCCACTCTACTCTTCCATTGGTTACTAAGATCAGGTGATCTTCCTTAACAGCATTCTCCTTAAAGGTATATTGCACGTTAGTTAAAGCCATAATTACCACGGAAGGGGGGTGGGGGGTGGGGGGGTAAATTTTTAGTTTAATGGACTGAAAATCAAATGGTCAACATTCCTGATTTGTGCTCCTGGTGCACAAATTTCTGTGGTTTGAAACAAAAGACTTTGACAGGATCATGGATTTAACACTATATCTAACCTTCAATGTTGCTTTAACTTGGTTCTTTTAGATTGAATAGTTTGCTTTGCTCTCAAAGTGCGGTTTTGTAATTTACTTTTATGGTTAGAATTTCAGTTGACTGGAGCCCTTGACGATAAGAATTGCTGCTATTCAAACCTGAAAGGCTTATTACCAGCGGATACTGGATATTTTAGTGAGCTGGTTAAAACTAAAGGTGAAAGCTCATGTTCCAGTAATAATATCTCTTCCATTTACTGCATAATAATCTCCAAGCGTACAGTCCTCCAAGTTTTCTGCTGCCTAAATCTGGTGCCTTCAACATTCCTGATTTTAATTGCTCCTCAGAGGTGGATGTGCCTTTAGCTGCCAAGCTCTGGAATTCCCTTCCTCAGCCTCTCTGCCTCTTTATCTCTCTTCCCTCCTTTGAGACTTTTCTTAAAACTCACCTCCATGATCAAGCTTATGGTCATCTGCCTTACCTTCCTTATGTGGCTCAGTGTCAAATTTAGTTTGATAACACTGCTGTGAAGCACATTGGGGCATCTTATTATATCAAAGGCACATTATAAATAAAAATTGTCATTGTAGTTTTAATAAATTCAGTAAGTGACTTGGTTTCCTGAAGCTTGTATCATAGAAGGTTAATAAATCCCTTCTGCAGCCCATTGAGCAGGATACAACTGACTGAGTATTATTAAGACAGGACAGAATCATAGTTAGACACAGAAGGAGGCCATTCAAGCCGTTGTGTCTGTGTTCCTCTCTGAAGGGACAATTCACCTAGTGCCACTCCCCTGCCTTCTTCCCTTTCAGATAATAATCCAATTCCCTCCTGAAAGCCTCGATTGACCCTGCCTCTACCACACACTCAGGTAGTGCATTCCAGTTTACAACAAATTGTGGCTGTCCTTAGAAGTGGGTGCTAATTCTGCTGCAGTTTACAAATGGATCTCTATTCATAGTAGTTGGGCAGTCAAATGCCCATTTTAAAGTTCAAATAGATTTGAATTTGATCCCACTTCAGACCTTAGTATTGCAATCTGGTGGGGAGGGGTAGAATGGATCCCATCTTTTCTCACTCCTCACTTAACCACAGCAGGTTTTTTTCAGTGAGTGGTGAATTGTTTCCCCAGCTCTCGTGGAAAAGAGTAAGGGACACTTTGACATGGAGAACCGTAGGACTGGGGGTGAACAGGGGAATGTTGTGGGGGAGGGTGCTCTACAGGCTGTGAGAGGGAGAGGGAGGGTGTTATACAGGATACAGGCTGTGGGAGGGAGAGGGAGGGTGCTATACAGGATACAGGCTGTGGGAGTGAGAGGGAGGGTGTTATACAGGATACAGGCTGTGGGAGGGAGAGGGAGGGTGCTATACAGGATACAGGCTGTGAGAGGGAGAGGGAGGTGCTATACATGTGGGTGCGGGAGTGCGGTGCTATCCAGGCTGTGGGTGTGTGAGCTTCCTGACTGTGATAAGTGAGGGGAAGGGGAGGCTGTCCAGACTGTGGGGGTGGGGCATGCAATCAAATCAAGTAAGTCTGAAAACCAGGAACTGGATCTCCAAAGTGATGATTCAAAAACACAAGACAAACAGTGTCGTGGCATCAAACAACCTGGGGTAAGGGGCAACTGCCTTGATTATGGGACAATCCCTTATAATCCAGGACGGTTGGTCGGACAGGTTCCCTTGTAAGTCTATTTAAAAGAAAAACGAATTGTCTTTGTTGCACTTAACCCAGTCTAAATAAAAAATAATAATAGCCCTTCAACTTTCACGCACGCATGCACTCCAAGTTCACACACACAAATAAGATATAGAGTGGGAGGTTAGATTAAGCAGGCTTTTTTTAGAGTCTGATAAAAATTGAAGGTATATAGGTCTGGTAGATTGATGACTTGGTTGGCTTCAGGCTGAGCTCAAGGGCCCCTCTGACTTCACAGTGAAAATGATTCAGATATGTCAACAGGCAATTTATCTCTTTTCTGCAGCTGCTGGGTAGATTTTTAAAACATTTGGTGGGATTTTCTGGTCCCGCCCATGATGGAAATCATTGTGGGCGGGACTCAAAAATTTGAATTCAATTGACTTTTGGCCGCTCTCCAAATTTTCTCATCCCACCCGCGACTTTGCCCGCCGCTGGCGGGACCAGAAAATCTTGGCTACTGTCTGTGGTAGGTAAATGGTCAAACAGCACATAAGTCTCAAACTTGCTGTATGGATGGGAAGGGAGAGAGAGAGAGAGAGAGAGCAAGAATGCCCTGCACACGGGTCTTGCCAGTTTGGTGTCTTTTCTGCTTCTATATTGTGGCCTGGAGAAAGCAGTTTCTTAAACACAAAAGAGGGTTAGCTGGTTTGTCAGATGATACTCTATCTCCAACTAACCAGTGAGCCAAATATGGTCATGGCTGGTGGATTCCAGGTACATGGTTTCAACTTGATTAGTTTATTGCTGAGTGAATTCTTTCTCAGCCAGATTCCTTTGTCTGATTATGTCTGATGGTTTGTCCCCCACCCAGCTGAGTCTGGGTGTTCTGTAAAATCTAAGGAGATATGGCTCATTCACATTCTTCTCACGTGATTATCTTTGCCGGGTTCCTGCAGAAAGATTGACTCCATTATAATGTCTTTGGACTGTGTAGGGTACAGTCATGCAAATATTCGGCCATCTTAGAAACTGCTATTTCAAGTCACTGGAATGTTGTTTCAGTCTTAAAACTCAGTCATTTTCAGCCAGTAAATGCATAAAGTAATTTTAATATAAAGCATGCCTTTATAACGTAGCACAATAGATAGCACTCCAACTAACATTAGTTAGTATATTTTTAGTTGACATATCACACAACTGCCCTCCAGGCACCATAAAATGGTTTTTATACTGGATTCCTCAAGCATAATTTTGCATCATTTTACAGTTCAGTAATCTGAACAGCTGAAGGCTGGCAATTCCCTTTTTAATCACCTTTGAAAATATATGCAGGCACCCTTTACAGTTTTTTGTATTTCTAATGATCTGTTTTGTAACTCTCAAAATACTTAATGTAGAGTAACTAAAAGTTAGAACAAGCAACTTATTAAAGAATCTGGTCTCTTTGTACATTTTCCTGAATGAATTCTGATATACCTCAAGAATCAGACAGTAACATATTCCTGGGTGACACATTATTGTGGAAACAATTCTTAAATCATTCTGAAATCTGTAGATTTCAAATTTACTCAGTAGACATTAATTTTCATAACAAAAACAAAAATACATGGAAAAACTCAGCAGGTCTGACAGCATCTGCGGAGATGAACACAGTTAACGTTTCGAGTCCACATGACTCTTCAACAGAACTAAGGAAAAATAGAAAAGAGGTGAAATATAAGCTGGTTTAAGGGGGGGGAGGGGGGGGGAGGTGGGGGGACAGGTAGAGCTGGATAGAGGGCCAGTGATAGGTGGAGATAACCAAAAGATGTCATAGACAAAAGGACAAAGAGGTGTTGAAGGTGGTGATATTATCTAAGGAATGTGATAATAGGTGACATTAATTTTCATAGGCAGACTGGGGATTTTAGTAGAAGATTAGGAGAGATGAGTAGTCTGTCACAGGTTCATTCTGGCAGTGGCTTAAGAATATATACGGATCCAATAACATAGTGGTTAAGTTACTGGATGAATAGTATGAGTTCTAATCTCACCTGGAAATTTGAGAATTTGGATAAAAAGTCTGGGAATGAAAATTATATCCGAAAATGTGCCAGGTAAAATTCAATTAGCTCATCATGTCCACTCATAAAAGCAAACCTGCCATCTTTACCCAATCTGGTCTATAAGTGACTCCAGCTCCAGACCAACTTGATGGACTCTTAAATGCCCTCTGAAGTGGCCTAACAAGCAACTCAGTTATATCAAATGATTCAAGAAGAAGAACTCGGGACAGGCAATAAATGTTGGTCTTGACATCCCAAGAAAAAATGAAAAAAATACATATTTGCTTAGATTTACATTTAAATTTTCATTCATTTTTCCACAATGAAAGTGTTAACAAAAAGTGTATATGATTTTTTTTTATAAATCAATGCTGTTCTCTGAAGTTTGTTTGAATTTTTTTTCTTTAATGTTGTTTACATTTGCCTTGACAAAGCAAGTGCCAGGCTGTCTCCTGCAGACAGGCTGGTAGGTGGCACTGACCTACAAAACTGGAAAAGGTCAAATCTTTAGCACTTCATTGCGACTCGTTTATATTTTACTGACTGGGGCTTAACATGCTACCTATATTCAGCTTGAAATCAATTTACTCTCTGTTCCATTCTTCAGATTTGTTTTTGGATAGAGTTTTGCAAAAATGATTTCTCAACCAGTTTAAACTCATTCATAATTTTCTCATGTTTTTATTCCCTGCAGTCCCATGTATTAGTTGTGTGTAATGCATCACTTCTTTGACAGTATGTTGAACTGGCTAGTATGATGTGACATTGGAATGTGGATTCTCATTGTACTCAAAGCTATATGGCCTTTGGGAAGTGCATACAAGAAGTCATCCTTTGCAGTTAATAAATGTCTCATCTGATAGGGCACCAAGGATACAGTAATTTATGGAATAATCTTCTTTTCAGTTGTGGGCAGAATTTGCTTATTGGTTCTGTGGTTTCATATTGTATGATTCCTGATATCACATACGCTGCCAGCCATTTTTCTATTTTAGTTGACAGTATATCATTTTTTACGCAATTTTAATCCACAGAGCCCTCCTGTGCAAAGCATGCTTGCCCTGGCTACCCTATAAAGTGGCACTGACAGTAGACTTGTGTACTAAGAGGTAATGGGACACAAGCAAGAAAACTCTTGGGAGCTGCAATCTATAAAATTCTCAAGTATATGACTGTACTATTACTTACCTGCAGACCGTAGCAGAAATCAGTGGCAATTTTTGAAGGACGAAATGCTTAATAGATACAATCTTTTGTTCAGGAGAAACAATTTCACAGGAGACTGAAGTTGATTTCTCATAGGCTTTGAAGTTTTCTCTTTTAAGCCTTAATCCAATAGACATCTTTCAGTTTATGTATTATGGCTCACCAGTAATATTTTCTAAATCCACTGGAGCAACTTCAGGGTAGAAATATGTATACTGTTGGGGTAAGGGGGATTAGAAACAGTTCACACCAGGGGCTCCAATGAATGCACTGTGTGTAGTCATTCCCGCTGGAACCTGTGGGTTTGGCCTTCATTACACATTCATCATTACCTCCAGCATGTTCACCCGGAGGGCTTGCATACCAGGACACATTATGCAGCTACTAAAAGAGGACCGGGGTCACCTCTCAAGTAATGTAAGGACATAACTAGATTACACAAGAACACAACAGGCTAGGCAGTTTATTTTTTCTGAGTTTTCAATTCTCTCCAGGCCTTTTTCCTCCCTACCTTTGCAATCTCCTTCAACCTTACAACTCCCTGAGATATCTGTGTTCCTCCAATTCTGGCCTCTTGGGCATCCATGATTTTAATCGGACCATTGGGGGGGCCACACCTTCAGCTGCCAAGGTTATAAGCTCTGGAATTCTGTCCCTAAAGTTCCTCAGGCCGGATTTTACAGCTTGAGAGCCATTACCCAATGTCACATTCCAGACTTTAAAAATGCCAGCCCACTCACCTGGCATTTTGGTCTCCGGGTGTCAGGCGTAGGCTAGGGTTGGGACCACCACCTCTCAAGGCAGGCCTAAGGTGGCAATGGAGGCAGGGGGTGGGCAGATTGTGAGGTTGGAGGGTTAGAAGGCCCACCTCCATTTACTGGGACATTGGCCCTGTTAAATTCATTGTTGTTAGGCCCTCTAGCCCTCACCCCTCTCACCCCAACCACCCCCATGCTCCCTCCATGCCCCCTCATATCTCCCATACCTGCTCCATGACCCTGATGCATCCCCAATGCCCCCCTTCCACACACAGTATCCACCAAGTACAGAAATCATGAGCCATATAATAACATTGGCAAGTCTTTGAAATGCTCATGAAGCAAAAAAAAATCAGCATTCAATGTTCCCTTAGAAAGAAATTCCTCCTCTTACTTTCTCTTAAAATTGTTAATCAAATGCGTCCAGTGAAGTTCCCATTGAAGAAGCCTTTAATCCTCAATTATATCAACAAAAGGACGCTGACCAGATGGTCAGTTATCTGTGTTGTCAGATGGCCTCGCTATGAATGCTTGGCTGATCTCCAAGCCTGACTAATAGATTCAGCCCAGTAGGGGTTGTTTACACAGTCACTTTGTTTGATTGACAGTTTTATGGGCTTGTAGTAACTAGCCTTCTTTGAAGTGGATTTTAAATGCCTGTGTGTTTATCTGGACAAGATTAAGAGGTGTTAAGGGGATTAAAAGTTTCTTCAATGGGTCTCTCACTGGGTGTGGCTGACTGATGATATTATAAGAATGTAAGAGGGAGAATATTTTAAAAAAGTGAATGTTGCATGTCTGTTTTTTTTTCTTTATTAGCATTCCAAAGACTTGCCAGTGTTATTATATAGCTCATCGGTTCTGTACCTGGTGGATACTTAAAGGCTCAGTAAGTGTCAGAGCATTAAATCAATGTTAAAATCATACCCCAGGCTCCCCTACATACATTGATATCTGATTCTTCGGACTGTAGAATGTAGTAGTGGACATTATCCACTGGAGAAAGGATTCTAATGCATCTGGACCCTTACACAGAGTTGATCAATTTAATGGTCTCTTACCTTTTAAGGACAAAGCTCCATGATCAATAATTGCATCAAAAACATACGTAGGTCATAATAAACCATTACATTATGACAGTTGAAGTTGGTAAAAGCTTTTAAATTTACTTGCCAAAAGGTTCCTGAACCCACAGCAGGCTTTCCCCATGGTTCATGAACTGACTTATAGGGTATGCTTCAGGATCTCACCTGCCTCAACGAAAATAGCAATGACAGGAACTATTGAATTTGCGGCAGGCATTTAAATTGCAAACCTGACATCATATTATGTGAGCATCCAGCCATGACCCGTCACACTTGCCAACCTGGTGAAAGTGGCAGGCAGCAGGAATTGGAGGACAAGTTTAAAAACGTGGCCCTGTGCGACTCCCATCTCACCCTCCCATGAGTCTGCTCAGCATTGGGAGATGAAAGTTCAACTCTTCATCTCTCAACTTCTCTTTCCTCCTTTAAGATCCCCCTTAAAACCTTTTGGCGAAGCATATGCCTAATACCTCCTCCTGTGACTTGGTGTCAAATTTTATTTGATGATGCTCTTGTGAAGCACCTTGATATGTTTTGTTACATTAGAGGTGCTACCTAAATGCAAGCTGTTGTTGGGAACAATGCAACAGGTTGCCGACCTTTGAGGGGGATTTTGGTTTGTTGAATGCTTTTAAGCGAGAGCTGGACCTGTTTCTTGCTGGTATGGTAATCACTTTGTACAAGAGGTAATGGTAACCAGGTAATGTTAATCAGGAGCCGAATAGTCTTCTGTGATCGGGTGGTTGGATAGGAATGTTCCATGTTTTTGTTTCCTAATTGGCCCTGGGATATTGGATTAAGGTTTAAAATCATTCAGCTGCATATTTGCCTGCTCTAGGTCATCAGAGTTTTCACAGATGATCAAGTGGGTGATGTCCTTCGGTACTTGCAACCTTAAAGCAGCCTGTTATTTTGCAGTCAATTGCTCTAGGTGGACTGGATAATCACACATTACAACGTCCCTGATCGCTTGCTAGCCATAGCTAGCATTACAATGGTGAAGGGAAGCACCTCATGTGAATTGAGGCTGCTGTTGCAATCAGCACACTCTGAAAATTTCAAGACACTAGCCCAAATCATTTATCTCCACAAACTGTTTGCCTCCAGCATGATGAGCATATTGCCCAATGTGTGATGTCTTTCACTGGTTCCCCGCACAATCATTCTGCTATTTTCAATTTTTAGAATTCTCTTGGACAGGTTCCATGCTGGCATAGACCCTCCTGGACAATAGATAGACACAGCAGTGGTCGGATTTTTTCGCTGGGTGGACAGACATGCGCCTGACCTGCTCGAGTGTCATATAGTGCCTGATGACGTCGGGCGAGCATCCCGGCGTCATCACGCACTAGCACGATATTTCGGTGGGTGGGTAGGCACAGGAGTTGAAGCCGCTCTCACCATCAATTACGAGGCCAGTTAAGGCCATTAAAAAATCAAATAAGCTAGATTTTACATTGCCTGTGTGATTTCCCACTTGTCGCATGGGCAAAACGGGCAGATGGGCAGCTGACATATTGCAAAATCTCATCCAAGGGCAGAATAAAAAGGGTCATCAGCATTGCCAGTGTGAGTAGTGCGGTGTTTTGGAGATAGTTTGCAGCTGGTTGCTTATTGGTACTTGGCAGCCTCATCTCTGTTCGGGGATTCATTGTCAGCATTTCCAGGCTTCATTTCAGGACTTATTGGTGTTTCCAAGGCCCCCGGAAGATTCAGGCCTTGCGGACCCTTCCAGGTGTCAGACAGCCTTCTGTTACTCTGGTAATGGGGATTGTGGTCTCTGCAGGTGGCACCTCCTCTGAGTAGGAAGAGAGGGGCAGAAGGGAAAGGAAGCCAGGTGTCCCAATGTAGCTTCCAGGGAGGGACATGTGGGAGGAGAGGTGCGGACACAAGGGTCACGGGGCCAGCAGGAAGTCCAAGGTGGAAGGGGCTGCAGAAGACATCACTATCCTGCTGCCAGGGTTTACAGGCGGCGATGCAGCTACCTCAATAGGTCTGAGGTGTAGTGCTGAAGGAGGCTCCATCTCTCAAGGGAGACTGTCACCTCCATTTGCCAGATGATTGGGCCTGAGCTCAGCTCCGACTATGTGGGTGGACACCCCATGCCAGTGGCTCTGAAGATCATAGTGGCCCTCAACTTCTATGCCTCCGCCTCTTTCCAGGGGTCAGTGGAGGATCTGTGTGGAGTCTCCCAATTGGCTGTCTGCAGTTGTGTCAAGCTGGGGACATAAGCTCTGTTCAGGTGGGTACTGACCTTTTTTCTTTACCATACGGACGAGGCCAGCCAGGCTGAGCGAGCCAGAGGCTTTGCAGTGATTGCTGAGTTCCCCTGCGTCCAGGGTGCCATCAACTGCACACATGTGGCCATAAAGGTGCCAGCGGGTCAGCCGGGTGCCTCCATCAACAGGAATGGATTCCACTGCATGAACGTACAGATAGTGTGTGACAACAGGATGCAGATTCTGCAAGTCTGTACAAGGTACCCTGGCAGATCCCATGACACTTACATCCTGAGACACTCCCAGGTGCCGAGGCTCTTCAGTGCTCCAGCCTGACTGGATGGATGGCTGCTGGGTGACAAGGGTTATCCAGTGAAGAGGTGGCTTATGACACATCTCCACCACCCAAGAACAGAAGCAGAGCAGTGTTACAATATGAGTCATGGTTCCACAAGGGCAGTGGTAGCGAGCACCATAGGTTTTCTTGATGCACTTCCGATGCCTGGACCATTCAGGGGAGCACTACAATACCTCCCCAGAGTGGATGTCACTGATAGTTGTTGCATGTTGTGCTCTCCACAATCTGGCACTAGCAAGGCGGGACCCACTGGAGGAAGAGGATCTTGACGAAGCTGCACAGGCAACAGGTGATAGATCCAGTAGTGAGTCAGAAGAGGAGCACGGTGAGGAGAACACTGAGGGCAAGGAGGCAGACCTCTGTAACCTCCAGGGAGACAGGAACATCAGGGACACCTCGATCCAATGCTCCTTCAGTTAGGCTACAGATTTCCTTCCACCTTATGCCAGGGCTGTCGCCTCCATCCCGGATGTCTGGAATGAGTCTTTCATTTGCATCCACTCAGTGCCTGTGCAATAAAGTTTAAAGTCACTCACGTCCAGCATTACATACTGGCGTACCCTGCACCAGAGAGAAATTAGGTGAAGCATACTCAGGCCATCAGAATCAAAGCAAATTTAATGTTATTGTCACACTGAATACATAATGACATGACCATTTCTGGCCTTGATATCCACAACAGCAGACATATAAACCGAACATAAATGAACAGAAAATCACCCGTGAGCCATCCCGCTTGTGCTGATGGTGCCTTTAAATTACGTTTCCGAGTGCTATGTCTTGGTGCCCCCTCATCGCTGGCACCGGCATTGGAGACAGCCTGCTGACCCTGCTCTCTTCTTAGCTTTGATAACTTTGGCAGTCATCCTCTGGCCAGTGGAGCCTGTGCTGGCCCCGCCTGGGAGGGAACGGCCAATGCCATGGCTGGCATCTCCTCAGTCATCGGAGCCTCATCAGATGTGATGGTCATTGGCAGAGGGGCGGAGGAGCTGCTGCATTATCCAGAGCACCCTGAGAGAAGCCTGCAGAGATGACAAGCAGGTCGTGGGGCCAACGTGAGGTCGCTCTGGACCTCCCTGCTCCCCATTGATGGACGGGCACCTCACTGGGATACTGAGTGCCTCATCCGTCTCCCACACTGGCACTGACCACCTGAGGCTTGCAGGCCCTAACACAACCGCAGGAACCCCTGATTCTGTTCCTGGAGCTGCCTCTCCATGAGAGTCGGCACTCTCTTATTGGGGTGCGCTTGGCACGAGGATCAACGCAGTGCTCCACATAGACTCCTCCACAATGGAGACGATGGCACGCAGACCCTCATGGATCTCCGCCAGATCCTCCTGCACATCCCACTGGATATCCAGCATCTGCCGTCTAATGGGCGACTCCAGAGGCTCATCATCAGCCTTCCACTCAGCATTATTCTGGTCTCCAGCAGTCCTCTGACTGCTGGCGCCCTGGGCACTCTCTGCTCCGCCTGCACCTCAAGCGAGTGTGAAGTGCCCTCACCAAAGTGTACCGACATTCTAGCCGCCGATCTAATGCCCACCGAGGTGCTGGTATCTGCACTGGGTGCTTGGTTCAGAGAGTGGGTGTGGCACAGGTGCAAATGAAACCCAGTGGTCCTCCAGTGTCAAGGGCGGCCCTTCGGGGTCCAGAGAGCGAGTGTGTGCTGGCGATTCTAAGGGAAATAAAAGACATGTCATTAGTTAAAGTCAAGCACTGGCACTGTGCATGCTGGGCACCCTGGTAAGACCATGGGGATCTGCATCATGGTGCCATCGTCTTTCAATGATCAATGGGGGCTCCAGGTTTGAAGTTCCCATTAATGAAGACACTACACTAGAATGGTTGCACAATCCAAAACTCTCACACTTGTGCACTGCACTCTTACCTTCATCTGACACCCCCACCCCTCCAGTTCAAGGACGCCTTGCTCAAACCTAGTCAGCAGCAGCAGGTTGGGCTGACCTCCACCTGTATGTGGCCTCTCTGATTGGTTATAGGTCATCTTCTCCTGAAAGGACAGAGGAGCATTGATTAGTCCACTCTCTACCTGCAGTGCCATTGCAGTCTGGCCAACCCCAGCTGAGGAACACCTCCCAGGGCACATCTGAGTCATGGGCCTCGAGTGGCAAGGCACTCAGTCCAAGCAGCCAGGGCTCACACCCTTGGCCAGCTCCGGCGTCATTGACAATCGGCTCTCAGACTTTAGCACACCTGAGGTCGACAGGGTGATGGCCGCACCTTAACACATCTGCACACTTACCCATGCCAACACGGTACTCACCCTTCCTGAGCGCAGCAAGTCATTGAACCTCTCCCGGCACTGCACCCATGTGCACCGCACCACGTCATGGTTGCTAACCAGCGCTGCCACCTCCTCCCATGCCCTCTTTGTGAGGTGCGGTGGCCTCCTCCCATCTCTGGGGACAAGGGTGTCCCTTCTGGCAGCCACCTGCTCCCAGGAGGGCGGCGAGGCGCTCATTTGAAAAGTGGGGGGCCGAGTGCCCACCTGACCAGCCCTCCCGCCTGCTGTGTCCAGCCGCACTCGACTCCATCGCTTGAGTTTGTTAACACAGAACAGATGTTCTTCCGTGGCAGCCTTCCAGGGGCTGCCTGTGTCGTTTTTAAACTGGCCGCCCGGCCACCATTGGACTTGGTGGCCAACAGGCCCCTGCCCTGCTCGGCCCTTCCCGACCAGTGGGGAGCCGCGTTTCGCACTGGACGGGCCTTAATTGGCCCGCCAGCGTGAAATCGCGGTGGTGGGCCGCTCGTGGGCGGATGCCCGTTTCCCGGCTGATCCCAGGCCTGCCAACCACGCCCGCCCGCTGAACTGACAATTCTGCTCAGTGTGTGGTGCTCCTTACCGCAAGTTAACTTTGACTGCTGCACGTTCCAGTCTCTGGGTGCTACCTGGAAATACAAATTTCACTGTCCTGCAAGGTCCAATATATGAGAGGGGGTGCTATCTCTTTTTTTCTTGATTGATCTAGCAATTACCTGGTTTGGTTGGCTAAATTAGCCTTTGCTGGAGAGATCGGTCTCATTTGCTGGACTGGGAGAAATGTTTTTCTGTGGAGTCTCCCTTGTTGTTGAGGATGCCTCTAATGTTCACATAACAAGATTATTGCCTTCACAGTGGAGGAGTTTGTTTTGAACTGGTTGATTCATTGCAGCCATTGGCAGTCTTTACATTGGCTCACGTAATGGCCCAGGGCATTTCTTGATGTGAATAACCAAAGCCTTCATATTCTCTTCATATTGCTTGATAGAATCATCCAGATAAGTGAGCAGGTGAAAGGCTGAGTTGGCAATGAGTGATTTTGTGGCTTAGTAAAAAAGGGAAAAGGTAGAATGATAGACTTGTGTTTATATAATACTTTTCACAATAACCTATTGTCTCAAACCACTTTACATTCAATGAAGTGCTTTTTGAAATGTGGGGTGGGATTTTCTGTACCAGCCCACCGCTGGGATCTTCCGCTCCCGCCACAGGTCAATGGGCTTCTGGCTGGGGCGCCCCTCGCCCACAGCAGGTCCCACCCATGACAGGGCCAGAAAATCCCAGCCGTAGTCATTAATGTTGTACAGAAAATACTGCAGCCAATTTTTTTCTGTATTCTTGTATTCTTTCGTGGATCTGGGTGGTGCTGACGAGACCAGCATTTGTTGCCCATCCTTAATTGCCCTGAACTGAGTGGCTTGCCAAGCCATTTCAGAGGGCAGTTAAGAGTCAACAACATTACTCTGAGTGTGGAATCACATGTAGGCCAGACCAGGTAAGAATGGCAGATTTCCTTCCCTAAAAGGCATTGGTGAACCAGATGGCTTTTTATTACAATCAGTGATAGTTGTCATGGTCACCATTACTGCAACTAGCTTTATAATTCCACATTTATTGATTGAATTCAAATTCCACCAGCTGCTGTGGTGGGATTTGAACCCATGTCCCCAGAGCATTAGCCTGGGCCTCTGGGTTACTACTCCAGTGATTTTACCATAACGGCACCATCTCCCCCGACAATGAAGTCCCACAAGCAGCAATGTGTTAATGACCAGATAACTTGTTTTCTTCATGATGTCGATTGAGTGATAAATATTGACTAGGACACCAGGAGTAGCTCCCCTTCGAAAAAGTGTCACAGGATCTTTCATGTCCACCCAAGTATGAAGCCTCAGTCTAACATTTCATCTGAAAGACAGCATCTCAAAAGTGTAGCACTTTTGCATTGGAATGTCAACTTTGATTTTTGAGCTCAAGTCCCAGAGTAGGACTTAAACCCACAACCTTGTAACTGTGAAACAAGAGCACTACCAACTGAGCCAAGCTGACATCTATCTTATTGCTGCACTTGTTGCTGCTCACAGTGCTGGTCTCTGCATTTTCACACAATGCTGCAATTCATCTTTTTGATGCAATCACCTTTGTATAAATCTACTTCTCAGTTTTTTTTTAACTGGTTATCTTTGCCTTCTGGATCATTGGCTGCATCCATGCAGCTATGAAATAAGGCTCAGCCCTGTTGTCCACTGCAGAGAGGTCGGAAACTCCAAAGTGCAGCTGCTCCTGCTGCACCATTGCTTTTTTTTTCTGTGGAAGTACATTGGGAACCCTGTTTATGTGTGCAAGTGCTGATTCTGTTACGCTTCTGCCAGAGTTGCAGTAGAGGAGTGAGAGAAGCCCCAAGGAAATTCCTGCCTGAAAGGATCTGCAGTGGATCTCTTGGTGCACACACAAAATCACTCTCATGAACTCCCTGGATGCTCCTATTGGGGTCCAGTATGCAATAAGTTGTCTTGTCTGGTTTCAACCTGCTAGGGGGTTAGATAGATGTCCATAATGTAGCAGGGCTATATGAGTAGCTGCAACACCATTTAATGACGTATGTATGAACAAGAGGTTTTATTAAAAAGCCAGCCCATACACTTAGCTGAATGTGACCCTATGATTGCCTGGTGCAGTAATCATTCTGGCTGCAAAAGTTTCTCTGCAATGATAATATTTGTATCTTTGGGCTCTATTCTTGCTTTGTTTGAGGGTGCCCTCCAGTTATCCATGTTTAAGCCACTTTTTTTGCAAAGTTGTGCAGAAGGTAATAGAGATGGTGGAGACCATGCTGATGCTGCACTGCAGTATGCCTCTGCGAACGATTTTTTTCAAAATGGAAGTTCTATACTGTAACGTGATCCTGGTAGCTGCATGGATGGCATTATATCTGCACTCCGTTTTGTTAAGAGGCTAAATGCAAAGTACTAATAGCCATAGCTGAAGGCAATAGCATTGGTCTGAAAGGATTCATTCTTGCCCTCCAATAAAGGTGTTGCAGATGATTGTCTTGGAATGGAATTGTTGTGAGCTACCTGGAAATCAGGCAAGCCCCCTGCATTTGGAATTCTTGATCACTAACCAATTGCATCCTAATAGAGCGGAAATCCTTGAGGGTCATGCTAGGCCACGGCATTACATCTAGCAGTCTGAATGGGTAAATGAGTAGCACCATTGACTTTCTGGACTTTGGTGAATCCAGTATTGTGGTGAAGTTGTGTAGCTCTGTCATAGGCTGCCTCTCAGTAGAAAAGTCAAAAAACGAAGTGTTGGTGCTGGGAAGCAAGCATCAGTCAAATGGTTCAATCACACCATGGCAGCTGGTGGAATTTGAATTTAATTAATAAATCTGGAATATAAAGCTCGTTCTCAGACAACTATCATTGATTGTTGTAAAAAGCCATCTGGTTCGCTATTGTCCTTTAGGGAAGGAAATCTGACATCCTTACCTGGTCTGGCCTATGCATGACTCCACAGCAATGTGGTTGACTCTTAACTGCCCTCTGAAATGGCCTAACAAGCCACTCAGCACAAGGGCAATCAGGGATGGGCAACAAACACTGACCTTGCCAGCGACGCCAACAAAAGAATAAAGAAAAAAAAATCATCTGTTTGATGTGTCTCTGACTGAAAACTGGCTTATATTGATGATGTCCCCTGTGCTAGGAGCTAGAGGCATAACAGTTGAGGGACAAGTTGACCTTGACTGTCACTAACACTGTTGTCTTGGAGTATAAAAACAAAAATAGCTGGAAAAACTCAGCAGGTCTGACAGCATCTGCGGAGAGGGATACAGTTAACGTTTCGAGTCTGCATGACTCTTCATCAGAACCTATGGCTTTTGCCCTGGCGTATAGCTTGTCTGCAGTTATCTTTATGGTCAATGGCATAATCATGGATGTGGGCAGTTCAGGTATAACGCCAGCTTGCCTTTATGGCATTTCTTCTTCTGATCTACCTCCTCTTCCAGCATTTTCAGGCCAACAGTAGAGCTAATTTGAAATGAAAACCTATATATGATGTAAAATAGCAGTTGTTACAAATGTCTGTATAAAGCTCTTATCTCCAAATGGAAGATTTACCTTTAATGGCTGCCATGAATGGGCAGGCTTGAATGTTGGGTGGGATCTCTGTCTAGAACTTGGGCGACTGATTATCAATACTTTCATTTATTTATATTAAACATGCGTAAGAAGCTTGCTCACATTTTTTATGAGTAATACCAGGAAGCACAAATTGGAAAGGATTGCAGTGTGCAGGGACTTGATAAAGTCACGAGGAACAAATTTTTGCTTCCCGCTTGCAAGATTAACGTCAGCAGGACCATCCCTCCAAATCACAACTAATTATACTAAAATTTCAATTTATTTTATCATTAAAGCTGCAGCTATGCACATACCCCTGTGTTGGTGCAGAGAAGTTCCAGAGGCATTTCAACACAGAAGGGACAGTATAACTCACATCTAGCTATTACACTCAAGTGCACTGAAAAAGAATTGAAGCAAAGGGTTTCCACAAATTCAGGATATCCCAAAGCCCTTTTATGGGCAATTAAATCCTGGAACTCCCTTCGTAAAAGCATTGTGGATGTGCTTACACCATGCACCACATGGGCTGCAGTGATTGAAGAAGGCAGTTCACCACCGTCTTCTCAAGGGCAATTAGGGATGGGCAATAAGTGTTGACCCTGTCAACAGTGCCCAGATGCCACAAACGAATAAAGATTTTTTTTTAAAGAAGTGTATAGTTACTGTTTTAATGTACGAAATCAGGCAGGCCAACTTGTGCAAAGTACGATCCCATAAACAACAATGTGAGGCTGAGCATATAATCTGTTTGAGTGATTGTTCGAGGAATAAATGTTGGCCGGGACACCAGGGAAAAATTCCCTGCTGGCCTTCAGGTGTTTTACGTCAACCTGAGGGGGAAGATGGGGTCGGGGCTGGGGTGGTGTTAACATTTCATCCAAAAGACAGCACCTCCGGGAATCCAGCATTCCCTCTGTACTGAACTGGGAGCATCAGCCTAGATTTTATCCTCAACTCTCTGGAGCAAGAATTGAAACCCAGAATCTTCTGACTCAGAGGCAGGAGCTCTACTAGCCACAGCTAACACCTCAACAAGCCTTTAGTGCTGAATTGTTGCCCTGAAATAATCCACCAACCTCTGTATTATGGGCCCAGTATGCTTCTACTGCACAGCGTGAACAACCAGAAGTGGTCCTCTCACAATTACTTGGACTCCAGACTGGATGGAGAAGAACTCTGGGATTGTGTGTGTGTGTGGTGAATGGAAAAGAAATGGTCTGTTGGATGTCTTGGCCACTTTATAAATTTAGCATTGAACCTTATTAATGCTATTAGAAGACGGATGTTGACACCTGGGTTCTGCTCTCATTAAAAATAGCCTCTGGGACTGCACAGCTGTGTATATGCATACACAGAACACTCTTTTAGCTGGCACAGTTCAAGTTGCAGGTCAACTTTTAGGTAGTGACAAAATAATATATTGAATAGTGGTATCAGATTTCTTTTTCAAATGGGATTAAGAGCTTTCCACAAATTGTTGGAGTGAAGCCATTTTCCTGGTTGGCTATTGGCATCTATTTCTCATACAAAAGTAAAATACTGCGGATGCTGGAAATCCAAAACAAAAACAAAATACGCTAACATCTATTCCCCTTTGGAATCAAATAGTCTCATTTCTATCTTCCTTTAACTGTAATATACCCAGCACCATCTGCCCTTAAATTCCTCACCAGAGCAGGTACATTTTTTCTGCACAGCCCAATGGGCTGCAATTGTTATTACAAGGCCAGAGTTCCCCTAACACAAATTAATCTCGGCTTTTGTCTCTACTGCCCTATCTATTTCAAGGGTTCAATGCTCTTCTTGTGAAGAATCTCCTGCCATAAATTCTAAATATCCCTTTTATTAAATTGAATCTGTAACCCACTTTGCTGTCATGTTTCACATCTTCCTTTCTGGACCATTTACCACCACAAAATCACTTCTCATTTGTCTCTCTTCACGGCTCAGAAAGCCTAATTTTCATAGTATTTTTCTCATTACTCAATTGTAGGCATCAGCTTTGAAGCTTGAACATTTTTCTTGTGGTGCCTAGAACTGGATATTGTGCCCAAGGTGTGGCCTGATCAACTCCTCACAGCCCTATTGTGTGCCAAACTTGGCCTCTATGATTTTTTTCTGAATTGTACTTTTGGTGCACTTACAGCCAGCACCATCACAGAGGAAACTCTGAAGGAGGGTCATACGGACTCGAAACGTTAACTCTGTTTTTCTCCCTCCACAGATGCTGTCAGACCTGCTGAGCTTTTCCAGCATTTTCTGTCCTTGTTTCAGGTTTACAGCATCCGCAGTGTTTTGCTTTTATTTTACATCACAGAGGAAGTTCAAACAAAATAAAAGAAACAAATAGGGAACTTGGCAAAGAGGAACCAAAACAGGAAAGAACAAAAAGACAAATAAAAACAAAGATATTAAAAAAGTGAAAATTATACAGCTTGACGATCAAAAAGTTATAGGCTTGAAATTACTATTGTTGGTATTAACCAACTAATTCTTAATGTATTACACTGTCCACTATTTAAAGGAGCATGCATTATTATTTGTCTGGTAATTTGGCTCAGTTTTATCATTTTTCCTCCTAAGGTTTGATTAATTTTTACTGTCAGTTTAAAAGTAATTCGAAAACCAACTCCATCTGCTTCCTACCAGCCATTCTCTCACATTTTATAACTTATGGTTCCCTAATTTGCACAGTCGGTTGTCGAACTTACGACGAGTAAGACTCTCTCAACAAAATGGCTGCGAAATCCATGCAATCTGGTTATCCACGATTAAGTGCGTGTGTTCCCCAGGTAGGGGCATACGATTTACCTAAATCGAGCATGCTTAGTTGCAAGTTGGCATGGATCTAAGTTTGCAAAAGCCCAGTTGTGTGCCAGGGGTACTGTTGGTGTTTAACCTGCTAACACCAGACAACTTAACAGCAAAGACTGCTGGTAATCATTCTGAGATTTGCCCAGTTGGGACCACACTCCCCTATTGTGTTGTAGGGTTTTCTGCAGGGTAAAGAGAATAATCCCAACCCCAGTGATAGGTTCACCCTTCTGGTTCCATTAGTGAGCCAAGTTGGCTGCCTGGCATACCATCAACCATCTGGAGTACTGCGGACCTGTTGGCACAGGTATTGGATTGCCTTTGGCGATTAGCCTGCATTACTGTCGAACACAAGAGATGGAGTGGATCAGTGGATTACAGCCTTATGCTTTCAGTAATTCCAAATAAAATGCCACATGTTCATAGGTTACATTCTACATGTAAACGCAGCCACATCATGTGAGCCCCACAGTTGCCAACTGACAAGTCAGCTTTTCTGCCCTGTGATACCATGCTTCAGACCAAGCGATGCGGCCTCTTCTCCAAAACATCATCAGCTGTCCATGCTTTCTTGTTGTCTCAATAGGTCACAAGCAGAGTAACAATGTCATGAAAACATCGGGGTGGGGGTGTGTGGAGGGGGGTGTTGGAATCCCCAATCACCAGCTGCTTTTTTTGTTCTCGCGCCAGTCATAGTCGCACAAACCATGCCAGCATTTCACGTCTTGGCTTTTATCCCACCTGAGTAATTCTTGTTGATGAAAGGCAACATCCTAATTGCGTGCAGTTTTCATCAGCATTGTACGTGTCTTGGGGTTTATGACTATATAAAAATTTGGCTAATTTTATCATGCCCCCAGTTGATGGTTAATTTGGAAAATTCACTTCCCTGGAATTGATTTTGAAGTGAATGATCCATGTTGTAAAAACAGAGTTGATTCCTAATTCCTCAGTGAAATCATTCCCCTTCCCCAGTGGGATGTGGTCAGAGTCTGGTGAGGAACCATTTGGGGTGGGCACTCCAATTCAAGTTAATCAGTAATTTGAATTAAGAGAATTAAGAAACAAGTTTTCGATCAAAGGCATTTTTGTGTTGTTTTAATTTGGGTTGGCTGAAAATTTGAATAAAGCAACTTTGAATTAAGAGGGCTAGACTACTGTGGCAACCATGGCTATATCATGACTAATAACTTCTGTTTTCATATATACCTACTGATAAAATGCAGTTTGAAAATAATTTCAGAATGGCTTTACAGTTCTAATCCTTCCCTCATCCTGGGAACCAATTAGATGCATCAAAATTAAGAGAGTGGATGACTTTTGTCTCTCCCCCTGGGTTCCAATCCCTCCACTATCCTGGGAGACAATTACAGGTAAGGAGAGAATAAATGAAGTCATGTTCTCTTGGGATTTTCACCATCTATTTTATATTGTTTTCAAGAGTGTGAAATCCTGAATTGAGAAAAAGTAAGACAATTTCTTTGAGCTCATAAGACATGATTTTGTTCCCTTTCAATAGTAATTTTGTTCAAACTTTTTTGCAGTGGAAAATGCATCTGGAATTTTTTACAGTGGATGTGGTTCACAATCAGAGCAGAGACGCTTTTAGGATGTAGACAAAATGTGTTTTCTTTGGGACTTTGGGGCAAATGTGACAAGGAAAGAATATTTGGGCAGACTCTTTTTGTTATCAACATCAACAGATATATTATCCATCCTTTGGATGAAACATTAAACCAAGATCTTTCACATCTCTTACCATCACCTGCCCTGTCTGGTAGATGTAAAAGATCTCATATTTGAAGAATATTTGGAGAGTTCTCACTGTTGGCCCGGCTAATATTTAGCCCTCAACTAAGATCACCAAAAACAGATTATCTGGTCTTTAGCGAATCACTGTTTGTAGGAGCTTGCTGTGAAAATTGGCCGCTGCATTTTCTGTATTGCAAGAGTGACTACGCTTCAAAAATGCATAAATGGTGGAAAAGTGATTTGGAATGTCCTGAGGTTGCTGAAAGGCGCTAATTGTTAAATTCATTTATGGGATGTGGGCATCGCTGGCTAGGCCAGCATTTATTGCTCATCCCTAATTGCCCTTGGAAAGGTGGTGGTGAGCTGCCTTTTTGAGCCTCTGCAGTCCATGCGATGTAGATACGCCCACAGTGCTTTTAGGGAGGGAGTTCCAGGACTTTGACCCAGCGGCAGTGAAGGAATGGCGATATATTTCCAAGTCAGGATGATGAGTGGCTTGGAGGGGAACTTCCAGGTTGTGGTGTTCCCATGTATCTACTACCCTAGTCCTTCTAGATGGTAGGGATCATGGGTTTGGAAGGTGCTGCCTAAGGAGCCTTGGTGAATTCCTGCACTGCATCTTATATTTGGTACACACTGCTGCCACTGTTCGTTGGTGGTGGAGGGAATGAATGTTTGTGCAAGGGGTGCCAATCAAGCGTGCTGCTTTGTCCTAGAAGTTGTCAAGCTTCTTGAGTTTTGTTGGAACTGCACTCATCCAGGCAAGCAGAGAGTATTCCATCACACTCCTGACTTGTGCCTTGTTGATGGTGGACAGGCTTTGGGGAGTCAGGAGGTGAGCTACTCGGTCATTGCCTAGCATTTATATGGCACGAGTGTTACTTGCTACTTGTCAGCCCAAAGATGGATATTGTCCAGGTCTTACTGCATGCAAGTCTTCTTTTTTCCCTTTTGCAAATCTCTGTTTACCTACCTCATATTTCCTAATTGTGTTATGCTGGAGTGGAACTAATACAGGATGTATTGTTTTGGTCGGACCTTGGCTGCAGAACAATTAGCTCCCAATTTGGAATCTATATAAACAGCTAGGAAGGTCATTTTCTGCCTTCACTGTATAAACAGTAGAACTTCCTGCATGGAGACCACACAACTGGAATTCAGGTTTAACCCCACCTCCACCATCCCCACCCCACCCTCTAACCCTGAGCAGTATCCTATTGACTTGAAAGGGTAGAATGCGGTAGAGATTTTAAAGGGGAGAAGGTTTAGCTTTTTTTGGGTTATTTTCTTGCCCACCCTTCGATCCTCGGTTAGTTATTGAGCATGGTCAAGCATAATTGCTATACTAAGGGGAGACAGTGGTATAGTGGTAATGTCACTGGACTATTAAACCAAAATCCCGGGCTAGCTCTATGGGAGCACAGATTCAAGTCCCATCATGGCAGCTGGTAGAATTTCAATTCAATTAATAAAATCTGGAATTGAAAGCTAGTCTCTGTAATGGTGTCCATGAAACTATCATCGATTGTTGTAAAATTCCATCTGGTTCACTGAAAGTCACTCAGCTCCTGATCTCATTACAGCCTTGGTTCAAACATGGACAAAAGAGCTGAACTCCAAAAGTGAGATGAGAGTGAATGCCCTTGACATCAAGGCAGCATTTGACCGAGTGTGGCATCAAGGAGCCCTAGCAAAACTGGAGTCAATGGGAATCAGGGGGAAAACTCTCCGCTGGTTGGAGTCATACCTAGCACAAAGGAAGATGGTTGTGGTTGTTGGAGGTCAATCACCTCAGTGCCAGGACATCACCACAGGAGTTCTTTAGGGTAGAGTCCTAGGCCCAAGCATGCTGCTTCATCAATGACCTTCCTTCCGTCAGAAGTGGGGATGTTCATTGATGGTTGCACAATGTTCAGCACCATTTGTGACTCCTCAAATACTGAAGCAGTCCATGTCCAAATGCAGTAAGACCTGGACAATATCCAGGCTTGGGCTGACAAGTAGCAAGTAACATTCACGCCACATAAGTGCCAGGCAATGACCCTCTTCAACAAGAGAGAATCTAATCATTGCCCCTTGACATTCAATGACATTACCATGGCTGCATCCCCCACTATCAACATCCTGGTGGTTGCCATTGACCAGAAACTGAACTGGGCTAGCCATATAAATACTGTGGCTACAAGAGCATGTCAAAGGCTAGGAATCCTGTGGCGAGTAACTCATCTCCTGACACCCTAAAGCCTGTCCACCATCTACAAGACAGAAGTCAGGGGTGTGATGGAATACTCCACTTGCCTGGATGAGTGCAGCTCCCACAACACTCAAGAAGCTTGACACCATCCAGGACAAAGCAGTCCACTTGGTTGGCACCACATCCACAAACATTGACTCCCTCCACCACCAACACACAATGACACCAATTGTACCATCTATATGATGCACTGCAGGAACTCGCCTAGGCTCCTTAGACAACACCTTCCAAACCCACGACCACTACCATCTAGGAGGACAAGGGCAACAGATAGATGGGAACACCACCACCTGAAAGTTCCCCTCCAAGTCACTGACCATCCTGACTTGGAAATATATCGCCGTTCCTTCACTGTCGCTGGGTCAATATCTTGGAATTCCCTCTTTAACAGCACGGTGGGTGTACCTACACCACATGGACTGCAGCGGTTCAAGAAGGCAGCTCACCACCATCTTCTCAAGGGCAATTAGGGATGGGCAATAAATGCTAGTCTAGCCAACAGTGCTCACATCCCATATATGAATTTAAAAAAACTAATACCCTTTAGGGAAGGAAATCTGCCATCCTTACCTGGTCTGGCCCTCAAGTGACACCAGACCATAGCAATGCAGTTGACTCTTTACTGCCCTCTGAATTGGCTAAGCAAGCCTTTCAGTTCAAGGCCAATTAGGGATGGGCAACAGATGCTGGTCTTGCCAGTGATGCCCACATCCCATGAGAGAATAAATTAAAAAGAAATGCTGCAGCAACAGATTTGCAGTCCCCTTCAGGAATCTTGCTGTGCTTCTATTTGAGAAGTATGATTTTTCTGAAACAGATGCACTAACAATTCTGCGTATATGTGTGAGGTCGTAGAGTCAGTACTCTCATCCTGTAGATGCAATACACAGTCCCAAAGGAAGGTCCACTGGAAACTTGACTTCCCCACAGAATCTTCTGAAGAATCCTGACTCACGCAATTACCTGGCAAATGAATTCTTTCCCAGGAGCTCTGGAACATTCACTGAAGATACAGTTAGTTGCCAACAGATGGCAGCTCTACCCACTTTAGCTTCTAACACTTCTGTTCACATCAAGTGCTGTGAGAATTTGCATTTATATCGCACCTTCCAGATTCTCAATGTGTGTCAAAATGTTCCACAATCAATGAATTATTTTTGTAATACAATCACTATTTCTCAGGCAAAAATGGCAGCCAAATAGTGCACTGCGATACCTCCCAACAATATATGAAATAACTGACTAAATGACTGGTTGGGATTGATTGTTGGCCAGAATAGCAGGGGAACTAATGGCACCATTACATCCTTTATGTTCACTTGAAAGGACAGACCAAGACCTTGGTTCAATGTCTCACCCAAAAGATTGTACCTCCAACAATACAGCACTCCCCTAGTACTGAACTGAAGCATCAGACTAAATGATGTAATCAGCTCTTGTGTAGGAGCTTGAACCAGTTACCTTCTGACACAGATGACACAGAGTGATAAATATTTCTCTAGATGTTGCAATGTGTCTAACTATGTGAATGTTTAAAAGGGCGTTACTAAAAGGAAAAGTGGCGTCTGTAACTTACAAAGTAAATTTTCAGCACAATAAGCAGAAAAATGTTCTTGGTACAGTACAGGGATTTCCAAAGTGCATTAATATGAGAAAGTATTAATGTACAAATATGTAGCAGGAAAGACAAAGTAAATCAGGAGAGGGTGAAAGAGCTAGGAGCCTGAAAGGCTGGGTGAGGGTAAGTCTAGGCAGAATGATTCATGAGTGAAAGGTAAAGATGGGCCCTATAAGCATCCTTGTGGAACATCTTTGTGGGATTTAATGTCTATGAGAGGTAATGATATTGCTACCTCAGGCAATCCGTAATATATTGTTCTACGTACTTCACTCATGTTGACAGTGCTTCAGAAATGGCAGATATTCCAACTGTTCTAGAGTTGATTTTCCAGGCAACTTTTCTTGGTGGAAACATTGAACTTTATTTACAAGACAGCAGAAGCAGCTACACATGTGCACCTAATTCTATAACTAAAGAAGAACTCTGTCCTGGACGTCCCCCGCGCTGCTAACCCATTGGTTTACACAGATCATGTGATTTTACAACACAGGATTATTCTTAAAGCTTTTGTCCTACGTTTATCAAAATTATAATTACTAAACCGATTGTGTGTTATAAAAGCCATTTGTAGGAGCCACTTGTATTTGATATGGTAGCAACCATATTTTCAGATAAAAATCAGCATTAGGGAGGAGAAAGCAGAGGTGTTAGTATCCCAATAGAAAATAATTTACTGGAGCATGAGAGAAGGGGCGGCAAAAGTTTACACTTAGAGAATTACATAGCAGAGGTGGAGGCACAGTGGTATACAGTCGGGAGGGAGTTTCCCTGGGAGCCCTCAACATCAACTCTGGACCCAATGAAGTCTCATGGCATCAGGTCAAACATGGACACGGAAACCTCCTGCTGATTACCACGTACCGCCCTCTCTCAGCTGAAGAATCAGTGCTCTTCCATGTTGAACACCACTTGGAGGAAGCACTGAGGGTGGCAAGGGCATAGAATGTACTCTGGGTGGGGGGCTTCAATGTCCATCACCAAGAGTGGCTCGGTAGCACCACTACTGACCGAGCTGGCCAAATCCGAAAGGTCATAGCTGCTGGGTCTGCAGCAGGTGGTGAGGGAACCAACAAGAGGGAAAAACATACTTGACCTCATCCTCACCAACCTGCTTGCCACAGATGCATCTCTGCATGACAGTATTGGTATGAGTGACCACCGCATAGTCGATGTGGAGATGAAGTCCCGCCTTCACATTGAGGATACCCTCCATCGTATTGTCTGGCACTACCACCATGCTAAATGGAGTAGATTTCGAACAGATCTAGCAACTCAAGACTGGGCGTCAATGAGGCACTGTGGGCCATCAGCACCAGCAGAATTGTACTCGAACACAATCTGTGACCTCTTACCTGGCATATTCCCCATTCTACCATTACCACCAAGCCAGGGGATCAACCCTGGTTCAATGAAGAGTGCAGGAGGACATGCCAGGAGCAACAGCAGGCATATCTAAAAATGAGGTGTCAACCTGGTGAAGCTATAACACAGGACTACTTGCATGTGAAACAGCACAAGCAGCAAGTGATAGACAGGGCCAAGTGACCCCACAACCAACAGATCAGATCTAAGCTCTGCAGTCCTGCCACATCTGGTCGTGAATGGCGATGGACAATTAAACAACTCACTGGAAGAGGAGGCTCCACAAATATCCCTATCCTCAATGATGGAGGAGCCCTGCACATCATTACAAAAGATAAGGCTGAAGCATTTGCTATAATCTTCAGCCAGAAGTGCCGAGTGGATGATCCAACTCTGCCTCCTCCAGAGGTCCCCAGCATCACAGGTGCCAGTCTTCAGCCAATTCGATTCACTCCACATGATATCAAGAAACGGCTGCAAAGGCTATGGGCCCTGACAATATTCCGGCAATGGTGCTGAAGACGTGCTCAGGAACTTGCCATGCCCCTAGCCAAGCTGTTCCAGTACAGCTACAAGACTGGCATCTACCCAGTTATGTGGTAAATTGCCCAGGTGTGTCCTGTACACAAAAAGTAGGGCAAACCCAATCCGGCCAATTACTGCCCCATCTCTCTACTCTCCATCATCAGTAAAGTAATGGGAGGGGTCATCAACAGCGCTATCAAGTGGCACTTGTTTAGCAATAACTTGATCACTGACACCCAGTTAGGGTTCCGCCGGGTCCACTCAGCTCCTGACCTCATTACAGCCTTAGTTCAGACATGGACAAAAGAGCTGAGCTCCCGAGGTGAGGTAACAGTGACTGCCCTTGACATCAGGGCTGCATTTGACCGAGGGTGGCATCAAGGAGCCTAGCAAAACTGGAGTCAATAGGAATCAGCGGCCAAACTCACCATTGGTTGGAGTCATACCTAACACAAAGAAAGATGGTTGTGATTGTTGGAGGTCAGGCACCTCAGCTCCAGGACATCACTGCAGGAGTTCCTCATGGTAGTGCCCTCAGCCCAACCATCTTCAACTGCTTCATCAATGTCCTTCCTTCCATCATAAGGTCAGAAGTGAGGATGTTTACTGATGATTGCACAATGTTCAGCACCATTCACGACTCCTCAGATACTGAAGCAGTCCATGTCCAAATGCAGTAAGACCTGGACAATATCCAGGCTTGGGCTGACAAGTGGCAAGTAACATTCACACCACACAAGCGCCAGGCAATGACTATCACCAACAAGAGAGAATCTAACCATCACCCCTTGACATTCAAGGGCATTATCATCACTGAATCCTCCACTATCAACATCCTGGTGGTTACCATTGACCAAAAACTGAACTGGACTAGCCATATAAATACTGTGGCTACAAGAGCAGGTCAGAGACTAAGAATACAAGAAGTAACTCACCTCCTGACTCCCCAAAGCCTGTCCACCATCTACAAAGCACAAGTCAGGTGTGTGATGGAATACTCCCCACTTGCCTGGATGAGTGCAGCTCCCACAACACTCAAGAAGCTTGACACCGTCCAGGACAAAGCAGCCCGCTTGATTGGCACCACATCCATAAACATTAACTCTCTCCACCACCGACGCACAGTAGCAGCAGTGTGTACCATCTGCAAGATGCGTTGCAGGAATTCACCAAGGCTCCTTAGACAGCACCTGCCAAACCTACAAACACTACCATCTAGAAGGACAAAGGCAGCAGATAGATGGGAACAACACCACCTGCAAATTCCCCTCCGTCACTCACCATTCTGACTTGGTAATATATCGCCGTTCCTTCATTGTCGCTGGGTCAAAATCCTGGAACTCCCTCCCTAACAGCACTGTGGGTGTACCTACGCCACATGGACTGCAACGGTTCAAGAAGGGCTCTAAATGCTGGCCCAGCCAGCGAAGCCCACATCCCGTGAATGAATAACAAAAAAGAATTGGGAGGATGCAAGCATCAGAAAAATTGTGTAAGCTGTGATTTTTTGGAAAGTACAAGATAAAGAGGAAACGTAATTGGGGGCTTTATAATTATGAAAAGGTTCAATGGTATGGATATGGAGAAACTGTTTGGAATTTTGTGTGGGACTATAATTAAGGGGCTTTAGTACAAGATAGCCACTTTATAAAGAATTTAGGAGGAATCTCTTTGCACAGAGAGTGGTGAGAATGTGGAACTTGCAGCAAATAAAATAGATGTATGTGTCATGTTATTATAATGATATAATACCTTGACTTTATTTACTGTACAAGACTCAAGGCACAGATTGCTCATAAGGGATTGGGTAAAAATGTACTGGGTTCATTTATTAAGACTAGGCACATGAGAACAGTTACACAGGTATAAAGTTCGAAGACATCAGAGTCGTGTTTGTGTGCTCTGCTCAAAGCAAAAGTGAAACTAAGCCTGCATCACATGACACATTTCCCTTCTAGTGATTTCATGCTGATATCCCTTAAAGGCATTTTACTACAGAATGTAATGGATACATGATGCATACATAAGAGAGAAGGGAGAGATTATGGGAGCAGGATGCCAGAGATAATTCAAATGGGAGGAGGATTGTGTGTGATGTAAGCACAGGCCAGTCAGTCCAACTGCACTATTTGTGTGCTTTTGATTCTGTGGAAGGTGAGGGAGGCAGCGAGACAAGAAATTCACCATGTGAATAATTTTCAGGAGCGCTAAACCAGTGTTGTAGATTGACATCCATTTTAGAAACCACACAATTTGAATTTTCTAGCTTTGCACTCAGTAGAAAATAACCCGCAGGAATTTATTGCTAGCGCCTGTCCCTTTTCAGCTAACAATTGTGATAATTGTCCTGAGGTGAGAAGCTTGATTATGTATTAGCTTTCTTTCCCATGTTTGGAGGAGAGGTAAAGCCACTGCAGCACATTTCACTAAATTAATTAGCAGAGAAATGATCATATACATTAAGATTTTCTGGGGTTTGAGAATCAGATAACTCTGGGATTATAGCCATAATTAGCAATTGATACTTTAAAATCTTTGGGCTGGATTTTCCCGCAGGCTTTGAGGCCCTAATGTTGGGACCTAATGGGAGTCCCAAGCCCGCATTTGCTGGCAAAAGATCTTCTGGGAGGCAACCACGTAATATGCCACCTCTGCGCTTGTCATCCTATGACGGTTGGTGGATGGACTTTAGATGCCGCAGGCCCAATCAGAGTACTGGAAGCTCTGGAGCCATGGCAGCCCCAACTGGGTGAGGTGGGCCTTGCTGAGGCAGCTCGGGGATGGCGAGGATTCCTCAACATGGATATTCTGCGCTGGCCTGCACAACAGTGAATAAATAAACAAATTCCAGGCTGATAGGTCCATTGGCATGGAGGTTTGGGCAGTGCCAAGGTTGTAGTCTTTCATGCTTGTGACCCTGTCACTGGGACTTGGAGCCTCCAGTACCGATGGCCACCCAGCCCGCTGCATGGCGGCTTCCCCATTGAGCTGGTGGCCTTCGCACATGACAGTAGATGGCTCCACTGGCAACAAAATGCTACCAAGACTGCAAACTCACCCCTAATTTGGGCTTTAACCAGTGTAACTGGATGCCCAGCTCTGTCAAGTGGGCAGCCAATCTGGTTTTCCAGGCCACCCCTGCAAAAGTTCCCTGGTAGCAAGAATGCTTCAGGGAGCCATAACAACGTGGCTCCCCCTATCTTCCCAGCTTGCCCACCTCCAAGCCTACCATCACAGGACCAGGAAAATTCAGCCCCTTGTAACAAACTTGGCATGCCTGCCCATAGTATTGCATAAATTTTAATGCTTTCAATTATAATTCTATGCCACACAACTGATGTATGTCTAATTATACAGAAATGTTTTTTAATTCATGAAGTCTCCTGAACTTTACATCACCAATTATCAGAGGTAGTGTTGCTGCACGTGTCTGCGGTATCAGCTAGAATCTCAAGATAATAAACAAATCACGGATGCGAGAGGAAGCTTCACTTTGTATTCCTGATGCATTCTGTACACGAGACATGTCCAGCGGTGGGCATGACAGGAGTGGCCTAGGTGGCCTTTAATTTTTTTTTCATCCCTTTATCATCTTTCTTGATGTCATTTTTGTACCAGGTCCTTTGGCCTGGGACCATCTGCAGGCTTGCTCTGATGCTATTAGACTGCTCAGCAGGAATGGATAACACCTTCTGTGGGGGCATCTACTGTGAAATGCCAATTTGTTTCACTATAAAAAAAATGACATGTTTGTTGCTGTGCCCTACTTTACCTTCTTTTGCCTTTCTATTCTGTCTTTTGCATTTTGATAAGTAACTAAGGAAAAGCATATAAGCAGGAGCCAGTTGCTTGAACTTAAAGGCAATCTTGCAGGCTTACAAAGCTCACCAAATAAATGTGTCGGAATTATGTTTTCAGTATTTGGCTCGTTTTTGTCAATAATGAATTGCAAGAAGAGGCACTTCGGGAAACAGGTGACACAAACAAAAGAGGATCTTGAAGTCTTTGAAAATGAAACATTGACAACTGAATTGATGAATTAAGTGTGATGACATTGCAAGAATGGGCAAGTTCCTCAATCTAATTCATTTTGTTTTGCATTCAGAGTGAAAACTCAGACAGAAAGCAAATCAGAATTCTATTGCATGCACTTAAATGCGACTGAGTAACATTGAAAATTACCCGTCTGAAAAAGCATTTTTGTTATTTTGATTAGTTTATAAGTGTAAACAGATGACTTCCAAAGTATTATAGCTTATTTGATCTGTGTAGATCCCATTAATACATTTTCCAATCCATTTACCAAAGAAAACCTCCACTCCAGGTCAGAAATACTTTATACATTTATGTGAGTGCTCCTTTCAGATTAACAGCCTAACTGGAGGCATATTTGTAAGACATTTGTGTATGTACATAAGCATTGACCAATTCATCAATTAATTTTAACGTTCTGTAATAAACAGAGCTGGGAACGTGTTTTGTTATTTGCCTTTTGCTAGCGGTTTTGGATTAATCAGGTGTTACAGTTATAGGTAACAGCAGTTATAGCTTCGGGCTCAGCCAGTCCTTGTCTCACATTGCGCAAGTAATATTCCAGACCCAGGGTACCAGCAGGAGGGTCCTGTTTCAGGTTATCAAGACGCAGTTGTTAGTTTAAACTCAGTATTGCTGTCAACAAGCTGCTGCTGACAAGCTCTGTGAACGTATGACTCTGCAATTTCACGCTGAATTCTACCAGAGTTCAAAATTAGCTCTGTAACTATGGGCTGGATTGTTTTTATGCAGCGCGGCGTGGTGCGGCAGGGGCCACGGGAGCTGGGCCCATTTGATCGTGGGAGAGACCCCAGATCAGTTTCCCGGTGTCGCGAAAAGCACCCCCCCACCCCCGCACCAGATGATGTCGGAGGGTCGAAGGGAGCGGCGCCCGATTCCCGGCTGCTGCCGCCGGAATGTCAGTTAGGCTCATTAGTGAGTGATTTGATGGCTATTATCCATGAGCCCACCGGAGTTCAGTGGTGGCTCAGAGATTAAACGGAGGCCGCACGGGCCTGCCGTGCTCATGGAAGACCATCCAACAAAACCTGTTGGGTGGCGTCCAGGGTGGGTGAGGGGTGCTGGGGGAGGAGCGCGGGGGAGTTGGGGTAGGGCGTTCCCTCACTATCAGGCCCGATTAAGAGACCCGCCATCGGGTAAAGAGTTGGGCACTGAAAGCCAACCCTCGCATCCAGCCCCCCTCCCCTCCCCACACCCCCCACGACATCCACCCCGTTATCCACATCGCACCTTGACTCACCTCTGGTTTGGGGTTCTGCCATGCTCCTCAGCCTTGGGTGGGTGCAACGCCACCAGCAGTCACTGTTCCCATTGGCACGGGTGGCATGAGGCTTGGCGGGAGTGACTTCCATCGCCGAGGACCTCAATTACAAGGAAAGGCCCTGACGGTGGTCAATTAAGTGCCCGTTGGGCCACCCCCATGGAAAGGACAGGCCCCCCCACCCCCCGACAGTTCTACGACCATTGAGCACCAACCCTGTTGGCCTATTGAAATCCCGGCCTGTGTCAGGCTTAAGATTTTCTTCATTATCTCTACAAATGTTTGGAACTTTCCAATTCAGTTCTCTCCTGTTGACCCAGATAGAAAATGTCAACCTGTACTTATTTTTCCTGTTCTACTTTAAGTGGAATTTACACAATTCATTTATCATTTATATAAATATCATTATATTAGAATCACTAGCCTTGTTGTTGAAAATACACCAAGAATCCTGGAAGTTATTAGTTTATTGCTGGAAAGTATACCTTGTTCCCATAATAATTTAAAGACTTTATTTGTTCCTTGTCTTTCATTTAGAGGAAACACTGGAATAGAAGAGTCACTTCAAATATTAAAGGCATTATATCAGTGCCGGCTAACAATTTATTGCAGTCTGGATGTAGGAAGAGCAGCTGACAACATTTTACATTAAGCGTCCGTACATGCGTTTTGTGTGAACCTACCATTAACACAGCCTCCTTGAGTTCTCAATTTAAAACGCTGTGCTATGAATAACATCTTGTATAAATAAATTATAAAAGAAGGAATGATCATGCACCAATTACCAGAGAAATTGCTATACGTTAATCTTTGTACAGAAATGAGGCGAGTGAATGCTTCGGCTGAATTTCGAAGTGATTGTAGACGTGACCGCTACAACTATTCGTTTTGAAGTTTCTTTTCAGCAAAAAACAAACATTTTTTTTAGCAAACTCCAAAAGTTGACTTGCAAATGTTAGGGCAAAATTTAAAGCCCCGACCTGTGATGTGTTTGGCGGTGGGGGGGTTATTAATCATGTGGGAGGGTGGCAGGTGGGGATTCTGCTGCCTATCCGTCTCCACCCTGATTAAGTCCATGACAGGAAGGCCCATGAATGGCCTTACATGCCCATCACCAATTATTAAGCCAGCGGGTGAGTGCATGCCATATGGGGAGCAGGATAGCTTGCAGGCTCCCAGGGGACAGTGGGGGGTCCCTCATTCAGAGGCACTAACTTGAGGGACCCGACATCAGGAAGGGGCCACTGATTTGCTGTCAACCCCTCTCCCCCTTCCACCACGACCCCCACCCCATGACGCTCCTCCCACTTGTGGCCTGGGATCCAGTCTCGATACTAGGCAGCGGGTGGGTGTTGTACTGGCAGTAGCCATAACCGAGTTGAATAGAGCTGCAGGCCTCTGATTGGACAGCAGCTCTTCGTGGGCAGGATTTCTGCCCCAGTGCCCTTGACCCTGGGGAAGGCCCACAAAGTTAGGCTAGTTAGTTAAGTGCTTGAGTGGCACCTAATTTGGCAGGCCTTCCATCAAAGAGGCGACACAGGACTTCGCTGGCTCTCCAGCTGTCAGGTGAGAGCCCTATTGCCTCCATTAAATACCACCCTTAGGGTTTATGGATCTTAAAGCAACTACTTTCAGGAATATAAAGAGGGAAGACTTTCCAAATTCAAAGACCAAATAGCAACTGTTACTTTCAATAGACTTATTAACAAAATTTGGGATTGTGTTTTTGGATAAATACTTGAAGACGAAAAATTTCCAGGGGAAAGGGCAAGGGTATGGGACAAATTGGAAAGCTCTTTCAAAGAGCTGGCACAAACTCAAAGGACCAAGTGGCCTCCGTCTGTGTTTTTTGATTTTATGACTGAATGAACTTACAGTGATGTTTAGTATAATACAATGGGTGGAGTTTATTGTGCCCGCTGGCATCGGGCGTATTCAGCAGTGTGAGCGGACAATATTCTGGGAAGGCCAGAAATTGGTTTCACGGCGTTGTGAAACCAGTTTGCAATTGTCCACTCTGCCCTTCAATGGCGGGCCGCATTTCCTGCCGTCAGGCATTGGGAACCTCATTGTAATACATCTCCATATCATTATAAGGCCAGACAGCGGAATCATCCCCCTACACTGGATCGTCCGCTCAATTCGGAGGGGAAAACATGCTAGTGCAGAACACGTCTTGCCAAGTGTGACGTGCAGAAGCTGAGACTTACCACCAGGGCCTTGCTCACGAGGAGCAGAAGATGCTGGAGACCGACAGCAACAGGACCCTGGAGGTGCATCCATGGCAGGTTGTGTGGATTCTCATGGACATGGTTGTGCTGCGAAGCAGCTCACGGAAGGTGGAAAGTCACCGTTGAGGGTCTGCTCACAATGGATGATGGTCGAGGGGATGGGGAGGAAGGTCCAGCTGTGTTTGGGAGAGGAAGGTCTAGGATTGAATGGGAGATGAAAAGGTGTCAGGATGGGTTGAGATTAGGAGGTGGGGAATGAAGGTGTCAGGATGTGGTGAGGTTGGGAGTGGGGTGGGGAAACAAAGGTATTGGGGGGGTGAGGTTGGGAGGCGGGGAAAGAAGGTGTCGGGGCGCTAAGGTTGGGAGGGGGGAAATGAAGATGTTGTGGGGGTGAGGTTGGGAGTGGGGAACAAAGGTGTCAGGGGGGTGAGGTTGGCAGGACGGGTGCAAAGGTGTCAGGGGGAGGTTGGGAGGAGGGACTATTGGGGAGGAGGGGGTAAAGGGGGAGAAGAAGGCAATTAGGGATGTATGTGTAAGGGGAGTGGAAGGTTTAAGGACAGGAGTTTAGAGGGGGGAAGTAGTGCAGAGAGGGGAAGGAGTCTGGGGAAGGTTAGAGTGCGGAGAGGGGAAGGAGTAAGGGTAGCGGAAGAAGTATGGGTGTCTATGAATGAATCAGGAAGGGGGAGGGACTGGGGGTGGTGGGAGTACAGGGTTGGGGGGAAGAAGTGGGGTGGGAATGGGGAAGAGATGGGTGTGGGGGGGGGAAGTACTTTCAAGGGGTGAAGGAGTCCCAAGGAGAGGAAGGAGTTCAGCGGGGGAGGAGTCTGGAGGGGCAGATGTCCAGGTGAACGTACAAGGGAGGGCTCTGATGAGTCCATGACTGACTCCTCGGGAGGGAACTGAGGGTGGGCGTGGTACAAGGGAATGGTAAGAATTACCAAGGGCAGAGTGAGGTGGGAGGGTGAGGGTTCGATGGTATCAGTAGAAGGGACGGTGAGGGTGGTTGGTGGGGACTTGGAGGCAGGTGCAGGTCTGAGTGTATCTCCATGTTCTGCTGGACCAGGGTCTCCATGGCATCTGCCATCCTCCCCATGGAGACATCCATACGCGCATATGTGGGCAGTACTTCATCAGAGAGCAGGTGGATCCACTCCTCCGACTCACCTGCCACTCTGGTGAGGGCTTCCAACAGCTCCGTTTGATGTTCCCCTGCCTTCTGCTGACTCTCCAGTTGGAAGGCCGAATCCAGAGGCTCGTCATCTGACTCGGACCTCACAGATGCCAATTCCCCAGCAGTCCTCCAAGTGCCGGGGAGCTCGGTTAAACCTGCCTGCTCCAGCTGCGGACACATGTCCATATGTTGACCACCAGATTGTGAACCTGAACCTGCTCTAGATCTAGGTCCCACCAAGATGTGTATCTCTGCGCCGGTGGAAGGTGTGGGCAAGCGCTGTGACAGGTCTTCCAGGCTGCTTATTTCCAGTTCTTCAATGGAGGAGGTGTCCTCTTCGCTGGAGGTGAGGATGTGGATGGAGCTGAGGGACTGGCTGGCTGAGGGTGATCCAAAGTAGAGATAATTTGTGCATGACAGCAGAGTCAAAAGCAGGAGAGAGAGCACTCAAAGTTGCATTAAGAGGGGGATGAAGTGGTGCAGGATCCTCATGAGGATGTTCGCCGCCGACCTCACCATCACCATGGCACGGTCCATGTCCTCACCAGTCAGCGCAATGGCACGTTTCTCAAAGTGAGTGAGGGGCCTAATGTGGGTCACTCCACCCCCGGTCTGGGACCTCTCCCTGCTGATGTGAGCCAGCTTCTCCTGCATGAAAACAGATGGAGAGAGTGCGAGCAGGATGCATGGCACTGCATGGAATGTTTGTGTGATGAGCGGGATGAGGACGCGATCTCGAGAGGATATGAGCCTGGTGGAGATGTGAGGGTGTGTATGAGAGTTAGTGGTGTTGTCCCTTGAGGGTGTGAGGTCCCTGTGGATGTGTGATGGGTTTTGTGAGTGTGTGAGTTGAGAGTGATGAAAAGAGAATGACTTACCCTGGCAGAATGGACGAGATCATTCATCCTGTTGCGGCACTGGGTGGCTGCCCTCTTTTGTAGGGCACTGGCACTGACCACCGCTGCCACCGCCTCCCATGCTGGATTAGTGATGTTGCTGCCCATCCTGTGGGCAGACAGGGGGCACAGGAAATCATGGCGGGCCTCCGCTGCGTCTAAAAGGCGCTTGAGGGACGCGCCATTAAATCGGGGAGCTGCAGTCTTCTTGCCTTTTGGGGCCATGTCCTCCGTGCAGCAGTCCTGGGCTGGAAGCACTGAGAGGTGTGCGCACGGCTGCACTTTTAATATGGAGCCCGGCATGATGAAGCAGCGAGGTGATAGTGTGGCCGGTGAATAAGAGTATCGAAACAGCGTGTTTCCCGGGAATGCGTAATTAATGCAGCGGGTTTGGGAAGATACGTCTTGAGAAGCCGCCATTGCGGCTGATGGGTAAAACGTAGTTTTTCATGCCCGCTACCGCACTTAGTGCAAATCTGGGATGATTCTGCCCAATAATATTATCTGGAAATATTGATATTACTACAGGTCTAGATATGTGTGTAAAAAATCTCAAGTAGCACAGTTTCTGCTGTGCTTATAACATTTTATTTAAAAATGACCTGTTTTCTATCTGTACCTTTCTAAGCAATTCACTGGAACATCAAATGGTTGCATCTTTATTGACAGCTTTCAGATTTGTTACAATTCAGTGGCTGATCCGCTAGTGCAGAATTTTTGCCTTGCTAGCAAGTAGTTGGGGGCCTAATTATTATGTTCAAACAAGGGTTAATCGATGTTTTTCAGGGATGTCATTTTTGTGTCAATCAACAGTGATTCCTCTGCTTCCTCAACCCACCTTCAAACCATGAGTGGTTGGAGGGCAGCAATTACAGGGCTACTTAAGGGGTACTCACCTGCTCTTATTTAAAATTATCTAGCTCATGTAGCACTCATCCAAAATTCTGCTGCCCATATCCTATCATGCACTAAATTCCACTCACCAATCATCCCTGTCCTACATTAGTCTCCCTAATGTAGGGAATGCCTCTAATTTATAATTAACATCCTTACATATAAATCCCTTCATGGCCATACCTTTCCCTATGCTTGTCACCTTCCCCAAACCCCACAACCTCTATACTGTTAAATGAATATCAGTTGTGTTTAATTATATATCAGGTGGGGCATTAATTAAGATTTCACTTGAGCACAAGTAAAGAAACACTTACTGAAACTGGTTTGTGGTTGAGCGAGGTGTATTCTTGTAATGCATCACTCTCTAAATGAATGTAAGACTGAGTAAAGTTTGGCTCTAGTACTATTCTTCACCAACCATCGTTCTGGATCTCTGTTCCTCCCTCTCCAATGGCAGCCATGGTTTCAGCCATCTGAGCCAATCGCTTCCATCTCCTGACTTTCCTTCCTATACAGATGCAAGTTGTTGTCTTTATTCATTTTTCTTTTAAAGGCCAGGCTCTAAAGTCTGCATTGTTGCCCTAATCAACGGAACAGGACCTAGGTTTGCTCTCCAGCATGCTGTTTCCTTCGTTGTCACTTCTGTCTCCATCTGTTTCTTCTCACTTTTGCTCTGTCCCACATCCTGTGCGAGCTTTTCCAACTCATGATCCAAACTATTCCAGGTACCGATTTCCTGCTGGTACTTGGAGTGTTGCCCCTCTGTCTATGTGGCTGCAGGGCTTCAGTCATCTGAATAATCTGGATAAAGGACAGATGGGTAAGGTTTAGTAATTGCAAAGGTAAGCAGTGTAAATTAGTAAGTTCCGAGGATGTGCTTTTCAAAGATACAACTTTAAATTTTTCTTTTTCTTTTTCTTGTTGGATTTAAAAAAACCCAGGGATCCTATACAGACCATGCGATTTCAAAATAAGCTGCCCAGACTACTGCAACACATACATACGAACATGGAGCAGGAGTAGGCCACTCGGCCCCTCAAGCCTGCTCCACCATTCAATAAGATCATGGCTGATCTGATTGTAATCTCCTGCCTACCCTAATAACCTTTCACCCCCTTGTTAATCAAGGTGCTATCTTGCTCTGCCTTTAAAATATTCAAAGACCCTGCTTCCACCGCCTTTTGAAGAAGAGAATTCCAAAGGCTCATGACACTCTGAGAGAAAAAATTGCTCCTCATCTCTGTCTCAAATGAGCGACCCCTTATTTTTGACCCGTGACCCATAGTTCTAGATTCTCCCACAAGAGGAAACATCCTCTCCACACCACTCTCTCAAGAGCCCTCAGGGTCTTAAAGGTTTAGATCAAGTCACCTCTTACTCTTCTAAACTCCAGTGGGTACAAGTCTAACCTGTCCAACCTTTCCTCATAAGACAACCCTGCCATTCCTAGTATAAGTCTAGTGAACCTTCTCTGACCTGCTTCTAACGCATTTACATATTTCCTTAAATAAAGAGACCAATACTGTACACAGTACTCCAGATGTGGTCTCACCAATGCCTTGTATGACTGAAACATAACCTCCCTACTTTTGTAATCAATTCCCCTCACAATAAACAATAACATTCTATTAGCTTTCTTAATTACCTGCTGTACCTGCATACTAACCTTTTGTGATTCATGCACTAGGACATTCAGATCCCTCTGAATCTCAGAGCTCTGCAATCTCTCACCATTTAGATAATAAGCTTCTTTTTTATCCTTTCTGCCAAAATGGACAATTTCACATTTGTCCACATTATACTCAATTTGTCAGATTTGTCACTTTGTAGCCTCCTTATATCCTCTTCACAACTTACGTTCTATAATTTCACATTCTACTAAGTGGAATGAAGACATTCACGCAACCCTGACTGGGGAGCATGGAAGAATTCATTGCCTGTTGATTCACATCATCCTGTGACTTTCCAAATATTTATGAGGTGAGACATCAAAATGAAATTACCTGCTCTGAAACAATAACTGCAGCAGACATGAACTAATAGAATTTCTCTGGAATATACAACTAGTGAGGTACTTCAAGGGCCTTACCAAGCAGGAGTGGGGGAGAAAAAAATACAATGCTGTGCTGAACACAGGCAGATTGCAGCTGTGTGCTCACTGTGTCTCTCTCTTTCTCTCTCTCTCTCTTGGAAGTGCTGTGCCCGGTGTGCAAAGTGACCATCCTGAGAAGAAAAACTGACTGCAAACTGAGATCTCAAAACAATGTGGAAATCTGCTCCATACAACTACACCCAGGAGAACAGCTGAATAAAAAGCTGAATAAAATGGCCTCAACGTTGAACCACCACATCAGGACCAGTCAAGGAACAGCTAACTGTACATCCCTTTGTTTTATCTTTTATGAACTGTAAATAAATCCTATAACCCTAGCCTCTTACTTTGTCATCTGTACTTGCTGTGTGTCTGAGCCCAGACGAATGTATGTGACTGAATGAATGGTAGTTGCATTTTACCTAGTCCTCTTAGCTCGGGAAATAGTTCCAATAAACTTACCTTGGAATAAGAAATGGAAAAAAATGCCAAAACAAACACCTTGCCATGTGTGGCCTCCAGTCTCAGTTTCTCCAAAGCTACATTCCTACCTCTGCCAATGATGCCCTTCTTTTGGAGTCAATGTTTGGAATGCAGCAGTTCCTGCTCCTGTTCTTAAAGTCTCAGTCTGTTTCCCCTGCAGGAAGAGTAGGAGTGGGACAATGTGGGCCTGACTGAAGATGTGTGAAACAGCTTAGAATAATGTGCATCCTGAGAGGAAGAAATAGCAGGTGTCAGCTTGAGGGGCGGTAGCAGGTGCTGAGAATAGAAGTACAAGCACAAGGAGGCATAGTGAAGTGTCCCATTGTGATTGGAGGGGAGGCTTCTTAAGATGGATCAAAAAGGATTCCAATGCTGGTGCTAAAGTATGGTGTGGCAAGGGCTGTGGATGGAGTAGGAGATTTGCAGAGGAGACTCACCTTTGTAAACCCGGTAAGGTCATTAAATTTCTTCCTGAGCTGCAGCGAAGGTCGACTCTATTGATAATGTTATTTTTTTGATAATCATATTTTGGACACCAGAAATTTCAGTTGCTGAGGGAAAATATTGGCTGCTGAATTTCATTTGGTTCATTTCCTTTTGGTTTTCTGTTATTCTCCTGACTCGTCATTCCAGGTTGGATGTTTCCATAAATCCTTCTAAGTTTTTGCATTGGTAAGTTTCCAGTTGTTTACTGAGCTCTGACCTTCTTGGTTTGTTTTTTTGCTGTTTTACTTTGAACAAGCGGACAAAGTACGATGGTGAATGTGCAGCGTCCAAATTGTGGCAACGGGAATTCATTGTGATGAGCGGGAAGTGTGTACCAGACGTAAGTCTCTTAAAATGTTATTGATTGGGATGGTATATTGGCTGTTATAATAATAATGCTGGATGCATTAGTAATTAACAGCGTTTGCATTTTTAAGACACTACAAAACATATGACGATGCTGGGCCGAAACTTCTGATGGAGTGGCGAGTGAGTTGGATTGCTGCTCCGCTCGAACTTACCTACCTGGAGGTCCAGGTGATCCTATCTCTTCCAACTCAGGCTGGGTGAGATCTGGGTGGTGCAGCTCGCTCCCAGGCCTACTGTCAAGGGCAGCTCAGTCAGAGGTAAGCCACGTCCCCTTTTTTACATCACTAGCTGCCGTAAACTAGGTAAGGTTTAAATGTCCAGCCACGTTGAAAGGTCTTTGACAAGCCAGGAGAAGGGATGCGTACAAGGTAAGTGGGTAGAATTGTTGGGGGGGAGATCGGTAGTTGGTTTGGGTTTGGGGGAGGGGGGGTATGTGGGGAGTTCGGGAGTCAGGCCTGGAGGGGGGAGCGGGGGAGGTCAGGAGTCGTGGGTCGGGCCTGGGAAGGGAGGGGGGGAGGTCGGGAGTTGAGCCTCGAGAGATGGGGGAGGACAGAAGTTTGGGGGGAGGTGCTGGAGGAGTCCTGTGGGAGGTCCAGAGGTGGGGGGAGATGGGGGAATCCCTTGGGCAGTTGTGGGGTAGGCGAGTTCCTTGGGGGTGTTGCAAGGGTAAATGGTTGGTGGTAGTAAAGTGGTGGACTGAGTCCCATGGGGGGTCATGGGGATGGAGGAGTCCTTTGGAGTGTGGGTAGTGCGGGTTGGGGGGAGTTCCATTGTGGGTGGGGGGGATAAGGGGAGTCCTGTGGAGGGTCGGGCAGGTCAGTACAGCAGTTACCCAGAAGCTGGAAGTGGTTTTAAATCTTCTAACATTTTCTGGGTAACTATTGCTGTAAGACGGTTGATGTTGGGACCGGAAAATCCCGTCCATAGCTGCTACAGCTGTTCCTGTTAATTGAAGATAACATTGGTGGATCTACACCATCCAGACCGCTGTAAGCAGAGTTGAGATTCTGCAGTCATGTGCCATTTTTGGTGAAGACCATGGAACTCAGGTTGGTTGTGTGCTGCAGTCGGCTGAGGGTCAGGTTAAATCCTAGAAGACGAGGAGCTGAAATTCTTCAGAAGGACTTTGTGACTGAGATTGATGACCTATATGTTGAATGGACTGCAGAGCCAATTCATAAGATATGCCCTATTCATATCTGCCATTTAATGTACAATTTATAGTTTATAATCGATTGCAATTTGCCTGTTAATTCATGTTTAACTTATGTTGGTTCTGGGGTTTATAGTATAGGTTGTTACCTAAGATAATATTTAGTACTTGCTCAGCACAACTGTTGTATAGTGAAGCTTCTTCTGTTTGAAACTGTGGAATCATATAAAATTGGGAGTTTTGTCCAGGATTATAACACATTTGACGATAAGAAAATGGGTCTGAGCGGTAACTTGAGGGTAGATCATTTTGTATAATCAGCACAATCGCTCATAGCGCCAAAAGTGGAAAGTCCACTCAATAAAGGCCAGGATTTTCTGGTCCTGCCCGGAGTTAATGGACCTTTGGCTGGTCTGTCAAATGTTCCATCCTGCCTGCGACGACTCCCGCTGCGGACAGGACTGGAAAATCCCGGTCAATGTTTCATGTCACTCACACTCTTACACACTCAAAACCTTCTGTGGTTGTCTCTTGAGAACAAAAACCAGTAAATTTGCTCCCTCACTGTTCTCCTGTTACTTTCAGTCTGATATGTATTGGCAATAATAAATCCAGGTAATAAGTGGAAGATTAAAGGTAATTAATTTCCTTTGGCATTCCAAGCCACGAAAAGCAGTTTATGAGAGGCATAATAAATTAAATACGTAATTCACATTGTCAAGAATGGCAGGCAAAATCATTATTCAAAAATAATTCCACTAACAATTAGAGAAAGTAGTATTGTATTGCATGTAGTAATTCTGGGGCTCTGATTTAATTTGGGCAGTTCAGATGATTTCAAACACTAAGAGCATCAATCTTGTTGTTTATTATGTTACCTGTAACTAAATCTGAAAATAGTACTCAAAACATGAGGGGATCTGCTAAGGCAAGTTGGGAAAAATTGGAAGTGATGCCTGATTTCATCAGCAATGGGTCGTATGTGAGTGGAGAAATGTCTGGTGAGCTGTGATGCTGACTTTCCACTGATTGTTGTGACCATCCACACCCCTCTACCACCACCACCTCTTGCACCCATGGTGGGCTCCTTGGCATAGGCAGATGGCTGGGAAGTCATGAAAAAAATGCAGATTTGCTATGGGTGTTGTGGTGCACCTTTAAGTGGTTGTGGGTATATTTTCTGTATACAACATGAGAGGAGAAATGTTGCAACGTATCATGTGACTCAGACTTAGGCCAAATTTTTACCGAGATTGAAGGGGTCTGTGCCTTAGCCAAAATGGCGCCAAAGCCCCAAATCTGGAAGACCCGCCACCATATCCAGCACCCACCATTTTTGCTGGCGAGGTCAGATACCTCTTTGGGAATTTTAAGCATAGGAGTTAATGTGCATAAAAGATAGGTAAGGTCGGTGGAACTATCAAGCTGTCAAGTCATTTAAATCCCTTGACTTATAAATTTTGAATTTAAAAAAAAAAGCTTGCTGTGACTCTTAGTTGAAAAAAAGTCAGTGCTTACAATTCCTATAGATGTTTGTTGGCATAAGACTGAGGGCTATCATTAATACTGTTTGACTGCTTCCACAACCTATCATTACCACAGTGGGAGGCCTGTAATTTCACAGTTTGATTGACAGCTCCAAGTGGTTATAAAGGGATTAGATGTCTTTGACGTTAAGCTATAAATACGAATGCTTGATTTATTAGGGTTTAAATACTTGAAGGGATTTAAATGTATTGAATAGGCTTTTATAAATGAATGTTTTTTTATTATAGTGAAGTCTGTAATATAAACTTAGAATGTTTTTTTTCATCTCAGCGTGTCTCTTAAGCTTTGCCCATGATAGATAATGAGTGAGTTGGCATGGAGGGTGTAAGACTGTGGGAGGGGAATGGGTTGGCACTAAGTTGGCATAGGAACTATAAATGGAGATGGGGATGAGTGGGGGGTCATGGGTTGGCATGAATTGGCACTAAGTTGGCATGGAGGCTATGAGAGACCCTGGGGCTGGGTAGAGGGGCATGAGGTGGCATGGAGGGTATAAAGAGCTATTGGGGTAGTTGGCTAGGGCATGGGGAGTATGGGAGGGGTTGTTGAGGGAGTGTGAGGGGTAATGGCTAAAGGCCTTACTGTATTTGTTATAACAGGGGCCAACTCCCAGTGAACCAAGGTGGGCCCTTGAAACAGCCTGTCTTGATACTCGGCAGCCCCTGTTGCTGCCTCCACATTGTTTTTGGGGGCCTGACCTCTAGTTAGCGGAAGGAGAAGGAAAACATAACAATGGGCACTCTTATTTTAGCTGAACTACTCACCAGCCCCAGGCAGCTTTCCAAAGAACTGGCAGACAATTTCAGGCTGCTGAGATCCTGGCAGGAGCCCTCAAGTAAATGCTGGTAGGGGTGTGTGCAAGGAGGTTGGAAGACACAATGCTGCCCCCTTCTCGTTTAACATGAAAGTTTTTTTTATTCATTCATGGGATGGGTCATCACTGGCCAGGCCAACATTTATTGCCCATCCCTAATTGGCCATTTCAGAATCAACCACATTGTTGTGGGTCTGAAGTCACATGTAGGCCAGGCCAGGTAAGAACAGCAGATTTCCTTCCCTAAAGGACATTAGTGAACCAGATGGGTTTTTACAACAATTGGAAATGGTTTCACGGTCATCATCAGACTTTTAATTCCAGGTTTGTTATTAAATTCAAATTTCACCATCTGCCATGGTGGGATTTGAGACTGGGTCCGCAGAGTATTACCTGGGTCTTTGGATTACTAGTCCAGAGACAATACCACGACGCTACCACCTCCCTAAGCAAACACATAGGCAATTTTTAAAGAAGAAAAGTTTATCTTTTTGGTGGTGCCTGCTAGTTCCACTTGAAAATCATGCAACACAATTGTTCTGATTGGAATATAATCCACATGTGCCGCAAACACGCGATTGTGGTGAGGCAGGCTGCGCTTAATCAGAGAGGGCGATGGGTCTTCTTGCAGCTCATGTGCCTAGAGCTGTGCTATTATTTCCTTGATCTTCAGTAAGTAGGTGTGCCAAGCATTGGAATTACAAGAATAGTGATATGTATGTTTGTATAGTGATACGTATAGTAATACGTATGTTTGTATAGTGATACGTCTAGTGATACGTATGTTCGTAATATGTCGTTTTCTTTGGACTGATTATGGTTTTTCATAAAAATAGGAGCAGAATACGTGCAGGAGGAGGTTCTTGCAGACACAGCACATCCAACAAATCTTCTGGTATGGAAGGGTTAAATTATATGGGCCTTGCCTGGGGCAGGATATGATCTTGAGTTGCCCTCCAAGTATTTTCTTGCTGTTATAATTGAAGATCTATCTCCAGACTTTTCCTCCTCCCTTAATCAGTGGGCCAGATTTTGTTTCTGGATATTCTTCCAATTTTCTGACCAGACTTTATCATAGAGGTGAGTATAATGTACAGGATAAGGATTTTTCTATTGGGAACTGAAGGACAATCGAGGAAATATTCCAAAGGGGATGACTTACACAGAATATTGAATATTATGTTCAGGTTGTACAAGTCCACCAAAGTATTGGTAGTAGTTGTCCTGGAAAAGGTGAAATTTGTAGGCTAATTGGCTGAAGGCCAGAATCAGGCCCTCATAGAGAAGTTAACCAGGAGTCGCTTTCTCATACTAGGATCTGAAGTGTGGAAATCTGTCTCTGATTTCAGTGTGATATGCATATGATACCCTGGTTTATGTTCCCTTGACAAGGACTTCAACAAAATTATAGGTCTGAATTTTATGCTCCACCTGTCACTGGGTTTGTAGGCCAAGAGTGGGGTGTGGGGGTGGTGGGGTAGCTTGTAAAATGCAGCACATAGCCTACTCGCCACCTACCTGTCTGTCCCCGGTTGTCTCCCATTTTACATGGTGGGGTGGAGGGGTGGGGGCACACAATGGAGGTGTCAGGCAGCCCACCTGTTTTTGGGCCTGTTGAGCCCCTTTGGGCCAGTTAATGCTAACTTAAGGGCCTCATCCCACCCTCGCTGGTACTTTACCCGTGGCAGGGGGAGGCCCACACCAAGTGGGTAGCACGGCAACTTCAGCTGCGTGTCGGGCAATGGCGGGGGGTGGTGGAGCTACCTCCTTTGAGGTCTCCTTTGCCAATTGGTGGTACGCCCCTCACCATCCACCACCGCCCCCCCCAGGTCTTACTTACCCCTTCACTCTCCTTTCCGGCCTCTCAAACCCGGCCTCCCAACCCTTCCTCACCCAGCCAGGCCCCAAGACTTCCCTTCAGTCCGGCCTCCAAATACTCCTCTTCTTCGGCAACTCACTCGAACCTGGCACTGCTAGGAAGACAGAGCTACCAGCCACTCGGGTCCAAGGTGAGGGCAGAAGCCTCGCCCTGGCTCAATTAACACCCTGCCAAGCGTAAAACGGCTGCACCTCGGCCGGTTTTTTCGTGGGTGAGCTCCCAACCAACTTTTTAGTCAGGATGTGGGGAACACACCGCCCTGAATAGAATCACGTGCATAAAGTAAAGAAAATGTTAGGTGAGTTTTAATCCTTTATTACTTTTATTTCTAGGATGTTTTCTTGTGGTCTTCAATGGTACACATTTCCTGAAATAGTGATTAATGAACTTTCTGCCAAAATTCTTAATTGAATGTAACGTTATAGCCTGAAGAAAATAATAAACACTCAAGCATAGCTTCCCCCAATGTGTTATGGCATTGCTCACCTATATTTGAATCATATTACAGAAAAACAGCATGCTTGTTTGAGCCTTCTGTCTAGAATGATATTAGTTAAGTGTTTCCTGCTCCAAAACAAACTCTAATTTTGCAATAGGAATGATAATACTGCTATAAATTATGCCCAGACTGCCTTATATTTGTGGTACAGATTATCTAAATTATTACTCTTCCTGTCATTTCAATTTCACAAAATGTATCCCTTCTTGACCATTTCCCATTCTGTACTGTTTAACTGAACTGTGCAGCATCCTGCACAAAATTGCAGTTAACATGTCCAGTTAATTTTATTCAAATTAAAATCTATTTCCTTTTCTTCAGCAAAGAATATAACTTGTTTCTTAGTTTTACAGTTTGGTTTCATCCGACTGTTATTCCGAATTAGTTAGAGATAAATAGTGCACTGCCACATCAGAATTCCATAAAAGTGTGGCTTGTTAATAAGTCATTCTGCTTTATTTTGTCTTTTATAAATGCAGAAAAGGAGGTCCAGGTGGAATTATATATAGTGGCACTATTCCCCCTGGAGTGATGCCAGATTTTCTCTCAAGGATACATTTCTAGAGTGAAATACATCAGTCCCTCCACCATTGGCCTATTGAACTTCAGTGCCACAACATGATCTTCTCAGGATCTTCTCTTTTGGTGGCAGCCTTCAGCAGTACCTTTAATAAGTTCTCATCTATAGACAATAGCAATTGCAGCACAAGTATTACTGTGATCACAGTGTGAGACAGAGGAACATCATGGCAGATTTTGCCAGGCCAGCTCATCGCTATGGTTGGAACATGCTCCCTGAGGAGCCAACTCCCCCATTTTCATGATGATGAGGCCCCTGCCATAATGCTGGAGGAGGTGCAACAAAGCAAGATTGCCGCCTGTTGCACTAAGGATTAAATTCCATTGAGAGTCAACGTGAAACAGGCGGAGAATGAGTTGGTCGGTTAAGTCAATGCGGCCTCTCATTTCCATAGGTCACTGGTGCAGAGGCGGAAGAAACCACCAGGGCTCAAGAAGGATGCAATGGTAATGGTACCCAGAATGCACTTAACTCAAAGAATGTGCTCCTAACATGCACATCACAAACACTTTAATGCAATATGCACTGCATTAGCTAACAGCGATGTCCGGAAACTTGAAGCTGTTTAAAACAAAAACAACTTCTATTTATATAGTGCCTTTAATGTCATGAACCATCCCAAGGCACTTCACCAGAGCCTTACAAAACAAAATTTAACTAGGACACAGTGGATAACAAAAACTTGGTCCAAGAGGTAGGTTTTAATTATGCATAAAAGGAGGAAAGAGAAATAGAGAGGCAGGAATGTTTGGGGAGGGAATTCCTCTTTTTAAGACACTGCTTAAATCTGCCTCTTTGACTGAGCTTTTGGCTCAGCTAGAATAATATGGTCTTTTGTGGTTTAGTCTCAGATTTTGTTTGATGATGTTCCCGGGAAGCACCTTGGGATGTTTTACCATGTTAAAAAACTTATAAAAATGCAAGGTGTTGTTGTCATAGACTACTTTAAGATGCAGTTTTTAAAAAAAATTGGCAAGTTGTTAGACTTATCTCACTAAAGATATTTGTTATAACTTTTGCTTAAAACTGGCTGATTTTTTAGCTTTAGCTGCAGATGAGAGCCTAGAAATTCTGGGTGACTTCCAATGCAATCCCTGGAGACGATGCATTTGTATAACGACAGGGGTACAAGCAGTTACAGTCCTGGTTACTCTAAGCTGTAATTATAACCAATGAGCATTGTGGCTGGAGATAGGCACGGAAAGTAACACATCCAAAATTGGAGCAACTTAATAATGGGCACTTATGGGCAAATTACACTTACGGGCAAAGAGAAGTGATGCAGCATGGTGGGTATAAAACTTTGTTTCTTCACATTTAAGGAGAATTACAAACTAGCCACTGAAGATGACAGCTGTGACAAGTGCAGAGTTGCAAATTCCTTTGAGTCACACATGCGCCCCTTGCTGAGATGCAGCATGGGAGAGATTTGGCTGATGTTGGCTGCAGAAGGTTTCTAAAGTCAGTGATGTGGGCCTTATGAAGATTGGTCCTATGATTATCTGTTGCACCTTGACAGCGTGCCAAAAGGAAATGGCACTAAATGAGCACTCATAAAATGCAATGGTCCAGTTTAACAGTCCTCTTGGTGACTGATTCCTTACAGCAGTGTACGTTTCTCCTGTTTTTAATGCGCAAAATGCTGGCATGGTACCGAAGAAGCAACTCATCAGAATTCCAGACAGGTAGGATCATGGCCTTAATCCATAAAATTAAAGGCACAAATGTGATTTGTTTCATTGTGAAAGCATGAACCTCACTTAACTTCCAGTTAATGTCTGAATGTTACGCTTAATGATCAGACTCAGGGTTTTGTGAGTGAGGAGTATTTGCATGGGGATTCCCTGAGTGAAACACAGAACTAAAGTCAAAAGCGAAATACTGCGGATGCTGGAAATCTGAAACAAAAACAAAAATAGCTGGAAAAACTCAGCAGGTCTGACAGCATCTGCGGAGAGGAAGACAGTTCACGTTTTGAGTCTGTATGACTCTTCATCAGAACAGAAGCAAAGTCAGCTGATTTCAGCTGCATTGGGGCAGCGAAGTTAGATTTATGGGTTTCACGTCTCCAGGTTATGCAGTGGGTGTGATGTGCGCCTGACACAATCACAGACCACTATTTAAGAATCCAAAACAGAAGTGGATTTGTAGGAGCCAAGAGCTGTTTATGGTGGATGCACATAGAGCAAGGGCAGAATTCAGATTTAATGCTTCTCTCAATTACTGCTGGGTGCAGTCAGAAGCGGAAGGGACATACTTTTCCCCAGTGAAGGAAGAAGCATCAGGTTCTCACCGAGAAGGTATGGTTGAAGGTGACTGATGAGGTGAGCATCAGCAGAAATGTGCCCCAGTCTTCGCTGCAACGTAGCAAGCAATTTAATGATAATCAGGTCAGGAAAATTGACTGCATTTGCTGACTCACATACATCTTGGGGTTTCAATGTTCTATACTGACTTGCCAAGCATACTCCATCACATCAATGCTCACATCCATTTGGGTTTCATCAGCACCCATCCTTCACTTCCCATGCACTTCCTCCCCTCCTCATGTATTCACTGCTATCACTCGCCTCAAACAATGTGATGCATTTGGCCCATAGTCACCCTCACTGACTGTACAGAATCCATTGGATGAATGCCTGACCTTCACTCACTATCGGCTGGTGTTGTTGTATCTTATAGAGGAATGTTATAATGTAAGATCACATGATATTAGTATCCAATAGCAGAGTAGTGCGGGCTACCTCTGTAGTTAGGAGTCTCGTTGTATCCTAGTCACTGGTTTGTTGGGATTTATGGATCCGGGTTGCACACTTGTTGTGGGATGGCCGAGTTGATACAATAGACAGAGTTGATCAGCAGACACCTCTTAGGTGGAACACATTCTGTTTATTTACTTAGGTACTCAGCAGCTACACTTGTGTGCTTTCAACTCGAAACCTGTCTCCATACTACTGACTACAGAGGTAGCCTGTGCTACTCCTCTATTGGTTACATAAGATCATGTGATCTTCCTTTATAACATCCTTCTTAAGGCTATACTACAAATTACATAAAACCATAATTATCACAAGTCTGTTGTCAGTAGTTAGTAGCTAGAATAGTGTAGAGATAGAGTTTGAAGTGTAAGCGCATGTTTAGTTGCTGCTAAGTACCTTTGTAAATAAACACAGAGTTTCTACCTATGAAGTGTCTGCTTGTGAACAGGATCCAACAAACTGGGGACTAGGATCCAACTGTGTTCAAACTCATTCCACCTCAATGAGTTTCTACTTGAGTTTCTCTCCCCATGTCAACTGGATCATATGGGCTTTTCTCCAAACTGATATTTATCAGGAATTCATCCTTTCCCTTATTCAGGATGTTCTGTCCTACCTTAAGTTAAAGGTATATTTTAAAATATAATCATCTTGCAAAGTTCAGTGTTCATGACAATGTGTTAAAATAATGGTAATTCATCAAGGATACACATATGGACGTTTGACAAAAAAATTCCATTGTTAAGCTTCTGATTTTTATAATGCCACATAACATTTTTTGAGTAGCAACAGTTTCATGTCTTGCCCATTGTCACATCCCAAGTCTGAACTTGTCTTTTTACTTGCTTCAAGTGTCAGTAGGTGACAGCGCACATTGGGCAGATCTCCATTGGGTGGATGTGTGATTGAAGGACTGTTTTGTGAAAAGGGAGAAGAAGGGGGAATGGAGAGTTGATGGTGCTCGTGGCTTCCATTTGATATTTGCTTTAGTCAGAACAGTTAGCTGAACCTTCTAGCTATGAGGGCGTCACAAGCATTCAGAGCAGCAATGTATGCAGTTGATCTGGCGACGGGTGAAGAATCTTCATATTCCTTCTTCCCTTCTTCAATGTTCTCCTTCTTTGAAGATATCCAATAAACACTTCATCCTCCTCCAGCTGCAATCCACTTGACTGCACAATGTTGTATAGCGTGCAGCACACCACTATGACTTTGATACCCTCGATGGCGAGTACTGAAGGACCCCTCTAAGCCTATGTAGGCATCTTCGACATGCCCCTAGTTTGTTCCATGCCACACGGTGGTCATGCAGTTCTCATTGTAGCACTAAAGAGGTTCACAGGTAAGGTCCTTCACAGGTGTCGGGAACCAACTTTGAAGGGGCAATCCCTTCTCCCATTATGAGCCAGGCCTTAAGTGTAGGTCCTGGAGCAAAAGGGGCCGGAATGTTGAACTACTGCAGCACAAAGGCATCATGAAAACTCCCAAGGAATCTGATGCACACCTGCATGAACCTCTTCTTGTACATTCATGAAAGAATATCACTTGCAGTTGATTAAAAAAAAACTCTTGGTTGTTGCAATAGTCCTTGGATGGCACCCTGCACATGTAGGAGGCCTGCCTGATAGGCAAATGTGATTCTCCTCTCAATTTGGCTATCTTCGCAGGGGAATTTGTCATAAACTGAGCAAGCAATCTATCACTGTCCTGTCATACATTTATGGGCAGCCTTCTGTGAGACCCTGGTCATGTCACCGGTGATGTCCTGGAAGGAGCTACAGGCAAAGAAATTGAGAGTGGCAGCTACTTTGACAGTGATGGGAAATGGGTGGCCACCAGGTCCTGCAGCGAGCAATTATTCTTGAAGGAAGCTTTAAATGCTGGTGACCATCTCCTGTGACAACCTAAGCCTGCAGAAGCACTGCCCTTCAGATAGGTCCAGGAAGCTGAGCCTCTATTGGAAGTCTTTCACAGGAAAAATGCCTCCTGCGACCATGGGTCCTCTTTTGGTCTTGTGTCTGTTGTCCGGCACGCCTTTCCTGTGCATCTCTCTTCTGTACATGTGCTGATCCTGCTAGAGCAGAGAGCTGTTGGTGTTCAGTTGATGAGTATCTTCAAAGCTGAGATTGAAAGATTTTTGGACACTAAAGCTCTGGACCAAGGGATATAGAGAAAGAGTGTGAAAGTGGAGTTGATGTAGATGATCAATCATGATCATTTTGAATGGAGGAGCAGGCTCGAGAGGCAGTATGAACTACACATGCTTCTTATGTTGTAAGTGCACCTGAAACTCACTGGTGAGTTTCCTGAGCTCTGGAAAACTCGTGCTGGACTGGGAGAATGTGAAAGGAGCCATTTTAAATCCAGTAAGGTGGTTAGAATAAGTTTTTCGGTTCAGCCTCGGGCAATGCTACATTGTCAGATATTAGTCCATATTTTCCACTTCAGTGGAATATGGGGTGTATTTTTAGCATGACAGGATCTATGCCCACCGCAGGCAGCATCCCTGATTTTGATCAATGCTTCAGCCTTGGAGTCATTTTGGAACATTTTCTGAACTGCATCTGGAGTTGAATGGGAAATAATATGGCTGTGCATGGGAAAGAATGGTCAGAGGCCACTGCAGTGTTGTGTTGCTAACAACTTCTACGCTGCCAGCATAAATTCAGAAAGGGATTTTAAAGTCTTTTGAATCTGATATATGGGCATATGCAATTGATCAATTGCAAGGTCATTTTGGCCAATTAAATTTTAAATAGCCCTGTGCGGCTAATAGCAATTCTGGTCACTGTGATGAACAAACATCCTTTGCTACTATGGTACAAATGACAGGAAATACATCAAACAACCTACTTCCTGTTATTTTCCATCAATGGCAGATGGAGGGGAGGTAATGAACTGGCAGGACAAGTAAATAGGAAATGAAAAGTCATCTAAACTAGGAAGGCAGAGGAAATAAAAGTGTTAGAAAGAACGAGAGAAGGTAGTAATAAATGAGGTAAATAAAACAGAATTTAGCAAAAAGAATAAAAAGCAGAAGGAAGGAATAGAGGGTAGAAAAAGAAAATAATATTGAGCAGAGGCAAGACTGAAAGAAAGGAACAAGGTATGTTGGCCTGGACTTTAAAGAAAATCAGGGAAAATGAGCAGCATTAAATAGAAACACACAAAAGATCAAGTACATGCATTGCAAAGTGGGAAATAAACCAAGAGAATGAGAAACAGTTATGTCAGAGGAAAATATAGATTTAATAGCACAACAGAATGGTAAAAAAGGGAGAAGAGGAGAAATTAAAGAGTTCAAGCAAGGCTTGGAAAAGCAAGTAAGATGCATGAGGAAAGAATCTCAAAAAGTACTATTAAGAATACTAAAGCATTCTAAATATCCATCAATACAAAGAGAATTGTTAAAGGTGAGATTGGACCCTGAAGTAAAGAAGATAATGAGCTAAAATAGGATAAATGGAAACTGGAAGCAATAGTTAACAAGTTTGGCATTTCAGTGTTTGCAAAAGAGAATAATATTGGTGAAGGGGTAATCCTGAATTGGTTAAAAGTGAGATAACAGATACTATAATAAATAAAACAAGTATTAAAAAAGCCGGTTAAGCTAAAAGAGCACAAGGTGTCATATCTGATGGGACACATCAAATGATTCTGTAGGCAATGGGGAAGATGGCAGTGGAGGATCCCAAACTTATATTCTAGAGCTTCAGGATTCTACTAAGAGTGAATAGACTAGATTTTCACTTTGGGCGAGAGCATCAAATGGAAATGAGATAGGAATGGGTGATAGTGAATTGGCAGCGCCCCATCACATCTCTCCCAACTTTTATTTCCATTGAGGTCCAGTGGGGACTCATGCTCAAAGCTAAAGCAGAGAAGAGGTAGGAATGCAACAGTGTAGCACCAATTCACAGGCCCACATACTTTTCGAATGTGACCTCCCACTGAAAGTGGGCAAACGATGATTTTACCCTTGCGTTCTTTCTCGCTCTTGGCCTTGCTTTCTTTAGAGGGTTGGCAATTGAACTCCAGATCAATAAGTTTCGGAGGGAAGCCGTGCAACTTCCTCCTACCAGGCTAACTAAGAGGAATGACTGGCCTGGAGGAATCATAGACATAAGCCTGTGTAACATAGTACATTCATGTAAGTATGCTAAGCTTCTGACAGCTACCTGCCTACATTTTTGACATTAAAAAAATACAATTCCTACGGTAACATTATAAAGTTCACATTTCTAGAGCATCGCTAGAGTTTAAGATGTTAATGTTTTGTGCCAACAAAGTAAGTTTTATTAACAGATTTAAAATAACAGTTCCAAAGGATTTTATGATCTGAAGTAGACAAAAATAATGCTCTCTTGAGATCACTGAGAAAGATTTTAGAAAATCAATTTTTCTCTTGATGACAAGGCATGCTTTCATCTGTGAATTTAAGTATAATGATGAGCATTATATATAGTAGTTGAAAGTCATTATCAAGACTGTTAAAGCTACTGACTGAACTGTAGGTACAGAAAAATAATAAAATAACCCTTAATCAACGATTCCAATTAGACCCATTATGATTAGTGAAGATATTAAAATGCGCATAAATGATATAACATTCCGATTTCAAAGTATGGTTGATGAAATGGGGGGCGGTTAGAGATTTGGAAACACAGGAGCAAGTTAACTTGTGATGTGCTTTCTAATACGTGTTAATCACGTAGGAATATTACACTACATTGTAACATTTCTTTTGTTACTAGGAGGTGAGGTTATTTATGGAACAGTTATTTATCTTTAATTCAATTATCTGAATACACTTAGACAAATCCTTATGGGAGATATCATCTGTTAACAACACCAGCCTAATCCTTCTTTGCGTGAAAAAAGCAGAGTGGTCAATGTATTGATGATAAAGCCAGTGTATGTTATGAATCAGAGTTAATCAATGTTCTAAGACACACTCCTAGGGGATAAATTTAAGAACGAGTTAACTGTCAGTAAGCATGACCACGGATGCCCAAAATTTCATTTCCGTAATGCCACTTAGCTTTTTATAACGTCAGTATATATAGTGTAGTCTTGTGGCATTTAACAATAAAACCTTGTGCATTAATACACCCTCTGCAAAAAGCATGATTAGGTATAAATTCAATGTGATCACAAATATGTGCTTGGATTATTAACCCTTTGACTAAGTGATAAAACTCAGGTTTTAATAAAAAATCAAGAGAATGACAGATTTTCATCCATTATTAACAATGCTGCAGCATAATTGAATTCCCAGAAATCCCTCTTCAAAGCCAAGCATTCTTATAATTTTATTTGTAGGTTATTAATTACACAGAAAAACATTATTTTGTTTCTCTGTTAAAGAGGCATATCACCCTGGATTCTACAGTTACAAGTTTTTACAAAGCCCAAATGTACATATAAGGGATGTTTTGCAAATGTTTGTTATAGTGAGTAAGTACATCTTCATAAAATAAGTTTTATATTATGGGAGATCATTGGAAAATGGTTACTCATGTGCAGCCTTACCATCCAGGAGGGCATATCAGGAGTAAAAAACAACAATATTTGGCATTTATATAGCATATTTAATACAGAAAAATGTCTTAAAGGACTTAACAGAGATGTTATAAGACAACAATGGATGCTGAGTCAAAGAAGGAGATTCTAGGGCTGACAGGTGGGGGGTGGTGGTGGGGTGAACTTTAAAGAGGTCACAGACAGAGAAATGGAGAATGCTATAATTGGGGTAGGGGGGTTAGTGTTTAGTTTTAAGGCTGGAGGGCATTACAGAGGTATGGAGGGTCAACCTCCCCTCCAAACCACACACAATCCTGACTTGGAACTGTATCCGCTTTCCTTCATTTATCACTGGATCGAAATCCTGGAACTCCCTCAGTAACAGCAGTGTGTGTGCACCACATGGACTACAGTGGTTCAAGAAAGCAGATCACCATCACCACCTTCTCAAGGAAAATTAGGGATGGAGAACAAATGCAGGCCAAGCCAACGATGCTCACACCCCAGGAACGGATAAAACAAAAAGGCAACGAAGCAAGTTAAACACATGGGCCAGAATTTTCCAGTCGGCTATTTGGGGGCGGGACCCGCTCACTGACGGGAAAATGACGTGGGATGACGTGGGGAGGAACCCCTGACATCGTCCCAGTTTCTTTAAATCTTTAGGAAGGCGGGCGGACAGCGAAATCGGCTGTCCACCCGCCGACCTATCAATGGCCAATTGAGGCCATTAACAGGCTAATTAAGTTAATTAAAGACCCTGCCCGTCCAACCTTAAGGCTGGTGGGCAGGCCAGGAGCCCCAGTGGGCTTCTGATAAAGCATGCAACCTCATCCACTGGCGGGATGAGGTTTCATGTCCGTTTTAAAAAGTTTAATAAAGTTTATGTCCTTTTTAGTAACATGTCCCATCTCGTGTGACATTGTCACATGAGGGGGACATGTTAATAATATTTTTATTTTTCTATTTTTTAAGTTTTGTACACTGTCACTAATCTCCCTGAGACACCACTTAGTCTCAGGGAACAGTCCGCTCTTTCGTGCGCATGCGCACTTTGACAGCTGGGGATTCCCCGGCACAGGAAGCGCATAGCCAATTAAGGCCCGCCCATTCAAAATGGCGGCTGGCCCCGCTTCGGTGGCGGAGTCGGCTGTCTGCCCGCCGCCGAGCCGGTGGGGCCCGCACGCTATCCGAGGGCAAAATTCTGCTCATGAAAGAAATTGTGAACTTACGTGCATTAGCAAGTCAGGAAAGGTCAGCAAGATAGGTTGAAAAGGATTTGGTGCATGGCAGGATATAGGCAGTAGAGTTTGGGGTCAGCTGAAATTTACAGAGATTGGAGGCTGTCTGGATGGTGGATATGGAGGCAGCCTCTTAATTGGCCGTCTCTTAATTGGCCACCTCTCAGAAAATTCCCCCCTGTTGGTGCACCTCTGACTTGAGTGGGATCAGGGCCTAGAAATAATCCAGACTCTCAGTTATTTTCTAAATCTGGAAAATTCTAGCCACTGTTTCTGACCTAGTATTATGGCAATGCTGTTTTTTCATCTCCCACTACAAGTTTCATACCAATAACATACTATTGTTTAACTGGTAGACAAGCACATTAATGTCTGCAATCACTGGAATAAACTTTGAATTTTGATACTGGTGATTGAGTATGGGAGACTGCATTATCTTGTAGTCTGCTAATTAGAATGTGAGAGATATCGTTAATAGGTTAGTGATATCTATGCAGTTTGTCCTTCTGGTACAATTTGTTCCCCTTCAAATGTAGTACAGGATAAATACTGTTTAAAAATGTTTTTCAAATTTTATTGCTTAACTATTATATTAACATTGTTAAGGGTCCACATTAGGTAAAGACAGCCTGAAAGTCTGCTAAACATTAATATTTGATACCACTAACTGGTCCTCTCAAAGAAGCTGATCTTAGTCCAAGGTCAAAAACGGAACTCTTCATAAAAATTAAACAGTCACCGAGCTTGGCAGTTAACATGAACATTATATTGTTTGTTGCATGCTTTGCATTAAGAGGGCTGAACACCAGTTCTCTTTTGCTGTCAACAGCCCAGAAGGATAGTGCTTTTAATCTGAACACAGATTGGGAATTGTTATTTGGACCTTCAGAGTGATGGAGGTCCATTAGCACTGAAATGAGGAAATTGACTGCAACACATTTTGGAAAACAATTTATTCCGTAGAAGGTGAACTTGACAATTTGAATAGTGAGTATGAGAAACGCATTAAAGAGACGGAATGGTATTAATTATTTAGGACTGTCTACACAAATTATATAATTCTTCACTTCATTCCAGTGAAAGACAGTTGTTGAGCTTTCATCCTGAAGAGGTCATTTTCCATCCTTGCTGCCTGGGGGCAGGAAGCCCCATCCATCCAGAGGGTCAGGAGTTTGGGCATAGGCTGAATATAATTCCCTAATCATTTGGAGAGTAGGTTGTGTTCAGAACGCACCTCAATTTCCAAAATACACTCCCAGTGGTCAAAACTCCCTGCGCGGAATCATCCCAGACTTGCACTGTGTGGTAGCGGACGGGTAAAATGATATTTTACCTGTCGGCTGCAATGGAAGCTTTTCACACCGTTTCGTCCAAACCCGCCGCATTAATTATGCATTCTTGGGAAACAAGCCATTTCTATGGTTGGTGGGCTCTCATTCGCCTGCCATGCACCACCTCGCCACTTCAGCAAGCTGGGCGGCATATTTAAAGTGCAGCCATGCACGCACCTCTCAGTGCTTCCAGCCCAGGACTGCTGCACAGAAGACAGGATGGCCCTGAAAGGCAAAAAGACTGCAGCCCCCTGGTTTCGTGACACGTCCCTCAAGCGCCTTTTGGACGCCGTGGAGGCCTGACGCGATGTCATCTACCCCCGCTCTGGCTGCAGGAGGGGCAGCAACATAACCACTCTGGCTTGGTAGGCAATGGCAGTGGTGATCAGTGCCAATGCTGTGCAGAGGAGGTTGGCCATCCAGTGCAGACAAAGACCTCATCAGGGTAAGGCACCACCTCATCACTCTAAACTCACACACTCAAGCCCATTATACATGCACTGGCATCTCACTCACTGCCAGCTCAAGGGACATCACCACTCATTCTTTCTCACACACCCTCGCATGTCCATCTGGCCTCATCTGCTCTGGAGACTGCCTCCTCAGCCGTCACCATCTTGAGGCTGCTGCACAGGTCAAGTTGTGCCCCCACACATACCTTGAGATGCCCCCTTTCCCCAGTACAGCTCTCACCCTGCAGCCCCTTCCCCCACCTGAGGCCAGTTCTCCCCCTTCCCCAAGCACGACCTAGCCCTGCAGCCGTACAAATCCGCCCCCACCTTATAACAGATCTGGTAGGTAGAGACTTACCCGTGAGTCCCCCTAAAAGTGATGTGGTGCTGCCTATGAAGCCTGGCGCTGATGACCATGAGTGCTGCCCGAAGCAAGGTAGGCAAACAAACCTCGAAGTCCTGAGTGAAGTGCAGCTCGCCAGGTGCATATCGCTGAAGTGCTGTTGTGAAACATGCCAGTGGTAGGTGGCCAACCCAACGTGGGGGGATGGGTCCGGCGGGCTAGTCTTATAATGATATGGAGATGTGTTACAATGAGGTTCCCGACATCCGGTGGTGGGAGACGTGACCCGCCATCGAGGGGCTGAGCGGACGCTCGCTAACTGGTTTCACGACGTTGTGAAACCAATTTTTGGCCTTCGTGCCATATTGTCTGCTCGTGCTCCCGAACATGCCCGACGCCAGCGGGCACGGGTGATTCCTCCCCCTGGCAGGAGCACAAAGTTGGAAATTATTCCAATGGTTTTCTCAAGTGAATGTATTAGATGGCTCTGCAGGCAAACCCTTTGCAGAATCATAGAATGACACTGCACAGAAGACCATTCGGCCTATCATGCCTCTGTTGGCTCTTTGGTAGAGCTACCCAATTAGTTCCACTTCCCCACTCTTGTCCCTTGGCTCTATACATTGTTTCCCATCAAGTATTTGTACAATTTCCTTTTGAAAGTAATTATTGAATCTGCTTCCACCATCCTGTCAGGCTGTGCGTTCCAAATCACAACAACTTGCCGTGTAAGCAAATGTTTTATCATGTTGCCTCTGATTCTTTTGCCAAATGCCTTAAGTCAGTATCCTCTGCTTACAGGCCCTTCTGTCATAGGAAACAGTTTCTCCTAAATTACTCTTATCAAAACAGCTCATAGTTTTGGACGCTGCTATCAAATTTCTTAACCTTCATTGTTCTAAGGAGAACTTCCCCAGATTTTTCTGTTTCTCCAAATAACTGAAGTTCTTCACCCCTGATACCATTCTATCACATTTCCAACATCTCCAAGGCTTTGACATCCTGCTGAAAGTGTGGCATCTAGGCTTGAACACAATTCTCCAGCTGAGGCCTAATGTGTGTTTTATAAACATTTAACATAACGGGCGGAATTTTCCGTGCCTGCTGGCATTGGGCGTGTTCGGCAACGTGAGTGAACAATATGGTGAGAAGGCCAAAAAGTTGTTTTCACGACGTTGTGAAACCAGTTTGCGATTGTCTGCTCTGCCCTTCAATGTCAGGCCGCATTTCCCGCTGTTGGACGTCGGGAACCTCATTATAATGCATCTGTATATCATTATAAGGCCAGCCCGTTGGAATCATCCCCACCGCCCCCCCCCGCTCCGGCTGGATCATTCGAGCACGTCAGCATGATTGCACGGGGTAGGTCTCTATCTACCAGACCAGCCATAAGGCAGGAGTGGCTTTTCAGCAGCTGCAGGGCAAGGTCTTGCTTGGGGAAGGGGGAGAAGCGGTCTCAGGCAAGGGAAGAGGCTGCAGGCTGAGGGCTGTACTGGGGGAGGAGGGTATCCCAGAGTGTGTGTGGGGGGGGCACATGTTGACCTATACAAGTGGCCTCAAGGTGGTGAGGGCTGAGGAGGCAGTCTCCAGAGGAGATGAGGCCAGATGGATATGTGACGGTATGTCTGAGAGAATGTCCCTTGAGCTGGCATTGAGTGAGATGCAAGTGAATGTGTGAGGGAATTGATTGTGCCAGTTTAGAGTGATGAGATGGTTGCCTTACCCTGGTTGCAAAGATGAGATTAGTCATCCTCTATCTGCATTGGAAGGCCAACCCCCTCTGTGCAGCATTGGCACTGAGCACCACTGCCATCGCCAACCAAGCTGGAGTGATACTGTTGCTGCCCCTCCTACGGCCAGTGCCGGAGTAGAGGATATCACGGCGGGCTTCCATGGCGCCCAAAAGGCCCTCGAGGAATGTGTCACTAAACCTGGGGGCTGCAGCCTTCTTGCCTTTCAGGGGCCTGTCTTATTTGAAGCAGTCCTGGACTGGAAGCACTGAGAGGCGTGCACGCAGTTGTACTTTAAATGTGGTGTCCGGTGTGGTGAAGAAGCGAGCTGATGGCATGGTGGGAGAATCAGAGCCTGCCTGCCATTGAAGCAGTGTGTTTCCTGGGAATACATAATTAATGTGGCAGGGCTGAGACAATTCGGTGTGAGAAGCCGCCATTGCGGCCGGCAACTAAAACGTCGGTTTTCCCGCCCACTACCACACTTGGTGCAAATCTGGGGCGATTCTGCCCAACCTCTTTGCTTTTGCACTCTATGCCTCTATTTATAAAACCAAAAATTCCATATCAGCCTTCTCAACTTGTCTTGCAATCTTCAACGATTTTTTTTATATACACAATCAGGTCTCTCTGTTCCTGTACTTCTTTAAATTGTACCATTTAGTTTATGCTGCTTCTCATTCTTCCTGTCAAAGTGAATCATTTCAGACTTCTCCGCTTTGGAAAATTATGGTCAATGCCTCATTAATTTGCACTCTTATTTCCCTCAATAATCTGGGACGTATCCCATCTGGATGCAGTGACTTTCCAACTTTGAGGACTGTCAATCATTTAAACACCTCTTCTTTACTTATTTTTAATCTATCCAATATTGCTGCTAACCTCATCTTTTGCTGCCGCATTGGCAACAGCCTTTTCTCTACTGAACATTGATGCAAAGAGCTTAATTTGCACCTCTGCCACGCCCTCTGCCTCTTCAAAATATGTTTGTTTTGGTCCACATCAGTGCCCATCACCCCACCTTGCCCCACCCACCCTTTCTTTTAACCATCACAGAATCTTAAACTAGTACACAGCACAGAAGAAGCCCATTCAGCCCCTCAAGACTGTGCCAGCTGTTTCAAAGAGCAATTTAGTTATTCTGACTCCCTGTGCCCTTTCCTCATAAACTGCAATTTTTCTTCCCTTTATGTACCTATCCAATTTCTAATTGAAAGCTGCTATCCAATCTGCATCCATCACCCTATCCAGAAGTACATTTCAAATCCTGACCACTTGTCGCATAAAAGAGTTTTTCCTAATATCACGTCTGGTTCTTTTGATAATTACTTTCTATTTGTGCCTTTTGGTTATCAACCCTTCAGCCATTGGCAACAGTTTCTCTTTATTAACTCCACCTAAAATGTTCATGATTTTAAACATTTCCATCAAGTCTCTGCTCTAAGCTTCTCCAGTTTATTGTCATAACCGTAATCCCTAATTTTTGGAACCATCGTACTAAATCTCTCCAAAGCCCTCATGTCCTTCCTAAAGTACGCTGTCCATTATTTGACACAAGACTTCAACTGAGGTCCAACAAGTGTTTTCTATATGTTTAGCATAATTTCCTGGCTTTTGTACTCAATAGGCAGAATTTAATCCCTCCATCTCCCCTCCCCACCCCACCTCCGGCAATTTTGGCGGCAGAGGGGGCATTTAATCATGTTGGTGGGTGGATATCTTCCTGCCCCGCTGTCAATTTATGGCCCTTAAATGGGCAATTAAGGCTTACTTAAGGGCCTCATCCAACTGCCACAGGTATTAACCAAACGGTGGGTGGAGAGCTTGCCATAAATGGGGTAGAACAAGCAAACCTGTGCATGATTGCTTGCAGGCTCCCAGGGGTGGGATCCCTCATTCAAAGGTGCTTAGTGGCCTAATCAAAGGACCCAGCATTGGGTTAGAGGTGCCTGTTGAGTGGCACCTCTCTGCTCTTGCTCCCCTCCCCCACTTCCCCGTGACCGTACCTCTTGCCATCACGCACCTGTAGCCTGGAATCCAGCGACAATACTATTCCTTGGGTGGATGTCATATTGGCAGCAGCCACCACCTCCCTGGTGGCACTGCCATTGAATAGAGTTGCTGGCCTCTGATTGGCCAGCAGTTCCCAGCCGGTGGGGTCCTTGATCCTGGGGAAGACACATCGCTGTCCAGGTGAATACCTGAGTGGCACTTAATTTGACAGGCCTTCCCAAAAGAGGCTCCCTCAGGCTGGAGAGCCAGCAGGCAAGACCCCCCCATCACTTCCATTAAATACAGCCCTATGCCTCTATTTATAAAGCCCAGGAACCTATTTACTTTATTAAATTCTTTGTTAACCTCTCCTTCCTCCTTCAAGTAGTTGTGCACAAACAGCCCAGATCTCTGTTACTGCACCCCTTTAAAATCGTCCTATTTAGTGTGTCTGATTTCCCCTCGTAGATCCTGTATCAAAATATATCACCTCACATTTTGCTGTGTTGAGTTTTGTCTGCCATGTGTCGGTCCGTTCCACCTGCAGGCCAGGATTTTCTGCGCTCTCCCGCAGGGGGCGTCATGGCGGGCGGGAGCGGAAAATATTGTGAGAAGCCAAAAATCGGTTTTATGTCATTGTAAAACCAGTTTGCGATCGTTCGCACCAGCCTTCAGTGGCGGGCCGAACTTCCTGCCATGGCAGGTTGGGAGTGCCATTTTAATACATTTGCGTGTCATTATAATGGTTGCTCACCGGAATCATCCCCCACGCTGGATCAACAGGGCACGTCGGCGTCCAATTAGACCGGCGTGTTTCACAATGGTATTTAAACAATGTGCATCCGGCAGCCTGCACTTCACTCGTGACTTTGTGGTTCGTTCACCTACCTTGCATCGCGCGGTGCTCATGGCAACTCAGACTCGCTGCCAGGCTCCACAGGCAGCACCACATCGCTTTCAGCTGGGAGTCACAGGCTTGTCTCTACCTGTCGGACCAGCGGTAAGGCGGGGGTGGCTTTTAATGTGCAGCAGGGCAAGGGGTCCACTGGCTAAGGGGGGGAAGCTGGCCTGAAGCTAAGGGAAGGGGCTGCAGGGTTAGGCCTCCAATGGGGGGAAAGAGTGGAGAAAGGTTGCATTCAGACATGTGACAGGGGGGTGTGTGGGGGGTGTGCCCTCTATTCTAGGATAAGAAGAGAGTATGCTACAGAAAGACATAAGTGGGTTAGGGCTAGAATGGGAGGATAGCCAATTGAAGAAGCATTTCAGTTTACATTAATGAGCTTGCAAATACTGTCTTTGTCCCAGTCCAAGGGGAGAATGTCAGTCCAGTGTCAGTCATGTCCAACATGTTGCCGGGGGGGGGCTTCTGGCATCATACTGGGCCACAGATGGCATACTCAGTGAGGCATCTGCAACCTACAGATGGGTAAAAGGTATTGTGAGGGCATTCAAAGATTTCGGGGGATGTATATATTTCACTGTGCAAGTGGCCTCAAGATGGGGAGGGGTGAGGTCCACATGGGGCATAAGTGCATCTACCTCAAAATACTCAGGGGCTAAAAAATGGATATACGCCACAATCACACAGGGGGAGGATTGAGTGGTCTTGGAGGAAGGGAAACCTGAACGTTAAGCTCCTCCAGGGTGATGGAAGGGATTTCCACACTCACACAAGGAAGGTCCAAGCTGGTCTGGCAGTGAGAGCTCAGCACCACCATCTTCCAACCTGTAGCAATGGCGCAGTACAAAATTAAAATGAGGAGATATTCTGCTGGTGAGAGCTTTGAGGGCCGATTGAAGGACTGATGCACTGCACTGTGGGGGGGGGGGGGGGGGGGGGGGGCAATTAAAGGGGCACCACCTGAAGTGTGCATTCCCAAATGAGGAGAGATGCACAGCTGAGGCATGTTAGGAGTCTTTCAATGACAATGCAGGGAATCAGGAGAGTGAAGCTATGAAGCCATTCATGCGAGACTAATCCTGAAAAGTGGCACTAATCGATCTCCATGCATAAACTCCTTGTTCACAGCGTGTAAATTCCCCAGAGCGATAATGAAGTACTGATCAATTGGACGACCGGACAAGCTTCAGATGCGTGTTAGAATTATGGCGCTGGCTTGTTCCCAGAGGAGAAGTCTCAGGCCCCTCCTCAAATAATCTCAATTCCTTACTAAACATTTTCCCTCATGTTCATTCCAAAGAGTGTAGTATTAGAGTGCAGTGAATGAGGATCCCAGCGCCTGGGCTGAAAGTAGCACATCTGGGCACCTGACCAAAGCGTTCTCACAGCAGTCGCTCATGTAAAAGGGGGAGGAGGGGAGGAAAGGACCACCTTAAAATGAACCATCCACTGGGCAGGATTTCAGGGGCGAATAGTTGCTGATACTGGGACCAAGCGTGAGGTTGTCCACTTTGGTAGGAGAAAAGAATGGCAAAGTATTATTTAAATGGTGATAGATTGGGAAATGTTGATGTGCAAAGGGAGCTGGGTGTCCTTGTACACCAATCACTGAAAGCAAGCATGCAAGTGCAACAAGCAGTTAAGAAGGCAACTGGTATGTTGGCCTTCATTGCGAGAGGACCTGAATACAGGAGCAAGGATGTCTTACTGCAGCTGTACAGGGCCTTGGTGAGACCACACCTGGAGTATTGTGTGCAGTTTTCGTCTCCTTACCTCAGAAATGAGATACTTGTCATAGAGGGAGTGTAACGAAAGTTCACCAGACTGATTCCTGGGATGGCTGGATTGTCGTATGAGGAGAGATTGGGCCGACTAGGCTTGGATTCACTGGAGTTTAGAACAATGAGAGGAGATCTCATTGAAACGTATAAAATTCTGACAGGGATGGACAGACTGGATGCAGGGATGATATTTCCTTTGGCTGGGGGTTCTAGAGCAAGGGGCCACAGTCTCAGGCAATGGGGTAGACCATTTAGGACTGAGATGAGGAGAAATGTCTTCACTCAGAGGGTGGTGAACCTGTGGAATTCTCTATCACAGAAGGCTGTGGAGACCAAGTCACTGAATATATTTAAGAAGGAAATAGATCGATTTCTGGACTCTATGTCAAGGGGTATGGGGAGATCGCAGGAGTATGGTGTTGAGATAGAGGAACAGCCATGATCATATTGAATGGTGGAGCAGACTCGAAGGGCCAAATGACCTACTTGTGCTCTTATTTTCTATGTTTCTAAGTCCTTGCACCCACATTCATTTATGATTCATTGACTTGAGAAATAGAGGGCAGAATTTTACACCTCACGGATGGGCGCCCGCCCGATCCGATCAGGCATGAAATCGCGCGAGATGACGTCAGTCGAGCAATCCTCAGGTCGGCAGGCACGTGAGGGTGTCGGGGCCGTGCCTGCCTTCAATTAAAAGACGACTTAAGGCCATTAAAAAGACAATTGTTTGCGATTTTACATTGCACGTGCAATTTCGCGCTCATTGTATGGGCAAAATTGGCAGGTGGGCAGCCCACCTTTTGCAAAACCTCATCCAAGGGCAGGATAAAAAGGGTCAGCAGCATTGCCAGTGTGAATAATGAGGAGTTTAGGAGATAGTTTGCTACTGGTTGCTTATTTGACCTTGACAGCTTCATCTCTGTTCTGAGCTTCAGTCTTAGTATTTCTAGGCTTCATTTCAGGACTCATTGGTGTCTCCAAGGCCCCCGGAGAATTTTGACCGTGGGATCCTTCCAGTTCTTATTACCTGGTAATGGGGATTGTGGTCTCCGCTGGAGGCACATCCTCTGGGGAGGAAAAGAGGGGCAGAAGGGAGAGGAGGCCAGGTGTCCCAATGCAGCTTCCAGGGGAGGGACCTGTGGGAGGAGAGGCGCAGGCACAAGGGGCACAGGGCCAGCAGGAAGTCCAAGGCGGAAGACGTCACTATCTTGCTGCCAGGGTTTACAGGGGGCAATGCAGCTACCTCAATATGTCCGAGGTGCAATGCTGAAGGAGGCTCCGCCTCTCCAGGGGGACAGTGACCTCCATTTGTCAGATGATTGGGCCTGAGATCACCTTCAATTCTATGGGTGGACACCCCATGCCAGTGGCTCTGAAGATCACAGTGGCCCTCAACTTATATGCATCTGGCTCTTTCCAGGGCTCAGCAATGTGGAGTGTCCCAATCAGCTGTCTACAGCTGCGTCAAGCTGGTGACAGAAGCTCTGTTCAGGTGGGTAAAGACACTTATTCATTTCCGTACAGATGAGGCCGGCCAGGCTGAGATAGCCAGAGGGTTTTCAGCGATTTCTGGGTCCCCCTGCTTCCAGGGTGCAATAGACTGCACACATGTGGCCATCAAGATTGATGTGCCTTCAATCTGACAAAGTTCCTCAAGAAGCTCCTCCATCTTAAGCAATGGGACAATGCATTCTGTGTCACCTCGATAGTGATACTGATAGGTGACATGGGCTAAGGCAGCTGAGGATGTTCTGCAGATGTCAATCCATTTAGAGATGACTTAGTCTTCTGTGTCACCTTCTTCTCAATCACATTGACATTCGGCACTCTCAGTGAGGGATGCTGGCCTGCATTTAACCTCAACTATCCATCGATATGGACCACCTGAGGATGGCGTACACTTGCCTGCCAGACATTAAAATACCTCCTCTTTAAGACAGACAGTGTGCCCTCATGGCCAGCCCTGGTCCTTGTGAACTCCAAAATGCTCAGACACCATGAATCCCTCAAGGTCACGTGTTGTTGCTAATAATGAGCAGACTTCAGCTTCAGTACATCCTCGCTCCTGTCCCATTGGTACCCTTAATATTGTTTAAAGCTACCTTGTACACTTCCAGAGCATGCTCAAAGGCTCCATTGATCCTGTCCAAAATCACCATTTGGAATTGGCATCACTGATCTCGGCGAATGTTTAGGTGAGGGGATGCACAGCACTGCATCCCACGTTGCAATGAGAGCCTTGTGGCTGCAATATAGACAACTACAGGGTGAGGAATGCTCAAGGCTGTAGGTTCGAGTGCCAGGACAATAATGCGGCTGAAAGGGATAGATCTTTGGCACATTGAGGCGGCAAAGTGGGCCTGCTTATTGGTGAGCTTAGCAGATGTACACTTAGAAAGTCAGGAGCATGGTTGGCAGATAGGGGTGGACACGAGCTCTAAGTTTGGGCTCATAGCATAAAAACCCTGCCAGATGACAGAGAGTATATGGAGTTCCAGGATATATGGCCCTTCTTTATGTGTTAAGATATCTCTCCTACTACACTACACCTTCACCTTTCAATAATGCAGACAAGACAGATGAACACCTCAGCCTCAATCTTACACAGCCAGGGATGAACATGACCTGACTTTGCAAAGCATGTGAATAAGGTTCGTTCCACAAGCATACTTCACATTATGGACACTGCATCACTGATGTCGGAAATGATCTGAGAATAGACACACACTGTGGTGATATGGAAGCACACTACATGGATGAGAGGCCCATGATAGAGATAAGTGGGGGAGGGACCATGGTGTCACACCTGATTGACAGCAACACAGCTCATCATAAAAAGGAAGTACACAAGAGGAGATGTGAAATGGGTGTGATTCTATTTACATTTGTGAACATTATATACATGTGGTGAACACCCATGCCACCGTTGTGCTCCTAATGTTTTTTTAACATTCCTAACCCTACCACTATGTCTGGGGGCACTGTGACATCCACAGCAGAGGTGGCGGTATCCTGCTGACTGCTATGCCCTGTTGTCTGTGATGACTTTGGTGGGCATCCTCTGGAGGGCTGAGAGCTCCCCGGCCTGGTTTGGGGCTCCTGCTGTGGGGCAGGTGCATCCTTCTCAGCCTGTGGGGCTGGAGGTGATGGGGTCACAGGAAGAGGGGATTGGGGTCGGCTGGACACTCCTGGAATCACGTGGGTGAATAGCCCCGAGGTGTGCAGCTGCTGGCCCTCCTCCCTGTGAGTGTCCGAAGGCCCCTGGCTGACTCCTTGAGGAAAAGGGGCAACTGGAGTGAGATCAAGGTGGATGCCCACCAATGCTTGCAGCAATGGAACGCATCTCCTGGTGCAGTGCAAAACCGATGTCCTAAACCAAGATCTCCATGGCAGATGCCATCCCACCAGTGTTGATTTCAGTACATTGGCATGCTGGCCCCTCAGGCTGAACGTGGACGGACTCCTCCATCGTACGTTGAAATCTGACTTATCGACTTTAAGTATCAGCAGTCTTTCTAACACTTCCTCTTTTTTTTTTCTATTTTTACCTCTTGCAGTGTTTCAGCAATCTCCTATCAGAGCCTTGGCAAAGTTCTCTTCTTTGGTAATCAGTAATGCAATACAAAGTACTCATTTAGTACCTTAGTCATACCTTCGCCCTCTACCAATAGTCCCCCTTTTCTTCCCCATTGCCCCACTGCTCCCCTGCTAACTCATTTGCTGTTGATATGCCTGTAGAAGATCTTTGGATTCCTTTTTAATGTTAATCACCAATCTTTGTATATCCTTTATTATTTATATGTTTACAAAGGATCTTTGGGTTCTCTTTCCTGTTATCTGAGCTAATCTATTCTCATCCTTACTTTGCCCGCCCTTTATTCGCTTTTTTAGATCTTTCCTGCATTTTTCAATAGTCAGCTTAGTTCTCTACTGTATTGCGAGATTCACATTTACCATAAGCCTCCTCCTGTCTGTCTCATGTTAACCTCTATATCTTCTGTCATCCAGTGAACTCTAGACTTGGATGCCCTTCCTTTACCTCTCTTGGGAGCACGTCTATTCTGGATCCAGACGATGTCATCTTTGAAGGTCTTCCATTGTTCAATTACGCTTATGACTGCCAAATTTTGATTCCAATCCCCTTGAGGCAGATTCCTTTTCAACTGACTGAAGTGAGCTGTCTTCCATTTAAGAGATTTTATGCTTGATTGTTCGTTGTTCCTTTTCCACAACTGTTCTAAAACTGATGATATGATCCATATGATTTAGAGTGTACTTTTATTAAGACAATATCTAAATAATTTGTAATGAAATCAGAGATCAAACAGAAAACTTGTCACTGTGGGGATAGAGAATGGCAGTGGGAACAGCTATAATTGGGTTGTTTTTTACTTACCTAGCCCACCAGGAGTGGGTGGGTCAGTAGAGCATTAAGGGAGATGGTGGCGTAGTGGCAATATCACTGGACTAGTAATAGTCACAGAGTCATAGAGTTTTACAGCACAGAAAGAGGCCCTTTGGCCCATCATGTCCATGCCAGTCATCAAGCCCCTATCTACCCTAATCCCATTTTCCAGCACTTGTCCTGTTGCCTTGTATTTTATGCCATTTCAAGTGTTCATCTAAATACTTCTTAAATGTTGTGAGGGTTCCCACCTCTACCACTCTTTCAAGCAGTGAGTTCCAGGTACCCCCCACCCTCTGGGTGAAAACATTTTTCCTCAAACCCCCTCCAAACCTCCTGCCCCTTGCCTTAAATCTATGTCCTCTGGTTATTGACCCCTCCACTAAGGGGAAAAGTTTCTTCCTATCTACCTTATCTATGCCCTTCATAATTGTGTACATCTCAATCAGGTCTCCCCTCAGCCTTCTCTGCTCTAAGGAAAACAACCACAGCCTATCCAGTCTCTCTTCATAGCTGAAACTCTCCAAACCAGGCAACATCCTGGTGAATCTCCTCTGCATCCTCTCCAGTGCAATCACATCCTTCCTATAGTGTGGCAACGAGAACTGCACACAGTACTCCAGCTGTGGCCTAAATAACATTTTATACAGCTCCATCATAACCTCCCTGCTCTTGTATTCAATGCCTCGACTAATAAAGGCAAGTATCTCATATGCCTTCTTAACCACCTTATCTACCTGTCCAGCTGCCTTCAAGCATCTATGGACATGCACACCAAGGTCCCTCTGACCCTCTGGACTTCCTAGGGTCCTACCATTCATTGTGTACTCCCTTGCCTTGTTAGTCCTCCCAAAATGCATTGCCTCAAACGTCCATTTGCCACTGTTCTGCCCATCTGGCCAGCCCTTGTATATTGTCCTGTAGTCTAAAGCTTTCCTCCTCACTATTTACCACACCACCAATTTTTGTGTCATCCGCGAACTTACTAATCATACCTCTTACATTCTTGTTTAGCTCATTAATGTACACTACAAACAGCAAGGGACCCAGCACTGAACCCTGTGGTATGCCACTGGACACAGGCTTCCAGTCACAAAACAACCTTTGACCATCACACGCTGTCTCCTGCCACTAAGCCAATTTTGGATCCAATTTGCCAAATTGCCCTGGATCCCATGAGGTCTTACCTTCTTGACCAGTGTCCCATGCGAGACTTTGTCAAAAGCCTTACTGAAGTCCATGTAGGCTACATCACCTGCACTACCCTCATTTACATATCTAGTCACCTCCTTGAAAAATTCAATCAAATTTGTTAGACATGATCTCTCCCTAATAAGCTGTGCTGACTATCCTTGGTTAACCCTCGCCCCTCCAAGCAGAGATTAATTCTGTCCCTCAGAATTTTTTCCAAAAGTTTCCCTACCACTGATGTTAGACTAACTGGCCTATAGTTCCCTGGTTTATCCCTACCACCCTTCTTGAATAATGGTACCACATTCACTGTCCTCCAGTTCTCTGGCACACCTCCTGTGGCAAGAGAGAAATTGAAAATTAAAGTCAGGGCCCTTGCAATCTCCTCCCTTGCCTCCCACAGCAGCCTGGGATACATATCATCTGGGTCTGGGGATTTATCCAGTTTTAAGCCTGCTAAAACTGCTAATACCTCCTCCCTCTCAATGCTAATTTGTTCAAGTGTATCACAGTCCCCTTCCCTGATTTCTATACCTACATCGTCCTTCTCTATAGTGAATACAAATGCAAAGTATTCATTTAAAACCTCACCTACATTTCCTGGCCCCTCACACAGATTGCCACTTTGGTCCCCGATGAGCCCTACTGTTTCCCTGGTTATCCTCTTGCCCCTAATGCACTTATAAAATGCCTTTGGATTTTCCTTTATTTTACCCACCAATGTTTTTTCATGTCCCCTCTTCAATCTCCTAATTTATTTTTTAAGTAATCCCCTGCACTTTTCATACTCCTCTAGGGTTTCCACTGTTTTGAGCTCTCGGTATCTACCATGGGCTTCCCTTTTTTCCTTATCCAATCCTGTACAGTCCTCGACATCCAACGTTCTCTGGACTTGTTGGTCCCACCCTTCACCTTATGGGAACATGTTGTCCCTGCACTCTCACTATTTCCTTTTTGAATAACTCCCACTGCTCTGATGTAGATTTTCCTACAAGTAGCTGCTCATAGCCCACTTTAGCCAGACCCTGTCTTATCATATTAAAATCAGCCTTCCCCCAATTCACATCCTTTATTTCTGGTCCATCTTTGTCCTTTTCCATAACTACCTTAAATCTTACTGAATTATGGTCACTATCACCAAAATGCTCCCCCACTGGCACTTCTACCACTTTCCCGGCTTTGTTCCATAAAACTCAGTCTAGCAGCACCATCTCTCTTGTAGGACTTTCTATGTGCCAGCTTAAAAAGCTCTCCTGGATACATTTCTTAAAATGAATTCCGCCCCCTCAAAGCCTTTCACACTTTGTTCATCCCAATTAATATTGGGGAAGTTGAAATCCCCTACTAGTATTACTCTATTATTTTTGCACTTCTCTGAGATTTGCCTACATATCTGTCCTTCTATCTCTCCTTGACTATTTGGGGAGTCTATAGTACACTCCCAGCAATGTGATTGTCCCCTTCTCATTTTTAAGTTCTATCCATATGGCTTCATTTGAGGAACCTTCTAAGATATCATCCCTCCTTATTGCAGTAATTTATTCCTTGATCAATATTGCAACACCACTTTCTCTTTTACAACCCACCTCCCCGCACCCCCACCCCCGCCATCTTGCCTGAAGATTCTATACCCCAGAATATTGAGCTGTAGCCTTAGGCTACAGTCCTGCCCCTCCCTCAACCATATCTTTGTGATAAGCAATGAGATTATGCGTCCATGTGTTAATTAACATTCTCAACTCACCTGCCTTGTTTGCAAGACTCCTTGCATTAAAATAAATGCCATCTAGCTTTGTTATTCTCCCTTGTGCCTTAACTTGGCTGTATACGCTCTTCCTTCCAGACTGACTTGGTTTTTCTTCTATACTTGTCTGTATATCACTCCTGACTATACCTCCACTCCATATCCCATCCCCCTGCCAAATTAGTTTAAACACAGGCAGAGGTCCAGGCTAATGCTCTGGGGGCCTCACCTACCTTTCCTCCGGGGCTCTGGTGACAGCCTTCAGCCTGGGCCTACTGCTGTACTGGCAATGGCCACTGCTCCAAGTGGCGCTGTTAGTGTTGGAGAGCTGCCAGTCTGATTGGCAGGCAGCTCTTGGAGGCAGGATGTCTCCCCTGAAGGTGACAAGGATCCTGTTGTCAACCAGGTAAGTGCCTGATTGGCATTAAACTGGGCCGGGGAGGGGTGAAGGAGTGCCAAAACTGAGATGGCATGGTTGCCACCAGCTCCCCAGCTGCTGGACAGACTTATTGCTGTGACCATTAAATTCCACCCCATGTCTATGATGCCACTGACTGGTTCCTGCCCAGACATCAGCCTGCTTGACAAGCTTGGCTTCCAGCCTAAAAAGGCACTCCAGAGGAAACCATAGGATCAGGTACACCCAATCCCCAGAGGGGTGGCGTAGTTCAATTCTGAGGAGGATTCTAATCTCCGAGTCCCAGTGGGGTCAATTCCAAGAGTCCAAGTTGGGAGGTTGCTCCTTGAATTTGGCAGGTGGGGGTGGGGGGGTGCGGGGGGGTGGGTAGGAGGTGATCCCAGGGCTAGGGAGGGAGAGGCAATCTCAGGGTCCCGTGTGCAGGAGATGGTCAATCTGAGGATTGGTTGAGGATATGTTCAAAAGCTTTGGAGTGGCGAGGCCTGGCAGGGGTCAGAGTAGGGATTGGTGGTTTGGAGGGATGGAGGAAATTAGAGGCTTTGGGGGTAGCTAGGAGGCCTGGTATCATTGAAACAGGCGGAATCAGATTTCTAATGGGGTAGCTGGAGGCCTGGGGTGGGGAATTTGGGGCCTGTGGGGAGGATCAGAGGTGGTGTGGGGAAGGTCAGGGGAGTTTGGAAGGGTGGGAGTGAGGGTTTGCTTAGGCAGGCATGCTGGATCCAGGTTTAGGTGGAAAGGCACATACAGTAGCTCTTGAATCTGGCAACCTTTGCCTGGGTTTGGCTGCCAGGTTTTCTAAGGTGTGACCACCTAAGGATGACGACCAGGCAGTCCCAAGAGAACTAGGCAGTTAGTACAGGAGTCCTCTGGGGTCATGCTCGTCAATCGGTTTTCTGTTTTGGATGCTGGTGAGCGAGTTGATTCCTTGGAGGAGTGCAGCCAGAGCCAAGCTTGTGGCACCACAGGCAGCTCTGCTGTACAGGAGGGGAGGAGGAAGTGGGGAAGAGCAGTAGCGATAGGGAATTCATTAGTCAGAGGAACAGACAGGTGTTTCTGTGGCCGTAGATGTGACTCCAGGTTGGTATGTTGCCTCCCTGGTGCCAGGGTCAAGGATGTCACAGAACAGCTGCAGCTCATTCTTCTGGGGGAGGGTGATCAGCCAGAGATTATGGACCATGTTGGTACCAATGACTTAGGTAGGAAAGGGGATGAAGCCCTGAAAGTAGATTTCAGGGAGCTAGGAAGGAGATCGAAAAGCAGGACCCCTAAAGCAATAATCTCAGGCTTACTCCCAGTCCCATGTGATAGTGAGTATAGAAATAGGTGAACTGAACAATTAAACACGTGGCTGGAAAGTTGGTGTAGGAGGGAAGGCATTAGATGTCTGAGGCATTGAGACCAGTTCTGGGGAAGGTGGGACCTGTACAAGCCAGACGATCTACACCTGAACAGGACTGGGACGAATATCCTCGCAGGAAGATTTGCTAGTCCTGTTGGGGGTGGGAGTTAAACTAGATTGGCAGAGGGATGGGAAACTGAGGGCAAATTCAGAGCGGGGAATGAGAGATGGGAAATTAGTGACTCTAAAAGGCAGAAGCACAGGTTAAAAAGTGTACAGTATAGGAATTTGGCAGTGTTAAAAGGCATATGTGTAAATGCAAGGAGTATAGCAAATAAAGTCGATGAGCTGAGGGCACAGATAGATACACAACAGCATGGTATCATCGCTATAACGGAAACTTGGCTTAAAGAGGGGCAAAAATGGCAGCTCAACATCCCTGGATATAGAGTTTTCAGACACGATAGAGAAGGGGATAAAAAATGTAGGGGGTGTAGCATTAATGGTTAAAGAATCAATTACAGCTGTGAGGAGGGATGATGTACTAAATGAAGCAGCAAATGAGGCCATATGGGTTGAGCTCAGAAATAAAAAAGGGACAGCCACGCTGCTAGGAGTATAGTAAAGACCCCCAAATAGTGGAAGGGAGTTAGAAGAGCAAATACATAGGCAAATTCCTGAGTACAAAAACAATCGAGCCGTAATAGTAGAAAACTTTACATCAATTGGGATATGAACAGTGTGGAGGGCACAAAGGGCACAAAATTGCTGAACTGCATTCAAGAGAACTTTTTTTAGCCAGCATGTAACAAGCCCAATGAGGCAGGCAATTCTAGATTTAGTCTTAGGAAATGAATCTAAGCTAGTGGATGAAGTAGCAGTGGGGGACCATTTTGGAGATAGTGGCCATAATACAGTTAGATTTAGCATCATTATAGAAAAGGACAAAGCTAGAACAGGAGGAAAAGTTCTAAATTGGGAGACGACACATTTTACAAAGCTGAGAGGTGAGCTGGCGAGAGTGGACCGGATACAGCTATTAGAAGGGAAAACTGTCAAATCAGTGGGAGTTATTCAAAAGCGAGATTCTATGGGTACAGTCTGGACACGTCCCCACAAAGAGTAAGGGTGATACTGCCAAATCTACTGCTCCGAGGTTATCCAGAAGGGTAAAATAAAGCAAAATAAGGAAGCTTATGACAGATATGAAAAGCTTAATACCGTAGAAAGCCTAGAGGATTATAGAAAGTACAGGGTGAAGTAAAAAAGGAAATTAGGAAAGCAAAGAGAGGATTCAAAAAGATATTGGCAGGCAAAATCAAAGAAAACCAAAGATGTTTTTACCGGTATATTGAGCAAGAGAATAACCAAGGCAAGGGCAGGCCCTATCAGAGATGTATATGGTAGCTTACATGTTGATGCAGAAGATGTGGGCAGTGTTCTCAATGAGTACTTTGTCTCTGTCTTCACTAAGGAGAGGGATGATACAGACATTCTAGTTAAAGATGAGGAGTGTGAAATTTTAGATACAATAAGCATAGTGAGAGAGGAAGTACTGCAGGGACTGACATCCTTGAAGGTGGATAAATCACCAGAGCCCAGAGGGATTGTATCCCAGGCTGTTGAAGGAAGCCAGGGAGGAAATAGAGGATGCTCTGACGATCATTTTCCAATCCTCACTAGATGCAGGCGAGGTGCCAGAGGGTTGGAGGTCGGCCAGCTTTGTACTATTATTTCACAAGGGTGTGTAGGATAGGCCAGATAATTATAGGCCGGTCAGTCTGACTTCAGTGTGGGCAAATTATTGGAATCAATTCTGTGGAGACAGGATAAACCATCACTTAGAAAGGCACAGATTGATCAGGGATAGTCAGCGTGGTTTTGTTAGAGAAAGATTGTGTCTTACCAACTTAATAGGATTTTTTGAGAAAGTAACAAGGAGGATTGATGAAGCTAGTGTAGTGGATGTTGTCTACATGGATTTCAGTAAGGCATTTGACAAGGTCCCACATCTCAGAATGGTCAAAATAGTGAAATCCCATGGGACACAGGGGAAGTGGCGAGTTGGATCCAAAATTGGCTCAGAAAAGAAGGGTAACGGTTGATGGATGTTTTTTGTGAATGGAAAGCTGTTTCCAGTGGTGTTCCACAGGGCTCAGTGTTGTGGCCCTTGCTGTTTGTTGTATATATTAATGATTTGGACTTAAACGTGGGAGGCAATTTGGGAAATTTGCAGATGACACAAAAATTGGCCATGTAGTTGATAGTGAAGAGAGTAGCTGTTGAATCCAGAATGGTATCATTGGTTTGGTTAAGTGGGCGGAAAAATGGCAAATGGAATTCAATCCGGAAAAGTGTAAGGTAATGTATTTGGAGAGGGCAAACAAAGCTAGGGAACATTGAATAAATGGGAGGACATTGAGTGGGGTAGAGGAAGTGAGAGACCTTGGAGTGCATGCCTATAGATCCCTGAAAGTGGCAGGACAGGTGGATAAGGTGGTAAAGAAAGCATATTAAATGCTTTCCTTAATTGGACAAGTTATGGAATACAAAAGCAGGGGTGGAATGCTGGAACTGTATAAAGTGCTGGTTACTCCACAGCTGGAATTTTGTGTACAGTTCTGGTCGCCACATTACAGGAGTGTAGAGAAGGTTTGCAAGAGTGTTGCCAAGGATGGAAAGTTGCAGCTGTGAGGAAAGATTGGATAGGCTAGGGTTGTTTTCCTTAGAACAGAGAAGGCTGTGAGCTGAACTAATTGAAGTGCACAAAATTATGAGGGGCCTAGATGTGGTAGACAGGAAAGACATGTTTCCCTAGCAAAGATGTCAATTCCAGGGGGCACTGATTTAAGGAGATTGGTAGAAGAATTAGAGGGGACATGAGGAAAATCTTCACCCAGAGGAAGGTGGGCATTTGGAATTCACTGTTTAAATTGGTGGTTGAGGCTGAAATGATCAATTTGTTTAAAAGTTACTTGGATCTGCACCTGAAGTGCTGTAACCAGCAAGGCTACAAACCAGGTGCTGGAAATTGGGATTAAAATAAGCGGCTGGCTTCTTTTATTTTTCTCTTTTTTGGGTGGCACCAGCATGATGGGCTGAATGGCCTCTTTCTGTGCCTTAGCTTTTCTATGGTTCTTTTGTTCTAAGGTTCAGGACACCTGGTGGTCAAGCGTTAAACTCAAAATTGTGCATAAGAGTGAGACTTGCAGTTTCATTATAATATTCACAATGTCAGTCTAACTCCTGGGAGTGGGTTAGTCATCTTTCCCCACAACCCCTCATTTAAAGCAGGAAACGGACGGGTTGGAGCTGGGATTCAGATTTTTAACATTTTGACCTCCCACTAGATCCAAACCCTCTTGTTTTGTGGGGTTAAGATTCCCCCAGCTGAGTTGATTGGTCTTTGTCTTTGCTGGTAAACTTATGATGAAGACCTCACTAAACTATGGTTTAGTTATCAACTGCCAAACAGATCTATTAGCCAGCAAATGGTTAAGTGAACAAAATCAATCAAAAACTGTGGATTTAAATGTTAATTATTTTTTACCCAGTGAGCGGTGAGAATGCGGAACTCAGCACTACATGGGGTAGTTGAGGCAAATTACATCGATGTGAACTGTAGATCGCAACATTTAAGTCAACCTGATGTATAAGATGACCTAATTTTTTCAACCCCCAGAATTTTGTTTTTGCATATACTCAGCCTTTAAGCCATCACCCCTTTTCAGCCACAATATGCTCTATTTGGATTAGTAGTCAACCTCAATCTTTCACCCCACAAATGGATGTTCTTTTTATCAGTACCTTATGACTGGGTGCAAGAGGTCAAGCAGGCAATATGCGCTGTGTTGCGAAGATGCACAGGAGTTTAAGACACGCCCTCACAGAACAGACTGGCGAATGACAAAGATGGCGACCACCCATACCCACATCCATGTTCACTTTATACAAGGCATATAAGTCAACCACCGTTTTTGAAGGGACTTTTCGAAGCTTCAAAGGTTGGCTTATGCACCTACATCTGTGGTATATGGGGGAGATAAAGAAGCACATGTGGGAGAAAAGAATAAAAGAACGGGGCGAGTTGAAGTAAAAAGAGTGGGAGAAGGCTCATGTTGTGCATAAATGCTGGTGTATTCCGGTTGGGGTGACTGGTCTGGTTCTGTGCTGTAAATTCTATGTAATTCTATATAACATAACAGCTGTACTTATTGTACTAAGCTGGAATCTGAACTGGACTGGTCACAAAGACCTTGAATATGAACCCTTACATGGATGAACATTTCCACATGGCGCGCTACATCTTTAGTCTTTTCTCCCTCTATACTTGGGCCTTTACACCTCAAAGATGGGTGTAATTCCATGGCTTCTTTACCTTGTCTTCTTGCTGGAATGCTTTCCAGCTTTAACCATTTACCTTGGTCGCTCAATTAAAAGAAAAATGCTGGAACTTACTGCAACCAACTTAAATCATTATTAGAGATAAATCCCAAAGACAGTGATGATGTAGTATAAAACTGTGTACATTGTAAATTCATTTTCGTCATATTGCCACCCTCAGTAACTCTTCTCAGCTACCATTTTTAATCGTCTCAACAGACACTGATTAAGTAGAAATATTAAAAACATGTGTTGGAATGGGTGGAACATAACAACATGATTTTAACATCAATAATTTATTCGCTGTTTGATTTTTTTTTTAATGAAGAAGTGCTCTAGCAACATTTCAGCCAAAAATAAATTTGAGGGTATATTTCTGTTCAATAAGGATCTAAAGACAAGAAACAATTGGGGAAAAGTTAAAATGCTGATGTTTCAGGAAGAATTTTGCCAAAGGCCACATCAATCAAAGCAAAAAAGAATTGCTATGATTATGCAGAGCCCTATATCATTTCGCATTGCTGATAAATTATTCATCCATTGTATATTACTAATAATTGTGGAAGAATGAAGCAGTCATCGCATCATGATTGCAGTATCAATCTAATTATCATTTGCATAAATTTCATATAGTGGTAAATAGTCTGACATTGTCTTCAATGTGTTCATTTTTACCTAGAGAATTCACTGATCAAAATGTTGCATTTTTTATACTCCATATTTTATTTTTCCAGACATAACTTATTTGCGCATTTGGTGCATTACCGACAGATCCATCCTAAACTTCCATGGACTTTAATGATTAAGGAACATAGACTGTGACCTACGTTCAGGTCCCTAGCCTGCAAATATAGGACAGAATTCCCCCATCCGGGGCTAAGTCCCGTGGCGGGGGTGGGGACGGGGACGGGGAGTGTTTCCTGCTGCGGAGGCCGACGGGAAATCCCGTGGAATCTGACATCCCCGGCATCATTAATGATGTAGTTGGGCCTTTCCCGATGTTTAACGTGGCGGGGCGAGGCTGGATGGCGTGCACCCTGCTGTCAGACCTGGGCACCATATTTAAAAGACACCGGACATCTACTTACTGTCAATTCCTATTGAGATGCCAGGAAGAGGAGAGGGAGATCCAGCATCCAAGTTCAGTGACACCTCCCTGCACGATCTCCTCAACCATGTGGAGGCTAGGAGGAGTGTTCTCTATCCGGCTGATGTGAGGAGGATTCCGAGGAGGGAAACCAACCCTGCATGGGCACAGGTCACCGATGCTGTAAGTGCCCAGGTTGGCTAGCACAGGTCAGCCATACAATGCCAGAAAAGGGTGAATGATCACACCTGCTCTGCCAGGGTAAGTGATGCTTCACGCTGACCACAACAAAACAATGAATGTCAGGGTACATGAGCCTCAGTGGCAATGGCATAAGGTCATGCCTCATAGCCCACTGTAGTGCATCCACTTTGGGGTGGAGTGACCACTGTGCCTCCTATACCCTTCCAATTAGAAAGATCAATGCTATATGGAGGCTGGGGGGGTAGGAGGGGGACGGTGGGGTGGTGAAATGAGCTCAGGCGCAGAGGGCACCAGCCACCTCCGCAAATGATGTTCCTCCCTGAGCCTTATCCTTGCATGTGGATGGGCTCACCGCTCTGCATGGGGCTAGCCCACAGCCCTTCTGGCCAATTTGCACAGCATTAATGCCAGTCCATACAATCCAGTGGGTTATCTCTGAGAGTGACATGACATGACATGAAATTGCTATGTACAAATGGATTGTTCTGACGTGGCAGATGACGTGGGCCAGGCAGACCAAATCCACAAGGGAAACTTGGCCGCGCTATCACATCGGTTTTGCAATTTGTATTTATTATGAGATGTGTACACTGAATTCAGAAGTAATAAGTCCGCCAAGACCTTTAGGCCAGAATATTGCACTGGTCGGGTAGGCTCGTGATCGGGCCATGACCGCGATTTCGCGTTGGCGGGCCAATTAAAGCCCACCCTGCATGAAACACGTGCTGCCGCACCCAGCATGGCCTGTGTGTGGGGGGAGGAGAAGGAGGGTGAGTGAGGAACTTCGCGAATGTGCGCAGCTGTGCGCAGGACAAGTTCCCTGAGGCACAGATCTGCCTCAGGGAGATGAAGATTTTTGAAAGTTAAAAATAAAGAATTTAAAAATGTTAAAATACGTGCCCCCGCCTGTCTCATGTGACTCTGTCATACGAGCAGGGACACGTTAGAAATTAGTTTGAAAATGTTTTTTTTAATGACGGATCGAAACCTCATCCCGCCCGTGATGGAGGTTTTGCAAAAAATCCAAAGGCCGCTTGGCCTTTTCGCTTGGCCGCCAACCGTGGCTGCTGGACAGGCAGTGAAAAATGTTATTCAATTAGATCTTTAATGGCCTTAATTGTCGATGGGCACGCTGCCAACTCCCATGTGTGCCCACCAGCCGAAATATCACGTGAGTGCGCAATGACTTCGGGAAGCTCATCCAGCATCATCGCGTTCCATTTTATGCTCACTGAAGTCGGGCGCACGCCTGCCCACCTGATGAGCGCAATATTCTGGCCACAGAGATTTCAGAAATGTGTGCACATCAAGGTCACCATGGGGAGGCTGGCAGACTCCACAGAGATCCTAGTTCAGCAGATTCTGCCAGAATGCGTGCAGACCTGTGCTCCACCACAGTAGCCATGAGGGTGTTTCTGCAGCTGGTACACGAGAAGTGGACGGGGGCATTTCGACCTCCCTCCGGGTGCCCCTTCCCCTCAAGAAGTTAGGCTGGAGCCTTCGGGCACCCAAAGGGAGGAGGTGTAGCAGCTGGTCACACTTGGGACATCCACTTAGGGATCTCAGATGTTGTCTGGACCTTCCGAATCCCCTCTGCCTGTTACCCCTGCAACCTCGTCCTCTGTCCTGCAAGGGGGGCAGCTGGCCCACCGTGGGACAGCCGGAGGAAGCTGGGGCCCTCAAGCCCTCGGCTCTCCAGAGGATGGCTGCCAAAGTTACCCAGGGCAATGGAACACCCAGAAGAAGTAGCAGGCCAAGGAAAATCAAGAAATATTGATCAGGACTGGTTGCATGGGCAAACAATTGATTGTCACAATTAGGGCACTTATGTAAGTATAATCATTTTCACTTCAATAATGTCTACTCTCTTGTCTCAGCATGGTCCTTAAGGCTTACTGAACACCCGCCCCCTTCTATCCTGTGGACATCCAACTCTCTGAGTGAATCTGCAACAAGCCATGTGCAAGCACTCTCCTGCACGTGCTGAACCGTCGCTCATCAAAGTTTCATGTGTCCCAGGTCCCTAGCATTGTCAATACTGGCTGCTGGGGTTCCCTTTCAGATGATCTGCATCTCCACCCACCCACTGACCCTAATCCCAGGCAGCATCTCGGGATCTTCACCATGAGGCCCTGCTTAGTTTCAACCAGACCAGCAATGGTGGTAGTCACATTCTTTAGGAGCTCCAGTAGCATGTCCCCTCCCCCGTCACCCACACCCTTTCCCCCAGGAGTCCACAACTGACTCCACCAACACCTCCCTGTAAGGCACTTCACACCTGGACGTGATCCCCCCACAAGCCCCTTCACACCTGGACACTCCCCCATACCCCTTCACACCTGGACACTCCCCCATACCCTTCACACCTGGACACTCCCCCATACCTCTTCACACTTGGACACTCCCCCATAACCCTTCACACTTTCACACTCCCCCATGCCCCTTCACACTGCCCCAAACTCCTTCACACTTGGACACTCCCCCATACCCCTTCACACCTTCACACTCCCCCATGCCCCTTCACACCCCCATTCCCCTTCATACCTGGACACCCCTCCAAGCTCCTTCACATCTGGACACCCCCCATACCCCTTCACACCTTCACACTCCCCCATGCCCCTTCATACCTTCACACTCCCCCACGCCCCTTCACACCTTCACACTCCCCCATGTCCCTTCTCACTCCCCCATACCCCTTCACACCTGGACACTCCCCCATGCCCCTTCACACTCCCCCACAAGCCCCTTCACACCCCCATTCCCCTTCATACCTAGACACTCCCCATGTCCCTTCGCACCTGGACACATCCCAATGTCCCTTCAGACATGGACACTCCTCCAAGCCCCTTCATCCCTGGGCAGCCCCCCAGGTCCCTTCATACCTGGACACTCTCCCATGCCCCTTCACACCTGCACATAACTCCTACCCCTGGCCTGGCATCCTCCACAGACCTTCCCACCCTCCCCCTCAATTCCATCTGCCACCTTGCAATGCCCCTATAATACCCTTTCCTGCACTCCCTGATACCCATGTCCCCTCCAGACCTCCACCCCCCCACCACCTGCCCCATACCTCCTCTAGATCTCCACACCCCCACCACCTCTTCAGTCCTCTGCTAATCTCCTTTAACCACCAACGCCCCCACAACAGACGCTCACCACCTAACAGTAACTCCTGTTGCCTTCCACCTGGAGCTGGATGACTTGACCCCATGGCCAAGTCCCTGGGAGAACGTCTGAAGCCTAATCGAGGTTGCTACATGGAGAACTCCCACCTTCTGGAAGCTACTTTGCGAAGGAGCCACGTGGATGACACTCCACCCACCATGTGCTGCACATGGTGCTCCAGGGTTCGGTAGCTGGGGTCCCCCATCTTGTTGTTGGATCTGACCACGAGCTGATCACGGCTGTCTTAAGGTAAGTCCTGACTTTTGCCCACCACATTGGTCCAGACATGTTCTGTACTGAATGTGTTTTCCTGCAAGCATTGTGGAGAATCGGGCATGAGTGGAAGATTCCAGTCAGGCCTTCATCTGCATTAGTGGGGTGTAAATCAGTTTCACGCCAACCTCTGGCAGGAATTGCGACCCGCCATAGTGGGCAGTATCTGAAGATCCTGCTGTCATTGCCCACCAGCGTGAAACCAATTTTTGGACCTCCCCCTGAATTCTACATCGCCCCCGCCACTGTACCCGCCAATGGGGGCATGTGAGAATTCTGCCCATAGTTAGTGTTGTATCAGTACAGTTTAAAATAAAACACTACTAAATGTCTCTACAAGTAAAGGTGATTTCAGCACAAGGGAGTTTCAATCAGTTGAAAAATATATGAATTCAGTAAATCAACATTTATTGATATCATAAAGAATAAATTACAGTTTGACTAATTGCAGATCAGTTTACTATTTACAATGCAATCTAATATTGCAGGGTTTAATCTGGAAGACAGTTTGTTAGTTACAGTACATTTCTTTATATATCTTGATAGCCTATTGAGTGGGAGTCATTGCCATGGTAATCTAAACCTTCAGCATGACTCACCTTTCCATAAAAGCTTAATGTTTTATTTCTTAATTTCTTCACGAAATGCAAATAGTGATGTCTCACCTTATATTTCAGCACTGCTGATTTAAATCAAAACACACAATCTGAAATTGTGAATCTCCTAAATGTTCCTGAAAACTCATGCATTATATCTTATTCTGATAAATATAGTTGACTGGAGCTGCTCAAAATTTAAATGGGCTAATAGGCCATGCAACCTGTAGATTCATACAAAATCATTGGGTAGGTAACAGAGGTTTACATGCGGTTTTGGCATCTCCATTATAGAAAGGACATTAAAGACATGGGGAGCATACCGTGTGGATTCACCACGATGATGTCAAGGATAGGATACTATAGGAATAAGTGCCGACTTGAGATATTGGAACTATTTCCACTGGAGCTAATGGGAGACTTAATAGAGAGTTCTAAATATTCTGAGGAGTTTTGATGGTGTTAACTGGGAGAGACTATCTCCCCTGATTTGCGAGTCAATGACAATATGGTCATCAGTTTGAAAGTATCACCATGAGAGTAAGGAGTGAGGTTATAAGAATATTTTCCTCAAAAACTTGTTACAGTATGGGATGCTTTATTACAGGGAATAGTTAAGACAGTGACCATTGCATCATTTAAGTGAAAAATGGATATTTGAAACAGAGGAAGTTACAGAACTATGGAAAGACAGTAGAACATTGGGGTTAGTTTTGGATTAATTTAGGAAAATGCTGGCTCAGACAGAAAGGGACTTAATGGCCTCCTACTCTACTGGAAGCTTCCAGGTCTGTACTGTGTTACCATATTATGCATGGAAAAATGTAAAATAAGGAAGGCCATCATTACTGGCAAATGTGCCTATTTGCTCAACACCCTTAAGACTTCCTGGGCCAAAGGATTTCACAGTGGCTTTTTCTCTTGTAGTAGATTCAACGCGTTGGATTGGGGCAGAGACTACAGGACCAAGCATTGATGAGACTGAAATAGAAGAAGAATCATACGGACTCAAAATGTTAACTCTGTTTCTCTCTCCACAGATGTTTCCAGACCTGCTGAGTTTTTACAACATTTTCTGTTTTTATTTCAGATTTCCAGCATCTGCAGTATTTTGCTTTCATCATTGATGAAACTGAATTGGACCAGCTATACAAATACAGTGGCTACAAGAGCAGGTCAGAAGCTGGGAATTCTGCAGGAAGTAACTCACCTCCTGACTCCCCAAAGCCTAACCAGCATCTCTAAGGCACAAGTCAGGAGTATGATGGAATGCTCTCTATTTGCCTGGATGAGTGCAGCTCCAACAACACTTAAGAAGCTCGACACCATCCAGGACAGAGCAGTCCACTTGTTTGGTACCCATTCTACCACCGATGTAGCAGTGTGTACCATCTACAAGGTGCACTTCAGCAACTCAAAGGCTCCTTCAGCAGCACCTTTCAAACCCATGATCCCTACCACCTAGAAGGGCAAGGGCAGCAGAAACGTGGGAACATGACCACCTGCTAGTACCCTACAGGCCACACACCATCCTGACTTGGAAATATATCATCGTTCTTTCACTGTTCCTGGGTCAAAATCCTGGAACTCCCTCCCTTACAGCACTGTGACTGTACCTATACCACATGGACTGCAGCAGTTCAAGAACGCAACTCACTACCACCTTCTCATGGGTAATTAGGGATGGGCATTAAATGCTTGCCTAGCCAGTGGCACCCACATCCCGTGAAAGAATAAAAAAAAATCCCACTTGATCAGTAAGCTTTGGACATCTAATCAGCTTGGTGATACCCAATTCAGTTGGCAATTTTCCATACTGACTCCAAAGTTTGCACCCAGTACATATGTATTGATGAACGTTTGCCTGGTATAGGTGGCATTCTGGTGTTAATGAACACTGTATAGCATCTGGATGCTTGGAGGGAGCTTCAGCGTCCCCATTAGGTCATAGGTTTTTCAGTGAAAACATTTGCAGCATGTGGACATTAGTCCCTACACTTTCCTATAAGATTCTTCAGCGGCTGGGCAAACATTATCAGAGTAGTTATTTTATAACATCCCTATGGAAATATATTTTTCAAAAATTTGTTTATGGAAAAGTCTGGATTTATTGACTATTTCTAATCGTCCTCGAGAAGGTGATGGTGAACTGCCTTCTCGAACCACATTAGTCCATGCAGTGTTAGGTACATCCACTGTGCCGTTAGGTAGGGATCTCCAGGGTTTTGACTCAGCAACAATGAAGTAATGGGAACATATTTGCAAGCCTGGATGGTGTATGACTTGAAGCAGAACTTGTAGGTGGTGTTTGCATGTGCCTGCTGCCCTTGTCCTAGGTGGTAGGGGTTGTGAATTTGGGAGGTACTATCAAAGAAACATTGGCGAGTTGTTGCAGTGCATCTTGTAGATGGTACATACTGTAGCCCCCGAGTTGGAGGGAATGAATGGTAGATTGGGTGTGGATAAATGTAAAATAAAATCAATACACAATAAGATTAATAAATAAAATGAATCTCAATAATACTATAAAATAAAGCTTTTTTGTATCACATAAACATTGAGTTTACATTGATCTATTTTCTACAGTTCAGCGTGGGCACATAAAATGAAAGGGGTGAAATTCATCTAAAATGACCTCAGAGAACCTGAGTCATTTAAGAGCCAATTAATCTACATTTGATCTGTAATCACCATTTTTATGTAGATAAAACAAACCGCCAATTTTCCTAAAGCAAGATCCTGCAAATAGCAATGAGGTGAATGGCCAGATAATCTGTTTTTAATGATGTTGGTGAAGGAGTAATGTGAGAGTACACTGGGTGACCTTATTGCTCTTCATCTGACTTTAGGATATTTTATATCCACTTGAGGATGGAGGCAAAGCCTCAATTTAACATTTCACCTGAAAGACAGCACTTAGAACAATGCAGAAATCCTTTAATTCTTCACAAAATTATCAACTGGGATTATGCACTCAAGTCTTGGAGTGGGGCTTGCCTATGGAACATTTGTACTCAGAGATATACCAACTCAGTTATACCAACTGAGTTAAGTGGACCAAGCACTTTCTACTTAGTGAAAATAAGTGGACAGTTAGAGATGGTAATTATTTGTCTAAGTTGTAATTTTTTGGATGCACACATGCATATTACAACCCATAACCTATAGTCAACCAACTCTGGCCTCTTGTGCATCTATGCTGCTAGCACTCTTTGCTTTGCTAGCAGACCTTTTTGAACATCTAGGTCCTATTCTATGGACCCATCTCCCTTAACTTTGTTGTGTGTCTTTCCCTGCCTTTAAGAGCCTTCTCCAAACTGCCTTTTGAACATTCATTTGGTCATCTCATCTAAATCACTTGCGATGTTTTATCATCTTAAACACGCTATATAAATGCCGGTTGTTGCTATAAAGTGTTCAGAAATGGTCAACCAGTTTCTTGATTCTACACATGTATTGCCTTCTTTTGTCCAGACTTTGCAACCTCTCTGTGAAGTGAGGTCCAATAACCTCTGCAATATTCCTCTAATACTATTTTGCCTCACATAGCTGTCAAACCTAATTCTAATGATCTTTTTTCTTTGGTTCAAGATGATCAGAAGCTCCCCTTATGCAATGGCTTCAGGCTAGTCCACCCCAATTAGCATTGGTGCCTAAAATAACTGGGTTCAGCTGTGTTGTCATTCCAATGTGCAGCTGCAGGTTCTGAGCAATAGAGCCAGAGATATGCAAATCATAGGTGCGTCCTGATTAACTTAAGACAAATACTTTGTGAGTAACAATGAAACTCAATGAGTGAGAATGGTCTCTGCTCCTATGGAAAGTAGCCATAGCTACCAGCATTTCTCTGATTTAATTATGATGGCCTGCATCATTTAATATATAGTACTTATCTCCAGTTTCTTTTATTTGGACACTAATCTATTCTTCCTCATTATTGATGATTCAAATGCTGCTCAATATCTGATTACAAGGGAAATCAGTTTTCTGTTTTTATAGCAGCTTGCTTCCTTTTGTAGCAAGATAATATTTCTCCTTGACCTTTTGTTATCTCAGAATTGGTCTTGATTTTTGAATTACTGGGGCTCGATAGAATTAAAGTATATTAAATCAAGTCAGGACTGGCACTCGGAAGGGTGGGGGTGAAATGAAGATTCAAGAAATGTAATCTGTTGTTTATCAATTTTTAATCCAACTCAATTAATTGGTCAAGACTGTTCAGGATTATAGACACTTCCAGACATTAGAGATTCTAATGTATTATTTTGTTCCAGTTGAGATGCCTCAATGTAAGTATATCAGTTTGGAATATCATTTGGAATTAATGCAAGGTGATGTAGCCAAGACATTTAATATTAAAACTAATTTATTTTTCTTTTGAAGCTTGAAAGCACAGATGAAGAGATGACTGTACCAGATAGAATCACAGAATGGTTACAGCACAGAAGGAGGTGTCCAGGCTTGCAATTTTTTTTCCTTTTCAGATAATGATCCAATTCCCTTTTGAACGCCATGATTGCATTTGTCTCTGCCACACTCTCAGTAGTTACTGATTTTTGTTTGCATTTTGTACGTTTGTCGGATATTTTAATCCATTTCTATATTTTGTCTGTCCTTATTTATTCCTCATATTAATGAAATATGGTACATTCATGAAGAAAAATAATTTATTAAAAATATGATGCTGGCACAGAAATAAATTTAAAAGAAACAGCGCCAGAAGCAGCAAGAGAAACAACAGCAGCAGTACCACCAGTTGCCTCCTCCTGAGCCACATACCTCCCCACAGGGCAGAGGGGATGAGTACAGAGACTCAGAACATGAAACCCTCCCCCACTACCAATGTAGTATAGAGGTATAGGGTCAGCTCTCTCAACATGTGTGAGCTCCAGTACTTGAGAAGGCCCAGGCTTTTATGGCAGGTCTTTGATTGCCGCTGCAGTCTCCTAACTAGGCCTCCTTCCCAGTGGACCAGATAGGCACACATCGTCAATGATGGTCAAGGTGGCTGTCACTGGAGGTCCACCCCAAAGCCACCCCACCCCCAATGCTCAGTGCCCGTCCCCCAGGTTTGGCACGCTCTCTTGCAAGGGAAGAAAGTTCAAGAGTTAGAACTGGATTGTGTCGGGAGGAGAAAGGACAACATTTGTGGAAGGTGACAGTGAGGTATGTTGTAAGATGGCACAAAGATGAGGGTGAATGTGCGTGTTGGTTGTTCACATGAGGTGCCTGGAGAGAGAGGAATGAGTGGAGCTGTAAGGCGTGTCATTCTAAGGAGTGCTGTGTTGGAGAATGCTGGCAAAGTCAGAAAGTGGGACTTGGCACCTGAAAGTGGCGCCTTCCCCCCCTCCTGATGCCCTGGATTCTCTTGGTGCACTGTCTCCAGGTTGGAGGGACCACACTCCTACTGCTGAATTCCTTGACCTTCTCTAGCCTGTTTGGTTTGAGAGGTTGGCCTTTTCCTCCCGCTCTTTTCAAACATCACCTCAGTACAGTTCCTGCAGCAGAGCCTCTGGGTTGGAGTGAGAGATCCGGGTGGAAGCCTTCCCAGGTCTCCTTTCTATTCTTGTGTTTGTTGCAGCCATAGGAACCAATGTCCAGTTCAGTCATTTTGACCCCTGCCAGGGCCCCTTTAATTAGAAAACCTTTTCACAGATTTGATGTGAAAAATCCCAACCCCTCCCCTCTTTGATTGGTCCCTGGGAAGCGGGATGCTAAATGTCGTGGCTCAGTTCAAGAGCCCACATCTTTGACAGACAAATTCTCGACTGACTACGAACCTCCCCACTGCATGCAGGCCAGATGCATTGAAATTCCACCCATTAACTCTGTTTCCCTCTCCAAAGATGCTGTCTGACCTGCTGAGTATTCCCAATGTTTTCTGTTTATATTCCAGATATCCAGCAGCTGCAGCAGTTAGCATTTGTATCAAGAACAACAGCCTCTCTAATCCAGAGATAGTCATTCAAACACTCCTCCGAATTCATCGCCAACTTGATGGTGCATCTTAGTTTCTGCTGGGAACTTCCATTCTTGAGTCTTGGTACAGTTTCAGATCGAGCATTTTGATATGATCCTCGCTGTTTCTTTACCTCCTTCACTATCTTACCTTTTGCTCTGTTGGCACTCAGGTCTGCTCCTGCACACACCAGAAAAAAGACCTCGGAGCCATATAAACATCCCCGCCTTGCAGCCCCTTTGGGCGTTCACAGACCCATGTTTGAAAACTGCTGACCTAGGAAGCCAACCTTCCACTTAAAGAATGGTTTAGCATTTGGGGCAGCAAGTATTTCAAATCGGATTAGCCAATGTGCAGGTAGAGATACAGAGTACACAGTTAATGAAGCATCATTTCATCATAAGTAACTTTACTAACAATACTACAAGTAATATGAAGCTTAAAAGCAGAGTGGATAGACTTTCCATGGTGATTCCCAGATCTCCTTTGCTAACTCTGGTAGAAGATTGGCAGAAACCCGGCAGAAATGGCATTGAAAGCTCTTCGGTTGAGTTCCCACCAATCTTCCATCAATGTGGAAATTACTGGTAAAAAACCTCTAAATGTACTCTGTGGTATGTCACTAACATATGCAGAGCCAGAAGGTCCTAGGTTCACTCCTTGGTCTGTACTAACTGAACTCTTCCCTGTTCGAAAGGAGTGTCACAAAATGATGCCAGTGCTTCTCCACGTAAGGTTGGGAAAGATTGACTAAGGCCCCTGATCTCCATCAGATGGCCCCTGTTCTAAAGTTTACAGATGGTTTTGCACACTTTCCAGGCTGATATGTGAAAAGTAACTAGATCGAAGCTGCTTGAGCCTCGGGGATTTTTTCCCACTGAGCTATTGGGGGAGACCATGATTAATTCTTTTACATGAAGCATTCAACTGTTGGACCAAGCGAATATTACTTCTGGTTTACGAATGATCCACCAAGCCTTGTGAAAACTACTGAAATATAATGTCTCTGGTTCTGCAACAGAATATAGCCCAGCTGGCTCACCTTTGAAAGCCAGCCACGATGTTTACTTCAGCTTCAGTTCTTAACTGCTTATCTGCACCTTCAAAAAAAAACATGGGTGAGATTTTAATCCAATCAAACCCCATCCAAATTCACAGGATTAACAGTGTGCCCCATTTGTCTGATCGGATGAAATCCCATAGTCTTGAAAAATACTGCATTAACCAATATGTTAAACTAGCATCATTTCATAGGGAACCACTGGGGTCCTCAAAGAGAGGAGCAATTCCATAGTGTGTGAATATAGCAAAATGGAATAAACTGTTCCATGCGGTATATGTTAGTTAATATTGTAACATCGCATATTGCAGAAAATGTGATAATTAAATATGCAATAGTCCAAAAAAATACCTCTCACATCTGAGAAGCATGAAGGTGACTCTTCTCCAATGTCTTTTTTCAAAATGCTCAGGACCATTTTTAAAGTTAATCGTCGGTTACTAAAGTTAGCTGCCCTTTCTATGATAAAGTAGAAGCATAGTTAAGGAAAAGCAGTTAAGCTGCTAAGATTATGATGTGTATGACACTATAATGAATTCCAAAACAAATGGCATTTGGCCTCCTTACTATCTTTCTCTGGTACTGTCTCTTTGGTTGCGGCATCAGCAGAAAATCTCGTGTCTCATTTCCGTTTGCCATGTCACATTGATGAGGAGATCGTCTTTTCTGAATATTATGTGAAAAGGCCGGTGTCTTTCAGGATTAGTGATAGGAATGAGTGCAAAGCACCCTAAAGCACATTGCTACAAGGTTAGAGAAAGACACAGCACCAGATCCAGCAACAGGTTTGTGCATTAGAAACATTGAAGGAAGGTCAGGCTTGCACATTCAATTATCATATTTTCTGCAAAATGCAATATTAACACCACATATAAGTGTTCATGCCATATTGCAAGATTCACACGCTATTGTCTCGGTCCTCTCCTTCGGCAGCCCAGTGATTCCCTATGAAATGATATTAGTTTAATATATTAGTTAGTGTAGTATTTATATGTTGATAGAACTTCGTCCTTTTGTTCAGCCCTGTTTAAAACTATAAATCACAATTCTGTCTGTGATCAAATCCAACCTGACAAAATCAGAAAAAAGGAGCTGAAGATGTGTGATGTTTACATGCACACCACCCTCACATGTTAGATAGCAAGTTATATTTGAGCATTTATTTGATGTTGGCATGGTAATTGGTCTAAAAGCTGTATCGCAGCTCAATCTGAACAATGGAGTTATGACCTCTGGAAGTAATGCTGTGGCCTGTGAATCAATCAAATTACTTTTTTAGTCAATACTCTGTAGAAGTGAAACTAATGAGTGAATTCATGATGCACACAAATTAGAATCCAGCCTTTTTTTCTGGTGCAGCAGAATCCAGGAACTATGTATTTCAGTAAAGAGTTGATTGTGTCCAAACTGGGTAGAGTTTCCACTTTGGGTGCAATCAACAACCTGAGCACAAATTGTGTGCAAAATTGTTCTATTTTGGAAAGTGTTTCCTTTAAGGTTCCTCTCAACCTCAGGCGGAATTTTCTGTGTCTGCCAAAGGCAGGAATCGTGGTGGATGGGAACGCAAAATTGGGCGGGAGGCCAAAGGTCAGATGGCAGGTCAACATTCTTGCTGATCTCTGTCGGGAGCTCCGTTTGCATGTACTAGCATGTTAGGAATTCTCACGAAAATCAATTCAATAAATCAAGTTTTCCCTCCAAAGTTAGTGCCACACTGGCGGGTGATGTTACGGGTCTGATTTACGGCTGGATATAAGTGGCATGCACCTGCCAGCTTCACTTCACTCGCGGCCTCAAGACATTCGCCTACCCTTCCCTGTGCTGCTGCCATCTCTCGCCGCCGCTCGGACTCCTGACTGCTGGCAAAGCTGCTCTCTCAGGCGAGATCAGGGTGGGGTGAACTGGCAGGGCTGCACTGTATCCAGAGAGACTGTTGTGGGGCACAGGCAGGGCTGGACTGTACCCAGAGAGACTGTTGTGGGGCACAGGCAGGGCTGCATTGTACCCAGAGAGACTGTTGAGGAGCACAGGCAGGGCTGGACTGTACCCAGAGAGACTGTTGTGGGGCACAGGCAGGGCTGGACTGTACCCAGAGAGACTGTGGTGAGGCACAGGCAGAGTTACACTGTACCGGGAGACGCTGTTGTGGGGCACACGCAGGGCTGCACTGTATCCGGGGAGACTGCTGTGGGGTACAGGCAGGACTGCACTATAGCCAGAGAGACCAAACTGGGGAAGGGTGGGGGAATAGACAGTGTCATGCCGGGATGGGAGGGGAGGTGTGGGTTTCAGATGGTCAAGGGAGGGACCTAGGGGTGGCAGGCAGAGAAATAACTGGGGGCGGGTGGGGTCCTGAGGAGAGGTGAGGGCTGTCATGCAGAGGAATGACTGTGACTTGGGGGGTACTGGAAACTGACATGGAAAGTGTGAATGCAGACTCATGAGGGGGTAGGGTGGGGTTTTGTTTTGGATGAGAGGGAGGGGTTCACTCAGACTCAAGACTGGCGGAGGGGGTGGTTTGATGGAACTGGAAGGGAAAGTGGCTGTTACTCATGTAGTTGTGTCTCTTTGGACCACATTGTTGGGGTGAGAAATCAAAGCCAGTTCTGGGGCTCTGTGGACCTCATTGTCGGGGTGAGAAATCAAAGGCAGCTCTGGGGCTGTGTGGGCCATGCCACAGGTCTATCCTTGGCACGAACGTCGTGGTCTTGGTCCAGGGAGGGGGAAGGCCTGTCCGCACTGTGGGAGTGGTGAACAGAATGGTGTGCAGGGCATGGTCCGTGCCTCACACATGGCGATCCTGGGGGTGCATGGTTCTGCATTGAGCTGCAGATGATACTGTCATGGTCAGGGGAGGCAGATGAAGCCTGTAGATGGGGAACACGTCATATGGGATTTGGGGTTGGGGGGGTCATACCCAAAGCTCTGGTGGGGGTAGTCTCTGTACCTGATTATACAGGCGGCCTCAGAATGGAGAGGGGTGAGGTCCACATGGGGCATAGGGACATCTACATTGATGAGTTCAGCGGGGAGGACAGGAATGTCCACAACAATTACAATGGGCTCCAGGGTTACTGCGAGAGGCTGAAGAGTGACCAGAGGGAGGTCTACCTGCACATCGTGGGGTTCCAGGGTGATTGGAAGGATTTCTATGGTGGCAGGGGGAGGCTGGAAGTGGGTCTCAAAGTAAAAGTCCAACATCACTATATTGACTGCCTGATGGAATGACCAAGTTAAAAAAGACCCTGAGAAAAAAATTGCCTGGGTGGGTGGAGTCAATGGCTGGACTCATGAGCCCACTCAAGGGGCACCCTAATATTTTTCTCAAGAGAACACTGAGATCCAGGCTCAGCTGAAAACAGTAATGGAGACTTACTGAAAAGTTAATGAATTGGAAACCCTAAGTCATGGTGCACTTTGACACAATTACACACTGGGTCCTGGGTTTGTGTCATTGAGCCTGTTGCAGTCAGAGGAATGTGAGAAGGGAAGAGGGATCACACTATTAAGGGAGTACAGCGGCAGGACATATGTCTTATGCAAGACGGGCCAGGATTTTCCATTCGTCGGGTGGGCTCGGCGGGAGAGGGCGGGGGCAGTCGCAGAGCTGACCGCTGCTGGCGATCGGCTCTGCACCGCGATTTCACCCGCATGCCAAGTGAAAAATTCTGCCCATGGCCTATGAGGTCCTGCACATTGCATTGTGAAATAGACATGGCTTCCAGGGCACAAGGCTTCCAAAGATTCCAACATTTCAAGTCAGAGGTGAATTCAAATCCAAATGCGGCAGCCTGACAGAGCCTTGGGGGGAGTCTGAAATCACATGGCTGAGCTCAACCCTCTCCAATCCTTTTTTGTAATTGGGCTGGCAAGTTGCTGGGGGGATTATTAGGCCCCTACGATAGCTCCTCAGCTGCAAGGGTGGAATTGGGAATGGTACGTATCTAATGGCAACCCAAGGCCTTCGCACTGAATTTCAGCCTTGGAGTGGGGGGTTGACCATTGCAGGCTAAGCTGCAATCATGTGTTTGATCTATCTGTCCTCAGGAGGAAGGAGGAGTGCAGAATGGAGGCTGCAGACAATGTTGCCTTCTTGATGGCTGTGTTCAGAAAAAGGAGAAAAGGTTGGCGTCTGGCAGAGCTTAGGGAGGAGCCCCAGCCAAAGGTACAAGGTCCAGGAGGCTCCAGAAAGACCCAGAGGGCTGGGGAGCTGAGATCCATCTCTAGGGTGTACTGAAGAAGACTCTCATATTTGGAGATGACCGAGAGACAGTGCAGCAGATGCCTTCGGTTGTCAATGGATTTAGTGGCTCACATCTGCCGCGTTCTTAGCGAGGGTCTGATACCGCATGGACTCGGGGCCATCCCTTGCCAGTGGCTGTAAGGGTGACTGCTGCAATCAACATTTTTGCAAGGGCCTCGCTCCAGGGATCCACTGGGGAACCTATGTGGCATATTTCAGTCCTCCAGGCAGAGTTGTATAAGGGAAGTTACGGATGCCCTTTACAGTAAAGAACATCAATTCACAATGGAGGAAGCCAGCCAGGCTTCTATATTTCTGTGATTCGCAGCAATCTCTGGCTTCCCACGTGTGCAGGCTGCCATAGATTGCACACATGTCACTTTCAGAGCTCTGTGGCAGCAGCCAATGATCTTCATCAACAGGAAAGGGTCTTCACTCCCTCAACGTGCAGCTGGTGTGCGATCATCAGAAGAAGATCATGCACGCTTGTGCCAAGTTTCCTGCCAGTTCTCACCACTCCTACACCCTGAGTCACTCCCAGGTGCCTCAGATCTTCGAGGGCCCATGGTACTTACAGGATTGGCTGCTGGGCAATAAGGGGTATCCACAGTAGACTTGGCTTATGACACCCGTGTGTCATCCTCAAAGTGCCTTGAAGGAGACATACAACATGGCACATTCTGTGACAAGGTCCACCATAGAGCAAACCATTGGCATCCTGAAGATGCGCTTCCGGTGTTTGGACCGTTCAGGTGGAGCTTTACAGCACTCTCCACAGATGGTGTCCCATATCATTGTAGTCTGCTGTGCACTGCATAATCTGGTGCTTCAAAGGGGAGGTCACTTGCCAGGGGGAGACATGCAGGAGGCACAGATTTCCTCGGATATGGAGGACTTGAAAGGGCTGAAACCTGAAGGGGGCCAGGATAGAGACTTTCTACATGAGGACACCATCGCAGTGGTACAATGCGGAAGACGTGCCTGTGATGCTGATTGCCACTAGGTTCCTGGAGGAGTAAGGTCCAAGCAAAGTGACAAGTGCGCATTTCACCTGTCCCCTAGAGGCGTGGACATGATCAGGAAGTCCTCTCCAAACAGACACATCTCAAGCAAGTTCACGTTTCAGCCTGGGACCAGTAGCCCTGAGGGATCATGAGGTATCAGCATTGGAAAGGTTTGCACCCAAAGCCGCGTGTGGCACCTGTGCAATGTTCGATGTGAAAGGCAGCGCACCAGCACCACAACCTGAGTCAACTGCACATTGTACAATCTTTGCCACCAGCACGTGACACTTTCAGCAGCCATTTAGATTTTGATTTAGGTTGCTATGAGCATAATGCACCCAGGAAGTGAGCTTTCACACTCACAAGGCATGAAGCTTGGTCCTGATGCCACAACACTAGATGGCACCCTCTAAGACACAGGAGCACACATTATTCAATCAAGTGCTGCAAGACTTAAAAGAGCATTTCTGTATTTACCTGCACTTTCAGTCTCTGGGTTGACACATCTGTCTTAGGTGACAATAGGGGCAAGTGACTAATGACTTTGCTAAACATAACATGAATCTGAGGGACGCAAAAGCAGACCATTGAGGAGTGGGGGCTTAGGTCTTGAAAAAAAATGGCACCTAGAATCAGATGCAAGAGGCATTCACGTCCTGAAACGTTGGGTCATAAAATCAAATTGTATTTACAAACGTGCATTATATATACAGTGAATGAGCACCAGTGCCACCAGTGTCCAATCATTATTTTTCACTCTATAATTACGCCTGGGTGCAGCCTCGGCATCTGCAGCAGAGGCGGAGGTAGCCTGCTGACTGCAATGCCCTGTTGTCTGAGGTGACTTTGACGGGCTCCCTCTGGAGGCCTGGGGCCTGGAGGGCCCGAGCCTGCTTTCTGTCTCCTTCTTTGGGGCTGGTGCACCCTCCTTGGCCTGAGCAGCTGGAGCTGATGGGGTCACAGGCAGAGGGGATTAGGAATGGCTGGACACCCTTGGGAGTCTCCTGTGTGGATGGCCCTGGGGCGTCCAGCAGACGTTCCTCTACCCTGTGGGTCCCCATGGGCCCCTGCCTGATTTCTTGAGTCGGTTTCTGAGGCATACAGGCAGATATTTAGGAATATGAGAAAACAATCTGGGCAAACTTATATTGAGTTTGAAAGGGTAAACTAAAGTAATTTTGACCAGTGGCTACGGGCGTTAAAAATAGAAACAACCTATACAGCGCTTAGGGAAGTAATTCTTTTGGAAACATTTAAAGATCCAATCCCTTTGGTAGTGAGAACTCATGTGGAGGAACAGAGGATTGGTTCTGTAAAGCTAGCAGCCGAGTTAGCTGATAATTATGAGTTAGTTCATAGAGCTAAACCTTTTTCTCGTCACCCCTTCAAGTTTAAAAAGGATAAAAAGTAGGAAGGTAGGTAGTCAGGGAAGAGAAGGAGTAGCTGGAAGTTCCCGGAAGTTTATCCCAGGATAAAAAGGAAGGTGCTGAAGGTAGAAGTGACATTCGAAAATTGAGGTGTTTTCATTGTAATTAAGTGGGGCACACAAAGTCAGTGTGTTGGAGATTGCAGGAAAAATCTGTTGAAATTGTTGGGGTACAGAAAAACTCTGGAAGTAAAAGTACTGTGGGTTCTGAGGTTCAGGCACAGGAGAAACCAATGGTTTGTGTACAGTTGAAACAGGGAGAATCAGTGATAGGCGAGGAAGTGGGAACGGGTTCACAGTTTACTCAAGAGAATTCTGAGGAGCAGGTTGCAGAAATGTTTAAAGATTTTGTATGTGAAGGGAAAGTATTTCCATGTGTACACGGTGGAGTAGGTAAAGATGTTAAAGTTTTAAGAGACATGGGATAGTCAATCCTTAATGCTGTGGGATAGTGATATTTGTTGTTCAAAGGGAGTATTGCAAGAGCAGATAAAAATAAGTGGGGTTCATGGAGATTCTAAATCTATTCAGTTGTGGAAGGTAAATTCAAAGAGCAAATGGAAGAATGGTGAAGCTATAGTTGGAGTGGTGGAAAAATTGCCCATTGCAGGGGTTCAATTTATTCTGGGTAATGATATAGCTGGATCGCAAATGTGGATGATGCCTGTGGTAGTTGAGCAGCCTGTAGAGGTGTTTTCAATAGAGGTTTTGCAGAAGGAGCATCCTGGATTGTTTCCTGGTTGTCTTATAATGAGATCAAAGGCTCATAGGGAAGAACAAGACAAACAAAATAAGCAGGCAGTTCAAAAGCAAGAAGAAGGTGTTGAAATCCAATTAGCTAGCACTGTATTTGATAACATTGTTCAGGAGGAAGGAATACAGGAAAATTCAGCTGAGTGTTTAACTCTAAGAGGTTAGTGGAGTTACAGAAAAATGATTTGCAATTAAAACAGTTATATCAGAAAGCTTATACAGAAACAGAGGCAAAATGTATTCCAGTAGGTTATTATCTTCGAGGAGATATTTTAATGAGAAAGTAGTGGTCGGATTATGTCTCAGCAAATGAAAGTTGGAGGGAGATGCATCAGATTGTTATCCCATTAGGGGATAGAAATGAGATTCTGAGGATTGCTCATGAAATTCCAATGGGGGACATTTAGGAATTAGGAAAACACAGGAAAAGGTACAGAGGTATTTTTTTTGGCCAGGATTGCATAGGGATGTAGTCAAATTCTGTAAGAACTTGTTATACATGTCAAGTAACAGGAAAGCCACAAGCAATAATTAAGTTGGCGCCTTTAATCCCAATACCAGCATTTGAAGAACTTGTTACCAGGGTCATGATTGATTGTGTAGGACCCCTTCCTAAGACTAAAAGTGGAAATCCATATTTACTGACAATAATTGATGTGCCTACCAGGTTTCCTGAAGTGATACCTTTAAGAAATATGACAACTAAGAAGATTGTGGAAACGTTAATTAATTTTTTTACAAGATATGGTTTACCTCAAGAAATACAATCAGGTCAGGGGTCAAATTTCATGTCACAGCTGTTTAAGGAAGTAATCAACAGTTTGGGGATAAAACAGTTTAAGTTAACAGCTTATCATCCGGAGTCACAAGGGACTTTGGAAAGATGGCATCAAACTTTAAAAACTATGATGTGAGCATTCTGTCAGGGTTATGCACAGGATTGGGATACAGGAATTCCATTTTTGTTATTTGCTATTAGAAAAGCTCCTAATACATCGGCTGGTTTTAGCCCTTTTGAACTGGTTTACGGCCATGAGGTAAGGGGACCACTGAAATTGATTCAGGAGAAATTGGTGGGTTAAAATTCAGTAACTATTCTCCTGGATTACACCTCAAATTTCAGGGAAAGATTGAACAGAGCATGTGAGTTGGCTATGGAACATTTAAAGACATCACAGCAAGGGATGAAAGTGAAAGCAGATAAGAATGCTAAAACTCGCAGTTTTGTTTCTGGAGAAAAAGTATTAGTTTTGTTACTAGTCCTAGGTGAGTCATTAAATGCAAGATTTAGTGGGCCTTACAGGATTAAAAAGAAATTGAGTGAAGTAAATTATTTAATAAATACTCCAGATAGAAGAAAGAAGCAGAGGGTGTGTCATGTAAATATGCTTAAAAAGCACTTTGACAGGGAAGAGGAACAAAAAGAGGTGTTGGTGATGGTGGATGAGAAAAAGGTAGAAATGCAGGATTCTGAAATTGATTTTCCTCTAATCGAATTGGATAATGAGGGGGTGCTTGAAAATTTAAATGAAATATTGAGTTACCTTCCAAGCAAGTGTCAAAGTGATTTGGAAAAGCTATTGCAGTCACATAAACCTATTTGTGGACACATTTAACTATACATGATGTATGTATAGAAATATCAGATTAAATCCGGCAAAGTTATCACAAGTACAAAAAGAAATTGAATTCATGCTTCAAAATGATATCATTGAGTCTAGTTGCAGTAACTGGAGTTCACCTAGTGTACTGGTACCGAAACTGGATGGAACACAAAGACTGTGTGTGGACTATTGAAAAGTGAATGCAGTGACAAAAGCGGAATCATATCCCATACCATGGCTAGAAGATTGCAATGAGAAAGTGGGACATTTGAAATTTATCACAAAGATTGACTCGCTAAAAGGATATTGGCAGGTACAGTTGTCGAAGAAAGCAAAGGAGATATCAGCTTTTGTAACACCAAGTGGACTATATCAGTTATCAATTTGGTATGAAGAATGCACCTGCGACATTTCAAAGACTGACAAACAAAGTAATTGCGGGTCTAAGCAATTGTGCTGTTTATATTGATGATCTAATGGTTTTCAGTCAGATGTGGGAGGAGTATTTACAGCATCTGGAATAATTATTTACTCAACTACAAGAAGCTAATTTGGTGATGAACTTGGCTAAAAGTGTATTTTTAAAAGCGCAAGTTACATTTCCAGGCCATAGCATTGGACAATGTAAGGTGGCTCCGGGAGATGCGAAAGGCAAGGCTATTGTGGATTTCCCTGTGCCTACAACAAAACGAGAAGCTTTCTGGGCATGGTGGGTTTTACCAGAAATTTGTACCAAATTTTAGCCAAGTGGTTGCTCCACTGAATGAATTATTAAAAAGAAGTTTCAATGGACATTGGGGTGTCAGAAGTAATTTGATAGTTCAAAAACTGTATTAACTATGACACCAGTTTTGACAGTACCTAATTAAGCCAAGCAATTCAAGTTGGCTGTTGATGCAACGATATAGGCATTGGGGTTACAAAAAGATGACACTGGAATTGAAAAACTGATTGGGTATTTTTCACGGAAGCTGAATGTACAACAGAGAAGATATTCAATGATCGAATAAGAGACTTTGAGTTTGGTGTTAGCATTGCAGCATTTTGAAATTTATGTTGCAAACAATTCATCAGAAACAACTGTTTATACAGACATAATCCTTTGAAGTTTTTGTACAAATTTCGAAACTCAATACTTTTCAGATGGAATCTATTATGACAACCATTTAATCTACAGATTATACATATTGTTGGAAGAGAAAATCTGTTTGCAGATGCATTATCAATAGTTTGAAACTTAAAGGAAAATTGGACATTTTTAAAACCCTGGACACTTAACTAGAGTGATTTCTGTTGATACCAAGGACTTGTGTATATATATTGTTATGTTAGTGCATGCATCTGGTAATGTAATAGTGTAATAAGTATAGGAGATACTTTGAGATGGGTTATTAAAATGAAGGTGTCTTTTAGAATTATGACGGTTCATTTTTTGATAGGGAGGGGGTTGTCATGAAGCTATTAATGGAAATTATTTTCTTAAAATAGAGGTTTAGTCTGTGGGTGTGTCTTAATTGGATTAAAGCCAGCTGGTCTGGCTGCTTTGATGTATTCTAGTTTTGAGATGTGAGAGAGGTAGAGTGCATTTGCATTTTGTTGAATAGAGCATTCAAGAAGGGGAGTGAAATCTGGCACCTAGCTAGCAGAGACCAAGCAATGTTTATATTACTAATAAAATTGATACAATGAAAAAGGGTTTTATTATTAGAAGAGGTGGAGTTCAAAGGAGCTGGTGATGCAATGAAAATTTACATTCAATGAGATGTGCTGGGTATAACCGATAGAGGTTTTGTGTGTGCAGAGCAGAGGCAGTGTAAGATCAAAGCCTGTAAGCCTACCACTGTGTCTGCAAAGGAACCAAAGTGAAAGGAACCTCATTTTGAATTTGTAAGGTGAAAATGCTTTGCCTGGTACCTGCTTAAAGTCTATGGGTTGCTGTTGCCTTAATGGGGATTAGTTTGGGAATTTGTTAAAAGTTATGACAGTAGTAATTTGTAGCTATGTGTATATATTTAACTTGTGTAAATTAATAAATATCTCATGTATTTTGATATAAAACCTCTCGAGAACTGCTGGTCTGATTCCTGAATTTAGAGCTGCATCTCAAACATACAAAAATAAAACATAGGCTATGACAGTTGTTTAAAGTTTCCCTCTGGGATTTTTAAATAACTCCGCTTTACTAACTGCTGTGTCAGAACACCTGTCAAAATGTTCCCAACGCCACGGCACTCTTCCCCCAAGATTCATGAATGGGCTTACCTCGTGCCATTCACACAATCTTCAGGAACCCAGGGGAAAAATTGGACTTGCAGCATGTATTTAAATGGCAAACCCAATGTCACTTTAAGTGCATGTCAGATTGCAAGCTGCTAGGTTTCCAAGCCAGGGGAAATGGCTTACAATGGGAATGGCCTGGCAAGTTTGAAATTGCGGCCCTGCACGCCTCCAGGTTTGACCTGCCCACATGTGTTTGCTCAGTGTCGTGAGCGGAAATTTCTCCCCGATGTTTTTTAAACTAGCGCAAAAATTTCGGAAACTTGAATTGCATTGAACTTAACTTGTGCTTAATGGTTAGTCTGATTTCTCTCCAAGTACAACAAGAATATCAATGCAAATGAACAGGGCTCCTGGTCAATTAATCCACTTAAATTGTACTTCAGTCATTTAATAGCTACAATATAGGTCTCTAATTGTTCATCAGGGCTATCAGAATATTGGTCTTGTAGTGTAGCACTTTGGTTGATTTACATTTCTGTAGTTAATGCTTCAAATACTGGGACTGGATGAAAACAGTAATGGCAAACTGTAAGGTCAGAACATTATATCACAAGTTATAATAATGTATTCGCAATCTATATAAATTTCTACAGAAAACATAAAAATGTCATTAATTGCAAAGTCTAAGTTCAATTACCTCATAATTCAACAGAACTCAAAACCTTGTTCCATCCCTTAACTTTTATGTGTGGCACTCATGGGGCAGAATTTTTAGCTCAGCACGCAGGCGTGCACCCGACCTGCTCAAGTGTAAAATAGCATATGATGATGTCGGGGGAGCGTCCTGATGTCATCCCGCACTCATGCAATGTTACAATATTACACATGAAAGTTAGAAGTGCGCCCGCCAACAATTAAGAGGGCAATTAAGCCCATTAAAGTTCCAATTGTCCCTTATTTTTTGTGGTCCGACCAACCTCACGGTTGTCAAACGGGCGAATCTGCCAGGCAAACTTTGCATTTTTGATGAAACCTCATCCAAGAATAGGATGAGGTTTCAGTTATTAAATTTTAAAAAAAGATAAAAACGTATGGACAGAACTTTCATCATCTAAATGTTCAGGTGACTGATTCTGATGCGTGGACATGTTTTTCTGCATTTTAGAATCTGTCTTTATTGCTTTTAAATCCTTCAGCTCCCTGAGGCAGCTCTCTGCCTTCAGGGAGCTTTCATTTCACGCTCCCCTGCACCCTCGCTTACATCAGCACCTGCCCTCCTCCTATCCCCACCCCAACAGCGCTGAGCATTTCAGTGTGCGTTTCATGCTGGTTGGCTGTTAATTGGCCAGCCAGTGTGAAATCACAGCCGGGAGCCAATCGCAGGTGGCGGTCCATTCCCCGCCCACTCCCGGGCCCGCCGATTGCACCCGCACACTGACCTAAAAACCCTGCCCATGGCTTTTATGTAATAAATGTTCTTTGTCATCTTGTACAATACCAAGAATCTCCTGGCTGTCACTTCGTCATATTGGCATTGTTATTATCGATTTACCTGAGGAAACTTTTGCAGGAAATTTTCTCAAATTATGATATCAATTGTTTATGTGCTGAGACCATTACACGGCATTAATGGAGCCTTGAACTTGTAATCTGCAGCAATACGAAGAACTAGATGTTCCTTTTCAATTTTACCTGATAATGTGTGGTCTGGGACAGAGGAAAATAAGGTGGGAGCCATTTCATAGGCTTCCTGCCCCACTCCCCGACAACACTTCCCCAGTTTTCTACTGTAGGTGAGGTGCAAAATATGTCTGTCTAAATATAGTGCAATTAGCTACCAATAACAGGAATATGCCATGTTATGAGTTTCCTATCATTTGCACCTTAGTAACACTGGGTACTGGACATATTTTGTATTCCTAGTGTATAGAGTTCCTGTAGAAGGGAATGGGCAGGCAGGTTGGGGGGGGTGTGTGGTGCTGGTGGTGTTCATTTGAGTATGGGGCCTTCAATTGTACTTCCTCACCCCCACGATTTTACAGTTTTTTTCAAGAAATTAGAGTCCTATTCTGCTGACCGAAGGTAGTCAGGCAAGTCACTCTACAACAGGTTCAGGAAACCTGTCACACCAACCTCCCTCTATCCCAAGGCTGGGGCTTGTACAGAGGCAGGAACGCCAATCCAGAAGCCCACCTAAAATATTTAAATAACCTCGATTCTAGGAAATTACTAAGTGTGCGCAAAGAGGAATTGGGACCGGCAAAAATTAATGTCCCAGTGAAGTTATTGCCAACCTTCTGCCTGGCAAGAAAATCAGCCCCAATCTCCTCAAAGAAGTAACAGCCATGTGCTAAAAAGCAAGGCCAAAGGATTTCATTCAGACCATCACACACCTGATACATGCTTATCCAACTGATAAGTGCATTTTTAAAGATGTGGAAAGATGACTATCTAACATTATCCACTATAACACTTACCTGACAATTGTTGAACTTGAATAAACGGACTAATAGCTAGAAAAAATGTCAACGAGATAGGATTATTTTCTTGCCGAGGCTTTGAAATACCAAAGTCCTCATCATTCAGAAGGAGGTACTTGAGGTAGTACTAAGGCAATCAGTTGTATTAAAGGTATGAATGTTATCTGGCCAAAGTGATGGAGAATTCGAAGAGATGAGCTATCTTGCTCGTAGCTCAAGTACAGGAATAAAAGGCAGTGAATAACAGGTGGAAGACAATAAGTAAGGATGGTAAATTCCTTTCCCTAAAGTACATAAGTGGACCAGATGTTTTTTTTTATAACAATCCAATAGTTTCATGGTCACTATTACGGATACTAGAGGCTGGATTTTCATGGAGTTGGGAAGACGCTGCAGACCTTTAAAAATGATAGGTGGGACCCGTATGCGAAAGTACCACCCACGTTTCTGACAGATCTTATTTTTGATCATATGGGAAAGGGGATAGGGTGTGGATCACACAGGTGGGAAACCCTAACTCTGCAGGGCCATTTTAACTCAATGTTGAGTTCCAACAGACCCCATTTTGGCTGTTGCAAGGGCTTTAAACTACAGATTAGGAGTCACAAATTGATAAATTAGATGTAAAAGTTCTTGAAGGGTGGAAAACGCCTGTTTGACTGTCATGATCTGAAGTCTTTTTAATCACCTGATCTTTAAACTGTAACAAAAATACCTGGCTGCAGCTATCAGTGATTGTTTAAAAAAAATCCCTCTCCCAAGAGGGATTGACGGGCTTTGATTGACAGGCCTGCTGGTGTAGCATCTGTTCAAGCAGTTTCAATAGAATTACTTGTTGACATTTCCCTAAGGGCTATTTATTATGAATGTGTGGCTGAATTTGAAAATCTACAATTATCTCAGCAGGGGATTCTGAGTTCACAGTTTGATTTGCAGCTTACAGAGCTATTAAAGAATTAGGGGCATGAACAGAAGTTTGTTTGTTTTTAGGTTAACCACTTGATGAGATTTAAAATCTTTGATGCTTTCGTGAATGGGAGTCTTTTTACTACCGAGTCTGTTTACTTTTCTCATTGCCACATGGATCCTGAAGTCCACCCATGGTGGATACTGGGTGAGTTGGCATTGAGGTGGCACGGACAGTATGAGGGGGCATTAGAATGGGTGGGTGGGGAGCATGAGTTGGTAATGAGTTGGCATGGAGGGTGTGAGGGAGCATGTAGGGCACCATGGGGATATAAGGGGCCATGGGGGTGGGTTGGGGAATGATGAGGTGTGAGGTGTGTCTAATAGGTGGGTATCCATTTACTGAATCAGACAGCAGAAGATATTATGCGAATCACATCTGTTTTATTGTTAAACTATAGTTTAGTACAAATACCAGTTTCCACTCTTCCCTTCTGGATCCTTTCCCTGTCCAAAAGCAAAACCCCCTAAAGGGGAAAATCCCAGCTCTTCAGTACAGGCTTCAGCTTTCACGTGCTTTCAATTCACTCTGATGCTTGCCCTGGTTTACTCTTAAAGGCACCTGCATTTCTAATATTGTCAAGGGGTGAGGGATAGATGGCCTAACATCTTCTAAAACAGCTGGGACTGTCCCAGAGAACTGAGGCACCCTCTTGGCACTCACCTACCGCCATTTCCTCCTAGTATCTGCTTCTGGGGTTGGCAGGCCTGAGTCCATCCTGTACCCATGGATGCAAAATACTTACAACTCGAGGCACTTTTTACCGAGGAGGGCCCGGCAAGTCAGGAAATTTCCCCACTCGAGTAACCTGCCTTGGTAACAAAAAGCCGGCACTGGCTTTTTATTCCAGTTTTATTTAACTAATTGAATTTAAATTTCCCAGCTGCAATGGTGGGATTTTAACTCAAATCACTGGATTATTGATCCAGGTTCTGGATTACTAGTCCAGTAACATAGCCACCAAGCTCCCATTCCTGGACATTAGGAGCAGAATTTTGCCCTTGACGGGCGGGCGGGACCAACCGACTCGGTGGCGGGCAGGCGGGCGGCCGATTGCCGCTGGAGAAACGGGCCGCGCCGCCATTTTCTGCGGGCAGGCCAATTAAGGCCCGCCCAGCGGGTAAGCAACTCCCGTGGAGAATGGGAAAATAGTCACGGGGGTGGGCGGCCTCAGACTGCCGGTTCCAATGGGGAGCCAGCAGCCTGTATAAAGAGTGGCCAGGCAGTCTGCTTGAGGCAGTGCACCATGGCCACTCATGGAGAGAGGGAGGGAGGACCGATTGGACAGCAGCATGAGCAGGAGATGGGGGGGCAGGCTGCAGGAGAGGCCAGCAGGGGGCCACTGTGCCCCCCCGATTCTCCGATGCATGCCTTGCTGTCCTCCTGCAAGAGGTGTCTACCCGTCAGCACCTGCTGTATCCGGAGGATGGGAGGAGGAGGCCCCCCATGTCACCAGCCAGGTGTGGGAGGAGGTGGGTGGCGCTGTGAGCACCCATGATGATGTGAGGCGCACTGGCACACAGTGCAGGAAACGATTCAATGATTTGCTGCGCTCTGGATGGGTGGGTACCAAGTCGGTCTTGGTCATTTGACCCAGAAGGCAGCCTTAGCCGTTGAGCCCCACACCATGTCTTGCTGTCGTTACTGCATAGGGCATCTGGCGCACACTGGGTCGGCAAATGGGTACCCACCATGCTTACATCAGCCTTAGTGGTTGAGGTGAAGAAGGGTTCTCCCCACAGCATATGTTGGTGTTTGTGTCATTTGAGTAGTCGGAGGGCAACCTGCAGGGGAGGCCACTAGACACATACTCAGAACTGCAACACATGTCATATTGATGGTAATGAGATGGTGCAAGTGGTGCCTCAAGGTGTTTTGGCCAAGTGGCATCTGCTGACATTGGCACCGCAACTAGTTGCACCTCCTTGCCATGGGCGCTAAGACCCGTGTGTTATTCAAAGTGATGGACGCCAAATGAGTCCAAGGTGTCCGTTGGGGGAGGGGGTTGGGAGCAGCCGTGCTATCTTCTGGGGACTGATCACCAGTAGTGTGAACAGGAGCTGCTGGAGGCCTCAGGTTGGCCACTGTGGTTGGGGTGCGGCGTGCGCGTGCAGAGTACATGAGCGATCAGCCCCAATAAATCCTCTTCTCTGTTTTGCAGGCAAAAAGTCACCACAATGCCCGGGAGCACCAGAGGATTGGAGGTGGGTGTGCCCTGCTCCAGCGCCTCACAGGTCATGGGGCTGGGCAGGAGGCAGAAGGCCGGTGCGGCCAGGGGCGGCAAGGCTGGGGTCCAGCGGCCAGGTATTTGAGGTCCACAGTCCCATCCACTCTGTCTGCCCACCATCCAAACCACTGATGGCTACTGCAATCGTTAATGCTGAAACACAGCTCATTTACAGACTGAGACATTCTGACGTGTGGGTCATACAGAAGGGACCCTCGTCTCCTTGAGGATTCGCATCTCCACCACCTTCCGAAGTCACCTTATCCCATTTGTGACCACTATCCCCATGGTCTAACATGCCATGGCATCGCTGCTGCACAGCCAAAGAGTTATTGCATCTTAGGGGGTTTGGGACCTCCTGCACCCTTTCAGCCAGTGCGCCCCACATTACTTTGTCCAAAATGTCCTCAGCACCTCAGCTGTGAACATCATGGCACTCAACTTAGATAAATGCCAACACGTCACTCATCCCTGCGCCAAGGGGAAACCCGGTCTATGCCCCTCCTAACGGAATGAAGGCCAATAAGGTGACCTTTCAATCTCCTGTGATCGACGGCAAATGTCGCAACTGTTTGCGATGTTTCCTCAGCCCTGCAACTATCCAGGCCAGAATACATCCAGGTCAGGTACCTCTGCACTCTCCCCACTCCTATGGTTCATAACATGCCATGTGGCATTCCTGAGGCCATCTGACCAACCTGTCTGTATGTGCGTTTAATGTTTGGGGCCCCTCTTGACTCTTTCCCACCTCACCAATGTTCGTCTCCTTAGGGTCTTGAAGGGTGAGCGACTTATGAGGCTTGGGGGGGAAAGGGATGAAAGGTTGAAGTGAATGTATGCTAACTGATGCAGTGTCCTTGTTGTTAATTTCAGCATCACACCAGAGTGACCCACACCTCGACAACGCATCCCCACCTCCACACCTGAGGGCCAACATGTGCAACTTGTGGCACGTCAATTCAGCCAGCCAGGCACCAGCGCAGACACACACACCTCGGTGGGGACTTTACCATCAGCTAGTGTCCTGGCTCACAGTGGAGAGGGCACTTTACAGTCGCTGGAGGAGATGGTAGGGGCAGAGAGTGCCGATGGCGCCAGCAGCCGGAGGGCTGCAGGGGACGAGGCACATGCTGAGTCCAGCACTGATGACGTTCCTCTGGAGTTGTCACCAATGCAGCAGCTGCAGGACAGGCGGCAGGAAGTGCGTTTGCATCTGGCAGGGTTGTATGAGAGAATGGTTCAGTTGCTCTCTGCGACGGAGGAGTCCAGGCAGAGTGCAGGCGAAGGTTTGACCCTCAGGGCAGAGCTTCAGGCTTCCTCCAATGAGAGATTGGTGACTCTCATAGAGAGGGGCTTCAATCGAATGGAACATTTTATGATTGGGTTACGCTCTGACCTTCAAGCCCTCACAGCGGTACTGGCCACGGGTGGTCATTCCCAATGTGGGAGATGTTGTGGGCATCAAGCGTCGGCACTCAGTGCCCATGCATCTGTGGTGAGCAGGGAGGTCGAAAGGGACCTCACATCGGCGCAGCAGCTGCCTGTCGTCGCTGCGAGCTCCTCTCAGGGCGCTCCGGATGAGGGCAGCAGCTCCTCCGCCCCTCTGCCAGTCAATGTTTCTTCCGTTGAGGCTGCGACAACTGGGGAGGTGTCAGTTCTGGAACTGGCCACTCCCTCCCAGGCAGGGCCAGCACAGGCTCCATGGGCCAGAGGATGCCCGCCAAGGTCATCTGGGCCAATAGGACAGCAGGGTCAGCAGGCTGTCTCTCAAGCCACTCCGAGCTATGGGGCAGCACCTAGACGTAGCACCCGCAAACATAAGCATAAGGCACCTTCGGCACTCCGCAGGTATGTCACTGGTGATTTTGTGTTGCACTTAGAATAGGGACCCAAATTTTTCTTATTGCAGTGGAGTGTTGTTTGCTTTTCTTTTGGACAGAATAAAGTCCACTTTTGTTACCATGGCTGAGGGTGTTTTGTTTGTGGTGCATTTTTCTTTTTCACATATTTATCATGAGTGTTTGAGTGGACATTGATGTTTCTGTACTAAGCCCTTAGTTGCAGCTGAACAGGTGGAAGATGTGGCACCCAAGTGCCACGTGTGGAAGTGCCAGGCAATGCTGTTCCTGCTGATCCATGTGTGTGGAGCTAGCTGAAGGCTCTTTGGATTAAATTGTCCCGGGTGTCCCTGCCTCCTTGGTGTGATTGCGGGTCATTGTTCTGCCCCTCATTATCACCCTGTGCTTCCTCATCCTCTGAGGCACTGCTGGATTCATCATGTGCAGCCTCATCCAGGGAGTCAAGGTCTTCATCGTCAACTGCATCCCCCCCCTTTCCAGCGCAAGATTGGGCAGGGCACAGCATGCTACCACTATCAGAGACATGCGATCTGGGGGGTACTGGAGTGCTCCCCCTGAGCGGTCCAGTCAATGGAAGCGCATTTTGAGAAGACCGATGGTTCTCTCCACCACAGCCCTTTTGGTGCCCTGGCTCCTATTGTACCGCTGCTCAGCTTCTGTTCTTGGATGGCGGAGAGGCGACATGAGCCACCTTCGCAGGGGATAGCCCTTGTCACCCAGCAGCCAACCATCCAGCCGAGCCGGAGCACTGAAGAGCCCCGGCACCTGGGAGTGTCTGAGGATGTAGGCGTCGTGGGAGCTGCCTGGGCACCTTGCACAGACTTGTAGAATGAGCATCCTGTGATCACACACTATCTGCACGCTCATGGAGTGGAAGCCCTTCCTGTTGACAAAGGCACTGGGCTCACCTGCTGGCGCCTTGATGGCCACATGTGTACAGTCTATGGCACCCTGGATGCGGGGGAAGCCAGCAATGGCCGCGAAGCCTCTGGTTCACTGTGCCTGACTTGCCTGGTCGCAGCGGAAGTGGATGTAGGTGGATACTCGTCGGAACAGAGCGTCTGTAACCTGCTTGACACAAGTGTGGACAGCTGATTGGGAGACACCACAAAGATCACCCACCGAGCCCTGGAAGAAGTCAGAGGCATAGAAGTGGAGGGCAACTGTGAGCTTCAGAGCCGCTGGCATGGGGTGTCCACCCATACAGTTTGGGGAGATCTCAGGGCCAATCATCTGACAGATATAGTTGACTGTCTCCCTTGAGAGTCGGAGCCTCCTTCGGTACTGCACCTCAGCCATATTGAGGTAGCTGCTTCGCCACCTGTATACCCTGTCAGCAGGATAGTGGCATCTTCTGCGGCCCCTTCCGCCTTGGACTACCTCTTGGCCCTATGCCCCTTGTGCCTGCACCTGGCCTCCCAAAGGTGTCTCCCCTGGAGGCTGATTGTCCAGTCCTGGCCTCCTCCTTATTCTATCCCTCCCTTCCTCCTCAGGGGAGCTGCCTCCAGTGGCGATGTCAGAACCCATAACCCAGGCTAAATGGAGGCCTTGGGAAAGCTGCAGGCCCGACAAAGATTACTGTCTGCAGACTGGTTTCAAAGTACACAAGAAGCTCTTGGAAGTCGATGAGAACTGTTAACAATCACACAGGCAACGTTTAAATGCTTTCAGCAATCAAAACTTTGTGTAAAACATGAACAACCCCTCTGAGTCCACATATCCCGACATTGCATGAGTTTTCTTAAAAAATCGCCTGCCCGCCTGCCCGTTGGGCCCGTGCTCCGACCCGAAGTTCGCACGGGCCCCTCAAAATCCAGGACAATTGGCAAGTTAAGGGCCTTAACCGAGGCCTTCAATTACTGGTGGGTGAATGCCCCGCTGCTGAGCGCGCCCGCCAACCGAAATATTGCGAAGCCGCGCGCTGACGTCAGCACGCTCGCGCGACATCAGCGCGCGACACTTTAAGCGCTGACGTGCAGGCCCCGCCACCCACATTTTAGCTGGAAAATTCTGGCCTAGAAGTTAGATCTATTATATTAATGATCATCAGAATTTAATCCTTAGAATTGTGTTTTATTGTTAGGTTTTTGCATATCAAGTCAATATATGTATTGCCAATGTTGCATTTATAAATGTAAATAAACATCCATTAACTCTATTGGAAATGTATAATGCTTCATGCCAAGCCCCAGATGTCTCCAAGGCAACTCTCACTAGTGCTAGGGCATAATTTAACTGCCACCATAGTTTATTTTTTTTGTAAACCGAAATGGAAATTTCATCGGAAAGTAATTAACTCTGAACACAAATGTTAAATCTGACACTCTGCATGCATCATGTGACATGAAAGCTACATTTCACTGAATTGGAATAAAAGGGATATTTTTACATAGGAGATGCGATGGCTTGGGGTGGGGTTGTTGCTATGTAGTGGGAACATTTCTATTGTGAGCAAGTGTCCCTAATTTACAACAGGGGTAAGATGTAGGTAAATAAGCTTTTGCCTAATTTACCTCTTAATTTAGCCTTCATTTGCCTATTGTGTGAATTTTCCACTTCTTCCCTTTGCCAATGGCAGCAAAGTAAAATGGCTGCTTCAAAAAGTAAAATCCTGGGCAGATGTTTAAGTACTGAAAGATGACGGGAGTGGAAAATAAGCAAATCAAATGTGAGTAGCATTGCTTCTTGAGATCATCAGCAATGAACATGTGACTGCGTCCCGAGAGAGGAATCCAGGTCCAGGTTGTTTACTCAGTATCTACTTATAGTTAAATCTAGGGTGACAAGGGAACAGATCATTATAAGACCGTGGGCCGTAACTTCCTCGGAGAGGCAATCAGCATCAGGTTGGCCAATCCGTGCCCAATTGCATATGCCAAATTTCTTGCGTGCCTATCTCACCCGACCTTCCAGCTCAGGCCGGGTGAGATCCAGGCATTGCAGCTGTCTCCAAAGTCCAGCACCGTTGAATTGAAGGAGGATACACCCCCTTTTTACGGCACTAGCTGCCGTAAAGCAGGTAAGTCTAAAGGTCCCATTGAAGTTGACAGACCAGGTAGAAGGTAAGTGCCTAAGGTGAGTGAAAAGGATTTGGTGGGTGGGAGAGTTTGGAGGTTGGGTGGGGATGGGGGGAGGGGTTTGGACACCTGGGGATGGCGTAGGGGGAGTCGGATATCGGGAGGGGGTGCAGTGGGCCAGACATTCGGTGGGGGTCAGGGATCAGACATTGTGGGGGGGGGGGGGGGGGGGGGGGGGCTGCTGGGGGGTAGCTTGGACATTGGGGTCCTGGGGAGGTCGGACATCGGGAGGGGGTGCAGTGGGCTGGAAATTCATAGGGGTGGGGGAGTTTTGGACATTGGGAGGATTGATGGGGGTGTCAGACACCAGGCGGGCTCTGGGCTCGGTCATCGGGAGGGGGTCGGACATCAGGAGGGTTGTGGGCTGGGGGCGGCTGGACATCAGGAGGGGGTGGGGGGTCGGACAATTAGGGGGCTGGAGGTCTGGAATTTCAAGGAGTATGGGTTGGACATGGGGGGATCGGATTGGGGGTAAGAATTGGGCCTGTGGGGGTGGTATTGGATGGGTGAGGAGTTCCGTGCGGGTGGGGGGAATCCTATGGGGGCGGGTCGGCAGGTGGGGGAGTGGTTCGTCAGGGGTGGTGGAGTCCCCTGGGGGCGTCCGGGGCTGTGGGGGGAGTCCCGTGGGGGGCTTAGTCTGGGTTTTTACAATAGTTACCTAGAAGTTAGAAGAGGTTTTAATTTTCCTAACTTTTTCTGGGTAACTATAGATGTAACCCTGGCAGAACTGTCCAAAGTTTGCGATTTAAATCACATTTTCGGATCGTTCCCAGCCCATCGCAATTGTCCAGAGGAAGCGTCCACTTCTGGGCAATTGCCCTGCAAACCCTTTCCTGGGAACTTCCCAGCGGAATTCCCCAGCGCATCTTTGGGGTACCCCCCCACCGCCAAATCCGATGCTGGGGAGCTTGGAGTTTACAGCCCCATGAAATTACCCTCAGTTATTGTTCAACAGTCCCTGAATGGCAATAGCTTCAGTATTCGAAGAAGCTGTGACTGAATTTATATGGAAGCACGAGCTCCTGAAGGCAAGATGGATGGAATAATAATAAAGCACTTTTATTTTATAAAAGCTGAGGGCACACATTGGAAGGAAACCTGGGACTCAGACTAAATCTGAACATGAAAGATGTTATTTATGGAACTGGAATGGTAACATGTTACTGAAATGCAGTGTGACCACTCACACTTGATTAGCTTTCAACAGAAGCAAGGGCATATAGCAGACCTTGAAACTGTTACCATAACAAATAAAAAGAGACTTAGCTGCTTGCTGCTTGAGTTTTACTAAGCTCAGTGACAGAAAGTATGGTGCAAAGGACATGCCTTCATCAACGAACTCCAAAATCTTTGAGCCGTGCCCTATTTTGGATCCAGATTGGACATGTTTGTTGTGACACTGCTTAGGCACAGCCACCCTGTTTCACTGAACCCATAGGCCAGGATTTCCCGGCCCTGTCGTGGGTGGGACCCGCCGTGGGCGAGGGGGCGCCCCAGCCAAAAGCCCATCGACTTGCGGTGGGACCAAAAGATCGTGACGGCGGGCGGGTGCGGAAAATCCCACTCAAAGAATGGAATTTTGCGGCCCCGTCATGGCGGGGGTGGGGCCGTAAAATGCGGCGAGCCGTTCAAAAGCCCATTGACTTTGGTGAGACCGGAAAATCCCGCCGGCGGCGGGGGGACCGTAAAATTCCCACTCATTGTCCCTTTAAGCTGCTGCAGCTCATTGTGTCACGCAAGATATTTTCTCGCTCTCTCACTGCTGTAAGAAAGGACCGGTTTACAGAATAGCTAGTGGTGTCAAGAGGAAAATTGGTCTTTTTTCTGTTGTACCCATTTGTAGATATAACCTCAAGTTTAAAAATATCCAAAATAGCAATAAATTTACCTCAAAAAGAATTGTGATATGGGGCTGAATTTCCCCCCATCTGGGGGGGATGTTGATGGGAGGGCATGTACGGGCGCACTTCCGATCAGCGCCTTTGATCCGGGGCGTGCCGCCATTTTACATGGGTGGGCCAATTAAGGCCCGCCCAGTATGACGTCTGTGCAGAAGCGCTATTGCGGTCCCTGTGCAGGTGGGAGGGGGAATCCCAAAATTGAGAGTGCGCTCTTTCGCGCATGCACACAAAAGAGCGCACTCATCTCCCTGAGGCTAAGTGCAGCCTCAGGGACATCGGCTCTAAATGTGAAAAAGATAAAAATAGAAAAATAAAATTTCCCTTGCACGTCACATGAGTTGGGACATATCCATAATTTTTACAAAATCTTTATTAAAATTTTTAAAGCCTACATGAAACCTCATCCCGCCCGTGGAAGAGGTTTCATGTTTTTTCTAGTTGCCGCCAGGGCTCCTGGCCTGACCACCAGCCTTAAGGTTGGACGGGCAGGTCCTTTAATTACTTAATTGAAAATGTCAATGGCCTCAATTGGCCATTGACATGTCGGCGAGCGCACAGCTGATTTCACTGTGCTCTCACCCTCCTGAAAATTTAAATTGGGCGCGGTGAGTTCCCTCCGACGTCACCGTGTGTCATTTTGTGCGTCGGTGAGCAGGCCCCGCCCCCATGACTTGTAAAATTCTGCCCATGGAAATATGTTAGAGTTTTGGTGGATGTATTCATCCTGCAACCAAACTTGATTGTCATAACTATTTCTGCTCATTGATTGTATCATCACTACCCAATCAAAACCATTCATTAATGCCATTGAATTGTTGAATTATTTGAGATAAGATGTCTGCCTTTTATTTTTTTGGGAGGACATCTTTTGTTCAAAATTGTCAGAAACCGTGATTGGCCATCGAAGTATTTTAGGCTAAGTGAAGGAGGAGTTATCTCAGAAAGCTGGGAACTTGAAGCAGATACCTGTATGGAAAAAAAAAATCAATAAAAGGAATCAACCATTACAGTTGTCAAAATAAAGCAATTAACCCGCACATAATATTTAATTATTTCACCGAGTTGATTTACATAGGCTTTGAATAAACTGTAATGGGTCATTAATCTAATCGAATCTATTTTTAATTGACTAAAAGTCTCATGTTTAGAAGTTGGTCTGAAAATGAAGATTAATTTTTCCCTGTAAGGCTGACTTTCCGGTAATCCACCTCAAGAATAATTTGTTTTTCATTTTAAGAGCAAGTGTGAGTATTTACTTTTGGTTTAACTTTAAGCGGTGAATTTTGATCCCATCGAGCAGGGTGGTCGGGAGCAGGCGCAGGTGCGTGCGAGGCTGATCGCCGCCCGCGATCGGCTGGGCGCCGCCATTTTACGTGGGCGGGCTAATTAAGGCCCGCGCAGCGTGACGCGTGCCCAAGAAGCACTATGCACTTCCTGTGCGGCCGGGGTGGGGTTGCCTGAGCCAGGGCCTGTGCTCTTTCACGCATGAGCGAGAAAGAGCGCAAAAATCCCCCTGAGGCACAGAGCTGCCTCAGGGAGATTAGTTTAAGTTTTAAAAATTCTAAAGAAGGTAAAGAAGAATTTTTAGGACAAGTCACTGTCATATGAACTGGGACATGTCAATGAATTTTATTAAATTTTTTCAATTGAATTTCAAAACCCTTCATGAAACCTCATCCCACCCGTGGATCAGGTTCCATGAAACATGGGAAGGCCGCCTGGGCTCGTCACCTGCCCGTCAACCTTAAGGTTGGACGGGCAGCTCAGTTTATTGTTTTAGTTGATAGTTAACTGGCTTTAATCGGCCTTTGACAGTTCGGCGGGCGCTCAGCCGACTCAGGTGTGCGCCCGCCGAACTGAAAATCTGAATGACGCGCGGTGACGTCGGGACACACGCCCGGTGTCACCGCGCGTCATCTCACTCTTCGGCAAGTGGGCCCCACCCCCGCTCGCTGAGCCGAAGATTCTGCCCATGAGCTGGGACGTGTTTATGAATTTTCATTAAAATTTTTATTTAATTAATAAAACCTTCGTGAAACCTCATCCTGCCCGTGGATGAGGCTTCATGAAAATTGCGAAGGCTGCCTGGGCTCCAGTTAAGTTGGACGGGCAGCTTTCTCAATTGGGTTAATTGTTTTATTAAAGGCCTTAACAGGCCTTTGACAGCTTGGCGGGTGCGCAGCGGACTCTGGTGTGCGCCCGCCGAATGGAAGATCAGAATGACGCGCGGTGACGTCAGGACGCACGTCCCACGTCATTTTATGCATCGGCATGTGGGGCCCGCCCCCGCACGCTGAACAGAAGTTTCTTTCCTAGGTATTTTTAGGGTGGCCTCTATAATTGGCAAAGTTAAATCAATACAAATCATTGGCTCGGTCACAATTAGAATATGGTATCCCAATCTGAACTCTCTACTTTAGCAAAGCTGTCAAGGCCATGGAGAAAGTACAAAAGAGATTCACGAAGATATTACAAAGGATTAACGGGTTTAGTTACAAGTGGGCACTGAAGAAAATTGAGTTGCTTTCATGAGAACAGAGAAAAATAGGAGGAAATATGGCTGAGTGTTCAAAATCATGCATGATTTTGATCTCGTAAATAAGGGGAAAGCATTTCTATTGCTTAGTCAGTAGCAAGAGGGAAGAAACTTAAAATTATATCACAAAAAGGGCAAAGTGTGGTTAGGAGACTTTTTTTTAAATGTACAGTGTTGTTATGATACGGGATGCTCTACAGAAGTGGTGGTGCAAGCAGAATCCATAACAGCTTTTTAAAAGAAAGAAGATAAATATTTAAAGAAGAAAAAAATTAAAAGGGTCGATAAAAGTTAGGAGAATGTGATTAAGTGGGAAACATTTTGAGAGAGCTTTGGCACGCGACCTTCAGTGCTTTAAAATTCAATTAAATCATTTAACTTTTAGGTAACAAGGAAGCAGGAAGAGGGCTTTCTGAGCAAAAAAATACATGTCTTCATTAATGCTTTTCTACTGTTGTATTTTAAAATGTTGTCTCTGAATAGTATGCAGCTCAACGGGATGATGGCTAAGGTACAATACAAAGTGTTGTTCAAAGTGTTTTATATAGAGCACCTGCTAATGTATTTTGTTAGATTGTTTTATGTAATGTGTAATGTATAATTTATAATATCTGCTTTACAATGCAATGCGCTAGGGGAGCTGCAACACCCGGGGAAATAGACATTCAACTGTGCAAATCTTTATAATCAGACCACGTCAATGGAGAGGTTGTGGTTTACTTATGGTAGATATTTATGCATTCTGTTTTGTTGGAATGTTATCATTTGACAGATGAAGAATTGTAGTGAGTGACTGGCACTCCTTGAGATTTTCCATTCAGACAAATAAAGAATGGACTCCTCAACTGCCCGTAGGGCTTTTGCCATTGATGGATGAAAAAAATAGTCTAACAGAAAGAAACATAGTTTCATTTTGGCTGAAAATAGGCTACTCTTTATTTCCTTTGTGATTTTTCAGTCGTGATCACTGCAGTACTAAGAGGGCACAGCTTTGTGTTATCTTCCTGGGTAATGACTGATCGCAAATGTCTTGTGCAACCATGCAGACTGGATTGAGTTCCACCCTGTAGTAAATGGTAGCACAAGCACACAAGGTAATGAATAAATGAAGCCACAAGAAGGTCACTGACTGTAGTATTTTCTTTCCTCATTCAAAACATTTTTATTTTGTCTCATGAGAATCAATTCACACCGGACCCACTCAGGTCATGGGCTTGAAAGTAATCAGTGCTCTTCTTAGCTCCGAGTAGAATGCTGCAGCGAATAAGATTTCTACTTAATTACTTGTTATCCTGTTTGATATTCGTCCACATGGGAATTCATGGTTGTGTGGTTTCATGTGACATTGAATCAGGCACAGCTGAGAGGCACTACATTTCATCATTATGCCCTTTGGCTGGGATCTTGACTGAAATGTTCATAGCAAAGTGTCTGTTATTGCCTATAGCTTACGTGTTACCACAAGTTATACTTCACTTCATGAGAGATCTGTATGTATAACAGTTTGATCAACACATGGCAATGCTGCTTTGTCTGTTTATCACTATTGCACATTATTTTCTTGTGCTATCTATGGTATAGAAGATACCACAGAGCCAATTCTATATCTGACGTGTACCATTCATGAACTGCTCACATACAGTTAACAGGCAGAGCCATCGGAAAATTGCAAGAGATTATGGCGAAAATTATGGGGATTATCCCTTAATTTTTGTGATGAGATTGCGGATACACATTGGTACTTCCCTGTTGCAAAATCTATGCGGTTTTTATGAATGCAATTTTAAATTTCCAGGGTTCCTATTATGGCAGATTATTTTTTTCCAATTAAGTCAATGAGAAATCGGCGGAGATAGAAAATTGGGCTGACAATTCACCATCGTTCGCTCATATTCGCACAAGGTCAACATAAGCTCTTCGCTTGAATGGGAATCCTGAACCTTGCAAAACTATCACATAATCAGAAGCTCCCACTCATTACATACAGCAAAATAGGAACTCTGAGCAAACCAGAAACAGCAGCTGAAAGGAGTGGGATGCAACAGGAAGGATGCATCCGGCAGTAAAGGGTTGGGATTCTGGCAGATTCCTTGTGAAAAATTGCAGCCACAATTGTCCAGAGGTCCTTCCAATAAGACCATGTTTTGAATGGTGATGATGAGACCCAAAGAAAATGTGTGTGGTACATGTCATGAATAGCTAGGAGATATGACCAGTATCATGAGCTTAACAAAATCACTAATGAATTATCATCACCTCATAACTGGAGATATTTACCACATGCCACGATTGGCAGTAAAAACCATGTTGTTTTACTACTTGTTTTCAGTTGAAATCATTAAAAACATTTTTTATGGTCAAGAAATTTAGTTAAAGATACATTTTAGTCTGACTTTATCATGTGAATGTTTTAGCGGTAGAAATTTGACTTGTATTTCCTCTCGGAGGCTAATTCAGAACCTGCACTCGAGTTAATCACCATCTCAATGGTGCTTCACAAAAGAAGTAAAGTCACCTGTAGTCTATCCAAGCCGTGTTAATCTTTGCACTGATTTTAGTTGGTAGCTCAGAAAAATGCTTCACCCTAATGGATTTTTCCATTAAAATCTGCATTAAAAACCCAACACCTTCTAAGAGGTTAACAGCCAGTGTTCTGCACATTTGTTTTCTTAGGGGTAGGTGCTATTTACAAGCCTCTATATTAGCAGGTGTCTGTTTGTGTTGATTGGCAGGTACACTGAGTACCTACTCCAGGGGATAAGTCGGATTGACTTGCCCGACTCTGCCATTCCCTCTCATCCCATCCAGCCTGTTCCATCTGTGAGTTTGTCTCTATTTCCCCACTCATCCAGAGGGTGCTGGGATTCAGTGCTGCTCCCTTTCCTCTCATAGTTGGAGAAAACAAGGCAGCACTATAAGAAGGCAGGTATTGCTTCACAATGGCATCTTCAAAAGGTCAAAATGGGCGAAGGCCATCTCCACAATATCCATGCACCAGATCGGATTGAACTCAATTCTATACAAGCACAGCACAATATGAGGACTACAAACGAACAATAGCCTTTTGCTATATTTTTCTATGAAACCATAAAAATACTAATTTAAATCCATGGGGTGCAAATATATTTATAGATTCAGCTATGTTTTGAAACTCAAATGTTGTTCCCGGCTATTACAGATGAAGTTTTAGCAAGAGCCAAATAAGGTTTAAAGTAACATTGGAGGCATGATGATTTTATAGAAAATGGAAATCAAGTAGGAAATTCATTAACAAGATAATTGTTTCCCCTCCTGGTAATTACATCCCTCAACTCATGAATGTCCTTTCATGAATGTCAGCGGTGATAAATCCCATTATAAATTTATTATCTTGAATGCTTCCAGTGTAACTGAAGAAATGACCTGCAGAGGTCTTTGTGGCATTGTAGTGACTAACAATGCAAAACATCACCTGGACAGCAAGTAATGGAAAGTTCCTATAGCTGTATTGATTTATGAAGGCTTCAAGATTCTAACTTATTACCAATTATATTAACTCTTCATAACCTGAAGAACTTTATTTGCCTTGTAGTTCATTCAATAACTACAGCATCCACTACAATTACATTATCAAGTGTGCATTCAAACATGGTGAGAATGAAAGTCTTGGCATGAAGATTGGATCCACTTTAACTTCTTGTGAGTAAAATTGCCCATTTCCACCAAGCAGGGAAGTGGATTTTTTTTTGTTGCTGGGTTTTAGCCAAATTTGTGCTAATTAGAATGATATGGAAATATTTTGTATGCATTTTCAAATTCAACCTATTATTGAGAAAGAGATAGAGCCACATTGGCAGTTGGCTAAATTAACCAAAAGAACTAAATGGTCTGAATTTTACCATGAATGTTGAGAACCTGATGTTGGAACCATTTCAGGATCATAACCCCATTTGATTCAGGAGTGTGCCTGCCGGCCTACATCAGGCTGCCCCCCTGTTCGCCATCCAGTCAGGGACAGTGGGTCAGGCAGAGTGCCTGAAGCGAAGGTGGCTGGCAGCCTGATACATCGAGGCTGTGTACTGCTGATTGGAATGGAGCAGGAGAGGGCAGCAAAAGGCAGAGGCACGACAACAATAATGTGCTTGACTGCCAATCCCTTCTGCTCAGCATATCCAGTGGAAGTCTGCTGGTGAGGCACTTCCGTTTATAAGTCTTTGTATACGGGTGGCCTGAGGATTACTAGTTTGGAGCTTCAAAGTTGAAACTTAATTTCCATTTTATTGTGCTCTGCTCTCACCTCCTGGGAGTAGCGCGCTGCAGACAAAGAAAGTGCCCTGTCCACCTTCAGCAAGATTGCAGACTGTTCAAGAATGCTCAGTAGTTACATCAATAATTGCCTTATGCTCAATGCTGCTGGTCCTTTACCGCTGTGCTCAGGCAACCAGGATATGTACGAAGAGGTAGGGCAGAGCACATTGGGGAGATGGCCTGTTGCAACTTTTTCTAAATTTCCCAGCTCTGTGGCCCCAAAGCCTCAATGGAGTTGGGAAAATTCTGTCCACTGTTTCAGCTTGGGTCAATTCTAGCAGTCTTGAATATTAGAAAGCTGTAGGCTCAAACCACATTCCAGATCTTAGGGACACAATAATAATGGAATCTTCCATTCCTTCACCTGGAATATGACGTTGGGTGAACATGTGTTACCTGGATGATGTTGGCAATCTAATCCTTGTCCCAGAAAACCTAATAGTTTTTCTCACCTCACTCCTGTGTTGCAGGTTTTACAAGGTTTGAGGATGTTGAAGGATTCTTGTCATTAATTGTAATAAGGATGACATTTATGTCTGTACAATGCTCATATCATTTTTACTTAATTATGGCTTCATTTGGGGGTTGGGTTTAGTAATGAGTAATCCTGCCCATTAAATTTTCTCAGAGCTTTTCCCTGCCTACCATTTACCTGTACACTTTGAAATGGGAATGTTACTTGGCCCTGACAGTCTTCTTAACAAACAGTGGCATTTTAACAATTGGGATTGCAGCCAATTCAGCTGGCTTGTACCACTTGTGACTTTGATAAGTTGGCAACTACTAATGACATCTAATGTGACTGTGACAAAGGAAAACTATACCTCCTCATCCTTCATGACCTGCATGCAGCCTTTGACATCGTTGACCACACTATCCTCTTCTAATGCCTCTCCACCATCATCATGTCGGGTGCAACTGGACTCTCCTGGTTCCATTCTTATCTATTTTATCGTAGCCAGAGAATCACCTCCAATGGTTTCTCCCTCTGTCATCTCCTTCAGCCAGCCCTCTCTGAGATATCTGCACTCTTCCAGTTCTGGACTCCTGAAAATCCTCGATTTTAATTGCTCCACCATTGGTGGTCATGCCTTCAGCTGCTGGAATTCCCTCCCTAAATTTCTCCACTTCTCTCTCTCTCTCTTCCTTTAAGATATTCCTTAAAACCTACCTCTTTGATCAAGATTTTGGTCATCTTCCATATGGCTTGGTGTCAAATTTGGTTTTATAATGTTCCTCTGAAACACTTTGGGGGTCTTATTATGATAAATACAAGTTGTTGTTAGTGCTTGTGGCTATAATATCGTAATCAGGCAGTATTACACTGTACCGCCTCTTACACCAGCTAATGCTGACTCTCTTCCATAAGTGGGCAAATGCACCATTTAGCATAGCACTAGGATATACGCAGATCTGGAGAGTTCCAGGTTCAAAGCTCAGATTAGTTAGCTGTTTTCTATCTAGCTGAAGTAAACAGTGCTGCATTTGGTTTCAGTTTTTCTGGTCTAGGGAGTGCAAAAAGTTATTAAGGTTTTGTAGAACCAATCACTGTTTTGTGACCCTTGCTGGAGTGTGTATGTGTGCATGTGCCTCTCACATCATCAGCAGGGGAGTGGATTTGATTCAGCTGTGAGGTATGCTACAGTTGAATAACCCAGTGACACTGAAGTTTGACCTCAAACATGAAGGCAAAACACTTGGGAAACTGGAGGAAAAAATACGTTTAAGAAAAGAAAGTTGAGGTTAACAGATATGTAGTAGGGATCTGCTTAAGTGCAGGTCCTCTACACATTTCTCCACAACTTGCGATCTTATAGTATCCTCTTCAGTTGCTCGTAGGAGCTGCCCATTTACAATTTCAATGAGATATAAGACTATGGAAGAGAATACATGAGGTGCTTTCCCTCTATCTTCCTTGTGTGCTTGAAGGAAACAGAAGTCCTCTTCCCGAAGGACCCTCCTCTACCTGTAAGCAGCCATTGTCCTCTGAGGCTCTCCATCACCACCAGAAACTCGTTGGCCCCCGGTTGGTTATGGCTTGTCATCCTGAGCATGGGGCTTTTACCTAGTCCAGGGGCAGTTTGCAAACAGACAACAGATGTGGCATCCTTCAGAAAGGTTCATGGAGATGGTCAGATAATGTCACTGGCATTCTGAGCAGAGATTTGACATTTACAGTTCTTAAAAAAAAAAATCCCGTTTCATGTTCACATAGAAGCACCTACTATTTGCTATTTGGGGAAAATAGGCTCTTTATAAATTAAAATAAATTACAGATATATAATCCACTGAAGTATTTGAATATTTGTTATATAGGATGATTAAAAAATAGCACTATCACACATATTTTCTAATACAAGGGCAATGGTGTGTCTTAACTGGATGAGAGATGCTCGCTGACAGTTCCGTGTCATCTATGCATTAGCTGGTAAATAAGACCAGCTTCCTTCTGTGAGATGTAATTGAAGGGGAGAAAGCTTCTGAATCTTTCAATTTGCTTGAAAAATCATGCTTATGAGAGGGGAGGGGGTTAGAATATGAGAAAATTCCAGTTGAAAATCACTGCAGAAAATCTATTTAGCTTTCTCATATTGTGCAATTAAAGCTTTGTTCTTTGGTTATATTCAGTGATAAAACATAGTAAGGATCACCGAGGACAAGGCGGTATCTAATTCCACTTACATTTTCTACTATACCATTGATTTTACACTCTGTTGTCACGATTATGTTGCCTTCTTCTGTCATGGTCAAAAATCATCATTTGGTTTGAATTCACTCTTCAATCGCCCATGCGTAGTATTCCAAAAATATTAATTTCTAAGGGTTTTGGTTGGACATTTTAGGCCAGAAACCGATTAAACCAATAAGAATGTGATTGGGTTTTGATGTTACTCCATTGGAGCATTAGAAACTGATGGACAGACTCTCATCCTGGATGTTTGTACTATAATAAAACTGGTACAATGAGCAAGTACGAGTCACCAGTTAAGTTGATGTGGTCATGGGAAATAAAGTCAATCTTAATTAACTTACTTAGACAGCATAGCCCATTCAGCCATGAAGCTGGCCCATGTGGGTCTTGCTGCCAACATAACAAGACAAATTTAAAAAAGCAAATAAGCACAAAGCAAACTAAGTGTTATGGACAGGGGAGAGGTGGCGGAATGGTTCCCCCTTTTCTCACTGCAGATAGATGTGTTTTCAACTCCTTTAGTACTGTGACTCTAAAGAACAGACCATTGGCAGGTTTTTTTGTAAGTTTAAAGAAAGGAAGAATACATTTTATTATTTCTTAACACTCTCATGTATTTGCAACAGCACCCACTCATACACGCATGCAGACATGCACACACACGTACACAGAAGAAAAGGTGAATGCAAAAGAGGTAGCATGCACTTAACTTATCTTTGGACTTTAAAAAAATACAAATTGAGATTGACTGCATGTTCCCTGTGACCATATTGAAATGTCGCAGGTCTGATGATTCACTTTTGGTTCACTGAATAAATGGATGTTGGAAGTTTTCTGTCCAATAGCGGATTCTGCTATGGGTCCTTCCTCTGCTGGGCTCAGTCTCTTCCACTGAGTCTTCTTGTCTCCGAGACTGTCTGACTGACCTACCTAAAATGTGTGCTAATACATGTTCCTTATCACAAGCTGGTTTCTATCAGGTGACCATAGTATCTGTTTTCCCATTGTCCACACAAATGGTCCTTGATGACTTAAGCATGGACAACCAATATGGTTGGAGTTTCAGCCATTTGCATCTCCTTATGACTGAGTCGGTTTCTCCTCAACACCATTCTGTGAGATTCCTTTCTGCAAAGCGATTATGCCTTAATTTCTGCAGCTATTTGGACAATAGCAGCTATTAAATCCACAAGAATGCTCTGTTGCATTTTTATGTATTCTCAGTGGAATGTTCCAACAGGTTGTTTACATTTTGATGTCCTGTTCAGGCAAGCAAACTTTCCGCCTTTTGCATTTCATGATTATTGGCAGACAAGAAGGGAAGTCACCCGACCTCTCAACTCCGTCTTGCTTTGAAGCAGATTGTCATTCTCCATTTTGTTTTTATAAGTAAAGTGTCCATTTTTCATAAATCCGTGGGTATAACTGCATGGGTGTGACAACAGTAAGATAATGCTAATGTACTCAAGAAAAGGGTTCTATGCTCTCCCCGGGACGTTTTGATTCTGCTGTTGTTGGATCATATCTTGGGCCAATGGGATTTGGGTTTTCATTCAGAGTTCCCCAAACCATGAATATTCAATCTCAACAATGCCATCAGTATGACAGGAAGCAGCGGGAAGAAGCTTTGTTGCAGGACAGCAAGAAAAATGAATGTTGTGGATGCTGAAAACTGAATGAAATTACAGAGAACATTACAAGCACACACAGCGGACTTGGCAAGCCTCAGACCTGCTTGAGGCCACCAGTATGAGGTCAGGTCAATTTTAACTCCCAGGCCTCAGATTGGAGGGCTGCCTACTAGGTTACATTGTGAATGGGCAGTCCAGACACTTTCAGGCTGGATTTCTCACCACCACCCTCTTTGATGTATATTGCCTTCCCCGGCAATCGCCAGTGTGTGACATCCTCCAGGTCTTGCAGTCAGCTTCTTACTTGAACAGTCAGTATCACCAGCTTCGTTCCTTCAAACGTTCCTCATAAGCCAGGAGATGCAGGAGTGAGGCACCGACTGCACAGCACTCACAATCGCACCACCTGCCCCATTGCTGTTCTAGCCACCACCTCTGGGCCTCTGCAGGTGAACCAAGCACTCTGATATTCTCTTTACTGAAATGTGTGAGCTGCCTGTGGAGTTGTGGCAGGTGCCAGCACTTTGTGCTGAAACTGTAAATGAGGCTCAAGGGGGATAATCTTGTGCCTCCCAACTGAGGATATGGACCCCAAAAATGGCCCAAGACCAATTTCCACCCATACAACTTTAATCAGAGGAGAAGAGTGGAGAGGGGAGGAGTGGATGGGATAATATTAGGTGCTTTAAAAAGAACTGAAAAATAATATCGTAATGACCACTGTTATCTCAAATTGGCCTTGAAAAAAACACTAAGTTAATTGGATGCCTTTCAGAGAGGAATGTGTGATGTTAATATGCCCTAATCTATAGTTGGTGCTTAGTGAATCATTCAGTTGTAATAAATTGCCACATTGCATCTTTTACATAGTGGCTTTTGTTCAGTCGCTCTGTCATGCCATGTAAGTGTTTTGACACCACGTCCAACATGCCAACCTGAGACAAAGCATTTACCTGGAATTACTCGATATTCATACTCTAATATGTCATGTCATATTAACACACTGAGAAGTGGGATTGAAAACGAACCAGGCTTGCTCATGTACACAAACAATAAATTATTCCAGACATTTTCATAATAACTGGGTCATAATTAGTTTTCGTTTCACCAATAAACACTGAATTCTTATTAAACAATTATTTGCAATTTGTGAAGAAATTAGAAAAGCCTTTGCTTTGAATTAAGGTAATAATGAATTTTGAGTGCTGCACTTAGCTGTCAAGGGCCAATTAATTTAGCTTTGCACTAATGACCAGTTATGTAACTGAGAAATGACCTGTCAGACGCGAAGTGAACATAAACCTGCTGCAGAAAATTGATTAAATCTGAAAATGTCCAAACCAATTGAACCTAACAGTATTTAAATTCCCAATTTAGCTTGGATTTGACGAATAAGAAAAGCAACAGGGTTGAGTTTATCTTCGCCACTTAGGTGTTTGCCTGGACATGTGTAGATCTCCTATCCTTCACAGAGTACATTCAATTGCTGGGTGATCCATTCTGCCAGATCATTACCCAGGCAGTGAAGATGAAAATCTACCCCAATACTTCAAGGCAATTTTCAGCTCAATTATCAAAGAAAACATGATCTGTGTAAATTAATTATCATGCCAACTAATATATTTTTCAACACGTTCGCTCAATTTTTTGAAGTATCTTAATTCCAAATATTTGCAACTATGCGATCTAAAGAGCTATCTTCACAGTCACAAATCAAGACAACAAGAAAAGGTCATTCAATCCATCAAATTTGCTCCTATTGCAGACCCAATAGAATCTATTGTGTGATCGATATCCACCAACTTGACCTTCTGTGAGGAAATTCTGCAGAAATACTCTCAAGTCCCCAGTTAAGCAAAACCCAAAACTGCAATCACAAATTCAACCTTGGCTTGGTGACTTGGACAAACTATGTTACTCGTCCTTGCTTCTAATCCCGACACAACTACACCTCTCCATAATCCTCACTTCTATTCCCAACCAATACTTTTATCAACTCTTTTTTGAAATAATTAACCACCCCAGCAATTGACCGCTTTATGTACAGTTCACATATTCCACACTCAGCGCTGTACATATCATTACTATATTTAACAATTATTCAACCCACTCAGTCTAAGTCATGAAAAGGTCTATGTGGGCAGAAAGCTCACTAACCACATACTGTGGGTTAACCATTTTGCTTACCTCCACCAAGCAGGCTGGTATACTAACAGAAAATGCGTGAGTGAGATTGGAAACTATAACTTGTGGACATACTATGAGCTATTTTATGTTACGGAGATGCAGTTAACAGAATGTGTTGAATAGAACAGAAAGAAAAGGTGGAATCAAGTGTGTTATCAGAACAATTACTGGTGTCACTTATGTGATGCCTGTGAGAATTTGTCCCATGTATTGGTCAAACAACCTAGTCAGAAAGTATTGACAAAAGACATTAGCGACTGAAATCATTGAAGCAAATCCTTTTCTACCTGTAATCACCTTCAGTACAGTTTGCATAATTTATGAAATAAATAGAATTTGAATGCTGCATCTAGATGGTCCAAGTTAATAATCTTTATGAACTATTGCTCTATACTTATGTATAATGATCCTTGTTTTATTATTTTGAGGCGCTAACCAGATTGTATGGTTGCATTTTGTATTTAGTATAACTGGAAACCGATTGCAAATTGGTCAAAATCGCAAGTGATAGTAAACTTGGGGAAGCTGAAACAGCCACGATGATATAAAAGGAGTAATGGAGGATATATAAATGGGAAAATCTGTGATATATTACATGCAATACCAACAAATGCAAAGTATTCCATGTTGGATGGCCATTGTGTAGGAGGAAGAACACGGCTGCTGACCAGCTCTGCCACCTCCTCCCATGACACTTGGTGAGCTTTGGTGGTCTCCTCCTCCCATCCCTGGTGACAAGGGTCTCCCTCCTGGCAGCCACTTCCTCCAGGAGGATGGCGAGGCACACATCAGAGATGCGGTGGGGGGGGAGGGGGCAAGTGCCCACCCACCTGCACTCCCACCTGCCGTATCCAGCTGCACTCGGGTCCATAGTGTCGGCTCAGGGAACGTCCTCTGTGGCAGCCTTCCAGGTGCTGCCTGGGCCACTTTAAGCTGGCACCGCATCCCTATTGCGCCCAGCGGCCGACAGGCCCCCGCCCCTGCTTAGCCCTCCTCGGCCAGTGCAGAGCCACATTTCATGCTAGGTGGGCCTCAACTGGTCCACCAGTGTAAGTCAAGGCGATGGCGTAGTGGTATTGTTGCTAGGTTAGTAATCCAGAGACCCAGGGCAATTCTCTGGGGACTGGGGTTCGAATCTTGCTGTGGCAGATGTGAAATTTGAATTCAATGAAAAAAATCTGGAATTAAGAGTCTAATGATGACCACAGAACCATTGCCAATTGTTGTAAAAACTCATCTGGTTCGCTAATGTCCTTTAGGGAAGGAAATCTGCTGCCCTTACCTGGCCTGGCCTACATGTGACTCCAGACCCACAGCAATGTGGTTGACTCTTAAATGCCCTCTGAACAAGGGCAATTAGGGATGGGCAATAAATGTTGGCCTAGCCAGCGATGCCCACACCCTATGAATGAATAAAAACATTTGCGGTTGGGGCCTAATCGCGGCGGCTCCTGGGTCCATCCGTTGTGCCTGCCTGACAAAGGGAACCCTGCCCTAAGTCTCAGAGGTGGTTTCCTTATTTGGTTAGAGTGGTGTAGCTCTACCACTTGAGGTTCTTTCACTGGATCGACCTGATCAGTAGTTCAGGGTTTGGCAACTCTAAAGCGACATCGGCATGTCTATTCTAGATCAATCTGTCGCCCCAGGGATTAACGGTTCAACCTTAATCACGGGCAGTATAGCTGGTGGTTGAAATGTCTCTCTTCCTAAGATGATCCACATGTTTTCGAACAATTTGGTCTTCCACTTCCACCTGGAAGGACAAGGGACCAGTTTCTGAGACAATTGAACCAGGAACCCAACAAGGTACACTTCCAAAATTCCACCCAAAAACTGTATCTCCTACAGTAAATCTTCGAGCTTTGCTATGAATATTGTGATTCAATTTTTGATTGCTCTGGTTCTTCTCTACATTCCCCTCTAAGTTTGGAAACACCAGACATAATCTTGTGTGTAGGCGGCGTTTCATCAATAATTCAGATGGAGTTGAACCCGTAGTTGAATGAGGCGTCATATGATAATTGAGAAGAATGCGGGAAATTCAAGTTTCTAGAGTACCTTCTGATAACCTCTTCATTCCAGCTTTGAAAGCTTGCACAGCTCTTTCAGCTAAACTATTTGATAAGGGATGATATGGGGCTATTTTAATATGTCTGATTCCATTTAAACTCATGAAACCCTGAAACTCTGTGCTGTTAAAGACTGTACCGTTATCTGAAATGATGATTTTGGTAGGCCATGTACATGAAAACATTGACGCAGCTTTTCAATAGTTGCGCTCGACTTCGGTGACCTGACTTCACACACAGCCATCCATTTAGAATGTATGATCAATAAAAACATGGTACCCAAGAATGGACCTACATAATCAATATGTTGTCGAACCCAGGCAACTCCCACAGATGCAGTGGAGCTGAAACAGGCAACTTCTGTTGTTGCTGACAATGGAGACAGTGCTTGACCATGCTTTCAATGTCACTGTCAATGCTTGGCCACCAGACATAGCTTCAGGCAAGCATCTTTATCTTCAATATGCCTGGACGTGCACTGTGAAGCTCTGTCAAGAGTGGTTCCCTTCTTTGTGAAAGGACGACAACTCTTGATACCCACAACAAAATTCCATCTTGACAATTTTGTATTTTGGGCATGGAATGGTCTCATTTCTTCAGACACTGATGGATTTGACCACCCTTGCAATACAAGGTCTCAGACTTTCAATAAAATTGGATCTGTTAGTCCAATTTCTAATTTGTTTCGCACACACATGCTAAGAATCCTAAAAATTCAGCACAAGCACAACTTCTTGTGGCACTGGAGCATGTACAATGCCATCTGGTAGTGGGAGATGTCTGAGTGCGTCTGCATTTGCAATATACAAGCCAGGACAGTGCCTAAAGGTATACTCATATGCAGATAATATCAAAGCCCAATGTCGAATTCTTGCTGATGCTATTGGCGAATTGGCTTTATCTTCACTGAATAAACCCATTAATGGTTTATGGTCCGACACAATAGTGAAATGTTGTCCATGCAGACACTTGTGGAATTTCTTCATTCCAAATATCTAGGTATACTACCATTCGGGGAAGTCCTTGCAAAAGACTCTCCATTGTCTTTTGGAAGATTGCACGTGCAGACGATACTCTAAAAGTTAGGCGAGTGTATTGATACAGACCCTTGTGCATGTTGATGGTTAAATAACCTCTAAACATGCTATCCAGCTCTAACTGTTGGTATGCATGGCTCATGTCCAGTTTTGTGTAGGGTTTGCCTCCAGCTAGATTTACATAAACGTCATCTATCCTCGGGATAGGATATTTATCTAGTTTGGCTGCCTTGGTCGTGGTCAATTTATAATCCCCACAAATGCGTATAGTTTGGTCAGGTTTCACCACTGGGACTATGGGTGCTGTCCATTACTAAAATTGGTCAGGCTGGATGATGCCCAGCTCTTCTAACCGGCACAGTTCTGCACCCATCTTCTCCTTCAACGCATAAGGCACACGTCTGGTCTTAAAGAAATGGGGTGTCGCCTGCGAATCCACATATATTTTTGCTTGCAAGCCTTGTAACTTCCCTAATTCATCACAAATACACGGTCATATTTCCTTCGCAGTTCAGGAACTCCTGTTCTCAAGTGAAATATTTCAGACCAGTTGATTTTTTTGTTATCAGTCTTCTCCCAACAGGCTAGATCCTTCACCTGTTACTATGATCACTGGAAGTTGGGCTGCCTGTTGCCTATAGGACATAGGTACTATGGCAATGCCCTTTACCTGTATGGATTCGCCAGTGTATGTCTTCAATTGAGCCATTGTTCGCTCCAGATTCAGTGGCTGGGTACCTTCATTTAGGCAGTGGTTGATGTTCCCGTCTCTAACTCCATTATTCGCGGCTTCCCATTAACTTGGATTGTGACAGTAATAGGTTCAATTTTTACCGCTGTGACATTGTATAGGGAATAGACGTCGGTATCGGCAGCTTCAGGTTCTGTTGTGCTATTCAATTCAATCATATTGGTTTTCTGCTTTATGGGCTATTTCGATTTCACCCTGCATTGCTTTATTACATGACCTTTCTTATGGCAGTAATGGCAATCTACCTCCTTGAATCTGCAGGTGTCGAGTATGTGGTTACCCCCACATCTATAACAGATTAACCTTGGAGTTGCTGCTGAAATGTTTCTACTAGGCCCTTTTGTTTTTCTAACAGTGGGCATTGCCTCTCGCTTCGCTGCTGTGTCTCTGGTTTTCGCTCTACGCCCATCAGTAGGTTCCTGCCCCACATGAAGAACAGCACCATGTTGTACATGTTGCAAAGCCTGCGAGTCTCTCGCAGCACTTTCCATGGCTAGTGCTATTTCCAGGGCGCGCTTTAAGTCGATTGTGACTTCTGCGAGTAAACGGCATTGAATGGCGTCGTCGTGAACTCCACAAAATAATCAGTCCCGTAGCATATCATTGAGTGTCTCTCTGAAGTCACAGTGCTCAGTCAACTGCTTCAATTTCACTATATAGGTTGTGATGAACTTGCTCAAGACTCTTACTCTGGGTTTAAATTTAAACCTCTGCATTATGACGGATGGCTTCAGCTGGTAATGTGTTTTCATGAGGTCCGCTAATTCGTTAAAGGACTTAGAATTGGGCGTGTTAGGGGCTGTCAGGCTGTGGATGCGATTGTATGTCTTGCCACCACATACACTCAAAAGGTTTGCAGTCTGCTTCTCCTCCACAGCAATTTTGTTCGTTACGAAATAAAAACCAAGGCGCTCTACATAATGGCTCCATTCTTCCATAGTCGCATCGTAAGGATCGATTCTGCTGAAGAGTGGCATGGCTGGTGAGTATTCTTTTCTTTTTTCTTAAGATTTGATGTACTCACGATCACAAGGCGAGGTGCAGCATTGGATCTATTTTACCCTCGTCGCCAAATGTAACGACTTGACATATCGGACAGGTTTCAACAAAAAACAGATAACTTTCTTACAGAGAGCCTTCCAGATGCTACATGCTTGGACCAGGTCCTCGACAAGAAAAGCCCCACCCCCTGATTACCCGCGCTTAGGGCTCATTGGTCACAGCCTCCAAGAGCAATCACGTGACCCCTGATAGACAGCAGAAAAGGCTATACTTTCAATTACTACACTTACTTAATTTAGGGTTGTATAGGTGACAGCAGATTGCAAGCTTTGAAATTCTGGCTGGACAAAGTAGCTTCCCATCTTGCGAGCTGGTTTCCTTTTTTTATATTCTTCCTGAAACATTGCTATTTACAGTCATGAAAGCAATCTAAACTGGTCAAAAGCAAATTCTTCAAAACAGTTGCATAAATGACTTGACTTCTCCAGCTTAATTATAACTCACAATAGTGTTTACTAATGTCATTGCAAATCTTTCGGCCAGTCTGTCATTGGAGATGACATGAAAAGCAAAGATAAGAGAAAGTGAAACTGGCATCATTTCAAATAAGAAAGGGCAGTGAGTGACCAGTGGTTTAGTTAGATTAAAAGGACATGCTCTCCTAAGGATATTATACAAAAATGAATTATTTTAATGCTTTATTTAAGTGACCAATATAACATTTACTATGGATATTGACCAAAGTTAGGAACATGCCCAGCTCCCTTTTGAATGTTTCCAGCAAATCAGTATTACTGTACAAGCCAACAACTTGTACCATAAATCAATTATTTGTGTGAAAAGAAATACCTCTTGACATTAATCTAGTTCTATTTATATAAAGTCTTCTCATTCTCCTGGTTCCTCCCTAACCTATTACCTCAGCTAACCTATTCACATGGATCCTACTTTAATCCTTTTGTTATTGTCAAAGACCTCAATCAAATCTCTTTAAAGTGACTACAAAATTGGTTAACCCGTCAAAACGGGCATGGGGATCAAGGTGCCCAATTAACCCAGCCTCGTGGTTTCCAATGCTGGCAGCATGCAAAATGCAAGCTGTACGCTCACTGAAATGATTGTTTCATGTAGCCAGCACACAGCAGACTGTTGAATGGCTGCAATCCTGAGCAGGGATGTAAAATTGTGACAGTAACATGGGTTCAAGCCTGCCTGCTCTTAAAGCCAGTCTGCGCCTTTTAAAATGGAGGTTGGATCATGCTGGAAGCCTTTGTAAAAGTGAGATTGGCCTTGGAAAGACACATGAATGGCACAACACTTCAAAGAGTGGACTCCGCGATTTTCCAACTTTTTACCGGAGGCCACAGTGGAGTGGGGGGGGGCGTCAGAGCAAGAGCAATTTCTTCTATCCGTAGGGGTCTAGAAGGCCCTCCAGGCAGACATTGCAAAGGCAGGTGAATGAAATAGTTGGTGGTCAATGCCAGGAGTCTAGCCCCAAAGACCTGGATGATGCAAAAAAGGGTTTGATGGCCACACAAGCTCAGTGAATGTATGATCAAACGCCATAATCCCAGCAGGTGTACCACTAGTGTCAGACACTGATCAATGTACTGGTAGTGGAGTGTTACCATTCATTCAGGGAGTCTGAGTTGCTGTGGCAACATGCGCTTTTACATACATGTTGCAGTCTGGAGTTATGATAGTGATGGTCGAGGCTCCAACATTCTTTCTGTCACATGGCTGACCAGATCTCTCCCTCTTGTCACCTGCCATTGGTATGCTTTGGAAGAATTTGCAGGTTGATAGTCAACCTGTTTGGCCGCATCATGAAGACACCTTCCTTGGCCATCAAGTCCTGGAATGGGACTATGAACCTGAAGCTTCTGGCTCAGAAGCAGAGACACTACCCACTGCACCACAAGACGTCCGCTCAATGCACTTTACCTCTATAACTTACCCGCCAGCAATCTCTATCATTGCGACTCATACCTAGCATTCATAGCTCCACCTCACCCTTACTCAGGATTCCTGCAAGCCTCATGCCCATATCTCACAGCTTGCACACACTGCCAGCTACTCAACCATGACAGCCACATCAGCAAACACAGTGCACCACATTCACTGTCGCACCTCCCTCTCACTTGCAGGACAAAGTGGTGCACAATCAAAATGTACACTACCTAACTGATGGGGGCATATTTGGATTCATGTCCTTATTACCATGGACGAGACAGTGCACACCATTTTTGGAGCAGTCATGACTGAGGCCCTGGCCAGTGGCAGGGCTGCAACCACTGAAGATAGAGGTGTGCTCACATCTAATCTACCTTCTCATATCCCATTTTCCCCTCATCCCACAATGTCTTCCGATATACAAGCTGCAGATGGTGTATCGTGTATCTCATGGTTTCCTCCCTGCCCTCAACGCAAACCTGCCTTTGTGCTTTTCTCCTTTCAGGTAGCCAAGAACTGCAACTTGGCCAGACAGTGGTGGAACAGCAAGAGGTGGAAGAGGGTGAAGACAGTGATGAAGAAGAAGCACTCACACTCGCAGCAGCCAGTTCAGATACTGACAGTGCATATACTTTGGAGGTGGCATCTGCAATTAATGAGACACTGGGCAAGAGTGGGCTATATAAGCAGGGGACAAGGGTAGCCCGGGTGCCAGCTCAACAGAGGGTTAGGTCACACACAGGTTCTGCTCCAGAAAACTTAGAGGAGGACTTCAGTGAGCTGGCCTATAAAAGAAGGCTTATGGGTATGCATACAGAAATATCTAGTGCATTGGAAGGCCAGCCAGAAAGCATGTGATCGCTGTCAAGAAGCATGGAGAGGTCTGGCACCAATGGCCAGCGCTTGGAGCCCACACTCTCCAGTGAAGAAATGGTGGCTAATTCCATGAGAGCACTTTCAGACCCAACCATGATTCAGCATCTAAAGGGCAATCTCTTGGCTTCCATTGTAACACAAGCAGAAGCCAGTGAACTCAGAATGCTCAGTCAGGAAGCTCAGGCTGCTGTGATGTAAGCCCAGCCTCCTGACATGCAAACTCATACTGCCGCCATTATAGCTGCAGATAGCAGTGTTCAAAACGGCCTATGGGTCATCATGGCAACCTGCCATCCTACACATTGTTAGGATTGCTAAGGCACCACCCAGGCCAAGTGACAATGCCCCCATGGAACATGAACCTACTGTTCTCTCATGTGATGACAGCATTCGTTCTCTTACCAATGCCTCTGTCAGTGCCCTTGCTGTTGTCTAGCAGCCAGACTGCTGCTGCCAATGCCAAGATGGTACAAACCACTGGGATCTAGGTTCAGAGCTGCTCAAGGTCATTCTGCAAAGCCATCCACAGTCTCCCCAAGTGAAAGTCAGCAGCCTTCCACAAGCCATGCCTCAGCCATTGGGACACCACTGTGTAGGAATACAAGGACAGGCAAAGACATGGAGGACAGGCGCTAAGGGAATGCACAAGGGTGATTAGTTGATGTTTGTATGAACTACATCGTGATCTGATTTATAAATTTGGTTTGGAATGTTTATTTTGTGGTGGCTTTTATTTTATTTTTGCATTGTGCCCAAGTGAATGCTGTGAAGTTGAACGACAGAGGGAAGGTGAGTTGTGGGAATGTTGGTGAAAGGGGAATTGAGGAAGTGCTTTTTGTATTATAGCTGGAAAAGTCAATCACGGACAGCCTGTCCAGAGAGAGGGAATGCGTTGGCTTCCTCCTCCCACACTCATGCCCTTTTTCTTCTTTATCCTCCTTCTCCTCTTCAGCTTGTCGCCATATAGCTGGTGGCAAAGGCTGTGCCCTGATGCAGCAGACCACCATGAATCTTGGTGTGCATCCTGGCTTCTCCTGAGCCACTCTGGAATCAGAAGTGTTGTTGAAGCATCCCAATGGTCTGCTCGATCGCATTTTACGTGGCAGCATAGATTTTCTTCCATGTGTGTTGTGCATGTGTACATGGATTGTGCACAGGAATCAGGACTCATGTCGTCAAAGACTAGCCCTCGTCATTCAGTAGCCAATCTCAACTATTTGTCAGGGTAGGTGAAATGCAGATGGCACAGCAGACTGAAGGCATCATGACTGCAGCCAGGATACTAAACATCGACCTGCATGATTTGGTGCATGTGGTCACACTCCAACTGGAAACTGAGGGAGTGGAACCCATAAAGTGACATGCAAGAGTCTATGGCACCCTGCACCATGGAGTAGCCTGCAATGAAGCTGCATATTTGCTGTGCCTGCTTCATTCTGGCATGAGAGAATGAAATGTAGTTAGCTCTCTTGAGGTACAGGGCCTCAGTGACTTCCCTTGTGCAACAGGTGACAGAAAACTGGGAGCTTTGCAAATATTGCCTGTTCCAGTTGGAAGGAGCAAGATACATAAGATACATTCATGGCCACAGTCACCTTCCCAATGCACTATGGCAGCAGTGTGTAGCATCTGCAAGATGCACTGCAGCAACTCATCGAGCATCCTTCAACAGCACCTTCCAAACCCACAACCTCTACCACCTAGAAGGATAAGGGCAGCAGACTCGTGGGAACACGACCAACTGCAAATTCCCCTCCAAGCTACATACCATCCTGACTTGGATATGACTGCTTCATGCATGAGAACAGCTCTACTTCTTCAATGTGTACTCAGTGAGAGCTTTTATTAAACTGACCTAAGATGTCTGCCCCGAGAGGCAGAGTGCCTAATGACAGAGTCACATGACTATGACAAGCCAGTTAATCAGTACACCATTGCGTTTCCAAATCCCAAACATCCCCTTTTTCATATAAAAAAGATACAAACATCCCCCTTTTCATATTCTGGGAGTGATGGTAGTTCTGTACTCAGTACAGCTGGTGAGATCCCTTCTTCCTGACCGCCCAATTGTTGTGATGGAACAGCTTCGCTAGTTGTTTGGATTTGCCTGCATTGCGCTGGTATATTTGGTTGTTCACTTCCAATGCGTACAATCAAAATGACAATATCTCTATGCATGTGCCACATTTCCACATGGGCTGACTCCTGTTGAGAGTTTTGAAGGAGCCTGATTGGCTCTCCAATGCTCAACCTGTCAAACTGAAATTTGGCTTTCTGTCATTTCACCTTTGATCTTTTCACTCACCCCTGTTACTACTTCTGATTTTTGTAGGTTTGTTTGCTATTGGAAGTGTAGTTTGTGTGCGGCATGACATTAGTCTCTGGACAGGGCTACTTTTCACGCCTTCAGCTGCCATGTTTCTCCACTCAAGGATCGCCTTGCATACATCAGTGCTAGATTTGCTCAATTTCTTGACGAGTCCTTTGGCGATTTTTACTGCTGCTTCAAACTTTCCATTTGACCAGTGATATAGTGCGGAGATGATGTGTAGTGATGAATTTCCCAATCCTTTGTGAATTGGCTGAATTCTTCACTTGTGAACTGAGGGCCATTATCACCCATCACAATGTCTGGAATGTCATACCAACTGAAGTGTACTTTCAGACATTCTACTATTTCTCCTGTAATTGTTGAAGTCAGCTGGTCTAACTCCCAGTGGTCTACAGTGACAAGATAATCAGTTCCTGCCAAATTGAAAAGGTCTACTCCCAGCTTCCTCCATGGTCTGTCTGGGATGTCACGCACAATCAACGGCTCTGTAGCTTGTTTAGCTTTGTACTCATTACATGCAGCACACTGGCCGATGTGGTCTTTAGTTTCATTGCTCATGTTTGGCCAGTAGAGCACATCTCTTGCCTTTCTCAGAATCAATTAAATTCCTTGATGGCTTGTATGGATGCATTTCAGCATCTCTCCTCTCATCTTCTTAGAGTTGATGACTCTATTTCCTTTGTACATGATGCCATCTTGGGATGTCAATTCATCTCGGTATGCCCAATATGCTTTTGTGACCATAGGTGCGTCCTGATACTCTCAGGTCATCCTTTCATCACCACTTCTTATAGCGCTTGTAAATTTGCATCTTGTTGGATAGCTCGCTTGATTTGAGCAGGGCGCCTGTCTGTCAGATTCAATGTCTCTGCTGGGTTGATGGCTTCCAGATCATGTCTCTTTGCTGCTTCACATTGAATCAAGAAGATGTTGCATTCTGTTGCAGCCCCCTCAACTTCATGGGGACTGCTGCTCTCGACAGTATGTCTGCAATGTACATCTGTTTTTCATCTGTTTTTCTTGCTTGTCTGTCGTGCCCAGGTGATATCTTTGTAAGTGAAGTAACATTCTTTGCAGTCGCTTTGAAGCAGATAGTAGTGGTTTGCAAATAAGGCTTGTGGTTGGAGTCCACTGTTACTTTGTCTCTCCCAGGCAGGTGCTGATGAAAATGCTAAAGGGCCAAAACAATAGCCAGGGACTCTTTCTCAATTTGAGCGTAGCTTCATTCCATTTGTGTTAGTGTCCTGGATACAAATGCAACCGTTTGTCCTTGCTGCATCAGAGTTGCTCCCAGGCCTGTTTTGCTGGCGTCACATTGCAAGGTGACTTCCTCATTGACAACATAGTACTTCAACACTGGCATTGTTGTCACTAGTTGTTCGATTTTATTGAACGCTGCTTCTTGTTCTGTTTTCCAATACCATAGCACCTCCTTGACCATGAGCTTGCGTAATGGTTCACACTCTGCTAACAAATTAGGCAAAACTTTTCCAGATTGTTCATGAATCCAACAAATCATGGCACTGCTTTCATATCTGTTGGTTGCTGCGTCACTGCTACAGCTCTCACCTTGCCAGGATCCAGACAAAAACCTTTTGCTGTCAGTACATGATCTGTGTACTTGACTTCAGGCATTTCCAGTTGCAATTTTTTCTTTCAGAGCTTCAGATTCATCTGGCAAGCTCTCTCCAGCAGTCATATTAAATTCTGATCATGGTCAGCTATAATTTCTTCCATTGCATCCCCACATCCATAGATATCTAGATCATCCACTATGGCTTCCACTTCGGGAAGATCACTGACTATCTCATGCTGTCTGCGTTGATACTCTTCTGGAGCCGTGGATATGCCAAACGGCCATGTGCAGCCATCTGTATCTCCCGAACAGCGTCCAGAATGTCGTTTGAAAGCTGGTGCTCTCATCCAGCTTCACGTTCCAATAATCATCCTTTATATCTAGGGTAGTGAATATCTTTGCCTTGGCAAGTTGCGACAAAGTTCCTTCGATGGTTGGCATGGGGTAATCAGATCTCTTCTTTGGGTTTAAGCATACTTGCAGCATGCTATCATGCTGCTAATCCAGTCTGTGGGAGTTGTCACTTTTTTGATTACTCCCCTCTTTTCCAGCTCTTCTATCTTGTCCTTTAGGCTGGACTTGAGGGCAGCTGGAACTCTTCTCAGCAGATGCTGAATGGGTCTTACACTCTCATCTATTTCCAGATGATATTCTCCCAGTCGACATCCCAACACTATAAACATATCTTTGTACTCCTCTAGAATCTGTTCTGCTGTCACTGGTTTTGTGTGCTTTGACATGTTGTAAACCTCTGTTGGCACATTCAGGGTTACCAGTCCAAGCTTTAGACTGGCTTCAGCTGAAATGAGCAGCCATCGTGTCCCATCTATGATCCGGAAATCTAGATCTTCCTTCTTGTCATTGTGTTGGGCTCCCAGACTAATTTGGCCTCTCGGAATGAGTATCATCCCATCATATAGTCACAACCTTACTTTTGAGGGTTTCACTTTTAGAGCGCCATGTTGAGCTACTTTGTTCAGGTTTGTGAAGATTATTATGTTGCATGATGCACCAGTGCCTATCTGACGTTTTCTCTTCGTTCTCCCTCTGGGTCGTCATTGTAACAGTCACAAACCATTTGTCACCTATAGACTTGACGGAACCAACCTGTTCTATCGTGTATAGTTCTTCATCAGACTTGTCTGCCGATTCCTCTCCAGTGTCCATGTGTATTCCGGTCAAACACTTGCATGTGAAATGATTTTGCTTCTTACAGTTAAAACACTGTTTTCCCCATGCTGGGCAATTCTTCTTCTCCTGTGATGCCGTCTCCCGCAGTGTTTGCATCCTGTCTGTCTGCGATTGCTCAGCTCTTTTTGCATGGACTGTCTCTCAGCATAATGTGTCTCCTGGTCTGCTCTGCCATACATATGCCCTAGCTGTTGTTTCACAATTTCTGCATTTTGACACACGTCTATCGCTTTCTCTCGTGACAGTTTCTCATCTTTCAGCAGACTTGCTCTCACTGAGTGGTTCTTATGCCTAAAACAAACCTATCTTTAATCAGATAATCTTTTAGCTGTCCAAATTCACACGATTCTGCAAGCTGTGTTACTGTTGTGATGTATCATTCAATGGTCTCGTTTTCACCCTGAACTCTAAGGCAGAATCTTCTGCCAGTTGGATGGGCCGGTTGGGAGCGCCCGTGGTTGGCTGCGCGCCGCCATTTCACATGGGCAGGCCAATTAAGGCCCGCCCAGCGTGACGCGTGCCCGGTAGCGCTCAGCGCTACCTGTGCAGGCAGGGGGAGGAGGGAGAGTCGGGGCCTGCGTACACGCAAAAGAGCGCAGGAATCTCCCTGAGGCACGGAGCTGCCTCAGGTAGATTAAGTTCAGATTGAAAGTTTAAAAAAAAGAAAGATTAAAATTATTCAAACATGTCCCCTCAAGTGACACTGTCACATGAGCTGGGACATGTTTACGAATTGTGAAAATTTTGTTTATTTATTTAATAAAACCTTCGTGAAACCTCATCCCGCCCGTAGATGAAATTTCCTGAAAAACGTGAAGACCACTTGGGCTCTTCGCCTGCCCACCTACCTTAAGGTTGGCGGGCAACCCTGTCAATTGCCTAAATTAGTTTATTAATAGCCTTAACAGGCCTTTGACAATTCGGCAGCCGCCTCCGGCACGTGCCCACCGAACGAAAGTTCGGAATGACGCGCAGTGACATCAGGACACATGACCAACATCACCGCGCGCCATTTTACACGTCGGCCCCGCACGCCAACGTGAAAATTCTCCCCCTAGTGCTGAATGCCTAAAGTTCAAATATAACATTCACTCAGGGTTCAAAATGTGCAATCAAGGCTTTCAAAATCTCTGTCTTCTTTTTTCTTTGCTCATCTGTTAGACTTAGAGTGGTATACACATTGTAGCAGTCCTTCCCCAGCAGTGTTAACAGTGTGGCTACTCTTATTGGTTCAGGCTTGTTCAATAAGTCTGTTGCAATCTCATAGTTTTGACATTGTGAGTGGAAAAACTGCCAGTTTTGCCATGCATCATTTTTCAGTTGGACTGGAGATGGGATTTGAAAATTTACTGCAGCCATTTTACTCACTCAGTAATTTCCTTGCAGCCTCTGCCTGTGTTTCCTTTGTCCTTTTCTCTGCAGCCAGTAATTTCACTTGCAACCTGTGCATGTTCTTTTTTGCCCTTTCTTCAGCAGATGTTTTGCAGATGTGTCTACCTTTCTGAGCTGTCTCACTTGCAGCCTGTGGCCTTTATCTGTTTTCCTTTGTTCTTTTCAGCAGCGTTTTTGCAGATTTGAACCTTTCTGTGTTTCTGGGTTCTCATTGTCTTCTCTGCTCCTTTTGCAAGATTCAAAAATTTATTTTTTCTTCACTTCTGACACCATGTTTCATGTATAAGGAAAGCTGTGCTTCTTCAGTGTATTCCCAGTGAGAGCTTTTACTAAACTGACCTAAGATGTCTGCCCCCAGAGGCAGAATGCCTCATGGCAGTGCCAACTGACCATGGCAAGACAGTTAGTCAGTACAGCATTGCATTTCCAAAACCCAAACAATCACCATCCTTTCACTGTCATTGGATAAAATCCTGGAACTCCCTTCCTAACAGCACGGTGGACATACCTGCACCAGATGGATTGCAGCGGTTCAAGAAGGAAGACCACAATCTTCTCAAGGCAATTAGAGATGGGAACAAATGCTGGTCTTGCCAGTGATGCCCACATCCCATGAAAGAGTAAAAAAAAGTGAAAAATAATGGTCTTCCTATCAATGCCTTCAGAACTTCACCAGTAATTGTTTACCAGGCAGAACTATTACATTAGTAACAATTTTCTGATGACGACAATGCAACCAATTCCTTATCCTATCCCAAATCTTTGCACTAATCCCACAGAACTGTGTTTTACGGAGTAGCTTGTTATATGACACCTTGTCAAATACTTTGTGAAAAACGAGGTGTACAATATCTTTACACGTCATTGGAATGCAATGGGAATAGGAGGGCAAAATTGTACAAGATGACAGATGACTTTAATGAGGATGACTGCATTGTGCTACTTGGCGGAGATGTTCCCAACACACAAGTCCCTCACCATGACTTTTGGCAAAGATGATTTCCTGGACTCCTGTTACAATGACATGTAAATACCCGGCCCAATTTTCGAAGCAAATACAGAGCAATTGTCAAGTTAATTCTATGGTGTGTGAAGGTGGTAATTTTGTAGAGTGGTGGTGCCCCATTGAGATTGTACATGGTTTTGGTTAGATGGATAAAAAATGAGAAGCATCGGCAATTGAGTGAGCGAGAATTAAAAGTACACCTAGTGATTACAGCATCATTGGTAGCATAGGAGGCATTCAGCAAAGAACAGAAGAGTTTAACAGCAGATTACTTGGGGCCTTCTTGATCTGAATGGTTTAGAATCACAAGGGAAAGTTTTTGAAGGTACTTGTAAGTTATCTAAGAAGTCCTGTAAAGTCGATGGAATGTTCAAGAATTAAATTGGGCAGAAATATGAAAGGAGATCAAGAAATAGTGGGCTTTTTATAATAATTCTTTATGATACTCCTCAAAAAATGTCAGTTCACTTGGTTTGTCTCTTTCCCATGTGAACCTATGATCTTGGTCTACCCATAGTCGTATCCCTTTTAATGATGTTTTATTCCCACTTCTGTCAACTGCACATCTGCTGTACGTATTGATTTTAAGCAAATAAACCGGATACCCAAATCTGAACCTCAATACCTCTGAACTTAGATGCAGTATAATGCCACTGGTAGCAGCAATTACCTGCACAACACATACAAGCACAGAAACCCCAAATGACACTGAAAAGCAACTAATACTTTGAAAGAAAAACAGATGAAGATGTACAGTGTACGGATAACGCAACGTAGAAATCACACTGTGCATCAACATAGAAATGTTAATTGGACTTCTATGAGATTTCTTTGTCTGATATTTCAATATAAGATGCATTCATTAATTTAGTTTTTGTTGGAGAATTAATTAAAATAATGGTCAAAGGCATTTAATACCCACATGTTAATAATTAATAAAATAATATCACACAGCGTAATTCCCAGCCTTGTCATCATTTTATGTGGTGGACTATGCTGAATTAAGTTATTGATAATGCAACTGATATGCAGCTTACAGACTGCAATGACGATGGCCGATTCTTCACAGGCAAAGATCATGGGAAGGCTTGTCACTGTGGTAGTTGACCTGACTGAAGAGGCCAATTCTTGATCTGCAGGCTCTTGAGCAGTTAGTGCACAGGAGCTCCTGGTTTGGTGGGGCTTTGCTATAAACAGACTCCTTCTGTTGCCTGTGCTTTGCTTCAGCAGCCTTGTGTCTGTCTGTTTCAAACTTGTAGGTTCCTTTTCTGTTTGTTGTGTGCCTGCTGTCTCTGTCAGCAGTCTCCTGCCCCCGGACCCATTGGTCAATGCCAGCCAGGGAGAGCTGCCTTTTCAGCTGGTCTTTGAAACATTTTGGAATGCACCATGGCTTTGCTTACCAGAGCATAGTTCAACATAAAGCATTCTGGAGTCTTCCGCACGTGACACGTGCACTACTACATTCCCAAAGCACCATAATTTAATCTGTATGCATATGTGTACATATAGGAAATTCCCATTCTTATTAGGTAGAATTTCTAACAATAAAGTTTGCTTTTACATCACTAATAGACCAAAACATTGATAGGCTATGTAATCTGTTCCCAGTCTATTACATAATATAATACACACATATACATTAAATATATGCTAGTCAATCTAACATTGTATTATTCATGATTAATAAAGATGTGTTTGAATTTTTCCAAGTCAAACAGGGTTAGAATACTGTCAACAATGGAACCAATGTGCAGAAGGGATAGGGGGAGGTGACAAATAGCAGTGATGAGGAAGAGAGACACGGGGAAAAGGAATAGGGAGCCTGGGGACAAAGAAAGGAGTGAGGGGAAGGGAAAGAGGAAAAGGAAGATAAAGGGAGGGAGAATACAATGAATGGGGAGGCATGGAGAAAGAAATGGACCGCTAAGAAAGGAGTACCGAAATCAATGGGGACGAGAGATTGCTGAATGGAGCAGCCAACTATTGAGGGAAAAGAAATTCAGGACATCAGGAGGGACTTGTTGTGGATGGAAGCTGGGGAAGTTGTAGAAGAGGAAATGAGGGAGGGCTACTTGTTGTGAGGAGCATCCGCAGCCAATGGGGGTAAAGAATCAGTAGGAGGGCTGGAACAGTGGGAAGGAGTGAAATCTTGTTCATTTAGTGGACAAGGCTGAGATATGACTCAGCACTGGGTGGGGGGAGGGGGGGTGTGGGGTTAGCAGCGGTGGAATGGGGGATCAGTGAAAGAGGAACGCAAAGCATTTCAACCCATTGGCAGCCTTTATGAAGGCAGAAAGGTTAGCTTTTGCTAATTCGCATCCAAAGGTTGAGGGAAAGGGGACTCCACATGCAAACTTGAGGCTGCAGCCTACTGGTACTTCACTGGCTGTGTAGCCTAGGGTATAGGTTAGCAATAGGTTCTCTTGTCTTTACACACAGACACACTAGAATATTGACTACTATATTGGTCTTTACTCCCTGAATAGTGTGGTTTATGCCAGCCATCCAGAATACTCCACAGTAGTCTTCACCATGGAGCTGCCAATATCCAACTTGTACCAAGCTACCCTTCACCCTTGTGTTCACTGACCTAAATTGGCTCCCAGTCCTAGTACTCAAATCCCTCCATGGACTGCCCTTTCATATCTCTGAAACTTCTTCCAACCCTACAACCCTCTTCATTCCCCCAATTCTGGCCTCTTGTATATCCCTGACTTCCTTCATTCTAACATTGGTGACCACACCTTAAGCTGTCTAGAGCCTAAGTTCTGGAATTTCCTCCCTAAACCTCTTCGCCTCTCTAAAGCTAAAGCTAGCTGTTTGCCCAAGCTTTTGGTCACCCATCCAAATGTATCCATATTTTGCTCAGTGCCCATTTTTGGCGCTGATTATGCTCCTGTAAAGCACCATAGGTTGTTCATTCCATTAGAAGTGTTATACAAATGCAAGTTGTTGATGCTGGTATTCATAATGTGTTGTAGGGTGGCCAAGTTGTACTATTAATGGTGGAGTTGATCAGCAGACGCTTCTTAGGTGGAAACTATACTCATCAGCGACTACACGTGTGCTCTCAATTCCAACTCTTACCTCTACACTGGCTGCTGAAGTAGCCTGCGCTACTCTCCTATTGGTTCATGTGATCTTGCCTATCAAGTATTATTCTTAAAGGTATATTACATACAAAATAAAACCATAATTACTACATAACAACATCAGGTTGGGTTCGATTATTGGCGGGTTGTAGTACAGGGCATGAGGTCTTTGCTTGTTTTTTTTCAGCATTCCACTTTGTGGGAAAGATTTTCTTCATTTTTATTTATGTAGGATTGCTAATAACTTTGTTGTGGATTGTGTGAGGTTCTCATGTGTTTAGAGCCAGCAAATTCTCTTCTTTGCACTATTGCTGCTCCAGAATGCTTAGGGCCAGTTAAGCTAAGGGAGTTACCATGGTTACAGCTAGCACACATTGATGCTGGCAGTGAGCTCACTGCTGTTTAATTTATTTTTAAATGGCATTGTATAATCTTAGCTAAGCTGATATTTGACATACATGGAATAAATTCTGTATTCCTTGTGCATTAGGTAATATGAATTTATCACCTGTTCTGACCGACATATATTACAAAATTACAAATATAACCAATCAGGTCAAAACGTGACTTGATGCTGAAAATAATGTCTCTTCTGTCAAAGGTTTATGCTGTGACTCCAAGGAGTTGCAGGTCATTTATAGTGGAAAGTTAATTCAAGCTAGTCTAAAGGGAAAGGGTTAAGGGAATAAAAATTTTGCAAATGTCGTACACAAGGGGGTTTTCATACGGACGTAGGCCACGTGTAAGCAGCATTTCCATTGTATTTTGATCAGAATAGCTGTTCTTCAGAAATGAGTTTCCTGTTGCCTTTAGGATTTTCAGGCAGTAACTAGGAGCTTATTGAACACTTTACCCCTGGCACTGTACATGGCTCCAAACTTTAATGAGTTTCTTTGTCATCATTTTAAATGCTGCAGGGGGCAGCTAAAACAAGCTGCTCTACTTGTCAAGGCTGATATGGAGTGTTGGAGTTACAGTCGGGAAGGCGACTTTGAAAATGAACTGGTTAGGTATGAATGATAAATTGAGGCAGACCCTCATTTTGAACGGTGCCCATCCTTCTTAGCTTTCTCTTCTAAAACACCCCATAAATAATACGGAATGGTAACTCCTTAGTTGCCAGGACCATAGAGATATTGTTGCAAGAAAATGGACAGGCTCAAACAGCAGGGGTGTAAGTGTAGGTAGAAACCCTAGAGCTTGGATTGAACAGTCTTTGAGGCTAGTGGTGCAGCTGATAAGATATGCCACTTAATGCATTCACTGTCCTTGGCCACACATATGAGGTCACTGAAATTCTTGCCCACTGCATCCAGGTCCTCAGAGCTAAACTGCTGGTATTGACCATGATAGTTTGCTGTCTGACCCAGCTATCAGCTGCTACGGCCTTCCTAGCAACGGATTTTCGCTTTCATGTCAGGAGCGCAGAGTTGGAAAAATTCCCGACTCCACAAACCTGACTCGGGAGAAAGTGCCCCCAATGTTCTGATTTTTATTCAAGGGGCTGTGGGTACCGCAGGGAGTCTGCCGTCCCCCGAAAGAGTTCGGAGGCAGCCATTGGGTCTGCAGGGTGTAGCGATGGGCTGTTTAACTGACCCACTCCGGTGCTCTGGCACTTTGCATAAAATAACCCAATTAAACCAAACCCAACCCTTCAGCCCTCACACTCCCTCGCCCAAACCACACACTCCTCATGCTCCATTAATGCCAACTCAGGCCAACTCATGACACCTCAAGCCCCTCACCACTCCCATGATCTTTCATACCCTCCATGGCAACCAGTATCCCTATACCCACCCTCATAGCCCTTTATTGCCCCTATACCAACTTAGTGCTAACTCATTACAGCCCATGAACCACCCCCACTCCAACCCATGGCCCTTTATAGCCTATGTACTATCTTAGTGCCAACTCGTGCCAACCCATGCAACCCATTCATCACCCTTTGCCCTTACACCTTCCATGTCAACTCACCCAGTATCCACCATGGGAAGACCTCAAGAACCATGTTGAAAGGAAGTAAAATAAAGTTCTAAGGGCGGAATTTTCTGGTCCCGCCAGTGGCGGGTTTAGTGGCGGGCAGGAGTGGAAAATTCGGAGAAAGGCCAAAAGTCGGATTCCAGCCGACGGAAAAACAAGTTGGGATTTCCCCCTCGTCACTTTCGTGTCGGGATGATGGTGGGTCAGCTTTCCCACTGATCCATGTCAGGAATGCTAGATAACATGCGTTATCATGTCATGAATATTTATTAAAAATGCAACCCACAAGAATCATGTTCCCTCCCCAATTACATGCCATGCCAGTGGGAAAATAGACCAGTCTACTGGATATAAGTGGCATGCAGCTGTCCACCCTCACTTCACTCATGACTTTGAGGTGAGTGCAACATTCAAAGACTACCTTCAACAGCGCTGCTCCGGTTCTCAGCGGTGCCAGTGTTAGCCACACTGGTGGGGGTGTTGAGCCGGGCTGCTTACCGTGGTTGCCGTGCTACTCCGGCAGAACAGCATTGGGTGCTGTGAGTCTCAGGTAGGGCTGCACTCTAAAAGAGAGACCAGTATGGGGATCCGTGGAGGGGCAGATGCTAGAGACATGAGAGTGAAGGGAGTTTGGTTGGGGGAGGTGGTGTCGGGACGATGGCGGGCAGAGGGGAGATTGGGGTTGGGGAAGCTGGAACCCGACATGGAATGGTAGAATGCAGAAGCACAAGTGGGTGGGTGGGTGGGATTCGATGTTCTTGAAGGGGAGGGGATGCACACAGGCTCTAGAGTATGAAATGGGTGAAGGGGGTTAGCGTAGCGCAAGAGGTAAGGACTGCACAGAGACTCATGAGTGATGTGGGGAGGGCGAGTCTTGCACAAGAGGGACGGTTCATACAGAGACTCATAGAACGGAGGGAAACGCTCTTGTGGTCATTCATTAGGGAGCCGGAGTGCTGAAAGACAGTCATAGTCCCTGGGCTGGGGCCAAGAGGTCAGCGTGAGAGGTTAAAGGCAGTCCTGGGGCTTGGTGGGCCTCGTGGTCAGTTTGAGAGATTAAAGGCAGTCCTGGGGCTCGGTGGGCCATGTTGCGTTCCCACTCTAAGAAGGAGCAAGGCCTGTGTGCTCAATGGGGATCAGGCACAGCTTGGTGTGTGGGGCATGGTCATAGTCTCACATTCATTGGTGATGGGCGTGTCTGGCGCAGTACTAGGTTGCAGATAGGATGGTCATGGTCAAGGGAGGCAATGGAGAAAACATAAGAAATGTGTGTTGCGGGGGAGGTGGTACTCAAAGCTCTACTTGGGTGGGTGGGGTGCTGTGGTCAGTTTCGTATGTGACCATGCACACAGCCTCCAGCTGGGGAGGGGTGTGGTCCACACGGGGCACGGGAACATCAACAGTGATGAGTTCAGGGGGAGGGCAAGAGTGTCCACTACAATGACAATGGGATCCAGGGTTACTGGGGGAGGCTGGATAATAACCGGAGGGAGATCTACCTGCACAGTGTGAGGTTCCAGGAAGGCCAAGGGGACCTGAACTCTGACTGGGGTAGGGGAAACTGACCTCAAAGTAGAAATACAGCACTACCATCTTGAGACCCCAAAGTTATGATGCAGTTTAAAATCGAAACTGGAAAAGAATCTACATAGGAGGGGGCTGAAGCAGTGTGGGAGGAGGCCACGAATCAACTCAGCGCCCCCCCTCACAGTGCTTAGAGTAACAACATGGAAATGGAGTATGAGCTGATGGAACTCAGGAAGCGCTTATTGAGAAGGTGCTATTGGAGCCACTGACATTTAGAGCTTTAAAGTGTGACTGCAGGAGCCATTGTGTTCACAATGAAGTTGATCAATTTGAGCATTAACAGAGAGGAACGTGAGAATGGAAGATGCAGCCAACCGTGAAGGGAGCACAGCTGTTGGATATCTGCAAGGTAATCAATGGAAGGGTCTAAGGTGCTTTCCCCAATTGGCATGGCTAATGGGCCAAAGGGCATCCAGTCATTCCAAAAATGCAGTTTAGGCATAATCAGTTTACCTGATCAGGCCTAGTCGGAGTGCCTTTGGTAATGTTGCACATATCCTGGATGCAATCAAGCCTCTTCCAACCTCTCTGGGATCAAAATATCAAGCAGCTAGAGTGGGATCTCGGTCACCTAGAATCACAGAATCACACGGTGTAGAAGAGGCCCTTCGGCCCATTGAGTCTTCACCAACACGTGAGAAACACCTGACCTACCTAACTAATCCCATTTACCAGCACTTGGCCCTTAGCCTTGAATGTTATGATGTGCCAAGTGCTCATCCAGATACTTTTTAAAGGATGTGAGGCAACCCGCCTCCACCACCCTCCCAGGCAGCGCATTCCAGACCATCACCACTGGGTAAAAAAGCTTTTCCTCACATCCCCCTAAACCTCCTGCCCTTCACCTTGAACTTATGTCTCCTTGTGACTGACCCTTCAACTAAGGGGAACAGCTGCTCCCTATCCACCCTGTCCATGCCCCTCATAATCTTGTACACCTCGATCAGGTCACCCCTCAACATTACCTAGATCTCTGAGGTAGTGTGTCAACTGCAACCCTGGATCAGGGAAAGGTGAGCCATGCAGATGCAGCTCGAGAGTGCGACAGTGGCTTTATAGTAGCAATTTGGAGCTATTTTTTAATTCATTCATGCGATGTAGGCATTGCTGGCTAGGCCAGAATTTATTTCCCATTCCTAATTGCCCTTGAGAAGGTGGTGAGCTGCCTTCTTGAACCGATGCAGTCCATGTAGTTTAGGTACACCCACAGTGCTGTTAGAAAGGGAGTTCCAGGATTTTGACCCACCGACAGTGAAGGAACGGCGATATATTTCCAAGTCAGAATGGTGAGTGACTTGGACGGGAACTTCCAGATGGTGGTGTTCCATGAATCTGCTGCCCTTGTCCTTCTTGATGGTAGTGGTCGCGGGTTTGAAAAGTGCTGCTTAAGGAGCCTTGGTGCATTCCTGCAGTGCATCTTGTAGATGGTACACACTGCTGCCACTGTGCATCGGTGGTGGAGGGAGTGAATATTTGTGGAAGGGGTGCCAATCAAGTGGGCTGCTTTGTGCTGGATGGTGTTGTGGTGTTGAGTTTCTTGAGTGTTGTGGGAGCTGCACTCATCCAGGCAAGTTGCAAGTATTCCATCACACTCCTGACTTGTGCCTTGTAGATGGTGGACAGGATTTGGGGAGTCAGGAGGTGAGCTACTCGCCATAGAGTTCCTAGCCCTTGACCTGCTCTTGTAGCCACAGTATTTATATCGCTAGTCTAGTTCAGTTGCTGGTCAATGGTAACCCCTCAGAATATTGATAATGGGGGATTCAGTTATGGTAATGCAATTGAATATCAAGGAGTGATGGTTGGATTCTATCTTGTTGGAGATGGTCATTGCCTGACACTTGTGTGGCGTGAATGTTACTTGCCACTTGTCAGCCCAAGCCTGGATATTGTCCAGGTCTTGTTGCATTTGGATATGGACTGCATCAATATCTGATGGCTCGCGAATGGTGCTGAACATTGTGCAATCATCAGTAAACATTCCCACTTCTGACCTTATGATGGAACGAAGGTCATTGATGAAGCAGCTGAAGGTGGATGGGGCGAGGACACTGCCCTCTGGGAAGTGAAAGGCAGCAGACCAGCGCAAAGACGCTGAAGACGTGCCCGTGACACACTCATAGCCACAAGGTTCCAGGAGGAGTAAAGTGTAGGCAAGGGTACCCAAGCGCATCTCTTCTGTCCCTTAATGGCATGCTAGTGATCTGAAAGGCCTTTGCAGCCAATAACATTGAGACCAAGGTCCAAATTGTATCTTGGGACCTCCAACCCTCATGTTTCACCAGGCCCTAATCTTAGAAAGGTCAGCAGCCAAAGCTGTATGTAGCCGATGTGGGAAGTGAAAGGCAGCATGCCAGTGCAAAGCCCACGTCAAGTGGACTTGATGCAGCCATGACCTCCTGAATGAGATTTTCATGCTGCCACAGAGATGTGCACATGGCTGGAGAGACCATCATGGCTGCAGGTCTTGCGTTTTGCCATTAACAATGAAGATAGTTATTTGATGATGAGACAACATGAGTGGTAACCCTGCAATGTGATTGAGCACTCATAACTCTATGGTATCTTGGAATGAATGTCACTTCCTTACACAATTTGCAGTCACTTTCAGTAAAGAGGTTGACACATCTCCCTGACATTAAGCAAGGGCCGAATAACGAATAAGAGTCAGCAAGACGTCACATGAGTTTGGGCCAGAATTTTTCCCTTGTCGGGCGGGCTCAGCAGGAGCGGGTGAGGGCAGTCGGCAAGCAAGCCGCTGCCGTGATTAGCTCCGTACCGCAAATTTACACAGGAGGGCCAATGAAGGCCATTGGCAGCCGATTCAAAAGCGGCCGCAGCAGACATTGGAAGGCTGCCAGTGAAGGACGTGGACCTCGTGATGGAGATTGTAGAGGTGAACATGGCAGGTGGCAGAGCAGGTCAGCAGGGCAGTCGGCCTCTTGTTTCCCTGATGAGTGTCTCACTGCCCTCCTGGAGGAGGTGGCAGCACGGAGAGAGATCCTTGTCCCCAGGGACGAGAAGAGGAGGCCCCCTCTCCTCATAAAAAATGCCTGGGAGGCGGTGGCATCCAGGGTCAGCTGCCAAGATGTGGTGAGGCGCACATGGGTATAGTGCTGGAAGTGCTTCAGTGATCTCCTGCGATCGGGAAGGGTGAGCACCGTGTTGGCATGGGTCACTTAGCACAGCAGTTAGGAGCTACCCACCCTCTCTCTTGGACCTCAGAGGTTTTAGAGTGAGTGGCAAATGTCAATGAGGCAGCATCTGGGCAAGGGAGTGAGCTCTGGCTGCTTGGAATGAGTATCTTGTGGCTCCAGGTTCACGAATCGGCTGAGCCTTGCGAGGTGTTCCTCAGGTGGAGTTGGCCAGGCTGCAATGGCACTGGAGGTAGAGGGTGGACTAATCAATGCTCCTCTGTCCTTTCAGGTGAAGACATCCCATAACAATGCAGAGAGGTCGTGGACTGGCGGTGGAGCTCCCCACCTACTCATCCTCACTCAATATGAGCAGGATGCCCTGGAGCTGGAGAGGCGCCATGCGCCTAGGTCAGCCGGCCGCGGTGAGGTTGGGGTGCCACAGGGAGGTAAGGATGCAGTGAACTGAGGTCAGAATGTCTGTAATTGCAACCATTCTACTGTTGCCTCCATATTGATGTGATCCTCGAACATGGAATCCCCATAGATAATGGAAAGACGAGGACACCCTGATTCGGGTGCCAGGCATGCACAGTAACAGTGGAATGACTTCAACTAATGACATGTCCTTGTTTTTCCTTTCAGGCCCACCAGCAGCCCATCGGGGTCAGGAGCCTAAAGGCCCACCTCTGACCCCAGAGGACAGCAACCATTACTACGCATCTGCGTCATACCCCCTCAGCCAAGCAGGCACCAGTGCAGCTACCAGCACCTTGGTGGGCATTAGATCGGCGGCTAGTATCTCAGTGCACAGCGGTGGGGGCACTTCCTACTCGCTTGAGGTGCAGGCGGAGACAGAGAGGGCCCAGGGCGCCGGCAGTCGGAGGAATGCTGGGGACCAGGATCATGCTCAGTCGGTGGCTGATGATGGGCCTCTGGAGTCGTCCCTGAGGCAGCAGATGCTGGAAGTCCAGCAGAGTGTGCGGGAGGATCTGGCGGAGATACTTGATGGAATGCGTGCCATGTTCTCCGTTGTGGAGGAGTCCTTGTGGAGTGTGAGAAATGCAATGACCCTCATGGCCGAGCGCACTACCTCCTCCATGGTGACAGTGATGACTCGCATGGACAGGGTCCTCCAGGAGCTGAATCATGGCTTCCTGGGGATGCGCTCGGACCTGCAAGCCTTCACACCGGCAATGACCTCAGGTGGTCAGTGTTAGTGTGGGAGATGGATTGGGAACCCAGTATCCCAGCTAGGCGCCTGTCCATCAATGGTGAGCAGGGAGGTCCAAAGCGACCTCACATTGGCGCACGAGCTGCCTGTCGTCTCTGCGGGCTCCTCTCAGAGTGCTCTGGATGATGGCAGCAGCAACTCCGCCCCTCTGCCAGTGACTGTAGCATTCAATAAGGCTGCGACAACTGGGGAGGTGCCAGCCATGGCACTGGCCGCTCCCTCCCAGGCGGGGCCAGCACAGACTCCACGGGCCAGAGGGCACCCGCCAAGGTCATCAAGGCCAACAGGACAGCAGAGTGAGCAGGCTGTCTCCAATGCCAGTGCCAGCGAGGGGGGAATACCTAAACATAGCACTCGCAAGCGAAAACTTAAAGCTCCTTAAGCACAACATCGGCTTATCACCGGTGATATATTTTCCCCCCACTTTTATGTTAAATGTTCATTGGTGGGATGGATATCACCTATCAATTTCATTTGTATTATGTATGCCAGGCACCACATCATTAAATGTGTTTCTGTACAACAAGCCTCTGGGTGCTTCATTAGTTCTGCAGGTGAAGGGGGACCCATGATGTTATGAGTGACTTGTTTGTCATTGAGCTTTATTGAAATGACACATAGTGCATGTTGTTCACTGAGCAAATGTTCCTGTCAGATATCGACTATGGAGCCTGTAGACCTGGCATATGGTGGTGGTTCTTATTTGGTAGGTTAGCTGAAGGAGCATTGGATCAAAGTGTCCCTGGTGCCCCTGCCTCCCTGGAGGTCGCCTAGGTCGGCTTCTATCCCCTCAGCGTTCTCATGACCGTGCTCGTCCGAGGACTCACTACTGGACTCACTGTCTGTTGCCAGAGCAGCTGCGTCAACATCTTCTTCGTCCCCTGTGTCCCCCCTTTCCAGCACCAGATTGTGGCGAGTGCAGCATGCAACTACTATCAGTGACACACAATCTGGGGGGTATTGGAGTGTGGCCCCTGAACAGTCCAGGCATCGGAAACTCATCTTGAGAAGAATGATGTCTCTCACTACTGCCCTTGTGATGGCCTGGCTCCGGTTGTACCACTGTTCGGCCTCTGTTCTTGGATGGCAGAGAGGCGTCATGGCCACCTTTTGAGGGGATAGCCCTTGTCACCAGCAGCCATTCTTCCAATCGGGCTGGAGCACTGAAGAGCCTCGGCACCTGGGAGTGTCGGAGGATGTAAGCGTCATGGGAGCTGCTTGGGCACCTTGCACAGACTTGCAGAGTTTGCATCCTACAAAGCCTCTGGCTCGCTCTGCCTGGCTGGCCCCATCAGTGCGGTAGTGAATGAAGGTCAATGCACACCTGAACAGAGTGTCTATCACCAGCTTGACACAACTGCAGACAGCTGACTGGGAGACTCCACAAAAATCAGCCACCGACCCCTGGAAAGAGCAGGAGGCATAGAAGCTTAGGGCCACTGTGACCTTCAGAGCCACTGGCATGGGATGTCCACCTACACAGTCAGAGCTGATCTCATGGCCGATCTTCTGATAGGTGGAAGTCACTGTCTCCCTCGAGAGGCGGAGCCTCCTTCGGCATTGCACCTCAGACATATTGAGGTAGCTGCATCGCCATCTGTAAACCCTGGCAGCAGGATTGTGGCGTCTTCTGCGGCCCCTTCCGCCTTGGACTTCCTGTTAGCCCTGCACCCCTTGTGCCTGCGGCTCTCCTCCCACAGTTCACCCCCCTGGAGGCTGAATAGGGACACCTGGCCTCCTCCCCCTTCTGGTCCTCTTCCTCCTCAGAGGAGGTGCCTCCAGCGGAGAGCACAATCCCCATTTCCAGGATAAGGGAAGGCTGTCTGATACCTGGAAGGACCCACGTGTTATGACTCCTCTGGAGTCCTGAACTGAAATCTCTTATTTCTGTCAAAGCAGCTCTGAAGTGAAACAAAGACGTCCTGTTCACACAAGCAAGCAGCACCAACTTATAAGCTAAAGTACAAACAACTCGCATTAGCAAGCCCACTGACCCCTCTTATCCTGCCTGTGGATGAGGTTTTTGCAAATGTGGCCTACCTCCCTGCCCGTTGCGCCCGTGTGATGCCCTGAGAATCGCACGGGCTATGTAAACTCAGAGACAATTGGTGTCTCAAGGGCCTTAACTGCCCATTAATTAATGGCGGGTGTGCCTTCGCCTTCATCGCATGCCCACCAACTGAATCTCGTGGGGGTGCGCGATGATGTCAGGACGCATGCCCGACGTCATTGCGTGTCATATTACGCTCGGGCGTGTTGGGCGTGTTGGGCGTGCGCCCGCATGCCAAATGTAAAATTCTGCCCATGATGTTCAGAAAGGCAGGCGATCACAGAATAGGAACTTGGGTCACCCTCACAATAGGAGGCCACATAGATGCATATGCATGATGCATTCAAATTATCAAACCATTGTCATGAGCAGCAAGTATATTTACAAAGGTGCCGGATATATACAGTGAGTGAAAATCCATGACCCAAAAGTGATTTCAAGGTTTCTTAATCTTTTGAATCTTACTGCTATGTCTCGGTGCATCCCTGACATCCACAGCAGAGGTGGAGGCAGCCTGCTGACTGCGACGGCCCTTTGTCTTTGTTGACTTTGGCAGGCATCCTCTAGAGGGCCAAGACCTGGAGGGAAGGTGCACCCTCCTCGGCCTGTGGAGCTGGAGGTGATGGGGTCATAGGCAGAGGGTGATGGGGTCAGCTGGGCACTTTCAGAGTCACCTGGGAGGATGGCCCCAGCTGATGATCCTCCTCCCTGTGGGTACCCGAGGGACCCTGCCTGACTCCGAAAGGAGAAGGGGCACCAGGAGTGAGATCGAGGTGCCCAGCCCCCTTCTCACCTAGCCACTGATGGATCCACCAGTGCCGATAGCAATGGAATGAAGGTCCAAATGCAAATCCAGCAGGGTCTATTGGACCAAGATCTCCAAAGCAGCTGCAACCCTTCCCATGGAGATCTCAAGGTGCTCACATGTTGGAGCCATGACATCAGACAGAACACAGACAGATTCCTCCATCCTTCGCTCTAGTCTGTTGACAGCCTCTTGCAACTCTGCCCGATGTCCTGCCACCTGTTGTTGCATCTCCAGCATGTTAGCAACAGCCACTTTCAGAGGTTCATCATCTGACTCAGGCTCAGTGGATGGCTGTTCTCCAGCAATCCTCTGAGTGCCAGAGACCTGGGCTGTCATTGCCTTCGCATGCTGTGAAGACATGTCCGTGAGGTGTTCCCCAGAATGTGACCCCGAGCCTAATGTAGAAATATGACCCTTTGGGGTATGTGTGTCTGTTGCTGGCGGAGGATGCAGGTGAATGCTGTGACAGGTTTCCTTCAAATGGATCCTCAGAATCCTCCTCCGAGGTAGCCTGGGGGCTGGGGCTTATGCTGGCCGTGCTGGTCTGTCTGGGCCTGCTGCTGCCTGTAAGAGAGAGAAGATAGGTTTAGTTCATGCTGAATATAATATTGCATGTCGCTCTCTGTGAATGTCAGGATGTGATCAACTCATGGCAGGCTCATCCGGACTGGCTTGCTGGGAGAGGCCACTCTCACATTCCCATAGGAGCCATCTCTGTGCTCGTCCGCCAACTCAGCAGCATCCTCCTCAAACTCGGAAAGACCCTGGCCCACGCCGCCTCTCCTCCGGCCTAGGATCTCTCCCACTTGTGGGCAAGCTTGGCCTACATGAAGACAGAGATAAAATGTGTTGAGAAGGGAGGCTGGGGAGCATATATGCCTGCTGTGTGTGTTGAGCCCTCCACAGTAAGAGGTGAGGATGAAGTTTGTGAAAGATGATAGATGAGATGTTGGTTAATAGGCTTTCAATGCTGATATCTTTCCCGCTAATATTTTCTGAGATCCCTGAGCTGAGTGATGCTCTGAGTGCAAAATGCCATTCTGAGAGTGTGAGTTTGAAGTGAGCTGAATGATGACTTACCCTGGTGGTGTGGATGAGATAATTCATCCTCTTCCTCTACAGGGTAGCATTTCTTGGCCGGCCCTCCCACGGGGCTGACCTCCCTCGCAACCGCCTCCCAGGCCAGCGAGGTGAGGTTGTGGACCTACTGCAACCATCCCTCAGGTCGAGGACATCCTGGTTCTGGTGCGCACCACGAATAAGGGCCTCAAGAGATTCATTGCAGAACCTTGGCGCTGCCTTCTTTTACCTTGCAGCCTTCTTAACCTTGGTCATCCACACTCCGGGCTGCAGAGAGGAAGGTGTGTTTCGCTGGCATTTATAAATGGCTGCAAGACCTTCGACCCCATTAGCTTACAGCAGGATGGACGAATCATTGGCTGCCCCACCATGTGATTAAGAGGGTTGCAATGCATAATTAATGAGCTTCCAAACATAAGATCGGGCTTGATTTCCCGTCCCACGATTAGTGGGAAACTCGCCACCACCACACTTAATCTCCTAAATGGAAAATTCCTCTTCAAGTGTCTATTGATGGCTTCACCATTAAAAAATTACACTCTCGTACATAAACCCCATTCAATGCATTTAAATTCCTTTATGTACTTAAGGAAATAAGCATTTCTTTCAACTACTTAATCCCTTATGAAATCAGAGATTTGTATTCATAGCCCCACATTGAAGACTTTATAACTATTTGGAGTTGAGATTAAAACCAAGAATTTACAGCACCCCCTTTCCCACCTCCATTATGATAATGGTAGATTGTGGAATCAGTCATGCAGCACTAATATTATAATGATAACCCTCAGTCTTATGTCAACGGGAAGCTAGTGAAATTGTAAGCAATAATTTTTTCAATTGCAGGCCGGTGTTTTTCAAAAAATTTAAAGAACTTGGGACAGAGAGAGAAAGAGAGAGTTCCACTGAGTTTATCCACTTTTAATGCACATTCATGTCTATTTTTAACAATCTCATCTCCCAATGAGGCACTTGACCTCTCCCAAAGGGGTACCTTAACTCTCCAAAAAAGTAACCTAACTCTCCAAAAAAATACCCTAACTCTCCAAAAGGATACCTTACCTCTCTAAATAACTCCAGCAGATTTAAACCTTTTGGTCAAAAATGTAAAGCCCACAAGTCATGTTTTGGCCATTGCACTAACAAAAATTGCAACTATTTGAAAGCAGCTGCACTTCAACATGTACATCTGCTTCCATGAATCACAGATAAGCAAACTACAACCCACTCACGTTCCCCACCTTGCCCCCACCCCCCCACAACCCCTGGCAAAAATGGTGGGTGATGGGTGAGGTTCAGGGATAGGACTTCTGGAATTGGAGCTCCAGTGGCATTTTGACTAAGGTGCAGAGCCCTTTTGACTTGGCAAAAATTTGGGCCCTAGTGTCTCTCAGGAGGGTGTTCTGGCTCTTTGTAGATAGGGGACATTTATCTTCGCTCTGTCTCCTGCCTCCAGTGCAGCGCCTGAGACTGTTGGAGGATATTTTTTCCCCTCTTGCACCATTAGTCACTCTTCTTGCAGGTCAGACTCTCTTCCGTTGTTACTTACAGCATCTGCTGCAGCCAGGATTTGCCTCCCTTGTAAGAGATGCGGTCTAGCCCTAAATAGTTCAGGCTAGCTTTAAGTGATTCTGGCCTTGTACAAATCCCAGCCCCTTATTGGGCTCATGAAGCAAGGTGAGAGACAGACAGCAGGCTGCACTAAGTCAGACTAATTCTCACCTCCCTGACACTAGAGACTGGAGTAGTGGTGACCAACACCAATCCTACATTCTCACTTTGAAATAAGGAAGTTGAGACTTGGCAAAGTCATTGTTAAACCTTTTGGAAGGAAATGCTCTCCCTCGCCTAATGAAGTGAACCACTCCATCAGGCAGAGTGACTGCTGTAGCCAGTAAGTTACAGGGATGGGGTGAGTATTTACTATAGGCAGTTGGGTCAAAAATCTAAGTCAATAAAGATGCTTCAACGACAGAGAGAGGGGCAGAGAAATGCAAACTAGTGTGGGATTAATGACAAAGTTATAACCGAGATACTCAGAGAAGGAGGATATTAATGCAACTACTTTAGCCCTTATTTATTAATAGATCCCCTATTACTGATATTTATAGTTTGCGACTGTCTGTGTTTTACAGGCAGGAGGTTTTACAGCCTCTCGACATATTGTTGGTAGGGGGCCTGATAGACAGCTGTTTTCCAACACCTCTGAGCACATCAAACAGGAACGTTTATATCCATTTATGTCAGTCATCTTCCTCATAGGTCTTTACTCAGGGCTGTTTTGTAGTTGTTCATTGTTTCTGTGCCTAAAGTAGGCACGCATTTGAATAGAGACTGAGCTCTGAATAACAGTGACCATTTAAAGAGATGTCAAGTATTTCTGCAAATGTATTTGCAGCTATCAGATCAAAAATGAAACAGTTGGGCTAGTGCAAAAGCTGCTAATGATATCACAAACCAAGTGACACCAAATGCATTGAAGGGTAGATTCCACAGTCTAGTCAAAAAATGACCCATGGGACGCATTCTAGGTGCACCTCTGCTGGTTGAGTGGAGGCTTAACCTGAGTCTGTGGGGTAGGATAATTACAATAATTTAAATAATCACCCACTGTGGGTTTCCCGTGCAGAGACACAGTTCTGCCATCTGCTAGGGCTCAAAATTGAAGGGCAACAGCTCTTAAAGGGCTGCTGCATTTTGTCGGGGAGGCAGCAGATTGTTTTTGGAGGCCGACTTAGTGGCAGCATGTTTCCCCAGGTCTGTTCTTAAGGGATTTACTGGAGGTGCTGAGCCTGCAGGAGAGCAACAATTTCTGGGGGTAAACAGAAACCATCCCAAAAAGACAGGTACAGAAAATGCAACAGAAAGTGTTCAGTTGTGTCTTCTCAGTTTCCCCAGCACAAATGAGAAATAAGTTTCTTGGAATGCGGAAGAGTGGAAAAAGGCCAAGATGGGGAACAGTAAAGACTGCCCATTGAAGACAAGGAGATTGACGTACTGTGCATGCTTACATCAACCCACAGTGTGCTGCTACATCTACAATGCAGCCTCTAAAGAAATGGCCACGCCTCTCGCTTCTTAAACTTCATAAATATCTGAAGCTGTTCTTCCAGCTTGGTGGATGTCGGAGGGATAGGTTCCTTCCACTCACACACTCTGGCATGTTTTCTCAGTGAAGTATTATGGGGTTGCTCGAGCTACTTTCACTTTCTCTGTGCTTTTTTCACACCAGGTTCAATATAGGATGTTTGTATTACCTCCTGAAAGCTCCCTTTGTTTTTTTTTCAAAGGAGAATTGTGTGCATAACAGTTAGCAAGGAACTTGTGCTGATGATAGATTGTGATGCATCAACTGGTATAAACAATGGGTCTGTCCAGATAACTGGAGTGGATCCAAGCCCATTGAGGGAACGAGTGAGGGAGAACCTGGTGACTTCAGGGTATTCACACAGGGTAATAACTCACTTCAACTTTGTTGGAGGAGAAGGAAGCAAATCCATCACCTCACATCGATACCAGTAAGGTACTCTAATCTTATTAGCCCTAGGCCAGAGCCTTAGAAAGGGTTATGGAGACAATTAGAATTGAGTGTCAGATGAAGCATTGACCATCAGCAGGAGGAAAATAGTGGCGATGGAATCAATTGTTAATTCTGGTCTCTGTTTCTTAATTTCCATGTTAATTTGGAGCTACTAAGAGACTATTTTTATAAAAAAAAATTGAATTCATAATTGTTATATCTTTACATTTAGTTTTCCTATGTACAGAGAGGTGAACATTTCTTGTTGCATCCAGTCGGAAACAGCAAATCACCTGAGTTTAAGGTCTGTCAAAGGAAAAGGTAATTGTCTGTCAAATAGTTTTCAAGATAAATGACAGCCAGGAAACCTTAGCATGAGGCGTTTATTGATCTGCTGCCTAGGGAAGCTTTGACTGACAGTTCTTTGATCTGGATCCTTTATTCTGGTGCTTCAGTGACCAACAGCAATATGTACTAAAGAGGTGCTCAGTGTGCTCTGAAGAAAGTCTGGTTAGAATAACTGATTTTGGTATGGCTGTTGGAACGAGGGCAGTGTCCAGTAGCGTAGGACCAATTGAATATTAGTTGGAATAATATCAGAGGATGTTTTCCACTTTTAAAAGCTGGAGTGTTAATCTCATCACTTTTATGGCAATGAATAGAAATGCAAGTTACTATTATTTTCTATTAAATGTGTTTGATTGGTAGGATTTCAACAGACACCTAAGTCACATGTTAGGGTTGTTCAAAATCACAGATGGTTTTGATAGGGCAAATAAGGAGAAGCTGGTTCAAGTGGCAGAACGGTCAGTTATCAAATGACACAGGTTTCAGGGGATTAGCAACAGAAGCAGAGGCAACATGAGGAAAGTTTTTTTACATAGAGAGCTGTTGTGATCAGCCTGAAAGCAAATTCAATAATAACATCCAAAAGAGTATTGAATAAATACATGGAGAGAAAAAGCAAGTTACAAGGCAATGGGGAAAGGTCAGGGAAGTGGAATTAATTGAATACCTCTACCAAAGAGCTATCACAGACACAATAGACTAGATGACCTTCCTTCTGTGCTGTATCATTCTGTGCTTCTAGTCAGCAAAGTAATGGTAAGAGATGGCAATCTATGACCGAAGATTGCAAAATTCTAGATTGTTAAGCAAAGTAGTACATTTGTAAAGCCTAATTCACTAATAAAGCCATACTGGGTATTGAAAGACCAATTTATAAATCCATGGCTTTAGATTCAAACTACTTGCTCATGTACTTGATATCAACAAATGATGTTTAAAATCAGTAACAACAATTAAGCTACATTTCAAATTAAGAAAAATGTGCACTTCATCTGCTTACTTTGTGCTTCTTGATATTTATTTAAATAATCAAACTTTAAAATGTTTAATCTCCCATAATACTGAAACATATGGCTGCTTACTGTTCAACTGTTTAAAACGTGCTGACCTTAGTCTAGGGTTTTTAAAGTGCTAGTGAATGTAAAGCAAAGGGTTGGTGTGTTGTTTCTTATTTCTGGTGCACATTAACACCAACCATGTATGAATAATTAATTAATTAATAATGACTAATTTATGAACTATTAAGTCCAAAACCCTGAAGGACCCCTTGCCCAATAAACCAATTAAAGCAGCAATTACAGCAAAACCCAAGATGGACAAATCCTGTCCCATGGTTGAATTAACTCCAGTTCAAGAATGAGGTAATTTCTGGTTGATTTCGCTCTCCCCAGTCAAAAACCGCTGCCTGTTTTCCAAGAGAGTGTTAACGCGGTCTTGAAGAGCAACAATCCATTCTCAATGTCAAAAATAATACCAGCTTTACAGCTTCCTTTTATGGGCCAGAAAACAGGGAGTTGCAAATAAAATGGAAAAAAGTCTGACGGTTTCAGGTTACACTTTTACACTAACGTTAAATATCTATCTCTGCTTTCATTGCCCTTAAATGGTTGCATTAAACAGCCCTCAAATTGCAGTGTCAATTTTGAAAATCTACAGCAAAATTGAACACTTGGCACATCACTAAAAACAGTACTGTGTGTTTACTTAGGCTCTGCCCATAAGTCTTTCATAACTGAATACATTTCACCTCTGTAACATACTGCAGAACTCTTAAGTATAACCATTGGAGTCAATCATTCTTAAGAACTAATGGCCTTGAATATTGCTTTTGAAATTTTCACTTTCTTCGAGAGTTTATGGAAACTTAATTTGCTTTCTTTTCTACTCAGATTATATGGGACTGTGGCTTTCATTTGTTTTGCGCTATGACTAATGATACAACATGAAATGTATAATTAGTCAGGTGGGGAATTCTAGATCCACATGGTCAATGGTGGGAAAATATAAAGCAGAAACTCAAAGAAATATTTGGGGAAATTAGGGTTGGATTGCTGTGGGGGCTTGAATGTCAATACATTTGAATCTATTCATATGTAATCCTTTATGTTTTTCTAACATGGACTCCACAATTAATTTTATATGGATATCCATGACACTTTACCATCCAAATGGTAAAGAAATAACTTGAGCTTCGAAGAGAAAACATTTCCAGTGTGCAAACTGAACCCAACAAATAATTTTCTGTTATATCTTTGCTTCATATTGAAATAGATGCACAAAAACTTCTGTCTCCCAAGCATCAATCCTTGACCCTCTCCTATTTCTCATCTACATGTTGTTCCTCTGCGGCATCATCCAAAAGCGCAGTATTAGTTTTCATAAGTGTGTTGACAAACACCCAGCTTTACCTCACCGTCACCTCTCTTGAATACTCCAGTTAGTCTGCTTATCCAACATCCAATAATGAGCAGAAATTTTCTCTATTTAAATATTGGGAAGACTGAAGTCATTGTTTTCAGTCCCTACTCCAAACCCCATTGCCTATATACTAACTCCACCACTCTCCCTGTCAATTGTCTGAGGTTAAGACTATCCATTCTTGGTGTCACATTTTATCTTGCAATGAGCTGCCAAACTCATTTTTGTGCCATTTACTAAGATAATCTATTTCCACCTCCATAACATTGCCCAACTTCACCCTTGTCTCAAGTCGACCGCTGCTGAAACCCTAATTCCTTACCCCTAGACTTGATTATTTCAATGCGCCCCTGGCTGATGCTTGCTGACCTATACTGGTTCCCGGTCAAGCCATGTCTTGATTTTAAAATTCTTATGTTTGCTTTCAAATCTCTCCATGGCCTTGTGCCTCCATATCTCTGCAATCTCCTTCAGCCCCACAACCCTCTGAGACATCTATATGCCTCTAATCCTGGTCCCTAATTTTAATTGCTGCTATACATTCAGTTGCCCCAAGCTCTGCAATATCCTCCCTCCATGTCTTCGCCTCTCTCCTTTGCTTTCTCCTTTAAGGTACTCTTTAACACCTACCTCTTTGACCAAGCTTTTGGTCATCTGACCCAATATCTCCACATGTGGTTCCGTATAATGGTCACAAGGCTATGTCACTTTATTCTTTGAAAATATGATTTTTCAATTTTCAACTGACTGGAAATATTGCAGTTTGAACTAAGACAGAGCAAACTGCTGAAAAGGCAAGGCCACATTCCAAGGGGAAGGTGAGAATCAAACAAATCATCGTCAGGGGAGTGTGAAGAGAGAGACATTTCCTGTAATATAGATACCCATGGAAACTCGTAACTGTCTAAGGAAGAGACATTAAAAATGCAAAGCACTGGATAATGAAACAATGGCTGCCAAAGAAAGATCCACCCAAAACCCCTTGGAAATACACAGTGGGTGAAGTAACTCAAAGCAAAGCTGCCCAGCAATTTGAGAGAGATTGCAGGTGACACAGGCGGTGTCAAGAAAGTCTTCAGCAGAGGAAACATCTTCCTAGCATCTACCCTGTCAAGCCACCTCAGAATCTTATATGTTTCAATAAGACCACCTCTCATTCTTTGAAACTCCAATGAGTATAGGCACAACCTGCTCAACCTTTCCTCATAAGACAAGTAATTCAAGCCCAGGAAACAGCCCAATGAACCTCCTCTGAACTTCTTCCAATGCAAGTATATACCTCCTTAAGTAAGGAGACCAAAATTGTAGACAGTACTCCAGATGCAGTCTCACTGGTGCTTGGTACTGCTTTAACAAGACTTCTCTACTCTTATGTTCCACCCCCTTGCAATAAAGGCCAACATTTCATTTGCTTTCTGAACTGCTTGCTATACCTGCATGCTAACTTTACTGCCTGAATTTTGCGCTCATTGGGCGTGCACGATTGGAGGGCCTGGGAGCGGACAGGAAACCGTCCCCCAACCGCGATCGACCCCTGACCGGGAATTCACGCTGGCTGGTCAATTAACGGCCAGCCAGCGCGAAACATGCCCTGAGAAAGGTTCAGCACTGCCAGTGGGGGCGGGAAGAGGGCGGGAGCAGACGTCACCATGGGTGCTTCCATCGAGCTCCCTGAAGGCAGACGGCTGCCTCAGGCGGCTGCAGACCTCCAAATAATGAAAGAAAGCACAAAAATGCTGCAAAAATGTCCATGCAGCACAATCAAACACCTGAAAGCATACCTCATGAAAATGCTCCCCCCCAGATATTTATTTAATTTTAAATTCTAATGGAGATTTCATCCCGCCCTTGGGTGAGATTTCATCAAAAATGTAAAGCCTGCCTTGGCAGATTGGCCCCTCTGCCGAAAGGTTGGACAGGTCACGAAAAATTGCTTTCAATATCTCCACATGTGGTTCAGTATAATGGTCACAAGGCTATGTCACTTTATTCTTTGAAAATATGCCTTTAATGAGCTTAATTGCCCGCTTAATTGTTGGCGGGCTCTCTTCTGACATTTGCGCGCGCCTGCCGAGTGAAATATCGCATGAGTGGTGATGATGTTGGAACGCTTGGCCAACATCATCTCCTGCGATTTTATGCCCGTTTGTGTTAGGCACGCGCTCGCCCGCGGTATGTAAAATTCTAGCCTATGTGATTCATGTACAATGACACCCAGATCCCTCTGCACTGCAGCATTCTGCAGTCCGTTTCCATGAAAATTATATTCCGCTTTTCTATTCTTCTCACCAAACTGGACGATGTCACATTTTTTTCACATTTTACTTCCAGTTGTTTTCCCATTCACATAACCTATCGATATTCCTTTGCAGACTTTTTGTATCCTCCTCACAACTTGTTTTCCTACTTACCTTTATATCATCAGCAAATTTGGCTACGATGTAGTCTGTCCCTTCATCCGGGTCATTATATAGGTTGTAAATTGTTGAGGCCCCAACACTGATACCTATGGTGCTCAACTAGTTACAATCTGCCAACATGAATCATCCTGATTCTCTAGGCGGAATTGTCCCAGATGTGCACAAAGTGCGGTAGCAGGCAGGGATAAGGGCGTTTTACCCACCGGCCGCAATGGCGGGTTTTCGCGCCATATAGTCCTATTCCAGGCTTCATTAATAATTCATTCCTGGGAAACACGCCAGGTCGCTGGCAGGGCAGCATCCGATTGGTCCGCCCTGCCATCACCTCAGGCCATCAGTAATCCGGGCGCCATATTTAAATAGTGCTCCTGCACAGAACTAACATTCTCTAAGGGATCAGAAGCAGCTGCAAAGTCATGGTTGCCAAAGGGAGGAAACATGTTGCCCCCCAGATTTGGTGATGCCTCCCTCAGGCACCTACTGGACACAGTGGGGACCCGCCGTGAAGTCCTCTACCCCCGCTCTGGGCGAACGCCAGCAAGCAAGGTCACCAATCCAGCATGGAAGGCAGTGGCCGTGGTGGTCAGCACCAAGCCCTTCAAAAGAGGACAGCCACCCAATGCTGAAAGAGAATGAATGATCTTGTCTGTTCCGCCAGGGTAAGTCATTCTTCTCATCACTCTCAACTCACACTCGCAAACCCATCACAGATCCACAGGGATCTCACTCCCTGCCAGTTCAAGGGACATCACCATTCACTCTCTCTCACACACACCTTCATCCACCATGTGATCCTCTACTCATCCCATCCATAGCACCACTCACCACCTGCACATGCTATGCATCCTTCTCTCCTGGCCTGACAGGCATCCTGCTTACACTCTATCCATCTGTACTCATGCAGGTCAAGCAGGCACACAACAAAAGGGACAGGTTGCAGACTGGTGGAGGAATGCCTGACATCAAGGTCCTCACAGACTTTGAAAATAGAGTCATTCAGCTGGCCGGCAATGATCTGGGACGTTCCTGCTCTGACAGTGAGGTCAGCGGTGCTCAACCAAGTAAGGATCCGGCAGTGCAACATCCAGCAGACAACCATACTGTGAGTGAGTTCCCCTGTTCCGCAGTCTCCTGCCATGCACTAATTATCTCGCCTTGCTTTACAGGCTCATCTGGGAAGCAGCTGAGCTGGTCCACGAGCAAGGCCCTTAACTCCAGCCCTGAAGATACCTCGGAAGAAGAATCTGATGATGCCCCAATTGAAGACCTGTCTCAGCGCTCGCCCACACCCTCCACCAGCACAGAGAGACACATCTCAGTGGGACCAAGTTCTAGAGCAGCCTCGGGGGTCACAATCTGCTGAGTACATCACACTGTTTGATCCACAGCAGGCAGCGGCAGGGACAACCCCATATTCTCAGTACTCAGAGGATTGGTGAAGGCCAGGAATCTGCTGAGTCTGAGTCAGGTGAGGGGCCTTTGGACTCAGTCATACCTTAGTTGTTGGAGCTGCAAAGGCAAGCTAGGGAACATCAGGAAGGGATGCCCGCTGTACTCCTCAGACTGCAAGGCACAATGGAGGAGTCCATCCGCCTTCAGTTTGAGGTGATAGCGCCGGCATGGCAACATACCAAGGACACCGGTAGCATGGCGGTCACCACATAGACTTTGGTCCTGAACTTCAGTCCTGCACTGCTGCGTGGGCTGAACTCTATTGCTGACGCCATAGTTGGCCTCCAACATTGTCAATGCGAGGGGGGGGCAGGGCAGCTCGATCTCACGCCAGCTTCCCCTTCTCCTCGGGCCCACATAGGGAGGAGGATCAGCAGGTGCACGCCCCGGGCTATCACCCACGTGACTCCGGGAGTGTCCGGCCTATCTGACACCCCTCTTCCTGTGACCCCAGCAGCTCCAGCCCCACAGGCCGAGGAGGGTGCCACTGCCACACAGCAGGACCCCGAATGCAGGCCAGGGCCCTCCAGGTTTTGGCCTTCCAGAGGACACCTGCCAAGGTCATCACGGACAGAGGGCAGCAGTCAGCAGGCTGCCTCCACCTCCACTGTGGATATTGGGGGAGCACCAAGATGTAGCGGCAGGGTTAGGAAGGTTAAGAAGATGTTGTTACACAGCCTGGGCACGGGTGTTAATCAGTTGTACATAATGTTCACTATTTTAAATAAACTCTCAAGAATGTCTCCCTGCCTATGGCTCCTTGTTCTGATGAGCAGTGTTCATGTCACCCAGATGTGAAACCTTTCAGCACAAGATAAAGACAGGTGTCTCAGTCCAGGGCCTCTTCCCTACGCAGTGTGTGACTTTCAGAGCAAAGTAATGGTCCGGCTTCTCACTCACTGGACACATTACTGATGCCTGCACCTCGGCGGTGCTGGTCATTGCTGCCAGAATGTTGTGGGCAGGCGTCACAGAGTTCTGTCATTCTCTCTGTGTGCTCTCAGCACATCTGAGGTGGGGCTGGCCCCCATCTCTTCAGTATCTGTGACCAGTGATGCTGTGCTCCTGAAGGGGTCAGGTGCTGAAGGTGAACGAAGGATCAGGTGCATTTAACGGTTCATAGCAGCCTCTCCATGATATGACCCTGATCACAATGCAAGCGAGCTGCCCTCAGCCAGACAGGAGCCAGACATTCACAGAGGCTATGTGAAGACCTATGGAGTGCCCTCACTGCATGTTGTCATCATCCTCCTGGAATCTAGTGACTATTAGGGCCTCCGCTGCAGGCTGACATGAGCCTGAGCACTGAGTGCATGTACGCTGCCATCAGCCACACAGGGATCAAATATTCATAGGTGCAAGGTGAGGATGTCAGGACTGTCCTCGCTGCATCTCGTCATCATCCTCCATGAATCTTTCGGCTATCAGAGTCTCCCGAGCGCGTCTGTCTTGTCTGGCCAGTGTGATGGACTCATTGCTCGCATCCTCGCCTTTGAGGGCATCATCACCCTCATCCGCTTTGACATCCTCCTCTTCGGAGGATACATGCAGCTCCTCCATCTCCTCCTGAGTCAGGTTGCCCCTTGTTACAGCTCCAGGTCGTGGGAGTGCACAGCAAGTGACAATGATGCGCGACACCCCCTGAGGGCTGTATTGCAGTGCTCCACAAGACCTGCCGAGGCGCCGGAGCCTCAGTTTTAAAATGCCTATTGTTTGCTCCACCAAAGCTTGGGTCGCAACATGAGCCTCATTATACCGTCTCTCTGCTGCAGTCTGAGGCTGCCGCAAGGGCGTCATCAGCCACGGCCTCTGCGGGTAGCCCTTGTTCCTGAGAAGCCAACCCTGCTCCCTGGAAGATGTCAGGGACCTGAGACCTGCTAAGGATGTAGGAGTCATGGACCCTCCCTGGGAACCATGTTCAGACCTGTAGGATGCATTTGTGGTGGTCGCACACCAGCTGAACATTCAGCAAGTGGTAGCTCTTGCAGTTGACACAGTTGACTGCTTGTTGCCATGGAGATCTAAGCACCATGTGAGTGCAGCCTATGGCACCCTGCACCTGTGGAAATTCAAAGATCTGTGTAAATCCCAGCGCTCTTGCTTCCTGGCTTTCCGGATCCCGGGCGAAATGCACAAGTCTGTGCCTTCATGAAGTTGGCGTCCGTGACCTCCTGGATACACTTGTGTGTGGAGGCTTGTGAGATCCCGCACAGGTCACCTGTGGAGTCCTGGAAGGAGCCACTAGCATAAAAGTTGAGCACCCCGATTAATTTCACAGCCACTGGAAGTGGGTGCCCTCCATGTCCCCGTGGCGCCAAATCCTGCAGCAGGTGGTATATGTGACCAACCAGTTCCCTAGACATGCACAGTCTTCAGCGACACTGGTTCTCAGTCATCTGCAGGGATGACAAACACCATCTATGGACCCTGGGTCTAGCGAGGTGCCTACAAACGACGGCTCTCTGTGGATCTTCAGCTGCGTGCACAGCAGGCCCTGCCGCCCCTTCATCTTGATGGAGATGCACTCTCTTTGCCAAGCCAGGTGCATCCGCCGCTCTCTTCTCCTTCTTCTCTAGTCTCTGTAAGCAATGAGGCATACCGCTAACTCACCAGGCTCCATGATCCTGATGTTTTCCTCCTGCAGGATCAAAGAGAGAGATGCGTGGGTTAGCATGGGTGAACTAAGAGCCTCTCCTGGTTAAGTCTGAAGGCCCCTTCACACATGCAGGAGAGTGCTGGCCACCACTTGGATGGCGATTGTGTAGTGCGCTTATTGGCTGTCCGAAACCCACTCACCTCTGCCCCACTCCACTTGACCGATTGGCGACATTGAGCTGCATCCTGTGCTCTCTTCTCAGCTCAAATGCAGGCATTCCCCTATCCCGTGCTGCAAGGCTATGCTGTTAGCTTTAATCATAATGGATACTGGTCCTAACCTTAAGACATTGCAAGGGACTGTGGCACCTCCACCAGTGACTGTTCCACGGTTACCTTTCCCAAGGGGATTCTACAACTTACCCAGTCAGCCAATTGCTCTGCTGCCCACTAAAATCTACATTAATTTGCATTCTGCACCCGAGGGGTGAAAGGTTCTGGAGCATTTGGTGTCACTTTTATGATTTTGCGTTGCTCGAGTAGGCAGAGGCCCAACTCCAAACATGTCAATGGAGCTGCAGCTGAACGGTCTCAGCTGTAGAAGAATGCTCACTTTTGACAAGCTTTTCCAAGAATGTGCCTATTTCCCTCACCCCCCACCTCCCCCCAGCCCCCCCAGGATGTGCTTGAGTCTTTTCTTCAGTCTGTGCTGCCTTGAACTCCCCCACCACCTCACGGCCTGACCCATTTTGGAGCCCTTGCCCTGGTACTGCACTGAAAAAAATGAGTTACCTGTGCCCCCTGCGAATGCCCTGCGCCTCTTCATTGATGCCCTATGGGCAATGCTCACGAGCGCTGCGCAAGGTCGTGCGCACTCACCTCCACGTTCCCCTCGGAGCTCAGGTCACCAGGTGCACACCTTTTAAAGGCAGTGGAGAAGCACACCATTCTGAAGTCACGCAGACGTGGGCGGTACATTGACGTGGGGGGGATAATTCCAGCGAGCGGAGCTTATAATTAGATGCAAATGTATTAAAATGACATTCCCAATGTGCGGCGGTGGGAAACATGGCCTGACGTTTACAGGTGGAGCGGATGATCGCAAACTGGTTTCACAACGGAGTAAAACTGATTTTTGGCCTTCTCGCCATATTGCGCACCCCCACCCGCCACCCGCCATGATGCCCGATACCAACAGGGCCAGAAAATTCTGGCCTCTGTTTTGTTATTTAGCCAATCCTGTACTCATGCTAACATATCACTCCCAACACCATGAGCTCTTTACTTGCGCAGTAACCTTTAATGTTACACCTTATCGAATGCCTTTTGGAAATCCAAATACATTACATCTACCAGTTCCCCTTTAACCACCCTGCTTGTTACATCCTCAAAGAACTCTAATAAATTAATCAAACACAATTTCCCTTTCTCAAAACCAGGCTGACTCTGCCTAGTTGTATTATGATTTTCTAAGTGCACTGCTAATACCTCCCTAATGATGGATTCTAGCATTTTCCCAAGCATACCAAGTGCCACTTATTAGGGGTGAGCATCACTTTAATGAATTTCAGGAGGATTCCCTGGAGGAAGGTCAGTGAAACCTATGGAGAAACAGTATTAAGGCAGGAGATAAACTTGAATTACATCATGGACCTACAGTGGCTCCCAATCTGGCTGTTCCTCGACTTTTAAAATTTCTCATCCTCTTTGAAAATCCCTCCATGACCTTGCCCTCCCTATTGCTGTAACCTCCCCCAGCCAAGCAACCCTCCAAGATCTCTACGCTCTTCCAAGTCTGGTCTTTTGCACATCTTGGATTTTCATGGCTCCGTTGGCGGCCGAGCCTTCGGTTTTCTCGGCCTGAAGCTCTGGAACTACCCCCCACCCCACCCCAATCCCCCCCACCCCCAGCACACCTTTCCTACCCCTCTGTCTGTCTTTCTCTTTCTCCTCCTTTAAGGCGTTCCCTGTCCAAATTTTTGCTCACCTGTCCTGAGATCTCCTTATGTACTCCATTTTCAAATTTTTGTGTCATAATGCTCCTTTGAAGCAGCATGGGATGTTGTGCTACGATATAGGCGCTATATAAATGCAAGTTGACGTTTGTGATCACAAGAACCCTGTGGAAATTCAATGCACTAGTCTATTTCATGCCAGATTAATTTTGTCAATAATTGTTCACTCTTTTTCTTGGAAAGCAAACAAAATTAGAAGTACTCTGTTTCTTTTTACTTCATTCCTTTCTGCTGCTTTGTTTTCCCAATGCTTTCATACTCTTTTTCAGGTTTGCCATTTTTCTTTTAATCTTCACTAGTTTAAATGCGTTAGCAATCTGCTTCGCTCTTTTTGGTTGGAATAGCTCCCCTGAAGTTCCAGTATTTAAGGCTTGTATTTTTAGCAGGCCCATAATGTAAGTGTGTTCTTATACATAAATGAATAAAGCCCCTCCAACCACTGCATTAAGTGGATCCTGTCAGCGATATGAACCTCAGTTGCAATTTTAGGACACATAAGATGCTCAATCACCCATATTTTAATGCCAGGACTGGAAAGTGCTGCAACAGACGATGAAAAGCCAGCTTCTGATAGGAGGCATGTACTGAAGAATGAGGCATTTAGGAGACGAATGTTTGACAGGTCTCTTGAAGGTCTTAGCTACCCCTGAAATCTGGGCTTGGTCTTGAGACCGAGTTAAAGGCTCTGAAAAGTGTATGCTGAATGTATCTTAAACAAAATGTACGCACATATGTGTGCATGTGGCAAAAGGAAAGAGAGAAAATTACAAACTATAATGCCTGCACACCCACTATAGCTTTTCAATTGTGTTCTTTAAGCTTTAAAATGTGTCTTCCACTGAGAAAGAGTAAGTGGGAAGGCAGAATTCCAGAGTTTTTGCTTTGCCATTGGAAGTGATAAGACTCCTGGATATTACTTTGAGATGATCCTGACACGATTCCAAACCTTCATTTCCACTGGGCAGACAGTTTTTGCTTATACAGGTAGAGCACAAATGTTCAGGCACAGGAAGATATCAAAACACAAAAAGGGCAAAAGAAAAAGGGCCCTTTTATTTGGAGAGTGTTATTTAAGAAACAAAGGGCCATAATTTTAGGTAATTAACCTCATCATCGGACTTCATACCTTCTGTGGGATCCATATCAGCTCCCAGTAGGATTGGGGCAGTGAGGGGGTAGGGGAGGGAGGGGGCAATTTTAGTAACCTTTTGGCATGAAGGCTGGCAAAAAGGCACGGGAAGGTGTCGGGGATGGGGTTGGTGGTGTGCCTAATGTCTTCCCTCCACAACGGCAGGTGGGCCACCTATCAGGAACTCAATTGAACCACTTAAGTGACCAAGTAAGGGCTTCTTCCTGTCTCCACTACCATTTTGGCCCAGCGAAACCTGGCGGCCCCCAAGAGACTAATGAAGTAGCCTCCTTTATGGGCAATCCATGGCTCATGTAGGGGCTCTTGTGGCAATTGTGGCACTTGACCTCAGTAATCCCACCACACCAATCATGACGGCCTGCCTGTCTGGCTCCTCTATCCCCAGGCCCCACTTATTAGTCTTGGAGAGTGTATGACCATCGATGCAACCCTGATCCACTAGTTGCAGTTCCAGCAATGGCCACTGCTTGTGGTGGCGCTGCTAAGGCTGAAGAGCTGCTTGGACCTCTGATTGGCCAGTAGCTCTTAGTGGCAGTCAGTCATCCTTAATAGAGACTGCAAGCCCTGCAGTGACCACTTAATTAACCACCACCGGGAATATGCCTCCCCGGATCCGGCCACCAGCTCTCACCTCTCCGTTTCTAGCTCAGCACTGGAACGTCATCCATCAGTCTCAAAACGTTAACACTGGGAAGATTTCCTGGGAAAATCCGTGGATTCCTTCCAAACAAATTCCAAAAGTCTAAGGGTGAGGAAAGAAAAATGGGGCTGATTTGTACGGCCCTTCCTGCCAGCGGCATTTTCCGGTCCCACTGAAGTCAACGGAGCTTCTAATGGCTGCATTTTACGGCTCCGCACCCCCTGCGATGGGGGTGGAAGATTCCGCCCATTCTCTTCTCCCCCCCCTCCTCCCTCCAAATTTTATTTTTAGCACGGGTCAGAATTGGGAAAGGAATGCAGTGGAGCCAGTTTCCTTCTTAAATTCCTATCCCTGCAGGTGACCCAACTGAGTTGCATTGTTATCCAATTCAGAAGATTCAGCACAAAAGTATCTTTCCTCATTTTATTTTGAGAAAAAAAATGATTCCAAATGTGAAGCAAACAGAAAATTTCTGATTAGAACATTGTTGCCAACCGTGTTTTCTTGCCAATTACTAATTAGAATACTTTAATTCTCTTATAACTGTGACAGTGAGACCAATCAGGAGCCAATCAGAAAACACCAATTCTAATGGTTGCAGAGATCCCTTAGAAAGTCACAAACTAGTGCTGCCATACACAGGATTGTCCTCAACCAGTGCTATCGGGCCCATTCCCTCTTTCCCCCGACAGACACTAGGGGCAGGATTTTTGTCTGGCCGGAATGAGGTCAGGAATTGCAAAAACGTAGAACTTTCTTTGCAGTAATTTGAAATTTGCAGTGCCTTCCCAAGCTCACACTATTTTGTGTGGCCTTTTCACGGGTCTGGGAGGCCTCGGGTCATGACCCTGCACTCACCTGATTGATTGACAGGCAAGCTGCTTTGAAACGGAAAAGGCACCAACTGTAGCTTAGAAAATAGGAGCCATCTGTTTTTCATTTTCAACCAACTCCATTGTTTGCACTTATAGCACCCTCGCCTTTGAATCAGAGGGTTGTGGGTTCATGTCCCACTCCCGGAAACCAAGAATTGTGATTGTACTTGGAAGAGTTGCAATCTGTGACGGTTGATAACTTGAAAGAGTTTCACAGAATCACAGAATCACAGTGCAGAAGAGGCCCTTCAGCCCATCAAGCCTGCACCGACACGTGAGAAAGCTTGAAAGGTTTATTTTGATAGATTGGGCTATTACACATGCTTGGCTGAGTTTCAGAAGCTCCAGAGTCCAAACCACTAATTTCAGTGGGGGAGAAGGTTGGGGTGGGAGGGGTGGGGGGGGGGGGGGGGGGGGGGGGGTGGATTCACAGTTTGATTGACAGTCTATGAGGTTAATAAAGGATTATTTATATTTGATGTGGTTACTGAATCCAATTCTCTTTTGAATGTGATAGAATCTGCCTCCACCACACTCTCAGGCAATGCATTCCAGATCCTAATCACTCGCTGTGTAAGAGGTTTGCCTCATTTTGCCACTGCTTCTTTCGCCAATTACCTTAAATCTGTGCCCTCAGGTTCTCGATCCTTCAACTTTTGGGAACAGTTTCTCCCCATCTACTCTGTCCAGTCCTCTCGTGATTTTGAACACCTCTACACATCTCCTCTCAACCTTCTCTTCTCCAAGATGTCAGCAACATTCCTCAGATTGCAACGTACGCAGGAGAGATGTGTTTACGCATGGAGAAAGGTCATATATCATCCAACTCCTTGTGCTCTTGTCTTCAGGCAGGGTTTTCATGCTATGAGCCCATATTCAGAGCTCCTGTGCAATCCTGACTGCCAACAGTGTTTCCCGCTTTCCAAGTGTACATCTGCTAAGCTCACCAATAAGTGGGAGCACCTTGCCACCTCAAGGTGCCGAAGATCTGCCCCTCTCAGCCACACTATTGCCCTGGCGCTCAAACCTACAATCTTAAGTGTTTCTCAACCTGTAATTGTCTGCATTGCGGCCACAAGGCTCTTGTCACAATGTTGGGATGCAGCGCTGTGCGCCCATCACCTAAACACTTGCCAAGATGTGTGATGTGAATTGCAAATGGTGATATTTGGCAATCAATGGAGAATTGAGCATGCTCTGGAAGCATACATTGTAGAATTAGACAATGTTGAGAGGAGCAATGGGATAGGAGCGCGGATGTACTGAAGCTGAAGCCTGCTCTTTATTAACAATGTCTCATGACCTTGAGGGCTCTATGGTGTCTGAGAATTTTGGAGTTCGGAAGGGCCAGGGCTGGCCATGAGGGCACAATGTGTGTCTTAAAAAGGGGGCATTTTAATGTCTGGGATACAAATGGTTAAATGTCGTGATCCTCAGGCGGTCCACATGCATAGTAAGGGGAGGGAAAAAGCAGGTCAGCATCCCTAACTGAGAGTGCCTGGATGTTAATGTGATAGAGAAGAAGGTGACACAGAGGACTGAGTCATCTCTGAATAGATGCACACCTGCAGAATGTCCTCGGCTACTTATCAGTTTCACCGTCAAGGTTACACAGAATGTGTTGTCTCATTGCTGGAGGTGGATCTCCTTGAGGATCTTTGTCAGACTGAAGGCGTACAACTATGAGCTCACTGAGGATAGTGGAGCAGCTCCTGCCTCGTGTAGGCTGCCATTGCAACTGGGTTGCTGGAGAGACGCTTGAAGAGGCAGCACCTTCTGACGTCTGATGCTGGGACTCCGTCCTCCAGTTAGCACCTCAGCTCAGCAAGGACACATGCTCCCGAGGCTTCATCATCCTTCAAAGGATCAGGCCAATGTGAGCTTGATGTGTAACCATTCACTCTCAGATTGCAGTGCCTGGTTGAAATGAGAGGAATACCAACGCTGGTGCTCATGTGGGCCTATAATGGAGGGCACTTGTCCAAGAGGAAACTCACCGCAACTCGTCATCGTCCTCATGAAATCTGGTGGCAATGAGGGCCTTACGTGCACTCCTGCCTCATCTGGTCCATGCTATGACCCCTTCCCCTGCAGCCTCGGCTTCCTCCAACTCAACACACTCATCCCCTTTGACGTCTTTCTCGTTGGGGAAGACGTACAGCTCCTCCATTTCAGCATCTGGCAAGTCCTCCCCCCTTTGCAACACCAGATTGTGCAGCATGCAGCAAGCCACGATGATCCGTGAGAACCCTCTGGGGAGTGTACTGGAGTGCTCTGCCAGATCTGCCCAGGCATCGCAACCGCATCTTTAAGATCCCTATGGTGCGCTCCACCAATGTTTGGCATCAGATTGAGCCTCATTGTAACTTCTGCCTGTGGGTGTCTGAGGCCGCCGCACAGGCATTGTCAGCCATGTCCTTTGCGTGTACCCATTTTCACCGAGGAGCTAGCCCTGGATCCTCTGTGGTCCCTCAAAGATGCCAGGATCTGCGACCTATTCAAGATGTCTGAGTCATGGACACTTCCTGGTATCTGGCGCAAACCTGCATGATAAGTTTCTTATGGTCACAGACGAGCTGTACATTGAGCGAGTGGAAGCCTTTCCTGTTTATGTATTGGAGTGCCAGCTGACATTGAGCCACATGGCCATGCCAACACACTCAATTCGGGTTGAGATTTATGCATGGGGGCACCTACAGCTAGTCCCTCACTCCTTCATCTGTGGACGGGGCCAGTTGAAATTATGAGCCTCAATGCTTTATACGATAGAATCTAATGCTTTAGAAAAATATCATTCTACTGCGATTTCAACATCTGCTAAAGCTATGTCCATACTAATATCATTCATTAGGGTAACCATTCAGTGGTAAGAAAGCACAATAAAGATAAATAATAAATTGGGCATTGATTATGTACTGTACTCAGAATGGACATTGTCTGAAAATGAAATGTGGATGCTGGCAGCAGTTACAAATAGCACATGGTTATAAGGATCAAACATGAATGTATTACTGAGCTGAAATTAGCCTAATCGCAGCTTTTATGCGTTTTTTTTTCCTGCGTTTTTTTTCTGCATCTATTTCTTTGTCACATGATCATGCCTTCATTAAATAAATGGCCATCTTGGAATTAAATAACCTGGACAGAAACCTTGCAGAGAAGGGGTTAAATATCAGTGTTTCATAGTTCTACAGAGTCAAGTGCATTGCAGTGCGCCTGCCAGGAAATGTCCTGCTTGGCAAAAACGGATGAGCTGCTCATACTCTCTGCTGCCTTCAGCAGGGGGGGGGAATAGGCCCCGATTTGGCTTTGAGAGGAGCTGTTTGTGCTAATCAGTCATGCTAAGTACAGGAATACAGTTTGTTCTTAGCAACGTGACGCACAACTGTTTAAACTCAATGAAGCAAAATTGTATCTTAACGTGTGGCTTAGCTCAGAACATTATAGCCGGGATTTTCCGCTCCCATTCACAGCAAGAATGTCGGGCAGGAGCAGAAAATATTGTTAGAAGGCCAAAAATCGTACGTCGTCGTAAATCCAGTTCCCAATTGTGCGCTGCAGCCTTCAATGGTGAGTTATGTTTCCCAGCGCGTCGGGAACGTAATTTCAATACATTTGCCTATAGTTATAAGGACTCCTCACTGGAATCGTCCCCACATGCTGGATTATCAGGGCAAGCCAGCGTGCAATTAGAACAATGTGTTTCACAATGGTGTATAAGCGACATGCAGCTGACAACCTGCGCTTTGCTTGTGGTTTTGAGGTTTTATTGCCTACCTTGCATCGTGCAGCACTCGTGGTAATCAGCGCCAGGCTTCGCAGGCAGCACCACATCGCTCTGCTGGTGAGGGCACTGTGGGTGGATTGGAGGGCAGGTGCATGCACTGGGTGCGGGGGGGTGGGGGCGCAATTAAAGGGGTACCCAGCTAAAGTGTGCATTCCAAAATGAGGAGAGAGCCACAGCTGAGATGTGGTAGGAGCCTTTCAATGACAATGCAGGGAAGCAGGAAAGTGAAGCAATATGCGTATTCATGCAAGAATAATTCTGCAAAGTGGCACTAATCGACCTTCTTGTTTTAGCCCCCTGTTCACAGTGTGAACATTTCCTAGAGCAATAAGGAACTACAGAGCAACTGGGCGACTGGACGCGCTTCTGAAGCGTGTTAGAATCATGGCACTGGATGGTTCACAGCAGAGAATCCTCATGGCCCCCTCAAATAATCTAATTTCCTTACTAAATATTTACCCTCATGTTTATTCCATTCCTAAATGGTCTACCCCGTATTCTGAGACTATTACCCCTGGTTCTTGACTCCCCCACCATCGGGAACATCCTCCCTGCATCTATCCTGTCTGGTCCTGTTAGAATTTTATAGGTTTCTATGAGAGCCCCCCTCATTCTTCTGAACTCCAGCGAATATAATCCTAACTGACTCAACCTCTCCTCATGTGTCAGTCCCGCCATCCCAGGAATCAGTCAGGTAAACCTTCGCTGCACTCCCTCTATAGCAAGAACATCCTTGCTCAGATATGGAGACCAAAACTGCACACAATATTCCAGGTGTGGTCTCACCAAGGCCCGGTATAATTGCAGCAAGACATCCCTGCTCCTGTACTCGAATCCTCTCGCTATGAAGGCCAATATACCATTTGCCTTCTTTACCGCCTGCTGCACCTGCATGCTTACCTTCAACGACTGGTATACAAGGACACCCAGGTCTCATTGCACATTCCCCTCTCTCAAGTTATAGCCATTCAGATAATAATCCGCCTTCCTGTTTTTGCTACAAAAGTGGATAACCTCACTTTACCCACATTATACTGCATCTGCCATGCATTTGCCTACTCAGCTTGTCACCCTGAAGCATCTCTGCATCCTCCTCACAGCTCACCCTCCCATCCAGCTTTGTGTCATCTGCAAATTTGGAGATATTACATTTAGCTCACTCATCTAAATCATTGATATATATTGTGAATAGCTGGGGTCCCAGCACTGATCCCTGCAGTACCCCGCTAGTCACTGCCTGCCATTCGGAAAAAAACCCATTTATTCCTACTCTTTGGTTCCTGTCTGCCAGCCAGTTTTCTATCCATCTTAATACACTACCCCCAATCCCATGTGATTTAATTTTACATGCTAATCTCTTATGTGGGACTTTGTCGAAAGCCTTCTGAAAGTCCAAATAAACCACATCCACTGGCTCCCCCTCATCAACTCTACTAGTTACATTCTCGAAAAATTCCAGTAGATTTGTCAAGCATGATTTCCCTTTCGTAAATCCATGCTGACTCTGTCCGATTCTGCCACTGTTTTCCAAGTGCTCAGCTATTAAATCTTTTATAATGGACTCTAAAATTTTCCCCACTACCGACGTCAGGCTGACTGATCTATAATTCTCTGTTTTCTCTCTACCTCCCTTTTTAAATAGTGGGGTTACATTAGCTAGCCTCCAATCTGTAGGAACTGTTCTAGAGTCAATAGAATCTCAGAAGATGACCACCAATGCATCCACTATTTCTAGGGTCACTTCTTTAAGTACTCTGGGATGTAGATTATCAGGCCCTGGGGATTTAATCGGCCTTCAATCCCATCAATTTCTCCAACACCATTTCCCTACTAATACTGATTTATTTCAGATCCTCCCTCTCACTAAACTCTGTGTTCCCCAACATTTCTGGTATGTTATTTGTGTCTTCCTTTGTGAAGACAGAACCAAAGTATGTATTTAGTTGGTCAGCCATTTCTTTGTTCCCTATTATAAATTTCCCTGTTTCAGACTGTAAGGGAACTACATTTGTCTTCACCAATCTTTTTCTCTTCATATAGCTATAGAAACTTTTACAGACAGTTTTTATGTTCCCCACAAGCTTACTCTCGTACTCTATTTTCTCCTTCTTAATCAATGCCTTGGTCCTCCTTTGCTGAATTCTAAAGTGCTCCCAATCCTCAGGTCTGTTGTTTTTTCTGGCCAATTTGTATTCCTCTTCCTTGGATCTAATACTATCTCTAATTTCCCTTGTAAGCCATGGTTTGGCCACCTTTCCTATTTTACTTTTGCGCCAGACAGGAATAAATGTTGCAGTTCACTCATGCGCTCTTTGAACGTTTGCCATTGCCTATCCACCGTCATCCCTTTAAGTAACATTTCCCAATCCATCATAGCCAACTTACGCCTCATACCATTGTAGTTTCCTTTATTAAGATGCAGGACCCTAGTCTCAGAATCAACTACATCACTTTGCATCTTGATGAAGAATTCTATCATATTATGGTCGCTCATCCCCAAGGAGCCTCGCACAACTAGAATGCCAATTATTCCTTTCTCATTACACAATATCCAGTCTAGGATGACCTGTTCTCTAGTTGCTTCCTCAACATATTGGTCCAGAAAACCATCCCGTATACACTCCAGGAATTCCTCCTCTACAGTATTGCTGCTAATTTGAGCTGCTCAATCTATATGCAGATTAAAGTCATCCATAATTACACATGTTCCTTTATTGTATGCATCTCTAATTTCCTGTTTAATGCCATTCCCAACATCATCACTACAGTTTGGGGGTCTATATACAACCCCCACTAACATTTTTTGCCCCTTAGGATTTCTCAGCTCTACCCATACAGATTCCACATCGTCGGAGCTAATATCTTTCCTCCCTATTGCAGTAATTTCCTCTTTAACCAGCAATGCAACTCCACTGCCTTTTCATTTTTGTCTGTCCTTCCTAAATACTGAATACCCCTGGATGTTCAGTTCCCATCCCTGGTCACTCTGCAGCCATGTCCCCGTAATCCCAACTATATCATACCTGTTTACATCTATTTGCGCATAATTCATCCACTTAATTGCGAATGCTCCTCGCATTAAGGCACAAAGCCTTAAGGCTTGTCTTTTTAACATTACTTGTCCCGTTCCCGCTATTTTTCACTGAGGGCCTGTTTGATTCTTGCCCTTGATTTCTATGCCTATCACTTTTCTTACTGCCCTTTCTGTCTTTTGTTCTTGTCCTTGATTCCCCTTCCTCTGACTCCTTGCATAGGTTCCCATCCCCCTACCATTTTAGTTTAAACCCTCCCCAACCACTCTAGCAAATACTCCCCCTAGGACATCAGCCCCGGTCCTGCCCAGGTGTAACCAGTCCAGTTTGTACTAGTCCCACCTCCCCCAGAACCGGTCCCAATGCCCCAGGAATCTGATACCCTCCCCCTCACACCATCTCTTCAGCCATGTATTCGTCCGATATATCCTGCTATTTCTACTCTGACTAGCACGTGGCACTGGTAGTAATCCTGAGATCACTACCTTTGAGGTCCAACTTTTCAACTTACTTCCTAACTCCCTATATTCTGCTTTTAGGACCTCATCCTTTTTTTTAACCTATGTCGTTTATACCAATGTGTACCACGATCACTGGCTGTTCACCTTCCCCCTTCAGAATGTCCTGTAGCCGCTCTGAGACATCCTTGACCCGAGCACCAGGGAGGCAACATACCATCCTGGAGTCTCGTTTGCAGCCACAGAAACACCTATTTATTCCACTTACAATTGAATCCCCCATAATAATTGCATTCCCACACTTTTTATTCCTCCCCTGTGCAGCAAAGCCAACCATGGTGCAACAAATTTGGCTGTTGCTGCTTTCCCCTGAGAGGCCATTCCCCCCAACAGTATCCAAAACGGTATATCTGTTTTGCAGGGGAATAGCCACAGGAGATTTCTGCACTGCCTGCCTAGTCCTCTTGTTTTGCCTGGTGGTCAGCCATTCCCTTCCTACCTGTGGATTTTTAGCCTGCGGTGTGACCACCTCTCTATACGTGCTATCCACGATACTCTCTGCCTTGCGGATGCTCCACAGTGTCCCCAGCCGCCGCTTCAGCTCCAAAATCCGGGCTTCCAGGAGCTGCAGCTGGAGACACTTCCCGCAAACCTGCTGGCCCCGGGCACTGAAATGTTCCTGGCTTCCCACATGGAGCAGGAGGAGCATACCACGGCTTTGAGCTCTCCTGCCATGACTTACCTCTTTATATTAAATTAAACCTTTTGGAAGATACTTAATATCAAAAAATATTAATTACTCTAGGGCCCTTCTTCCCTGCTCCTCATTGTTACAGAATATAGCCCTTACAAAGGATGAACCACAAAATAAGACCTTAAAAACTATAAGTGATAAAAGTAGTAAATACTTGCCCGACTGTACTCACGGTAGTCACAGGATCATCTCGTTCCCTCCTCACCGAACTCCCTCATCATCTTTACTCTCCCAGCTCCTTTTCAATTCCAGGCTCCTCTCGCGCTCCTTTTCAACACCCGGCTCCTCTCGCATTTCTCTTCAACTCCTAGCTCCTCTCGCGCTCCTTTTCAATTCCAGGCTCCTCTCCCACTCCTTTTCAACTCCCGACTCCTCTCGTGCTCCTTTTCAACTCCCAGCTCCTCTCACACTCCTTTTCAACTCCCGGCTCCTCTCCTGCTGCTTTTCAACTCCGAGCTCCTCTCCTGCTGCTTTTCAACTCCCGGCTCCTCTCCTGCTGCTTTTCAACTCCCGGCTCCTCTCCCGCTCCTTTTCAACTCCCGGCTCCTCTTCCTAAGTGGCTAGAGCCACTTAATTCTAGCCTGCACTGTAATTAGCCTGCACCACTTAAACAAGAGGTGCATTGTGGCCGGAACACGTACTGGGAGTTATGGTTGAAGAAAATCTGATCTGGAAAAGAGTGATGAATAACACAACAGGGGAGAGATCAAAGTTTCTGGATGCTGCACTGGAACTCCTGAAGGAGCAGGTTGAAAGATGGACAGACATTCTGTATCCACAGTGGGGAGGGAAGTACTCCAGACCCATGGTCAAAAGGCAGTGGGAGAAGATGGTTATGAAGGTCAGTGCCAGGAGTGAAACCCTGAACACCTAGATGCAGTATTGAAAGAAGTTCAATGACCTCACATGAGTCATCAAGGTCAGTAAATATATCTTCAAGTGCCATTTCCTACCAACTGCATCGATATGCATTGTGCAAATTACCAGACCCTCATCACTCACCAATAATCTCTATTAATCAGGCCTCATAAATAAACTTTCGTAGCTTCACCTCATCCTCACACACTTAGCACTGCTGCAAGTTGCATACCCACATCTCACAGCTTGCACACACTGCCAGCAAGTCAACCATGGTAGCTACATCAGCAACCACACAACACTCCCAAACACACGCCCCTCTCTCTCTTGCAGGACAAGGTGCACTACAGGAGGCAGCAGGAACTAACCAGATGGGGGCGGGAGGATGGTGGTGGGAGGCAAGCTAGCATATCCTAACTCCCACGGAAGAGACAGTGCTGAAGCTGTCGTCAGGGTGGGGACTGAAATCATTGAGGATGATGGTATTCTCCTCCCTAATCTTCCTCACATCTCACTTCCTCGTCCTCCCCGGGCGGGCTCGGAAGGGGTGAGCAGGAGCGGCTGGGAAGCCAGCTGCCGCCCGCGATTGGGCCGTGACTGCGATTTCACGCTGGCCGGCCAATTAAAGCCCACCCAGTGTGAAACGCGTGCTGCAGCACTCAGCGCTGCCTGTGTGGTCAGATCTTTGTTGACTGACGCAGACACAATGTGCCGAATGGCCTCCTTCTGTGCTGTAGACATCTATGAGTCTATGAGTGTGTGGGGGGGAGGAGGGCAAGTGGGAAACTTCAGGTGTGCGCAGGAAAAGCTCCCTGGGGCACAGAGCTCCCTCAGGGAGATGAAGATTTTGAAAAATAAAAAAGAAAGAATTAAAAAATGTTAAAAACATGTCCCCTCGCCTGACTCTGTCACATGAGCAGCGGCCTGTTAGAAGAAGTTAGTTTGAAATGTTCTTTATTTTTTTAAATGACGGAATGAAACCTCATCCCATCCGCCAACCGTAAGGCTGGACAGGCAACGAAAAATTTAATTCAATTAGATTTTCAATAGCCAGTTAATTGTCGGCCGGCGCGATGTCCGCCGACCGAAATGGCACGCGATTGCGCGACGACATCGGGATGCTCGCCTGACATCATTGCGTGTCATTTTACGCTCGTTTGGGCTGGGCACACGCCCACCGATGAGCAGAAAATTCTGCCCATAAGCTGCAGGTGGTGTAAGCAGGCACCTCTTACTTGTTCCGCCGTCCCACATCACAGCCTCACCCTGCGCCTTTTTCTTCTTAGACGCACAAGTGGTGCAACCTGACCTGGCGATGAAGGAACACCAAGAAGAGAATAATGATGAAGACACAGCACCATTGCTTGATTTCACACTCGCAAACGCCAACTCAGATACTGACACCTGCATGTAGCTGAGAGAATAGATTAGAGGTGGGACCAGCGTGTCTTTGCATACCTCCAACAGAGCGTCACCTAAAAACACAAACAGTGCGCCAACTTTGTGCAGAATAAGCCCCATCCCATTTTCTGCTTTGCCAATTGGAGATCAATCCTACTTATTCCATCACAACCAATCAGAAATTTGAGGCCCAACTGATTTTGACTCATCGAGCTAGGCCTGACTGGTTATACTTAAATCAAATTGAGCAATCTGCAACGACCCTTAGTGCCAAGTGATTAAAGGGGAGGCTATTGACGGCTGTGCAGTGACAGCTTATTAAAAGCTCTAAAATAATACTGATGACAAGAATATAATACTGATGAGAAAGTTCACTGAGCTGCAGCCATGAAAGCAAGGCCAGCAATCGCTGATGGAAAACAATTTCAATTGAATATTAATGTTGGCTGTGCACAAGTAGGATTGAATACATGTCCCAAATGTATTGGCCAACCAATCATTATGTCTGTCATTATCCTCTATTTGACCTCATTTACCCTTCATGCTCATCTATTCACTTCCTGCTACATAAATGTAACAGAATACTCTGTACACACTGAACATAGACTTCAAATTATTTATTCACCTAACAGTTCACCACCACCTAGCAGCTAACCGCCACCCTCTCAAGGGCAGTTAGGGATGGGCAATAAATGCTGACCAAGCCAGCGATGCCCACATCCCATGAATGAATTTTTTAAGTTGTTTAAAATTATTGCTTCCCCTCCATGCTTCTTGAGAGCTGTATATGGTTTGTGTCTAGCAATGCCTAGTTTAGTTCTCCCTCTATATTCTCCTCCTATAGGCAGCGGAAGTTGGGGGGGGGGGGGGGAAAGATTCTTGGGGCTGAGTTATCAATTACCAATTCACCAATCCGCCAAGACCCCCACCAATCGTGGGGGTCCGGTACATGTTCGAGCATTGCTGTCGGGAACAAAGCGAGGAGCCATCGTGACTGCAGTGTGAACAAGTTGTAAAAAAGGGGGAGAATGAAACTCAGGTTTCTCATGCATTGGAACAAAGTTGCCATCGATAGAGTTGAGAGGCTTGATTTTGTAAGGAGATGGCATTTGGACTCTTGAGAGACATGCGAAGCTGCTGGCATCTGTGGCCACCTCTAGCCATGCCTGCTTTGTCTGGCTCGCTGTATCCCTTCCTCTCGACGCCTTCTTCTCCTATCCACCACAGCCTCGATCAGGGTCTCAAGGGAGGCACCAGAAAAACATGGGGCTGCCTGGGGACGGCTGCCCACCGATCGCTGGCCCTCTGCTCTCTTTGTGCATCCATTTCCAAAGGCAATGACCAGCCCAGTCATGGCTGCCATTTATTTGCCTTTTAAATTATCTGCCTGTGCTCCCGCCTGGGCCTGACACCCCAATTGGGCACTGGGAACGCGCCTCCGGGCCAATGAGTGGCTGCTATTTTGGGAATTGGAACCGTGGTGCAGGATTGGGAGCTGGAAATGTTCTGGGTGTTGGATTCCCTACCCCAGAATGAAAACTTGCCCCTTGCTCTCAAAGGATGGACCCTGAGATGGTGGTAGCCCTGAAGCTCCTTGTGCAGGCTCATGACCTGGTTCTACAACTGATTTGTTGATACGGCTGGTCCTGCCTGCTTTTTGGCTTGGCACAGATAGTCACTCGAGCATGGTAGCTGAATGACATCAGTCTTACATAAACCACAAGGGATAGCTTTGTAATCTGTACTTGCATATGTTCCTGCACTTTAGCACTCCTTCAGCAGATCCTGACATCTATATTTGGAGCATGAACTGAGCTGCAGTGCAGTGTTTGAAGTCTCACATTAAGATATTGTCCTGTTAGATGACATGGATTAAAATGGAGAATGGCGACTCCAATGAAAGAAAGAAATAGCACATAAGTGTAGAGAGAGATTCAATTCTCTTTCTGGATCATCATTCCGGGTTCTATCTGCATCCTTTGAACCTTGAGAACCTCCACATATGATAGCACCAGTTATGATTCTTGTTAAAACCTCAATGAAGGTTTCTGTTTCTGTTTTTGTTTTGGATTTCCAGCATCTGCAGTTTTTTGTTTTTATCTTAATAAAGAATAGCCTTGAGAAATAGCCTCGGGTAAGGAAAGATAAGAGGAACTTGTTTACTTATGCAGAATGAGAAAATGGATAATAAGATATCTGAGTCAGCTTCACCTATCCCAAATAGGAGTAATTTATCGGGAATACTAGAGCTGCGTGTGAAAAATACATGATCAAGTCATGCTAAGTATGCCATAAAGGGAATTTTAATAAGAAACTTGTAAGCAGCTATAGTTTATCAAACAAGCCTATTGTATGAGAATTTGGATTTGACCTAGATTGAGCTCAATAATTGTAAACTAGAGAGACATTATTTCCTGAAGAAATCTTGCTTGGCTGTAAGTACTTAATTTTATTCAATATATTATACTTTGAACAAATGACTCTATACATGTGAGCATATTGTCTACCATCATTGATCTTGGAATTACATTCCAACTGGTTGCCCAGCATGAATTCTCATAGGACACACTCATAGGTGTCAGAGCCCAAGGTCTCTATAGAATCAGTTAAAGCATTCCCAAGGGAGCCGACAGCTGTGTAAAGTCTCAGCGACCAATCAAAAAAATCCCCTAGGAAATTCCTAGTGCCTGTTTTCATCATGGTATCTGAAATCCCTGTTCTGCATAACCCTAATGAAGTAACTAACCCAAACCCCACCCTCTGAGGTGTTGTTTTTAAAAAGAAAGCAAACGAGTCACAAAAGAGTTTCGGGAGTTATTTGGGCCAAAGGGTGAAAACGAGTTACAATGGATGCTGTGCTAATTTAGCCTATTTGCAAGGTCAGATTTAGCATGCAGTTTGCAGGCTATTTGGTGATTGTCACAATTTGAGCTTGCCTGCAGGTTTAGCACTCAGCTGAGGTGTCAGCTGTGGCTCAGTCCATAGCACCCTCGCCTTTGAATCAGAAGGTTGTGGGTTCATGTCCCACTCCTGGAAACTGAGAACTGTGATTGTACTCAAAAGAGTTACAATCTGTGGCTGTTGATAAGTTGAAAGAATTTTTTTTTTTAGCGCTCAGCTGCTGATTAGACACAATTTTTGTGGAGCAGTATGAGTGAGCTCCTTGCATTCACTTCCATTGAGGTGTGGAGCACTCTGGCTGGCACACAGCAGCGCATGTAGGATGGCTCAGGGACCTAGGGCCCAGGTTCTTGGATGTGGCACTGGAGGCCCTGGCAAAGGGGGTCCAGAGGAGGGGGAGGGGGGGAATGCTGTTATGTTTTCTGCCTCCTATAAGTTAGAAATAATCACAGTTTAGACTCAAAATGCTGGAGCTTCATTGAGTGTATTTTCTTGCTGCTCTCCATGTGGCTGGTGGACTGATAGACTGATGCTTTGTTACTTGGCACATGACTGGAATGTAGGCGTGAAATGTAGCACCCCAGGATATATATTCTCATAACTATCAGTTCTTAGCTCTTTACGAATAATATGAAAATATAACAGATACCCTGTGCCCACAGGGAGGGGCCTTATCCCCCGTCCCTTCCTCCTGCAGCCAGTGGTGCGATTCTTCCTGGCCTCATATCCTTCTCCCATTTTTTGTCCAGATCATCTCTAGCAAGATGCCCCTGACCAAGCACTCTCCCTTTCTTGGTGACTCCAACAAGACGAAGGAACACAACACTTACATTTCTAGGGAGAGTCCTTAGAAAATTTCCAGGATAACTGTTGCTCGAGTGTTGGTGAAGTCTTTTTTTTAATCCATTAATGAGATGTGAGTGTCGCTGGCTAGGCCAGCATTTATTGCCCATCCATAATTGTCCTTGAGAAGGTGGTGGTGAGCTGCCTTCTTGAACTGCTGCAGTCCATGTGTTGTAGGTGCACCCACAGTGCTGTTAGGGAGTGAGTTCCAGGAATTTGACCCAGCGACAGTGAAGGAACGGTGATATATTTCCAAGTCAGGATGGTGAGTGGCTTGGAGGGGAACTGGTGGTCAAAATTTCTAGACAAAATGTTCCAGAAACTCTCAATGTGTTTCAGAGATCATTATTCTAGCAGCCATGACCCTTATGTGGTTAGTGTGCCTTTAAGTAGTGCTTGAAGTCAACATCAATGCCATATTTATAGCTGGATAACAACTATTAGGAGAAGGCATTAGTTGAAGTACTAGCCATCAAACTGCAGCCTCTTTAATGAGTGCTGTCAGGCAATTTAAATAGCATTGACCTGTTTAACAAGAGTCTGGGTAATACTTCTGCATGCTGGCTTCAACCCCTTTATCCAGATGACTTCCTGCGCTAAACGTGGGCAAAACCATAGCTTCAGGATAAGACCCAACCTCGGCTACCCCTTTACCTCTCTGGCACCTAAAGTTTTCGGTGTAAGTCACACCCTCTTAATATTTTCAGAGGGAAACATTGAGAGAACTGAGATTAACTAAAAGACCAGTCAAAGGTGACAACTTTACTAAATTTTAATGTCCACTTCAAGTGGGCTGGTTTAGCACTAGATGGGAAAAGGGTTGAAGGCTGTGTCATTTGTAATTGAACTCCATCTAGCTCTATAATGAATCTCTTACAAGTTGTGGAACTATCAGGTCAGTCACTGAGCACAGGGCAGAAAACCAGTTCTGGGCCCAGAATTCCAGTCTCCGGGAGTGTCTTGTCCTGGAGGTCCCCAGGCGACGACTGCATGGTAATTGCCCAGGAAACTCAAATTCCCGATGGGCATTTATCCTGCGCTAGGATCCATCCAAAACTCCGATTTAAATCACAGACTTCGGTTGGTTCCCACTCTCTTAGCAGAATAGATACCCAGGAAAAGTTAGAAGAATTAAAACCACTTCTAACTCTTGGGTAACTGTCATACTGACCTCCCCATAACACTCCACTGGATCCCTCAGATAATCCCGCACCTCCACACTATTGAGGGAGTGCAGCGTAGGTTTACCTGACTGATTCCTGGGATGGTGGGACTGACATATGAGGGGAGATTGAGTCGATTAGGATTATATTCGCTGGAGTTCAGAAGAATGAGGGGGGGATCTCATAGAAACTTATAAAATTCTAACAGGACTAGACAGGGTAGAAGCAGGAAGGATGTTCCCGATGGTGGGGGAGTCCAGAACCAGGGGTCACAGCCTGAGGATATGGGGTAGACCATTTAGGACTGAGATGAGGAGAATTTCTTCACTCAGGGAGTGGTGAGCCTGTGGAATTCATTACCACAGAAAGTAGTTGAGACCAAAACATTGTATGTTTTCAACAAGGAGTTAGATATAGCTCTTGGGGCAAAAGGGATCAAAGGGTATGGGGAGAAAGTGGGAGCAGGCTATTGAGTTGGATGATCAGGCATGATCATAATGAATGGCAGAGCAGGCTCGAAGGGCCAAATGGCCTACTGCTGCTCCTAGTTTCTATGTTTCTACCCCCTGACCAGCCCCGCACCTATTTGGCTACCCTTCAGACCCTCCAACTTCACCCCCACACCCAACTATTTCCACCCCCTCCGAATTATCCTCTCAACCACCTAACTGCCCCCAACCCCGACTAGCCCGACTACAACCTCACCCCTCCCAGACTATCCTCCCAATGCCCCCCCAATGAATTTCCCCAACCCCCGACTATCCCACCACCCCTCCGACTATCCCTCACCCCTGACTGCTTCCCAGCACCCCCCGACAACCCTCCCCACCTCCCAATCATCCAGCCAACCCCTGACTACCCTCCTGACAGGCCCTGACTACTCCCTACACCACCAAATATCCGCAACTTCCCCTCCACACCCCGACTACCCCTTCACACCCCTTGACTACCCTCCCCACCACCCAACTATGCCCTCAGCTCCTGGCTAATGCCCATTACTTGCTCACCCCCCTGAATATCCTCCCCCTCTACGACTCTATCTCCCAACTACCCCCCCACCACCCTGACTAACTCCCCCCACTGCTCCTGACCCCCTAATTACCCATCCCACATCCTCAACTACCCCCTACTACCCTCCACCCCCCAACCATCACTTCACCTCCACCCCCGACCATCCTCCCAACTGCGCGACTACCCCTCCACCACCCAGACTACCCTCTCAAACGCCAAACTAACGGCCACCCCCTGACCACCACCCCTCAACCCGATCAACCCCTCAGCCCCTCCACCCAGATTATGCTCCCGACCCCGTGACGACCCTCGCCACTTCCCGACTACCGCCCCCACCCCTGCAGCTACTCTCTCCACCTCCCAACTACTCACCACCCCTCACTGACCACCCGACCACCCCCCCCCGAACGAACCCATCCTACTCCCCCGACTGACCAGCCTCCCCTCTGACTCATCCTACCTGCCCTCCACCCGACCCACCCTGCCCCCCTCCTAAACCCCTCGCCCTGACCCATCCTAAATCCCCCCATCATAGCCCCCTCTCCTGATCCATCCTATCCCTGCTCATTCTAGCTCCCGCACCCCCCCACCCGCCCCCAACACCCCCCCCATCCTACACATTTAACTTCTCCTGGCTTCTCAAAGTGGCTGGGAACTTTAAACTTACCCGCTTTACGGCAGCCAGTGTTGTAAAAAAAAAAGGGGGTGTGGCTTCCTTTCATCTGACTCTGCTGCAATCAATTGAAGGCCTAGGAATTCACTGGACTGCACTTTCCCAGCCAAGCCTGAGCCAGAAGGTCAGGTGAGGAAACTCTTTTGAGTTATCAACAGTCACAGATTGCAACTCTTTCGAGTACAATCACAGTTCTTGGTTTCCGGGAGCAGGACATGAACCCACAACCCTCTGATTCAAAGGCGAGGGTGCTATGAACTGAGCCACAGCTGACACCTCCAGGTCAGGTGAGGAATGTGCATCTCCCGACTAATGGAAGTGAAAAGGAGAGGAGTGGCAGTCCAACTGTGATTGCCACCCCTTGAATGCTCTGGCCCAATGAATTTTCAAGCTCTCAATTTTCCAGCCTCCACTTGCCCAGTGTTCACCGCCAGGATATTCCACCTTAAGTCTGAAAATGAATTGAGGATCGTTGTTGAATAAATCACAGGCACAGAAACACAGACACTCACAGAGAAACTGTATACCTGTGTCTCATCATAATTCTGAGTGCAATGAAACATGTTGATCATTAATTTTATCACAGAACACCAGTAAATAATTCATTTCTGTGCATTTATAATGTACACACTTAGAAAATAGATTGGGACCGTGGAGCCCTTCATTATTTACAGGATGTTTTGAACAAACTAAATTGCTTGCAATTAGGGTTGCCAATCCTTCAGGATTGGTCTAGAGTCTCCACGAATGAAGATCAATCTCCAGGACACTGCCATGTGCAGCCCTGGAGAAAAAGCATTGGGACATTAAAATAAGATTGGGATTTTTTTCTTCATTTTCTTTGAACATTTCTCTTTATCAGAGATAAAAAAATATTGAAATAAAAGCAAAATACTGCGGATGCTGGAAATATGAAATAAAAACAGAAAATGCTGGAAAAACTCAGCAGGTCTGGCAGCATCTGGGGAGAGAGAAACAGAGTTCATGTTCCAAGCCCCTATAGCTCTGAAGAAGTCATACAGACTTGAAACATTAACCATATTATGTAAACATATTGAAAAAGGCTGTTTGGCTGACAGTCAAGCATCAGCCAAATAGGTAATGAGCCTTTTTGCTTTCCAATTGGCGTAGGAAGGTAGTATGTTTACAAGGATGGATGTGTTGACCGAATAATGACTGGAGCATGGGGGGCAAGTTATGTGATGAAACCTCCAGGAATACATTTAATCGCAGTTGGCAACACAACTTACAATGTCAGTATTTTTATTTTGATGCAGAAATGTTGCTGCAAACCATCGATGATCCACATTTCCATGGATATAGGTAAAGAATTGGAAAATTCTCCTCTCCTAAGCCTGGGGAGCGTTCAGTTTTCAAGCACAAAGGACAAGAAAAAGATCCCAAGGCCTGTGAGCTTCAGTCTGGGGGATTTCCTGGGGCCAGGGCAGGCACAAGGCAAAGCAACTATGGAAATGAAGTAAAAAAAGGCCTAATGGGTCCTTCCATCTTATTTGCTCCACAACTACTGGTCAGGTGCCCATATTCAGGGAAAGTCAGAAGATGTTTGTGCCTGGCCCTGATAAGTTAGATGATCTGAAGGGGCAGCAGCTAGGCCAGTGAGCCTATAAAAGTAGGTATCTGCTTTGTTTTCACAGAGAACTTCCCTAAAGGGCATTAGTGAACCAGACAGGCTTTTACAACAATGGCTTCATGGTCATCGTTAGACTGCTTTAATTCTAGAGTTTTATTGAATTCAAATTCCACCATCTGCTGTGGTAGGATTTGAACCCCCCAGATCATTACCCTGGGTTTCTGGACTACTAGTCCAGCAACAATACCACTATGCCATCGCCTCTTCATGTTGGATGGGCTATACTTTGGACAAGCTCTGTCTGAGCTGCACCTGGCCCTGGAGGAGGATTATGGGTGTCAAACTGAATCATTTCATTGCCCATTTTCATTAGGACTACTAGTTAGATTTCTGAAACTAATAAACAGCACTGAAGTTTTAAGAATAAAAAGCATGAATTATATTCAAAAGTATCATAAACAATAAAACACATATTAGCTTATATTTTCTGATCAGTGTTATTTTAACACTGACTGAGATATTTGAGAAGATTTCTGTCCCTCCTCTAGGGGCTATTGGATTAATGGGCTGCACGAGTACAGGAAAATTGGACATAGTGGGCAGACCCTGCAGAGCTGGACCCAGCCATTCATCCATGCCTAGGTTTTGCAATACAGCCAGTTGTAGGAATACTACAATCTGTTCCATTGAGTTTAGATGGGTGAATGCCATTATTAGAATAACCTTGACCATAAAATTACCTTAACAAAAAAAATGCAGCTACACTTTTGCATATGATATTTATTATAGTATATGGCCTGATAGCTTATTTAACAAGTACAATGACTGTCCATTGAAACACACGGCATACTAAATGTGAATTCCAGTTTTTATTGCTCATATATAACTTAAACATCATGATTAATAATCTGTAACATGGAGATCAAAGAAAATTAAATACTCTAAAGCATTTGTGTCAATGAACATTAGCCTTTCATCTTTCTTTACTTTGATACTCAATGACACAGAGTTCTATAGCCTCAGAGCTATTAGTTGTGCTACACACATTTCAGAGACAACGGCTGGAGAAAAATAGCAAAGAGAATTTCTCCAGGATGCTGGTGTTTTGTTGGAACTTGAAGTGTATGGCTCTCAAACTACATTTCTTCAATTCAGGTCTGCCTTGAGTTGTGCAGCACGAATTGACCTTGGTGAAGTGTTTTTTTTATTTCATGAGATGTGGGTGCCGCTACCATTTGTTGTCCATTACTTTACTTTTTTGGAAGATGGTAGTGAAGCCTTCTCCTTGACTACAATTGAGTGGCAGGATAGGCCATTTCGAAGGCCACTTAAGAGTCAACTACATTGCTGTGAGGCTGGAGTCACATATAGGCCAGACCAGCTAAGGACAGCAGACTTCCTTCCCTGAAAGACATGAGTGAAATGGATGGGTTTTTAAGACAATCCAATAGATTCACAGTCACGATTACTGAAGTTAGCTTTTCATTCTAGATTTATTTAATTCACTGAATTTGTAAACGTCAGCTGCCACTGTGGGATTTGAACTCATGTCACCAGATCATTAGTCTAGGATCCTGCATTACTAATCCTATGCCACTGCACCCCGATATTTCTCTTGTTAAATCATATTTTAGCTTACCAAGAAGTGAAAAGAAATGCAGGAGATGAAGTACTTGGGGGGAGAGAGGCGGAGCAGGGACAGGGGAGTGTCAGAATCATGTCCCTCACAAATTTACAAATCATTGCAAAGGTAGCAGTGGTTCAATGAGTCCATTGGGGTTAGATGAAGTGGGATGGAATCAGAATTATGAAAGCATCAGGTCTCCACCCATTTAACAGTTACTTCGGCAATTTTGTGTCGGTCTGAGTCTTGATGGAGAAGGTTCGTTCCAAGAACTGACATCAGCCTTATTCAGATATTATAAAGGCCAGTTAATACATTCAAATGGATTCGTGCATAGATTGTCAGCCAGGGATGTGATCAGCATTCCACTTTTCACCATAAAAAGATCGTTGACAGCTGCTGACAGAGGTTAGCATTTATATAAGAGCTGCCTTATTTCGATACCTTTTATAGCCTTCAGTAGAGGGACATCAATTTTTTTTTAGTATATCTATTTCAGACTGCTATTATTCAGATTGTAGATTGTTTTCTGCAGTCCTGAAGCAGGCAAGTTGGTGGGGAGGCAGGGGGAGGGGGGTGGTGGTCAGTATAAATACCACTGGTCCACCCATTAGTAATATTATTAATTAAATCATTGGTTACTCATTATTAAAATTAATAATTAAATGAGCCTGGCTCCACCACCCCTTGAAATGAATCAAACTTCAGCCCGTGCATCTCTCCAATTGCTGCCCTATTTCTGGCCTCCTTTTTTTTCCTTTTAAGGCCTTTGAAGGAATTATTGCACTCTGCCAAATTCTCCTGCCACATCCTGTTCAAATTCCTCCAATTTATCTTATACCCCAATCACAGAACGCTGAATGGCCCAGCTAAATTTATGAAAGATATCCTTTGTGGTTGGGACCATGGTTCATTATCTTCATCACCTTCAGCATTTTCAAAGCATTCAATATGGTTGACCATCCTATTCTCTTCCAATAATTTCCCTCTGTAATGCAGCTCCATGGTACTGCTCTTACATGCTTTCAATTCAGCTATGTGAGCACAGCTAATGCATATCCAGCCATGCCTTCTCTTCCTCTGCCATTGGGCAGGATCTATCTTTCCTTCCTCCCTCTTCCTTATTTTGATATTGCCACTAACATCAAACATCCGCAGACACGGGACTAACCTCCACATGCACACTGATGACATTCAACTCTAAATCTTCAGCACTATTTTGCATTCTCAAGTGGTTCGATGCTACCAGACCACTTGATAAACATCCAGTTCTGGATGAGCGACAGCTTCACTGAGGTGTTTACTTAACACTAGCAAATTCTTATTACTAACCTAATCAGAATATATATGTGAGAAGAACAATTACAGATGAATTTTAATACAGACAAATGTAGATTCCTGCAGATAGGAAGGACGAATGGGGAGGTCACTCCATGCATGGGGATGAAATATTTAAGAAAGAAATGAAAAGCGACCTGGCATTCTGAGTGCACTTTACGGTTAACGTGCAACCAATGAACAGCAGCAATCTACAGAGCTAAAAGAATGGTGAACCCCATAGCCAAAGTGAAGGTGAGGACTCGCTGAAAGTTAGACATGAGTCCTGATTATTAAAAGGTGTGTGATAGTGCTGAATATCACTGAAGAGGGAACCAACACAGATCCAAAAGAACAACAGGAAGCCTCAGGCACATAACATTTATCCAGACACTGTTAGGAGAAACTCAAAATTTGTTACTGGGACAATGATCGTTCCACTTATAATAGCTCAGACCAATTTTCTTTTTCTTTCACAGGATGTGGGCCTTGCTGGCTATGCCAGCATTTGTTGCCCATCCCTAATTGCCCTCAAGAAGATGGTGGTGAACTATCTTCCTGATCTGCCACTGTCCATTTGGTTCAGGTATATGTAAAGTGCTGTTAGGTTGGGGTTCCAAGATTTTGATCCATGGAGGCTGAAGAAACGGTCTTTCCAGGTCAGGATGATGTGTGACTTGGGCAGAACTTGGAAATGGTACTGTTCCCCTTGTCCTTTAGGACATGCTGTCAAAGAAAACTTGATGAGTTGCTGCAGTGCCACATTGAGATATGAGGAAAGAGTGGAGAAAGTTGGGGCTTTTAGCTGAGAAGGGAGAGAGGTAATTTTCGATCTCCAATGGAAAGGGACTTCATGCAAAGTGTATGAAGTGTGTCCAATTTTCTACCTCCATTTTTTCTATCTCTGACAAATTTGAAAAGATATTCCAAAGTATCTGAGAGATGATCCTGTGGAATATACATGATAGTTAAAATATTGCTCTAAATTAAATTGTTATGATTGAAAAAGATGAGATAGATTCAAGTCAGTGAGAGTTAAATATAAAGGCTGATATGAGCAATTATTTCTTTTCACAAAGTGATTAACACTTGGATTGAATAGAGAATTGAAACATTTAAGAAATAATTGGATGAAATATGGGGGTGGATGGTAAGATTTTTCCAATTGGATGAACTAAAGTGACCGGAGTGACCCCTTTCATTATCTTGTGATTTTATTTCTTCGATTTTTCACAAAAACAGCTGATTGGAATTCTCTTTGCTTATATTTATTCATTGATCAGGTCCACTTGCAGACTTTTTTTTTCAGGTTTAGCTATGTTTAAATATACCAAACTCAGATGAAGCGCCATTTCGGACATGCCAAACTCCTGTAGAATATGTCTGGTTTTGTTCCCAAGGATAGCCTTGTAAGAATTTACTTTATATGCTCCATCCTTCCAAACACTTTGATTTTCAAAGGGTTCAAACTAATTATTTCACTTTCACAATGAAATTGTTGCCATTTGACTCTGCAGCCAAGAACTAACCATTATAGAAAAGAGCTCATTGCAAAATAACTGCCACACACTCGTGAAACAAGGCAATCCCAAAAGTTTTCTCTCAACCAGTAAAAAGAATTCTCTCCATTCACACACTGTGCTCTGATCTGGTCAAATTAAAATGATCCAGTGCTATTTAAGCTGTCTTCTGGAGTTAACGATTCTTGAAATAGACCTGACAATACATCTAGTGATTCACACTCACCTTGTTTGAAAGGAGGTATGATAACCAAAAAAATCAAAAAAATAGCTACACGAAAAACACAAGTAAAACCCAGCAGGTAGCTTTTTGGAGCTGTCTATTAAGCTCACTCTTGGAAGGAACAAAGTCTCCCTGATGGGAAAGAATTGATTTAAGAAAATGCAGTTAAACTGGGCAGGGTTATTTACAGTAGGGATCAGAAAGAGTACATCTGACATTGAGGAAGTGCTAAGAGAGGGAAAAGTGGTCTTTGAGCAAGGAGAAGCAAACCACAAGGCCGAAGTCAAGATAAAGGACAATGTACAGTTGGCATTAAAGCCAATGCCTTATGCAAAGTTAGAAGCAATAACTAAAGAGCTGGATAGAGTAATAAGAATAGGAGATTTAAGAAGGTAAAGAGCAGTGAACGGTAATTTAAAAAAGCAGACAGGCCCATTTGGATTTAGGGAGATTATTATAAGCAAATGATAAATAAAGCGGTTTAAAATAATACTAATTCATTGCCCACCAGTGAAGATTTGTTTTCTAATTTAGCCAATGGAAAGGTGTTCAGCAAGATAGATTTGTCAACTGCATATTTTCTATTAGAATTAACTGACAAGAGCAAGGAACTGCTTACCATTCATACACACAAAGGATTGTACCAGTGTGAAAGGATACCGTTTGGGGTGTCTACTACTCCTGCAATGTTTCACAGCGTCGTGGATCAGGTACTAAGTAGGATGGAAGTGCATTGTTTTTTAGATTACAGTAATCTAATCTAATTGGCAGTAAGACAGAGAAAGAGCACATTGTAAGGCTGAACAGAGTTATAGATTGACTTCCAAGAACATGTCATCAAAGTACAACATACTTGAGTCACCAAATAAATGGTGAAGGTATCCACCCAGCACAGGAGACGGCTGAGGGAATTTTGAAAGCAAACAGATCAGAGAACTTAGAACATTCATAGGTATTGTTGTGTATTCTTCTAAGTTCATCTCCGATTTAGCAAATACATTTGCTCCACTGTATCAACTGCTCAATGATGGAATAGATAGGCAGTCACGTGTTATAAAGCCATGCTTTATATTGAAAATGAAGTTATCCATTGGGCTGAAACAGTGGTTGAATTTTAAAAGGCTGAACATCAGCATTGCATTCACTTAAAACAGCAGCTTCTAAAATTGCCAAACATTTGCATAACCATACGATACAAATTCTGAAGTCATTAAAAATGGAGTCAGGGTGTCTAGAAGAACCCATCGAAGACAATCATCTTAATGGAATGTGAATGACCCCATCTTCTGACCCATTCACAAAACATCTAGACAGTACCTTTGTATTCAACTACGTGGAGAACAAGCCATTGGACACAATCACTTTGGACAATGATCTTGGTGGAGTAGGGAACTCTTCCAGCAATAATCTAACCATGTCTGAACCATGGACCTGGAAGCAACTTGCTATGACCATTTTTAGATAACTGGTCAGTTGATGAGAGGGAATCATTTGATGAGCCAACTAACTCTCTTTTGTGCTTTCAGAAATTGTTCTTCTCCAGGCCACAGAACAAAAGAAGGAGAGACATAGGTGAGGGAGGACCCTGAGTGGCCACTCTCTCTCTCTCTTTCTCTTCATCCATCTTGCAAACTTGAGTCCTGCCTGTTGTTTGACCTGCTATCCGCCATGGGCAGCATTTAAAAACCAACCCGGCAGATGCCAGCTCCAGGAGATCAAATAGCAATTGTCTGTCTACATCTTTAAATCGCTTGATGCAGAATCCAGAAAGACCACCATGCCCAGTCTGAAACTACCCAAGTCATCAATCTATAATATCCAAATACTACTGACTTTTTTGGGCTTTTAAAAATGAATTAATCTCTTCTCCCACTTTGTAACTTATGTCTGTGTGTTTCTGTGTGTGTGTGTGTGTGTGTGTGTGTATTCATCCATGTGTTTCTGTGTGTGTGTGTGTATGTGTTTGTCTGTGTTTGTGTGTTTCCGTGAGTGTGCGGATGAAGTTTTAAATGCATTTGTGTGCGTGAGAGAGCCGGAACATTTTTTGTTTTTAATTTAGATCAAATGTTAAGAATAAATACTAGTCCCTTTTCTTTCAAAAGTTTACAAGAAAATCTGTCTGTGTGCGTCGTTTACAGTAACAGCACATAGGGCAGAATTTTTAGCTTGGCGTGTGGGTGCACCCCCGACCCACTCGAGCATAAAATAGCACACAATAATGTCAGGTGAGCGTCCCGACGTCATCTTGCGCTCGCGCGATATTTCAGTCTGCGAGCATGCACGAAAGTCGGAAGAACACCCGCCGACAATTAAGAGGTCAATTAAGCCCATTGAAGTTCCAATTGACTCCGATTTTTCATGGTCCATCCAACCTTACGGGTGAATCTGCCAGGCAGATTTTGCATGTTTGATGAAACCTCATCCAAGGACGGGATGAGGTTTCTGTTATTAAAATAAAAAAAATAAAAACGTTTGGACAGAATTTTCATCATCTGTCTCTTCAGGTGACTGATTCTGATGCATGGACATTTTTTCCTGGATTTTAAGATCTTTCTTGATTGCTTTTAAATTCTTCAGCTCCCTGAGGCAGCTCTCTGCCTTCAGGGGGCTCTCATTCTACACTTCCCCGCGCCCGCGCTAACATCAGCATCCGCCTTCGTCCCGCCCCCACCCGGGCAATGCTGAGCATTTCCGCGCACCTTTCATGCCGTTAATTGGCCAGCCAGTGTGAAATTGCGGTCAGGGTCGGCGGTATGTTCCCCAGCCGCTTCTGAGCCCGCTGATCACGCGTGCCCACTAAACTAAAACTCCTGCCCATAAGCAATCAAAAATTCACTGAATTGGCAAACATACTCTTTCATAAAACCCTGTTGCAGTCAATCGAGGAGTGGGAAAAGAGGGGAACCATTCTACCTCTTCTCACCTGATCATAACAGGAGTGCCAGAAAGCATTTGAAGAAATGAAGAAAGCACTGACCAGTGATGCTATTTTGATCCACCATGATCCCAAGAAACTACTGATTTTAGTGTGCGATGCCTCATCATAAGGGTTAGGTGTGATGTTACCTCACATAATGGAAGATGGTGTGGAGAAGCCTGTAGCATATGCTTCATGTACTTTAACAAAGTCTGAGCAAAATTACTCACAAGTTGAGATCGAGGCATTAGCGATGATATACGGTGTTATTAAGTTCCACAAAAATTAGAAGTTCGCTTTGTTAACTGACCATTGACCTGTTACAGTCACATCTGGTTCAAAGAAGGGCATCCCAAAGAACAGCATGGCTTCAGGGATGGGTCAGCAAATCATGCCAATGTGAACTTTCTTTCTGGATTTCCCAAGGATACCGATTCATTTCTAGCCATTGAGTTACTTATAAATTTCTTTCCATATACAAATGACGTGCCAGTATATGTCAGGGAAATTAACGAAGAAACTAGCAAGGAAGTGGTGTTTAGTAAAGTGCTCAATTAGGTCATGAATGGCTAGCCTTAAGAATGTGATAATGAGAAACTGCAGGAGTATTTCATACGTAGAAATGAACTGGGACCAAGGCTGTCTCCTTATAGCTTTAAGAGTCATTATGCTTTCAAAGTTTAGAGAGAGATTGTTAGAGGAACTTCATCGAGAGCATACAGGGATAGTCCATGTGAAAGCAGTGCAAGAAGCTATATTTGGTACCCAAAGGCAGATAGAGATATTGAAGAGTTGGTGGAAAGTTGTGAAGTGTGCCTCAGAATGAGAAATGACCCAATCAAGGTTCCTCTCATTCCATGGTTAAAAATAAGAACATTGTGGGAACGTAAACATGTTGATTTTTTGAGATGGAAGGAAAAGAGTACTTTGTTTTGCTCAATAGTTATAGCAAATGGATAAATATTGAGTCTACGCCCAATATCCCAGGTGCCAAAACTATTGAGGTTCTGAGAATATATCAGAAGAATTTGAAATATAAAGAGAAAAACAAGACCAAGTAAAAATGAGTTATGATACACCAGGCATGAAACTTAGAGGGCAGAATTTTATGAGTCGGCAAGCGGGGGCAGGGCCTGCTCGCCGACATGTAAAATGATGCGCAGTGACGTTGGGGGGAGCTCCCAATGTCACCGCGCCCAATTTAAATTTTCAGGAAGGCGGGAGCGCAGCAAAATCAGCAGCGCGCCCGCCGACCTGTCAATGGCCAATTAAGTAATTAAAGGACCTGCCCGTCCAACCTTAAGGTTGGCGGCCAGGCCGGGAGCCCCAGTGGGAACTAGAAAAAACATGAAACCTCATCCACCGGCGGGATGAGGTTTCATGTAAGCTTTAAAAGATTTTAATAAATATTTTGTAAAAATTATGGACATGTCACATGAGGGGACATGTAAGGGAAATTTTATTTTTCTATTTTTGACTTTTTTACATGTACAGCCGATCTCCCTGAGGCAGCACTTAGCCTCAGGGAGATGAGTGCGCTCTTTTGTGCGTATGCGTGAAAGAGCGCATTCTTGATTTTGGGATTCCCCCCCCACCCCCCACACCCGCACAGGGAGCATAAAGTGCTTCTGTGCAGATATCACGCTGGGCGGGCCTTAATTGGCCCGCCCACGTAAAATGGCGGTGCGCCTCCAATTGATAGGGAGAACAGCAAGAAAAGAGTGAGTTCGAAGGAATCCTACGGAGTTTATAAGCCCAAGATGATATGCACTGCCCCCCAGAGAAGCAAGGGTATAAGTAAACTGTGGTTCACTAAGGAAGCTATCACAGAGCTGTCATTCCTATAACAAGACCTGTGGCTAACTGTCACAGTTGACAAGCACACTGTCTATTCCAGTCAAAGTCACTATAACCCTGAACTTCTTTGCCTCCAGCTTTTTCCAGACTACAGCAGGGATATTAGTAATATCAGTTGGTAGCGCATGCTTGTGTTAAACAGATGATTAATGCCCTGTTTGTTAAAACAATCATTTCCATCATGTCGTCCTTGTACAGATAGGTTTCTGGGATTCAAGCAGGTTACACACTTCTTATAAACCCAGGGCCTCATGGACTTCATTGCTGTCCTCCTGCAGGATTCCTTAGATGACCCCATGAATCGTAAGGGTACACCAATGTGCAATTGATGTGTGGACATCAGTTATGCACCATACAGGTCTATGCCTGCTTTCCTGGTGACTATCATGATGTACTTATATTGCAGCAATTCTCCATAGCTTCTTGGGGACATGGGCTATAAGCTGCACAGTTAACTCATGACTCCTGCCATGGTCAATGGTCAATGCGACCAACGATCAAATTAACATCCCTGCAAGAGGACAGGGATGAAGTCCATGCGGCCCTGGGTTTATAAGAAGTAACCTGCTTGAATCCCAGAAACCTACCTGTACAAGGAGAACATGATGGAAATGGTTGTTTTAACAAACAGGGCATTAATCATCTGTTTAACACAAATAATCAACTTAAGCAGATCACTGGATTCCTCAAGCAATGATTCTGCTACTTGGACAGGTCTATTTCACTTCATCAACACAAAAGACGTTCCCATACAGTGCAGGTTTCCTATGTGTTGGTGTCACCATTGGATGAGAACCTTCAGCAAGAGGATGAGACAACCCCGATAAGAGAAGAAGCAGGAACACTCCAATGCCTCCCTACAGATAGCGCTCTTTGGTAAAAGCTCACAGAAAACTGCTTCAGCTGAACAATCCCTGCTCAACCTGCATTAATAGTCAAGTCCAATGTCTGTCCCAGTTCTGCCACCCTTCATTAAACTACATCTGCCCAAAGACCAGAAAAGCTATTCAGTCTCTAGCTAACTGCAGTAACATTGCATACAAGCATTTCAAAATGGTTTATAATTTTACTGGCTTACACAAACGCCTATTCACGAATTAACATTCAAACGTGAGGCCATAATGCTTGTCTCTAGTAATCTGCGGTGCTCCTGCAAGCTGATCCCAAATGTTACAGAATGGGAATTCGAAAGATGTTATGATTAGACAAGGACTCTTGAAATGCTCAAGGGTGGTAAGCTCTGGGAGCTCGGGTCTGTTTGCAGATGGCAGTAACTCGCCAACTGTAGTGATAGTCTAATCCACTGACTTTTGGCCCCAGGGGAGGCATGGTTTGCAGGGGTGGCCAGAGTGATATAAACCTGAAAGAGGGCAACACATTCTACTCCCATAGTATGATTGGCCCTACAGCATCCCCACTGATCTGTGTAAGGACAGATTATGACAGCTTAATCGGATTGAGCCCCTATTCATGCAGTTTCACATCCTATTCAGGGTGAGGGAGATGGTAGAGCTCCAAATCTGTATGACCCCAGTGTGAGCATCTCTGAAAGCTGCTGCTACCGATACCACAGACTCCTGAAAGGAAGGCTCAGCTCCAGCTTCTACTGAAGGTGCATACATGCTGCATACCTGACTGCGGTCTGCTGATGCCACGGCCAGAACCCTACATAAGTTGCTAGTGGACTCCTCCACAATGTCCAACATGATTCAGAGCTCCGTGATAGGTAACTGAATACATTCAGCAGTCATTGCATTGAATTAAATGCTCGTTTAAAGGATGGGGTCTTCTATTCTCTCCAGCAGACCTTGTCTTCAAATGAGCCATTTCCAGGGTGGTCCCTTCCGAAAAGCTTGCTCCCGAATTCCTGTGCAAGGTGGACCTCCCAAACTCATTATCTGTACTATCTGGGCTGTTAGCATCTGTATTGGTGCTTAGAAAGTGAGGGCGAATGATGGTACATCTGTAGGAGGGTTGTCCTCTTTCATCTGTGCAGCCAAAGGGCCCAAATTCCCCTGAAGATTGAGGGGTATGGGCTAGCAAGGGTAACCAGCCATGTCCTGCTTCCTCGTCTTGAAGCTTGGTGAAGGTGATATCCGGACAAGTCTGACAAAAAAAATTGATGAGATGTACAGCGCAGTTGTCTCAGAGTCAAGTGAATGACAAAGCACAGCCCAATGTTGAAGTGTGCTGGCTGAATTGCCTTATTAAAGGTGGCTCTCAAAATTTTAATGCTCTCCAGCTAATGATATCCATTTTGCACAGGATTTACACCAAATCCTACTTTTATAGGGTATATAAGTCACCTTAACCAGGAAACTCTTGTGTAACAACATCTCCAGACCACTGGTGAGGGCTAGTCATTTTTTGTTAGCATAATAGCAACTCACCATGAAGAAATTCAGAGAAGATCTTTGGCCTGGATTTTTGGATGCACCGCCCCCAGCCCCACCCCACTGGGGTGAGTGGGCAACTGGGGGGAGGGGCTGTAAAATTGAGCACCATGCCATGGGTGCCATTCTTGCTGCCTATCCACCCGCCCTTGCCCTTGCTGGAATTTTACAAGCAGCTGGGGAGGGGGGAGGACCACCTGCTTGTGGGCCAATTGAGGCTATAAGTGGCCAATTTAGGGCCACTTAAGGGCATCTTCCCACCGTTGCTGGGATTTAATCATTGTAGGAGAGGCCTGTGCCAAGTGTGCAGAGCAGCAGTTTTCAATGATTGGGCTGGCAGTTAGACAAGGGGGTTGGTATTCCCTTTATGGTGTCATTGTTCCCATTGGAGGCTCCCCCAAGGTCTTTCCACCCCTACATTTCCCCACCCCCACGCCCTTCCCTACCCTGTTCCTACTCCTCTCGGCCCCATCACCAGGGCCAGGCTACCCAGCCCCTCCCCCCCGACCCCTGCTTACCTTCACGCCAGGCTTGAATGACGATTGCCTTTGAGTCTGGATGCAGTCCCAGCAGTGGCCACCACTCCTGGTAGTGCTGCTGGGACCAGAGAGCTGGCACCCATTTGATTGTCCAGCCGCTCTCAGTGGCGGGACTTGCTCCTCAGATGGGGGTGGAATTCCCCACCCCCTCTCGAGCCAATTAACGGCCTCACGGTCATTGGATGACTGCAGGGCAAGCCAATAAACCAATTAATAGCATGGCAGCCATTAGATGGCTTGCCCCCGACTTTTACTCCCCACCACCCCCCCACCTCCCCACCACCCAGAAAATCCAGCCCTTCATTTCAGTTTAGTTCTAAGTTCGTAGGCAGCACATGTAGTACAAATCTGCCAATAATTCATTATCAAGTGATAACCAAGTGACAAGGATGGGTGATGTGGGAAATGGGAATGTCACTTCAAGCCAGTTGAATATGTCTTTTGAAGTTGATACCAAACTACACCAGAGGACATTTTATCCTTCCTCAAATCCATACTATACCTAACTCCGCACTGGTTCCAAAGTGCGTCCAGGAAAGCTATGTCAGACGCACAGGAGAACACCAGCAACAATTCACCTCCTCAGTATCAAAAATAAAAACACTTTTCATGTGTCAGCACTGACTTAGCACCCCTTAAAAAAATCCCCATAATGAAGAAAGCCCCTATTATATTATTGTAATTTTGCAAATTAAAGTAAAGATGGAAACAATTTAAATTAAATCTTAATTTCCTTCTAAAAACTATGTAGTTAGCCACCTTGGTCCCATGTAGTCCCAATGATTTTAATAAACTGTGGTTTTAAACTTCATGCCGGAGATCCAGAGTCATAAAATTTAACATCCCTAACTTCTCCCCAGCTAAGCAGGGAGACAATAAAGAGTTTGTGTCACATATCTGCAGGATGACCCGAATATACATATCGCAAATGTTAATTAAATATATAATTTATTTCTTATCTACCAAGATTGGGGTGGACCTTTCGTTTTTGCAATCAGCATCCCAGTTGCAAATTGGAACTATGGCACAAACCAGTAAATCACCAGAATGCACCATGAGACCATGCAGGAGGCACAGAAAAGCCAGAGAAACAGAAGTGGAGCAGGAAAATAAGTAAGAGTGAAAAAAAAAAGATGCAGGGAAGATAGATTACCCAAAGAAGAAAAAAGCGAAAGGAGAAGTGGTGGAAAGATATTGGCCTGTCAAATAGTTGGGGAGAAATAAGTTGTTTAATGTCAGAAAAACATTTGTTTTATCCTAGATCATTGAAAACACACAAGCAGGATTGGCAGCAGTCAAGCTATCTACGTCACTGCAATAAGAATCCGTTTACTATCTTTGTTAAACCGGGAAAGATTTTAATTTCTAATCTGTTCTACAGTTTGGCTGAGCTTTTTTTTAAAAATAGTTAACAGTTAATAATTTATGCCATCCTTGCATGTATTGATGGGAATGGCTCCCCTCCTGCTATACTACTGAGCACAATTGGTAGTAAAGTCATGCTCCATTGGGCAACTGGGGCACTGAACTGAGGTACACATTTGGAATTGCATTCACATTCAGCAGTCACAGCGCATCTACTTGATCCAAAGTTGCTATGAGTAGTATGTACCAACATGTGACACAAAACACAAATTTCTCATTATCAGGCAGTGGGCAGGATATTTTCAGTCGGAGTGAGGAGGCGGGCCCGACACGCTGACGCATAAAATGATGCATGATGATGTCGGGCGTGCGTCCCAACATCATCGCGCCGTCTCGCGATGTTTCATTCGGTGGGGCACGCGCCGGAGTCGGTTGCCCGCCCCCCCTCCCCCTCCCCCTCCCCGATATTTAAACGGCCTATTAAGGCCATTAAGGAAGTGATTAGTGTAATTGTTAATGCTGCAGGTCCAACCTTAACATTGGCGGACAGGCGAAAAGGCCAAGCGGCCCTCACGTTTTTGAGGAAACCTCACCCACAAGCGGGATGAGGTTTCCTAAAGCTTTTATGAATTTAAAAGTTACAGAAATATAAAAACATCTCCCACCTCATGGGAGACAGTCACATGAGGGGACATGTTTAAATACATTTTTAATCCATGTATTTAATATTTTCAGTAGCGATTCAATCTCCCTGAGGCAGCTCCATGCCTCAGGGGGATTGAAGCGCTCTCTCGCGCGCATGCGACTCTCTATCCTCTCCCCGCCCTCACAGGTAGAGCTGAGCACTACAGCTCGCGCCTTATGCTGGGCGGGCCTTAGTTAGCCCGTCCGCGTAAAATGGTGGTGCGGAGTCGATCTCGAGTGGCGATTGGCTCTGCGACAGCCCCGCCCACTCCTGCCAAGCCCGCCCGCCAACTGAAAAACTCAGGCCATGATCTATCACATGACTTTGTACTCACCAGATTTGCTGTGTGAAACTGGTAGTTAATAAAAGCGTATGCACAATTTTTGGTCATCTCTAAAACTACACGAGGCTGCACAATGGCATACTGTCTTATCTTACAATTAAACGCAATTCTGCAAAGGTATTTCAAAGGCCCTTAAAACTTTGAACAAATGTTATTCTCTTCCACCGTTGTGAATACTATTGCCTTTAAGACAGACAAATGAACAAGCTGCTGAATTAGCTGAATGAAAAAAATGTTTTGAATTGTTAACAAATGACATTTAGAAATCACTCCTATTTCTTCTTCCGGCCAACCAGAATACAACTTGCTTGAAATTTTGCTTTTCTGTGTTTTGGGTGACTTTTATTTTATTTACATTGAATCAGTGTTTGGTCAGTACTGTCGTTTTTCTTTTCATGAAAAAGCCAAGATCTGTGTAAAATCTGGTGAAGCACCAACTTGCATTTGCATAGCACCTTTAAAATAGAATAAATGTCCCAAATGCCCTACTTGGAGGTGTTAAGAACAGAAATGGATGAAAGAGCCAAAAATGGTGATATTAGTTGGAGTGAACAAAAGCTTGGTTAAAAAGGTAAATTTTCCAGGAGATGCTTAAAGGAGGAGAGGGCTAAAGACCACTAAAGTTCACCTCACTAGTTACTCCAAGAACACTGCACATAAACATTTCAAATAAAGGTTGTAATTTTAAAACGAGAGACAGCCATGGATGCAGGGCAAGGACAGTGGGGTTGGGCTTGGTGGGAAAGGGGGTAAGTTAGGAAGCAACAGAGGCATCTGAACAGCTTAGTCTCAAAATTAGATCGCAAAAGAATCCTTGAGCTTGTGTATTTTTTTGTTGGAGATGAAGGCAGAGGGACCAGAGAAGAGGAGTTCTTATAGTAGTGAGTGTAGCCAGGATGTGCTGGATGGCTAAAATTAATGTGCGCCAGATATTCGGGGCTGAAGTTTTGGGGTCATTGGGAGGCCTCAAAAATACCAACACTGGGCAATTGCGTGGTGCTGTTCCCTGCACCACCAAGGTTCACCAGGGCAGGAGGATGGCAGAACAGGGATTCTGCTCTCCACCCAATTGAAGCAGTCTAACAGCATGTTAAGAGCTGGTCAAGGTTGGGTTTTTTTTTTCACTCATGGGATGTGGGTGTTACTGGCTAGGCCAGCATTTATTGCCCATCCCTAATTACATTGTTCAGAGGGCATTTAAGAGTCAACCACATTGCTGTGGGTCTGGAGTCACATGTAGGCCAGACTAGGCAGATTTCCTTCCCTAAAGGGCATTGAACCAGATGGGTTTTTACAACAATCAACAATGGTCTCATGGTTATCATTAGGCTTTTAATCCCAGATTTTTATTGGATTCAAATTTCACCATCTGCCATGGCAGGATTTGAACCTGCGTCCCCAGGGCATCACCCTGGGTCTCTAGAATACCAGTCAGTGACAGTACCACGATGCCACTGCCTCTCCATAAACAGTTAAAGGCGTGCACGGGGACATGTGCCTCTGAAACAGGTCAGCTGAAGAGGAGGTTGGTAAAGGTTGGGGAGCCACTCATGGCTGCCTCAGGGCATCGCCACGGCCCCATAAGAGGGTCAGCATTGGAAAAAGGGTAAGTGGTGCCCCTGGCATTGCACAGGTGGCAGGGAGAGTGTGCACTCAGCTCTCAAGCAATGAAAGAGGTCGGCATCTCCTGGCATCGCAGGGACAGAAGAGGATGGGCAAGCCTGCCAAGGACAATTGGGCAGCCAACTGCCCAGAAGAAAGGATCCAGCTGTCAATGGGGGAATGAGTGTCAGATTTTGGGCGCAATGACTACGGGGGACAATACCGTATGTCAGGAGGGCAGAACACAAACAGCAGGAGGGCATGGGAGAGGAAAGAAGGGCAGAAACAACATGGAGGCCATCCCCTCAATAAAAGATCGACAGCTGAAGACTGAGCTACCAGGAGGTGACCAAGAACAACTGCCTCAGGAGACTGCAACTCTCCACGAAGATGGCCGCAGACATCTGTATCCTCATTGCTGAAGACCTCGCACCTTAAAGCACTTGGTAACCATGCCCTGCCAGAAGCTGTCAAAGCCACTGTGGCCTTGAACTTCTTTATTTCTGTCTCTTTCCAAGGATCAGCTATGGATCTTAATGGCATCTTGCAAGTGGCTGCATGCCACTGCATCTCATTGGTCGCCGACGCCCTCTTTGCCAGAGTTGGACAGCAGTTCACAACGGACATGGGGCAGAGGGCAGTGGGTTTTGTCTCCATCACTGGGCTCCCCTGGGTGCAGAACATTATAGATTGCACCCATGTGGCCATCAAGGCACCTAGTGACCATCCACTTATATTTAACAAGAAGAAGGGCTTTCACTCCCTCAATGGTCAACTTCCCCCATATGTGTGTGATTACTTCTGTGGCAGTGTTACAATCCCAGCTGAGGTTAACCCCTAGACAAGCCTGATCCCAGGGTGGAGCCCAGCCTGATAGATCATAACTTTTATTTGTTTGTTTAGATACGTGGAGAGTAGCCACTGAACAGAGGCACAAAAGTCAGCTGATGAACTTTTAATGAAAGAATAAAACATTTATTCAACAAGAAAAGATGAGCTATATTACAATACTCCTTCACCCACAACTAAACCTTTACAGGTGTATACAGATTTGTAAGGATAACACAAGTCCAAAAGCTATCTTATACTTTAATGTGCACAGTAAATACCCACTTCATGTAAATCTATGGCACCCAGTGGTCAGATTCACCATACTCTGACCTCAAGTGACAGATGCCGCCTCAACTAGATACTATGGATCTCTCCTCAACTCCCCCCAGATACTTGTCACACCGTGAGCCAACCGGTCTCACTGAATTCCGTCCTTCACACAATGGTTTCCAATCTCCACTCTCCCAGACCTCGCCTTGGAATCTTCTCCCAAACTGACGTCTTCTCTCAGACACCTTCCATAAGGGTTCACCTCCTGGGTTTCAAACTCTCCTTCTGATGTTCCTTTTTCCTGTGTCATCACGTGTATTCAAGTTGCCTTCCATGCATTCTCTCTCAACTCAGTCTTAACAGTACACCACTGCTTCACATACCCGTAGCAAGGAGTTACAGACCTTCAGTTGTGCCTTTGAACCTTCTTGCTTTTTGCAAGCTGTTCTCACTTTAAATCTGAAGCTTGGAGCCTTTCTCTCTGCCCCTCACTCTTAACTTCACTTAACCTTTTCTCAGGATCCTGTCCTTCCTTTGACTACGAGGTCTCTTTTGGACTTTGCTCTCTTCCACTCTCCTGGATTTTTGAAATTTTCCTTCGCTTGGGACCTTTTTGTTCTTTTAGGAAATCTGCAGTTCCCTCTCCCAGTGTCCAGTATCTCTGGGTCCTGGCTTCAACTGAACTTAAAACTGCTGTTTCTTTAGTTCTGTGTTTATATGTGTGGGAGGAACATGCCTATCTGGCCCCCTGTTGCTAGGCAACAGCACTGTTCTTTCCACTTTTGTGTGTTTACCTTTCCCTTATAGCAGTCGTAAACTCCTCGGTAGAAATGCAAGCAGCCTTTTAAAGTGACACTAAAACTTCATTTGCTCTTTCTTAGCACACAGGTACAGAAATATAAATCAAATTTAAACTTTAAAGCTAAAACTCATTCCTAACACCCACGAATACAAATATTACTTACTTAAACTATTTCTATTTCCTAACCCCTCTCCTTTGGAGAAAAGAAAGTTTCACACAGTGAAGGTTTCTTTACAATGGACTTACATCCTACTCACACAAACTTATCATAAACCTCTAACAATAGCTTGTTACATACTATACAAATAAACTTTCCATTTCATTTCATAATTAGACATGTTGTATCATACAATTACAAAAACGTGCTTAAACAAAGTCAATAAATGTAATAAGATTAGTAGGATTTGCACATCATAGTATTATCATAACTCAACCCTTATGTTTCTTTTTCCTCTGATTTCCAGTCTTTAGCTCAGCACAAAATGTTTCATTTAAGTCTACAGCCCAATTGTCTTTTTCGTTCGCTGTAGGCGTAATTCCATACTCAGGCTCATTTTCCGAACCCAAATGTGATAAATTCTCATTTTGATTTAACAAAGTCAAAATGGCTCTTTTGTGCGTTAACATATCATTTCTTCTCTGGTCAAAATCTCTTTTTGCCATTTCAAGGATGTTATTGAGAAGCTTCTTATGTTCATACAAAAGCATTTCGTGCTCCCGCTTGATCTCCTGGTTTGATCTTTAAACTTTTTATGATATTGTTGTTTCTCCAGGTCCCATTTTGAATGGATCTTTTCCACTTCTTTTTGAGCATATATTCTCCCTGTGGAGCTTCATAGTTCCTTCCAACCCTTCGGGCAGAATTTTCTCTTCAGCGAGTGGGGTGGGGGGGGTGGGCCCAGGGGGGTGGGCCCACACACAGACGCATGAAATGACAACACAGACGCATGAAATGACACGTGGTGACGTCGGGCGTGCGTCCCAACGTTACTGAGCGTCATTCCGATCTTTCGTTCGGCGGGCCTGCACCGGAGTCGCTTTCCACACCCACCGAACTGTTAAAGGCCTGTTAAGGCCATTAATACAGCAATTAAACCAATTCACAGGGTTGCGGTTTGAGGTTTCATGAAGATTTTATTAATTAAATAAAACATTTTATGACAATTCATAAACATGTCCCAGCTCATGTGATACTGTCACATGAGGGGACGTGCCTGAATAATTTTATTTTTCCTTTTTCTTCAACTTCCAATTCGAACTTTATCTCCCTGAGACAGCTCCGTGCCTCAGGGAGATTTCTGCACACATGAAAGAGCGCAGGTCCTGACTCTCCCTTCACCATCCCCCCCCTGCCCGCACAGGTAGCGCTGAGCACATCACGCTGGGTGGGCCTTAATTGGCCCGCCTACATAAAATGGCAGCGCATGCCGATCGCGGGTGGCAATTGGCTCTGCACCCCACTTGCACCCGCGCCCACTCCCAACCAGCCCGCCCGACAGGTAGAAAATTCTGCCCTTCAGTTCTTTTACATAGTCTACAAACTATATAATTTCACTCCTTTCCAGGTTTTGAATGGTTTTTTTTGCAAACTCTCCACTTGCCTGGATTCCAACATTTTGCATATTAACACTGGCAATCACTTCTAAATCATTGACTCTGGTCACTGACTTTTCCGGTCCATTTTGTGTTTTCAGTCCTTTTTGTTGGCAATTCTTGATTTCCAATTCTACATGCACTTTAGCTGTTTTCATATTGTCCATTACTGAGGTTGATATATCAATAATTTTACTTGGGTCAGTTCTTTCCTCAACTGGATCATAATTCAGCAAAGAATTTTTATTCACAGGAACAACTTTGGAGCCATGGCACTCCATATCACTTTTCCCTTTCATCCAGTTTACTTTGAAGCTCGAGAATCGCATTGCTCTTTTGCTAATAAAGTTCTAACAGTTTGTTAGTTTTGGTTTTTAATTCTGCATTCAACCAATTATTCTGATTTACCAACAATTCCTTTTCTTGTTCAAGGCATTTTCCATGATATTACGTAGCAACTACTGATGCTTGAAGTACATCTAGTTTTAACTGAAGATTGGCCTTTGTTAAATTTGCTTCGACAACTTTATCATTTAGGCATTTCAAGTCCCCAGTCAAATGTTCTACTTTCTATGACTGGTTCTCAATTGTTCTCACCAATTCTCTTCTTTCATTAGCAAACTCTTCTCTCACATATGAAAGTTGTTTTTCTATGTTAATCAATTTTCGCTCAATTGCTTGTTATCTGTAATAAGTGTTTCATTTTTGGCCACAATAGTTTCCTGAACAAAATAAAAACAGAATTACCTGGAAAAACTCAGCAAGTCTGGCAGCATCGGCGGAGAAGAAATCAGTCAACGTTTCGAGCCCTCATGGCCCTTCAGCAGAACTGAAGCATAGTTTCAACAAGGGAGAAATATAAATTGGTTTAAGGTGGGTGGGGGGGAAGAGACACATTGAGGGTGTGGTGTGAGCAGATAATCAAAAGATGTCAGAGACAAAAGGGTCAAAGAGGTGTTGAAGGTGGTGGTCTTTGTCTGAGAAAAGTGCTAATTAAGAATGCAAGACAGGATATTCAAAGTACAGCTCTAGTGGGGGTGGGGTGGAAAGACTAAAGGTTTTAGTTTTAGATTTAAAAATAATGGAAATAGGTGGGGAAAGAAGAATCTATATAAATTATTGAAAAAAAAGGCGGGTGGGGGGGGAAAAGAAACGGGGTGGGGATGGGGGGAGGGGGGTTTAAGATCTAAAGTTGTTGAATTCAATATTCAGCCCAGAAGGCTGTAAAGTGCCTAGTCGGAAGATGAGGTGCTGTTCCTCCAGTTTGCGTTGGGCTTCACTGGAACAATGCAGCAAGCCAAGGACAGACATGTGGGCAAGAGAACAGGGTGGAGTGTTAAAATGGCAAGCGACAGGGAGGTTTGGGTCTTTCTTGCGGACAGACCGCAGGTGTTCCGCAAAACGGTCGCCCAGTTTGCGTTTGGTCTCTCCAATGTAGAGGAGACCGCATTGGGAGCAACGAATGCAGTAGACTAAGTTAGGGGAAATGCAAGTGAAATGCTGCTTCACTTGAAAGGAGTGTTTGGGCCCTTGGACGGTGAGGAGAGAGGAAGTGAAGGGGCAGGTGTTGCATCTTCTGCGTGGGCATGGGGAGGTGCCATAAGTGGGGGTTGAGGAGTAGGGGGTGATGGAGGAGTGGACCAGGGTGTCCCGGAGGGAACGATCCCTACGGAATGCCGTCAAGGGGGGTGAAGGGAAGATGTGTTTGGTGGTGGCATCATGCTGGAGTTGGCGGAAATGGCGGAGGATGATCCTTTGAATGCGGAGGCTGGTGGGGTGATAAGTGAGGACAAGGGGGACCCTATCATGTTTCTGGGAAGGAGGAGAAGGCGTGAGGGAGGATGCGCGGGATATGGGCCGGACACGGTTGAGGGCCCTGTCAACCACCGTGGATGGAAAACCTCGGTTAAGGAAGAAGGAGGACATGTCAGAGGAGCTGTTTTTGAAGGTAGCGTCATCAGAACTGATGCGACGGAGGCGAAGGAACTGAGAGAATGGGATGGAGTCTTTACAGGAAGCGGGGTGTGAGGAGCTGTAGTCGAGGTAGCTGTGGGAGTCGGTAGGCTTGTAATGGATATTGGTGGACAGTCTATCATCAGAAATTGAGACAGAGAGGTCAAGGAAGGGAAGAGAAGTGTCAGAGATGGACCATGTGAAGATGATGGAGGGGTGGAGATTGGAAGCAAAATTAATAAATTTTTCCAGGTCCAGACGAGAGCATGAAGCAGCACCGAAGTAATCATCGATGTACCGGAGAAAGAGTTGTGGGAGGGGGCCGGAGTAGGACTGGAACAAGGAATGTTCCACATACCCCATAAAGAGACAGGCATAGCTGGGGCCCATGCGGGTACCCATAGCCACACCTTTTATTTGGAGGAAGTGAGAGGAGTTAAAGGAGAAATTGTTCAGTGTGAGAACAAGTTCAGCCAAACGGAGGAGAGTAGTGGTGGATGGGGATTGTTGGGGCCTCTGTTCAAGGAAGAAGCTAAGGGCCCTCAGACCATCCTGGTGGGGGATGGAGGTGTAGAGGGATTGGACATCCATGGTGAAGAGGAAGCGGTTGGGGCCAGGGAACTGGAAATTGTTGATGTGACGTAAGGTGTCAGAGGAATCACGGATGTAGGTGGGAAGGGACTGGACAAGGGGAGAGAGAAGGGAGTCAAGATAACGAGAAATGAGTTCCGTGGGGCAGGAACAGGCTGACACGATCGGTCTGCCAGGACAGTTCTGTTTGTGGATTTTGGGTAGGAGGTAGAAGCGGGCCGTCCGAGGTTGGGCGACTATCAAGTTGGAAGCTGTGGGAGGAAGATCTCCAGAGGAGATGAGGTCAGTGACAGTCCTGGAAACAATGGCTTGATGTTCTGTGGTGGGGTCATGGTCCAGGGAGAGGTAGGAGGAAACGTCTGCGAGTTGACGCTCAGCCTCTGCGAGGTAGAGGTCAATGCGCCAGACAACAACAGTACCACCCTTGTCAGCGGGTTTGATGACAATGTTGGGGTTGGACCTGAGAGAACGGAGTGCAGTAAGTTCAGAGAGAGACAGATTAGAATGGGTGAGAGGAGCAGAGAAATTGAGACGGCTAATGTCACGCCGACAGTTCTCAATGAAAAGATCAAGAGAAGGTAAGAATCCAGAGGGAGGGGTCCAGGTGGAGGGAGAATATTGGAGGTGGGTAAAAGGATCCGTTGAACGGGGAGAGGACTCCTGCCCAAAGAAGTGAGCACGGAGACGAAGACGGCGGAAGAAGAGTTCAGCATCATGCCGAGCCCGAAATTCATTGAGATGAGGACGTAAGGGTATGAAACTAAGTCCTTTGCTGAGCACTGAACGTTCAGCATCGGAGAGGGGAAGGTCAGGGGGTATAGTGAATACGCGGCTGGGGCTGGGATTGGAAGATGGGGTGAGGACGGAGGGACAAGCAGGGGTGGAGGGTCCCCGATGGGTGTTGGAGTCGTTGGAGCCTCCAATATTCTCCCTCCACTTGGACCCCTCCCTCTGGATTCTTACCTTCTCTTGATCTTTTCATTGAGAACTGTCGGCGTGACATTAGCCGTCTCAATTTCTCTGCTCCTCTCACCCATTCTAATCTGTCTCTCTCTGAACTCACTGCACTCCGTTCTCTCAGGTCCAACCCCAACATTGTCATCAAACCCGCTGACAAGGGTGGTACTGTTGTTGTCTGGCGCATTGACCTCTACCTCGCAGAGGCTGAGCGTCAACTCGCAGACGTTTCCTCCTACCTCTCCCTGGACCATGACCCCACCACAGAACATCAAGCCATTGTTTCCAGGACTGTCACTGACCTCATCTCCTCTGGAGATCTTCCTCCCACAGCTTCCAACTTGATAGTCGCCCAACCTCGGACGGCCCGCTTCTACCTCCTACCCAAAATCCACAAACAGAACTGTCCTGGCAGACCGATCGTGTCAGCCTGTTCCTGCCCCACGGAACTCATTTCTCGTTATCTTGACTCCCTTCTCTCTCCCCTTGTCCAGTCCCTTCCCACCTACATCCGTGATTCCTCTGACACCTTACGTCACATCAACAATTTCCAGTTCCCTGGCCCCAACCGCTTCCTCTTCACCATGGATGTCCAATCCCTCTACACCTCCATCCCCCACCAGGATGGTCTGAGGGCCCTTAGCTTCTTCCTTGAACAGAGGCCCCAACAATCCCCATCCACCACTACTCTCCTCCGTTTGGCTGAACTTGTTCTCACACTGAACAATTTCTCCTTTAACTCCTCTCACTTCCTCCAAATAAAAGGTGTGGCTATGGGTACCCGCATGGGCCCCAGCTATGCCTGTCTCTTTATGGGGTATGTGGAACATTCCTTGTTCCAGTCCTACTCCGGCCCCCTCCCACAACTCTTTCTCCGGTACATCGATGATTACTTCGGTGCTGCTTCATGCTCTCGTCTGGACCTGGAAAAATTTATTAATTTTGCTTCCAATCTCCACCCCTCCATCATCTTCACATGGTCCATCTCTGACACTTCTCTTCCCTTCCTTGACCTCTCTGTCTCAATTTCTGATGATAGACTGTCCACCAATATCCATTACAAGCCTACCGACTCCCACAGCTACCTCGACTACAGCTCCTCACACCCCGCTTCCTGTAAAGACTCCATCCCATTCTCTCAGTTCCTTCGCCTCCGTCGCATCAGTTCTGATGACGCTACCTTCAAAAACAGCTCCTCTGACATGTCCTCCTTCTTCCTTAACCGAGGTTTTCCATCCACGGTGGTTGACAGGGCCCTCAACCGTGTCCGGCCCATATCCCGCGCATCCTCCCTCACGCCTTCTCCTCCTTCCCAGAAACATGATAGGGTCCCCCTTGTCCTCACTTATCACCCCACCAGCCTCCGCATTCAAAGGATCATCCTCCGCCATTTCCGCCAACTCCAGCATGATGCCACCACCAAACACATCTTCCCTTCACCCCCCTTGACGGCATTCCGTAGGGATCGTTCCCTCCGGGACACCCTGGTCCACTCCTCCATCACCCCCTACTCCTCAACCCCCACTTATGGCACCTCCCCATGCCCACGCAGAAGATGCAACACCTGCCCCTTCACTTCCTCTCTCCTCACCGTCCAAGGGCCCAAACACTCCTTTCAAGTGAAGCAGCATTTCACTTGCATTTCCCCTAACTTAGTCTACTGCATTCGTTGCTCCCAATGCGGTCTCCTCTACATTGGAGAGACCAAACGCAAACTGGGCGACCGTTTTGCGGAACACCTGCGGTCTGTCCGCAAGAAAGACCCAAACCTCCCTGTCACTTGCCATTTTAACACTCCACCCTGTTCTCTTGCCCACATGTCTGTCCTTGGCTTGCTGCATTGTTCCAGTGAAGCCCAACGCAAACTGGAGGAACAGCACCTCATCTTCCGACTAGGCACTTTACAGCCTTCTGGGCTGAATATTGAATTCAACAACTTTAGATCTTAAACCCCCCTCCCCCCATCCCCACCCCGTTTCTTTTCCCCCCCCACCCGCCTTTTTTTTCAATAATTTATATAGATTCTTCTTTCCCCACCTATTTCCATTATTTTTAAATCTAAAACTAAAACCTTTAGTCTTTCCACCCCACCCCCACTAGAGCTGTACTTTGAATATCCTGTCTTGCATTCTTAATTAGCACTTTTCTCAGACAAAGACCACCACCTTCAACACCTCTTTGACCCTTTTGTCTCTGACATCTTTTGATTATCTGCTCACACCACACCCTCAATGTGTCTTTTCCCCCCCACCCACCTTAAACCAATTTATATTTCTCCCTTGTTGAAACTATGCTTCAGTTCTGCTGAAGGGCCATGAGGGCTCGAAACGTTGACTGATTTCTTCTCCGCCGATGCTGCCAGACTTGCTGAGTTTTTCCAGGTAATTCTGTTTTTATTTTGTTTTGGATTTCCAGCATCCGCAGTAGCTTTTAGCTTTTTGTTTTTATCATAGTTTCCTGAAGTTTGTTAAGATCAACAAGATCAGCCGCCTGCTGCAATATACAGTCGTTGCCACTTTACTGTCTTGACTAGCCAAGTTATTACCCACAATAAATCCACCTCTTCAATAGGTAATCTAGGAATGATCCCTACCGTAACAAATTCATTTTTAAAGCAACTTTGTAAGTTTACTTTACACAAAGAAATAGGTTCATAAATTCCATTAATACCTCTTATTAATACTTTTTCCTTCATAAAACGATCCAGAACACAAATTGTGTCATCAGCCACCATTAATGATTGATCTGCCCCTCTATCCCTCAAAATTTTAATCTGTTTGCTTATTTTGTTGGAGGAGTAAGGGAACACTTCTCCCTTTGACACAAAACATCCAGATCCTCTAATAGCCTGACTTCCTTCACCAGTAATCAAAGAAGAATTTTCTGGAATACCCTGAACCTTGTCCCTCTTTCCGGTATGTTCTAAGGGTGCACGTTTCACCTGCACTACTGCTACAGTTTTAACAACCATTTCCTTTTCAGGCGCAACCTTTCCTGAGGATTCCTTAGGCATTCCTACTAATGCAGTTGGTCTACCATTTATTTTCCAGCAATCTGCCCTAACATGCCCATCTTATTACAATGAAAACACTTAGGCTTTTGAATGTCACTTCCACCCTCAGCACCTTCCTTTCTAGTCTGAGGAGAAATTTCCTGCGAATTGTCTCTTCTCTTCCCTGACTACTTGTCTTCCTTTCACCTTCCCATCTTCTATCCTTTTCAGGTTTATGGAGAAAAAAGGTTTAGGTTTATGGACCAACTCATAATCGTCAGCCATCTCTGCTGCCTATCTAGCTGTTTTAACTTTCTGATCTTCAACTTGTTTTCTAACTACAAGAGGGAGTGAACCTTTAAATTCTTCAAAGAGCATTATTTCCCTAAGAGCTTCATATGTTGTCGCTGCCTTTAATGCCCTTATCTAATGGTCAAAATTACTTTGCTTTACTCTTTCAAATTCAATACAAGTTTGCCCAAGCTGTTTCCTTATATTCCGAAATTTAGTCATAGGGTCATAGAGGTCTACAGCACAGAAGAAGGCCCGTCGGCCCATCGAGTCTGCACCGGTCAAACGAGTATCACTCCTAACTATTCTAATTCTATTTTCCAGCACTAGGTCCATAGCCTTGATTGCCTTGGCATTTCTGTATGCCTCAGGGACTAACTCACATGCACTCAGAATAGCCTTTTGTACTGCATCATAATCTACTAATACCTCTTCTGAAAGTGAAGCATAAACCTCATGAGCTCTACTTACCAATTTTGACTGTAAAAGTAATGTCTAGATTTCTTTTTGCCACTTCATTTGCCTAGCTACCTTTTCAAAAGAAATAAAGAATGCCCCTACATCCATTTCCTCAAACTTCGGAAGAGCTTGTACAAATATAAGCATCTCCCCACTGGGTTCTGATCTGGAAATAAGTCCTTCCTCCCCTATTGTTGTCTCTTTTTTAACTGCCAGCATTCTAAAGCTGGAATTCTCTGTCTCTTTTTTCTTTTTCCTCCTTTTCTGTCCTCACCAGTTCTAACACCCTTCCCTGTTTTCTTTCTCTCTCCTGCCCTTCTGCCTGTTCCCTTTGGAATGCCCATTCTCTTTCCTTTTCCTCTAATTCAACCTTTTTCATTTGCAACTGTTCTTTCCACTTTTGTGTGTTTACCTTTCACAGCAGTCGTAAACTCATCAGTAGAAATGCAAGCAGCCTTTTTAAGTGAAACTAAAACTTCATTTGACCTTTCTTAACACACAGACACAGAAATACAAATCAAACTTTAACTTTAAAGTTAAAACTCATTCCTAACACCTACAAATACAAATATAATTTACTTAAACTATCTCAATTTCCCAACAGGCAGCTATCATGACTTTTCATCCTCCACCAGTCTAGGCCGCTACAGTGAATTCACTTCAACCCACCAAGTGTGTGGATGGATCCCAAGGGACAAGGGAAATCCCTTGAAGAAAAGGCTACTGACACCAATAAATGAATTGCAAGTGGAGGCACAGAGGAGCTGCCTGCTCAGTAGGATAACCATCGAACAGGCCATTGGGCATCTGAAGATGCACTTCCAGTGCTTGGACCGGCTGGTTGATGCCCTGTAATACTCTCCTGCATGGGGCTTGGTCATTGTGGTACTCTGCTGTGCCCCCCCATAACATGGCCCTCCAGAGAGGTATAGATCTTGAGGGCAGTGAGATCCTGGAAGGAGATAACTCACTGGGGGAGGAGCAGGGCTTGAGAGCTGAAGGAGGAATTGGAGGCAGAGTGCGATGACGCTGAACAGAGAGGTGCCCATGCAGCATTACGAGGTGACATCCTCCTGCTACTATCTGGGAAGAGAACCTCTTTTCTTCCCCTCCCAGCCTCCAGCATTCGATCTGGGTTGGCATTGATGAAGCGAGGGTCTGCTCTGACCCAGATGCCAGTCCTCTGGCTCCTCTGTGGCATCTTGCCACCCTCTGGTGCAGTGGAAGGCTTTGGCACAATCAATCAACTTCTCCCTCAGGACAACCAGCAAAATCAGTGATGGCTGCTGCGGGGAATCTCAATAAGTCCCTCACTTTATCTGATCTGTTTATGTTTCCACCTGCCGAGGCTTTAATTGGGCAGGGGTACCCCACAGAAAATCTTAACTTTAATCACTTTCCTACCAGGGATGTGTTTCTGATTTTAAACAGACCTGCTTCCTGACCCTGCAGCTCCTTAAGTCTGTGCTGCTTGGACTTAAGTGGGGGGGAGGGGGTCAAATCAAAGGTATAAATTTGGAAGGGAGAGACAAGACTTCTTTTTCCAGGTGATATCACAAGTAGGGATGAGGGAATGGTGGAGGAAATCAGCAGCTGTGGAAGTATCATGGCCAATGGAAGTTCAAAGGTTAGGTGATCTTTAAATTACAACGGCAAGGGAATGAGGAAGCTAGGGTTGCAATCAGTGGGGGTGGGGCTGGGGGAGGGGGAGGGGGAGGGGGAGGGGGAGGGGCAAACAATGTCCAAGGAACACTTCTTCACAACATAGATCCATACTCAAATAGGTTTTTTCTTTAAATAACAGTTTTGCTGATGACCTTCAGCTGTCCCTTTAAATGACCATTCCTTTTACCACTGTAGGGATAAAATATGTTCCATTGCCCTCCTCGTGGCCTGGAGATTTACAGGGGTAGGTATGTAACCAGTGGGACAGAGTTTCGGACTGGAAAGCCATAATCCTGGAATTCCCCACATGCTGTGGAGTTTGACATGGCATGTGTATTTTTTTTATTCTTGGCATATTGTCTGCCCTGAAGCCATCATGATTAACAGGCTTGGCTTCCAGTTGGGCATGGGGAGCTCTGGAGCAGGAAGAGCAGTGAGGTCTGACCCACCACCCAGGGTAGAAGGGGAATGTCTGAACCCCAACCTCGGGGGGTCCAGGAGGTGGCCAATTCCTGAGCCCAGGAGGCTTTATAGGAGGGGAGTGGGTGTTCTATTGTGGGGGAGAAGATCTAGGTGAGGGAGGGGGGTGGGTGATGGGGGGGCGGGGGGATGGGGGGGGGGGATGGGGGGATGGGGGGGGGATGGGGGGGGGATGGGGGGGGGGGATTGGGGGGGGGATGGGGGGGGGGATTGGGGGGGGGATGGGGGGGGGGATGGGGGGGATTGGGGGGGGATGGGGGGGGGATGGGGGGGGGGATGGGGGGGGATGGGGGGGGGGATGGGGATGGGGGGGGGGGGAATGGGGGGGGGGGGAATGGGGGGGGGGGAATGGGGGGGGGGGAATGGGGGGGGGGGAATGGGGGGGGGAATGGGGGGGGGGGGAATGGGGGGGGGGGAATGGGGGGGGGGGAATGGGGGGGGGGGAATGGGGGGGGGAATGGGGGGGGGGGATGGGGGGGGGATGGGGGGGGGATGGGGGGGGGATTGGGGGGGGGGGGATGGGGGGGGGGGGATTGGGGGGGGGGGGATGGGGGGGGGGGATGGGGGGGGGGGATGGGGGGGGGGGATGGGGGGGGGGGATGGGGGGGGGGGGGGGATGGGGGGGGGGGGATGGGGGGGGGGGATGGGGGGGGGGATGGGGGGGGGGGATGGGGGGGGGATGGGGGGGGGGGGATGGGGGGGGGGGGATGGGGGGGGGGGGGGATGGGGGGGGGGGGGATGGGGGGGGGGATGGGGGGGGGGGGGGATGGGGGGGGGGGGGGGGGGATGGGGGGGGTGGGGGATGGGAGAGCAAACACTCCTTCTCTTCCTGATTCAGAAGCAGTGCTGTAAAGGAATTACCTTTGCCTTGAGGCTATGCACATTCCCCTTCAGCCAGGGAGGTGTCAGCTGTGGCTCAGTTCATAGCACCCTCGCCTTTGAATCAGAGGGTTGTGGGTTCATGTCCCACTCCTGGAAAACCAAGAACTGTGATTGTACTTGAAAGAGTTGCAATCTGTGACTGTTGATAACTCGAAAGAGTTTCCCCTTCAGCCATTAGCCTTCCTGAGGCCTGGGAAACCCAACTACCTACAAAGCAAATCAGGTTAAATCAGAGGCTGCAGCCTCATTAAGTTATTTAAATTGCCAATCCACTTCCTGGGAGTGGGTTGACTACTTGCCTCTTGTATCTACCCCTTTAAACCCAGAAGTGGGCTGGGCTCAGGTTTCAGAATTTTAAAATTTTAACATCTGACCCAATGTCAACACACCCATTAAAATTCAGTCCCATGTGTGTTTTTAGACTCTGCTACAAACAGCATTTAGATATAACCTGTAGGCAGCAGATGTCAGGAGAGAGGATACACATGTATTTCGCACTCTGAAATCAATTTAAGGTAAATTTCTTTAAAATATTAGCATATGGTGCATTCTTCATGAAATTTTGCACATGGATTACCAGCTTTCCAATGGGAAGTGGCACGTGCTAAGTGTAAAAAATTAGCAAATGTTCATTTTTGTAAGGATTCTTTTGCTACAGCTGTCCAGACCCAGTTAGCATCAGTAGCACTTTTGTAGCTCTAAATGGATGGTTCAATTGATATTTGCTTAGTGGAGCATACCTGGTTTATGCCAGGAAGCCTTATATCACTTTCAGTAAAGGGCAATATCTCTAACCTGGGCAGTCAGCCTTAGCATATTACATGCAGTACACAATCCCAAGATCATTTTGTTGAAATATTCATTATAGATGTCACAAATACAAAGTTTATAAGATTGCTATGTTTTGCAACAATCTCTTTAAGGTTAAATGGAGGCGTGAAGGGTCATGTGACCAGCTCGAAATTTGGCCTGATAACTAGTTTAGGTGGCTTGGTTGCTATGGGGACAAGGGAGGCCCAAGTTAAGTGGCTTGCTGAGAAGGTGTCAAATATTTGCACCTGTGGTCAATGGTGAGAGCATCAGTGCTGACTATGGATAGACAGTTAGTCTCCAAGCCTCACAGTTAAGTGTTAGGAATGTCAGGTTTTATAACTGGTCATACTTTAAACTCTTCACTTAAATCCAAGTTAGAATGGAGTTGGGGGTCTAGAGGATTGCTAATTGGCATTTCTCTGGATGAGGCCCATGTGATTCACATTGCCAAGGACATGGGCTTTGGGAAGGGAGGAGCCCATAGCAAGCCTGTGGTATTGGGCTACAGGGATCCTTAAGATATCACAAAATCTCAGAGGCCCAATTAAGTCTGCAAGAATCTGAGAGAGAGAGAGAGAGTGTGAGCAGGAAAGTAGAAGCAGTCGGTCCTGCAGCTGAAGTAGAGAAAATGTTGCTTCTATTGTTCATCACATAGAACGTGATTGGAAGTAGCTCGCATTCAGATTGAAAAGACTGAAAAGAGTTTGTGAGGAGTGAAAAGAGGTTGGACTATTTGCTCAGCTTGGGCTAGAGAGAATGAATCTCCAGTGTTAACTTCACCAGTGAACGTCAATCTTGGGATTAGAAGCTACCTTGCTGAGAAAGAAAAAGAAGCTCTCAGGAGCAGAGATTATCTTTGGACAGGTTCCGAAAGAATAATGTCTCCACTCAAGGGACAGTGTAAACTATAACAGGGAGGGGGGTTGGCTGGTCATGTTAGAAGTCACATGGGGGATCTTTTCTGTAGTTTAAAGCATAAGCACCCTACTAAATAGTGTTTAGTCAATGTTGCTTTTAGTTTGTTTTTACAGTAAAAATCTCAAAACTGAAATCTTGTTGTGTGATCTGTTCAGTCAGTCTATATGTAGCAAGGTTTGTTTGCCAGCTCCCTTGCAATAAAGGTCAACACGCCATTTGCCTTCCAATTGCTTATTCTCTCTCTCAATCAATATCTTATTTTACTTGCATTTAGATTTAAGTAGCTCTCTAAATTTAATCTCTTGCAGAGCAGCTATTTGTGCCTATTTGAGGTGAATAACTTCAGTCTTTCATTATTAAATGTATTGTCCTTGTAACATATACCCACTGGTATCACTGTTAATTTAGTGAAGTTTCAAACATCCATGATAGAGGAGTTGTGGTTCATTTATAATTGCATCACTCTGTTGGCCTCTTTTCTAGGACAAAAGCATTGATCTTACCTCCAATATTTCATTGTTAATGGACTGGATTATGTGGTAGTGAAGTAATAACACTCACCACTGACCTCGAAGAAAGCCACCCACACAGATCTAGCTATCTCTGTGGTGTGGACTTCTCTTTCCTGAACAACAGTTTAAATCTAGTACCAAGTTAAATGACCTCCAGGCACCCAAACAACAATTATTCCAGCAGGCAGAGTCAACAGCCAATCACACTGAAGTATTTCATAGACAGCAAACCAGATAGCTAATAACACTTATTATCCTTTTATCTTCTATCTAAATCTACTTACAATTAATTATTTTGCTATCTGAAAATTGAAATCAAAATTGAAGATAAGATAAACAAAGTTTTAAAAATATTTGACAGATGTCAATTTTTTAAAATCATAATGGAGAAATTTGACATTCCACAAATATAAAATTAGCTTTTCAGGGCCACTGAGGGCTTTTAACAGTAATTATGAACTTGGTACATCATTAAAAAGTGTACTTATACCTCATTCGACAATATGTAACATTTTCAAAGTTTTTTTTTATAGTGAGCCAGTGTTAAAGTAGAAGCTTTTGTATTTTTTCCTGATTGTTTAGGGATTGCAATCTGGGGGGACCTTGACAGTGCACCCTCTGAAAAAGCATAGAATCAGTGACAGCAACTTCTGGACTTCTGCATTATTCTGTGTTTGTGCACACTCCTGAAGTTTCTGTCAGTTTCAGTGAAATAATGATGGTAAGCGCTGACAGCTTTATAATCATTACCACTGTAAAGTCCAGGCCAACGTGTTTACCTTGTTGGGTTGGTGATACATGCTACCTGTTTGCACTTTTCCCATGTGTTCTGATACTTTTAGAGATTCCCTCAATTGGAATTGTGTAAAATCGGAACACAGAGAAAGCAATGGACAATTCACGGATTCAGTTAATGGGAACGCACTGCACAGATCTTAATCAAAAGACATTCAGAATTCTTACCAAAATTCAAGATTAATTGCAGAAACACTGAAGTGTGCCAGGCATGCTGTTTCTAGGTTTCTAGGACTATATGAACTATTTTTATTCATTCTCCCTTCTTTCTTATTTAGTGGTACACTGCAACCTCACCACATGCCATGCAGGTAACTGCAGGGAAGAAACTACTAGATCTAACTTACTGAATATTAAGTGGCCTATTACCAGGGCACAGTCAGAGATAAATACAAGGGCAGATCTTGTAAAGTTGTTTTTGGCTGCCATGGAAACCCCTAATACTTCTATAGCACTAGGCATTGTCCATAAACCGTGGTTCAAACATTACGGTTAACTCTGGAGTGGAATCTCTGCACTCTGGAGACATTGTGCTCTGAGAAAGAAAGAGAGAGTGTTTCATAAACAGGACAGCTGTGTCCGAAGTGTCACCACTATCATTTCACAACATGGTTTAAGGATAAGTAGAGGAGAAGTGATCTCATTGAAACTTATAAGATTCAGACGTGGCATGTCAGTATTTTGAAAAGGCCATAGTAGACTCAATAGGCCGAATTTCCCCCTCACATGCAGTTATTTTCTATGATTCTATTCCAATGGAGACAGTGAGAGCTTCAAGTTTTGGGGACAGGGAGAGCTTTGGTATTGGCAAAAGGAAGGGCTCTGGATATTGGAGACATTGAAGGCTCTAGGAATGGAAGTCAAGGAGGGCTCCAGGTATCGGAGACAGGGAGGGCTCCGGGCATTGGAGATACTGAAAGCTCCAGGTATCAGACACAGGGAGGACCCTGGGTGTCGGAGACATGGGAGGACTTAGGGTATCGGTGGCAGGGAGTGCTCCAGGTATTGGAGGCAGGGAGAGGTCCAGATGTCAGAGACAGGGAGGACTCTGGGCATTGGTGATAAGGAGGCCTTCAGATATCGGAGACAAAGAAGGCTCAAGGTATCGGAGACAGGGAGAGCTCCGGATATCGGAGACAGGTAGGGCTCTGGATATCGGAGACAAAGGTGGCTCCCGGTATCGGAGACAGGGAGGGCCCCGGATATCGGAGACAGGGAGGGCCCCGGATATCGGAGACAGGGAGGGCCCCGGATATCGGAGACAGGGAGGGCCCCGGATATCGGAGACTGGGAGGGCTCCGGATATCGGAAACAAAGATTGCCCCCGGATACCGGAGACAGGGAGGACCCCGGATATCGGAGGTTGGGCTCTGAATATCGGAGACTGGGAGGGCTCCCGTTATCGGAGACTGTGGGGGCTCCAGAAATCGGAAACAGGTAGGGCTCTAGATATTGGAGACAAGGATGGCTCCCAGTATCGGAGACAAGGAGGGCTCTGGCTATTGGAGACAGGAAGAGCTCCAAGTATCTGAGACAGGGAGGGCTTCGGGTAGATGACACAAGGAGGGCTCCAGGTATCACAGATATGGAGGGCTCTGGATATTGGAGACAGGGAGGGCTCCAGGCATTGGAGACAAAGTGGCGGTGGGGGCTTTATGTCTTGGAGCCAGTAAGAGCTCCAATGAATAAGGCATTGCTTCTTCTGCAGTACTGATAGTGTTGTTTCCAATTTGTATAATCTACTTATGTAAAGCTGGATTTTTGGCAATGGCATCAATGATAACAAAGTACCAAACCAGGATGCACAATGACCATGATGCATGTCCAAGATACCACCAGGTCTTCACATAATTATTACTTAGCATCAGCAACCAGTTTCAAATTATAAGTAAAACAAAAATAATAATAAACATGAGCTTAATTGCATAACTCATTCTTATGCAGAAAAAAATACCTGTGTTACAGGAGGGTCCCCAGAATTTTTAACACATTTGAAAGCAAAAAAAACCTGCTGACATGTCAGATTAATGCAGTTCTCTGAAGCATTCTGTGATAAATCCATGGCCCATTAGGCACCACCGCTTTAAGGGAATTTTACAATGAATGAATTCTTTAGTTGTTTGATTCTTTTCAAGAGGTGGTTTTCCCAGTTGGTGTGTCAGTATGTCAGCCTGTGAGAACACAAGGCCATGAGTTTAGTAAAATGCGAATGGGCATCTGTTTCTCAAATTAGAGAGTTTCATTCTCTTTCTTCTCACTAGCTCTCTCTGTGGTTCTTAGACATCTGCAAAAAGCCGTAAAACAGCTTGTGTGGTAAACACAAACCCAAATTAAAATGAGAATTAAATTTGTGTGAGCATTTTAGTCAACTCGCAGCACTGTTGTTACTACGATAGTTCTGTAAATAAAACTTCACCAGTCAAACTTGCAAACCCATTTGATCTTTATGATGATCTCTTTCAATGAGCAACCACATGGCATTTGAATTTCTGGTGCGCGTTATGACTGAATAAAACCGATGGCTCTTCATGAGAAAACTTGGAAGAAAATAGCTACAATATTCATCCCCCCCATGGTGACAGGGGAGGGCCTGAGTGGGTTGGGGGCGGTGGGGTTAAAGGGGTAAATAGGGGAAATGCATCCCCAACACGCCACACACACACCTACCATCAACAGATATTAAGGCGTCTGAGCTTCCTGTTAGGAGAACTGGGTGATTTAATTAACTTGCTCCCACAGTGCCATTGGGAATCTCACTTCAACAGAAACCTGTTGGTGTGCAGCTTTCCCATGGGTTGGGAAACCCAGCAGTGAGAGGGAGGCAGGACCTGTCAGTTCCACAAGCCAAGAGCCTTTCGCAGCTATTACTTGCAGGCCAGGAGGAGTGGGACTGCTCTTCCCACTCATAACAAGGGAGCCACTCTGACTTCCTGCTCCCAATCGCTAATCTCTCTCCCTCCCCTCCACATCACTCATCTCTCTCCCCTCTCTCCAGATTGCTAACCTCACTCTGTCCTAGCCCTGATCACTGACCCTCCCCAAGTGGCCTTGGTTACTGCCTCCTGCCTCTGGTAATTCCTCCAAGCTGTCAATTTGATTGGCTGCTGGGCGGGAAGTAGATCACAAAACTGATTGAGGTCCTGCCTTTAAGAGCAGCTGGACTACCCTTGATGGATTCTTCAGCTGTTTTCTGCCTCCCAACAAACTATTCCCACTTCCCCGTAACTATTGTGACCAATATGATTATGGACTCTACCATTTTACACACAGTGCCCAACGGAAAGATTTTGCCCCCCTTGGCGGGAGCAGGCGTCCGGTCGCGCCACTTTATGTGGGTGGGCCAATTAAGTCCCGCCCAGTGTGACGCCCGCCAGGAAGCACCATGTGCTCTGTCTGCGGACGTCACACTGGATCCCCTCAGCCGGGAGTGCACAGATCTCCCTGAGGCTAAGTGCTGCCTCAGGGAGATCAACTCCGATTTAAAACTTTTAATAAACATGTTTAAAAACTTTCGCTGCCATGTCCCCTAATGTGACACTGTCACGTGAGTTGGGACATGTCCATAAGCTTTATTGAAACCTTTCTTAAAAATTTAAATACCCTCGTGACACCTCATCCCGCCTGTGGATGAGCTTTCATGCTTTTCGGAAGCCCGCCTGGGCTCCCGGCCTGCCTGCCAACCTTAAGGTTGGACAGACAGGTCTATTAACAACCATAATTAGTTTTTCAATGGCCTCAATAGGCCGTTGGCAGGTCGGAGGGTGCGCAGCTGACTCAGCTGCACCCCCGCCGACCTGAAAATGGAAATAACGCAGGGTGACATCAGGAGTTCCACCCAACGTCACCCAGCATCATTTTACGTGTCGGCGAGCAGGCACCACCCCCACCTGCTGACTGGAAGATCCAGCCCCAAGTATACTCTTCCCAAATACCAATTACCTCCGCCTCCATTAAATACATACGGACATACAACAAGGAGCAAGAGTAGGCCATTCAGCCCCTCAAGCCTGTTTTACTATTTAATAAGATCATGGCTGATCTGCTAGTAACCTGAAATCTGCATCCCGCCTACTGCTAATAACCTATCACCCCCTTGCTTACCAAGAATCTATCCACCTCTGTCTTAAAAATATTCAAAGGCTCTGCTTCCACCACCTTTTCAGGAAGAGAGTTCCAAAGACTCATGATTGAAGTGAAAAGATTTTGCCTCATCTCTGTTTTAAATGAGCGACCCCCTTATTTTTAAACGGTGACCCCTACTTCTAGATCTTTCCACAAGAGGAAACATCCTCTTCACATCCACCCTGTCAAGACACCTCAGGATCTTATATGTTTCAATTAAGTCACCTCTTACTCTTCTAAACTCTAGTGGATGCAAGCCTAGTCTGTCCAACCTTTCCTCATAAGACAACCCGTCCATTCCAGTCTAGTAAATATTCTCTGAACTGCTTCCAACGCATTTACATCCTTCCTTAAATAAGGTGACCAATGCTGTGCACAATACTCCAAATGTGGTCTCACTAATGCCCTGTACAACTGAAGCATAACCTCCCTATGTTTGTAATCAATTCCCCTCTCAAATATTAGCTTTCCTAATTACTTGCTGATACCATCCATAGAATCAGAGAATGATGAACCATTCTACACATAGGCATAGGCTTTTCCTTCTTTCACCTGCAAAAAACTATCCACAAATAAAAACACAGGTGCCAATTTCAAGTGAAATGCAAAATGACTGTTTCCTGACATGGATTATGTTTACATCAACAAGTGCTTATAAAAATCCTTTCAACAATTTGAGGTGGATTTTCTTGTTAAAGACTTCATCAAACCCAAAGAGAGGCTATGAAATTTGGTTCCATTGCACAAATATTGGCACCCCATCCATGACCTTCAACATTCACTCCCTCCACCACTGACGCACAGTAGCAGCAGTGTGTACCATCTACAAGATGCACTGCAAGAATTCACCAAGGCTCCTTCGACAGCACCTTCCAAACCACAAACTCTACCACCTAGAAGGATAAGGGAATGGGAACACCACCATGTGCAAATTCCCCTCCAACTCACACATCATCCTGACTTGGAACTGTATTGTTGTTCCTTTACTCTCAATGAGACTCCTTCCTTAACAGCACATGGACTGCAGGTGTTCAAGAAGGCAGCTTACTGCCACCTTCTCAAGAGCAATTAAGGATGGGCAATAAACACTGACCTAGAAGTGACACCCACATCCTGTGAAAGAATAAAAAAATCTGGTGTCACCGCTACAGGACCTGAAACTGGCTGACATTTTATGAGTTTCGAGTTCTGTAGCAGTGACACGAGTTCTTTTTTATTCTTTCAGGGGATGTGGGCATCACTGTCTCCAAGTTTGTGGTGTTTACTACAACCTTGTTATAATAACAGCACAGTTGTTGCTACCTGGACTTCAGAGGCCAGGCCTGGGGGAAGAAGAGGATAACGAGATGTGTAGAGGAACAGAGAGGCCTTACATTGCATATCCACAGATCTCTGAAAGTAACAGGATAGGTAAATAAGATAATTAAGAGGACCAATGAGATATTTTCCTTTATTCGCAGAGGCATAGAATATAAATGCAGGGGGGTTAGGCTAAAACTGTATAAATCACCAGCTAGGTCATAGCTAGAGTGCTGTGTACACTTCTGTGTACATTTCTGTACCTTAGAGGTAAGATATGATCGGATTAGAGAGGGCATGGAGGAAATTTATGAGGATGTTGCCAGGAATGGAGAATTTCAGCAATGAGGAAAAATTGAAAAGGCTGGGATTTTTTTTTTCTTTGGAGCAGAGGAGGCTGAAGGGTGATCTAAATGAAGTGTACAAAATTATGAGGGGCTTAGATAGAGTGGATAGCAGAGTCCAAGAATCAGGGGACATTGACTTAAATAAAAATTTAGAGGGGAGTTGAGGATTTTTTTCACCAATTTTGTTCCAGAGTGGTGGAGATCTGGATCTCACTGCCTGAAAGGGTGATTGAGGAAGCAACCCTCAAGATAGTTAATAATACTTGGTTATGCACTTGAATTGCTGTAACTTCAAGGGCTGCGGACCAAGAGCTGGAAGATGTGATTAGATAGTCACGTATTTTCAACTGGCACTGGCACAATGGGCCAAATGGCCTCCTCCTCTGCGTAAATCTTTTATGTTTCTATGAGGAAGAGGAAATGGAGGAAGAGAAGGAAGAGGAGGAAAGGAGGAGGGTTGTCTGTGAAGGAATACTCAGGATACTTTCAGTTCCCTGGAGACATCATCCCCACATCACAGTTGCTCCACAATTCCCAGCCTTTCAACCCATGTGCCAAGGAGCATTACAGCTTCCTTTTGGGCAAAATCATGCAATAAAAGCCATCAACAAAAATCCATTCCAAGATCATTTTATTCAATAACATACAAAACTAAACTATTCACCTTACTCCATTCCCTTAGTGCCTATCTTGTGTTTGCCTTTGTCTGGTCTAGTGCTCCTATGCAGTGTTGATCCAGTGGCTGCAACGTATCTGGTGGGAGGCTGCTGACTGTCAACATGTGAGACTGAAGATGGCCTTGCAGAACGCATTCAAGCAGCTCCGCATCTTGAGGGTCCGGCATTGAATTTCATCACCTCAGCATGGGCAGTAGCAGCCAGGGCTGGCTGGCTAACAGGCAACTCCAGGACATTGGCAGAGTGAGACGGGTGGAAGCCTGCGTGGGAGCTCCACCCTGAGAGAGGACCGCAGATTCTTTCATCATGGAACCACTGTCACTCCCCCGGGACAGCACCCCAGCAATCCTAATAATCTGCTGGAGCCCAGATTGCTGGGCTGTTGTGAGAGACCCTTTGTGCCCTGGCATCTGCAGCCATAGTGGCAGCAGTGTGAGCCTGCATGGCACCAAGCTGGGCTAACATGGCAGCAAGCATAGACTTCACAACCTCAGTCTGTGTTTCAGAGGTTGGGTACATTCAGCCTGTGTTGCATTGGAAGCTGAGACATCGACCACCAGGTACTGCATCATGGAGCCAGATTCCTCCATTCCCCTTGGCAGTGATAACAGGCTCTACGGCAAGACTGCCAAATCACCACACACACCTATACACCCAATCAGTTTCCTCCTGTACACCTTCCCATTGAGGTCCACATCTGAGACCTCTGCACTCCAGTGAATTGGAACACACTTAGGGGAAACTCAAGAGCTTTTCATTGGAATAATGATTGTGCAATTCATAACAGCCAAGTCCGTTTTCTGCAAACAAGCGCTCGGCCGGATTTTTGCTCCTGAGGCGAGTAGCCTGAGTCGGGAAATTTCTCAGCTCGCCCCACCCACCTTGGGAAAAGAATGCCACATCAGACCTTTTTTTTGCACTGGCGGAGGTGGGGAGGGTTGCAGGATGGAGCCGAGATGCAGATCGCAGATGGCCACATGGGCTGCCGAGGCGAGGTGTTTTAAAGACCTGCCTTGGTTCTCTGGGACTTTATTCCAGTTGTTCCCTTAAATTTTAGGCCCTCTAGCCCTCGCTCCTCACAACCCATCACTGCCTCACTCACTCCTCATGCCACTCCATGTTCCCATGCCAACTCATGCCAACCTGTGCCTCCCAGCCACCCCATGGTTCCTTATTGCTTCCATGCCAACTTAATGCCAACTCATGCCAATCCATGTCCCCAAGCCACACCCAAGGCCCCTTATGGCAATTTAATGCCAACTTATGCCAACCTATTCCACAACCTCCCCTATCATCCCTTATAGACCCCATGCCAACCTAATGTCAACTCATTGCAGCCCATGCCCCTAGCCCCCTCCATTGCCCCTTATAGCCCCTATGCAAACTTAATGCCAACCATGCTCCCACAGCCACACACATGGCCCCTTAAAGCCCCATGCCAACTTAGTGCCAACTCAACTAACACATGCCCCAGCCATCCCCATTGCTCCTTATAGCCCCCAAGTCAGCTTAATGCAAGCTCATGCCAACCCATGCCCTCAGTCACCTCAAGGCCCCTTATAGCTCCATGGCAACATAATGTCAACTCATGCCAACACATTACCCCACCTATACCCATTGTCCATACACCTTCCATTCTAACTCACTCAGTATCCACTATGGGAAGACCTCAGGAAACATGTTGAGATGAAATAAATTGAGGGTCTAAATATTATTACACCTTTACTATAGTCAAATAAAACACTCCCATTCATGAAAGCCTATTCAAAACTTATAAATCCCCTCAAGTATGGAAACTCTTATAAAACACTACACTTTTATTCATAACCTGACGTCAAAGACAGCTAATCATTTAATAACCTCTTTGAGCTGTCAATCAAACTGTGAATTTAGGATCCCCTGCTGAGATAAATATAGGTTGTGGAAAGCAGTCAAGCATTCATAATGACACAGTGATAGCTCTTTTAGGAATGTCAACAAACAGCTATTGCAACAGTGAGACCAGATTTTTTTTCCAACTCTCACTGACAATGGGAGCCTGAGCCTGTTTATTTAATTTTTAAAGAACTGGGGCAATAAATAACTTCATAGCTTGACCTTCTATAGCCCTTAACCACCCTTCAACAAGTATTTACAACTACTGTAAAAGTTTGTGACTGCTGCACTGTGGATTAAGACCCTTGCTGTAGCGAAAATGGGACATGTTTGAACTCAGCACCGATTTCAAATGGCCCTGCTGAGTTTGTGTTTCCCTCATGCATGAGTCACGCCCCTCCCCGCCCCGCCCCTCCCCTCCCCTCCCCGCCCCGCCCCACTGTATAACAAACTGTGAGCTTCATTCACAATCTAATGCAAGCTTCACCTAAGTGAAGCAATTTTCAATCAAACAGTTCTGTATTTGATGGCTCTGAATACTTTTATCTGCAGGTCAATGTACTGGCCAACAATGTCATCAGTTGCTTTGTAGTGCTGTTTGCTCACAGGTTTATTCTAGATTGCTTCTTTATCTCTTGACCAACCAACATTATCTCATTTACCCAGTTGTCTGATGCTGACGTTTCTTCTGTGCCTCATCTTACTATCTGTGTTATAGCATTTTAGAGCTTCCTATCCTCCCTCAATTTTCCACGTGTAATATGCAGTTAAGCTAGTCTTCAATTATTCACCTGGCATTCAACAGGTGATTTGCCACTTTGCACAGCTGGCAGACAAGCTTCAGTCTGAATGCCTTTGGAATAATTCATTATGGGGGGGATGGTGGTGAAACATTTGTTTTTGATCTACCTGTTGAATTAGAATAGCATTAACACAAAAAAACACACCATTAAATAACTTAAAACAAAGCGCATGGATGGAGTCTTTAAGTGTTAAATTACAAGGACAGGTTGCATAAGTCTGTTGTGTATTCCCTTCAGTATGGCAGGGAACATTTATTTCATTTAGCTCTGCAAAGCACAAAGCCAAGCATATTTTTGCAGTAATTGGAGGTTTTCCAATTCCTTATATTGGACTTACTACCCTACAGTTGGAGATGATAACAACGTGCCTGGGAAAGAAATTTGTCTTTCTGGTGCTGCAGGATTGTCAAGCAGATAGAAAAGAGGGGTAGTCTGATCAAGTTGTTTAAGGTATTAAAAGTATTTGATAGGTTAGATATGAAGAAGCTATTTCGTCTGGTGGGGAAATAAAAAAATGAGGAGCGAGAGTTGAAAATAAAAGCATAGCAGAAATTTTGAACTCTTTCCCCCTCCGGGCTCTGGCTGCCTGGACAATTGGAGCTTTCAAGACTGAGATTTTGTTCGGCACAGGTATCAAGAGATCTGGAGCAAAGGCAGGAAAATGGAGTTGAAGTGCAGATCATCCATGATTTAATTGAATGGCAAAGCACACCCGAGGGACTGAATGACCTACACCTGTTCATAATGTTCCTGTGCTCCTGCAGCTAAATGGGAAGACAGCAACACTAGAATGTGAATGAACTAATTCCTCTATTTTTTGATGATAACTTCATCTTATTCATAGATGTCTGCTGCAACAATCCATAGGGTTAATTAAAGTGCATTGAAATATGAATACATATGGCATGAAGGGAAATTTCACATGAAAGCCTACATCAATCACTAAATCAAAGCAGCAGCTAATGATCATCAAAATGCCTTGCGCCCTTGTTTAAATAATGATGCAGGGGGATATTGGCATTCTGGATTATATCTCTAGTCATTAACCATCTGTCTGATGTTTATTGTTCCCAAAGCCAATTTTATATCCAGGTGCTAACCATTTCAGCTAATCTAGTCATTAATCCAGACAGTACTTTAGAATATATAAGATTAACCAGTTTCTAAGGCTGCTTGCACTTCTGATGAAATATTTCCTTTACTGGTAGGAAATATTTTTAATGTAGATGTTAACCAAAATATGACAGCAGGGCCAGTCATGCCAGACCAGGGGCAGAATCGTCCCAGATTTGCACTAATTGTGGTAGCGGAGAAAGGACATTTTACCCAGCGGTGGGCTGGGGACTGGTGGATGGCTAAAATAGTTTAATTTAAGATCATGGTTGCACCCGTTTCCAGGTTTGTTGCCTTTCAGTAAATTATTCACCAAAGTTGGGACCTTAATTAGTACAGGTGGGTGAGTAGTAATGGCAGCAACTAACGTACTTAGGAGAAGCTAATAAAGTATTTTTGAATTGAATTTGACCTACCTTTAAAATTAATGGGGCAAAACTTGGGCTCTGCAGTGCCTGTTTTGCTGGGCACGATGGGGCCTTTTAAATTATGAAAAAAGGGGCCTTGATGCGCACGCGCCCTTCTGATGGCGTGAATGTCATCTTTGTAAATGGGTTAGCATGTGGGCAGCTAACAACCACTGACAGCATACAGGGCAGGCAGATCATAACGTTCATGAACTTGTAACACAGACTTGACTCCAAAATTGCCAATTTGGAGTTCCACGCAACATCCTGACCCTCTCTTAAACACATACTGCTGAACGCAACTTTAAATGGCGTGAAGGACCCCACCACATAAAGGGATTAGGAACCACTCACAAGTTAGTTGCTGCATTCAATTATCTGGCTCATAATAATGCCATCATAGTGATTCAGCATGCAGACATGATTCATCCCCCTCCTTGGGGAGTAGGTAGCATAGTGGGAATGTCATTGGGCTAGTAACCCAAAGGCACAGACTAATGCTTTAGGAACAAGGGTTCAAATCCCACCATGGCAGCTGGTGGAATTTAAATCTTATTCCTTAATAATTCTGGAATTGAAAACTAGTCTCAGTCATGGTGGCTGTGGAATTATCATCAATTGTTGCAAAATCTCATCTGGTTCATCAATGCCCTTTAAGGAAGGACATCTGCCATCACCTGGTCTGGCCTACCTGTGACTCTAGACCCACAGCAATGTGGTTGACTCTTAACTGCCCTCAAAGGCAATTAGGGATGGGCAACAAATGCTGGCCTTGCTTGCAATACCCACTCCCCATGACAGAGTAAAAAACAAGCTCCTGCTGCCTCCTGTTGTGTGCCACCTTCTCCTGCAAGAAATAAAGAAATGTGCCAGTACCTGCCATGCAATATATTTGGATCAAGTGCCTGCCAGGGTTGAATAGCTGTCAGGGTCTGCAAGCTTTGAGATCCAGGTGCGTGGCTTGCTCTGTTGTAAGTGTGTGAGGCTGAGGTAAATGTTATGTTGAGTCCTGATTAACAGAGTTTCTTGGTAGGGTGAGTGATGGGACAGTGGTGAATTGAGCAGTGTCAGAGGCGAGTGGTTCAGTTGGTCGGATATGGCATTTGAAGATGCATTCACTGGCCTGGCAACTTGCGTGAGATCATCAAAGCTGCATCCAGGTCCTTTGGACATTGACCTCCAGCTTCATCTCTCCCACTATCTTCTGCTGTGTGTCTGCATCAAGGGCGTCCGGCCCTTGGAGGATGCAGGACATCTGTCCTTCTTTCCACTTCTTCCATCAAGACCTCCAGGGCACCATCCGAAAACCTTAGTGCACGCTTTTTCCCAGGCTCAACAGTTGTTGGTTCTTCCACAGTATACTATTCAGAATGATATCGCTCACACCAGCAGCCACAGTGCACCTCCTCTTTAAAGGGTGCCAACTACCTTTAAGTAGTGCTATAGGCCCTAACAATATGCACACAGAAATCATGGCAATGAGCCAGTAGCACAAGGCTGGCGTGCTCCCTGCATTACAACCAATGGCACAAGTTAATGACCTACTTTCAATATTTATCCAATTTAACCCAACGGTCTCCACCATGGGCTTCCTGGGCTTGGAGAATGAGCAATGCAATAGAGGCAAATTCAAGCTGCAGCCCAGTTGTAATTGGGACAGCCCCATCTGAATAGAAGCTCACTTATTACAGCTGGTGACTCAGTTGCCCCTGATGAATGATTGGCAGAGAGTTATTGTGTTAATACAGCTTTTTCTAAATTTTGGTGGCTTTCAAATTGACAAGGTTAGAATGGGAGGCATGTTGAATGTGTTTGACAGTATAACAGAAGAGGAAGACCATCACCATCCACAGCAACAATGACACACTGTGGTGGGATCAATATGTACATGGGAGGGAGGTATACAGGAAGGAGGAGCACAGGGGAGGAGGCAAGGTCACAGGGGGCACTACCCAATTCACAGGGTTTACAGACAGAGGCTCAGCATGCTTGACCCCTCGGAAGAGCAGTATTTCCACAGGCTAAGGTTGTCATGTTAGGGAGTAGCAGACGTCTGCAGCCTCCTAGAAGATGATCTATAATCTGCTGGACCTAACGGCTACACCCTATAGTTGCTATGAAGGTCACCCTCCGGTTACTTCCAGGCTACCAAAGGCGATTTGAGGGTCTCCCAGTCTGCTGTACATAAATACATAAGGCAAGTGATAGATAGATTGTTTGCCAGGGCTTGGAGTTATATAAACTTCCCCTGTGATAACTATAGGCTAAAGGAAAGCATGCTGGGATTCATCTCTCTGGCTGGATTCCTGCAGTCACAGGGTGCCATCAATTGCACAAATGAGCAACACAACAACCAGGAATTTCTCAAATTGAAAGGGATATTTGTCTAATAAAGCGCAATTAGTGTGCAAACACATGAAGAGGTACATGCAGATGTCTACCAAATTCCCTGGGAGCTGACGTGTTGCATTCATGCTCTGGCAGTCCTATAGTTCGGACCTTTTTGCTTCACAAAGCAGACTTACTGCTGGCTCGATAGTTACCCCCTTCAAACTGGGCTCATGACACATGTGAGGAACCTCAGCAACGAGGCTCTCGAGCACTACAGCAAGAGTTACATGACCACTAGAAGTTTCATAGATCGGAAAGTTGGAGATACACTTCAGGCGCCCTTCAGCACTTGCCAGTGAGGGTGTGCAGAATGACAGTGGTGTGCTGTGCCCTGCACCACACTACGCAGCAGAGAGGATTACAGGTGGAGGATGGTGAAGGGGCTCATCATTCATCTTTGAATGAGAAGAACGTAGAGAAGGAGAGCATGAAAGACAATGAAAATAGGGCACCCTTAGCCAAACCAGCCACATACATTAAGATAAAAGCAAAAAACTGCGGATGCTGGAAATCCAAAACAAAAACAAAAATACCTGGAAAAACTCAGCAGGTCCACATACATTGCTGCCTAAGATGCCAGGGATAATAGCACAAAGTGTTCAGCTAGTGTTGACTCACACAAGAAAACATAACAAATTCAAACTTTCAGTTCACTTTCAGGATGCAATAGTGGGTAAGTTAGGGAAATGGTGGTAATCAATAGATTTTATATCTTTATAAGAAAAGGAAACTTAACAACAAAACATTTGCCAAACACCTACATGCATACCCTTGGTGAATTGCAATAGCTTTCTTTACATACGAGCATACGAACTAGGAACAGGAGTCGGCCACTCATCCCCTCGAGCCTGCCCCACCATTCAATATGGTCATGGCTGATCTAATTGTAACCTCCCACCTACTCCCAAGAACCTTTCGCCCCCTTGTTAATCAAGAATCTATCTAGCTCTGCCTTAAAAATATTCAAAGATTCTGCCTCCAAGGCCTGTTGAGGAAGAGAATTCCAAAGACTCACGACTGTCTGAGAGAAAAAAATTTCCTCATCTCTGCCTTAAATGGGAGACCCCTTATTTTTAAACTGTGAACCCTAGTTCTAGATTCTTCCACAAGAGGAAACATCCTCTCTACATTCACCCTGTCAAGCCCCCTCTGGACCTTAAAGGTTTCAGTCTTACTCTTATTCTTCTAAATGCCAGTGGGTACAAGCTTAACCTGTCCAACCTTTCCTTGTAAGACAACCTGCCCATCCCTGGTATTAGTCTAGTAAACCCTGTCTGAACTGCTTCTAACACATTTACATCTTTCTTTAAATGAGGAGACCAATACCGTACACAGTACTCCAGACCTGGTCTCACCAATGCCCTGTATAACTGAAGTATAACCCCCTACTTTTGTAATCAATTCCCCCCTCAATAAACAATTTCATTCTATTAGCTTTCCTAACTGATTGCTGTACCTGCATACTAGCCTTTGTCATGTTTCCTACTGCTTGTACATAGTGCAGCCTTTGTGACTTTAGCAGAGGCAGATACAGATACCTGCTCTGACTGCTGAGATGCTTTTGACCCATGACCCTTGGGTTTTGGACACTCCGAGGGCCCTTTCAAAGTCTGCTGTACCTGCAGGGGCAAACTCAGCCATTAGGTACTGGCAGGGAGGTGCATGGTGGGGGTCAATGGGTGAGAAGTGGGAATGCTTTGGAAGGCGCCCCCACTTTGACCTCCCCTTCCCCCATCATCCCACTCCTACACCACATGACTCCTACCACTCTCCTGCAGACCAGGTTTGTGAAGGCCAGTAAGGCTTTGTAAGTTCATGGATAAGGTATCCGTCATCCTGTGTAAGGCAGCAGATATATTGGTACCCAAAGTCTGCATGGCTATGGTCAAGGTCTGCTATGGACTTATTTGAGAACCATGCTTGTAGCTCCATGGGGACAGCCATTCTCCATCCTTGTAGTTCCTTGCTTCATCAGAAGTCGAATTGGACTCCTCTGCCATTTTTGCTGTTGTGAGAATGTTTGTGGCATGCCTCTCAATATCTGGCTAATTTGCTGATGGACCTTTAGCATTATCTTTCTCAGCAATTGACCCCAGAGTTCATTATCTATGTCCAGCTAAGCAGAACTTGGAGTAGACTGCGACCCCAATGTTGGATCTCCACAAATGTCCCTGCCATTACTGTTTGCTTATGTTCACTTGTACGGTGTGAATCAGCAGGTGAAAAGCCAGCTAACTGTCTCGGCAGACTCACTGAAGTGTGAGGATTTACACTGGTACTTGACTGTGTGTCACCCTCAAAAGGAATGAGGTCCTCTGAGCAATCGTCCCCGTGTATCCAACGACATTTGGCTGTACTGGTGAAGGCCCTGGACAACAAAGTCTCAATCTTGACAACCACCAAATCAATCTTCTCATAGTTCAGTCATTGATGACATAAAGTCAGAATAAAAACAAAAAACTATTGCGGATGCTGGAAATCCAAAACAAAAACCGAATTACCTGGAAAAACTCAGCAGGTCTGGCAGCATTGGTGGAGAAGAAAAGAGTTGACGTTTCGAGTCCTCATGACCCTTCGGCAGAACTGAGTAAAGTTAGGAGAGGGGTGAAATATAAGCTGGTTTAAGCTTGGGGGGAGGGGGTGGGGGGAGAGAAGTTGGGAGGGGTGGTTGTAGGGACAAGCAAGCAGTGATAGGAGCAGATAATCAAAAGATGTCACAGACAAAAGGAACAAAGAGGTGTTAATGGTGGTGATATTATCTAAGAAAATGTGCTAATTAAGAATGGATGGCAGGACACTCAAGGTACAGCTCTAGTGGGGGTGGGGTGGAAAGACTGACAGGGTATTACAGTTATAGATTCAAAAATAATGGAAATAGGTGGGAAAAGAAAAATCTATATAAATTATTGGAAAAAACAAAAGGGAGGGGGAAGAAACGGGGTGGGGATGGAGGAGGGAGTTTAAGATCTAAAGTTGTTGAATTCAATATTCAGCCCGGAAGGCTGTAAAGTGCCTAGTCGGAAGATGAGGTGCTGTTCCTCCAGTTTGCGTTGGGCTTCACTGGAACAATGCAGCAAGCCAAGGACAGACATGTGGGCAAGAGAGCAGGGCAGCGTGTTAAAATGGCAAGCGACAGGGAGGTTTGGGTCTTTCTTGCGGACAGACTGTAGGTGTTCTGCAAAGCGGTCGCCCAGTTTGCGTTTGGTCTCTCCAATGTGGAAGAGACCGCATTGGGAGCAACGAATGCAGTAGACTAAGTTAGGGGAAATGCAAGTGAAATGCTGCTTCACTTGAAAGGAGTGTTTGGGCCCTTGGACGGTGAGGAGAGAGGAAGTGAAGGGGCAGGTGTTGCATCTTCTGCGTGGGCATGGGGAGGTGCCATAGGTGGGGGTTGCATCTTCCCTTCACCCCCACTGGCGGCATTCCGTAGGGATCATTCCCTCCGGGACACCCTGGTCCACTCCTCCATCACCCCCTGCTCCTCAACCCCCACCTATGGCACCTCCCTATGCCCACGCAGAAGATGTCTGCGTGTGGCTGCACTTTAAATGTGGCGCCAGGTGTGATGAAGCAGCGAGGTAATGGCGTGGTGAGCAAATGAGAGGCCACCCACCATTGAAGCAGTGTGTTTCCTAGAAATGCATAATTAACGCGGTGGCTTTGGGACAATACGGTGTGAGAATCCGGCATTGTGGCCAGTGGGTAAAATGCCATTGTTCCTGCCCGCTACCCCGCTTAGTGAAAATCTGGGACAATTCTGCCCTTCATGCATCTTATAAGTATCATTCCTATGTTCATATCAAATAAGTTGTAAATTCCTGGTTTTTAACATAATTATTACTTGTTTAATTATTTCCATGTTGGGAGGTAATGATCTGCTTGCCTCATAAATTATCACCAGCTACTCCCTTGCCTCCCCCACTCCAAATATCTTGTCCAGCATGTTTTTAAAGGACAATTAAATGAATAACATGTTTATTGCCAACACACACTTTCACCAAGCTGATTATAATTTTGTTTCGCATTACTGGATAAAGGTAGTCAAAATAGTAGGTTGTACTGGATGTTATTGGCCACGTATGCATCTGTATAGCTGAAGATCCAGACTCTTAGAAGGTGACAAAATGAACCCCAGTTGGTAGAAGACTGCAGGAAGACTGGACTGGAGGCGTGACAGCAGGCAAGGAGCTGCTGCAACTAGCAGAAGGCCATGACTTTTGCTGTATTTCGCTAACTTGGCTGTGATGATTGATATTTATACCATTTATTACTTAACTCTTAGGGTTCCATAAATGGTTTGTCCGGGTAGAACTGGGATTGTGTGAGTGATATCCTCATATTGCACAGCTCCAAGGAAGGACAGCAACCTTTCGTCATCTGTATCCATTTTACATTTGCAATTTAGTGAAGAGTAGGAAATATTTATTAACAGACAGTCTCAGGACACATATATAGATGCTGGAGGGCTGCTCACTATATGAATTACTGACACCAAGGGAAGGAAGTGTCTCCTTTAGGGTTTGGAATCTAAGTTTAATTCAGCCCAATCCTCCATTATCATCCTCTTAGCACTAGGGACCTAAAAGCTAAGGTCAGGGTTTTCCACTTCAACAATTATCTGTCTTAAGGCCTGAGAATTTATTTTGCTGTGGGAAGGACGTGTACAAACTATGTGACCTGGCCTTCTGGTTAATAAAGCTCTGGCAACTCAATTCTATGTGGCGCTTACATAATACCTATTCACTAGCGCAGTGTTGTTCACTGTAAGGCTCTTGAGCCAGTGGCAGCCCCCATCGACACTAAGTGCGACTCCCCGAATCCATCCATCCACTTTCAGTAACCGCTTTACCTTCAGAGGGTTGTGGTGAGCTGGAGCCCAACCCAGCATTTTGTTCCTATTTATTTCATTTTTAACATTAAAAAATTTGTACCGAGCCAATCAAAAGTTAGCCTCTTTTACATGTCACATTGGCCGCACGGTACAATGTGCACCAATAAGTATACCTAAGTATGTGCGTTGTATAGTAACAGGTATGTTACCATAGCAACCACCATAGAACTAGCAGAGTATTCAGCCGTTGGCGTGGCATATATTTTTGGCCAAAGTGAGTTACTGGAGTAGTAAGCAATGATAATTTAGTAGTCGATGTGGCTCTCACGCTGCGGGTTTTTTTGCTAAAACAGCCCTTGCTTGAAAAATAGTGAAGACAACTGCACTAGTCTGTTCATGGACCTTGGGGGTTTGGAAAAGACTGTCCTTAGTGCCTCTGCCTCAATGCTGGAGAAATTCGGAAGCAGTTGGCGGTCACAGTTGTCATATGTAAATTAATGGCACTGATTTAAACTTTAGATCTGTCCTAGAAGATTTACAGTATGCACTTAAATGATTCATAAAGGCAAAAAAAAATGCTTTCCATCCCATTTTCAATGTCAGTGTTTCTAGCACAGTGTTCCATACACTGGAAGGGCATATTGAAAACAGCAGGGCACATGCAATGTGGATTTCACCATTGTGGAACACACATGCTTGAATTTTCAATCGATATTCTCCTGTCATATTAAGGTTTGCTCCAGGGGCAACAATGATGGTAATTGACCACGTGCTTTTTCAGGTTGGTTGACTCAACAAAGGAACTCCAGCGCTCCAGTAATTCTTAGCGAATGTTTTACGACTCAGAACGAGCGAGTCAGATCAGTGTTTTTGCTATTTGCTCCTATTGCTTTTCCATAGCTTAAAGCTAACATCCAGGCATGACACCCAGTCATCTGACATTGTATTGTGCACAACCGTGTGGCAGAAAGTACTGTTAGCACTCCTCTCTTTCTAAAGGGAAATGCAAGTTTTCAAACAGTAAGGTGAAATTAGTCTTTAAGAAGATAGACAGGAGCGAAGCTATATAATAATGGTGCTCATAACACTTCCAAGGAATTTCAACAACAAGCAAAAAAACATTGGCCACACTGGGAAGAGATTTGTGCAGGACAGGAACAGATAAAGAATAGAGGAGTAATTTAAGTAGAAAACACATGCTAAATTGGAAGCCTGAATTAGTGGGGTTGGAGTGAGTGGATTTCTAACCCAGAAGAATAGGACGGTGGGGAGCGAAGCATTTTTAAAACCTCAAACACTGTTTTCCTCTATTCTCTTCCACCCTGCCTCAGCGAAGTAAGTTGTATCTCTGTTTAGAGAACAATGTCATCTCCCAGTGAGGTTGGAAGGGTCTGCCCTACAGCTATGTGAAACCCTGCCTCTGGTCACCTGCAAAGCCACATTACCCTCTCTTTCTTTAAGTAATAAAGTTCCTTCTTCTTGGTAGCGCTGCATCATAAATAAAAAGCCATGTTGCTGTGGAGAGCCTCTTGGCCACACATCTGCATTAAATTGAATTTAACTGATGAATAGTCAAAAACTGCAGTAACAAGCAGACAATTTATTCATTGTGGCATACTGTTAGGATTTTCTCTGAATATCCTTCAACAGCACAGGTCAGCAATGACAGTAATAAAGTCAATCAATCAAACAAACTTAGCAGTTCAAATAAAAAAAAATCCTGAAAGAGCGAGCACAGATAGCTAAGGCCATACAAAAGTTCATTAATTAGCACATTCTTTTAGATAATATCACCACCTTCAACACCTCTTTGTTCTTTTGTCTGTGACACCTTTTGGTTATCTCCTCCTATCACTGCTTGCTTGTCCCAACAACCACCCACCCCCCCCCACCCCCTTAAACCAGCTTATATTTCACCCCTTTCCTATTTCTACTTAGTTCTGTTGAAGGGTCATGAGGACTGGAAACGTCAACGTTGCTCTTCTCCGCCGATGCTGCCAGGCCTGCTGAGTTTTTCCAGGTATTTCTGGTTTTGTTTTGGATTTCCAGCATCCGCAGTTTTTTGTTTTTATCAAAAGTCCAAATCTGTTTTTGATTTATGAATGCAGCATAGAGTACAATAGTAATGAAACAATGATACCTTTGTACAAAACATTTGGTTAAGCCACAGTTTGAATACTGGGTACAGTTTCAGACACCATAGAAAGGCCATGAAACCACTGAGCATACAGTATAGATACACTAGAAAGATCTGAGGGGTGAAAAAAAAACTCTAGTTATGAGGAAAGAGAAGATCCTGAGATTATTTTCATTAGAATAGAAGAAGTCAAAGAGGATAATTAATAGATATTTTTAAAAATCATGTAAAGTTTAATAGAGTACTAAGAGGAAATCGTGGAGGTCAGAGGTAGACCTTGGAGGTCATGGGCAGGGCGGAGGGGAGACCATAGAGGGGATGGTGGGTGTTGGTTGATCCCTGGGTCTGTTGAGGTTTGCTTGTTCTGCTGGAGGAAATGCTTCTGTTCCTCCTGGCCCACAAACCATGCTGTAATGCATTTACCCTTGTGGGTCTGACCCTTCTTACCTCTTTCCCCAGTCCTGTGAAACCCAAATTAGTTAAAAATAAAAATCATTAAAATGGAAGATGTAGCTTTTCTTAAAAGATTTCAATGACCTATGACCTGAGAGCTGATTGGTTGCCCACGCCCCTGACCTGTCTTTGTTAAAACTGGAAGTGGGCAGTTGGTTTGGGGAAAGGGTTTGGAATTTTTACAAACTTTGCTTCCTACCTGCCCCAACTCTTGGGGTTAAAGCTACCTTCAAAGACAGGGCCATCAATTAAAAATTATCACTCAAGAGATTAGGAAGCATTTCTTCCTGCAAAGGGTTGTTGGAGCATGAAATTCTTTGCTGCAGGGAGTGCTTGAGGCAAAAGGCATTGCAATTTTTAAGATCCATATATTATCTTGAAAAGTAGTGAAAAGACAGCCTACAATGTAATATTTTTTTTTGCCTGGCAGAAAGTCAGGGCCAGGAGAGGGGATGCAGACGGTGACAAACAGCATGACCCAGGGTCTGGGGGTGCCCGGGCTCAGTGTTTCAAACAGCTTCTCATCGTCCATACTGAGCAGCCAGAGCTGCAGACCTGAAAGACCAGCTTAAAAAAAAAGCAGATCTGTCAGGCTGAGAGTTCCCGATATTTTGTAAGCCGGTCTGTCAGTGTTAGGTCGATTTTGCTAGTCACTGTTGCTGCTTCTGACCTAAGGGCAGCCTTGCGATGCCATTTTTTTTTAATGGAAAGCCACCAGCAAAGTTGCCCCGAGGCGAGAAGCGACAGCAGCAACTGAGGGTGTTCCTGTTTGAAAAATGGGAAGTCAAATCCCTGTAATTTTATAACCATATGGATCTGGGGTGGGGGGGAGGAGGGTGAGGTGGGGGGTGGTGGGGAAGGGGTTGTGGGAAGGTTGGATGTGGGGGTTGGGGTGAGGTTGGAGGGGGTGTTGTGGGGGAGTTGAGGGGTGGGGGGAGTTGGGGGAAGGTTTGAAAAGGGAGTTGGAGAGGTTGGGGGGAAAGGTTTGAGAGTGGGTTGGGGGAGGTTGGGGGTGTTGGGGGACTGGGGTGGGGGGAGAGATTAGAGAGGCGTTGGAGAGAGATTAGCTACAGACTAGAATTGTTTTTGTAAATTTAGTGATTTCTTGGCCACTTTCCTAACATCAGTTGATTGTTCTGTGATTAATTATCCTTAGAGAATCAGCATTGGCCCTCCAATTCCACCATTGTTACAGCCATTCTGCCTACTGCATGCAGGTGAAACGAAAGAAAGACAAAACTTACATTTATACAGTACCTTTCACCATGTCCCAAATCACTTCGCAGCCAGTTAAGTACTTTTGAGTTGTAGTCACTGTTATAATGTCGGAAAATGGTGGGGCAGGCTTGAGGGTCTGAATGGCCCACTCCTGCTCCTAATATGTATGTTTGTATATCATTCTGGGATGGATGAGATTAACTGGCCTAGATGGCCTTTGTCATCCATGATTACCTTGTGAACAGATGGTGGAAAAATGGCTGGAGATCTGTTTAATTTGTTTCTAATGGAAGTTTACTGTGAGCGGGCTTTGTGGGGTGAGATTGCCAGGACAGGAGTGCATAATGGTGCTCACAGTGAATCAGTAACCTGTTTTACACTGCACATGGGCAGAATTTCACGCCGCCGTGATTTTACGCTCCTGCTGAAGCCAATGGACTTTTGAACAGCTCGCCACAGTTTACAGCCCTGCCCCCACCTCCACAGGGCCAGGAAATTCCACCCCATGATTCTTACCATTCTTTTCCATTGACTTCAACCTTGTCCTTTTGTCCACTTACCTATTATATCCCACTCTATGGGCAGAATTTTCTCCTCGGCGAGCGGGGGCGGGCCGCGTAAAATGACGCACGGTGACATCAGGCATGCGTCCCAACGTCACCACGCGTCATTCCGATCTTCCGTTCAGAGGCAGCTGTGTGTCCACTGAACTGTCAAAGGCCTGTTAAGGCCATTAATACAACAATCAAACTAATTGACAGGGCTGCCCGTCCAACCTTAAGGTTGGCGGGTTGGCGAAGAGCCCAAGCGGCCTTCATGTTTTTCAGGAAACCTCATCTACGCGCGGGATCAGGTTTCATGAAGGCTTCATTAAATGAATAAGAACATTTTTTGACAATTCATCAAAATGTCCCAGCTCATGTGACACTGTGGGGACATGTCTGAATAATTTTTATCTTTCCTTTTTGCAAACTTTTAAACTGAACTTAATCTCCCTAAGGCATGGAGCTGCCTCAGGGAGATTTCTGCATTCTTTCACGTCCATGCGCAAAAGAGCGTAGACCCCGACTCTCCCTCCTCCCCCCCGTCCGCATAGGTAGCGCTGAACACTACCGGGCGCACGCCACGCTTGGTGGGCCTTAACTGGCCCACCCATGTAAAATGGCAGTGCGCAGGTAATCATGGGCGGCGATCGGTTCCATGCCTGCTCCCAACCGGCCCACCCGACAGGCAGAAGATTCTGCCCTATGTTTGTGTTTTTTATGAATTTTTCGAGGTATTGAAATATCATGATGAAGTTGTGTTGCACAGTAGATATTGAAGGTGTAATATAGTGAGAAGCAGCAATCACTTTAGCCTTCTGATCACAGGACATATACAATTGTGAACTATTCAGTATTTGTTCTTTGACCTCTTAAAAGTTCTGTTGCACAGGCACAGCTGAGGGCCTGGATACTGGAGAATACCAGGGCCCATGATTTTTCTCCCTGGCCCTGGGGTAAGTAGTAGACATATCTCTAATTTATAACAACCTATGACAGGAATGCGAGATACCACACGAAGATTGTTCTAAAATTTTAATGCAGTAATATTAATCCCAATTTTGTAAACCACTCTCAAAGGTTTAGAGAATAAGTCAGGTTGCAATTAGTCAAAAACACCTGACAGAGAAGTGGTGAACAAATATCTTAAAGGCTAGCTGGCGATAAAAGGGAAGAAAGTTAGTGAGTGTGGCAGGAAAAGGAATGTGACTGAAATAGACTGACAGTTTAGCATTGGTGTGGCTCTTCACAAGGCCCAGATGTGTAAGGGTATTTCATGCTTCCTCAAAGTTGATTGGTGATCAGTTGATTCTTTACGTGAATGACTCATTTTTCTCTCTCCTGTGCTCTTACTTTCTCTTCTTTCGCACAGATCAGGAACACTGCTATTGGAGTGCAACAAGCAAGTCTTATTTAATAAAGAATGACTTATCTCGAGGTGCTGGCTTCCTAGAATATCAGCTTGATTACACTGCCATTAAAGGAAAAGACAAATCTGTGTCTTCGTGATCTTTTCACTCCATTGGGAAAATTCAGTCTTCTGAACTGTTCAGCTGAATTATGATGACTTATGGATTTGATATTGTGCCGAAGGTTTCTAATTATATATTTGAACTGGTTTCAAGGTGCAAAGTCTTAAGAAAAGCAATGAAGCAGATGATAGGTTAATGTTTTATTTGTTTTAAATATTTAAAGAGGCAAAACAAATCAGCTTAGCAATTACACGATGAAGTATACACTGGGTTATTCCAAAAATACCAGTCTCTAACTCAGAAGCAATCAACGACAAGGAAGTGAGCCACCACAACAATTACAATTTGGCTCATATTCACTGCAGTGGTGACGCACTAAAATTGCAGATGATGCCAAGTTGAGTAGGACTATCTGAAGAAAGGGATAAAATTCTGGGCTATCTGTAGAATCTCAGTAACCAGTTAGATGAGCTAGAAACTTAACATTGGAATTATTCAAATACAACTAGATGACACTATGGGAGAGATTGACATAGCAGGGTCCGGTAGATCAAATTGCCTTTTTATTACATCCATGAAAGCTCTTATGAGCTATTTTCATGCTATATGCGTTGTGCCCTAAATATGGGTGCAGATTTTCAATTTCAACTTCTGCTATAAATCAAACTGACTATACCTGCTGTGCAGTGCCAAGCAGTCTAATGCTTTAAATAAACTTGGCAACTTCTGTGATTGTTCTCCCAACATTGTACTGACCTAATACAATATTAATATTAATTGAATGCTGATTAACAAATCCTTATTAAATAAAAGTGACATGCCAATGCATATAAATGCACTGCATTGATTGTTTTCTGAACAACATCCCTGACACGTTCTACAGAAAGTCCTGAGAAAGTTCGAAACATTTTATATAAGGAATCGGACAACCTTGCATAAGAGTGTTCTCCCAAATATCTATAGGTATTTCAAAAATATGACATTGGAGGACATTCATTTCTACAAAGTCATGCTGATAAATCTGCGCTACAGTGCCAACAATAGAGCAACATGACATTACCAGTTTAATACCACTGGAACAGAAAATGATTAGGTTAAAGTTCGCAGTACCTTTTTTCAAGCTGCCAGCCTTGGAATTTTATAAACCAATCAGTGAAGCTCAGGTTGGCTTCAATTTTAGTGGCTCTATCAGAAATGTTCCCGTTGATAATTTTGGCAATATTTACATTGTACCTCATATCTTAATCAGAGGAACTTAGAAGTGCTTTTATCAATTGAATGAATATGAAGCACAATCTCTTAAGAAAAACATAAATGAAGCAAAGTCAAATAATTTAAAGTATTACTTGGGGGAAGATGTCCAACAATGCTTCAATTTTTGTCTTCTTCCTAGGTCATGCTTCATTCTATGTTGTGCCATTGAGCTAAATTTAATTAGGTAATGAAGACCTTATGACATAAAATTGACAATCTCCTACAAACGACGCAATGGCTCACCGGCAAAGCTTATACTGCCTCCCTAAAGGACAGAGAATTATTTTGGTTTTGGATAGAGTACTCATTCTGCTGCACAGTCTCACAACAGCAATAAAAGGAGTTCACCATTAAAGAGATTAATAAGTAAACTGTGTACCATTGTTTCAGTTCAGTAGGGCAGACAACTACGTAACTCCCTGCAGTAGAAGCAATCAATCAAATAAATCCATCAAATAGTGAAATCACAAACATTAAACTGTTCTTGTTAATGCTTGACCATAAATCAATTATACATTAATACAGTTTTAAAGCGAATAAACCTGAAGATAATGTATAGTACTGATAATGGGAATAGTTTTATTTATGGAAAATGAATCAGTTCTAATCTATAGCTATAAATCGAATTTTTCATGGTATGTATCCTTTTTTCCGAATAGACGTTTGTGCTTAGGTATTGCCTTTGAGATGGTATTTTAATCAATATGTCTTAATTAATTGGATAATTAGTTACGGTGGATTCTTTCATAATGAAACAGATTGTAAGTTATTGTTATGACTGCACAATTTAAGCTTTATGCATGGGCTCTGCGGATGATATGGTATTTGCAACATTTCAGGTGTGAAATTAAAATGTGAATAACCGGCCTTTATTAAGACGTATTATATTTCTCTTTTTATTCCACCTTAAATGTCTTGAAATGATTGAGTCCTTCAAATCCCACTTATAACAAGATTGACGAGTTAAACGATGCAGTCATCTGCCAATTCTTATGTTCTGCAGCCAGCAAAAATGATTCATGTTTACTTGAATACCAGCTAATTATAGCAACATTACATTAACCTGTTCGGCTGTAAAGGCATTATTTTACACTCAAGATAGTTTTTGTTCCCAAGAATTAGCTGAAGGCGAAAGATGTGGGCTATCACATGTGCCATTTCAACTCCTGCTGTTTGTACCAATAACCCTCAAAATAATTTCTCTTGCCTTATCCACATGACCCTTCAATACTCCATTCTTAGGTCCCTCATATTCATTTGCTATGCTACCCTTTAATGAAAAGAATCCGCAAACAGAGGGCAGAATCGTCCCAGATTTGCACTAAATGTGGTGGCGGGGCGAGTAAAACGACATTTTACCCGCCAGCAGTAATGGCGGGTTTTCACGCTGTATCGTCCCAAATCATTAGTTATGCACTCCCGGGAAACATGTCATTTCCTTGGCGGACGGGCTCTCATTCACCCGCCACACCATCGCCTCACTGCTGCATCATGCCGGGCGCCATATTTAAAGTCCAGGCGCGCGTACACGTCTCAGTGCTTCCAGCCCAGGGCTACTGCAGGGTAGATGTCCACGAAAGGCAAAAAGACTACAGCCCCCAGAATTAGTGACGTATCACTGAAATGTCGTTTGGATGCCTTGGAAGCCTGCTGTGATGTCCTCTACCCCCACTTTGGCTGCAGGATGGGCAGCGGCGTGACCAACTAGGCTTGGGAGGCGGTGGCAGTGGTGATCAGTGCCAATGCTGCACAGAAGAGGTTGGCCATCCAATGCAGATAGAGGATGAATAATCTCATCTATGCAGCCAGGGTATGGCAACCATCTCATCACTCTAAACTCCCACACTCAAGCCCAACACACATTCACTGGCATCTCACTCACTGCCAGTTCAAGGGACATCACCACCCATTCTCACACACATACTCTCACATGTCCATCTGGCCTCATCTCCCCTGGAGACTGCCTCATCAACCCTCACCATCTTGAGGTCACTTGCATAGATCAACATGTGCCCCCACAAACACCCTGGGGTACCCTCCTTTCCCAGTACAGCCCTTGCCCTGCAGCCTCTTCCCTTGCCTAAGGCCACTTCGCCCCCTAAGCAAGCGCTAGCCATTGAAAAGCCACCCACATATGGCTGATTTGGTCAGTAGAGACTTGCCCCCTGAAAGCGATGTGGTGCTGTCTGTGAAGCCTGGCGCTGATGACTGAGAGTGCTGACTGAAACAAGGTAGCCAAACAAATCTTGAAGTCCTGAGCAAAGTGCAGCTCGCCAGGTGCATGTTGCTTATGTGCTGTTCAGAAACGCATCAGCGTGTTTTCCCGCTGATATGGGTGGACAATCCAGCCGGGGGGTGGGGGGGTGGGGTGGGGGGGATGGGGTGGTTGGCCTAATAATAATATGCAGATGTGTTACAATGAAATTCCCGATGTCCAATGGCGAGAAATGCAGCCTGCCATCTAGGGGCTGAGCAGACGATCGCAAGCTGCTTTCACGCTGTCATGACACTGATCGTGCCATATTGTCCACTCACGCCACTGAACGCCAGCGGGCACAGAAAATCCCGGCCATAGGGTCAGCTTCATATGCGCACTGACAAATACAGATCTGTAGCTTTTATTCATATTTTCACGGGATGTGAGTGCGGCTGACATTGCCAGGATCTGTTGCCCATCCGTAATTGTCCGTGGATTGGATGGCTTGCTGGGCCATTTCAGAAGGTAGTTAGGAGTTAACCACATTGCTGTGGGTCTAGAGTCACATGTAGGCCAGACTGGCAAATTTGCTTCTGTTGGATCCAGTGCCCTTGGTTTGTTGGGGCTAAAGGATCCGGGCTGCACACTTGTCTCGGGGTGACCGAGTTGGTACAGAGAACATCTGGAGATTGTTGTTGGAATAAACAGATGCTGTTTATTTACAAACTAAACCTTACAGCTATACTTGTGTGCTCACTACATAAAATTCTGTCTTCACTCATCAGTGACTAACTCAAGACTCAGCACTGCGCTACTCAGCTATTGGATATTAAAATCATGTGACCTTACATTAAATTGCTTGTCTTAAAGGCATATGACATATCCGATTACTACACTCCTCCCCTTTTACTAAAAAATACATTTTACTATTTTTTAATACATCAAGTTATTTACACATATCAATTATTTACAAAGTCAGTCTCTCTAGGGGGTTTATTTATGCATGTAGAATGTCTCAGCTCGACAGCTTCTGAAGTTTGCTTTGGAATCTCCCTTACTGAAATCGCCTCAGCAATCTGGTTCTACAGCAGGTACTGGTAAATTTGTTTCTTTGGAGCTTTCAGGTACAGTCAGCCCTTCAAACACATTTGTACTTGGTTGAGTTCTTTCAAAAGGAAATGTTGATTCAGTCTCGAAAACTGGTGGAATCACTTCTGGATATTTGGTTTCTCCACTTCGTATGTGATCCACATGTCTTCTTATTATTTGTTCTCTGACTTTCACATGGTACTTCACCGAACAACCATGCTGGTCCTTCTCTAAAATTTTTCACAAATACTTTCTCTCCTACATAAAATGCTCTGTCCCGACTGTGACAATCATGTCCCATTTTCTGATTTTCCTGCTTTCTTTCTACCTCCCCCCCACCCCACCCAAGTTTGGCATAATTAGGCTCAGTCTTGACCGGAGATGGCACTTCACCAACAATTCCGCAGGTGTGACACCTGCTGTCAAATGAGGGATGGTTCTATAATGGGAATGCTAAGTTAGTCGCAATCGAATCCCCAGATAATTTCTTCATACCAGATTTGAATGTCTGAACTGCTCTCTTGGCGAGTTTGTTTGAAGAAAGGTGGTAAGGAGATATTTTCACATGAGGCTTGTAAATCATCTAAATTCAGGACTTGTGAATACTGTTCCATTATCTGACACTAGCACTGCAGGTAATCCATTTATAGTGAAGCTTTGTCGTAGCTTGTCTATTGTAGCGGAAGATGTGGGTGACCTCACTTCATATGCATCCATCCATTTTGAATGAGAGTCTATGATAAGGAAAAACATTGTTCCCATGAAAGGTTCCACATAGTCGCTATGTACTCACACCCAGGGCCTTCCTGGCCATTACTGGGGGTGTAAAGGCGCTGTTACAGGTAATTGTTTGCACTTGTTGACACTGCATACAACTTCTCACTAAGTTTTCTATTTCTCCATCCATTCCCGGCAACCACATATAGCTACATGCTATTGCCTGGAATTTTGGAAATTCTGGGATGTGCACTGTGAAGTTCAGATAACAATGGTTTTCGCCCTTTTGGAGGAACAATCGCACAAGCTCCCCACAATAAAATACCTTCTTGGCTGCTATCTCGTATCTTCTCCGGAAATGCGGCTTCATTTCATCAGACTTTTGTGATTTTGACCAACCATAAAGAACGTGATTTCTCACTTTGGATAAGACTGGGTTTCGGTTCGTCCTATCTTTAATTTGTTTTGCACATATCGGTGATGAGTCCAGGAAGTTCAACAACAAGACGTATTCCAGAGGAATTGGAACATCCTTGTCTTTTACTTGCAAGGTAGACGACTGAGTTCATCAGCCTTGGCAATTTGGCCTCCAGGCCTGTGAATAAAAGTATACTAATACACTGCTAAGATCAACGCCCATCTTTGTAGTCTTGCTAAAGCTATAGGAGGTATAGCCTTATCTTCACTGAAGAGCCCTAATAATGGTTTGTGGTCTGATTTAATAGTAAAATGATGGCCATGTACATACTGATTAAACTTTTTAACACCGAAAATGATTGCCAGGGCTTCTTTTTCAATTTGTGAGTATTTTTTCTCTGCTGCACTAAGTGTTCTTGACACATGTCCTATAGGTCATTCTGACCCATCATCCACTCGATAGGAGAGCACTGCTCCCACTCCATAAGGTGATGCGTCACATGTTAATGTCAACTCCTTTGGATCAAAATGTACGAGCAGTGTAGTCAACTGTAGCAACTTTTCACTTTTGTGAAAGCTTCTTTTTGTGGTGTTTGCCATGACCATCTCTGGTTTATCTTGAGTAAGTCATACAATGGTGCCAGTACTGTCGATAAATTAGGCAAGAAATGTCCATAGTAATTGATCATTCCCAAGAATGATTTCAATTCAGATGTATTCCTTGGTGCTGGACCTTCTTTAATGGCTTTTACTTTTTCTTCAACTGGATGTAGGCCTTGTGAATCGACCTTGTGACCTAGGTAAGCTACCTCTTTTGCCTGGAATGTGCACTTTTCCTTTTTCAATCTCACTCCAGCCAGCAAAAATCGTTTCAGAACTTCTTCCAAGTTCATCAAATGTTTTTTTTCAGTGAGTCCAGTCACGAGAATGTCATCCAAATAAACTACAACATGGGGAAATCCCTGTTGTAAACTTTCCATGGTTTTTTGGAATATGGCGCAAGCAGAAGACACACCAAATGGTAAATGGGTGTATTGGTACCATCCCTTATGTGTATTTATAGTGACAAACTTCCAGGATGCCTTCTCTAATTCCAATTGCTGGTAGGCATGACTCATATCTAACTTCATGAAAACCTTTCCACCTGCCAGTTTTGTATATAAATCTTCTATTTTAGGCATAGGGTGTTTAACTAATTTTGCCGCTGTTAACTATTAATTTATAATCCCTACATATTCGAATGCTTCCGTCAGGTTTGAGAACAGGTACAATTAGAATTGCCCACTCTGAAAATTGTACTGGCTGTATCACTCCCAGTTTTTCTAATCTGTCCAGTTCAGCATCTACCTTATCCCGCATTGCACAGGGTACTGGTCTTGCCTTCATGAATCTTGGGGTTGCCTCTGGATCTACATGGATTTTTGCTTGTAGCCCCTCAATTTTTCCAATCCTCCCTTGAAAACTGAAGCCTATTTTTATATTAATTGTGAAAGCCCATTGGTTCTCAGTTGGAAGATTTCAGTCCTTTCCAATTTAATTTAATTTCTTTCAGCCAGTTTCGTCCGAGGAGACTAGGTCCCTCGCCTGCTACTATCATCAAGGCTAATTTCACTGTTTGACCTTCATAGTTTACTGTGACTTTACATACGCTCTAGACTTGTATGTATTCTCCTGTGTAAGTTTTTAATTTTATATCAGCTCCTTCTAAATTCAACTTACATTCCCCATGATTCAGATATTTGAACGTATGCTCACCTATCACCGTAGTGGCTGCTCCGGTATCCACTTCCACTCTGAGAGGCTTCTAATTCACTCTCCTGGTCACTTAGATAGTCTCCGTTCTCCCTACCTTTAAATTATACAGTGAATGGATATCAGCATCTATTACGTCAGGCTTTTCAATACTGTTTATCTCATTGAGTTTTTGCTTTTGTCTGAAAGTCTGCCTGATTCTGTCTTTACAATGTCTCATGAGGTGTCCATTTCAATGGCAGAAGAAACATTCAATCTTTTGAAACTGTTTCTCATCACGGGGCCGTCTGCTTCCACTTCTGTTGCTATTATGCCATGTTTTTGGTGCAAAGTTTCCTTTCTTAATTTGTCTGCTAGCGGTGGCTGCTTCCCACTTCGGAACTAAGCTCTGCCCTTTTATGCTTTTTTTGTTGAAGCCCCATGCCCATCATGGTGCACGGCGCCATTTTGCGCTCCTTGAATGGCTCCTGAGTCTCGCACTGCACCTTCCATTGCAACAGCGATTTCCAATGCCTTCTGAAAATCTAGATTTGATTCAGCCAACAGCCTCTTCTGAATCGTGTTTTTGTTTATACCGCACACCAAACGATCTCTCAGCATATCATTAATAGAAGTAGCAAACTCGCAATATTCAGTTAATTGCTTCAGACTCGCCACATAACAAGCAACTGTCTCCCCTGCAGCTCTATTTCTTGAGTTAAATTTAAACTGTTGCATTGTCACCGATGGCTTGAGCTGGGAATGACTCTTTACAAGGTGCACTAAGTCATCAAAACTTTTCAAGCCTGGGGTACTGAGTGCCAACAGATTCCGAATTAGTGCATATGCCTCACTCCCAAATGTGGACAGAATGATCTGGCGCCTCTTCTCCTCTGCCGCAATGTCGTTCGCCTGGAAGTGGGCAGAAATATCCCCCCGTCGGGGCGGGGGGTGTTGTGCAAGGGCGGGCAGGGGTGGGCACAAACCCGATCGGCGCCCTCAATCGGGACCGCGCCACCATTTTACGTGGGCAGGCCAATTAAGGCCTGCCCAGACTAATGCTCGCCCAGAAGCGCTGAGTGCTCCCTGTGCGGGCGGGGGGCGATTCCCTGAGTCAGGGCCTTCCAGGCGCATATGCACGAAAGAGCGTAGAAATCTCCCTGAGGCACCTCTGTGTCTCAGGGAGATTTGTTTAAGTTTTAAACATACAAATAAATAAATCACAAACTTTTAAAACATGTCCACTCATGTGACAGTTTCACATGAGCTGGGACATGTCAATGAATTTTTAAAAACATTTTTATTGAACTTTTAAATATTTCATGAAACCTCATCAGCTCATTTAATTATTTCAATCAGTTTTTTAACTGGCCTTAATAGGCCTTTGACAGTTTGGCTGCGCGCCTGCCGAACTAAAAATCTAAATGACGCGTGGTGACGTCGGGACGCCCGCCCAAGATCACCGCGTGTCATTTTACGCGCTGGTGAGCGGGCTCCGCCCCCGCTCGCCGACCCGAAAATTCTACGCAGTGAGTCCAGTCATCCGAGGTTGGATCAAAAGGCTCCACTCTTCCAAATTGCGGTGTGGTCTGAGGGGATTACTTCAATGCTCAGAATGAAATTTTCTTTTACTTATGGCTACCGTACGAGATACGGCCTGATTTTAATTCTCCCGAATTCCTTTGTTTTTTTTGCACTTTTTATCTCGTTTTTCCGTGGCTTTTTGTGCTATTACTCTCGTCGCCAGTTTGTTCGATCCAGTGCCGTTGCTTTGTTGGGGCTAAAGGATCCGGGTTGCACACTTCTTTCGGGGTGACTGAGTTGGTACGGAGACAGAGAACACGAGGAGATCATTGTTAGAATAAACATGCTGTTTATTTACAAACTAAACTTTACAGCTATACTTGTGTGCTCACTAAAACTCTGTCTTCACTCATCAGTGACTAACTTAAGACTCTGCACATAGAGATAGCCCGCGCTACTCAGCTATTGGATATTAAGATCATGTGCCCTTACATTATAATGCTTGTCTTAAAGGTATTTAAAATATCAGATTACTACAGTTTCCTAAGGGCATTAGTGAAGCAGACGGGCTTTTGCAATAGGCAATGATAGC